>NC_084665.1:36598333-37964166 GCF_028389875.1 Rhea pennata
TGGCTGGATGCAATGCATAGTTGGGTGACTTGGCTAGAAAAGAGTGTAACGAATTTGCAAAACACAACCTTATGTGGACAGCAGAGTTTTCAGAGAAGTCTTACATTAGGCAACATGTTTTGAAGTTTTTGTATGTGAGTTTTGTGGATTGTTTTTACTCTCAAGAAGAAAAAAAAATGTTTTGTGAAACAGTAGGAACTGAGGTTAGTCCAAAAGGAAAAGGAACTTTGTAGACTGACTGCTCCCAGGCATCAGGCTTTTGCCATTGCTGAATCAAGGTTAAAAAAAAGGAGGGGGGGCAGCAAACAAAATAAGACAAGTTTGAGGTTGGGACAAAGCAAGTATTAAAAGAGCTAAAGGCAAATGTGCTTCAGGAAGGGAAAGCATCCAAATGTCTGTTTCAGCTAACAATGAAAAGCCCCAGCCTGCAGTCCCCAAAGGAGGCCAAAAGCCTGGACCAGAGGGCTGGATTAGACCTGCTCAAAAGAGAAATAACAAAAGCTTTAAAATCAGGCCATTACTAAATCCTCCTTCCTATGCAGAATTCGGGTGTGCGCTTCCAGCCCCCACACAGAAACAGAGGGGTTTCTTAAAAAGCCACTGTCTCTCTAAACCTGCACACAGCATTGATGTGTATCTCACATTCACACATTCACTTCTCTCACAGTGAGATCATTTATTATCACAGGAGCACTTTCCCGTAAGCATTTGGTCGCATGACCAGAACTGCACTTGGCACACTGATCCATTAAAACAGTTTGGGATTTTTGTCCTCCTTCACTCTAATCTTGCAATATCAAAACTTTCACTACAGACTTCCACCTACTGCAAGGGAAATGTAAAACGAAGGGCCTATGCCCATGTGCCTGTCAAAGACCCCCGAACATCTCCCAAGGGAGGCTGCCTTTCTTTGGTTCTTTGCCAGACTCCAAACTAAAGAACTGCTTTTGGTATCTCTGAACTCCCTTTGCATTTGAACTTAAGAGACTGGAGACTCTCTTACTTCCTGATATGTAAGGGATTCCACTAATGCACTATCATGACAGTAAAGGTCAAAAGACACTAATTTAATGCACGTAAATGATAGACCTTGTTCCATTCTCTCCCCCATCTCTCTCCTGCTGTTGGTTCTAGCCAGTCTTGATAGTCTGTCATGACTATCAACTCCTCAAAGCAAAAGCTACAATCTGTGTGCAAAATATAAGTGTCTTAATTTCAGTGGCAGGAACCTACAAGTGTGGTTCATTTTTCAATTTGTATTGTTCAAGATAGCTGATAAAGAAAAGTGTTAGGAAAATATGCTACTGTTATGCAGATTGTGGCTGCCTGGCATCGTGAGCTTCTCTGCAGACCTCAATCATGCATCAAGTTCCCTTGAACAATGCATTACATGGTCTCTGTCCAAAGTTCTTAATATCTCGAGTTTGTATGATGCAAATAAAAGGTAACACAGCTCTGTGGGGAGAGCATGACAGATTGAGGTTACATTAAGACTATGGGATTACTCAACACAGGCATGCAAACATCGCTGGACAAAGTTTATCAGTCTGATCCAAATTCTACTTTGTTGAAGTATTGTTTGTGCAGATTATGCGAGGGTTTTTACTTTGGATCTTTATTGTCTGAAGAGACTTCTCTTTCTCTAAGGGCCTCTATTCTCTCTGTACTGGTAGCAAAAGATTTAAAGCCTAACAAAACTCCAGGCCACCCAGCCAGATGGTAAGATTTCCAGTAACTGATTCTGTATCTGAGATCCCCTGCCTGTTTG
Organism: Rhea pennata; assembly: GCF_028389875.1. Taxonomy (NCBI): domain Eukaryota; kingdom Metazoa; phylum Chordata; class Aves; order Rheiformes; family Rheidae; genus Rhea; species Rhea pennata. The sequence continues at coordinate 36,600,102 of NC_084665.1, forward strand.
CAAAGCCAAGCCTAAAACTTCAGATGGTGAAAAATAAAGGCTATTTGCCAGACATTGCTCTTCACAGGAATTTGCAGTTGTGCTCATTCTATTTGAGTACCTCGTACATTTACATGTTGTGCCTTCCTGCACAAGCAAGCTGGAATAGTGTTGTACAGAAATAATATATCAGATTTGGGCATATGAAAATATATGACTAGGCCAGAAATCTGTCTCATGCAGAAGAAAAATCTGCTTAGCCACTGAAAGTAAATGAATCCCTTTCTAGAGGTTATTTTATACTGAGCCTGGCCTTTGTAACTGACTGACTTTATTCAGGCCAGCTGTTGAAATGACACCTCCCAAGAATATGGATGTTGGATGGATTCAGACTTGGAGTTAGATGCAATGAAGGGATTCAGCATTCCAGTTTAGCTACAGATGGACAACTTGCCAGCAGCCCAGAGACTGCTCCCTCATTTGTTCCAATACTGGATCTCATGGCAGGTGCCAGTGGGTTCAATAAAGAGGTGCAGCTTAGATGTTCCAGAATGAAAAAAAAATCTGAACTGAGGGAACTTTGTCCATGGTCATTGCCTCCTTTCAGAAACACGCCATGTGGGGAGGCAAAAGCTAGGGTGTCTATTCTGCTTAAGTCAAAACCTTTTCAGTAATTAGTCTCAAGCTAATTACTTCTGTGATTCTGTGAAACTGAAATGTGTCTATGTTTTGTTTTGATAGGTATCTGACCCGCTGGTCTGTCAGATCTGCAAAGCCCATCTGGAAGAGGGGCCCTAAATGGTGCAAAATTCCCATGCCAGTTGGACACCCTATACTAAAGGATAATGTCAAATACACGCACAAGCCCATCTATTTAAACCACTAGAGCATAATGGAACTGGCATAGACGGTGAGCACAGCTGTTTTAAACTGCTCTGCCCTTTCTGCAAGTTCGACAGTACCCACAGTTTTCTTATTCCAAAACACTCATTAGTATCTTGTATTATCCCCAGTGAATAAGCAGTAATCTGCTCATCTCAGAGGAAACAAAAAACAGCAAAGCAAAATTTGACGTGCACTAGGATTTGGAGGCAGCAGGGGACAAAGACTTTTACCTCAAAGCCAGAAAGAATCTGATGATTTGTGTTTCACTGTGGTCCCGCAGTGGGTCAGGAGAAGGTTTTTTTTTTTTTTTTTTTTCTCCTTCTTTTTCTAGCACTGAATGGTGATGCTCCATTTATGTATTCTTCAACTCAGATTTGCCTCATTGGGGCTTTTGTACTTGTGACACTGACGGGAGAAAGCCTCACGCAACTCAATGCTTCCTTGGCTGTGATGCAAATTATGTTAATGACTGCTGAAGTTAAATATTTTTATAATTGGTACTATCTATAATTTGAAGTAGAAAACCTGTGGTAGTGGCTGGCATGACAGTGTCAGCATGTGTGCATCTTACATGCCTGCTAAAGGATTCATGGCTTGTGCTTCACTCCTGGATCTAACAAATACAGAAAATTGACATCTTTAATGACTTGGCCTGTTTTTTCTCCTTGCAAATACATTTGCCACAAGTCTTCTGTATCAGTGATACAGTGATAGCTGCTTCCTAGTACAGTTTGAGGCTGGCAGATACACATCATTTTCTGTCATATAACTGAAGGGTAACATCATTTCTCTCTCTGTAACATACATCCAGGCATCTTCCACCTACTTCTTCCACCATCTTCCACTTCTACTTGAGAACTGCTAGATATGGACCTGGCATAAAAGTCTCATTAAATTTATTGGGGACGTGACTGCTTTGGCTCCATTTCCTTGAGATGTATCTGGTGATTAGAAATCACAGCTTTTTTTTAATGTACTGCTATTCCACTGAGCCTTGTATTGCTTTCATCAGAATCATCTGTTAATACCTGTCAGCATGGAGAGAAACAAAGGATGAGGATAAGCCCATATTACTCAGGAAATCAAATTAGATTATAATGGTTCTTTTTAGTCATACTTTGTGAAGTGGAAGTTGTAGATTCAGCCCCTTGAGCTGGCCAAGATCTTTTGACTTTGGGAGACAGAGCCAACACTTCATTAATTATACTGAGATAAAATCTCTGGCTGACCCTCTCTATTTTGTGAAGCTTTGAAACCTACAGTCCTTCAGAATGGAAAAGATCTTTCTTTCGTCTCCTGCTCACACAGAACTTTTTTTATGTCTTCTAGTCCCAGTAGTTCTACTCAGTGACTTTTATTAACGGAAAAGTCCTTGGGTAACGATTGCCTTGAAACAAATCTGAGCAGGTTTTGCAAACAACCAGGTGATGCCCACAGTTAAATTTGTTTCTACAGTAATGTTTTCTGCCATGAGCTGGAAAGACCCCTCTAATTTTGGTGAAGCCTAACATCTGAAAAACAATATACCCATCTCTCTAGTACACATTTCTGGATGTCAGGGTTTAGTATAGAACCCTCAAGAGTATGCATCAGCTTTCTCCTCTGACTCCAAGGCAGAAACTCTATTTTTGTTTAGCATTCATGGGTGACAGCAGGCAGTCATTCATGTTGCCTCCAAATTACTTTTTTCTGTAAGCATGGCGTCTTTGTTCTCGGACAGATGGCCTAGGTTTGATTTCTGACCTAGGGCTCTGCTCTTCCTGGAAGAAATATCATTACTATCTAAAGGATCTTCACTGACACATTACAGGGAATTCACTGTGGAGTTGAGGGAGGATTGCACACAGTGAAGTCCCTAGAAACAATCAAGGCCAGAGTCCAGACAAAAAAAAAGTCCTGTTCAAAGTGCAGAGGTTTCATATATTTATTAGAATAAGCAATAAATACATATCTCAAAGGATAACATCTAAACACTCTTGAGTCATCAGCCCAGGCAGCAGAGTTACAGCATGAAGGGCAGATCTAAGTTCTTCTCACCAGTGCCAAAGTAGACATAGCCATATTGCTTGGTCATTGGGACATGGTAGAATGACAATCCCAGCCACAGCAGGCTCCTCAACACCACCACGACGCCTCCCTTCTCTAGCTGGACAGTCCAGGAGCCTGTATGAGAAGGTGCTAATAAGTCAATGAAAAAGAGAGAGAAGCAGCATTCCGGGAGCAAGGATTGTGGTAGGTTCTGCCTGACTAGTTAATAATGTGCAAGGCTGCATCAGTACAGTGGAGCTTCTGACAGCGGAAAAGAGTCAAGTCAAAGAGACCAGGAATTTTGATGTCCTTTCTCTTTTGCCACTTCAGCATTATAGGCTGCCCTCTTATTTCTAGATGTTTATTTCTACTCCACTCAGCAGCGTATTCCCACAGCTATGATGGTAATGTGGTATGCATCACAGGAAGGGACAGACCCTTGAAGCTCCAGACTTGGATACTTTATCCCTAGGAGTAAGAACAGCTATTCTTGGCTACTCTTGAGAGTAGGCAACAGTTACTCTGACAAGCTCTACAATCTGCTTGGTCTAGCTAATAGGCTGTCCAAGCTATATGGCAGTCCTGGGCAAACAGATACACATTAAAAACTTGTTCTCAAAATAAACTCATAGCATTAGTAGAGGAAAGAGGAAGAAGGCACTTTCCTGCCCCAAGGAAGATTGGTTTCCCTGATGCAGGTACTGGAAAAGAGAGAAGAAGAGAAAGTTAAAAACAGGGTATTTCCCATCTCAGAAATTTACAGAAAAGGTTAATTCTCTTCAGTCTTTTTTGGCTCCAGCGTTGAAAAGGGTGTGTGTGGTAAGGGCAAAGGGATTAGTTTCAGTGTTAATATTGCTTTGGCTCTGCAGAGAAGGTTCTGAGCCAGCGCGAAAATGCAATTTCTCCTGGATGCAAGGAGCTCTGAGCCACTGAGTATTTGTTTTGCACTTGACATGACAGCCTGGGAACAATGCCGGAGGGGAGAGGGCAGGAGTATCAGCTTGGCTTCAACACTAAGGGCAAGGAACTGCCAGGAGAAGAAAATACGCGCTTCAGCACCAAACCAGTAACAGCTAGAGGGTAAAATGTAGGGAAGAAGGTTCCTGCTGAATCTCCTTCATCTAAAAGCAAAAGCACCAGGCCTAAATCACTAAAACTGCAGTTGGAGCTGTTAGGTTACTATTGGCTTAGAGTCCAGCTGTGAGCCTATCTGTACCCAAAGCCAAAACTGCTACTTCCAGAATAAGCAAAAACCCCATAATATATTGGGCCAGTTAGGCAGTATTCATCCTTGTAGATAATTTTAGGCTCATCAATTCATGCTGTGACTCATGCTTATTCATGTCATGCTTAGCCTGGGGAAGGGCTTTTGTGATCGCTGTCAGCTGCCAGTCCTCCCCCTCCCGGGAACTTCTGACTCTTGGCCAATTTTAGTCATATCTGAGAAAGGGCACTGAAGGGCTTATGTGCAGCAAGTTCCTCCAACAGGTCTCCACAGGACAGGCTTGACTGTATCTCCCAAAGCTATTTGTTTGGTCTGCCAGTAGCTGAGAGGAAGCACAATCTGGCTCGCCTGATAGCCAAGAGGCAGCAGCAGCTAGCTGGGCAATCAGTGTTTGTTTAGCCTTGGGCTTTTGCACACTCACAGCAGCACATGTAGTCTCTTATCCAGTTAGAATGCAAACTACAATAGTTGAGGGCCTGAGGGAGGCGAATTGAGAGGGGAAGGCGAAGGGAAATGGATTTATTAGATTTATTTATGCATAATGCATTTATGAGATTTATTATCTCATAAATACATGCAACGTAATTCCTATGTCATTTTTGACCTGTTAGTCTTTAAAAAACCCTCTTCAGTTTGGCACCAAAAATGCTAAATGAACAGCAAGAACCCCTACGTTCTGGGACAGTCACTGAACTTTCTGACAAACTGATTCTGGCTGCAATATAAAAGCACAAAGGAAACATTCACAGTCTTTAAAGACTCAGGAGATTTCAGCTTTGGAGAGTTTATTTCTGACTCATTCCACTCCATGTTTCCACTAAAGATAAACAGCTGGAATTGCAGTAAACCAAAGCACTACTTAATATGGGGCAGAATCAGGACAGGTGTACGCCATCTTTGCACTTCCCCTGCACTGTGACATTCTTTGCTCAGGGCCTATTTAAAGTATGAGCTAGCGACTTCACAAACACCGGTTTCACAAACAAGGCACCCGTAAGTCTCCCATGCAGTCTCCACTGCCACTCGTATGAACACAAGCTCGACTGCATCTTTGTCATATCTGGAATAAATACAAATATGGTTCAGCCACTACCAACTCTAGATTGCAATTACAAATTATGACTGACTGATTGAGTCTCCTATAAAATCTGCATGTTCTTCAGAAACTTCACTACTTGGATAGTGTGGAAAAATGGGTAGAAGAACAGTTCACTACAAAGCGATCAACCAGTGACTGAAGCACTACAGCCATCTGCTGTCAAAATCCAAGCTTTCAAACATCTTCTTGAACTTTGCCTCTACAATTTTCATCATTTGCTAGTGGCTAAACTATGCCTGGAGGTACTGGGAAACAAGCAGCAAGCAAACAGATCTGAATGTAAGTAAGTGTGACAACTGACTTGTCCCTTTCTCCTTTGAACACTGAACTGAGTTCTCTTTCAGTGCAGGGTTCTTGCAGTTTCAACCGGCAGAACTGATCTGCTAGTCCTTCACCCAAATACCCATGGTTCTTGCTGCCATTTTACACATTGGTTTGCAAGGAGGGCTGTAAACTTTCGGAATAGTTTCTCTGACAAGAAGCTAGTGGAATGAAGAACTCTTACTGTGTTTGATTTTGGACCTGTCCACCAAGAGGCAACTCTAGGACAGAGCTGTGCCTTGCTGGGTGGTGAAAGCCTACAGGGATTACCCAGTTTGTTAACACCTCCCAACATACTGAAAGCATCTAGCAGCCTATTTACATGTGATAGCTTGTTGAAGAGAGATGTACTCTATTATAAAAATAGATAATGATGAACCCTCTGCCTCAAACTAGTTACACTCAAAGAACAAAATTAAATGCCTGGAGGATGACAACTGAGAGGGAAAACAGGGATATTAATGCTCTCAGGAACTATATCTGGATTCAGACTTCTTTTCGCTGGACAAATTCACAGAGAAGGTGGAACAGCAATTTCAGCTTGATTAAATCCCCGTATCTAGGCTCTGAGGCAATATAGTACAAGTCCATGGTCTCCTCAGAGCACATGCCCAGTGTCACACAGGCTTATCCATCTCTGTGGAGTATTCATCAGCTCTTTACTGATCACTGATCAAAGGAACTGCCCCTACACCTTCACATCTGGCAAGAATGGACAGATGTAATTGAAGACAGCTCTATTCACTTTTATGCTAGATCTCCAAAAGCTGTGATGTGCAGCTGCTTCTCTTCCCTGCAGTTTGTCCAAGATGCAAGTTCTCAAAGGGCTCAAGTTTGCCATTTGACAAATGTGAGACCTCTGGAGAATGTTAAGGTGTTATACTATACACTCCAGGTCTAACTCTGATTCTTGATTCTGCACCTAGTTCTATGCAAACTTAGATAGTTTTGCTGATGTTGCACAGTAACACTTCCTGTGAAATGAGGACCTGAACAAACAAACAAACAAAAAGCAAAACAAAAAACAAACAAACAAAAGAAAAGCTTTCTCAACACTAATCCCAACAGGGCCAAAGAAACATTGGCTGGAAACAGGAAGAATTATAAGGAACTGCCTGCAACTATAATGTCATTTCCACTTACATTCTGTTTTCAGCCATGATGATGACCAGTCTTAGAGTTGTTACTTAATCTGCACAGCCAAACAGCAGCAGCAATGCCACCTTCTGTCTTTTACTAACCAGACCACTAGGGTAATTTCTCTCATCCAGTTATCAATGGTGATTTATTCACTTCACTTCTCCACAGTGGACTCCTGCATTGCACAAAACCCATTCAGACACTGCAAGTTGATAAACAGTGCTGGTGTCTGCCTTCTAAGAAGATACCAGAAAAAAGCTCTGCAATCTAGCTGCTGGTTTTGATCCTTTTCTTTAAAGTTCAGGTGAATTACAGCCTAGTATCTCAGATACTAATTTTTACCATACTTTACCATGTTAGCAGCATTCAAGGAAATGTTTCAGGTAACAAAGTTAATTCTGAACTCATGAGACAATCAACTCAAACTTCATCATCTTCAAACAACAAAATGCTTTTTCAGGCCCACCTCTTCTTGTAGGAGTTTTTAATAGCCATGTCATAAATCACCTTAAAAGTACTTTAATCAGTAGTTAATGAACAGTACAAAATAATAGCTTTTAAAAATCCTCAAATTCTTAATCCTTCAATATTTCATAAAAAAATATTTTATCTTTCAAGAAAAGGCCTTAGATACTCATCTGATAATACAATATAAAAAGGGCTCAGGAAAATTAGGAAAATTATGTGCTGCAGTTATCCCACATTTTTTACTTTCCTACTTCTACAAATAGCTCTTAGAGTAAGGTCATTGCATAGGAACATACACATCGGGAATTAATATAAAAATGCAGAAGCAAGATGCTAGGATCTAATTCTTTGTTACGTTGGCCCAGTGTACCACAGGACAGTCCCTGCACTCATCATTACCTCTGTGTCAGGCAAGATGTTTCTTACTTGGAGACTGAGAAGTTCAGAGCATCAGTCTGTAATGGGCACCAAGACATCTAGATAGAAATTGTCAGGAAACTAAAGAATTAAAATAACTATCATTTGCATTGGAAAGAAATGCAAGGAGAACTAGGAGACGTCAAGTAAGAGCTAGCTTTCCTAGAGTTAAATACTGCTTTTAGGTTACATCTAAGTGTGAGCTGTAGCCTGTATTGTCCCTAAACCAGGCAGCAGGGTTAACTCCCCAGTGCTTTGCTCATCAGGCAAAGCTTGCTAAGGCACAAGGAACTATAGGTCATTGCTCTCACGCTAGAGATTATTCACAGTAACACTGCTCTGGTAAGGTTTCTGTTCTTCAAAATATTTTTTTTAAAAAAAAGCAAGTTAATTCTTAAGCTGCACCCAGCAAACCTAAGTAAGCCAAGCACTGTCTGTGCTGAAACTATTGCCTGTCGCTGCTCCAGAAGGGAAGGGAGGGAGCTGCTGTGTGGGAGGAAAGAGCATGGGAAAAATATCTGCTGGATGAAGATCTGGAGCTTCCTATTCCCTCTTTGGAGCAGACTGAAGCCTCCACCCCTCCACACACAGGCAGGAATTCTGGGGAGTTCCTTACATCTTTCCCAAACAAGAAAGTGCTTTGAAGATCTTGATGCTCACCCAGTGTTAAGCCACTGGCTTTTTTATGGCCCTTCAACAGCTCCCAGGACACCAGGGCTGAATTTCAAAAGTCAACCTCCTTCTCAGCTTCTTCTTCCTTTCCAGTCGCTGATAGAAATCCCTGTCTCATCCCCCACGTCTCTCTCAGCTACAGGCTGATCCTTGTAATTCACAGAGGCAATGGGGTGCGTGTGATATTAGCTTTTAAACAAAAGTCTTAAGAGGGCTGTTCTCAGAACTTTTCTGCCATGACTGGTCCACTTTCAGTATGACCTCTCATAACATCGCTGCTTTGGAGGTGATTCAGCAATGCCTCGTTTTGGAGCACACTTGAGAAGAAACAGCTTTTAAACCTAAACAGTCTGATACTGAGGCTTTGTGTCCCAAAACCTCACACAGGATCATAAAAGTGACAATATCAATTCCTCTTCAAAGAAAGAAACGTCCCAAGGGAAAAGCAGCTACAGCATATTTGCACTTACCACTAACAACACACTGCAGCAAGAGCATGCTATAACATATCTTACTACAGTCAGTCCTGGTTGAAAGCAAAGCACTGGGTTACCAGACAAATATTAATACCCAGAGAGGGGCAACACAATCACTTCCCTTTGCAAAAGCTGTCGTCGCTTGGCTGCTTGACCCGAAGCACTTAGCTCTGACAAGGCTACACTACACCCATGGGATTTAGCCTCTATTTCCCTCCAACAGAAAAATCCTACACTGGGGAGAGCTTCCTACTCTTAATTTGCTGTCTGCAAGGAACAAAGACAAATTGCAAAGCAGAGCAGCTGCAAGGAAAGGTCACTGGGCTCTGGTTTTTAACAAATTTCACCACACCAGACATTTCATGCAAAGCCTACCAGCCATAAGGATACATCTAAACACTCTATGTGGGGCTCAAACCCCTTCATGCCACTTTCTGGCTGCAAACTAAATTTCTTTTACTTGCCTGACGCACCACCTGCACCCCATATGTTAACACTGCTGTCAATATTTCCAATTCCCTGTATAACTATTTAATAATAATTAAATAAAAACACAGACTGGTTGCAGGTTCAAAACTATTTTAAAAAGCCACCAGAGCCAGGAAAGTAGAGCTTACAAACAGTCAGATGCTGCCAACAAGCTCCTGCATGGTCCTAATGCCTGCCACATTTTTAAACAAATACAACGATGCCCAAACCTCTGAGTAAAATAATCTCACTTCAGAGGCTTTTTCTCTCCATTTTCCTCTCCTACTGGGTACTTCTCTGCAGCAAGAACGATAAAGACAGGTCTAGGCCTTTTGATTACGCACAAAGTACCTGCTTCCTGCTGACAAGACACACTCTGGGGCTGCAATGCTGTCCCAGATTCATAGTATTCAGGTGTCTTACAGTGTTGGGTAAAATACAGGCCACAGTTAGACATTTGACAACACTGCAGCCTAAACCAGTTGAAACAGCCTCTGCCCTCAAACACTTTTTCCCTCCAAAATCACCGCAGACACCACAAAAGTGTTTGCTTATTGCTCAGTGAAACAGGTCAGAGAAATGATCTGGCTGAAAAATAGTCTAGCCAAAAATAAAGAGTTATTTTTCCAGCTGGAATTTGGCTGCACAGCCAGCAATGCCAACACAAGAGAAGGGATAATGCACAGGCATAAATAAAAAGCAGAGGATAGGAAGGGCTGAAAAAGCTAGCACAAAAGTAATGCACATCAAAGTACAGCCTCCTTTATAGCCAGTTAGTTAGCCCTCTGGTCCTAAATCCATCTGATAATCAGAACAGAGCTAGAATTCTTTCTCTCACTAGTTCTTCTTTCTCTTTAAAGGAAAAAAAAAAGAGCGAGAGAGAAATGCAGATTTTGCACAGAAAGCATCTGGAACAAGGATTTGGAATGGGGCTTTGCACTAGAGGAAACAGCAAGACAATATACAATCAAAACTTATGAGGAGTGGGAAAAGCTGATTAAAATCCCAGCTATGTGAATTCTGACAACTACAATGCTGATTACTGTATCTTGTGTCTTCTGTAGTAGATTCAGAAATCTCGGAGTGGTAAAGCACCCTCCTTCCAAACTGCAGGTTTCCGCTGGATCCTGTCACACTCCATATTTCTTGTTCAGCTGGTCGCTGTGGAAACGTTTTTGGAGCGTGCCAGGAGTCACGTAGCATCTACCTGGGGAGCCCCTGCATTAATCCGTCACCTTCGTGGACTTCTGTGAGCCCATTGGTTAGTAGGAAGAAAAAGAGGGAGTCTCTCGCCCCTCCTTGCTCTGAATGAAAGACGCTTCCTCTAAATCTTGCTACAGGATTTCAAGCTCAATTCAGCTTCTTTGGGGCTTTTGTCACCAAACAAATGTGATGTCTTTGAAAGAAAGATTAACAGTTTGATGAAAGGATGCAATAGACAGCTTTGTTCTAGCCTTCTTCCCCCTAGAGCTTTCGGTCACTGTCACTTTCTTAACCAAGGGAGAATATCTGTCTGACTCTCAGAGGAGATTACAGCTACCTTGTAAGATTCTGCTTCTCCTGATCACAATGCACTGCCCACTTTGAGGACGCAGTGATGAAGGGGCTGGATTAAGGGCAAAGAACCTCACATCGATCTCTGAATTCTGTGAGAACACAAAGCAGGCGATGCCAGGATTCAAAATCCACTGAACGCTTACAGCACATCCAAATCACACTCTTGTAGGAGGGGCAAGGCCGCAAACCCTGTCACTGCCTGAGTTAGACGTCTTACCTCATCATCAAGTTAGTAGGACTAGTTAAAAGGCCTTAAGACAAGGAACAGACAGTATGGATCATAAACTGTAGATGCAGTTGCATGCAGATCAGCATGAATTATGGCCCAAATTACCTGTAGAGTTTACCAGTTTCTGAGGAGACCTACACACAGAGCGTATCCATACAGTATAGCCAGTTGTACTGATATTTAAGCTAATTCTGAACATTAAAGATGGCTAAGCATCTTCTAGTACCTGGGAGAGCCTGGATATCTCTCCACAGCACAACTGCTGTACAAATATACCCATAGATCAACCGTCCCTCAGCCTTTTCCCTCTCCATGCAGCCACATGCACGCTGCATTCAGCACGCTGCATTCAGCACGCTGAATCTCAACCCATATGGTATTTGTGTGCAGCAAACAAGATAATGCCTGTTGACTCCCTCCCTACAGTCAAAGGAGCAGCAAACAGCAAGGGAAAGCTGTACACAGGGCTGGCACTGACACCTGCTCAGCAGGCAGGAACTGCCACTTCTGTGGAGCCCTTCCAGCAAGAGATTGTTCCTATCAAGAACTGACCCAGTTAGGGCTCCTTCTGACCTCTGGTAATACAGAAGCTGCCCTGGGCTTTCCACTTCGAGTAATTTTTCATCATTCCCTAGAAAAAAGGTTTAGTCCAAGGTTGACTGATGTGGTGATAAAACTACATCTTCTGGTTCTAAGAGGCTTTACCTGCATTTCCCATCAGTTCAGCAAGAAGTTCATCTCCCTTTTCATGTCCAATGAACCAAGAATTGAAATGGAGACAGGCTGTGCAGTGCTTTCTTTTACTGAGGAAGAATAAACTTTTAATACAATCCCTGGAAAGCTGCTGAAAAGACTCTGCTTCTGTCTTGATTATTTCACTGCAGCAGTCAGGAGGGCAAAAGACTCCACCACAGCTCTCAGTTGATGGGCAGCCCTGCTCCAGTATAAACTCATCCAAGGCCTCTGACTAAACAAGACCCCTGAAGTGATATAGGCCTAGGACCCAGAAGTAGTGAATGCACTGCTTTATTACCCATAGATACAAAGCCCAAGGTAAACAGACTTCTTTCCAGAAATCAAGGCAGTCCACAGACAGCCAGTCAAAAGCTATAATACTAGCTGGCTCTGGAGTCCTCCTGCTGTGCTGCCTCATGAGAGATTCCAGTCTAATCTTGAACTCCTGAGCTGGCAGCACCCCAGCTGCAGGGGGAACATGGCATATTGCTCCCAGGCAACTCTCCTGGGTCAGTGAGAGAGTGGTCCTGATGGACTCTATAGGCTCCACAGTCCCCACACATCACTAGCAAAAAGGATGAATGTATCTACCTTTGAGGAAGGAAGGAAACATCTATTTATCTATGTCTATCGCACATGTGTGACCACTGAGGATGTTAAGAAAGCTTTCGAAGAGTTCAGTGCGAAAGCTTGGAAGGGACAGAGTCTCTTCTCCATACCTACAGTTCAAGAGGTCAATATACCACACACAGTCTGGGAACTCTGGCCTCACCTTTGACTCAATCTGATGCTCTTCTCAGTGCTTTTCTTTCTCATATTACTTTTCTGTGGTTTCCTTTTCTACACTCAGCACTGAGAATGCTGGCACCATAGTGCACCCTGCTGGAAGGCAGCAGATACAGCCATCCTAAAATTACTCCTACAAACGTCTGATTTCAGTTTTAAAAGAAATTCAAGTATCAGATAAAATCTCTGCTTTCATTAATAACCCCTTAAGCTACCTCTTCAGTTTGATTCCCATGTCTGAAGGCCTCCAACTGTTCCGATCCACACTCATCTGCTGTATTCCTCCTATCACTGTGTTATAAAGCTTGTTTTTAAAAACAACTTGTATAAACGTTAAATAACTATGGGATATCACAGGGGATATCACAGCTCAGCTTCACAGATTCACCCATCCTCAGGACCACTGCTCCTTACCAAGAATGAGGATAGCTGTGAGCCAAACTAGCTATTTTGAGCTACATTTTAGGCCACCTCTTTTTTTTCCCCCTCACTAATGCGGCACTGCTTTCTCATTCATTATGGGTCTTTTAGTTTGTATTTCAGTAAGACAGCTTGAAAAGCCTTGTCCCCGTGTGGCTCTTGGCAGGCTAAGGAGTAAAGTGCTCTTGCTCTCAGCTTCACAGAGCTGGGGAGGTGCTGCTTATTGTTAAGCAATGAAAGGGGAGGGCTCAGGTCACATCTGTGAAATGTTAGCAGGGAAGGGAGGCTGGCTGAAAGTAGGTGGCCAGCACAGCATAGCACTTTGCTGGATTTTGCAAGGCCATTGGGGAGATAGGCAGCCATTTGTCTTAGAGCCCTGATAACAAGGCCGACTTGCTCTCTGCTGGCTAGCTGGGGGTTGTAAATACCTCTGCAGACATAGCCTCTTCAAATGGCTGGAGACAGAGACTGATAGGGAATTAATCGCTGCGGGGAGATGGGGGGGTTCAAAAGGGAGTTAATTAGGTGTGTTAATGCACAGAGATAGAGCAGGTTCATGTCTCCTGGCCCTCTCCCTCCCAGCACCTAGGCTTTTGGGTCAGCTGTGATGAGGCTACCAAAATGGCCCTTAAGACTGGCCAAAGGAAACAGCAAACACTATCTCCCACTCAAAAATGCAACCTCTCCATCTTCAAGGGCCCATTAAGCACCAGCTTTTGCTACACTGATAAAGTGTGTGCTAATGAAGCTCAGAGGACAGGAGGTTAGTGTTTTAACCCAAGCTACTGTTCAGCAAGTTTATGGAAAGGCTAATGCCAAATGTATCCGGCCAAGGAAATGGTCACAAATCCATGTCTGTAATGCTGTGTAAGGAACACTCCAAAAATACTTCACTTTCTGAGCGGTTGTTACCTCCTCCACAGTCAAAGTGGTAAAGGAGCTGAAATGATCTCACTCGCAGGCAGTTTTCCCCTTCCTCTAGCAAAATCTTGAAAAAACAGGAGGACAAGACTATGATCTATCCTTCCACTGTATGCTCATTTAGGATGCTGCCATGCAATCTCTCCCTGAGTTACACAGAGGAAGAAACTCCATCTGAGGAAGTCTCAGCTCAGTTCAGCCTCCAGAATGGACAGTGACTATTCAGGAATCTTCTTAGTGCCCTTTTAAGCCCTCGTGCATCATAGTTCAGAAAGCAAAGCCAGCTGTCCTGAGAGTGCTGCGCTTCCACTCACTGTCTCAGGACCCCATGATCACCTTTGTGTCCTTGTCAATGACAATGAAGAGGCCTGAGCTAAACATCAACCTCCACAGCCATAGCCAACGGGACCAGGAAAACATCTGTTCTGGGTTCCTACATACCATTAAATTTCATCCAGTTATTCACGTCTGGGACTAGTAACTTACATTTGCATCTGACTAAAATGCCTCTCAAAGAAGGAGGCTCAGCATGATGCTAAGACACAAAGAGACATAGAATCATTCATTGTCCTTACTAGTAAGTAATCATTTCACTGTTAAAATCTGTATCTAATTTTTCATTTCAATTTTTCTGGCTATAATTTTCAGCTGCTGGTTCCTGTTATGCCTTTCTCTGCTATATTAAATAGACCTTCAGTACCTAATACTTAAACTCCATGAAGTATTTACAGAGTGTGATACAGTCATTCTCATGTTCTTTTTCATAAAATAAACAAATTGAACTGTTTATGTCTCTCAGCAGCCCCTGAATCATTTTGAGGCTCTTTTCTGCAACCTCTCCAGTTTTGCAATATACAGTAATCCAGTCCTGATTCCACCGATAATATATAAATTTCACATAAAAGTGAAATCACCTCCCTATTTCTATTTTCTATGCCCTTGTTTATACATCCACAGATCGTATTAGCCTTTCAAGTCTCAGCATCAGACTGGGAGCTCATGGGGAGTGGGACGTGCCTGGATTTCCTTTCAGAGCCACAGCTTCCAGAATGCAATTCTCCAAGTCTGGTTTGTACTCCCTGCTCTTAGATACAGATTTTGCAGTTAGCTCCATCAAAGCATATTTCATTTAAGTAAACCCACCTTACTGAATCTCTCCGGCTGTCCTCTCCTTGTTATTATTTGTCTTTCCACCAATCCTTACCTCTAGATTATTTATAAACATGTTGAAAAGTATCAGTACAACACTGGTCCCTACTGAAACTCCTTCTGAACCCCTCCAGAAACAGCGATTCAGTGATTTCTGAATCCCAACTAGTAATCAGGATCAGTTTGGGGGAATACTTCTGCAATGCCGGGGTTTATTAAAAGTTAGCATCATAAGTATACCAAAAGTCTCCTGAGATAAGGCTTTCAGGATTAAGCTATCTGGCCCTGCCAGTTTCATTTTTTTGACCATCAGTAAAGGTTGCCTAGTTCTACCCTCCCTTAGTAAATAGCCTAAAAACTGACTGCAACAATATTTGTCATCTTCATATGATGCACATCTATATTCTTGTTTC
Organism: Rhea pennata; assembly: GCF_028389875.1. NCBI lineage: Eukaryota > Metazoa > Chordata > Aves > Rheiformes > Rheidae > Rhea > Rhea pennata. The sequence goes on from NC_084665.1 coordinate 36,615,490, forward strand.
TTTCCAAATACAAACCAGAAGTTCAAACAAGAAACAGAGCACTTCTCCCTTCTACATTCCTTTCAGTCATTTTACTATCATAATTTAGTAACAGTTTCCAGTACTATTGCTTTTCCTCTTGATATACTTGAAAAATTCTTCCATACGGTTGTCAAACTAGCCAGGCATGGATTTTTCTAGGTATCCTGGCTCTCTTTGTCATTTTCTAGTCATTATAAGCTCTAATTTATATCTATCATTAACTGTTCCAAATTTTCTGCATCTTCTTTTATATTGTTTTTTTTAATTCTAATTCCTGCTCTCGATCCCCAATGAATTGTAATAGGCTTTCAACTAAAAGCAGCTATTTCTTGCCTGAGATTCGTGACTTTTGAATAAAATCTTCTCATAAAAATCCTATTTCCATTCATGTCTTTTCCTACCTACCATTTTCTTTCCCTTTGCCTCTGACATAGCTCCTTTCCTGCATCAGTTTTTAACAGTGCTCAGTTGGTGTCCCTTATCTCCATATCAAAGTGATCTATCTGATCCAGTAATCTATAACAAACCTTCAGTGTCAGCTTAATGCCCTTCTAAACTGTAGTTTAAAAGCAACAAGGAATTGAATTCTCCATCCCCTATTTTATTTCCTCACAAGATTTCCATTCTGCACTAGTACCTTATGCTTTCTCTAATCTTTCCTTCACCTTTTCAGAATGAAGCATTGCCTGATCTGATATTGTGGTCATAGTAAAGTCATCCACCCCCCTCCATTTTCACTTTCCCTATCATGTCCAGCCTGTCAAGTGATTACTATTTCACATTTACACATTAGGTCAAGTGAAAATGCTGCAGGCATGCTAGGAATTATTGCTATTTGCTTTGCCAAATTTCATTCCATTATTTACAAGCACATGAAAAACAGCCACAACTCTAGTTCCTAAAATGCTATTGGCCAGAGTGACAAACTCCATGCAACAGAAAGGACCATGTTGGCAATCTGCCAGCAGCTCAAAGGCTATATCTAATTGTGCATAAAGTTGAGCAGATTGTCTGCTTAGACTACAGCAAACAAGCTTATCTTTAATGCAGACATATGGCCAGCAAAACCGACAGATCCCTGCTTTCAATGTTCTGGCCAGCTGGCCATTTGGATCGGAATGAAGCATTACAGTGGTGACAGAAGATCAGTATCACAAACCCTCCATGTTCAAAAATCATGAATCAGGCCGCTCAAATTCATGAGTTTGGCTCAGAAAGCATAAGCGGATAAATAAACTGAATAGCTTTGAGATATTTGAGATGGTAGGTTTCACATTCTCCCACTTTCCTCTGCAATAGTGAAAAAAAATGTATTTTTAAAATAAAAGCTAAGATTCTCACCTAATCACTTGCCTCTGGGAGCTGAGATGCTAATTAAATATAGAGAGACTCCCAGTATGATCACAAGGAGTAGCAACATAATCTGAATTCTTAAAGTGCAGAGATAACCAAATAGATAGACACATAGGCATAATCTGGAACTTGCAATCACCATAGAAATCACCTGTAAAGATAAGGGTTGCAGAGAATTTTGTTGCAAAACTCCAGTTGTTTCCAATCTTGCACTAAACTCCTTGCTTTTATCATTGTATCCTTTATTCAACAGTTTTAAACTTCCTTTCTTCCCATCTCTCAGCTGTCACACAAAATCATCTCTCTGCCTCCAACTTTCTATTCTGTAAGACACCTCTGCTCTCCTATAATGACACACCATACATTTTATGACAGTTACCTTCTTGACAGCCATCACAAATGCTCAGTCTACAATTAATAAGAAAACTACTCCAATAGAGCTGTTACTTTCAGATAGGGGGGGAAAATCAGCCTTTAATCTCTCAATTCTGTTCTTTAGATCTTCTAAGATGCTAGGGGAATTCTAAGGGCCCATACAGGCTGGGAGCGTCATTCAGATATCGGTTACCTACTGGTCCATTTCTTGTATGTTTGCTGAGGGCAGAGTCAGCTCCAGCTACAATCACCGTTCTGGATGCTGTGATGCATTTGGGAATTCCTACTTCTGCTCTGACAATAACTGCTCAAGACAGGAAAGCCAGGAAAGTCAGGAAATGCTTCAGGCCAAAATGAGGGGATTTGCCTGAGCTGCCCACAATGTGCATATAGGAATGTGCAATGCACGATAGGAAGAGCGTTGTCGCTCTTGGTCAGGACTAACATGTATTGGCAGAGCTGAAGGAAAGTGATCCAAGAACCAGTCTGAGTACCTTGCAACCCGGAACGAGTAGCTTTGGCAGAGCTGTGCTGATAAAAATCAGCACAAAGACTGTGTCTGCCCCCGTTCTTTTTTTTCATTTTCACAAGCAACCAATACTTCAATGCTCTCTAAATAAGTGGGTCTTTAATGTCAGAGCTCCTATCTGCATATATGAGAATGCAATTAGAGAGGCTACATGTCTTGCTGATCCTGTAATCAGTTCCTGTTTTGCTTCCTTAGCCTAACAACTTCACTCCATCAATCCTCACGTTCAGTTCAAAAAAGAGCAGGGCAACAGAGCCAGAGCTGCACAGGCACTATGATCGATCTTTTACTCTTCCATTAAGAAGCATTCGGTTGCGCTTGAGCTTGGGTAGTCTTCGAGAGGTAATTTTATTGAAGAAGTGATTTGCACTAGCAGCAACTTCCCCTGAAGAGTGGGCAAAGGTTCTCACTTCCACTGACCTCAGGTTGCTACAGGAAGCCAAACTTGCCAGTGGCATGGCCAAGCCCTGCTTTCTACCTGCCACTGGGTTAAAACATAACTACAAGTCGAATTTGATTGAAAGACCTCCACAAAAGCACCACCTTCATATCTAATATTCTGCATGACCTGCCAGTTGCCTAGTCCGTGAACCAGATGGGGAACTGCAGTACGAGATCTGCAATATTTTGAAGCTGCCATTCCCTATCACAGCTGAAGGTAGCTAAAAACAGCTCTGTGATGCAAATTAGCTTCCAGGCTCTTAGCCCCTGCTGCCCATTTCCTAGTAGAAACACATAAGGCACTACAGATTCTCCTCCTGTTGCAGTGGCTCTGTGATTTCAGGCCTCACAAAACCAATCAGTTTCCCTATCATAAAAACCAGGAAAAAAAAGGAGGAAAAAAAAATAAACAGTGACAACGCCTTAATTGTTGTATGAAGCCACCACTAATATTTTTTAAGAGTTATCTAGGAGCCTACTTGCAATTCTCCTTTTTGAGTCAAAAGGGCCAACTTAATGAGCCACTATATGTAAAAATGTGCAGTCTCTCCAGACGACACCTTTGAAAAAATGACTGCAGCAAGGACACTCCCAGTAAGTTGAAAAATAGTTTTCATTTTAACACTGTTTTTACTCTGAACAGTCAAAAATGTTCAGAATTCAGGCCTGAGTTCACTAAATTCTTTCACAGTTCTTTTTTGGCAAAGGAAAGTTTGGGCAAATATATATTTTTATTTTACATACATATATACATATGTATGTGTGTGTATCTGTATATATATATATGTATATATATTTGGAGAAAGTCTGGAAAGCAATTTACAGCACTGACAGTTCTCAGTCCTTGCAGCCAATTCTACCTGTCACTGAGAGCTACTGAAGGATCGGAATAAAACAGCAAACCAAAATCCTGACCGTGTCCCAAAATCTGTCTATACAGCAGGATGTGAAACTCCTTTGCTCCAACCAGAAAAATGCAGTAAATTAACAAAAAGCAGTTAGAAACAAATAGCAAATCATTCCTACTTTATAAGTATAATGCTTTTCTGTAGAATTATGTTTATTCCCAAACATACTGCAGTAACAAGGAACATAACTGCAGACTAGGTGAGATATATAAAGACTTGCTCTCACTCTGAAAGAGAATCTAGATCCCACTCAGAGCTCCAGAAGCAAAACAGCCACATAAATCCAATCTGCTAACATCTCTTTAGAGAAACATCCTGTCTTGTCCCCTGGAGGCTTTAAAAAACACGTGTAACAATTGTTCAGTAGACTAGAAAGAATATGGACTGAAGATACACTGCTGTGTGCCCATCCTCTTTTCTCCTTCCACACTGTGTAATATTGCTAGAGTACAGATTATTACATTACCGCATTTCTAACACAGCTTATCAGAGGAAAGTTTGAATCTAGCCTCTCAGAGATATCAGTTCAGTGTTAATGAGAGCCCATTTAGATAAAAGAGAGCAATACTAGGGGGATGGGAGGTGTGAAATGCTTTAAACCACATAAATTCTCTCTACCACTAGTGGAGTTATCTCCTCCCATCGGGGCACCAGTTATCACAGACTTCTCTGCAGTTAGGAGGGAATGTAGTGCTTTGGCAGAGAAGGGAACTGTTACTGTGGTTAGAAGATAACCTGTTGTGAGGATATGACAACTCATGCGCTTAGGACTTTCCATCTTAAGGTTTATATTTCTTAAAAGAGGAATCAAGTACAAGAGTCTAGTAAAGAAAAAAGTTCCTTTACAGATTAGCAGGGGCTTCTCCCAAGCATATGAGCTCCACAGTAACCTGCATGTTGCCTGCTCAGTGTTTCCCAGACTGCTCAGATTGCCTTCCCTTTCATTCTATCTCTTGACACTGCTCTTTTTACCTCTTGGGATATCATGCTCCAGAGAGTCCAGAAAGTCTGTAGAAGGGTCCAGGTCAGCCTTTTCCAGCAATGTTTTATTCTTCAGGTTAACAGGCTCAGCCAAATGAAAATAGGAACTTAATTTTTTTGCCTCCGTCAAAGAAAGACCTGCAAACAGTCATTGGTGACTATTAACACAATGAGCTGGGCTAACATACATTATATTGCATAATATCTTACTATTTTCTCTAAAGCACAGAGTTCAGGACAGAATCACAATCTTTCTCCAGTGGATCCCATGAAGTCCACCAACTTGCCAGAAATGCGTAGCAATACACACTGATGCTCTACTTTGCAGATCATGCTAACTGCAGTCCCACATAAGTGAAGGGCATTCAGTCAAGAACAACTCTGTGCCCATATGGCTGCATCCTGTATTTAGATGGAGAATGGTCCTATCACTGCAGTTATAATTGCTAAACACAGACACGAACTATACACAGACAAATGAAACTACAGGTTAAATGACTCAGAGCCATTAGTGCCTCTCTTCCCACCTTCCAGAGTTGAATCATGCACCTGAACCTGATTATATTCATAGCTCTACAGCATCAATCAAAATTGCAGTAGTGTCATTGGACTCTCTCTTCTCTGTTCATCTAACCCAACGAAAAAAATAATCCTGAAACCAAAACATCAGCTAGAGAGAGAAAGTCGTCTTCATTTACAGCCTTTACAATCAAAGTACAGCTGATCCTGTAAGAAAAATGAGAATTTACCTTCAAAGCTTCTGTTTTCATGCACAGATCCTAGGGGAGTCTTCACAAATGAACCCCGGGGGATGATACCAACTGCTTTATCTATCTGTTCTACTGTAGCTACAAGGCGGGTCTCCTCCTTGATCACTGGCTTTAAAGAAAAATAGGCAAATTTTAAAGGCAAGGCTTTCCTTGTTTTCTATACTGAAAATAAACTCAAGGTGACAATAGAAACCACAACAGACTCATCAGCTTGGAGCCTGAAAATACTAAGAGGAAGATCACAGATCAGACATTCTTCTCATGAGATATGACAGAAAACGTGGCTAGAAGCAGACATTCTACACTGGGGAACAGACTGTCCCTCCCTTCATCCACCCCTTCTTCATTCTCAATTAACTTTCTTCTACCTTGTCTATTCAATTATAAAAAATGGTATCTGCAGTTCCTGTATAAAACCTCAGCCACTACAATGAGGATCTGTACCAACTGTGCATAATACAACATAAAGGCGGAAGACTAAGAATATTCCTGAGCCATGCTTAGCTCTAGGACTGAAGTAAGAGTTAAATCAAGAAGCTGTTGCTACACAGTGATGGAGGACAGGAAGCTGTGTGTATTCTGCCTGAAGTGAATAGGGAGATTTTTGAAGGCAAATATCTTAGAAGGAGCATTACCTGCAGCTAATACTCTAAGGACTAGACAGCAAGTCACAGGAACAGCCCTCTTAACAGATGTGAGATAGGTTAGGTTCACACTGACCCAGCTTTTCCTGACTTTCAGGGCATCAGTCAGTGGCACCAAGTGGAGCCATTCTGAAGGAAGAGTTACTGCCAAGTGGGAGATTTTGTCCAGAATCGCCCAAATTAAATGCCAATTAGCAAATGAGTAGGAATCCTGCTGTTTCTGTGACCCATCAGCTGCATCTTACAAAAGAGGAGCAGCAGTCCCAACCTATTCAGTGTGAGGGGAACAGCTGTAGCGAGGAGCCTTCAGAAACGTTCTGTTGTATTTACCTCCTGCCCGTCTTCAGTTAATTTTTCGGCATCTTCTGCCTTTATCTCAGTGAGCTCATACTCAAAGGAGGGATCCCCCTGGAAACGGCCCTTCAGCGTCTCAGCCTGTGCAAGGATTTCCTTGCTCGCCGGCGGCAGGAGGCTCCACTCCACGCAGTTCAAGCTGTCAGTGACAAACGGGCGCGCTGAAGCCCTGCCAGGTCCCATCCTGTCCCGTCCCGTCCCGTCCCGTCCCGTCCCCCAGGACGCGGCAAGGCCCCCTGGGCCCGGCCCGGCCCGGCCCGGCCCGCGGCACCAGCCCCCCGCACCTGTAGAGGCGGCTGCGGGGCGCGGCGCAGTCGCGGCCCAGCCCCTCGGCGATGTAATAGGCGCCGCGGAGGCCCTGGATGCGGCCCCAGAACCAGACCCGCTCGAAGCGGTAGTCGCGCTGCAGGAGCGGCAGCGAGGCCCCCAGCGCCGCCCGCTTCTCCGGGCTCAGCCCCGCGCCGCCGCTAGCCACCAGGTCCAGGGCGACGGGCAGCGACGCCGCGTCCATGGCGGCGGCGGGCGGCGACGCCGCGGGCCCGTTGCCAGGCAACCGTCGCTAGGGCGGGCGGGCGGGAGCCGCGCCGTTGCCACGGCTCTGGGGTCAAAGGTGACCGCTTACTTCCGCTGGGGGGGGCGGGGGAGGGAGCGGGCGGTCGCTCGCCGGCTGAGCGAGGACGTCAATCAAGATCAGCGCCATGGCAACGAGGCTTCCTCCTCCCCGCCCCCCCGCTGCCATGGCAACGGCCCCGGCGGGCGGGCCCGGGCGCGCAATGGCGGCAGTGCCGCGCCGCCGCCGCAGCCGTGCTGGGTCGAGGGCCGCGGGCGCCGGGGGCCAGCCGGGGAGGGGAGCCCCTCGCCGCGGCCTCTGTCATTCAGCGGCGGGGCCACGGGAGCAGTCTGGGCCCCAGGAGCAAGCGGAGCTCCGGAAAGAGCCTGTGGCCAGCTGCCTGGGCAGGCGGGTCTGGGTGCGCAAGCCCTGTGTGAGGGTGGCCTGTCCCCAGCCCCAGAGACACTGTGACAAAACGCCCAAGAACGCAGTTAGGGGTGGCTCCCCTGCGCCCTTCCTCGACCACGAGAGGCCTGAACGCACACAGCAGTCCAAAAACAGGAAGAGGCGCGATTACGGCATGCCTGCATTGGGATACTGCTCAGGGATCTATATTCCCCACTGACATGAACAGCAGCAAAAAAACCCTCTGAACTTCACTACTTACTCTGTCATTTGAACTGATTTTATTATTTTTTTCTCATGTATGTCTGCAAATAGATTATTTATAAATGCCAGCATTCAGATCTCTGGTTGGGGGCCTATTTTGCTGAATCACGTACAGACATCCACAAACAGCTCCTGCCCTAAAAACCTTGCAGACTAGCTTCATACAAAATTCCATAAATAAGTAATGAGAGCGTGCAGCTGTTTGCACAAGTAGTGTTTGACGTCTTCAGGAAATTTAAACTTGTATATGTGTGCACTGTTTTGATATTTATGCATATACATGTATATTTAACTTCACTGTCAAATCATAAATCTTTGGGTTGTTTTTTCATCTCTTTCCCATTCACATCTAAGACAAACTTTCATCCTGGGGTTGCTACCTATAGCAGTTGTCACTTGCTTTTCTGTCAAGTGAGCTGTTTAATGAGATGTACAGCAAGCAATCTGACCCACTAGTTTTACTTAAATCTCACAAAAAGCAATTCAGATTGCTGAAGGTAAGTAAGCACCTCTCTTCAGTGTGAATCACAGAACATGCGGGGATGACCACAAACTTCTTGTCTGTGCTGTCGCCTGCCGCGGTGTCTTGTTCTTATTTTCCCTGTGGTATTAGGAGTGTTCAGGCTTTGTAAATTCATGTAATCACTGATATTTTTACAACCATCTGTTACACTAATATTTTGTGATATGGTTATCTGGCTAATAAACACTGTAACTGCAACCCAAGCTCATTTCATGCAAGTCAGAGGGGCAACCTGAGATCATAATGAATTTCTGCCACTGTCAACCACAACTGGATTCAAACCAGATGCTAACAGCTGAGAGGCTCTTTAGCCTTGTTACAGATCTTCTAAGCCACCCAGTCTCCAGTCTCTGCCTGTCTTGAGTGAAGATTATCATAAAGGAAATCTGTAGCTTAAGGAAATTCTTCCTGGTTTGGTGAAGTCTGGTGGGTAACTGTACCCTGCCTTGCTTTGTCTTGACCCCAATTACTAAATGTCGATAAGGATCGGGAAGTAAGTGGTTGTATTATTTAACAAATGAAAGGTCAAAAGCACTGCCGTTCAGCAAGGTCAAAGGCTACCATCACTGTTATTAAACAGTTTGAAAGCAGTTTCTCCCATCAGTTGCTATCCCAGGCTCGACCAAGAAGCAGCTCAGAGTCAGGCAGCCAGGATGGGAATAGGCAGGCATTAAGCAGTGTTCAGATGGTCTCCGATTAGGCAGCTTTTCTCTAAGACCTGCTTGAGGAAGGGAAGGTCCTCTGGTCCAGCAGGGCACAGCAGTCTCCTAATGGATCATCAAGTTCCCCTGACTCTACCCAGAATGGGCATGTACCTGTGCACTTCACATACATGCTCCTCTACTGTTAGAACTGGCATCTTTGGGGGCAAGAAATCAATCTCTGATTCCTCTGCACTCATTCGGGTATCCAAGATACTGAAGTTCACAGAGCCGTCTGCAGGGTCCAGCATTTTGATCTGACCAGATACCTACAGGTTAATGCTAACCTGTAGGTTAATGGTTCCTGTATGCCTTGCACTGCTTCATAAAACATTTGGAAATGTCTTTAGTGCTGTAGGAGGAAATTAGCTCATCTTCCTTCATGTTCATTTAGGATGCCTCATATGAAGAGAAAGAAGAACAGATACTAAGCCAGTGGCCTGATCCATATCACCTTTCTGTCGGTACAGATTATGAAGGCTACCCTAGAAAGAGTCTTGAAGGACAAATGCAACATTGTCCTGGGGTCCACGAGGCCATTGCTGCTCTTAAGCTCTACTCCTATCCATGGTCCTGGATGCTTCTTCATGTGAAGAAGACAGTCTGAAGTTCATTCTTATGGAGCAAGATGCAGATGGGGCTTATTCCTCCCAAATGTGCTGAATATGAAGTCTGACTTTCCTCCTGATTATCTTAAAAGTTCAGGCTTCACTGGCTTCAGAAATGTTGTGGCTTTGAATGCTTTTTTTTTTGCGTGCACATCACTACTGGACATGGTAGATGTGGCAGTAAAAGACAGTAAACAGAAAGGAAAGTACAGAGTGTTTCTCAATAAGGAAGGCATGATAGGTGGCTGTGTAACTGAAGGGGAGGAGATCGTTACTGATAAACAGTTGAACAAACTTCCCAGATCTGCAAAGTGAAACCTTGAGCTATGCTGAGTACAGAATAAGGAACTGGAGCTGCATAACAGTTGAACAGCAACAGAAGGGACTAGGGATGTCCCTACTTCTCATAGTACAGGCACTTTCCTCTGTCTTGAAGATTGTACTAGACGTGGAAAAACTCTGGGAATACTTTGGCTGCAAACTGTTAGGAAAAAAAAGGTGTTTTTTTGATTTGTCCAGGACTAATGCTGTTTTCACTAAATAACACCTGAGTTAGCTGTGTGCTGATACTAAGAGATCTGGCGAGGAAGGGGTGGAAGGTGCTATGTGTACCACAACCTGGGGTTCACCCACATCTGGAATCCCTGCAGTAGCATTCTCGGTAACAAGTTAGCAAGAAATCAGGCTAGTAGGTCAGGATGGGAACAGCTGTGCTGAGATAAAGAGCAGCTCCGTGGGTCAGCTGTGATAAACTTTCCCTGGAGGTTCTCTTTGACATAATTCTGGGCAGGCAATACGTCCAAAACAAAAGTAGTTCTCCTGCCCTAGTCAAAGAAGACAGGCACCAGAGCCAAAGAACTTTGTTGCATTTGTAACATGAAGTTTTCTGTTTTTCAGTTTCATTTCATGCTTTTCATTACTCCCCTAATAGCATCCACCTTCCTGACTACTGTTGGCATGGGGCACAGGTAAAGAGTTTACTGGGTAAGAAGTACCAATGTGCTGATTATATTATCTTGCCTGGCTATCGCATGAGTAGCTGCCATTCTTCCAGCTAGTAACTGAGTATACACACTTTTCTTTGTGTCTCACAGGTACCCAGAAAAATGAGATGCAGGCCTCTGACCTCGCACCCACTACGCTGCCAGTCAAACTGCCTACAGTCTGAGTGGGAGGGTGCTCTTAAGGAACACTGGAAAGGGAAAACCAGCACCGTGAGAAACTGATATTGAACTGATAGTCCTGACTATAGTTAGACTTTAGGAGGATTTAGTGTATGGATGTATGTATTGCCCACATTTCAAGCTGCCCATCATCCTAGTGTCTTGGTACTATGATTTAGTACATTTACAAATTACTAATACAGATTGCTTGAGAGATTCTAAGAGGATGGGCATTTTCCACTGTAGCTAAGATTGTCAGATTGTGGGTTTCGTGCTTTCCTGGTTGAAGTTTGCTTCCAATGATCCCTGGTCTTTACAAGCTGAGTTTTGGGGATTAACTGACACCCAGCTCATTTCTCTAAGCTGCAATTGCTGTAAGGAGATGCTGGAAGAACATGTGTTAAAATGTCTCGGTTCTGAATGACTTAGGGTCTTCGGAAACATGTCCAAGGTCGTGTTATTGCACAGAGAAACGAATCAGTAGCCATCAGTAAGTACAGGCATGATGTAACAGAGCTTAACCAACCTCTCTTAGAAAGACAGGCCAGCAAGTTCTGCAGCTTGCAGGTGGCTCCAGACAGAATACTCTGTAACAGTTTAGCACAGAGGCTGCAAAGCCTGGGTGACTTGTGAGGAAAGCATACGATCATCTGGCCAGCTGACGAGGGAACAAGCATTTCTGGCCTACCATCTGAGAACCCAGAGCAGAAATGGGAAAGTGAGCCCAGAGAGACTCTGGGGTCAGAACTAATTATGAGATAGATCTCATTAACTGAAGATGAAGTCTTCACAAAACATCCTTCTAGCAAGCTTTGCTTTTATAATTTAGCTAGGCAGAGCTTATTCCAGTTAGAGACATTTCTTCCTTGGCCAGATAGTCAGAGAAGACTGCCCTTTCCTCAAATCCTATTTCCAACACCATTTTTTTTCAAGATGACATTTTCCAACCTGAAAGTTCTGCTCAGTCTCAGGCACCTGCTTAGAACTACTGAAAATTGTGTAGGAGGTAGATACTAACTTAGGTGGAGATGGGTGGCAATCAGATGATTGCAAACTAAATCTGAACTGTCCTCCCAAATTGGTGTTTGTGTTGCTGTTTCTGGAGTATTGACACTTTCCATATAGCTCAGCCACCCCTTTAGTAAGGCTTTGGCATTTGTGTGGATCCACTCTTGCTACCTGCTGCTGAATTACTTTGAACAACCCAGCTGCATTGTGCTGACACTTTTGTGTGGTTTCTTTACCCAGTAATAGTGTCAAGTCAGGTAAATTATATCTAAAAAGGGGAGGAAACGAGGGTTTCCTCTACTGCATCTGCTGCAGAATCTGTTTCCCTGGTCTCTCCCCTCCACATGTAATTCGTAGGCCTTCCTCTTCTCAGCATTGCAGTTGAAATAACAAAGGATGGTTTTCCTCATTTTTACTGCAAGACTAAGTAATGTGTTTTTTTTTTCTAGTTTTGGGAAAAAAGGTTACTCAACTGAAATCTCCAAATTTCTTTCTTGCCTATGTTCAGGTCTGGGCTGAGACTGAAGAAATCTGAGAGGGCCCAGGAGAGAGAACAGCAGAGACCTCAGCCTAAACTGTTTGAATAGCTAATACCCTTTCCAAATACTGGCAGCTGGGAATCCTTTAATGACTTGGATAGTGCTTTGGGCAGACAGAATATCTCATTTCAAAAACAAAGACTTATTATTATTATTTATTTATCTGCCTTAAATCTTACAAGCAGTTAGAAAGTAACCCTTTCTTATATTTTGGCCTCTCTGCTGGATATCAGGAGGCCAAAATGTGCTCTCATTTACTCTGATGTGATAATCAATGTACATCTATCTATATTAGGGTAGATACTTCAGATTTACATTAAATTTTTTAAGAGCAGAATTTGTCACTATTCCTGTAATGGAATCTTAAACACATGCTGCCCATTCAGAAGGGAATTGTATGTGAAATTTTTCAAGTATTAAATAGATCTGTGCCACCAGCATGGCTACTGAAAACTAAGTCAGCGTTTGTAGCTGGGAGGAGGAGGAGTGTCACCAAAAGAAGTAATAGACCACTCATTCTGTGAAATGTATTGCATCCTCTGTGCTGGGAAATTATTTTAATCAACTACGCCTTTATTGACATTTCTTTATTGACAGATCTCTGGTAGGATAATTTTCCCTTCTTGTCTGTTCAGAGATCTCTACTAGGTCTAAAAAAAGAATATAGTCTGTGGTTTCCTGGGTGTGAACGAAGACTCACTCAATCTTAATAACCTGATCCAGAGTCATAATCCTTTGAAAATTATTTTGTACTTATCTCCTTCTTGCCTTGATTTGTCTATCGTTGTCTGTATTGCTCTCAAAAACTGATTAACCCTATATACATGATTCATAGGCTTGAGCTACGCACTTTTGCTCACAGACTCCAGCCTTCCCTGGTTTATCTCTTTTCCAATTCTCTGCTCTCTAAAGGAGTGAAAGAATTCATAGCAAAACATAAACAAATACTTGCTGCAGCTTTAGATACCTTCCTTTAAATGAGGCTGGCTTAACATCTATAAACTGTGAGGGTGGAATGCCACTTGGGGTTTGTTCAGCACCTAGGGGAATGAACTCCCCTGCCCCCTGTAGCCTCATGTGCAGTCCCTACGGTTTACTAGAATGCAAATAATATCATGTATAATAATAATAACCAGTGGATACTGATTTGCTTCCTGCAGTACCTGTAGCTTATTTGCTTTTGCTTTCACCTGCCTCAGCCTCAGCATTTCCCATAGCGCAGTGGCCTTGTCCAGCACGGGCTTGAGGCCATTCCACATCTGTTCCAGGGAAGTTTTCTGGGTGACAAGAAACCACTTGCCCAATTGCTGCTGTCCATTTGTCAATGCAGCAGCACAGCATTATGCCACTGAAAAATGGGGTGGACCTCCCATACCCAGGTGTTTAGGCTTCATAACCAGCCAAAGGACTACTTCATAGTCACTACAACTTCTGGGGCATAGAGGTGCATCTTAACTGTGAGGCCTGGGACTGTTTTCCAGCTCAGGGACCCAGATGTGCCCCACAGTCACATCCTGCTTTCTGAGTGTGCACCTGTCCATTCTCTCTTCCCTCCCCTCCCTGCCATGCGTCCAGGTTTCCATCAGCAAGAAACCCGGACTGAGGACAAGGGAGTGGGCACTGTGGTGAACTCAAGCCACAGAGTCCCTTACGGTTCACCTCAAACTAATATTAACACATCACAAAGCTTGACTTGGCACAGGAGAATCACCACTAGATGGGCTGGGTCACAAATGTCAAGTGATCTGGTTGCCAGCTTCTGAGTACTTGAAGCATGCAGACTTAGACTGCAGTGGTGCTTTTGAACTAACATTGCTTTCCCAGAAGACCTCCATGAGGCAACCTCAAGCACTGCTTGTTTCACAGTTACCACTATCAGCAGGCGTGATTTAAGGTGCACCTACTTTCAGGAGAGAGCCTTTCTGATCAGTAATAACTGGTTTGAGTGTCTAGTTTTGGGACTTCAGCGTGTAATTGCTGGCTTAATCTGTTTCAAAATGAAAAACAATGTAATGTTTCCTTTTCATTTGACCATGGCTTTATTTTTGCCCCTGTTAACCTAGAATCACATCTGGGCAGTCTGAGATCATTTATCTTTGAATTGATGGGCCACAGCTGCATGAACTTTGTGGAGAGTAGGCTAAATCTGCAGCCTATTTCAAAACATTATCCACTTGATGTAGGCAGAAATAGGAGCTAAGGTAACCTGTCAGAGGTGTGTGTTGTTGAGTGGTTGGAAGAACCTTGCTTATGAAAAAGCTGAAATCAGAATATAACTAGGTTAAAATAAGGCTTTGATGATAGCCAGAGGCTACAGGTCAAAGCCTACATCTGCCAGAAGTCAGTGGCAAATCTTTCATTGCTTTAGCTGGATCAGGTTTTCATCTGTGGTGTGCAAATGAGGAGCCAATAAAACAACATCAGCAGAATGGGCAGTATGATAAGGTAGGGTACAGTGCTACATGTTGCATAGAGTAGCAAGATTATAAATGTACAATGTGAACTCGATGAAAAAGTTAAAGGGATTGTGAGCTATCTACATATTCTGAAGAGGAGCTGTAAGATGAACTCATGGGAGATGATTAGAGCATTACCTGGGGCTCTGGTCATTAGGAATACCTCTCTCCCAACACAAAAATCACAGCTGCTCTATGTTAGTGACCTATGTGGACTCCTAAGGGGAGAGATGCCCTGCAAATTACTTGTTGTGAGAGCACTACAGCATGGTTCAAACTCCCAGAGGATTTCTGGTTACAATTATATAACAATGCTAAAGTCCATTGAATTGATTGCTCAAGCCAGAGGTAACCTTGGCTGATGACTAGCTGCCTTGTATGCCCTAAAAAAATCCTACCTTGTAAACATCTGTAGACTTCGTACCCACTACAGCAACCTCCGTGCTCCATTAGTCTGTTGTGAGAATATCTAGGTGCTCATTCCTGCTGTAAATACATTAGGAATTTGGTTTGTGGGGAGGCAGTACACAAGAGAACTTTTTTCTCTGTTTAGTGTGGTGTGAAACAGCACCTCCTTGAGTGCTGTAAACAATGGCTAAAAAGTATCATTATCATTTCTCCTCTCCTCCCTTGTTTTTAAACAGAGATATTTAATGCCAGTAAAAACTGAAGGTAGTGAAGGAAGCTTTTGTTTGTGCACTTAATAAATATTTCTATTTTGTAAGTTTTTTTTGGTTTTTTTTTTTTTTTGTTTTTGTTTTGTTTTGTTTTGTTTTGTTTTGTTTTTTAAGAATTCTTTCCTTGCAGAGTTACGACTCTAGAAAAGATCTGGACTGGAGGGTGAATCTCTCTTACCTGGGTTCCATGTTCCTGAAACAGATGCATATTGTATTCTATGGACAACTCACTCATATGAATTTTGCATTGTTTCAGAAGTTGTATCAAAAAAATACTGGGGCTAGTGAATGTAGCAGTTGAGACAACAGGCCTGTGAAAGTAGGGAGCAAGCAAGCAGGGAATGTAGATTTCACTGAGCTGATTTTTGGACAGCAAAAGCTTGGTAGACAGTGCCCTCTTTGTTCCACAAAGAAGAATGCATCTCTCTTACCTTGCTATTGCGAGCAGCAAGATTTTGGCAAAGAAGCATGTTGAAGAGGTGCCAGCAGTTCAGCATGGCCTGCTTAATCTTCATGTGTTTGGAAATCTTGTGCAAGTTAGGGCTCCTCCTGCCCAGAGTGGAGACTATGACAAATATTTAAGTAGAGCCATTTGTGTCTCTACAGGAGATCTAGCAGACATGGACATGCAAGTCTTGGTAAGCAGCAATAAAAGGGGGCTTTGACTCTCTGTAAGAGCACCAGAACTGTATCCATTTTAAACACTGTTTCTGCTGAAAGGTTCTTGGAATTTGGAACCTCTGTGATTACAGGTGCTCCTGATAGGACTCAAGTACAGGGATCCAGTTAGATCTACACTCAGTGATAGTCTCTATTTCCCTACTAGATTTCAGCCTGGCTCCTCGCAGACTGGAACCTTCTCTCCCCGTCCAATTTTGGTGGCAACAAGGAGATAGGGTTTTTTTTTGAGATGTGCTCACTGCAGTGGCCCCACAAAAACAGGAGCCTTCCCATTTGTTTGAGAGAAACAGGGAGCTGCCAGGGGCTAAGAGCAGGGTTTTCACGCTGTAGGAAAATAATTCTGGGCTTAGAAATAAACCTATGTGGGGAAGATCTATAAGTACCCTATTGCACAGAG
Organism: Rhea pennata; assembly: GCF_028389875.1. NCBI lineage: Eukaryota > Metazoa > Chordata > Aves > Rheiformes > Rheidae > Rhea > Rhea pennata. The sequence continues at coordinate 36,631,838 of NC_084665.1, forward strand.
TGGTGAGGAAATGAGTGTTGCTGACGGCTGTACTCGGCATCTGGGGATGCTGCAGCTGCTGTGCCTGGCGCACGCACACAGGTGTTACAGAGGCCCACGGCTCCTCGCAGTTCCAGGAACCAGAGGAAGAGGCAGCCAGGAGAAGCAAAGAAAACACAAACTGAATAATCAGGAAAAGAAGATAAACTGTGCTGAGTGGCAGCTGGTCTTCAGAGAGCAGGCTGTGTAAATACCCCAAGGGCCTTGTGCATCATCCCTGGGAAGCTAGTCCCCAGAGAGGGACTCAGCTGGATCACCACATCACTCCACATTGGAGGTATGTTTACTTCTGCACAGCCCTCAGTGTTTCCTGTGAAAACATTCCCCTGCTCATAACGAATATATGTTGATCTTTCAACAAGCAATGTTTCCCTTCTGTATCTATACACATCTCTGTGTGCCAGAAAAAGCCTCCAAATAAATTATTTACTGCTCATTCTTTTCTAGACATCAAACAGAGGTGCATTTCATCCCCATCTCCCAGTGTTCAGTGGGGAGACCAGCAGCCGAATAACAGGATTCTTCATTTTGTCCTCAGTCCATGCATAGGAGAGAGAAAACATAGCTTCTCCACCTGTATGCTCTTACACTGGAAGCAATCTGCAGCAAAAAACTTGTCCAGCATAATTTTCAACATCACATATACTGACAGCTCTATACTGATACTGTTGTAGTGGTCAGCAGGGGTGACTTCTGGAAGAGAAAGGCAGCTTGCCAGCCCAATGAAGTTTCAGTGCCTGCGGTTAATGTCACTTCTGGCTGTTACTGTCAAAATGTCATTCAGTGAATAGCTAACCAAAGGCTAGTTAGCCCTTCTAAGTTACCCGAAGTTCCTTTGTGTGCCTACTGCGTCCCTTTCTTTTTCTTCTCTTCCTTTGCTCTTCTCTCTCTGTCCCTCCCCTGGATCTGCAGCAATGCGCCTTGTTAGGTTCATTCCCTATAATTCAGTTTACTGGTAGATTTGCCAGTGCTGAAGGCACACAGCAACTTTGGCACTGGCTTTGATGTGATATCCAGTGATCTTGGCAGAGAAACTGATCCTGGGTTTCCTTATAAGGTTCTGCAGAGGCCCCACAGAGCAGAGAAGGCCTGAGGAGAGGAACAGCTGAAATGCTTTACTATTAAAAAGTTTCTCGATAGAAGCTGAGGTTTGGATTTGAACACCACTGCTGTTCATGCAGCGCTTTGGTGCCTTCCTGGTCTCCTCAGTCTTAGGGTTGTTGCTGTTGTAGCAGTGAGGTACCACCCAAATACTCCTGCTCTCTCCCACAGTCCATAGGCTGCAGTTTCCACTCTCCTTTTCCACATATGATACCTCTCATCACCAAACATCTGGTTCAGCAAAGGAGTTGTGTAACAGAGAACTTTTGGTGACTGATTTACTCTAGGAAATTAATAAACAAGAAACTGGGCTTGGTGCAGTCTTCACCAATGGCTTATCATGCGTGCTTCAGCGCTACAGATGTGATCCATGACACAGCTGAGGCCCCTGTTCTGAGAAACAGATAGTCTCAATTAGAAATGAGAAATGGCAAGAGACCACAAGGATGAAGAGAGACGATATGTTTCATGGGCAGGGAAGTACCCTCCCTCCAAAGCACGCACATGTTAGTATGTTTACTAAGAAAAAGAAATGAACTGGGGGATTAACTGTGTCTTTACTCTGTAAGTGAGAGGCAGGTAGTACAGAGATGAGCCAGAGAGTGTAAAGAAAGTGTGAAGAAAGAATTTGGACTTTGCACATTCAAAAAAAGAGGAGAACGAGGGACTCCTGGGAACTACTCCTGAACTGGTTGTCCTGCTTCTTCACTTCTCTAAGATCCATAGAGTGCCAGTTAAGGATCTGAGTCATCCTCCTGTTGTCTGGTGGCTCTAAATGAGAACAGATAATTATCTGTATTACTGCAGTACCAAGGAACTTCTGCTGTGGATCAGAATCTAATTGCACTAGGTATGCAAACAAACACACCACCACCACCACCCCCCCAGAAAACAGGGAGGAAAAAGCAAAGTCCCTTTCAGTCTAAGTAGGGGAAAGAAAGCGCTGGAGAGAGAAAGCATTATCACCTCCTATTCATGGACAGCAACTGGAGCATTAAGAGATCAAATAACTTGCTCAGAGTCACAGAGAGGGTGGGCCAGGAAGTGAACCCAATCCATTAAGACTCCTTGCTTGCAGTCCCATCTCTTGCTTGAGTAAGGACTCTGCTCCACCTGGGCAGGAAGCGTGGTGATTTAGCTTGCACACATTCACATGCAATAGTCTGAAAGAGGACATAAAACTCCTGTTTTTAGAACGTAAGTCAAGCTGTAGTTTATAAGGTATAAGAACTTAACTTTGGGATTTCTGTAAGAACTCATACTGCTAATGACTAGCCACTCAGTTCCATGGCTCCCTAAGAAAGACTCAGCCTGATGTTTTCTATGGTTGTATGCACTAGCTTCTCTGACTTCTGTAATTCTGACAACTTACAGGAGGTGCAAGGTGCAATAACCACCTGAATGCCCTTACTAGAGCAATGCCTGAGGACAGGAAGTCAGGGGAGCTGAAGACTCTGAACAAAATTCAGTTTAACGCCAGCAATTTTTAATGGAGACTGTCTTGAATATTCTCTTTGAGAAGGCCTATCTGGAAGTTGCTGAGGGATGGAAAAGACAACTTGTTTTTCCAGAGGCTGAAGTGGTTGCAACCACTTGTTGAATTGCAGGTGGGCAGTGGGCACGCAGCTGGTGACTCCTGTGAGCCCATCAATTTGCCACTGTCATCACAGCTGCTGGAGATCCATTCCTGCATCCTGCACTCTGTAAACAGCGGCTCACAACCACAAAGCACCAAGCGTCTCTGGTCCAGCATCAGCTCAGGGAGCCAGAGAGCTGCTTGCTGAAAGCTGCCTTCTGTTTGCTTGCAGACATGTCAATATTTACTGAGTGAGGCTCCACTTTTGCCCAGCTGGAGCATGACAGCTTTGCCACTCTTGCACTCAGTGGCTCTATCTTCCAGCATTAACATCAGGAGGTGATGAGTGACCAGCCTGGCCTGATAAATGAGAAGAAGTCTGCAAACAGAGAACAGCAAACACTTCCTGGGGGGCTCAGGACACCTGCTGAGAAAGATGTTCTTTTTTTGCAAGTATCGGGTAGCATATGATGCTGTATTAGGAGAGAGACGGGAAAGGTGCTATTCTTGGCATCCGGTGCTGGAGAAGGCAGAGCTTCGAGAGGGGTACGAAGCGAATCATTAAGGGGGCTCTGCGGGGAAGGCACGGTGCCATCTTAGAGCTGGAGCCCTGTCCCTGGGCTTTCTGCAGAACCCTATGAGTGCAACAGCCTGGAGCGCACTGCAAGGGAAAGGGAGAGGCAGCCCAAGAGCCTGTCTCCTATTGCAATGCGCACAGAAGATGAGCAAGGCAGGATCTGGGATAGACTTGTGGGGAAGGCGCATTCGCAGGCTGAAAGGCAACGAACTCCACTCCACAGTCACGACTGCAGTCTTTCAGTTACCAAACGTGGTAACTATGTGAGCTATTATATGCAAATAAAAATCAGGAAGTCAATTTCTGCCATTAAATGTTCAGGCTTAGTTCTCTGGGATTCCACAACGAGTCGAGGAGACCATAGTGGCAGGCACATTACAGCTAACTGGTGGAATTAGACGTGAGCTTACCAGACAGGCAATAGCTCTCGGAGGTGGTGAATGGCAGAGGGGAGGGACCTGTAAACAGTAGAAAGGGCTTAGAGGTACTGAAAAAGTGGGTAAGCTGTTCAGTTTTGGCTGTTTCTTTTGGGTTATTTCTTTCAACTTTCTCCTTCTATTAGAACCCTCTAGGGAAAGAAATATAAATTACTGAAGACTGCAGCTTTTTGTAGCATCTAAGTGACACAGGAGCAGAAGTTTTACAGAAGTTGACTTAGGCACTTTGGAAAAAACCCTTGAGGACTACGGTGCGGGTGGTAGCATTTCCCTGAGGATTTAGGAAACAAGAGAGGCCAATCAAGGAGGATATCAGGAGAGGGAGTCCATCCACCACATGTTTAAGTAGTGGCTTAGTACAGCAGCATGCAGAATACAGGAGGCAAGGCTGTACAGAGCATTGAAAGGAAGGCTACAAACAGTGAAGGGAAGGCAGAAAAAGATGCAAGAAAAGGAATAGCGTGACTTACGCACTAATGAGGAGAATGAGTTTTGGCAGATGACTGTATATAGAGTCGGGCAGCGTGAGAAGCCCACTGCAGCCAACAGAAAGCTTTTCTGACGGCGACTTTTGCATCATGGATGGCCTAACTTGAGATTAAGGACCCAGTAGTTCAGATCTCTTTTCCCATTATGGATTGAATTGTTTCTTTCAGTGGGTCCAAATTTGCATTTTCGGTGGGGTGGGGGCAGCATCCTGCAGTTAAATGCTCACATCATATGATCACGGGGATTCATTTAAATGAATTTTTACAAAAAGGTCACCCCATGAAACGAGCTCCTGTGGCACAAGAGGGTTTCACTGGGAGGGGGAGCCGTGCTCAGTACCGTGAACACTGCGCGGCTGTGAGGATCCCAGCCCTGCTGGCCTGAGCTAGCAGAGCCCTGGGCAGAGAGCAGCTGCACTGGGCTGCCTCCCAGGAGCAAGGTGGACAAGATCAGCCAACATCTGTTCCCCTTTAATCTCTTGTTCCTTTCTGCTTTGGTGTAGAGCTTTTGTACGTAATGAGGTACACGCTCTGGCACATCCACAGCCACTCTCCTGAAGAGCGGATCTCGCAGACTGACAGTGCTAGGACGGAAGAGCTCTTCGCAGCTGGGATGTTTCGGGAGGCTGTGCAGGCTAAAAACTGCAAATGTATTTCTGATGTTTGCAGCTCCTCCTGTCCTGCTAAAATCAAGATTCCCAGAGCTCACCAGGCCCTACTGGGAAGAAGCTGAACTGTTCAAGCAGGTTTCGTGTCACTGTTTCCAGTTGTTTTGATTACAAGAGGCTCATGTCAGGACAACCTCCAGGGCTTCCTTTCATTCACACCCCATTACGCAGTTAGTGTCTGCTACACTTGCACCTGCAGAGTCTGCTTGCCTGGGGCCATTGGTGCTTTTAACCTCGTGTGTATGCCATTTAATATACTCAATTATGTTATCAGAAGTGGAAAGGGGAGAATAATATACTGAATCCTAACAATCTTCCACAAAGGCCTTGTGCTTTCTCAGCTTCCACTATTGCCTCCAGAAGTTCATTGAGACTCTGGGAAGGGAGCCAAAGATTGTGTCCTGCTGAGAGAAAAGCAGCCACATTGTGTGGCATCTTTCTCCACTTAACCCCCTACTAAGAAGCTCACAAAGCAGCTTGCAGGTCAGCAGCCTGGAAGATGAAGGCCTTACTGTGATAGAAAGGTGCTTTTCTCTCCAAATAGTGTGTGAAACCATAGTTAACTCCCATCTATGCTGTTGTTTGATGATGTCCCTGTTACTTCTCTGGGTCAGAAAGCACAGGAGGATATTATTAATTGCCTTCCATCTTCAAGTGTCTTGAAACATGAGGACCACTGCCCATGCAAACTCTTATCATCCAGGAAATCACCAGCAAGAGGAAAAGAACGTTGGACTGACCTTAGCTGAAGTAGTGAAGCAACCGCTTCTGCACAGTATCACACTGCAGAGTCAGGAACAGTAACACCTGGCAATATCGCACATGGGAAAACAGTTCAGATGGAAAGGGGATGTCAGGAATACACAATGGGACAGATATGTGAGGCCAGTGAACCCAGAGCAGCTCCAACAAATTGTGAAATGACCCTTCTCCATGTCCAGCTGTAAGACAAAGCTGGCTGGATCTATATTCCCAAAACTCAGAGCAAGGGAGGATAAATAAAGCACGAGGCCCTAGGCAGAAAGGCTGCTGGCTTCCAGATTCCCCATACCAACACCTTTTTATACTGGCCTATGTGCAGGTCTGCTTTGCTGGATGCATTCGCCTCCTCTGTAACTCAAGAGCGGAAAGGGTGGGCAGAAGTAAAGGAGTGAGAGAGCACCTGAGAAGCTGAGCTGCTGTCTTTTTCATCCATCCAAGAGGCAGATCCCTGGCACAAAGACAGAATTTCCATAGCCAGAGTTGAATGGGTGCTGTTAGTTAAGCAGTGGCAGGTATTTGGACACCTTTCCCTGTCCCTGTCTTTGTACTACTCAGAGGATACTGGGCGCTCTCACACCCCATATGCTCCTCCCTTGGAGTCTGAGCAGCACAGAGGGGACTGTCATGGCTGGGAAACTGTCACTGTTCTACAGGCTATGTTCCAAGGCTCATCCCTATTTTTTCTTCCATGCTCACGATAGCTATATTTTCCAGGAGCCAGTAAAAACAGGATATGATGAAATCAAGTGAACGTCTTTGACCACTACTCTCAGGAAAACAGCCTATGGGCAAGGACCCTACACAGCCAGGAAGGAACTGCCAGGAAAAATAAAACAATCTCCTAGCTGTGACTTCCCCTCTAGCTAGGGAGACCTCTGCCATTTTTTCTGTAACAGAACAATTTGTATCTTCCTCTCCACATCATATCTCTGCATAGATCAGGCACTTGAATGCATTGTCAGATACCCATTATATGTTGCTTTGCAGCAGTGGAGCATAAGGATAGGAGATACCAGAAACCAACACAGAGCAGTAAGCACTTCAATACCAGTCTCCTCCTTTCCACTTATCATCCTTGGTTCTGTGATATCTGCTATGGGAACATGCAAACAAGGATGCTGGTAAAAACAAGGTAAGGTTTTAAGGTGTAGGAAAAGCCATGGGTTAGTGCCCTCTATTGGAAAATCACTGGGTTTTTTTTCCTGACAATTTCTTCTTCTAAATTTGAATGGTAGAGGCCTGTATTATCGGCTTGTGTGTCTTGGGTTCCAGCGGTTGTGCCATGGAGGCCTGACAGTCTTTTAAGGCACAAATTTATTTAAAATACAACTGGAGAAGAGAGTGCTGCACAGGCAGACTTATCTAGCTCTAGGCACAGAGCTGCCAATATAAATTGTCCAGAAGATAGAAAATGAAATTTGTCCTCTTTGCTCTTTCCAAGACAAATGAGCACTCACTTGTTTTGCTTTGGTCAAACACGGATCCAGGCTAGAACCAGTATTAGAGTCAAAACAAAATCTGTTTGCTCTTTGATTGTTAATTTTTAACAGGAACATGAAAACAGCGTGCTGGGGGAATAATGTTCTGGAGGATGCATTAGGCTGCCTCCAGGAACTAAGTTGGTCTAATGTGTTTAAGTACTGACTCCTTGGTCTGAGGGAAAAGACATGTTGCTGCAGACTATATGAAAGTGATGTAGTTAGCTGTATTTGCAAAGAAGTCATCTGAAAAGAGACAGGAGATTTACTCTTTTTTGGGGGGAGGTAAAGATCTGCAATCATTGGTTGTACAGAAAAGTCTTATAACTGGACGGTTGGAAGAGTTAGGATTTTCTTCCTTAAAAGGAGGCTTTGGGAAGAGTACCTGAGGTCAGCTGGCTTCCCAGATTTCCAGGCTCTGCCACGCTTAGGGCATGCCTACCACAGAATCAGAGGGTGTATCTGCAGCACTAGCAGCTGTGTGTGAACGCTAACAGACTTACAGGAAGGCCAGTCAAGGCTAGTCAGAGGCCTGAGCAAGCTTGTTAAACTATGCTGCTGTGGTTGATACTCAGACCACTTAGAGCTAGAAAAGTCTGCCTGTGCAGCACTCCCTCCTCCAGCTGTATTTTAATTAAAAAACAACTTGCAGATTCTTCTCCAGAGCCCTGCTGTAGAGTGGGCACTTTGCTCATTGAGCAGGTCCAGAATTGCTCTTTTTCCAGAGCTCTCCAGTGGCCCCAGATCACCCTGAAGCCTTTGGCTCTGCAGTTTTCAAGAAAATGAATCCCAAATCCTGTGCCACCGAGAGGCAAGTCTGCAGTTGCTAATCATTCCCTTAAGGATTAGCTGAGCCTGTTCCACTTGCGGTGCACAGGCCCAAGCATGTATTAAAATACTGGACAGCCTTCCACAGCTGCAGGGCACTGTCTGCTATAAAGCTGATTTCATGCTGACATTTTCCAAGAGCCAGCATGGCCTCATCAGGTCAGTGACTAAAGGGAAGCAAGGGATAGACTGGCATGGGGAGATCTGATCTGGGGTGCAAGGTAAGTGATTGGCAGCTGGCTGGGGGAGAAATGGGACAAAAACGGTTCTCGGCCAGACCAGTGTCACTCAGACTTTGCCAGCGGGAGTTACTGAGAGGGGAAGGGGTAAGTGAGATGTGCTGGTTATTTACTCCAACACCTACACAAAAACACCCACTCATTGCCACTGAGGATCCTGCAGAAGTGCACACTGGGCTTACAGAGGCAGAAGGGAGATGCTGTCCCTGCGCTGCCCTCGCTTGTAACGCTTGCCCTACTGAGTACTGCTAAAGCGGACACACGGGCAGCTCCTACCGAATGACAGACCATGCCTATGCTTTAGCACCACCTCCAAGCAGCTCCAGCCAGCCCAGGCCTTGCTCCCCCCACCCAGGGGAAACAAGCCCAGCTTTCCCCTTTTCCATGGATCGGCTTTCCCTAATGCATGGAGGGTGAATTTCTCAGTTTGGCTGGCCACGAGAAGGGCACCTGAAGCATCCCCCTCTCCCTCATCCCTGCCAAACACAAGATCTAATGAAGCCACATGAACCTAGCTGCTTTCTGCACCCCTTGTCTGCAGCCCCGTACGAGACTGAGCTGAACTAGCTTCTCGTGCTGTGCTGCCAGACACACGGGAGCCCCTGTGAGCGCCCCGTAAGCTTTTCCTTCCCGAGCAGCGGGCCGATGCTAACCAGCTCCAAGCGCTATGGCTTTAGCTCTGCAGCTTAGCTCTGCCTTCAGTGCTGGCACAGCGTGATCCTGCCAACTATGCGAGGTCCCAGGTTGCTAAATCTGCCCTTTGTCCCCAGGAGCCTCGGGCAGCACCAGCGCTTGCCAAGTTACAGCTCTGCAAGTTCGCCCACCGTACCCACCTTGCCCCATCCTAGCCCCCTCGTTTCCTTTCTGCAAGACTTCACGTCCGTCAAAAGCATCTCCCCAGGCGAGAGGGGCCAGGCAGCAATCTAGGGATTTGTTAGGCAGCTCCCACAGGCTGTCTGCCACATTGAGGATGGGCCAGGCTGGACTCGTCTGCACATGTGGGTGGCACTTCACATAAATAGCATAATTTCAGTGCTCGCTTCCACGTTGTTCTAGGCAGCAGCTCAGTGTTTGCACAGAGCAAGATGCCTCCCCTTCCCATCAGAAGAATATTTTTTCGGCACTGGGGCAAGTCGTGTGTCCCGTGGGCTGCCTCCATCCACTCTCAAGCCTGAGCAAGGGCCCAAACATTATTTTTTTCTTATAAAAGAGTGGGAAGATGGAGAAATAGTTTTGGCCTGAAATCAGTGGAGCTGTACAACACCAAAAAAATACGTCGCAGGCCACTAAAGGAGAAAGATCTATTTTGGGTTTGCATAAATTTTGAAAGTTGTAGATGGAGGAGGACAGCTTGCTTTTTTTTCCAGCACTTCTGTCATTTTCCTTGAAGGGAAAAACTTCTCATTTTCTAAGAACTGCTTATTTTTTGATGACCCTATCTTCCTGCCCCCACACTTATGTGCTTTATCCGCTGGTCACGTCCTGACTGTCACGTAGGCAGTTGCTCTTCTTGGCTAAATGTCTGTATTCCTGGCCTGTGCTATGCTCACCTTGATAGGGCCTTGATCTTTCACTAGAGAACCAGAACATTAATAACTCTAATTTACAACCTAATATCTCACACAGAGAAGAAATACAAGCAGAAGACCAGGCACATTTTCCTTGCCTCATTTCCACCAATTATTCATCGTTCTATCTTCCTTTTATTATGCTGAATAATTTCTCTTCACTCTTCAAATATTTAGAGGCAATTAACCTGCTCCTAATCAATCATTCCTTAGGCAAACTAGATTTTGCTTTTGCAATGTTTTTCTGCATGGTAGCTCCAGCCTCGTAATCATCTTTGCTGCCATCCTTTCAGTTTCTTCTAGTTTGTCACGATTTTTCTGGTAATGCGGTTACTGGAACTGAACACCATATTCCAGGCATGGGAGCTTTCTGTGTACGATTGTGTGTGTGATGTTGCCCTCAGGTGGTTAGTCTAGAGAGATGATGAGGCTTTAAAAGCATATACATATATAGTATTTTCAGTACAGAGATTTGTAACTGTATGGAAACCATAGAAAGAGCATTCATTTAAGTGATGCCTTGGGACAGAGCTCAGGATGACACTGGCTTTTTCTGACTGTCTGCTCTCAGTCCAATATCTCTGCAGTTTAGATGTATGTCCCAGTTTGCGGAGGCTACTGTGCTTGAAGATCAGCAGAAAGAACCTCAGTTCTAGGGATTTGGTGGTGTGCGTCTGGTGACCCTCACAGGCTGAATGTGAGTTCTAACACAAGAGCCATAAGAACTGACAGACTTTCATTGTCACCAACTTTACTAGTAATAATTTTATTCTTACAGCTACTTGTCTTCGCCACATTTTTCAGCAATTCACTTTTGTCTCAAAATTATGTGTTTCATAAAATTGCATTTTTTATTATACTAGATGTTGTGTAATTCCTTGATTATAATATATCTAAAATCCTTGAAAGTGTTCAGAAGGACACAAGAGATTTTATTAAAGGTCAGATTAGAAGTTCTTTGTATCTGTCTCTCCTCTAACTCAACTCTTCACAAAGCTAAGCCATCCTGTTCACTTGCTCATTCCCTTCTGCTATCAAAGCCTCTGCTGTTCCAGTGATTATGGTGCCCCTTTATTTTCTATTTATTTTCTATTGCTCTCTGCCCCATTGTTAAGGAACTGATCATACGTAACTGATTTCAAGTGGAGGTACAGACTTATTCAGGAATTATTATGGTAATATATATGTTCTTGACCTATTTAATATATGACACCTTATTTAGTTTTGCTTTTCTCTGCACTGAGCCTCCTCTCTCAGCACAGAGCTGTCCACAGAGGTGCCCAGATATTTTCACTGAGATCAGGTCTAATTCAGATTATAACAGCATGTAGAGAAGCTAAGTATTTTTTCCTGCATTCCAAAACTTACACTGGTTTACACAGAGCTCCATCTGCCATCGTTTTGTCCCACCTAACTTTTTGTTCATTCCTGCTCCCCCTGAATCGAATGCCAAAACATGCATTAGATTCAAAAGGAGCAGGAGCAAAGCCTTTTGTAGGACCTTTGGCAGCTTTCCTCAATCATTCTATATCTTACATAAATTTGTTCACATCACTGGACCTTCTTAATTTCACCTTCTCTTGGTACCTTCTGGATGTGTGATGCAGAACTATGCTGTAGTCTCCCTAATGACATTGAAGTTTTTGCCACTGAAATCAAAGGAGATGGACGTGATCTGTTTCGGCCACTATATGTCTCAGTGCTATTGACTTGCAACTCCTGTTAATTCAATGCTATTAAGAAATGGATGTTTTCTCCTATGTTTTCTTTTCCAACTTCACTTTTTTTTCCCTTCTTCCCACAGAACTAATGTTTGTGCAATCGCTTGATATATCTATGTGTGTCCTCCCAGTAATTTTTAATCTATCTGACAATTTCAATCAAATTTGGCAGGCAGAGATTTCAAAAATAGTTATGAAATGTGTTTCTGCACATTCATAAATACTGATTGCTTGGCAAGTGCAAGGGGAATTTTATATGCATACATAGAGAAAACAAAGTCTTAGAATAATCCCATCAAAAATTTTATTGTCCAAGAGACACAGATACGTCGGAAACTAGACTTCATTAGTTCCACTACTCATGGAACTGCTTATTAATCTTTGGCATGGATTCATCCCACGTGTTGTTGTTGCCAAGTTTTCTTAATAGCCACTTGCAAAGGGGTTTGTCTTTATGCGTTTGGGAAGGTCCAGTCAGTTACCTATGCAGTGATTTTGCTTAGATAAGTCTTTCCAAGAATGCTGAAAAGCAAGAGGAGAGAAAATACTTAGACTTACAGACTTGTTGATAGAGTGAGTCATGTGTGTCGTATTCAAACCGGTTTCTTTAGATACGATACCTGATTTTCCCAGCTGCATTTGTAGGTCCTTTTATAAAGCTCATGGTCTGTAGCGCTATTTTCTTTAGAAGAGATGCCTGCAGTGTTGTTATTACTTTATACTGAAACCTTCCTGCGTATCATCAGACTAGCTGTTTTTAACGAAAAATTAAAATCATATTCTTATGTTAGATGTTTAGTTGATCCAGTCTTCATTTCCTTAATGACACTGGACCCAAAGAGTTTCTTCATGTTATTGTTGTTGTTTTATAGTGTAGGCATAACAACCAGTAATAGACAGTAGGAAAAAAAACATAGAAGAAATAATTATTCAGATAGGAGGCCACAAAAATATTTCCAAATGGCTAATGCAGTTCCCAAAGAGAGAGGAAATAGCACACTGGTTTGGAGCAGAAAACTTCCCAAAATTTCCAGTGAACTGTGCTGGAAATTCCATGAGACTTGCTTCCAAAAAAGCACGTCTTCTCTTGCTTGCACGTTTCTTCAGGTCTGCAAAGGGGAGACTTGTGGCCCCGGCAACCAGGAAGTGCCTTCTGCAGGAGGAAATCGTGGGAGCTCTGTGGGTGGCTGAACACTTGCCTGATGTCTTTACAAAAGCACACTTAAATTTGGGCTTCTCTCTTTTCGCTATTAAACCCTTTATAAAAGGGTTACCTTCTTCAAGGAAGTTTGCTGTGTGGAGCTATAGCAGAACAACGCAACTTGCACAGCGCCAACCTGCCCATCACCTGCAACTGCACCTACCCGCCAGAGCCTCTGAGCACTGATGCCCACCAAAAGCATGTCCAGGAGTTGGCCTGAATAAGGACTAAAGAAAGGAAGTTAAGATCTGGCCCTTGATAATAATTAGTTTCACAGGATCCTTAGCATTGGTCATTCTTATTAGGAAGGATGGAAATCATTCTCTGCCTCACCCAAACATGATTATTGTTTTTTTAAAAAAAGACTAAATAAATTATTGCTTATATTGCACTTACCATATTGACTTATCTTAAAATTTGGCTTTTGTTTCTGCCTACAACTCATTACATCAATGACAAATCATCCAGGGTATTTTTTTCCCCAAGATATTTATATCTATATAGTCCTGCAGATTTTGGGTCTGGTTCCTCCACCGTGTGCCTTTAGTCATTTTTTTTTCTTTTATTACGAGTCTTGCTTTCTTCATAACATGATGGCTTGGGGGAAGTGTTGTGGGAAGTACACAATGCACTTCTAAGACTGTAAGACAACAAACAGCAAAACTAAACAGGGTTTTAAAGCTGTATCTGTATTGATTGTATGGAGTTCACTTCTCTATCAGAATTTTTTTCTGTCTTTGACACTCAATTTAACCCTTGGTATTTAGTATCTGGAGAATTCAGCCTCTTGAGAAACAAGGCTTGGGAACAGCACATTCAGTTTTGATGCTTTCAGCCTTCACTGGAAAATTACCCGTCCAGCTGCAGCTTGCAAGCTTCAGTGACACTCATCTTCCAAAATGACAGCAATGTCATGGCAGCCCAACAGGGCCATGTCTCACATTATGCTCCAAGATTAATGTTGCTCGTCTGCAGCATGACAGGATTCATATCCAAGTGCACAAAAAGCCTTGCCCTTGTGCCCAGCCTTGTGTGCATGGCAGGGTGCGCACGTGGTGGCCACGATGGTTTGCACATCTGGGTCCTGAGCACAAGCTCCCCATGCCTGCTGCCCTGCTTCGCATCACCAGCATCCCCATGGTTATCCCCAGGGTATCAGCGACCTAAATACATTGAAAGTTGTGTTTGTTTTTAATGTTACTGAGTCTCTGAAACCACTGCACATAACGAACTGCCTGTTTCCAAGCAGCTGTTGTGTAACTTCACTCCCCACCCCCAGACATGTTGCCTGCCATTCATTTAATGGGCTCAGTTTCACTGGGAAGTGCCTGGAAGAACCTCTTGACTTCCTAATTAGCAACAGAAGGGGCCAGTCCTTGCTGGAGGTAGCAGTGAAACATTTGTGAGGTCTCCCGAGAATAAGAGAAACAGAGAAGGGGCCATGTCGAGCTGGCAAAACACTAGCTTTTAGTCACTGTACAGTACAAAGCAGAGGACTAGAAGACTGGGGGGGGAGACACTTGCAGCAGAGGCCTGAAGAAGTGATAATGGGCTTTGTAGGAGGATTTGTGAAGGGCGAGGAGGGGATAGCAGAGATTTTCTATGGCCCTTCAAAGTTGTTCATCGCTCTTGTAATCTGTGTAAAATATTGCAGAGTAGCATAGAGGCCTCATGGGTTGGATGCTAGTGGAGATAGGGGGAAGGTGTTGATGTGATCTGCTCTCAGATGTTTGATCTGGTTTTTGTTAATAAGATTCAGGAATTAAGAGCTTGGAAGCGCTTAGGAGCTCGATGTTTCCTCCCAGGGCATAATCACTGAGGCTGAGTACAGAGACTGCCATTCAGGGCTGGCATACATTTTGGTGCAAAACAAACCTCGCGCCAGCCAGCTGAATCACCTGAGGCCATGTGAGGAAGGTGAAAACTTTCCCGGTCCACTGTGGGTGCTGAGACAGAGTTGAGGCTCTTCCTGGGGCTGCAGGACACAGCCAGGTGTGGTAAGCCCTCTGGGTTTTCCAGTGCAATCCCATTTCTGGGCAGTGTTTTCTTTTCATGAGCTATGTACTGAAAGAAATGTGTGTGCGTGAATTGCCCCATCTTGGATCTGTTGAATTGTTCAGACCCCAGTTCCCACAGGTTGGGATACTGAAGTATCTTTGGACTATGAAAGCCACTGGGGGATGACACAAAGGCGATGCTCTGTGGGACCATCAAGGGGCACAAGAAAGCTCTGAAGCTGCTAGACATTGCCCTGTTTTCACCAGTGTTATCTAGCCAGCAGGTTACAAGTAGTAGCCACTGACCAAATACAAAGAAGACGGTTGATCCCCAGTAGTAGGTTGAGGAAGATAGGATTAGAGATCTTCTGGGCAAGCTTGACATCCACAAATCCATGGGCCCTGATGTGATGCACCCACGGGTACTGAGGGAGCTGGCGGATGTTATTGCTAGGCCACTCTCCATCATCTTTGAAAGGTCATGGAGAGCTAGAGAGGTGCCTGAGGAGTGGAAGAAAGCCAGTGTCACTCCAGTCTTCAAAAAGTGCAAGAAGGATGACCCAGGCAATTATAGGCTGGTCAGTCTCACCTCCATCCCTGGAAAGGTGATGGAACAGCTCATTCTGGATGTCATCTTCAGACATATGGAGGAAAAGAAGGTGATCAGGAGTAGCCAGCATGGATTCACCAACAGGAAATCCTACTTAACCAATCTGATAGCCTTCTATGATGGAGTGACTGGCTGGGTAGAGGAAGGGAGAGCAGTGGATGTTGTGTACCTTGACTTCAGCAAGGCTTTTGACACTGTCTCCCATAACATCCTCCTAGAGAAGCTCAGGAAGTGTGGGTTAGATGAGTGGACAGTGAGGTGGATTGAGAACTGGCTGAAAGGCAGAGCTCAGAGGGTCGTCATCAGTGGCATGGAGTCCAGCTGGAGGCCTGTGGCTAGTGGCGTCCCCCAGGGCTTAGGACTGGCTCCCATCCTGTTCAACTTCTTCATCAGTGACCTGGATGAGGGGACAGAGTGCCTCCTCAGCAAGTTTGCTGATGATACCAAGCTGGGAGGAGTGGCTGACACACCTGAGGGCTGTGCTGCCATTCAGAGAGACCTGGACAGGCTGGAGAGCTGGGTGGAGAGGAACCTCATGAGGTCCAATAAGGGCAAGTGCAGAGTGCTGCACCTAGGGAGAAATAACCCTAGGCACCAGTACAAGCTGGGGACTGACTATCTGGAGAGCAGCTCTGCAGAGAAGGCCCTGGGAGTGCTGGTGGATGACAAGTTGACCATGAGCCAGCAATGTGCCCTTGTGGCCAGGAAGGCCAATGGTATCCTGGGGTGCATTAGGAAGATTGTTGCCAGCAGGTAGAGGGAGGAGATCCTGCCCCTCTACTCAGTCCTGGGGAGGCCTCATCTCGAGTCCTGTGTCCAGTTCTGGTCTCCCCAGTGCAAGAGAGACATGGAGCTACTGGAGAGAGTCCAGCGTAGGGCTACGAAGATGATCAGAGGGCTGGAGCACCTGCCCTATGAGGAACGACTGCAAGAGCTGGGCCTGTTTAGCCTGGGGAAGAGAAGACTGATGGGGGATCTTATCAGTGTGTATAAGTACCTGAAGGAGGGTGTCAAGGGGATGGGGACAAACTCTTTTCAGTTGTCTTGTGAGGGGGAATTTATTCCCTGTGAGAGTGATGGAGCACTGGAACAGGTTGCCCAGAGAGGTTGTGGAGTCTCCTTCTCTGGAGATATTCAAAACCCACCTGCACGCAATCCTCTCTAACATGCTGTCGGTGACCCTGCTTGAGCAGGGATGTTGGACTAGATGATCTCCAGAGGTCCCTTCCAACCTTACCGATTCCGTGATTCTATGATCTATGTTCCTGAGCCAGGAGACCATATGCAGAAAGATCTGCTACTGCTGCCCACCCTTTGCTCTATAATGTTCTTAAGACAGGGAACCTGACCTTGTTAATCCAAAATGGAAGTTATACAACGAGGCCTTCCTGCTGAAAAATGAAGGGCAAAGCATGACAGCCAGGGTCGTAAACCCCAGTGAGAGCTCTGAAGGTAAGAATAATCATTTATGAGTCACTTCCACATCTCAAACTATTTAAAAGCTGTGTTCAAAGGTTTTGTGCTCTGTTCTTAGTTCTACGCACTAGTTCATTTCATAGTCAGAAGTCACTTGCTTCCCTCCTCACATCTCAGGTTTCAGTATTTATGAGGCCTTGATTATGATTATGAGCAAAGGACAATGAGAAAAATAGAAAGTGCCTAAATAGGAAAAAAAAAAAATGAAATTATGAACACTGCAAGCTCCTTTTTTCCCGCTAGGGGGCACCCAGTATTTGCAAAACGGCTGCAAGCAACTCAGCTGCTTGGCCTTTGCGTCCTTTCTCCAGCAGCAGTTTACACTAAGCTAGTATTTGTGGATGATCCTGGGAGAGATGGCAGGTTATGTTGTGTTTGGCTCCTCTTGCATATCTCCACCTGCTAAACCAGCTGAAAAAATACATTGTGGTAACATTACCATATTCACATTTTCTATTATTGCTGCAGGGTGATGCAAATGATTAGTGACAAGAGCAAGGGAAAAACATAGGTAGGAAACAAGCTCCGTATTAATATGCATTTCATGCAATGGAAACATATGTAATCCCTTTATAAAATGGATGTGGGTTATAAAGGGGCTGCTGGGTGGCAGCAATGGAAGGCTTAGATGGAGGTACAATTCTGAGATGTAGGATATCAAGTATCATTCTCAACCTTTTTTTCCTCCGTGCCAGAATACCATCTGGACCAGCAAAATTATGGCATTGGGACAGAGGTAGAAAACTTTCTAATAGTGTTTCAAGAGGGCTGTGAATGCTCATCAGTGAAGGCTTTTAAAAAGAGGATGCTCTGAACCACCTTTCAAGGTACCTTTCCTATGATAGCTACATTTATGGGACATGCATCAAAATCAGATGATATGTAGCCTGTTGACTCCAGCAAGAAGTTACTGTCTGTAGTTGTGCATTTTGCCACTTAAGGTTGTCAGAGAGGGGGGGAAACCCTTGTTTTCTACTGGACAAGCGACTGAAGTATCCCAGGAGTGAGTTTCTTTTTCCATTGGCACTCACAGACAAAAATCATGTACTTGCCATTCATTTTAAATCAGACTCTGGCATCTCAGCTATTTCACATTTTTCAGTTGGGTTTTTTGCCTTTTATCCCCTGGACATTAAAGGCCTTAGTGTCTCCTCCTATGTCTTAGTTATAGCTATTCTGATTCTCTGGAGCCTTTTTGACAGCAGCAACTTGCTCATACCTTATCTTTTTCTCTACAGCTTTAATCAGCTCTATTGGTTCTTTTCCAGCATTCCTGGTATAGACAATTTCACTCTCATTTATTTAAGCCAGATCTTCATCTAACTCCACCAGCTTCTATGCCTTTCTCTAGAGCTAGGTGGGAAACATAATTTTCTCAAGATGTCTTTTGTATCCTAGGGACATCACAGCCTGTTGCATCTTAATATGTACCCTACCCTACAGGCTTCCTCAGGTGCCTTCCACATGAGTTATAATTCTACTTTGGTTGTTTCTTATGTTGTAGTCTTCTGATTACAGTTCCCTCTGGCATCTTCCAAAGTCCTTGGGAAACCTGGCTTTACTTTGGCAATAGGACCTTAAAGCTAAGTAATCCCAGACAGACATAACCAGAAATAGCTATGATATGGCCATTAATTGAATTTTGACTGAGTGAAAGATTTGCAACTTTTTCTCCACACAGCTCTTCTGACAGTGCTGGGAGTGCATTTATACCCACACCAATATGAGACCTGAACAACACAGATCTTGGTGGTACTGGTACCTCACTTTGAGCATTGCACTGAAGTAGAAATTAATGTAAATGTAGCTTTTCCTAGCATGAAACACAGTGAGGACACTATGCAACAACTTAGGAAGAAGAACTCTTTTCCAGTGAGATTGGACAGACAGTTAGGGAAATGAAATATAGTTCCTTGAGCTAAAGCAAAGCGCTGACTTCTGTGAAAAACAAAAAGACTTAACTTCTCCCTTATGTTTTGCTTTGGTTTTGGCTGCTGTAAATCACAGGTGTACATAAAATAGAACTAGATGATATACAATATACAGATTGGAAGAGGTCAGCTAGTCCCACCTCCTGCTCAAAGCAGGTGCAGTTAGAGCAGATTGTTCTAACAAATTGAATTTAGTCAAATTTTGAATATTTTCAAGAATTCAGAATCCATAGCCTCTCTGGGCCCATGTTCTAGTATCTCAACTTTCTCTTGGTGATAAATTTTTCCTACTATCTATTCAAAAATTTCCTTTTTGCAGCATGCCTCCATTATCCCTCATCCTTCCACTGTGCTACTCCAAGAGGCTCCATTTTTTCCTATGCCCTCCCATTAGGTCATGTGGATAGCAGTAGCATTCCTCCTTCACCGTGTCTTCTGCAAGCTGGACAATCCTGGATTTCTCCTTGTACATCACATGCTCCAGCACCAGCCATCTTGGTGACCCTACACTGTACTTGCACTGGTCTGTCAGTGTCTTTCCTTGCCAGAGAGGGCAGAACTGGGCACAGTACGCAGAGGTGGTCTCACAAGTGCCAAATATAAGGGAAGGATCATTTCACTCACCCTGCTAGTTATGCTCATGCTGATACAGCCCAGTATGCAGCTGGCTTTTGTCACAAGGGCACCTTGATGACCCAGGTTCAGCTTCTTGCTCCTAAGAACCCCAGGTCAGTCTCTGCAGAGCTCTTTTCTACGCAGCTGGCACCCAGCCTGCAATGGTCTGCAGGGTTATTCCTTCTCGGTGCAGGACTTTGTATCTGCCTCTGTTGAACTTGACTGAACTTGATTTGCAACCACACACTTAGGCAATAGGTGGCACTAATGGATGATATGGTTTATGTTGTCACTGAGAGATCGTAGCCAAAGAGGAAGCTGGCAGAGGAGACGCGGGGCTGCTTTGCTCAGAGCTGCAGCAACTCAAGGAGGAGCAGGCATGTGGCAGGAGGTCCTTCCCAACGCCTGGTGAGAGCCCCACGGCACCGGGAGGCAGGGACAACGCGGGGGGCCCCACTAGGGTTGGGGTGGGAAATAGTCTTGTGGAGTAACGAAGGCTGAGCCAGGCCATTGGAAGGTGCTGGGAACAGCTGACTGATTTTTCCTCAACATGATTATGGAAGAGATTTTACTAGACTGTGTGACTCAGCGAGCTGTTTCTGTGACATGCTTGATTTGTTAGCAGTGCCAGGATGCTGATATTGCTGTGGTGCCTTGTTTCATGCCTCAGATTAGTTAAACTCTAGGATGTAAGTGTGGGGAGATGTTATTACTTGTTGCATAAGCTGCTCAGCCTCCAAGGAAGTAAAGGCTGTTTGCTCTCAGGAGTCCCATTCCCCCCTGGCTGGGAGTGCTTTAAAAAAATACCTACTCACAAATCACACCAGGGCTGTTTCAGAGCCATTTACTGAATTGCCTCAGGCCCTGCCAGGGTCTCCAGCACATGCACCACCAAGGGTGGTGGGGGGGGAGGGGGTGATACTAAGTAAGGAAAAAACAACGAGCAGATTTGAGTTTTTATCATGGCATTTCACAACATTTGGGATTTTTTGTCTTTTCTGTCTCAAAATATCTTAATCATGACACCAAACAACTCCCTGCATTAGCTGCCCTCCATAGCATGATACATCAAGACTTTCTCTCATTGCTGCTAACATGTTTAGATTTTGGATTGTCCTTTTCTAACAAAACAATCTATCAGGCTAAAGGAGAACCGAGAAGGATGTTTCTTTTTTCTTGCAGGGGGATGAGACCTAAAAGTTAAGTACCTAGTCAGGAGTAATTAGAAATAGCAAAGGCATAGCAATTCACTAAACTCGGCACAGGTAAAGGTCCTGCAAGTTTCTGCACATGCCAGCCCTGTGGCACAAGTACAGCGTGACCGGCAGCAGAAAGACCCTTGCTCTTGAAAGCTCTCTGCCAAGGTTGTGTATCTATCTCTATACAGTGGTCAAAACAAACTATTTTCTTGGCTGCAGTAACACAGCTGCTTGTAGAATCTAACACTGCAAGGACACTACCCAGTTGTTTAGGGCCTCTTATCTAAATTGTTCTGAAGGAGGGAATATTATGGAAACAAACTACCCAGCTAAAATGTAGCAAAGAAATACTGCTTTTGTGCAGAATCTGTGCTCTGAGGCCCTCTTTTTCTGTCTCATCCAGAAGCAGAAGCAAATTTTCAGATGCACCCAAGTGGCTAATTTTTTTTTTTTTTTTTTTTTTTTTTTTTTTTTCTGTAGGGAGAGCATCTTGTCCCGGATCAGGTGAGTGAAGTAGCTGCTCTGTGCTGAAGCCTCCACTTTTCTTCAGCTTCCTCAGTGGGGCACAGCATAGTCTTTTCCCTGCCCTGCATGACAACAACAAAATCTTCATTTACAGTCCTCTCACAGCCTCCTGCAACAGGCCCATCCCCAAGGGAAGCTGGAGAGCTTGACACACAGGTCAGAGGGAGGGGAAGGTACATGACATTTGGCACAGATTGCTCAAGCATTTAAATAACTTTGAAATGCCTTCATGTTAAAATCAACCCTGATGTTTGGCTTCCACCCCTGAATAAGGTCTGAAACTTGGCTGTCTAGAGAAGAAATGGGAGCATCAAACAGACAACCTGACACCTTCATTGGTGGACCACTATGGTGGAGGTCCAGGGTTACCCTAAAAGATGCTTGAATCTGTAGGGGACCTATGTATAAAGTGCTTCTGAGAGGAGCAGGCTCAGCATACCTATCTCTCTCCAGAGGCTGAAGACCTTTGTCTCTGCCCTTTCTCCTTAGCCCATTCTGGCCTTGCAGTTTCTCTTCTTGGAGCACTTCAGCTGCTACCATTCCAGTCACTCAAGCACCCGCCTTAAAATAGACCTGCCAATATCCTGTTGACTCCTGTTCTCCCAAAGTATTGTGCAGAGAAGGAGCCTGCTAGTTCACAAGGAGAAGGCTAAGGAAGCCTTTTGACTGGCGAGTGATGACCAGCAAGGAGTTGATCTCTGCTAATTGGCATTGTTAGAAGTAACCTTGAGCCTTTGGGCTCTTACTGATCAAGTTTGTGAAAGTGGCTGCTTTTTGGGGGAGTGCCCCAAATCTTCAAAAGTAACAGCAGTCCCCAGCCCCTATTGATTTCATGGGAATTGTGGGCATTCCTTACTGCTCAAGTCCAACCAGTGTGAATACATGTCTCTGCATAGTCCCAGTATCCTGACGCTTTCATTGTTGAATGCAAACAATTTTACACCTCTGTAGGTCTTTTGAATATTCTCAGAAGAATGCAGTCCTGGTCCCTGCAGCTGCTCTGGGGGTTGGAGGGATGCTGGTTTATTGGCTGATGTCTAGACGCAAGATCAAGACTCTTGAAATGGGTGATGGATGGTGGGGCTCGGGAGAAAAACCCCTACAAGAAAAAGAAGATGAAAGAATCCGGCCCTTCCAGATTGAAACATCTGACAAAGAAATCCAGGTACTGGTGGTTGGGATGTGGGGAGGGGCAGAAAGCTGTGAGGTGGAGCCAATCCATCATCCATCTGATTTCTTGAAGATGATATCTTGGGGATATCACTGCTGCACTCAAATACTCCAGTACAACTACCTACCACCATTAGACAATACACTACCTGAACATCCTTTGTGAAGCAGATGTGAGTTTGAATTCATCATATTGTCCCATAGAGACTTTCCACAATCGTAGACCCTACATGCAACCTGCAGCTACTCCTGCCAAAAGGCGGCACGTTGTCCAGTAGATTTTCACAGAGGGTCTGAGGATGGTGGAGCAGGGTGGGAGGGTTTAAGGGAGAGCTGTGGGACACACTGAGTGGCTTTAGTAGAGGGAAGGCCTGGAAGGGTGGAGACATGCAGCCTTAACTGAGTCCCAGGGTCTCTGTTCCCACCCAACTAGCAGTAGGCAGCTCAGCTAGCTGGGACGGAGCTATGGAAAGGTCCGCTCTTTGATCACCACTTTTTATTCTCTTCACATTCAGCAGTGCCTGAGAGCGCTTAGCACCAAAAAGCCTAAGGCAAATTAGCAGAAGGGCAGGAGGAAAGCAGTCCTGGCTACCCCATAGAAATTGGTAACCTATAGAAAAGCACATTCCCCATGTAAATGACTGAGGATGTTATGCAGAGTGTGTCACTGCTTCAGCAAGTCTCCTGGTGTAGCAGGCAATGGAGTAAAAGCCAGCAGAGGTGCAAGACTCTGTGCCCGCCAGCATGCTTGTCCTGGTGTGTAGTGCACACAGGCAGTCGGCCGGCCTTGCAAGAGCAGTGCGTGCTCCTCTCTGCAGGACCTGCACCACCGCCTCGACCAGGCCCGCTACACGCCACCGCTGGAAGGGGCAGCCTTCGACTACGGCTTCAACTCGAACTACCTGCAGAAGGTGGTTTCCTACTGGAGGAACCAGTTTGACTGGCGCAAGCAAGTGGAAATACTGAACAAATACCCTCATTTCCAAACCACCATTGAAGGTGAGGGGGTCTCTGCAGTTCAAGCGGGTCCGTGTGCCTCCCCATAGCACCTCAACAGCCTTTCCCAGTGGTGACAAATGGCCTTGTCCTCACAGCTGCCATTGCACTGTGCACCTTCGAAGCCTCCATTTGCTCTGCCCTGGCAAATGCCACATTTGGGACAAGCTTTGGATGTTTGGGCAGCTTCCCTGTGCTCTGAAACACTTTGCTCTGAAATGCACTGAGGGAAGTCAGGGTGATATCAGATGTTAGCTATTTAAGACAACAGTATGCATGAAAGAGCTTAGACATATGAGTGAAATATCACCAGTATAGGTTATATTATTGATAATCTTGTATAGATTAAGGTGATTTTAAATATTCAATATGCTTCCAGACAGAGTTCCTTTGGCATTGAACCTGTGCTCATGTTTTCTTCTGCCACTACCTTGAGACCTCCCTTGAAAATTGCCAAATTTACCCAAAAGGTCAGACTAGGCTTTTTTTTTTTTTTTTTTTTTTTTTTTCCCCCACTGGTTTAGCCAAGTTAGCTTAGCCAGCCTTTAGATAAGTGATTTTCAGGTAAAACTTGCATATTCCACTTTCTTTTCCGTGTTTCTCTTTTTATCAACCATATGATTTTATTATGTCTCACCTGAGTTATGCTGTGTATTTAAGTGCAGCTCTACGTATTTCTATGAAATCAGTTCCTCAGAAGATGCATTCTTAACCTCTTGTGACTCATATGTCTGGGGCTCGGATCAATACCCCTGCCTATATACAAAAGAGCAGACAAAAGTACAATACAAGGCACAGTATCTCCTTTCAGCTATGCAGCTTTTTCCCATGGGTTAGTCATACAATTTCTGCTATGAAAATTAGTTAGGATTTTTCCACCCTCCTTCTTTGGAGTCCAGAACAGAAACTGAGATGGAACCAGAGCTTTAATTTATCTGTCCTGAATTCCTGACAGGGATCAATATCCATTTTATCCATGTGAAGCCCTCCTACATCCCTCATGGCCAAACTGTTTATCCCCTGCTGATGGTGCATGGTTGGCCCGGCTCCTTCTATGAGTTCTACAAGATCATCCCTCTGCTCACGGAGCCAGCCAGGCACAGCCTTAGCGAGGGTGACATAGTGTTTGAGGTCATCTGCCCGTCCATCCCAGGCTATGGCTTCTCAGAGGCACCTCACCAGAAAGGTAAGTGATAAAAAGGCTCTGCTGGAATCACAAGGGTTTTGGAGTAGCACCTCAGCCTTCATTGAACCCTAGGGCACAGCAGTTTGCTAGTGCAGGAGGGCAGATTCTGGGTTTTCTTAAGTTCAGTAAACTTTGCTCTGCACCAATGTCTAGAAGATCAGTGTCTTTGCAGTTGCAAAATGGCAAACAGCTGGCTTGTCTCAACACAGAAGATGGAGAAGCTTAGATGATTGGGATGTGTCCTCAGTGTAAGATTGAGACTCCCAGCTCATCTTACACAACTCCCTAAACTTTCTGAAAGTGAAAGACTTGTGCCCCCACATGTAGATTCAACCTAGTCTGTCATTATCCTGGCAAGTCTCTACAGCACACATCCTTTCCCTGGGACAGTTTCCTCCAGCCTAGAACCAGAAAAGCCACAAAAGGGAAAGGCTCTAGCACTCGTTCTCTAGCTCCCTGGACTGATACAGGCAAGGTCACGATGTCTTAGAGTTGGCTGTGGAGATCTGGACAGCAATGTTAACTGGAAGCCAAGTCTGCTTTCCGCTTTCTCCACTTGGCATTGAATTTACACTATCTCTTGTTCTCTGCTGTCAGAGAGCGAGAGAGAACAGCATGGCACTCCTTGCCCTTGGGATTATTCAGCAGCGTGCTGACATGCCCCTATCAATCAGGACCATGATCTCTGGCCAGGAAATGCACACAAGGACAAACAATTTTCCTGTGCACTTTTTACCTGCAGGCTTTGACACCATAGCTGCTGCTCGGATATTTCACAAGCTGATGAACAGGCTGGGCTTCAAGGAGTACTACGTACAGGGAGGTGACTGGGGTGCTCAAATTACTACAAACATGGCCCAGATGCTGCCACAGTGAGTATCATTGGCAACCAGCACAGAACAGCTGCCTTCAGTCTCTATCCTATCTTCTGATTCCAGAGCCCTCGTCATCCTTCTCATCTTTTCCACTTTGTGTCCTTCGGGGACATCCTCAACCCTATGGATTCGATTTTGTTCTTATGCTTTATATTGATATTGGCTTCTTTCTCAGGCTTCCTAAATTTCTTTGTTATTTGGCTTCTACACTACCCATGAAAGTACATTCTCTTGCATTTTGACTTAAGACCTCAAGGAGGCAGATCCTCATCCAAAGTTAGGAAGGGGAGAGACTGAGAAATTTTAAAACTTGCTGGGAGAGAAGGAAAGGGGGAGCTCACTTTTTCAGCACCTGAATAGTACTATCACAGCACTTTCCTATCTGAAATGTGGAGCTGAAAGTGGTTGACCAAAAAAAGAAACATAATACCTTCCTTAGAAGATCACATCGTAGCTCATTGTTTAGCATTTAATGAAAAGTGTGCATCACAACCATGCCTAAGTAAGAAAACAAATCAAGGGGATCGCAAGCAGAGCTCGCTATTCTGGATTGTATTGTAATTATGCTTTGTAGCACTCCCTTGTGTGATCTAGTAAGCTCTTCAGAAAGTACCAATGCAATGCAGCCTGGCTTCCTATGGCACAGAATGATAAGAGTTAACAGTCAAACCTATTAGCATGGATATGCTACATCTGTAAAACTGAGTGCCTAAAATTAGCATCATATATGTGGCACAGCTGGATGGAGTTCCACCAACTGCACCATTTCTAGCTTCTTACATTTTTTTAATAACAAAAACATAATGAACTTTTAAAATGTATTGGACTCAATGAAATGCTTTTATCACAGTTCCAGTCAGACTTATTTTCTAGAGAATTTGGAGGCAGAAGTTCTCATGATTTTTTAACCTTCTGACCATTAACTTGACTTTAGGTCTGTGAAAGGGCTTCATCTGAACCTTGTCTTCATCAGTGCATGGGGTTTGGGAAGGATGATCTCCGTGATGTTTGGGGCTTATGTACCATGGCTTGTTGGCCTCACCAGAGAAGATGTTCGACGTATATACCCTTTTCTCCAGAAAAACCTATATTACCTTCTGCGGGAATCTGGATACTTACATATCCAAGCCACCAAACCAGATACTGCAGGTAATTAACCTAAGATGGAGACTGCAAATATTACTTTTCAAACTCCTCAAAATGGTATGCAACTTATCTTGGACAAAAGAACCCCTCATCAAAAAGCCACTTAAAGTGAAGCATATATCTTGAAACTGAAGCTTCTAGAAATAAAAGTGGGTAAAAGTAAAAAAAAGATCATAAACAAGTACAATGCGAAACTGTAGAAAGGAAGACTCAGCCTTAAAACTTTGCAAGCAGGAGGCCTGACAGAATTGGTAGGGTCAATATAAAAGGGGTCTGAAGGAAGATGTGGCCATCTCAGAAACATTAACAAATTTAGGGGATTCTTTTATAGAAGTAACCCCTCATCAGGAAAGACAGCAGAGCTAACTCAGATTGAAGTGTCTCTAGTGGAGATCATAGAAAAAATAGCATTTCATCCTGGGACGTCACTGAAAAATTCAAAAATAGCTCAGAAACTGAAATGTTAACTAATGACCAGTTTGTTACTTGACCTGATCTCAATACCAAAGGAATAATAGGAGGCAAATAAGGTGACAGTTTAAGAACTGAGAAGTGGAGGGGAGGCAGTCTCAGAAAAATATAAACCAGTTTGTCTAGTTTCTACGATAAGCAAACTAGCAAAACTATTCTAAAGAATAAAGAGTTGATTCACAGGCAATAATAATGTTAGAGGGAAGAGCCAGCGTGGTTTTGTAGAAAGAAATCATGTTTCACAAATCAAAGTTCTGGCAGAATCAAAGAGCAGTAATGGTAATGTATCTGGATTTCCAAGCAATTTTTACTGAGGTCTCTCTCCAAATGTTCTTAAAGAATAAAACTACCTTAAGAAAAGGATTAACATCATGGATTAATGAATAGTTAACATAAGAATCTAAACATAGAAATAAGTGCTTAGGCTTCAGTGGAGGGAGAATATCACAAAAATCTGTGCTGGGACCTGTGCATTTCAACGTGTAAAAAGTTAACTATTAAGGGGAAATCTGTCAGGTATCCAGGATTTGGTTTAATCTAAAGCTAACTGCAGAGAGTTGCAAAACCTGGTTGATTAGAAGTAACTGGTTGATTAGAATGGCCAATAAAAATTGATGTCAACAAAGTGCAAAGCAATTTAAACAGAGGAGGAAAAGCTAATAAAAAAAATCACAATAGTCCCTAGTCTGGTTGTTGCCGTAAGAGAAAATGCCTGAGTCATGATGGATAGTTCTTTGAAAACATCAGCCAGCTCAAAGTTTAAGAACCTTACGAATTTTTGAAGAAAACAAAAAGACAAAACTGTAAATCCATGAAAACCAAAAATCTGTTGTCTCTTTATTCACACTGTTTCAAAAGGTATGTTTTAGAACCAGAAGAACACAGACATGGGAGAAAAAGATTTAGGTTACCAGGCATCTTCTTTCTGTATAAGGACAGTACATAGTCTAGGAATCAACTTTAAAAAAAATGTTTTTTGAAGAGTTAACTGATGCAGTTTTCATCCTTAAAAATAAAAGATGATGAAACAGCATTCAAGGGCCTGGTTATCCATCCTAACCTGGACTATCTCAAAGAGTTTATCTGAAATTTTTTTTAGTGCGTGACACTTTTACATCCCCAGCATGGTACTTCTTCCATGCATCACCAGGAAGCTGACAGGACTTGCTTAACTCCTAACCTCTCGGGTATGGAGACTACCCAAGTTCGTAGTGCTGTCAGTTACAGCCTGAACTCCGTTGTGGTAAATTTGGCAAGAATAAAGTAGCACTAGGGCTAATAAAACAAACGCTCTGCTGAATTCTCATACAAAGCTTTGGAGAACTCTTAAAAGTCCAGTTTAGCTTTAACTGAAATACTGCAATTTGTCCTGTTTTTCTCCTGAATTAGGTTGTGGATTGAATAACTCCCCTGTGGGGCTTGCTGCATATATTTTAGAGAAATTCTCTACCTGGACTGATAAATCATTTCTACACAAGGATGATGGAGGCTTGGAAAGGTAAGAAAACAGATGTTCTTTCATGAGAAGACTCTTTAAAAGAACAGGTGATAATAACTAATGAGGAGATGAAGAAAAAAAAAACAAAAAAAAAAAACAAAACAAAAAAAAACAAGACTTGCCAGTTGAAGCTGAGTTGAAAGATTACACACGACAAATTGCACTTCTAAATTATAATAGACTGTCTGCAAGCTACTGCTTCAGCACCAGGCAGTTTTGCTCCAGCCACATTGATGCCAATTAACTTGCTGCTTGCCAATGAGCGGAAAACAAGAGGACTGACCGTTCCTTCAGTACGTGAGCCCAGTATTGTGCATTGAGAAATAGCTTTCAGCACAACTTTTTCTTTCTCAACAGCAAATACCACCTGGATGAGCTCTTGACCAATGTAATGATTTATTGGGTGACATCATCCATTGTATCCTCCATGCGTTTCTACAAGGAGAACTTCTCCAAGTATCCTGATGTAGCTGCTGCTTGGAGGTAACTAAGTGGCAGGCGTGGGATAGATTTGCAACAGAAATTGGGATTGGACTACACTTGCCTATATAAGCATTTAGATCACTTGCAACAAAGTTAACAAAAAATTAAAAAAAAAAAGTTCTTATTTCCTGTTGGAAAGTATAGCTAATGGTCACTTTTCTTTTGAATCTGTAATGCACATGAGCTGGCTTGTGGCCAAGGCAGTGCAGAGAACATATTTAAGGAGATTCATATACATTTTTGTTCAGAATACAGGTACCAAGCAAGATGAGCTTAAAAATCTGAAACATTTTAAGATTGAACTCTGTGTACAAGGTCAGCTCTGTTTTACACGTCTTTGGATGTAACATTTTTAATCTGAAGGAGATCTCTAAACACAAGCGCAGCAGTTCAGCTGGGTACAGACCACAAAATGAGTTGCTGTAGTGAAACTTCTCCGACTCACTGTGGCAGTTACAGGAGTCAGAAAAGTTTTATAGACTTTCCTCAGGATTTGTTAAAAATGTGGTTAACTAATGTCCTTTCAGGGTCAGCACACACGTTCCCACAGGGATTGCAGCTTTTCCGCAGGAGCTAGCACATACACCACGCACCTGGGCAAAGAAGACCTTCAAGAACATCGTCACTTACTCTTACATGCCACGTGGAGGTCATTTTGCTGCCTTTGAGGAACCAAGGCTTCTGGCACAAGACATCAAGCACTTTGTCAAAAAGGTGGAGCAACTGTGAACCTACAGTTCAGATATGTACAGAGAATGAAAGTATGTTGTTCTGCCACCACAGGAAGCACTACTTTGAAAGATTAAATAAATCCGCTGTAGTCAGATACAAAAGCCAGCATTTTATTTTGATGATAACGATTATAACCACTAAAATGTTAATCAAGCTTAAAAGCTCGTCATAAGAAAAAAAGGCATCTTGTCTTCTTTCATTCCTAGCACCCTATCATTGCTGCATTCATAGTTCAAGTATAACAGAATATGTAAACAGTTTAATGCAATAACATTGCACTCATTTGAGAGGGAAGGGAAAGGGACTGGCCCCTTGTTCCTCAGAATGAAGGCTTCTGTTCAAAAGCTTCTTTAAATATTTGAGTGCTAGCATTCTTAAATATATATTACAAGCAGCTTTGGTGGAAGTAAAGGTTTTTGCTTTCCTGAGCAGAAACATTCCACCTGTTCAAGTTACATTTCATTCAAGAGACCTCTGATTACACACTGAAGTGGGCAGCTGCACATAAGGCAGTTTTCTTCATTCTAGCAATTTCTTCATGGAACTAGCTTTAGCAGTCACTACATCTTTAGTAACAGTTGACAATGGTTAGTAAGGCAGAGACAGCACTCTTAGTGTTCTCCAAGCTCAAAAATATCAACTTAACTACTTTCCTTCCAGTTCTATAATCTTATTTTTATCCTAAAGGTCAGACAATTAAAAAAATAAGTGCAGAGGGTTATTTCAGCCTTTACCCTCCTTTCAACAGATCTGCTACTACTGCAGGGTGCATTTAGTGCTAGTAAGAAACTACAAGCAACTTCACTACCAGTAGCCTACAAACAAGAGAGCTATTAAGCTCATTGCATTATAGGTATGCACCAGTTGATTCAAGACTACTCCCGTGGACATCTAGTTCAACAGTGTGCTCTAAGGGTTTCCTCTGTCCCATTCTGCACTAGACATCAGACTTGGTACAGAAGAAAGGGCTCAAGTTCCACTTGCAGGTAACATCGGGCATTCTGATTTAGAACAGGAAGCTCACAGTTAAAGGTAGTGCTGAACTTGATCATGTTCCCCTCCTTTTTTTCCAACGTGTATGCAAGGTTTAGAGTCTAAGACTCTAACATTTCTGAGGTAAAATTAAGCAAGGACTCTTTTTTTAAAAAAAAAATGAGAATATACCAACACACTGGGGCAAGAGTCCTAACTTCCTCTGATGAGTGCTAGAACAAAAATTGCCTACTCTTGACTTTAACTGTATAACAAACTGATTATCAAGGCTGCTGGACTAAAGGTTAGTAAAGAGACACCAAAATGTGTTTTTCTGCCTCCACAGGACTGCTTAACCTCTTTTTACAAGTAGAAAACCATGCTAAGCATGAAATCTCCCACTTGCTGAGAAGTCCCACTCTTTGGATGTGTAATTAGCCAAAATTTAATTATGAGAAATCTGGTTTTATCAAATAAGATGGCCAAACACTTCAGTGCTCAAATTTGATCAGACTACAGGGAAAGATCTCCTTTCCCAACAGAGAGGATGGCAAGAATTGCTATAGCCTTTACAGCAAAGGCTATAAAGCCCTGGAAAGGCCAACTGCATTAAAATCATGTACATTATTTAGATTCCCAAACAATTTACTGAAGTAGTAATTATTGCTAGAGGAACTGCTGCATTAAGACTCAGGAGAGAGAAGACTGTATCCATTATTTGCCAGTTCAATAAGTATGCTGCAAAAGTTTTCTCCCAGCACAATAGTTCCTCTCCTTTGCCACAGCCCAGGTCCCTAAAGAATGCCTGTATCTACATATAACTGTGCCTTAAAAGGTATTTGATTTCAATAACAATTCTTCACAAGTAAGAATTTTACAGCTGTTTCATAGAAATATGAATACAGTTTGGCTACAGGAAGATAGTAGATGCCCTGGAGAAAAGATCCAGGGAGACAAGAATATGCAGTTACATTTGATAAAATGGTCATCACCTAAAGCAGCACCAAAAGGTTATTTAATAATCCATTAAAGTCCTATAAAGCACAAGTCATTCATGAAACCCCTTGAGTGTCACAGGTGCTTGAAACCATATGTAATCCTCCCAGGCAGAAGTCATAGCCAGAGGAGATGAGGCACTTATACTGATGTCTCCATCAGAGGACAAGTTGACAGTTAGCTTCCTTCCTCGAGTCGGCACTTTGTAGTTGAGCTTGGGCCGGAACCAATCAACACCACAATCACGGTGTCCTTGAAGCATAACAACAGTGCCCACGACGGGGAGAATCTTAAGTTCACTGAAGACATCCGCAATGAAGAGCGAGTGAAAAAGCTTACGCACACAGAATGGGGTTTTCAGGCTCTCCTCAGCACTGCCCACGTAGACACCCTCTAAGTTGAGCTCGTAAAGCTCCTTGGGACTCATGGCATTGCCACCAAGCAGGATAAGAACACGGGGAACCAGTGTCAAACTGAACATTGCTTCCAAGTGCTGGAGCACCCCCTCCAGCTCCATCAGCACCTGCTGGCATTTCTTGCTTGCCATGTCCACAGAGGGTGGCTTCTTAATCACGTCTCCATCCTGGGGTGGGAAGAAGAAAGTACATTTGAGAAAAATAAGAAGGTCTTAATATGCTCTTTCAAAAACAGGGCATATATCTTCCCTAATCCTTCCCCTTCTCTAATACTCAGAGAAGATTAAGCAGATTTATTCATTGTTATTGTTTTTAAAGAGGTACAGGTAAGTTCACGTGGAATCAGGAGGTCCAAGAACACAAAAGGCCATTTTGCAGCTGCTGAGCTTGAATCTGCATCAGGCTACTAATGAATTCCCCACAAAAATTAGAAACCCCATCTTTCAAAGGTGCGAAACGGCCCTGAAGCCACACAAGGGCAAGAAAACACTTGTTGGGTTCATCTGAGCAACAAATGTAGAGCAGCAAGTAGCACACTTTGAGGGGAAATGGGGGCACAAGTGACAGAGAGCAACACTTGAGATTTTTAGCTATCGACCCTCTTTTAAAAATAGGGCTGTGGCAGCGTTAAGACTAGAGCTACCAGGGCCGCCTCGCGGTAGGCTCAGGCGGCAGAGCTCGCCCGTAAGGAGCGACCCGCCGGCCCAGGCCCCGCCGCCGCCCACCTGCGCCGCCCGCCGGCAGAAGTAGGCGAGCTGCTCGTAGGGCAGCGGCAGCTGGTGCCGCTGGTGCAGGACGTGCTTGAGGAGCTCGCAGGCGAAGCGGCAGCAGCTCTCGCGGCTCACGGCGCCCGGGAACACCACCGACACCGAGGCGCACCCCGCCACCGCCCCACTGCGCCGGGACCTCGCCCCGCCGGGGCGCTCTGGGGCCGCCGCCAGCAGCGCCTCGGCCGCGGGGAGCGGGGACAGGGCAGAGGTCGCCTGCCCGGGAGGGACGAGGGGAGCCGCCGCCGCGGCGCAGGGCCGCTCCGCGCTGCCCGGCGCCGCCATTTTCTGATCGGCGGCGGGCGACCAGCGCGGATTTGAATGGCCGCCGCCGCGGGGCACCATGGGAGCGCTCTGCTGAGGCGGCTTCCGGGGGCGGCGCCGCCGCCATGTCGGTCGGGGTGGAGCGGGCGGTGGCGCGGCCGGGTCCCTGGGTGAGGGGAGGCGGGGCTGAAGGGCCGTTTCCCCGGCCCTCTCTCCTGCTGCCGCCGCGGCCCGAGCGCGGGGGGCTGCGCCGGTGGCTCCCAGGGAGCTCCCCGGTAGCCAGGGCGAGCGGGGTTTGCCCCGGTGCCGCGCCGCCGGCCGGCCCGCGGAGCCCTCCGCGCGGGGCTCCAGCGGCGGTGCGCCGCCGCACGTAGCCCGGCGGTTTACGAGCTGGAGGCGGAGGCGGGGAGCAGGGCGGGCGGCGTGTGGCGAGATCCTGCCGTGTTTGGAAACAACGTGGGCGCAGCCCCATTGGGTGCAGCCTCCAAAACACAGGCGAGGGGAGGCGGTCGCGCCCGTGCGTAATGTTAGGGTCACGGAGCAGGGGGAGCGGTGTTTGCTTACCGTACAGCGACCTTGGCTGCCTGTTAAAAGCACCAAAGACTTTGAAAGCTGCCAGCGTTAATGCTAAATGTCAAAAGCTGTTGATGGTAACAGATGTTAATCGAGCATCACTGTCTGTCCTCAGGGGATGGAGCTGAGAAAAATAAGGCCTGCTGGTAATAGCATTAACATCAGAGAGACAGACGAGTGGCAAAAACAATACATGGCAGGAGGCTCTCGTCCTCAGCCTGTTGCTTTTACTTCTAGCCTTTCTCAGCAGAGCTTATGGTATCTTCTGTGTAGTTCTGTATTGCGCTACCGTTTCTGTAAAGTCATTAAATATTTCTGATGCAAAACTTAAAACATTTTGGCTCCCTGTCCCTGGTGCCAGTCAGAATTGGCGCCAGTCGCTGTCACTGAAGTGGAGGGTGTTGGGGCTCAATGCGTGCCGCAAGCCGTACCCCGGCAACGCGAGCTGTGAATTGCAGAGTTCCCCAAGGGGTTGGCAGCAGATGTGGGAGGAGCGCTGGCCCTGGCTCCGTCAGCCTTCCGCCCTCGGTAGTGCCCGGGCCCGGGCCCCCTCTCCAAAGCACGGCGGCGGCAGGGGGAGTGCCCGGCCGCGACCCAGCGGCGATGCGCGCAGTGGCCGCCAGAGGCTCCCGCCCTCCTCGGACTCCAACTCCCATCCGCCCCCGAGCAGGGGAGCCCATAGAGGAGCGGGCGCGGGGCGGCCCGGGGCCTGCCGGGAGTCGTAGTTCCGGGCGGAGGGGCGGCGGCGCGGGGCGTGCCGGGAGGTGTAGTCCGGCGGCGGGCGACTCGGTTTCCCGTGGCGCCGCGCGGCGGTTTCTGACGCCGGGGCCGGGGCGGCGAGCCCGGGCGGGGAGCGGGCGCCGCACCGGGGCGGCGGGGCCGCGCCGCGATGGACTCGCGGGTGTCGGAGCTGTTCGGCGGCTGCTGCCGGCCGGCGGGCGGCGGCGCGGGCGGGGCGCTGCGCGGGCGCGGGGGGGCCGCGCCCGGCGGCGGCGGCGGCTCCAAGGCGAAGAAGAAGAACGGCCGGAGCCGGGGGGCCAAGGCCAACAACCCGCCGTACCTGCCGCCCGAGGTGAGCTGCGGGGCGAGAGGGGCCGCGGCCCGCTCGGCGCCGCCGCAGCGGCGCGGTGTCAGCGCGGCCGTTGGCGGGGCGGCCGGGCCCGGCGGGGCGGTCGCCGCGCGGTTGCGCCGGAGCGGGGCTGTTTTGCCCCTGGAAACGGCGGTCCCGCCGGCACCGTTTGCTCCTTTGCGCCGTTTCCCCTCCGCCGGCCTGACGTGGCAGTACGCTGAGCGCCGCGGGGCTCCCGGCGCGGGCAGCCGCCCCGCGTCCGTCGCTAGCAGCTCGCCGCCCGGCATCCCGCTCCGTGCGCTTTGCCGTTCGGGAGCTAAACCGCTCTGGAGACAAAACCTGCCTCAACGCGGAGCCACGAGCATCCCGCCTGCGTCTGTCCTGAGCAGTCGGTCCGGCGGGTGCAAGTGTCCTTCCAGCTGCCAGGCTCCTCCGAGACGTTGCTCGGCAGCTTGCAGCG
The DNA here is from genome assembly GCF_028389875.1 of Rhea pennata. Lineage (NCBI taxonomy): Eukaryota > Metazoa > Chordata > Aves > Rheiformes > Rheidae > Rhea > Rhea pennata. The sequence goes on from NC_084665.1 coordinate 36,666,948, forward strand.
GCGCTGCACGGATGCTTCCCTCCGTGGCGGAGCAGAGGGTCCTGGCAAAGCGAGAGGTGGTGTTCCCGCCTGCCTCTCACAGCAGGAAAACACGCTGTTGGCAGAGAGTCGCGTGTTGGTTACTTCAGGCAGTTGGCACAGAACTGATAGGACTGCCGTGGTGGCGAGCCCTGCGCTGCCCCACAGTCGATTGCTCGGCCCCAGTCAGCGAGATTTCTGTAAAAGATGTAGGAGCCTGTGTTGGGGCAGAGAGGGGAGCCATTCCTCTTGGCAGCAGGGAGTGCAGGGCTTAGCGACTGTAAACTAACTTCTCCCCAGGTAGGACTGTCCTCTGCAGCTGCAGGTTGGGTTTTGCTCCTTTCAGCTGGACAGTCCCTGTGGTTGTTTCGGCACAGCTTTCTGTCTTCCTCGTTCGCTGTGCGGCCCAGCGAGTTTAGACTTGTTGCTTTTCTAGTCCCAGCTGCCTTGAAACAGACCCACCATGCCCTTACCACATACACGGTTGTAGGTGAATGCAGTATTTCTCTTAGAGTTGGAAGGACAGTTGATGATAAGAGAGGAAAACCTTTTGCAAATATTGCTCTCTAAGTAGCTCCGCTGCCCAAGAGCAGAGCTGATAGTTCGGAGCCTCCCTCTGTTGGCCTTTTGCCACCATAAGCTCCGCTGTGGTTGAGAGCTGAGCTAGAAGACAAGGAGAGGGCTCTTGCCTCTCTCAATGTGCAAATCAGTGTCCAGAGGAAAAGGAAGTGCTTAGTGCTGGCAGCGCGGTTCAGTCTGCCAGAATACATGGCTTCCTGCAGGCTCCAGCCCTTTCTCAGTGGTCCTTGGACTGAAGCAGCGGGAAAGTTTCTTCAATACTGGCCATGTGTTCTCTCCAAGAGTTGGTGCCTGTTGTGGTTGGAGAGGACTTGATGAGTTAATGGGTCTTTCTGTTTCGGGCTGTGACAGTCCAATTTGGCTATCCACAGACACTCCCGATCGTGTCTGGTTCTCCAGATCTGGCAGGCCAGTGGCTTAGTTTGCTGTACTACAAATAAGTCAGTGGTTTGCTTCCTTACGTCTGAAGTTTCTTCTCTCTGCAAGGAAGGTGTGCATGGATATAGGAAGGAGTCAATGAAATACAATTGAATGAGGAGCATAGCAGCGTGTGGGAGAGGGGACAGTGATTTTTGCCCCCAGTCAGCAGTTTCCATGCACACTGGGTGGACAGAAGGTGCTGGATAGCACGTAGTGGCAGGGTGGGATGTGTAGAGATTTCTGTCACCTGTTGACTTGTGCTTTTTTTGTTTTTCTGCCTTTTTTTTTAATTGGAAGTCTCTGTGACTTTCAGACTGGACGCATCCTTTGCTGTCAGAAGGGGAAAACACACACGCAAAACGCGGTATTTCCTCCTGCATGACTCTAATTTTAGCCTCTGTTTTTCAACCTGTGTGATGCAAACAGAGAACCAAACCCAAAGTAAATTCCAATACAGTGTAGGAATGAATGGCAGGCGAGGCTATGACTAGCCCAGTATGTTTCTGCAATTTTCCCTCTCTCTGAAAATGGTAACAGGAGCTACAGAGTGCCTGGATGGCTAGTGCCTATAGAAGTCCCTGCTGGCACAGCAGCTAACCTTTCTGTCTTGTTTCATTCTCTGACCAGGCAGAAGATGGGAACATCGAGTACAAGGTGAGCCTTTTAAGTGTTGTAGAGGGGAAATCTTCCTCCCAGAGGATTATTTTGCGGTGAGTAACTTCAGCAAAGACAGCATGTGGGGAGCATGTTTAGGAAAGGGACAGAAAAACAGACACTGGATGAAGGAGTTATCTGTCCACTTCTGGGTCTTCATTCATAGCAGTGCTCAGTATACTGAGCTAGAAGAGTTGGATCGTGGCACTTACTTTAGGAATCTGGTTTAGGAGACGAGATTCACCATACTTTTCCTGAAATCTTCCTCTTTTGATGGAGATACCCAGGTATCCCTGGTATTTCTTTGCCACTTGTTGTGGCTCTCCTGCCATTCATAGTTATTTGGTTTCTGTATCAGAAATAGGTTGCATGATGCTGGTTTTTTACCACCAGAGCAGGCAGGGTACAGATCTCTTCTGCAAGATGCAGGAATGATCTGCTACCCTGCTATCATGGGGTGTGTTTTCCAAAGGTGGGACAGGGTAGAGGCATTGCTTCATGGTGTTGGGTTGGGGAGTTGCTGCCTTGGACAGTGGGAGTCCCTGTGCACCCATACTGTGACTCAAACTACCCCCTTTATTGAACAGCTAAAGCTAGTGAATCCTTCACAATATCGCTTTGAGCACCTGGTGACACAGATGAAGTGGCGACTACAAGAAGGCCGTGGTGAGGCTGTCTATCAGATTGGCGTGGAGGACAACGGGTTGCTGGTGGGCCTCTCAGAAGAGGAGATGCGTGCCTCACTCAAGACACTGCGTCGTATGGCAGAGAAGTAGGTATTCCCTTCCCTCTGTGGGACCTTTAGACACAGATAGCCTCCAGTACAGAGAGGCTCGGCTCCAAAAAGGAGGGTGGGGCTGGTGGCTCCTTTTCACAAAGCCTCTGTATGACTGAAGTTCCCTTAGCACAAGGCTCGGGGAGTAGGAGGGCGACTTGACTGGAAGCTTGAGGCTTCTGCCCTGCTCTTTCCAGTGCTTGGGCCATTTGCTTTGCCAGGTCTGATTCTAGAGGTGCGAGGGCAGCTGAGTACAAAAGTGCATCTCACTCTTTCCTTTGCGTTTGTGGCAGAGTTGGGGCAGACATCACGGTGCTCCGGGAGAGGGAGGTCGATTATGACAGCGATGTTCCAAGGAAGATAACAGAAGTCCTTGTCCGAAAGGTGCCTGACAACCAGCAGGTAGGAACCTGCGGCTTGGCCGTCTGGAAATCTCCAGCAGGAGAGGACTTCATTCAAGCAGCTTCATTGTGGGATGGAGCCCAGATCCTAGAGGTGCTTTGCCCTAGATTGGCCTATAGCAGGTGCTTTAAAGAGCTGCCTAAGGGAGGCTTAAGATGCTTTTTATCTCCAGGATTGTGGTTGCGGCAGATTCCAGTAGGGGAAATTGCCTGTATCGGAGGTGAGAAATTGTTTCATTTCTAAGGCACTGGTTGTGATGCAGCCCAGTGTGCAAACAGGGGAAGATTTACAGTTTCTGCTGCAACAAAGGACCTTGTTTTCTGATGGTAGAGGCTGGTGTGTCACATCACAGCTCTAGAAAGTGTATTGCAGCTCCTGGGCTGTGATTTGCTGAGAGAAGGAGCAGAATCTGAGGAAGAGAATTATACTGCACAGTGCTCATTGTGGAGGGAGAGTCTCTGGGGTGCATCTGTGCTACCGTGCAGCATGGGTGCAACAACCACAACAGCAGTGGCTAAGTCTCCTAATTTTTTGATCCTCTTCCCTCAGTTCTTAGACCTGCGAGTGGCTGTGTTGGGGAATGTGGACTCAGGGAAGTCAACTCTTTTGGGTGTCCTGACACAAGGAGAGCTAGACAATGGGAGGGGCAGAGCACGCCTCAACCTCTTCCGGCATCTCCATGAAATCCAATCAGGAAGAACGTCAAGTATCAGCTTTGAGATCCTTGGCTTCAACAGCAAAGGAGAGGTGAGGGAGTGGCCTGCTGACCTCAAAGAGCTGGGAGAGGGTGCGATGGTGAAGGAGAGTATGACTGCTTGTTACTGTTACAACAGTGAGGGAAACCTGATGGAAGAGAGGTTGCCCAGCTCTGTGTCGCCTTAGCTAAACGTGAGTGCTGCTTGTCCATTTGCAACAAACATGGTCTCTTGCATCCTTGGGGAATGATCTATATTCATTAATTTTGAGGTCAAAATGGTCTGATAAGGGCTGTCTCTTCCTTCGCTTGCCTGGTAGTGCGCCTTTTTACTAAATCCTTATGTTCCTCAGGTGGTGAATTACAGTGACTCCCGGACAGCAGAAGAGATCTGTGAGAGTTCCTCCAAGATGATCACTTTCATTGATCTGGCTGGCCACCACAAGTACCTGAAAACAACAATCTTTGGCCTCACCAGCTACTGCCCAGATTTTGCTATGTTGGTGGTTAGTGCCAACACTGGCATTGGTGAGTGTTGTCTGCCTGCACTGAGAAACACACAGATGGACTGACAGTAGTGTGTGAAGATGACTGCAGGATGGCTGGGCAGATTCTGGTTAGCCAGAGATTGCAGTTAGGAAAAAAATAGTGTTTATTTTTGTAGGCCTGTGCGTACAAGTGGCTGGGAGCAGGTAGAATGGGATCCTTTTGTCAGCTGTATACCATATTCCTGGAAACAATGCTCAGGACAGAGAGGCTTTGATTGGCCTTTGGTTTGGTTTTGGTCCTCATTTGTTGGAAAAAATCCCTTTGACATGTTCATGGGGTAGTGGATCCTGAAGCCTTATAAAAAGGCAGCTGGAGTTCTTACACATTTTTCTGTGAGAGATTTTGATGGCTTTTTTCTGGAAAACTCTGATCCGTGGAGGAAAACTACTGCATCTTTCTGAAGCAAAGAGATCAGACACAAGAAATCTTGGTTATCTGTATTTTTACAGGCTGATGTTTGTTTTGATTAAAAGAACAATGTTCCTTTTTCATTGCCTAATGAGCTGAGCAGATAGGGTGAAATCTCTAGGGTGGATCCATGGGAGGCCGGGAGACACAGCTGTTCCATAAACAAATGGTAGTGGTTACTGCTGCTGCACCTACACTCTTACTTTTCTCCTGCAGCAGGCACAACACGAGAGCACTTGGGCTTGGCAATGGCCCTCAAGGTCCCCTTCTTCATCGTCGTCAGCAAAGTTGACTTGTGTTCAAAAGCCACTGTGGAACGGACAGTGAAACAGCTGGAGCGAATCCTGAAGCAGCCAGGCTGCAACAAGCTCCCCCTGCTTGTGAACTCAGATGACGATGCTGTCACAGCAGCACAGCAGTTTGCACAATCTCCCAAGTAAGGGACCCTTCTTTTCTTCTGCCAGGAACACATAATTCAGACTGGGCTGCTGTGTGGAGCTGGGAAGTCCTTCCTCAGGGGAGCAGACCACATCTCGAACATCTTGGCTCCTCATCAGGTTTCCTGCCTTTATGTTCTCCAAGAGGGTGTTTTCCCCTCCTAGGCCTTTTTGGGGCTCTCAGAGCAGAAGGTCCCAGAGGCTGAGCTGGGGTTACTTCTCCAAGACAGAAGCGTGGGTTGGCAGGTGATAGGTGCCTTGACCAAGTATTGAGGCAGGGTCGTTGCAGAGTTACACCGAGCCCACGCACCCTTCTGCTGTAGTCCAATTTCTTGCTGTAGTCTCTGTCTTCCTGCAGGGCTCTGTAGATTCAGAATCACAGTCACTTTCTGCAACTGCACTCTGGCCTTCCACTCATTCCTGTGTGTGTGTGTGTTTGGCAGCATTACCCCAATCTTCACCCTGTCCAGCGTTTCTGGGGAGAACCTAGATCTCTTGAAAGTCTTCCTCAACATCCTTCCTCCACTGACCAACAGTAAAGAACAGGAGGAACTAATGCAGCAGCTTACGGAGTTTCAGGTGCGTAAGGGTAGTTTAGCTTTAGATCTGCTACTGCACTCATTACTGTGATGTGTGAAAACCAGCTGGGAGCTCTTGACCCTCTCGGGGGACATGTAATGAACTCCTGGACTATTGGTAAATGTTAGAGTGAAGAGCAGACTTGCTCCTTGTAAAGGCCTGTTAGGCTTAGCTCTCGTAGCCCAAGGATGCCCACCTTGCAGATAAGAAGGTGTCTCTGGTTTCCACTTCTCAGACTGAGGTTCCTCTAATGGGAAGATAATGGGAGCTGGTGAAAGCTCTGAGATGGCCTCTGATGCCCAGCAGACAGCTCCCCTCTCTCCACGCATGGCAATGGTGGCTTGTTCTTCTGGAGGGCTGTTTTTCAGCTATCTAAGCAACTTATTCTGGTTGCCTTCCTGCAGGTCGATGAAATCTATACTGTGCCAGAGGTGGGGACTGTTGTGGGAGGAACTCTGTCGAGGTAAGTGATGCCAGGTGGATAGATGAGTGTGGGTGTGGATGGTTGCCAGAGTTCCAAGATTAGAGTCACTCACTGCTCTGAGAGCAGCAGAGTGGAAGCTGTCCAGTCCTCTCCATTTGTATCACATGGAAGCGGCACAGGGTTAAGTCACTCCTGGCTCTTTCCAGATAACTGAGGTGATTGAGGGTAAAGACCTACAGGGTGTTGGGAGGTGATGTGAGTAGCCCATTGCTGATATGGCAGCAAGTGAGGACTCTGCTCTCAAGTTGCTAGATTAGGAATGTGACCTGTAGCGTGCTGAAAAGAGGCATGGTAGGACCCTGAGTCAGCAGAGGCTAGCCAGCATCCTGAGGTGGCATTTTTCTCTTTTGTCAAGCAGGAGAAGTAAATATGCAAAGCAAATCCTCTGATCCCAGCAGAAGTTATCATATGCTAACCTATGAGAAGGCAGTTGTCCCTCAGTGTCCAAGGAATGGTCAGGGTAGTTTGGTTCTCAGGGTGTCCATACAGAATGGATGCCAACTGCCATCCATCTGGGAGAAATGGTGCAGTGTGGCAGAGGACTGGGAGACAGAATGGCAACCGTCCAACAGAAAAACATTTGGTATTCTAAGGAATAATAATGTGGCTTTTGCTGCTATTGTAGGAAATTCCTGTTCCTGCCAGCTTTGTATTCCTGTCAGTTCATCACATGCCTGGGTAGGAGTCCAGAGACACTCATCTCCTTGGTCCTGAGGAGTTAGTGCAGGTTAATCTTGCAGGGCGCGGCTTCTTTCTTATTTCCTGCTGAACTCTGTCTTGCTTTTGTGCCCTGGGCAGTGGGATCTGCCGAGAAGGGGAGAACCTGGTGGTGGGTCCCACTGATGACGGGAAGTTCCTCCGGCTGAAGGTGTGCAGCATCCAGCGTAACCGCTCAGCCTGCCGTGTGCTGCGGGCAGGGCAGGCAGCCACGCTGGCCCTTGGGCCCTTTGACCGCTCCCTGCTGCGCAAGGTGAGTTCAGCTGCTGCCAGGCTCCTCACCATTCCAGAAATAATAAGATCAGCTGCCAGGGTCCTCAGTGAGCAGGGCTGGAGGCTTCCATGGAGATCTTCTCCTGGTAGCATGGGAATGTAGTAGAGATGTTTGTAGAAAACTTGCTAGAAGGGGAGGAAAATTGCCAGGTTATAAAGTAGGAGGAATGCAGGGACTGAGAATGGGATACAAAGCCAAGTCTCAGAGTGGAAATGTGTGTGTGGTATGGGGCTGACAAAGGGGCTGGCCCCAACTGGTCTGAGCTTTGGGCTGTTGTGCAGGGCATGGTGATGGTGAGCCCAGAAATGAACCCCACCATCTGCTCAGTGTTTGAAGCCGAGATTGTGCTGTTGTTCCATGCCACGACTTTCCGGAAGGGGTTTCAGGTGACGGTGCATGTGGGAAATGTGCGGCAGACTGCTATTGTAGAGAAGATCCACGGAAAGGTAGGCATGGGATTAAAGTGGGGGGGAATATGGACTTCCCTGTGGGGCTTGCTGGGATTCCACTGTGCCCTCTAGTAAAGCCGGAGGCATGGGACTATTTCAGGTCCACTTCCCTGGTATCTTGAGCAGTTGCGTCCCTTCAGAGAGTACGCTGGTCCCTTTATCCTGCCTGTGTAGTTGATTTGCTTCTAACCATGTTAAAAAATTTCCTTATCACAAAACAAGCAGCCTGCTGGATATCAACAAGACTGGGAAGGGAAGCGAACTCTCCATTCTCTAGAACTTGTGTGTTTCTCTCCCACCATGCAGAAAATAACGGGAAGGGCTAAAACTCTGCAGCCTGAGAGAGGCAACTAGCCCAGTTGCCTCATCTTCTTAGCATCCACATCCACCTCTTCCTTATGCAGAGGTGTAGTAAGTGGGCCCAAGCATCCCCTTTCCTCTCCAAGCATCCCCTTTCCTCTCCTCAGGACAAGCTGCGGACAGGAGAGAAGGCAGTTGTCCGTTTCAGATTCATCAAGCATCCTGAATACTTGAAGATCGGAGCCAAGTTGCTCTTCCGTGAAGGAGTCACCAAAGGAATTGGGCACGTCACTGATCTCCAAGCCATTACCACCAAAGAAAATGGCCTGGAGGAGTCCCTAGGGCCTGGACAACTGAGCTTCTGACTAACACTAGGTCAGAGAGATCACTCACCAACAACTGGGGAGAAGGATGTAAGCTCCCCCGGCTCTCCGAGCGATGCCTGGAGCTGCTGCTGTCCAGTTTTAATGTGGGCGTCCCTCCTCTTTGCTGTGAGATGGAGGCTTGGAGAGTTTCTTGCATTCAGTGCCCTACATGAGGCAAGTTAAGCATGTTCTCCACGTTGCCTGCTGTTTTGATTACCCTGCCCTCCAGAATAGATCAGAGGCCTCTGCAGACCTGGGCAGGCAAGTTTTGGCTTTGTTTGCTATTTGAAAATTTCTGGTTGGGAGGAGCAGAGCCCTTGAAGACTAGCAGTGAAGGGATTTTTTTCCCCCCATCTCTGATACAAGATCTGGTTCCATTCCAGCTTGATCCTGAGTAGTCCTGCAGCACATCCCTCTGGGGAGGGGATGGAAGAGGCCTTGCTACCCACAGTGGGGGCTTGGCTAAACGTTTCGCAATGCATTCAGGACATTTTTAACCATTTTAATCTTGATTGGCTTTAATCTGCAGTGTCCATTTGTGTGTTGGTTTTGCATTACTGTAATCTGAGTGTCTTACTGTTGGACAAATGTCCTGTCCTGTTCCCCACACATATGCACATGTACACACTCCTTAAGCCTCCCACTTGTGACTTCTGGGATGTTGGGGCTGTTCTGAGCAGCACGGCCTCTTGATGTAACAGCATGAAGGCAGAATTTGCACTTAAATCTGCTCCTTGTAGGAGCTGAGCAGCCTGCTGCCAGAAACAGGAGGCAGTTTAGTGGAGCAAAGCGAGGCCTAGGCCTGTGCTGGCACGTGCTAGCCGAACCTCCATGGGAATAACTACAGATGTCATCTTCAAGTGAGCAGCAGCATTTTGCAGTGGACTCCCTGGTACAGCAATTCCAGGGCCCAGCACAGCTTGCTCCTCGGACACTTGCCTTAATGTTTGAGCAGGGCAGGCTGTGTTATTAACACAAAACCAGATGACTTTTATTGTATAGATGTGATTTGACAGTGGCGTGATTTTAGTTCTTGTTCTCCTCAAGGAAGACTTCTTTTCCTTTGCCCTGCCACTGGGGTTTATTGTTGGAGGAAAGCTGGTGTTGCCAGCAAGGACTCTGTGCAGAAGAAGTGGAGCACATTTGTTCCTCACTTACTACCATGTGGTTCCCCATTTGTGCCCTGTGTGACAGCCTGGAGGGTGCGGCAGAGGCTGTACAGCTGTACAGAGGCTTTTGGTTTTACTGTTGACTGTTAGACCAAATGTTACCAGCTGTGAGCAACAGTTCTTCAGCCAGCCTTGGAGCAGGGCATGGTGTCCTGCCAGCCCTGACTGAAGAGAAAGAAGAGGGCCTGTAATAGCACTTGCTTGCCAAAATAACCCTACTACGATCCTGAAAGCAAGTTCCTCTTCTGCTGGGGCTGCTGGCACAGGCAGTGCATGCGGGGCTGAGTGGCCGTGCTGATCTGTGGATGTCTTGGAGCAGCACTTAGCACATGGGGTGGCTGCACCCACAAAGAGCATGCTGAAGTGATGTGAAGTTGGTGAAAATGTGGTATATATGAAGGGATGGCAAAAGGTCATCATCCCCATGAAAGATTCAGAGGCAGCTCAGTAGTGACAGGAGCAGGCCTTACCTGTCTCCTGGGAGGAGAACTGACCCAGCTGGAAACCTGCCTCCTCATCAGTCCAGTGGTGAGACAGCATCTACAGGCTCAGGGCAGCTGCAGGATCCCTTTTCCCTTCCACCCTGGCAGTGGTCTGGGTGTTACAGCAACGTGTTTTTTGACCCGGGCCTGCAAGGATAAGCCTTAGCTGCCAGCAGACTCTTCCTTTTGGTGCTAGTGGCTCACTGAGAAAACTGCCCTGGGTGGGGGTGTCAATCCAGCTGTTTGCAGCAGCCCTGGTGTCTTCTGCGCTGAGGCAGACAAACACAGGGTGCAGTGACTGTCTCTGAAACAGCAGGCGGCTGATCTCATCTTGTCCCTGCCATCTGTGGCATGACCGTTCTTGGTGCCATGCTCTTCATAATTGCTGTTTTGTCATCTTTAACTTTTCTAATGCTGGGGGTGACCCCCTGTTCCCCAAGCATTTATATATAAATGTACAGAATAAAGATGTTTTATTGAGATTGTTGGCTGAGTTGTACTGCCCTTGGAGCTGGGTCATGGTTGGAGATGGTTGCTCTCCACCCCTTCCCAAGCTTCCTGCATTCAGCCCTATAAATACCAGGCTGTGGCGTGGAAGGAATGCATGCGCGCTGCTGTTTACAACCTTGCTCTCCCTGCTTATCTGAGCTGACCTGCGTGTGCAGCCGGGGGTGACAGGCAGTCACGTCACCCTGAGCGTAGCACTTCTCACTGTTGTGGGCAGGCTGGACTGTGGCTCGTGCTTCCTAGCAGCCACAAATTCCCCCCCTCCCCAGAGCCTAATTAAAGGGATGCTTTCTAGGGCACCGATCTAACCAGTGGTTTGTTTTTAAAATAGCTTTGACCTTATCAAGCAGTTTGCAACAGCCTTCTCGCTGTGAAAACTGGTTATTCCCTTGGGCCAAGCAGAGGCAGAAGGGCTTCCCTTTGTAGGCAACGTGTGTCACCAAAGGGATCTGTCTGTCCTAGGCTTGTTTGGGTTGTCAGGCAGTGCCACCTGCTGAGTCTAGTCCTGCCGGACACGTAGGAAGTGAGACATGCCACTGGCATAGAAGCATGAGGCAGCCCTACCAAACTGGTTGTAATTTCTGTGTGACAGCTTCAGAAGACTTGTCACTTCGGAACGCGAGGCCTGTCATTAACGACAAACACCTTAATTCCTTCTTCTGTAGATTACCAACGCACACCAGAATTAGCTCTGCTGTACGCTGTTTGCAACCTTGCACCAATTGTGGTGTCAAGTATTAGTCCTGCAGGTCTAACAGGAGCTTCGCAGCTTCTTAGCACAGCGGAAAAGCCTCTCTGCTGGAAGGAGAGCAGGCCCATCAACAGCTACAAGGAGGATGGTGCACTTCAGAAAAGAAAGGGCAATAATGATGCAAAGTGCAGCAGTACTTGCATGTGCTATCTGCTGTCAGCAGAAGCCTCTGCCAGAACGGTGCTCTTCCCCTCCCTGGGAGGGGACGCCTGCAGCTGATGAAACTGCCTGCAACTCTAAACTCCACCCAGCACTGCTTTGACGTGGCAAGCTCCCTCCCCTGGCCCTACAGCTGAGTTCAAATTCTCAGCAGCACTTTTGCCTTTTGGAACAGACACAGTGTAGCACAGAGCTGAGCTCTGCCAGGAAGTAGAGGGCAAAAGCCTCCATTGCCCAGGAGGGGCGTCTCTCCCTTTCTCAGTGCCTGCTTGTTCCCTGCACCATGTTCTGCTGTGTTGGACTCTGTGGAGGGCTGAGGCAGCCACTCTCGTGTGAACCATCTCCCACATCCCAGAGAGCTGAACAAGATACTTGTAACCAAGTTGTATTTAATATCATCCAGAGTCTGAAAGGAAGAAGAAAGAGGTTAAAGTGCCTTCTGGGGTGGAAGGAAGCTTTCACAGGGATCCACACAATGCCTTCACGTGTTCTGTGCCCTTCACCTGCGCCCTTCACCATGACTCTAGCAGTAAGCAGTTCATGTCTCAAGAGCAAGTATCAGCCACTGTGCTCAAAAAAGCTCACCAAAAGTGCAGCTCCAGCCTCCTCAAAGCTTATTTATTTGACAGGAGCAGTCTTACTTGTGCACTCAGAGCTGGAGATGAGCATCACAGAAGGAACAGCTACACAGAGGGACTTACCAGTCGATACTAAAAATCCTTCTGGTTCATGGAAGCAAATCAGTCTGCCTTCAGAGTTGGGGGGAGGGGGAAGAAGTAACCATAGGGTAAGCTCCCATGTGTAAAATACACAGTAAGGGCACTGCTCACAAGTGCAGCCAGAGGAGAACAATCATAAGGTGGAGGCTTCAGACTGATCAAATGGGTAGGGGTTGAGACTAGACTTGACCAGAGACTTCCTGGGATAAGTCGCTGTGTCTGTGCTTCAGTTTTCACACTTTCACAGTGTGAGGAGACACTATTCCCACCATAGGAAAGAGCTGTAGGAATGGATTTACTAATGGAGCAGTGAAACTATGGAAATACCCATAGCAGGAGGTGTAGGTGAAAGCATGATGCAGTGTCTGGTTGCATGAAGCAGGGTTGAGCTAGCTGCCACCAAACTTTACCCAATCAATTGCAAAGCTAAGTACATCCAGCACCACACACTATTCACAAGTTCCAGTTCCTCTCACATTTGGGGTAGAGATAATTTATTAGACTTTTCTGCATTAAAACCTAACAGCCTGTATAAAAATTTTCCCTTATATTTAAAAAACTGATTATCTAAAAATCCCAGTGTGGCTGGGAGTTAAGGAGATAAGCGTTTAAAGAAAAAATCTAAAGTTCTTGTCACACTTTCTCTAGGTCGTTTTGCACTAGAGCCTGCTTGAGTTTTGGGCTTGCTCTTGGTCTTGGCAGGAGACCTGGAAGCTGCAGCCCTAGGGCTGAGAGCTGCTGCTGGAGACGGTGGAGAGCTGGGCTCCAGGAAGGAGCTTTGCAGCTCCAGAGCAAAGTGATAGTCCAGGTGCTCTGGGAGCTCCCATGCCAGCACGTGCTGGCCACACTTCTCACACTGCTGCTGGTCCCCTGGTGAGGTGTGAGGGAATGGGGCAAGCTCAGGACAAGGTGGTAAATTCTGCTCATTCCCCTCTGTAGCTTGCTCTAACTTCAAAAGGATTTTGGAGCCTGGCGGTGTTGAGGGCATTTGTGTAACATCAGACAGTGATTCTTCCCAGGGAAGCCTCTTGTCAGCAGAGGCAGAGTTCCCCTCTCTGAGACTGTTCTTCACAGGGGACTCCAGGTCACACTGCACAGAGGCGAGTCCAACACCATTTCTCGCTTGATGCTCTAGGGAGCTGGGCACAGACAACTCTGTGCTGGTGGTAGCTGGCAGGCTGGGCAGCTGCGCTTGCTGCCTTTCTGCTGCCTTTTGAAAGAATGACTCAATAGCATTAGCTGGCTTCTGCCTATGCTCTTTGCTTGGGCTCCTGAAGAACTTGACCCTTGGGCTCCTAGAAGATGTGGTCTTTGCACTGGCAGTACCATCAGATTGGGTATCACTGGTCAGGAAGGTGGCAATGCCTGCAGAGAGGAGCGTGGGAGCCCCTGAGAACTTGCTCGCAGAGAGAAGCATCGATATGAGCGGTGGAGACCTGCAAAGGACAAATTAACATCAGTTCACACACCAGTCTGCAAAGCAGGAAGTCTTTTGAGGTGAGACTTCAAGCAGTATAAAAAAAAAAAAAAAAAAAAGATCACAGGCAGGAGGCAGAGGGGGCTCAGAAGAGGTTAGTCTGAGTATCTGGCACAGGTTGGGAAAGAGAGGCTTCCTCTAACAAAATGCTGCTATTGCTACCTCCAGAACAGTCTGTCCTCCCTTACAGACACAGTACACTGGGTGGAATCCTTGGTATTCCCAAGAGTGGAGCAGAGCCACATTTCCCAAAGGAACGAGCACTGGAGCAGGCCACCTGGGCCCCAGGCTTTCTGCATGCTGGCTGCCAGCCTGGTCTTTCAGTCTACCACAGGCTGGAATGGCTGTGAGACTCCCAGTCAGGGTGAGAGGGTTTTAAGGGAGCAACAAGTTTGCTGGAGCCTAAGAAACTGCACCCTCTTGCCCTAACTATGCCTTAGCCTTCACTGCAGAACAGAATAGAGTAAGGTTGAATATGGCAGCTGTGTACCTTGATTTTCCTTCCTACACCAGTGGCCTTTTCCCAGCAAGCATCTTTGCCGTTAGGGAAGCAGAGCAAGGCCTTGTTAGTTCTCAGACCGAGAAAAGCAGGGACTGTCTCGCTGTAGCTCTCCAGATGGAGATTCCCATGCCAGCAGCTGCAGCTCCAAGTACAGAAGGTAGCAGTGTCCAACCAAACGTGGGGGCAGGAAAGAGCTAGGCTCGCTCTCACAGCTGTCCTACCGCAAACAAGCAGAGCGAACAAGCACTGTGCTCTGCTGCCTGCGCACTGGGGATCCCCATTCCAGCCAGTCAGCATAACTCTCTTGTTCCCATCTGTCAGGTCCTGCCTCATCCTGTACCCAAGCAGCAGAGCAACCCCTGACAGGGACATGAACCATTTCTTGCTGCTCTCACCAGGCTGCCTGGTGAGGCCCAGCCATGTTACAGTTCTGGATGATGGCAAAAGCATCACTGCTGATCTTCTGGGCATCATAGCGGGTCAGAGCACAACAGCGTGACAGCCGGATGTCTCCCTGCATGCGGATAACCACCATCAGCTGCTTGGCCACTCGGTTGTTCTGCAGAGAGAGGACACAGCTGTATTACAAGCGACACCTACAGGGTACAGCAGGGAGGCTGAAAGTCTCGCTGCCTGGAGCCCTGTGCTATCAGCTGCTCCCTCTCAATGCTATTTGACAGATGGCAGCTTGTCCTGCTAGGCCTAATCTCCAAGGGACAAGACACAGGATAGCAAATGCTCACACAGATGCAGCACACAGGATCGGAAGCATTTAGTCTTTGTTCTTCAAAGTCAGCTGTACACCTTTCTCGGCCTCCCTGCAGCAATGAAGCTTGCAGATTAATCTCACCCATGGCCTGCAGTCTAACAGCTGTGGGTTTAAACACAGCTCACTTCCTCTGAAGGCCTGCAGCATAGTCAAGGCTGCATCAACAGAGGGCTTGCAACAGCAATGGAGAGGCAGCGTGGCAGGATAAACATGCAGCAGCTTTCAGGTCCCTGCATCCCAAAGCATGGAAAAAGGAGCATCCTTAGCTGCAGCATTCCAGGACAAAGCCATCCTTCCTGGCCAGGCTCTTGCTCACTTCTTTGCTCAGGGCATGTCACACACAGCCGTGTGTCTCAGGACAGGCAAATTTCCTGCCCCAGCACACTCCACCTGCAGCCTCCTGTGAACAGCTCGCAGTGAAAACATGGTGCATAGCTTCCCAAAGGCCTGGCCTCCTTGCACGCAACTGGAAAAACAAGCCCTCCTTCTCCTTACCTGGCTCCTGTCCTTAATCAATCTGGACTCTAGCTCCAAGGACAGCTGCAGGATCCAGTGTTGCACCTGCACAAAACACAACAGTAACAAACAAGCTTGGGGCTGTGTTCAGAGCACTGCTGCCAGCCCAGAGCAGCTCTGTAGACACTGAGGAACGTGCAGCAGCAGTCAGACTGACATGGACACAGATTGCCACAAGGCCCATTATCAAAAGCATTCCTGGAGAAATCAGCCCAGATGAGGATTCAACCCTACAGGCAAACTATTGTAGACAGCACTAAAGAGGTCATGCTGCATCATAACCAGCCATCACCTAAGGGAAATTAGGTCCTCTACCCTGGTTCCTTCTTTACATCTCTTACAGCTCTGTGGAACCTCCTCCAGACAACAGCGAAGATGCAGCCCCACTCCCTTTTTGAGCTACTTACCTCCTTTCTAGCAACCCTTGAAACCTGGCACTGTGAATCCCCTTTCAAGAGAACAGGCCCATTTTGTTCATGCAAACTAGACAAGGTTGGACCTCTTTGTGCAGCACTTTCTCACTGCACTTCTGTCTACAGAGGATTTCCCTAGCTCCTGGGGCCTAGATCACCCCCTCCCAGCCAGCCGCAATGCTGAATTTCAGGGTGCTGTAACACAGAAAAGCAGCAGCTTTCACAAGGTAGTCTCAGCTTTGAACGTCCTCACCTCCTCCAATCCAAAGGCCAGACACTGGCCTCTCCTACCTCTTTCTGTGTGGCTAGGGCTGTTTTCCCAGGGAAGTTCTTGCTGCTGCCAATGGATTGGGTTAAGTACCGATTTTTGACAGGTTCATCTTCAATTCCTCTGCACAGGTCGTATAGCCAGGACCTGAAAGACACAGAGAAAAGAAGAAGTGAAGGCAGCTAGACAGCTCCTATAGACGCTGGTGAACCTGATGCCCAGTGACACCCACTGCAGTGGTTCTGCCTGTGCCAGATAACTGATTTCTGTCCTCAGAGTAGTATGTCAGTTGTGCCCTAGGGCTGGCATAACAGGTGCTTTGCAATTCAGCACACCTACACTGATGTTAGTCAGGAATGATAAGCCTTTTCTCTCCTTGCCCACAGACAGGCACACATGCTTTGCTGGACAGCAAACTATCCCTTTGCTGAGCCGTGTTTTCAGCTCTGCACAAGCTGTGGCTCTGCCTCTTACTCCCAACACTGCCATCACTGCCACAGCTGATTAGGCAAGTTCCCTTCAGGCCTTGACCACCTATCAGTTCAGCTCCTCTGCCTCCTGTCCTGGCAACAGCAGTTCACCAGCATGAATGGCTTCCCAGCCACTGTTCTGGGTTCAAAAGGGGCATTTCAGGCTCCAATCTAGCCTTGCAATTTCCTGTATAATAAGACTGTCAAGCTTGCCTGCCCCTCAGCCTGCTATGAGCCCTTATGCAGCTTAGCCCTATCCTTAGACCCACTGCAGAGCAAGCCAGAGAAGCTGACTGGCAGGAAAAACCTTCCAACCTTCCCAACCACAGCAGAAGGAAGGATTTGGTTGCTGCCAAGAGGCAAATTGTGCCAAGTGGTGCATCATTACCCTGTCTTGTCTCCAAAGTGAGTCTGGAGCTCCATCTCACTGAACCGTGTCAGCTGCCCAATGTACTCCACTCCGAGGACGTCTGTGATAGCAGCACCCAGCTTCCCCCCTAGGTTTCGGCTACAGGGGAGAGAAGAAGAGAAGGAACACAAATGAGGCATCACATGAAGGTTATGCCAAGTCTTCAGCAGCTAGCTGCCCTGATCCAGAGCAGTTAGAAGCAGACCAAACAAGGAGGTGGTCTGGTCTACTAGGCACCAGGGCAAAAGGGAACACTTAGGGCATAACAGCTCTTCCATTCATGTAGAAGGATGTACAAGAGCTGAAGCTCTAAGCTGGCAGGAGTTCAGAGCTCACTCAGGCCTAGTCTCTCTCTCTCAGCTTCATCTCTAAGATGTGCTCTCAAACTGTGCCCTGAAGAATGCCTCACACACTCCCTGCTTCCTTCCTACCTATGCTGGACCCATCCCACACATGTACCCTTCTTGACCAGTGATACACTGAGAGCAGTTTGCAGGTCTGGAGAGCTGAACCATGGCTCCCTCTAGAGTAGCAGAGCTGATAATCCATCAGGGAACAGCACTTTTGAAAACTGCAAATGTTCACATTCCTGCTTTCTGGGAGTTTGGCTCTCTGTTCCTCATACTGTGGCCCAGCTGTGGCCTCCCTGCTAATAGTTACTGCTAGCAGACACCCACACGTTTCAGCAGAACATAGCTCTACCCAAGGAAAGGCTGCCCACAAGATGCTGGTGGGTTCTCCGAGTGTGCACCTTCACTGCTCTCAAGCTAAAGCTCTCAAGTGTGCTCTTCCTGAACTGTCACTCACAACTGTACAGGACTTCTAGCTGGACTCCCTCTCTGTTTCTTACAAGCATTGATTAATGGTTACAGTAAATGCTGAAAACCCTTTCCTGGCTGTTTCCTATTAACACCGAAGTACTATCTGTTGAGGTGGCCAGGAACAGTTTTATACCATCTAGTCACTCTGGTTCTGCTCACACAACCAGTGATGACAAAACCAACAGGAGCAAGTACTGAAGCAAAGACGACAAGCAGGACCCTCTTCCCAAATGAAAGCATAGACTGTAGAAGTACAGTGCCAGCACTTCCACCACACTCCCTTGCCACACAGTGGCTGAGCCTGAGCCCCAGGCTGCATGAAAGCAGGCAGCTCCCCAACACTTACATGTTGCCAACAGGCATCTGGCTGAAGAGCTGTGGGACAGATTGTGAAGACACTAGTGTCTGGCGGTTAGGCTTGTTCAACCCACAGGCCAGTTTTGCCAGTGTCTGTAACACAAAAGAGGGTGGAAAGCCCGTCGTTACAAATTCTGCATTGACTTTATTGTGAAAGACTCTGCCTAATGGCTTGTACTGTATCACCTCTAGCTAAGAGCTGCCTTTGGAACAGTTGTAATGGAAGACAGAGAGGTTGCATTGCTGTTTGCTCCCAGGGACTAGCAGTGCTGCTTCCACATATGTATCTCTGCAAAGGGTCAGACTCCTGCTCTTCACAGTTTGGGGTCTATCACATGGTCTGGCTAGCTTAGTTTTCATCAAGTGAGCGTGCTAGAGCTTCCAGAGCATCCCCACTATCCTTCCCAGGCTATTTCTCTCTCTCAGCCTTTTCTCCTTCATCTTCTGTTTCTGTCTTGCCTTTTCGTGATGTGACTGTTTTAACCTTCTCTCTGCAAGGTCCACAGCAGCATAGTGCTACAGAAGGAAGTCTGCAAAATACAAAAACGCTGGTCTGGAAGGAATGTTCTGTAACCTATTTAATGCCTTCCCCTCCCACCATAGTCTAACACAGAATTAAGACTACCCAGACCAACCTGAAATCTATACAGCTGATTTAAGTAAATCTTTCACAGCTTTGTCACCCATCTTACAACTAAGCAAAACTCCTTTTCAGTATATTAAGCTATAATCCGTATTAACAACCTCTTTCACAGGCTTACATATGTTCTCATGCTTTTCTAGGCAAAAGGGATCCATTTCCTTCAACTTCTCCTATCCAGTCATTTTCCAGATGTCTGATTATTATTCTTATTGTTTTCACTCTTCTAAGTTTACCCACATTATTCCTGAGTAAAGTGCCTCAAGCTAGAACAATCACTGAGACTTCACAGGGCAGAATAATTTACTCTTTCTGATACTTTTCACTTCACAGCACAAGCTGAAACAGGATTCACCATTTCCACAACAGTACTCATTTAACTGACTCATCCTGCTGATGAGTCCACAATTACTCCAGGCTATTCCCCTACTTACTATGACTTAGCCAAAGGCCTCCAAAATTTATGTACTTGATTTCTTTCTTCCGTTAGGCCACTCAGACCATCAGTAATGACCACAAGAAATGCTGCTTGATAATTTCAGACTGTTTCTGGACCTTTCCGAGATCACAATTTGCAGCTCTAATTCCCTCTTCTAAAACTCTTACAGCCAGGCCCTCAGCCCCATCTGTGCTTAGCATCATCTGTAACTCCTACAACTCTTCCTTCTCTCACTAGGCCTCACTAAAAATACTGACTTTTATTAGTCCTTAGAGACACCCCTTCAGGATTTAAAGTATCTCATTTTGACTGTAAATGGACTGGACAAACACTGGAAAAGTATTTCATTAAAAAAAAAATAAAGAAAGAAAGAAAGAAACCTAATTTCTTTTTCCAGCTAGATGCATGCACTTTTTGGTAACCTCATTCATGTTATGTTTTTTTCCAGGCTGACGTGTTCAGCTTACAAGCTCCAGGTAGAAGTGCATCAGAAACCTTAAGGTCAAGACCTCACACCTCTAGTTACTCTGTACAACAGGCCACTGATGCTGTCAAAGAAGGGACACAAAGGAGTTTGGCACAAGTAGTTCTTGACAAAACCATGCTCTTATCCTTGAGGTGGCTTCCAAATAGCTCATTCAATGATTTGGTCCAGTATACGAGCTCAGTCCCTGATGTACCCTAACCAATTAGCTCACTATGAAAAAATGGCTTTCAAAGCCCCCAGGAGAGCTGTCTTTAGAAACAATAGAGTTTAAAGCAGATGTCCTCTTCCCTGAAGTTTGGGAGACAGTGGCTGTAGCTGGGGAATGGTTTTCACTGGTTTTGTAAATTCCCAGGTACTTGGAAGAAGAACACCAACTCAGTGGCACTGAGGTGCATCACTTTGTTCTCTCTGTCCGGTCAGTTGGTCTCCAGCACCTGCCAGCCATGCTATGGGTGATGCTCAGCCAGCTGCTGAGAGCAGCCACAGGAGCACTTCATGAATGACAGTAGCTCCAGAAACAAGCCAACTTTGATGCTGCATCTATAGAGGTTTCCTGCTTGGTGATACGCAGGGTGGTTTACTGAGAGCACCTAATGCTTGTTCCAGTCTTTGCTAAAAAGGTTCATACGTACAAAGATAAGCTGGCTGTAAAAGCAGTGTAGCATGTTCTGCAAAACCATATGCAGGCTTTTGACTTCATGATTTCTGCACCATGCTCACTGGTATAGGTATGCTATACAATCATTTAGGAATAGCACAGTACATCATAATTTCCATATTCTATTTAGAAAAAGTTAAGAATGCTGGTAGAGAAATTTGATGGAAGCTGGGAGATGCTGCTGGTCACCTTATTGTAATACTTTGCCTCTCAGAGGTAGCAGTTTCCACCAACTTTGAACCACTGTAACAGCTGGGAACTACAACTTGCTGCCTCTCATAACAAACTGCCATTTCCAACTCCTGGCCCTGTCACATACTATGCAGGAATTACTTACGCGATGAAGACAGCAGCCTTCTTCGCATGGAGAGTCTCTGTTCCTCTCATCTCCCTTTAGAGCAAAAGGACAAGTTGAACATCTCTTCTGTCAGAATTTTCTACATCAGCATTCTTCCTGAGCCAGCTCATCTCTGCACCACAGTCCTCTCTAGTTTTAAGGCAAGCCTGTGCAAAACTAGCTCCAGTATGCACAAATGGCTGGTAACACTTCAAATTGGTTCTGCAGCGTTCTCAGATGAACTTAATCTCTCTGAAGTTTCAAAGCATCCATTTAGTCTTTGTTTTTTTCTTATTCTGGCCACAACCTGCATCTTTTAAATCTTAACTGTCCACATAAGCCTTTTTTGGAAAGGCTGAAAAAAAAAGTTAGGTGCTCTCAGTAAACCACCCTGCGTATCACCAAGCAGGAAACCTCTATAGATGCAGCATCAAAGTCGGTTTTGTTTCTGCAGCTGCTGTCATGCACGAAGTGCTCCTGTGGCTGCTCTCAGCAGCTGGCTGAGCATCACCCATAGCATGGCTGGCAGGTGCTGGAGACCAACTGACCGGACAGAGAGAACAAAGTGATGCACCTCAGTGCCACTGAGTTGGTGTTCTTCTTCCAAGTACCTGGGAATTTACAAAACCAGTGAAAACCATTCCCCAGCTACAGCCACTGTCTCCCATACTTAAAGCAGGTGTCCTCCCCTCCCTGAAGCTCTATTGTTTCTAAAGACAGCTCTCCTGGGGGCTTTGAAAGCCATTTTTTCATAGTGAGTTAACTGGTTAGGTACACCAGGAACCGAGCCAGTAAATTAATTCAGCTCTGGCTAAATAGTTCCCATGTCCGGGAAAGAAAGTTTAAACCTCTTCCCACATGTCCTGATTTCCCTGACTATGTTCTCAGGCACGGCTGCACAGCCCACTGTGCTTAGCCTCTATCACAGAGAGGCTTAGAAGAATGTGATACTGCTACAGCACGTTCTGACTGCTCTTAGAAGCCAGGTTGATGTGTTAAACTCATACCTTGTTGTGTGAAATCCCAGCTGAACACCTGAATCCAGTGGCTGCTTCTACAGCTACCCTCATTTCCTCCACAATTACTGCTCCCACAGTCAGCTGCAGGTCTGGACAATCAGGGTCACTGAAGGACAGCGATGCCAGCCACTCGTGCACACCACGCTCCCGCAGCTCCTCTAGCAAAGGGACACAGAGAGGATCACTGTGGGCATTTCTTGGTGAGTGTAGCAGAAGGACCAGTAGCATTAGCAAGCCTCAGTGAGCAGCTGCATACTTCTGTAATTCGATCACAACAGCAATGAGGAGAAGCAGGCACCTTAAAACCTAGGCAGTTGGGAAAATAAAGATCCCACTTAGCACACTTTTTTTTTTTTTTTTTTTTTGGAAGAGAAAGTAATCCCTTCCTGTGTACACAGATGTATGAAAGCACTAGAGGGGGAGCAGTGGAGGGATGGACAGGAGGGACAGCAGAGGGGATGCAGCCAGGCATTTGCTCTCTTCATCAAGATGCTGCCAAGCACCTCAAAAGAGGCGCCAAGCCGCGCCGCAGGGAGCCGAAGCACCGCGGTGGCTTTCCGAAAGCAGCGCGGCACGGTGCCTACCCTTCTCGCTGGGGCCGCGGTCGGGGTCGTGGTCGGTGCCGGCCGGCAGCCCCTGCACAAAGGTGGTGGGGAGCAGCGTGGCGCCCAGCGGCTGCCCCCGCATCACCCGCAGCCGCTCCCGCACGCGGCCCGTCAGGTCCAGGTACGCCTCGTCGATGCTGGCCCGCTCGATGGCGGCGAAGCGCGACAGCACCTCCATCACCTCCGCGCTGGCCTCCCGGTACCTGCCAACCGCGCGGCACCGTCTCAGGCGCGGCGCCGGCGCCGCCGGGCCCTGCGCCCGGCCCGGCCCGGCCCCCAGCCCGGCCCGCTCCCGCGCCGGCCCCGCTCACCGCGTGAGGTCCGCCTTGCCCCGCGCCTCGGGCACCCGCGCCACCGCCAGCTCGGGGCACAGCGCCCGCGCCTCCGCCGCCCACATGCCGCGGGCCACGCCGAAGGCGCGCGCCTCGTAGCTCACGGCGATGATCCTGCAAGACACCGGAGAGGGGTGAGCGGGAAGCGGCGGCGCCGCCGCCAACGGGCCGGCCCGGTCCGGCCCGGCCCCGCCGCCGCCGCCACGTACCCGCCGCCCTGCCACTTGTTGTACTGCACCACGGCGCAGGGGCGGCCGCGCAGCTGCGGGTCGAGGCGCTGCTCCACCTGCATGAAGAAGCAGTCCATGTCCACCAGGGCCACCACGCGCTCCCGCCCGCGCGACATCCCAACCGACCGACCGGCCGCGCGCGCCGCCGCCGCCGGCCCGTTAACGGCGGGAGGGAGAGCGGGCGGGGCCCCCCGCGCCCCGCCCCCGCGGAGGCGGGACTGCCCGCGCGGGGCACGCCGGGAGCTGTAGTTCGCGAGGGGTGGGTGGAGCCACCCAGGGACGGGGACGGGGGCGGCGCATGCGCGTTGCCACGCCGGGCATCCCCACCCCCACTGCCCCTCGGCGCATGCGCAGAGCGGCCCCGGCCCGGCGCCTGCGCCGCGCCCCCTCCGCCGCCGCCGCCGCCTCGCGCTGCCCGCCGGTGGCCGGTCCGCGCCGCCATGTCCGCCGAGCAGGTGAGCAGCCTGTGCGAGCAGCTGGTGAAGGCGGTGACGGTGATCATGGACCCGGCCTCCACGCAGCGCTACCGCCTGGAGGCGCTCAAGGTACCGAGCCGCGAGAGGAGGCAGCGCGCCGCGGCCACGCGGGTGCCCCGTCCGCGCGGCGCCGGGGCCCGGCCCCGCTCCGACCCGCGTGGCGCTGGGGGGGGGGGCGGCCGCGCCGCGCCGCGCCGGGGGCACGGGCAGCCGCCGAGGCGCTGGGAGCTGCCGGCAGGCTGGGAAAGGCGGGGGGGGGCGTGCCTGGCGGGGGCGGCTTTTCCCGCATCCCCCCCTCACGCGTTACCTGCCGGGCGGCCGCCCGCCCCTTCCCGCCGCAGTTCTGCGAGGAGTTCAAGGAGAAGTGCCCCATCTGCGTGCCCTGCGGGCTGAAGCTGGCCGAGAAGACGCAGACGGCCATCGTCCGGCACTTCGGCCTGCAGATCCTGGAGCATGTGGTCAAGTAAGGGAGCGCGCCCCCGGCTGCGCACACCCCAGCCCCCACCGGCCCTCGCTGCGTGCCCGGCCGGTGCCCCCTGGTTCGGGGGAGCCTGTTCTGCTGCAGGCGCTAGTTACTGCTGCGCCCTCTGTTTATTTTCTCTTCTGTAAAACAAGAAACTGAGAAAACAACCTTCAGGTGGGTTGGGTAGGCTAAGTCAGAGCTCTAAGACACTGGCACTGCCAGATGCAAGCAGGTGCAGGGGATTATCAGAAGGTCTCTGCAGCTTTCCCTATCATTAGTCTCGCACCAACCAAGAATCCTTGTATTAGTTGAGATCTGAGATCCCTCTCTCTGACAACCACAGACCTGATGCTTTGTGCTTTTGCTGCCTCTTCTCACGTGTGTTGACCTCAGCGGTGCACACCCATTTGTCAGCACTAATATTAACTCAATGTTTTCATTAAGAGATTAGGCACTGGCAGAATATAGAGCTGTAGAGTGTTGTTCCCTTTAATTTAGGTAAGGAAGTGATAATTCATTGAGAATCAAGTCAGAGATCTTTGTAAGCATTTTGGTGTTGTGTCTTTTTTTTTTTTTTTTTAATTATTATTCTATTGGCCAGGTTCCGCTGGAACAACATGCCTCGTCTGGAGAAGGTTTATCTGAAGAATAACGTCATGGGCCTTATATCTAGTGTAAGTACCTTCTCCCCCATGGTGCTCTCTGAGGCATGCTTATTTCACTTAAAAGTATATAAAGTGGGAGTGAAAATGAAAAGAAAAAAAACCACTCTAATTAATTTTCATAGAGGGCCTGAATTCGGTTTTGGTTTGCGTTACTTTCCTACTGTGCGTCCCTGACTGTTCCACCATGTTTCTCTGTGCTGTAGTCAGTTCATGTACAGGGTAAGCTTGCCACCTCAAATGGCAGGAAGTTCTGAGGCTTTTATGAGACATATAACCCACTTTTGGTTTTCTTAGAAGGATGTTCAAGTAAATGTGAGCACTCTTGCCCTTTGCAAGAATGCTAAAGTCATTATCTTGGTCATTTTTACTCTCTAGATGCAATTGTTTTCATGACCAAGTGACCTCCCTTTCAGGAAAATCCTTTTGGTGCCCAGAATTCACTAACTATGGCCATATTAGGAGGATGGCAGTGCCATTCAAGGTAGCTAAGATCAAGAGCTGTTTGTTTTGTGATTTTTTTTCCCCCCTTCCCTTTCATGCTGTCTAGAATATTTTCAGCCACTTTGCCTCCTAGATCAAAATGATAAACGTAATAGGATTTACTGCTGGTATAAATCCCCCCTTTCTCTTATAGGGAACTCAAAGTATTCTAGAAGAGGAAAGTCACATTAAAGATGTTCTGTCTCGCATCGTGGTGGAGATGATCAAGCGCGAATGGCCTCAGCACTGGCCTGATATGCTAAAGGAGCTGGATACCCTCTCCAAGCAAGGGGTATGAAACATACCTGTCTGTTCTCTTCCACTGGCTCATAGTGTAGGTTTCAGTCTGCTACCATCCTGAAGAAGGCCTGACTCATGGTTGGGCAAGGTAGGCTCAAATATCTCTGTAAGATTCCGTTATTCTAGGAGGTGGTTTTAGCAGAGAGAGACCTTTTGTCTGTTTCTACAAGCTGTGACTTGTATCTTTATGCAGGCTTGCTCACTCTCTCTTCATCCTTCAGCTGCTCTCCAAAGGTTTTAGTATTTCAGCTGGACTCATGGAGTGTATTTCATTTTGCAACATCAGGAAACACAGACAGAATTGGTGATGTTCATCCTCCTACGTTTGGCAGAGGATGTGGTGACTTTTCAAACACTGCCTACCCAACGGCGACGAGATATCCAGCAAACCCTCACCCAGAACATGGAGAAGATCTTCAGCTTCCTACTTACTACCTTGCAGCAGAATGTCAACAAATACAGACGCATGGTAAGAGTCTCATTTCCTTAGGTTCAGTCAGTGCTATAGGCTATTAGGAGCTTGAGAATCACCAGTGAAGCAAGTGCAAGAAAGTGTATGAAATCTATGACTGTAGGTTTAAGGAAGGGATCTGTTGTGACCTAGGAAGCCTGTGCTGATCAAAAAATACAAGCGCACAAGGTGACAGGATTGACATTGATAGTTCAGATTTGCTAGTGTAAATCTCGAGTGAATGCGTGCATCATTGCTGGACCATTCATCTAGCTGACACTAGGGGTGTACAGCTTAGTAAAGTAAAGGTGTGGTTGTGAAAGAAACAAGTAGATTTAGTTTAGCTTAAGTAACAACACTGGTAAAGAGGTGTCATTCTGGGCATGCATCCACTCTCTTCTGCTGCAGTTAAATCTTCATGTCAGTGCACCAAAATGCAAAAGCTTTTGGTGTCTCAGCATTATGTCTGGGTCTGTCTGGTCCTTTTCTCCTAGAGCTCAGATCAGGAAGTCCTTTTCTGTTAAGATGTGATGAGGAGTGTTCTTGCCTTTTACTTAAAGGCCTCTTCTTTCCTGAATTTGTATGTGGTGTCAGAAGCATTCAAGTTGGTCAAGATAGAAGGTGATGGCAGATCTGTACACTAGGCTGTTCTCATGAGAAGAAGTTAGATTGGAGAAGGTGAAGCATACATCAGCCCAGTCTAGAAATAAGCTGCTTATGTGTACTTCTTGTTCTTTGTGAATTACAATCTGGAGTTAGGCTAAACATGAAGCTAGAAGGCAATGAGAAAGCCTATCCTACCTGACTTCCATCCGTTCTCCTGATGCACTAACAAACTGAACAAATCTTGCTGTAGAGCAGGTGGTTCTGTGTGCAGTTTGTGGTGGTGGGTGGGAAACCCTGGTGCGTTCTGTAGTCTAGTTGAAATGCATTTCCACGTAAGGTTTGAATTGTAATGCTTGAGGCTCTGAAGTGTGGCTGCTTCTGCTAACAGTGGAATCTTTCTGATTGGCAAGGTTGGAGCACCCCAGGAACAAGAAGCCCTCACCACTCCACAGGTTAGCAGATCTTTGGGATGTTTGTGCACAGGGTAAATTCTGAGGGTTGGGTGTTCAGTTATGTGTCTGTACGCTGACACTGATGGAGACCATGTACAGTTCCCCAAGACTGTAATCTGCAGTTCTTGTAAGAGCACAGTTATGCTGCACTGGCTCAGTTGTTAAATGGTTCAGGTACAGAGTGACTTAAAATCACCGCACAGAGTATGTTGGTGGACAGTATTTCCAAACCAAAACCTTGCAGCAGAAAGGTATGCTTGTGGTGTCTTTGAATATGAAAAACAATCAAACCGGAGTGTCTGTGGCACTTAAACTGCCTTTGCATTAGTTAGGCAAAAAGATGGTACAAGCAGTACGTTACTACTGTTAAGGGTTTGGAACTGGAAGTCAGGCTGTAAGCTCTTGCCCAGCTCTCACCTGCTGCTTTTCTGACCACGGGCAAATCACTTATCCTTTCTACACATCACTCTCATAAGATAGAAGCCACCCGCATCTTTTAGAGACTGGCTCTTGGATGCAAGATGCTCTAGAAGGACAAAAGCATCTTCCCTGGAAGCTTCCAGGAAGCACTGAAATGCTTTTCCTTTTTGTGCCCCATCTCTCCCCTGGTGCCTGCTGATTGGACTGTCATCTTTTGGAAGAGAAGGAAATTGTGGCTGAGCTTGCAATTGAAAGTTTGGTTTTCTTACCTGTCAGGGGGCTGTGGAGGTGGTTGTGATGGCTGTAGTTATGTCCTGAGCCACAAACTATTGCGGCCTCTTTCTCTAGGGAACTGTTCCATGAAGCTGCTTCCAGCTGCATTCTCGAGAATAAGCCTGTCCAGCAGTGGCTGGGTGGGAGTGTGTGCTGTAGCTTTTCACTTACCATCTCTTGTTTTCTTTTTCAGAAGGCTGATTTGGGTCAGGAGCCAAAGGTGAGTGTAGCCGTGTAAGACTTAATACATTAGTCATTTGTAAAATTGTTTAGAAGCAGTCTTCTGTTAGACTTCAGAGTCTGTTACCTGCAGTTCTCATTTACAGCTTGGCTTGTCCACCCATAATATAAGCTCTTCTGGAGAACTGTGAAGTGCACAAGTGGAGAAACGGCCAGTTCTTGACTGACTGACTTCCTTAGTGTGAGCACGTGGATCATTTTGCTGCCACCTCGCTCCCTCAGAGCAGTTCTTGATTTTATTCCTCTGGGGAGTGAACAGCTTTAGGTGGGAATTGATGTTTTCTTTGGCTCTGACCTTTTGTCTCCTTCCTGTTTGCAGGCCCAGGCAAATTGTCGTGTGGGGATTGCAGCACTCAACACCTTGGCTGGCTACATAGACTGGGTGGCCCTGAGCCATATCACAGCAGACAACTGCAAGCTCTTGGAGATGTTGTGTCTGCTCCTAAATGAACCTGAGCTCCAAATAGGAGCAGCTGAATGTCTCCTGATTGCTGTCAGCAGGAAAGTGAGTTCTTTCTCCTTGGCTCCCCTGACTTCCCTCCCCCCTGCCTCTCCTCTTTTTTTTTTCCTTTTCTTCTCCTCTCCTGCATATTTCTTCAGATTAATCAAGGATGTTTTTGTCCATTTGTTTAAGGAAACAAAGTTCTACTCATTTTTGGCTGCTCATGTTAATGACGTTTAGAATGCACATCGTACCAGTACAGTATGTAGGGTAATTGTTGGAACCCTCTCCAGCTTTTGTGCCTGCCTCTCCTCACAGCTTTAAAGTTGAGGATCCCCACTGATTTTTTTTTCCCTTGTCCTTGGTGCTTTCTGTGACTGGGAAGTGGGAAATGTTGTCACTTAACTGCATCACCTAGCAGCTTAGTGCCTCAGAGCAGTGAAAAAAGGACTTAAACAGACTGCGAGGACTTAAACGCTCCAAGACTCAATAGTCTTAGCATCTAGGCTGACCATTCATCAGCTGCCTTTAAGTAACCAGCCAGTCTACAGTGAAAAAAGGTTAATGTGCAAGAATCACTCTCTCAGTTTGAAGCTCTTCTGGTAGAGTTGCTGGGGAAAATTGCTTGAAATTGAAAGAATGCCTTAGATATTTTTTGGTAATGCACATGTGGAAAGCAACCCCTTCCCCAGATGGAAGAACAGCTGGGGGACTTCCAACTTCACTTGCAGATGGGAAGAAATAATCATGTTCTAACTGAGGTGTTTGGCTTTATGCATAGGGGAAACTGGAGGATCGGAAGCCTCTGATGGTCTTATTTGGAGACGTTGCTATGCACTACATTCTCTCTGCTGCCCAGTGAGTACCATCCTGCTGCCGTAATTTCGGTTTTCACACAAAACTGCATACAAAAGGTTTTCCAGATCTAATTTGCAAAAGATCTTGCTGTTCAACTGCAGCAAGCTGGAGTTGGATTAGGAAAGAACAAAAACACTATTTTGCAAAACCTGAAAAACTGCAGTTTTGTCAAATTCTGTAATTGAAAACAAAGCAGTGTGAATATCTCAGTTTCCCTAACTCTCTCTTTTGGCCTAAAACTGATCAGGAGGGACTCAGAGCCAAATCTAAAGGATTTAGACTTCAAATAAGTATTGTGTCATTATTAGCAAAGGAAATGTCATCGTGATAGAATCAGATTGCTCCAGTGCTCTTTTTATCTGCAAGGTAGTGGTGTTGCTGTCACAGCATGTGTAACTGCCACTCTGTATTTCTGTTCTCCTCATTCGCAGGACAGCAGATGGGGAAGGCCTGGTGGAGAAGCACTATGTATTCTTGAAAAGACTTTGCCAAGTTTTGTGTGCGCTGGGCAGCCAGTTGTGTGCACTGCTGGTAAGTCTCTACTAATTCTAGCAGTAAGTTTCTACTAATTCTAGCAGCAGTCCTGGCAAGGCTGGTTTTCAGGGCTGGGAATGAGGCAACTCTTACTTGAGTGTGGTTGGCTCTAGAGCCCTAAGGTTCTCTCCTCGCATATGGAAGAGGCAGAAGTGAGCCTACTTGGTGGTGGGGTAACTGTATCCTGCCAAGTCTTAGGAATGTAGAAAGGAGGAGACATGCCTTGATTCCAGGCTTCTACAGTCACCAAGAATCATCTGTTACCTTTGTGAAATGCTGAAGCATTACTGAAAATGGTTTAGGTTTCTTACTGCTACAAGAAAGCTACTCAACAAAATTATTCCTGTTGGAAGCCTTTTGAATTTCTACACTGAATTAACTCAAAATAGTATATGTGCTTGTTCTTCGATCCACCTAAGAAAAGAAAAAACCTCTTTGTCTTCCTGCTGTTCATCCTTCTAATGCTCTTTGTGTCACTTTTGAGAGGAAGATGCATGCTGATAATTCGGGTGCTGTACTGTCTGCTGAATGCCCTCCCATCTTCCCCCTCTTTCGGCACATTGCTTCTATTGTAAGGAAGGCAGGCTTGTTGAGAGGTGCTGTTTGCAGTGAGGCTGAGGCAGCCAGCCCATGAGAAGTGGTAGAGCAGAGTTAGTTCTCACAGGGAATGGAAAGAAAAAAACCCTTGGAGGTGTCTGAGTTGGGGAGAGAGGGCAGGAGTGCTACAAAAATCCTAGCAAGAGCGGACAGCAAAAAAAGGATGAGTGATTACTTCCAGCAACAGTGACTTTATTTGTTATTAGTCTATAGTGAAGTAATGGAATGGATATCTGGGTCTTCTGACATGGACTCACTCCAGAGAGGCAGCTCTGAGCTGCACAGCTTCATAACGGGGGTCTTGAGGGCAGCAGGTCAGGCTGCAGGCAGAGAGGAGCCACAGAACCTCAAATTTACCATGGGTACTGAAATTTGTTTTCCTGTCACACCTCCTAAAACATTATTAGTAAGAGATGTCAATATATTAGATACAGGAGACACTTGGAGGAATGGGAGTGAAATCCTGTGAGTGTATTTAAACATGGAATTCTGCAGTTCAGAATTGCCCATTAGCTGGTGCTGGGTGCTCTTGACCCACTAGGAACACAATTGTGATGTACAGCAACAGTCATGGTTATGCAGTTGGCTTTAACTGAGCTTAAGCATCTGAGATTTCACCTTTTTCTTTCAAATGAGCCTGGTGCTATCTCTGACACCTCCAGACTGGTCAGCAAAACTTGCTGCTTAAGCTATGCCAGTTTCAGAACAACTCACTGTTGTTCTGCTGTGATTTTTAATCCCTTTCTTTACAGTCTGTGGCCTTGGATATAGCACACCTGCTTTGCTCAGAGACCTACCACTTGTGACCTGGCATGACATGAAGTTGTTTTGTCTGAAATTGTTTGTCTTCCTAACAGGGCTCAGATTCTGATGTGGAAACACCAACCAACCTTGGAAAATACCTTGACTCATTTTTAGCCTTCACAACCCATCCCAGCCAGGTATATAAAGGAGTGAAAGTCTTTAATGTAACGTGTGTGTGTCTCTGTATGTGAATGTGTGAATGCACAGTTAAGTTAACCTACAGAAGACTGCGGGAGTCCAAGTGCCACATACTTGACAGCTGGGTATGGCCTTGCAATCTCCATTTCAGCTGAAGATATGTAACGCAGAGTGGTTTCTCCTGCTTCGCTGCCCTACTAGGAACAGTGGCTGACACAGACATGCTGAGTAGGAATTGCAATATTTGAAATAAGCCCAGGCATTTATTTAGAGATTTTTGGCTTTATGGAAGATTGGGGTGAGCCTGCAGGGTGCTTTGCCCTCAACAGACTAGTCAGCGTAATTTACTATTGTCTTCTGACTGCAGCACTTAAATGTTAGCAGTGGAGATCCCAGCACTGAAAGCTTTCTCTGTTCCCGGTCTTTCCCCTCTCTTCCCCGCAGTTTCTGCGTTCTTCCACCCAGATAACCTGGGGAGCCCTCTTCCGGCATGAAGTTCTGTCTCGGGACCCCTTGTTGCTGGCTATGATTCCCAAGTATCTTCGTGCATCTATGACCAACCTAGTGAAGGTATGTGGGAACTTTGCCCAAGTCAGTATGAATAGGAGCCTAGATGAACATGGCGTGCAGATCGTGGTGGGGGAACTTAAATTTTTATTGTGGTTGCAAGAGAAACAATCTCCAGGCTGCTGAGCAACAGCACTAATCTCAGTATTTCACTGTCTGCTCCTTGCCTTCAGTTTTTATCTCCTTGAAGCTGGTATTGGCTGTGATGGGTGGCTTCTCTTCCTTCCTGACCTTGTACACTCTGTCTTCAGGTGGGCTTTCCCTCTAAAACAGACAGCCCCAGTTGTGAATACTCTCGCTTTGATTTTGACAGCGATGAGGATTTCAATGCCTTCTTCAACTGTAAGTTGCCCTTGCCCCAGTGTGGATGTTGTTTTCTATGCCTTTCCTCTTATTTTCAGTTGCTGGCTGAACTTGGAGCCTATCATGTTGACTTGGCAGCTGCCAATCCTATCTTGACTCTTTCAGCCTAGGTTTTGGAGTTGAGTGATCTTGAGATTTTCCTGTGGTAGCTCAGGCATTTCATTTTGGTGGTTCTTTGATATCTCTTTGCTATTACTTTGTCTGCTGGCCGGATAGGTGGCCAAGTACCTCTCGCTACCCAGTGTCAAAGAAAGTGAGTTTCTTGGTCATCTGGAGGAGGAAACTACATTAGCCTGGAGTCCTGTTCAGTGACTAGAAGAAGGCTACTTACACAGGATGTTAAGTGTCATTACTGAAAGAAAATTGTTTTGGGCCTGCTGAGAAGCTTCTTCTTCAGTCCTAATAGTTAGAGTTGATTGATAAAAATAGCTGGTCTTAGTCATTATCTTAAATCAGCAAACAGGGAGTCCTTAATTTTTATAATTTTATTTTTGTTTTGTGTTTTACTTCCTGAAAATGAGTGGTTCTTATTGGCTGGTACAGTCTGGTACTTACGTGGTGCTTGGGAGGATATACTGTATACTTTATTGAATTATATGTTGAGCAGTATATGTCACATTTTTTATATTGCTTATTAGATTAGTAGGATTTTATATATGGTATTAAATCTACTTGGGTGGAAATCATAGAGCCAGAATTAGTTTTAGGGAGTTAAATGATCTTGAAATTGTTACATACATAAGGAGATAAAACTAGTTTGAAGTACGAAACAAATTTACTTGATAAGCATCTTTTTTTAAACAATGCAAATTCATTTGTAATCAGTTGAGCTGATTCTTTTGTGTGGTCCTGTGTTGAAAGATATTGAAACAAATGGAATTCCTGTTCTTGTGCTCCACTTTTGTTCATAGCTTTGAAAATGAAAACAAGACTTCTTGTTTTTTTTTTTTTTCAAGTTACCATTAGCTTTTCAGACTAGAACCTGCCATTGACTTGGATTAAGTTAAATAATCTGGAAGGAAGTGGTGCTTATCTAGTGCTGATTTAGCATCTTGGCATTTTGTGGTGCTTTGTAAAATATGTACAGTTTGAAGAATTTTTAAATGAAAAATAGAGGCTCAGTTGTAGTAAATCTAGGTTTAGGGTAGATTTTTAATAAACCTTATTACATTTTAATTGCATTTATGTTAATTCATCCTTTTAAAATCCGTTTATATCTCTTCAAAAAATTTTCCACCTTGTCTACCATCTGTATGTCTGGGCTTACTACACAGCTATTGCCAGAGCAACAGTCCAGAATGTTCCCAGCTTTGGAAAGTTGCAGGGTGAGTTTTGGGGAGGGAGCGTTTGTGGTGTCAGCCTGTTGCATGTGTGCAATTTTCGCTGCAGCTTTTCGAGCCCAACAGGGAGAGGTGATGAGGATGGCTTGTCGTCTGGACCCTCGAACTGGCTTCCAAATGGCTGGGGAATGGCTGAAGTACCAGCTTACAGCTCCTGTTGATACTGGACCCATGAACTGTAAGTTTCCTGAGCGGGGGGAGAAATATATATACATGTGAGATTTGGCTTCCTTTTCAAGCCAAGAAGCAACTTCCTTGCCTTTTTCCTAAACTACACTTTTTGATGGGGGACCAGGACTCTACATTAGGTTTTCAGGCTTTCGAGGTCTTTGCAAGTTAAAAATATATACAAACCCCCACAAAATTAACCTTTTATAGCCTACTTCCCTAATAGCTATTGTACAGCCTTGGGCTGGTGGGGAAACTCCTCCTTTCCCTCCCCAGAATCTCTTTGCAAAGCAGATGCATCACTTCCCATTGATTAAAATTTTACAATTATTTGGACCTTGTCATCACTGTAGCATATTATTTTTTTTTCTCAGAGGAATTTCAGTCTGACTGGCAAATCCTTCTCTCAAGTCACCTTGCTTTCCTCCCCTGAAGGCCACTTGGTGCCCTACAAGGTCCTATTGAGTGCAGTCTTGCCTGCAGCGCTGAGCAGGGCTTGTGGTCCCTCCTTTTCTTTTTGCTTCTGTGATTTGTTGGTGTTGCACCCTATAGCATCTTGCAGATCAGACTTGTGGCTCAGGACCCTTGAGTAAGGCAAATCGTACTGGAGTACCTTAATTGCTTCCAGTGCATCCCTGCAAGGTATCTGCAGGGAGAAGAGTGTTGCAGAAATACTTGAATGCTAAAATGTTACATTATGAGAGCTTATGGGGCTGGTGTTGAATGAGTTGGGAAGATCATGGTGAGAGCTCCAGTGTTCTCTTCCTTACAGCTAAGACAGGCGAAGGTCTCTGCTCCATCTTCTCTCCCTCCTTTGTTCAGTGGGATGCCATGACCTTCTTCTCGGAGAGCGTCATCAGCCAGATGTTTCGAACCCTGGATAAAGACGTATGTGTACCAGATGCTCTTGCCTGCTTTCCTGGCTTGTTTTGAATTGACACAGGTGTTTTTCAGCTGTTGTCTTTGAAAATCTTGTAGTAAGCATTTACCTGCATGCAAAAACCCAGATTGTTTGGTGAGTGATTATCTTGAGGGGCTACGATGCTTTAGATGAGACCAATCTCGTGCTGGCTTTCTCCATCAGATACGTCCTGGTTCTGGACGCTACTCTATGACAAGTCACAGGAGAGCACTGAGGTGGCATACATTTACATAGTACCTTGCTAGAGGAAAAGAGGACAGCTGAAGTGGAAGTTTCCTGAGTTTATATTTTTTTGATCGTACACTGATTTGATTTTTTTTCCCCTTTTGCATTTTTAATTAAATGAGAGAAGCTCATGCTCAAGGAGTAGGAGATCAGAAGATGAGATGGATTTTCTCTCTGCTGTTTGTTCAACAGCAGGCAAATCAGAAGGAAAGCAATATTTTTCTTAGCCTCCTGTAAAATGATGTTTTATTGGATTAAACTGCTTGTGCATTTTAGTTTATCATTCTGATTACAGTAAAATAATTATAAGGGTTGATTTAGCTGATTAAGCATGAAATCTGTTCGACAGAGTGAAAAGGAGAATCAGGAGATGAAATGAGAGAGAGGAAAGTTGCCTCTGAACAATACTAGAGACTTCAGACTGGCATCTTAAGCCTGCCTGGGCAATAACAGCAATGCTGCTTCCTTTTTCACTCAGCAAGTACACATAACATGCAGGTGAACTGAGGTCTCCTGCTTTTCTTTCTGCTTTGAGAACAGCTGTCTTCAACTGAGGGGTCTGATATCACAGCAGCAGTTCCTTGGCCCTGCTCTGGGAGCTCTAGGATGTGTGTTACAGGCTGAAGTACTGAGTGTTGCTTGCTTTTTTCTTTCCTTCTTCTGTTTTCCCTGCCTCCTGTAGGAAATCCCAGTAAATGATGGCATAGATCTGCTGCAGCTTGTCCTTAATTTTGAAACAAAGGATCCTCTCATCCTGTCCTGTGTGCTCACAAACGTCTCTGCTCTCTTCCCATTTGTCACTTACCGACCAGAATACCTACCACAAGTCCTTTCCAAGGTAGGCACCTGCAGACCATGCTAAAATCACGTGGGCTTGGAGTGGAGTAAGACCGTTGTACTAGACATTATTTGTTAATGCTCTTGAGCATCCTGTGAAGCCAGGACTACTCCTTGCATTAAAAACAGAAAATTGAAATACTGTTTCTCCTTGAACAAGACTCAGTCAACACAAACATTATGGTTCCCAGCCCTAAATCATATCATTAAGTGCACACTCTGGCCAATAAATACCATGTTTTATTTCAAGGCCTCTTTGTGCTGATGATTCATCTTTCAATGTAGTCAAGGGTTCTTCACTGGCTTAATGAAATTGCACCAATATGTTATGATCTGTTCCTTGAGCTCAAAATACCAGTGAGTGCTAGATATTAACAAGTGACATAGATTTTTGGATTTTTCCTCCCTTTTCTCACAGCTGTTTTCTTCAGTTACCTTTGAAGTTATAGAAGAAAGTAAGGTATGTCTGGATTATTCTCTTTTAATATGCTGTAGCAGTTGGATCAAATTATGTTCTCTTTTAGAGCAGGTGGAGTCAGAAGACTCCACTGTAGTAAGCTTCTCATGTATAGTCCTACTCCTGGAAAAGACTCTTCTCTGTTGGCATAGCCTAATAAGCTTGGCTGACAAGCTTAGAAGGCCGCAGGCACGTGTCTAAGGCCAGTGTACTTGGTACACCATTCTATGCTGGCCCTCCTGAAAGTTAAATTCATTCTTACCTACTGATGCTTCTCAGTGGTTGGTGTACGTGGCTGTGAAGGACAACTGTAAAACTGCTAGCTGCTTTGGGAACGCTTAGAGTCTTGATATAGTCAGTCAGAGCCACGGCGTCCTTATTCCTAGAGCACAGCTTGTCTGAATACTCTTGAGTTGGCTATATGTGGTTGTGGGCAGGGGAAGGGGGGTGGAAGTGTTTCTTTGATCTGCACTCAACAGTGCAAAAAATGTATGTAATGAATTTGTCTCTTGAAGATACCCTGCATTTGTCTGAACTTTTTGTTTTGTTGCATTGAAGTTTGTTATGTCTGTCCAGGCTCCTAGAACTCGAGCAGTGAAGAATGTGAGAAGACATGCATGCTCCTCAATTATAAAGATGTGTCGGGATTACCCCCAGCTTGTCTTGGTATGTAAATTCAACTTTGTCCTAAGGAGCCTTACTTCAATTTCAGCTGGGTTTTGTGAGATTTTCAGCTTCCTTGGCTGCAGCCCATTTTCCTTCAAGAAAACCACTTCTGCCCTACAAATGGCAGCAAAGTGATTTATTCCCCCACCCCCATGCTTTGGGTGGTTCTCATATTTGAGGTAGCAGTAAGAGACCTTGGTAGGTATTAAGGAAAATTTCCTGCCTGAAGAGTTGAAATGAGTTAAATCCAAAGGAGAAGGGGAGGAGGTGACAGGCAGCACTGAAACATTTTTATGGGTACATTTGCTGCATTTTGGTTTTGTTATTTGTGGTGATCTCGACTGATTCCTTAGCTGAAGACACTAGCAATGACTGATCTCTAGACTATCTTCTCTTATGTAAAAGAATGAAGGAGCAAAAGGGGAGTATTTGTCTTCTAGATTAGCTTGAGGAGGTTAGAAGCTGCAAACATTGATTATTTAGTTTTAAAATCCACCAGCTATTTTTTTGTTTGATTTTTGTTGAACCAAGTAGCTCTGAACTCCTTTCTCTAGCAATGTTTGTGTTTGGATGGCTCTAGAAGTGTGGGAGCACTGGAGCTAGTTTAAACATTGCTAGTTTAAACAAAGGAATTTTGTGAGACTATCAATTTGTGGCTACAGGTTAATCTCCAGATTGTAATAAGATAGCAGCTAATTAAGGTTGTTTAGAGGTTCCAGTCTGCATTTTGCAACAACTGCCAAGAACTAGTGACTTTATCTTTGTCCCATTCTACTGCTTCCTGAACTCCTCCTTCCCCACGGCCAGCCAAACATCCTCACTAGAAGAGCCAAGGGCCCAGAACTGCCCCAAAATATTTTCAGATTACTTTGCTGAAGCAGATGATTCCTGGCGCTTGCACAAAGTTACAGGAAGACATGATTGTGACTGGAGTAGGTAGGGAAGAAACTCAGCCATTCCTATGGAGTTGATGATAATCATATGAACATTAATTAGACTAGTTGGGAGTAAAGAGAGGTAAGACTCCCAAATCTGGCACTTTGGAGACACAGGAGCAAGGTACTTTCTGCCAGCAAATAAAAGGACTAGAACTATTTTGAGGTGTGACCCTGCTGTAGCAGATATGACTGCCTAGATAAGGAAAATTTCCTCTGATTATTTCAATTGTACTGGAGTCTTAAAGTAAACTGGATGCAGGATGATGGTAGAGGAGTGTAGGACAAAAAAGAGGCTGTTATATTGGACATTTAGTGTGACTTGAGACTCAGAAGGAGATGAGTATGTAAGGAAAGGGAAACATAGGCATGCTCTGCTAGCTTTTCACAGTACTGTAAACCTCAGTCCTCACCCCTGTCCACCCCAGTAACACCCCTCCACACCAAACACATGACACTGTCTTGCTTGGATATTTTTTCCAGCCAAACTTTGAGATGTTGTACAACCATGTGAAGCAGCTGCTCTCCAATGAGCTGCTTCTGACACAGATGGAGAAGTGTGCCCTTATGGAGGCCCTGGTCCTCATCAGCAATCAGTTCAAGGACTACGAGCGGCAGAAGGCTTTCCTGGAGGAGCTCATGGCTCCTGTTGCCAGCTTATGGCTCTCCACAGAGATGCAGAGGTATGGGTCACTGTTGAAGTTTGTGCTGGAGGTATTGCAGAGGTAGCACATGCTTCAGTAGGGAATATAAGTGCCAGGTTGGTGGTAGGGTGCCTGGTGACCTATGCACTGGGCAGTTGTTGGTTGCTTGTGATAACAGCCCTCCTGCTCTTGAGAAGTTGCCAACTTGAGTCTAAGTGCTGCTTATTGAAAATTGCTATCTAAGAGTTGTTGGAGCTGGTAGAGGGGGACTTGCCAGCATGCCCAAAGCATTTACGGAAAATGGGAAATGAAAGATGCCTTTGCTCATTGCCAGAAAGCTGAGCTGTCCTTACTAAAAGCAGGCGGAGGTGTCCCACAGCTCTAGGCAGCAGCTCTGGACAGTTGGTCATGCACAAGAGTTTCCCCAGAAGTACCACCTCTTTAAGGAAGGGTCCTCATGGCCCAAGAGAGCTGGAGATGTTTGGAGAGTGCCCAGGTCTCTGCTCTTTTCCTCAAAATCCCATGAACAGTGGGGAGCACTAGCCAGTGTCTCTAGACTGTTCTGTATTTGTTAAAGAAGTTTATTGCTAGTGTAAGGCTCTGCTCAAAGTTCCCTGGTACAAACAATAATCTTTAGCACTACCTTTTTCTGTTGCCAGGATCCTCTCAGATCCTGAAGCCTTCATCTCCTATGTGGGTGCAGATAACAAAATTGCTGATCCAGTCTTGGAAGATCCTAGTGGCCTGAACCGTTCTAGAGTGAGTATCATTACCAGGGGAAGCTTAATCCTTAGAGTGAGATGATTGATCTGCTTACAGCCTTCATTTGTGTTGTGACTAAACAAAATATCTCTCTTGATCATTCACTTTTTTAAGGTGCAGATTAGGAGGTTTTTCATACTACAGAATGACAGGTCAACGTTTGTCTCTTTGAGCTTTAGTGAGAATATAGGCCATGCCAAACCAGATGATTCAGCAGTGAGGCCCTCTGTTCCCTTCTGTTTGTGTGGCAGAATTAGGTTTGTGAGAATCAATTGGTTAACATGATTTTTGGAAATACAATGGTGTGAACCATGCTCCTTGAGTCAGGCAGCATGGAAAACGTTCTGCTGAGACTGCAGCATGCAATATAATTACAATTTGTCCTACAAGATCCATGTTGTTTGAGCTCTTAGTGACATACCTTCACTTTGTGGACTGGCTGTAACTAGGTTGCTGTGTTTAGATATGTAGAAGACACTGAAATAAAGGCAATAGAGCTCTGCTTGTGCTCTGATGCTAATGCAGTTCGACCGCTGTGAGACTGCAGATGTTCATCTCAGCACATAATGGAGATGAGGGAGTAATGACATGGACCCTTCCTTTTAGAAGGCAACCCTGCCCTCTAAATGAGTTGTTTGCATACTCGTTAGACTTATGCCTTGATGCTTTGTCTAATAGTACGTTTCTAGACTGTTCTGCCATGGCCAAGCGTCCCTAAAGATGATGGTATGTATCATAATAGGTTGCTGCATTTTATTGGCAACAAACACGCCACAGTTTGTCCCTATGACCATGTTAGGCTCAACGTAGAGTATTCCCCCTGAGATAGAAGGATGAGAGGTTTCTCCGAAAACCTGTTTATTTGGACTGCGCTCTGGTGAAGAAACACTCCCTCCATGTCTCTTGTTCTTGTTGCAGATAAGCTTTTGTGTGTATACCATTCTGGGAGTCGTGAAACGAGCTCGCTGGCCCGTTGCTGCAGAGGAGGCTAAAGCTGGAGGATTTCTGGTTGGGTACATGCCCAGTGGCAGTCCAATCTACCGTAACCCTTGCACTGAGCAGGTCCTGAAACTTCTTGACAACTTACTTGCTCTCATAAGGTGGGTCAAGTTGACTTGAAATCATTTATGCTGATTTAAGAGTCTCTGAAAGTCAAATAGTGATAAATATGTGGTATACTCAGAGCATGTTCTTCTAGTGAAGCCAGCGGGAACACAGGCTGGTGCAGGTGCCCAAGTACTGTTCCTGACTGTTCACAGTGAGGAATGGGACTGGGGAAACTGGAGCCTTCTGAACGTTCATTGGCCTGGCCTACAAGAGTCCATCAAAGCCAATGGGAGCTTGGGCTGGGGTTGCCTCCCCCACCTCCACTGCTATAAATCTGCCATCCAGTTAATCTTTTCTCAACTAACATCTCTGCTCTGCCCTCAGCCCCTACCAGGCCACC
This sequence comes from Rhea pennata, assembly GCF_028389875.1. Taxonomy (NCBI): domain Eukaryota; kingdom Metazoa; phylum Chordata; class Aves; order Rheiformes; family Rheidae; genus Rhea; species Rhea pennata. The sequence goes on from NC_084665.1 coordinate 36,707,120, forward strand.
TCTCCGGTCACCACCAGGGCAGTCCCAGCTCTCATCGCATCCAGTTTGCATTGTTCTCTCTTCAGTGTTAAATTAAGCTGGTTTTGCTGAATATGAAAGCTAGCTTCCTAAAGCACTGTTGGCTGAAGCCAGTGGATGCATACTCTCAGGCTGTCGCTACCTAGCAGTGCTTCTCTGCACATCACTGGTGTTGTGTACCTCTAGGCCAGCCAGAGGAAGGGGTGGGAGAAAGCAGAAAAGGCAAGTCCTGAGTAACACTGGTAAATCCCAGATTTATCAATGGAGAATCTAGCTTAGAGTAACTGCTGACTCTGGGGTTTTGCCAGATTATGGGCCTGTTTCAGAGGAAACAGTTACGTACATGAAAACTGGGGGCTGTGTCTGTACTTGGCAGGAGTCTGCTGGGAAGGAGTGTTTTCAGATCCACTTACATTTTTCAGTTCCCAGGTTTGTGAGGAGGAGGCCCTATTACTGCAAGCTCTGTCTGGTCAGGTATGGTTTGTAGTCGCTGATGAGTTCAGGACTGCTGCTTCTGGCGAGGAGCAACATGCTGAACTGGTAGCACAAGCACATGCTGTCTTGGCCCACTCAGGCAATTCCCACTCATCACAGAGCTCTGTGCTGCATAGTGGGTGGTACTTCAGCCTGTGGGCAGAGTTGAACCATCTTGTTATGGCTGTAGCACAGAGGAACTGTGCTTGAAGTGGTTTTGCCTTTTATCCTGAAGGCCAAAGATCCTATGGATGAGCTCTTTGGGCAGGAGTGTGGAGTAGATTTATCTGAGTAGGGACAGCCTCATGCAGTTCTTGCAGAGTGTGGAATGTGCTCCATATTGTGGGAAACCAACCAATGTCCAACATCTGAATAGGTTGCAACAGACAGGCTTTTTGCCTGTGCTGTTGCTGCTCCTGCCAGAACTAGTGCATTGTTAAAAATGCTTGGGATCCCTGTTATGACAAACTGAGGAAACTAAATTACACCCTCCTCTGTCAAACTCCTACTGCACTACTTGTAAAGAAGCAGAAATGCTGTGCCTGCTTGTTTACCACCTCCAGGAAAATGCACAAGCTGTCTCCATCACCACAAAGGAAGAGTCCTTGTGTTTTGAGCTAATGTATCTGTGTTGTTCAAGCTTCTCTGCTGCAGACCAAAATCTCCACTTTAGGATTTTTCTGAGCAATTGGTAACATACTGGAGTGGCTTGCACTTCACTCAGGGGTATCCAGGCTTTCCCAAAGGAGTTGCGTACGGCTGGGTACTCCAAGAAGAACAAGCAGCTGATGTATTGAGAGCAATAGATCCTCCACTTGATAGTTTTCTGGGCTGCTGCTGGATGTAGAGGCTTCTCTGCGACACCTGCAGGCTCATAGTTGTTCCACTTAAAAGATTCACGTTGCTTATGTCTTTCTGGAGAATTTGGAGCTTGTACTCAGCCAGCAAAATTCACACCAGAGGCTCCATAGCGTATTTTTCACGTACTGCTTCCAAGGACTCTCTTTTTGTATGGATTGCAATCTGTAGCAGCCCATCAGAGATGGGAAGCACAGAGCTAGAAGGAGTGTTGGCAGGGACTGCCTGTGTTGATGCTTTCAAGAACATGGTTGCATTATTACTTGGGGAGGGAGGCTTTTCTCAGCTCTGTGCCATTAGGCAGCTCTCTTGGGGACACAAGCCAGGTCCAGTGTTGCTTATGTACTGATGCAGGAAGTGGGTGGAGAAGTCCTCGCAGATTGTATTGTATTGTGGGAGCAGATCTGCAAGCAGCAGCTGCACTGGATCCTCCTCAGTCAGGCACCAGGGTGCTGAACAGTTGGATATGCTGATCTCTGGATGTTGTATGGTGGTTTATGCTATGTCTGCAGATTGAAACAATGCAAGTTGATAAGCCATTGGGTCTGCACCAACGTAGGCAGTTTGGAGATAGCTCATAGTTGGGACCAAAGAACCAAGAGGAATAAGAGGGAGCCCAAGTAGCAAGGAAAATAAGGTAGTTCTGAGTGGCACAGAGAGTGGTGCTTTCCTTGCCAGCCTGTCTTTTTGTGTCTATCCACATTTGTCTCTATGGTAGCTGAATTTGCTGAATAAGGCTGCTTTGTTCATTGCTGCTTGCAGCTTTCTGAGTGATAGTTTTCCTGTCCCTTTTTGGTACTTCATTTCCTCTAGCTGTTTTCTAGCTTCTGGCTTAAATTTGCTAAAAATTTGCAAAATTTTTCTTTCTTGAGTTTGAATTCAAATCACGTTGATCTTCAGCCACCAATACAATTTCTGCCTTTAGAGAAGGAAACACCTCTGGAGTCACCAGATGCATGGACTGATTTGTGCAGCACCTTTGTTGTGCTGGGATTTGCTCATGTTTCATTGCAAATGGACTAGTCAGGCTCAGCAAATGCTTTGCACGGACAAAGGCTTCTTTGGAACTTCTCTTGACAAGATGCTGATGTTACTGTGGCATTAATACTGGTGGCAGAATGGTTGTACGGACATGGGATGCCATAAGAATTTCTAGTACAGACAGCTCCAGCTATGATTCAAGATTTCCTCAAGCATGGACTCTGACTGTCTTAAAGGACTCATATCCTGGCCTATGAGCCCACATCTCTAGACAGCAAAGATATCCTTTTCAGCAGAGCTGTGACCGTCTCTGAAAATATATTCCCCCTACCATATCCTTTTCTTATCTAAATTATAAATGTCTCTTGAATTTTGTTTTTCCGTGTTCTCCTGTGTAAGGGGTTCCCAGGAGTGCTGCTCGCTGCTGAGAGTCTCAGCTGGACCGTGCCCTAGGGCCTATATCTTCATCATGGACAGGGGATATTGGATGATTAAAAAAAAAAAAATCCCCAGGGAGGAACTGATTAGCCATGTTCTCTCTGTTACCACCGTGACCTTCCTGAAGTGTAAATTAAGGGTGACTGGCCTGTGAGCAAGCATTGGCTGTCCCAACTGTCAAACTTGAGAAAATGCTTCAAGGACTCTGAAACAACTAAGGATCATGACAGCTTCAGGACACGACTGTATGACTCATTCTGCTGGGGTTAGAGCAGTCACATTTCAGGGTGACATTTCGGCCCCACAATTCTGCAGTCCTTGAGTTTGCCCCACTACCTTTCTGCCAAGCATGAGGCAAAGCCAGCTTTGGCATGGAGCAGGCAGGAGACATGAAGGAGGAAACGATTTTAGAAGCTAGGTTGCAGGATAGCATCAAGCAGAAATGCAGAGTTTTCTGAGTCAGTGGAACCGCATTTTCCAAACTTTTGGAACCTGGGCTTCTTCCTGACTCCTGCTGAGAAATTAAAACCAGCTTCTGCCCCATTGAGGCCTGTTGCATGGTGTTGGATCCAGCCCAGAATGAGAGTATGAATGGTTAAGACGTCATTTGTGTAGCTCTTTCATACAAAACTTACATACTTGCCTTCCTCACATGCAGTGAGCAGGGAAGTATTTAACACTTGCAGAGAGAAATGGGATAGTTGCCATTTCAGAGCTAACATAGGCTCCCTGCAAACTCAGGCAGACGTCACTGCATCGGGGTGCCGGGATTGTGAAGAGAGACCTTCAAAAAAAAAAAATCGTTAAGACATGAGTGAAAGCTGAGACTCTGGAAAACGTGCTGAGGTCTGTCCACGCTCCCTCCCCCCAGCCATTCCCACGCATCCCCCCCGCTTTGGGAAACGCTGCTCTAGGGGGAGATACTGAGTTGCCCTTGATCACCTCTAGCAGCAGGTACAATGGCATTGCAGTTTTGGAGGAGGCTGCAGGATTTGTGCTGTGTGCAGCTGGCGACACCCAGAGTGGAGGTCTGAGGTCTCAAAGGAGAGAGGTAGGTGAGAGAGACACCCCCTGCCGAGTCCAGCTCTGAAAGTCAGTACCCTGGCTAAGAGGGGACCCATTTTGGCCTGGATGGCAAGAACCAGCCACCTGTGGCTGAACTGGTGTTCCTCATGGAGAGCTGACCATGGCTGCCTCCTGATCATGTGGAATTTTTCCCAGTAGTATGTGTTTTCCAGGAGGCATGTGTGTCTGCCATGAGTAAATCCTATATTGGTCTGCTGTTCTCCCTAGAGTCCCTCCAGTGCCGCCTGCCATTCTGGGGACTGTGACCCATCCCTGAGGGGCAGTGTGTGTATTTTGGAGCTGGAAAAGCCTCTCCCTCTGTAGGGGCCTTAGGTGCAAAAGATCTTTAGAGATTACAAAATCTGTGTCTGTCAGTTTTTAAAGTACATTCTCTGATCCCTTTGGCCAAGCTAATAAGCTGTTGCCAGCATCAACTGGAGAATTGCTGGGAGTTTTCTGCCAGCACTTGCAATGGGTGGGGTGAACTGGAAGGAAGTGGAAGGGGCAGCCAGGAGCTTCAGGACATGAGGTGGAGTCATTCCACGTCTCTGTCGGGTGAGCTTCCCCAGTATTTTCGCAGGTGGGGAAGGGGGATCCCATGCACACGTGCTTGGTCTCACCTTCCTCATCGTCTGCCACAGAGGAGCTGTTCACAAGCTGAAGGAAAGGATCCCACTGTCAAGGGCAAAAAGGGATTGACCTACACCAGTATAAACCAAGTGCTCTTCTGTTTCAGGACTCACAACAATCTCTACATGCCAGAGATGGTGGCTAAGCTGGGAGAAACATTTGCAAAGGCCTTAGACATGCTGGAAGTGGAGAAGAATGCCATCCTAGGTAAGGAGCTTCTCTTCAGGAGGAATATGTGGGGTCCCCGAGTGCTTGTGCAGAGACCTGTCCTAGAGAGCATGAACAAAGTCCCGCACTCTGGCCCTGCTGTTTGTTTCTAGGTACTGTATTAAAATGAAGTTTTTGAAGCCTTCTTAAAAAGAACCTTGAGCTTGTGAACCTGGGCGGCTTTCCAGCAAAGCAAAAGTGGGTGGCCTTGTGGCCAAAGTATGGACCATGACTCTAGAAGTTGAGGTTTGAGTTCGGATTCTGCCAGAGCATGAAAGACTAGTGAAGTTGCTTTGTCTTTCTTGTCTCTATTTCCTATCAGTAAAATAAAGAGGTGCTTGCTTTACCTGTTTTGTGTCACCTGTGAACTCTCTCTCTCTCTTTGAGCCACTGCATGTAAGGCAGCAGAGCCCTGATCTCTGCTGGAGATTTACTGGTATAGTTCGGTAGTATCATGTGTGTCCCAACAGAGATGAATACAGATCTGCAGGGATGGGCTGTTAGAGGAGCTGTAGAACTGTCAGCTTTGTTTTTTGCCTGAGTTCTGATGGCTCCAGTAAGTTTTGTTTTGGAAGAAGGTGGGGCTAAAGCAACCTTAGCTGGAACACCATTACTCTAAGCTTCTTCCTGAGGGTTGCTGCATTCTTGTCCCTTTCAGCTGCGGGTGACTTTGCTGAGCATTTCCCTCACTGCCGACAGGCCTGGCTGGCTAGAGCCTGCCCTGCACATTGTGAAGGGTGCACTGTGCTCTTATTAATGAAGCTGGGTTTATTCTTTCCCACAGGTCTTCCTCAACCTCTGCTGGAGCTTTACGATTCTCCTGTTTACAAAACAGTCTTAGAAAGGATGCAGGGCTTCTTTTGTACCCTCTACGACAACTGGTAAGAGCACCAGAGCTCCCACACACGTTGCATAACTGGTCCAGAAAGCCATTGTTGGGTGCAGCCTTGTTTTAGACTTAAACCTTTCAAGTGCACTTTATCCCATAGTCTCTAAATGCTAGGAGCAATGGTGAACTACACTTAACAGTTGCAACCTACTGCACATACATGGAAAGCAGTGGCTGGAAGAAGTACCTAAAAGTGTGGATCTGCTTGTAACTCTTTCACAGGTGGCTAGTAGGGTTGGAATGCTCATTCCATATCCTGACCTAGTTTGTTTCTTTGCTTTTAATTCCATGTTGGAATCAACATCAGCACTTGAAAGTGTGTGTTACTGTTTAGATGTTTAATTCATTGTCTTTCTGCAGGTATCCCAAAAGGGAGATGTTAGGCTAAAATTTCTCTGTTGTGTTTGCATAAGAACATGACAGCTATCTAATCTCGGAATGATAGCACCTGCAGCCTTTGCCAGGTCAGAGGCATGGTACTTGCTATCCAGGACAGCTGCAAGTAACTTGTTTTTGCATTGTAGTTTCCACATCCTGGGAAATGCAGGCCCCTCCATGCAGCAGGATTTCTATACCGTTGAGGGTCTCGCCACCCTGCTTCTCAGCTCAGCTTTCGTCAACCTCAACAACATTCCTGACTACAGACTGCGTCCTATGCTCCGTATCCTTATGTCACTGTTTCAGGCAGATTAGGGAAGCTTTGAGTATGTAAATATAAAACCTGATGGCTTTCTGGCACAATTTTCAGTATGGCCTAGCCAAAGAAGGATATTTGGGAAGGTAGGCAAACAGGGATACACATGGCATGGCAGAGATGTCAGAGCACGAGCAGGAACAGCAGCGCATGGGGTCAAAGGTATGTACCAAGGATTCGTGCTGTCCTGATGCACCGTGGGCGATGGGGATTGCCTTTTGGGGAGCCAGGGGAATTGAGTATTCTAGGCATTTGGTAGTAGGGTGCTTGCGTGGGAGACCATCTGGGGTTCCCAGCCCACTTTCTAGGGCTTGGACATTCAGCCCACAGCTGGGAAGTAGGCACTAAGTACCTTCCTCTTGGCTTTCTCAGCTGAACTGTCAGGGGTGGAGGCTGAACACCTCACACTCATGTAGAGATAATACTTGTTAATTCAGGGCCGTGGCCACCTGGGCTTAGAGGTTTATCTGTTACTTCATGGCTTGACCAAATCCTTAGCATTTCCTCCCACAGCCTGACAGGTGATGTTGCCTGTAGTGTTGTTCAGTGAGCAATGAGTAGCTGTTAGCAGTGGGAGGCAGGGTGCAGGCTCCTTGCATCTCCTAGAAGAGAAGCCCTGGCAGCCAGTCACGTGTACTGGGCCTCTTCCTTAACTGGTCTGTGCAGGTGTGTTTGTCAAGCCCTTGGTACTCTCCTGCCCTCTAGAACACTATGAAACCCTTGTCTGCCCCATGCTGGGACCACTCTTCACGTATCTCCATGTGGTAAGAAAACAACTGGTTTGATGCCTGTGCCTGAGCAGCCTGGGGTCCTTGTAGCAGCTGGCAGCAGCATGTGAAATGTCTGCATCTCTCCAAAGCCAGGCAGGGCAAGGGCACAGCCCTGATATTTAATGGTTTTGATACTGTCTAGAGGGGCTTTTGAGGTGTGTTGAACTTGGGCTGTCCCATTGCATCCCTTGTGAATTCAGACTTGCAGATATCAACTCCTGTCTTCAGCCATGAGAATTTCTGTAAGGGTCTTGTTGCCTGCATCCCCTCGTTTTTCTGACACCTCGCTTGGTTTCCTGGAGCCAGCACAGCCACAACAGCTTTTTGGCTTTTCACTACCGTTAACTAGCAGTTCCTGTCCTATTCAAAGTTGAGCTTAGGATGAGAGCTGTATTAGAAACACTTTTAAGAGTTTCTATCAGCAGTTGTCACTGCTTCCTAGTGAGTAGTGCTTGTGCCTCTTTACATTGTATCCAGGATGGCTCCTTAGGAAGTTACTGAATTTTCCCTTTTGTTTTGGTCTTAAACAGAGGTTGTCTCAGAAATGGCAAGTGATCAACCAGCGAAGCATGCTTTGGTAAGCTTCATCCCATGATGAGTACTGGAAGGGGAAAACGGGGAGTGGGCTGGAGCTTTGGTCTTTCACAGGCCCATTTGCCCTGGGGATGGGAACAGGCCCACCAACAGAGCACTGAAAAACACTGATCCTGCTGGAACTTTGACTTCGCTTGCAGCTCCTTGATTTTAGTTCGGGACTTGCTAATAACAGACAGTGCTGGTGAGGAGTTCATTCAGCTCATCCTATTCCCGGCTACAGTTGCACCTCAGTTATCCTCACCTCACCAAGGGAGTGATGGGCTTAGCTAGTCCTCAGTCTCACTTTCTCTGTTTGTCCTGATGGTGACTCACTCCTGTGCTTCAGCAGAAAGGATACATTAAGATACTGACTCCCCTCACACTAAAACCTGTTCTCCTCAGTGAGGATGATGCTGCAGACGACAATCCTGAGTCTCAGGAGATGCTTGAGGAGCAGCTGGTCAGGCTGCTGACCCGGGAAGTCATGGATCTCATCAGTAAGTGAAACTAAGCTAGGTCCACTGGGATGTTTGGGAAGCTTGCCCTGGAGATGACTACAGCAATTTTCAGTTTGCAGTAAAACTTCCAGCTGGTAGAGATTAACATAATCCTTAGAAGATGTGAGACAGTTAACCCTGTGAAAGTCTTACCTAAAACCAAGTAAGAGCTCAGTTTACAACCTTCAGAAGAACGAGCGTTGTCTTCCTTTTGTTTTGTTGGCATCTGAGGCTCCATGTTTTTGGCGCTGTCACTGTAGGAGGCCAGGCCTCTGGAATTTGGGTTCTTCCTTTCTGTGCCTTTGAGTCAGATACGAGACATTGATTTGTGGACAACCTGAGCATAGAGCAGTTTTGTTGCTGGCATTTGCAATGTCTCCAGCCAGTCAGAAGAAAAGAGTTCCTCCCTACAAGCAGATCTCCTTTTGTTCCCCTTCTCCAACTTCATATTTTTGCCAATGTGGTTCTGAGCAGAGACTTAGAAAATTAACTCCACATAGAGATTACAGGGTGTCAGCCTTGCATCTGCCTTCCTGATTAGCCTTGTTGCTATAAAATGCTGCTTTCCTCTGGTTCTAGGCTTCAAATGATTTTGCACATTCCTGGTTCTCAGTAGTTCAAAGCAGCCACCTTGCAGCAGGTTCCACCAGGAAGGATACTGTGAGCAGGGTGTTTCAGACTTCCAGTTAGTGCAATATTTGGCTTTTATACTGTGCTTTCAGGATCTTCAGATACTATATAAAGGTTTAGAGAGAGCTTGGGAGGGAGGAGGCTTGAAGCAGTTGTCAGGCCATCAGATTATGCAGGATAATCTTTGCGTGTACTGAAGTACCATCTTCCCCTTTCTCTTCTTCTAACGTGCAATTGTTTTTGCAGCTGTTTGCTGTGTTTCTAAGAAAGGTGCTGAGCATAACACTACTGCTACTGTAGATGGGGATGGTGAGTAAATGCCCACCTTTGCCTTTTCCCTCTTGGTGTGTGCTAACACTTCTCCCATTTCTTAAAAAGGAGAGCCTGGCCTGCTACTGGAGGTTGCATGTGAGGGGTGGAGTTTTGGTACTAAGGCTTCAGCTTGGATCCTGCCATGCTGCTTATCTGGGGGCTACACAAAAAACATTTCTAGCCTAGGGACAAATGTTTTGCTGGAGAGCTCACGGGTAGTGTGTGAGAAACCAAGCTGCTGGAGCAGCTGCTTCTTAAGGTACCAAGAGAAGAGGGCTGAGGAGACAGAGGATGTGCAGAGTCATCTTTAGCTGGAGAGTAGCTATTGGGTGCCCTTCCTGCCTCACAGTGACTGGGTGCTTCCTGCTTGGTGGAAGAGACGTTCTGGCAAGATGTGCTCGTGTACTGACTGTGTGTGCTGTCCCCTGGTTCCCAACTCAGTTCTCCATGTGCTCCTCAGTTCTGCAGACACCACACTCACTGCTGGCTTTTCTTTGCTCTGCAGATGATGAGGTGATGGCCACAGAGGTGACTCCTCCTGCCAGTGCAGAACTCACTGAGCTCGGCAAGTGTCTGATGAAGCAGGAGGTAAGGGCCAATGCTCTAACTTGTACCATTCTTTTTCTGCACATCTTTTTCCCTTGTCACACTTGTCTGCAGTGCAGCCAGACACTGCTACAAAGATCTAGTCTGCCTGAACATTCCTCATGGTGAGAATTATTCTGGCAGGAACATCCTTGTTTTTAGGGGCCCTGTTAGTTGTTGCAGAAGCCACAAACCACTCGCAGGTCGGGATCCAGTATAACACGCAGCTAAAGCGTTTCAGCCCCTCTGTGGCCTTCTGTGTGGTGAGGCACGGGGCACTCAGTCCGCCCCTGCCCCCAAGGTGTTCCATGGCCCTGCACCCATCCTGGGTTCCAGTCTTCAGAAGGAAGAACTTCACAACAGCTCTTTTTTTTCTGTAAGATCTCCCAGAATTGGCACAGGAGTCAGAAGTGTTACCACAACCCCACTACACAGAGTATCTTTACCCAGATACCTCTGTACTCCTCCTTTTCTGCAAATGCCTCAGAAGCTTTGGCAATGACTTGAGCAGCTGGTGGGCACTGAGGGTGCTCTGGGGCCTTCCCAGGAGGGATTCAGGGAGCAGGTTTGCCTGCAGTTGGTTCCTCAGTGTTGCAGTTGTGCACACCTGAGTGCCTTTGAACACCTGCTGGAGCAGCAGCAGCAAGCAGGCTTCTCAGATTGTACCACTGTGGAGGTCCTTCAGCTTCCTTGGGCTGTCTCTTGGCTCCCTTCAGACATGAATCCTCAAAGTGGGAAACAGTTTTTCTGACTGGTTTACCTGCGACTCCTTTTCAGGATGTTTGCACTGCTCTGTTAATCACTGCCTACACATCCCTCTCCTGGAAGGACACCCTGTCGTGCCAAAGAACCACCACACAGCTTTGCTGGCCGCTGCTCAAACAGGTACCTTTGGGGAAAGAGGGGGCTAGTTTTGGCACAGTTGGGAGAGGAAACTCTGAATGCAGCGAGAGGTGTGGATGCTTCATCCCTGAGCACCGTCGTCTTGGGAAAAGTAAATTGCTGGAGAAAGGCAGTCATGTATCAGTATCCTGCTTCTGTGCTGACAGTACCTATTCCGCAGGTGCTCCCAGGAAACCTACTACCTGATGCTGTGTCCTGGTTCTTCACGAGTGTGCTGAAGGGCTTACAGACACATGGGCAGCATGATGGCTGCATGGCAGCTCTTGTCCACTTGGCTTTCCAAATCTACGAGGCCTTGGTGAGAAACTGTGCTCTTTGTCAGGGTGCCAGGTTGACTGAGGAGTGGCAGAAAACTAGTCCTGTGCCAGCCTGGGTCTAGGAAGCAGAAGAGCTAATGGCCCTCTTAAGAGGGTGGGATGGCTCCTTTAGCGTTGACCATCCTTCTCCCTGCAGCGTCCTCGCTATGCTGAGCTGAAGGCAGTGATGGAGCAGATCCCAGACATCCAGAGGGAATCTTTGGAGCAGTTTGAGTCAAAACTTCTCAACCCAACATTGCAGAAAGTGGCAGATAAGCGCCGGAAGGATCATTTCAAGCGGCTCATCACAGGCTGCATTGGGGTAGGTGATATCCTAGAGCAAAATGAACCAGAAGTGACTGGAAAAACAGCCTACCTGCCTCTACCCAGCATGTCCCTTTTAACCAGGAGGCCACTTTAGCATATTCTCAGGATTTGTATTGCGTCTTAGCCTGGAGCAAGGGTGGGGATGGTAACACAGAGAGAGCAGCTCCTCCAGCAACAACTTTACTCTGAGAGGCAGTGAGTACTTATGGGGGACAGGGTGTTCAAGTGTTTGAACAAAGCTGCTGGACAGTTGCAAGGCTTTAGTGAAGCTGGTGAGGTTGGAGTCTGAGGTGTTAAGAGTCTGCATTAGTGGTTACCATAGATGTCCTGGCACTTCGGGAAGACCAAGTCTGAGATTCCCGAAAACCCAAGCAGGAGGCGTGGATCTAGGGATTGCTCAAAAACTGGAGCCTGCCTCTGAGATGCAAGTAGGTTGTCATTTCTGAATGGGCCTGTGAAGGCCGCGGTGACTAAAGCCTGCCTGTCTGTCCTCTGCAGAAGCCCCTTGGGGAGCAGTTCCGCAAGGAGGTTCACATCCGGAACCTCCCATCTCTCTTCAAAAAGGTGAAGCCGTCACTGGAGACAGACGTGCTAGAGAATGAGGATGGAGAGGGCCTCACTGCACTCTTCGAGCCCTAAGCCAGGGACACTGCAACCATCTCCTCCCCTACCTTAACTTTGTGTCTCCTCATAGTAAGCACATTAGGTTCTCCCTGTCATCTCCACAAGCATTCACCTGAGTAAAGCCCCTTATAGGTCCTGTCCTGTTTCCCTACATGGGGATGGGGCCTGGGGTGGCATTTGATCCAGTCTGTTAAGCTTTTCTGATTCCTTCCCCTCCCCTGTGAGTATTAACCACTCTAGACTTCTGCTTCTCTGCCAAGTGGAAGCTAAGCCTACAGGCTCCGTTAGGTAAAACCTGATCATTCTCTAGCCTTGGGTGTTTCTAATTCCATCTCTTCATCCCTTGGCATTTAGGAGTAATGCAAAAGGCAGAATAGTGCCCTATCTGAAAAGGGGCTGCCCTAATCTTACTCTGGGTGGTAGTAACAAGGCTTTGCAGGGAACACATCAGACACTCCCCTCATGCCCATAGTCTCTAGTGGACTTGTCTTCTGAAGAATCTGTTCCCTTCCTGGACTCTGAGAGCCCTTGGCTGAGGGCCGCGTGCCAGCAAGCCTTGGAGTGCTCTAGGCTCTCCCTTGAATTCAGTCTTCTTAAGGTGCAGCTGCTCTCCAAAAGGAGGCAGGCACTGTCAGCACATACGTTCATACGTCCTGTTCTACCAGAGCCAAACAGAAGGCTTTTGCTTTGTGCCAGCTTTTCTCAGGAGCAGGACAAGAATTCTTCTTCTTCTTTTTTTTTTTTTTTAAACCATGCGTTGTAGACTAGAACATGACAGTGCAGGTACACAAGATCTGGACCAATAGCTGAAGTACCTGCAAACCAAAAAGGGGTCAGCCTACCCTGTTGCTGTGGAGGTGACAGTGGCCTCTGTTTTTACCCAGTATGGTACTTGTCAGAAGATTGTGTGGCACGGCAGGAGGTAGTAGGGTTTTATAATGCAGTTTATGGAGGGGAGAAGCCTGGCCAGAAACTTGGTTTTGGAGGCGGTGGGAATCTAGCAAACCACTCCAGGCTGCAAAGCTGGTTATTATGTGATAAATGGTTCATTTAATCTATGATAACAGTAGCACGGTAGTACAGGAGCTGGGACAGTCTGTCCAGACCTAGCTGGCAGTTTTGCCATCTAGGAGACAGAGAAAGTAATAAATCATGAGGGGGACAAAGACAGTGTGTGGACTGGACAGAAAAGCTTGGCTTAGGAGAGGGTGGAGGGGCCTGAAAGGAAGAGCAGGCCTGGGGAAATCTACTCACCCTCCTGCCTGTGCTGTTCCACCAGCACTCTCCACTTTCCTCCTGGCCTCAATTTTTTAAAAACTCTGAGCTAACGTGGCTCCTGGCTCTAGCAAAGGCTGGGTGTATTTATTGTGTTGTGGTATTTTTAACATTCTGTGACTTCATGCTAGACACAAGGGGTTTTTTTAAAATGGTTTTTAGAACCTTTTTTGTAGGAACGTTTAAATCTGAAGCTGTCTCTGAACTGCTTGCATTACACCTCTGAATGTCAGTAAAGCTATTCCAGTTTCATACGCATGGTGTCATGATTTTATTTTATTCTTCTATGTGCTTCAACAAAAGCTGAAGTCTTCCTAAGGGTCATCCAGCACACTGTATCTCATCTGCTAGAGGGGAGGCACCCTTGCTAGTCATCAGTGTAAAAGAGGAATTGTCACATGTTGATAATCAGGATAGGGATGCACCCTCCTAGACCAGCTAATTAAACTAGAAGGCAAGGAAAAAGATGCATTTAAAAGCTTTAGTTGATCAGTCAGCTGGTTTAATTCTACCAAAGTTGCTGGGTTCAAAGCTTGAGGAGTACACGTTCGCAAAGAATGATGCTTTGACATAGCAAGCATGCCTTGCAAAGGGAAGGAAAGGCAAGTTCTGGTATCACTGCCTTACACTGGATGCAGGGGCTTGTAAGGACACCTTAATAAAAGGTTTAAGATGCCTCAGGTGTGACAAAGTAGGAGCTGGCAGCATCCATCATAGTGGTTAAGGACAGCACAAGAAGTTAATTACTAGACTGACATACTGTCTCTTACAGTTCTGGATGTACTGAAGCAAGTTTTCTCCTCTTCCTTCTCCACTGTGGCGAGGCTTATCTGCAGTAGGGCGAAGAGGATGGCTTAGCCTCCAGGATGCTTCTTTAATTCATTGCCACATCATTATTTCACAAGCAATGGGTCTGCAGTTGTCCCAAGTTTTGTTTTCTGTTTGAAGAATCTGCTGTTTTCACACAGTTTTTGTTCTCCCTGTTTGGAGGCTTTCTAAACTCCTCTAACATGAAAGACGTTCCCACACCTGCTAATAACCATTAAACAGTAGCACATTCTTTCCTGAACTCCATTAATACATACTAAACAACAAAGTCTATATAATTAAAGGTCTTCAGCGCTTTCTTCCATTATTCCAGGATATTTTCAAGCCCCTAGCAACAGAAAGCTGCATGTACTGCTAATGTAGCCTCCGAGCACCACCTTAGCTATTGCTGAGCAATGGCTAGCAATGGTACTGCACTTCAGCTATTCAGCCTTAATTCTCTCAGCTTATCATTTCAGTAATCTGGAATAGTATTTGTTTCGTCCTGAGGCTTGCAAGAAAGTCCTTCATTGCAGCTAGAGCAGAAGCCCTCCGAGAGGTGAGCTTGTACAACTTCACTATTAGTTCCTGCTACAAAACCTTCTTCTGAGGCCTTCTGAGGCCTGTAATCCAGCTCAACTGGGAAGCTGCTTCAGCTTGTTTAAACTGAAAAAAATCCAGCTATAGATTACTTTTGAAAAGGAGTGGTAAAAGATGAATGAAGTTGATTACGAACTAACCAAACCTGAAAGATGTTTTGTGTGCCTATGCTGGCACTATGACTCCTCATACACATTAGACAAGTACTGTAGAGCTGGACTGTCTCAGTTTTAAGCAAGCGAAAGCACTAGGGAGACACCTTGGCTGTTAGAAGCTTTAAAGCAGAAGGTAGAGACTACAGAACTTCGGCCTAGCTATTTGACTCCCAGCACTCTCTTATAATTGTAAGCAGAAGACTTAGAGCCTGCAGGGGTAGGTTCTGCAGCAAAGGCTCCTGTGAGACAACTGAAAGAAACAAGAGCTGCGAGAGCTAGCAAGCACATCTGGGCCTCCCAGAATAACCCTGACAGCGAAGCAGCCAGTTTCCCAGCAACTAGTTAGAGCTGTCTTAAGAAACTCTTGACAGCAGAACATGGGTCTGCAACACAGTGCAAGAGCATGGGACAGGCCTGGGATGATTGTGGCCAGAATGCTGCCTAAGGTCAACACCGTTTCTATTCCATTTTCAAATCGTCACTGACTTTGCCCTGAAGGCACACATTTCCTATAGCACATCCAGCCTAATACTTACACTGTTGACATACTTACAGTATGTCTGTGTGTATGTATACATACATACATATATATATATATATATATATATATATATATATATACACACACACACACACACCAGTAAAACAGAAAGCATGATTTGCTCCACCCAGTTCTAACAGTTAAATAAGCCTTAACTGAAGACATTGAAACAGACCAGTACTCAAAGCCACTATGTTGTCAAATTCTGCTGTCAAGGAACAGGAATTCCACAGAGATCTTCACAAGCAAAAAATACCTAGTGCAGATTAAGCGTGCTCACACAGAGACTGGCTTGCAAGTTCTCCCAGGCCTCCCTTGCTGGGGCTAGACCTTTAGCTCCCACCTACTCTGCCACTGTTTCCCCAGGAAACTCTTAACTCCCCTTCAAGTTCACACACTGAAAGGGAAAACAGCGTAGTCAAACCTGGCTAACACCAAAAAGGAAATGCCTCACCTTGAGATAAGTAACAGGAAACAGCCCTTACAGAGGATATTTTTTAAGCTCCACTTTGCCACTACACAGAGAGGCTCAATACTATGTAACAGTGCAGCCTTTCATCTACCACATCAATTAATTAACAGAGCTGGTTTGCGACAGCCTCTGCTAGCAAGTCAGTACTAGGGCAGGACTGTGTTAACATCTCACTGACCTGCTGCTATGTGCTTTACTGCCATAGCAGCCCTCTTCAAATAGGATTTATTTTGGGTAGCATACACTATCACTCATCTTTAGGCCTGCTGGCACTTCCTTCTCTGTATATTAGGGTCTTAAAACTGTTAACAGTACGGAGGCACGTGACTGTAAAAGAAAAAAAGGCTTTATTTAGGGCATCTGCTCAACAAGGCTCATTACAAACAGTAAACAAATAAAAAGAGATGGTATTGGGAATCTAACCAACCCATCTCAGACCTCTTGCCTACAGAGAAAGAGCCACCCCTGCAGGCAGGTGCAGGAAGCCCAAACCAGCAGTGAAGAGATGTGCTTCTCAGCAACAGCCTGGTCACTCCATAGGCACAGAGTCCAACTCATTCAGGAAGCGCTGACACTTTCCCATTAGTATCTTGATGGCTTCACTCACCAGCACATCTGGAGGTAAGATACCCGTAGACTCCACTGAAACTGCAGAGACACAAGTCAGCACAGCCACTATCCAGCTTCAGCCTACACCTGGCTGCAGCCTTTCTGCCCCTGAACCTTTCCTTGCATTGCACTCCTGTCAACCTAAATCTTCACAGCCAGGAGAGGAGAGGTTACAGTGTTAGCCAGCAAAACACCTTCAATCCCAAAACACCACCAAACCACAGTCTCAGTAATCACCTACCACCATATGAATGTACCAATGCTAATGACTGGGGAAGGAGGACAGAGACCAGAGAGCAATGCTGGCCACGTCTCTGCTTATGCTGTGCATGCAACAGAGAGGCTCTCTGCTCTGAGGAAAACAGGTCACTTACAGATGTAATGATTTCGCACTCTTGCCAGGCGCACAAGGTTTTTCAAACCCTCGTGACGGAAAACCTCCCTGCTGAATGTGTCCAGTCGTGCATTTGCTACTCTTGCCACTTTTTTTCCTAAAGCAAAAAAGACAAAACAAGATGGGCACCAGCAGCAAATAGGGACAAGCACTTCCCATGACCAGACAGCACCCCAAACAAGCACTCGCCCACCAGCTAAGGCAGTGAAGCCACATATATACACATATGTGGCATTCTTCTTTTATATATATAAAAGAATTAGCACATCCCCAGTAAGACATTCTAACATGACAGAAATGGGCAGTTCCAATCCCAACACAAAGCTTGTATCCTGCCCAGGGGTACATACAAGTCATACCCACACTCAACTCCAGGGAAGACCAAGCTCACTACCCCATCTTACACACAACCGAGCAGTACTTGGAAGCTGCAGTAAGCAGCCACAGGGCTCTGCAGACAGACACACGATACCTTAGCATTTCAGGGAGATCCCAGGTCATCAGCAAATGCGTTAGCATGTGACAGCCACTCATCCATAAAACCAGGCTCAGAATAGCACAAACAGTTGCTGATCAGCAAGACAACATCACAACGTGGTTCTGTCTCTACAAGGTTCGGGTCTAGTCTCTAGTTAATCTCTGCTAAGACTTGTAAGGAACAAGGCACTTTAGAGCACAGTGAATAAAGTACCCTTGATGTTCTGGATCTCAATGACTCCAGGGGAAAAGCACTTCTGCAACAACTCAGCTGCCTCATCCTCAATAGGCTGCAGGAGAGTAATGTCAGGAAGCAGCCGATAACTAGCTGTGGCCACAGGAGAAAACTTGGCATGATCTTTACCTGCGCAAAGAGGAAAGGGTAAGGACAGGCCTCGCGAAACAGCAGCATAATGATGCTAGGGCCTGAAGGTCAAAGAGGAAAGCCAGCCCTCCACCTCCCCCCTCCACGTATCCGTGCCCTAGTCCAAGCGCTCACACACCTTTTCCCCTAACCCACAGGGCCCATGACTCACCTATACCCTTGACACAGTGCATAAGCACATCTATTTCCTGGCCAGGTCGCAACTGTGCGATAAGGATGTCATCATGAACAGGTCGGAAGTCAGCATCTGGGAAGAGGTCTGTCTGATTTCCCAAGGGCACCCATGTCATGTGTTTACTGTACACTGTGAAGAGGAGCCACAAGCATCAGCCAGCTGCTGCCTCAGAAAGCAGACTGCTACAGGACTGGAGCTGCTAAAAAGTTTAGCAGAATAAGCGAATCAGTGCTCTCTGCTCACAGGACTGAGAGAATGGACCAACTCCTGTCTCCTAAGACAAAAACAGAACCTATTTTAAGACAGGGAAAGATCTTACCTTTGTGATTGAAGTACAGTTCATTGGGGTCAGATGACTCCTTTGCTGCCTGGGGGTTTCGGCTGCATTTTATTTTCAGCTGGAACTGCAGTGTATCAATTTCTGTCCCTTCTTCATCTCCTGGAAAAGGGAGAATAGCATAAGTCTGTACAGAATCACATTTCTGCTCACTTTACCTGACCCCCTGGTTCTTACTTTGCGGGCAATTTTCAGTATTACTATTTGATCCAAGGGAGATCCTAAGACTCTCACCTTGGTTTCTGTACTCGAAGAGTCGAGGGTCAGCTCGGATAGGGATAAGGCCCAAGCGATGAGCCAGAATCTCATCCTGCACAATGGACGTGTTGTTGTACACAAACACTTTCTCTACAGCCATTGTTGGTACCTCAAGGAGAGCAGGGCAGATCAAGTCAGTACAAGATGACAGTCCAACTACAAATGAAAACAGTATCCATCTAGAACATTTATTTTTACTTCTCTTCTCTCACAAATAATTGTTCTGCATACTTTTGTCACTGGTATTTCTATCAAATTGGGCTACCCAATACAAATGTAAACAAGTTCTCCCTCTATCCCCATAATTACTTTTTTAAAGAAAAAAAAAAGAAAAAAAAAAGAAAGAAAGTGAGAAAGGTAAAGGGCAGACCAATCCACACACACTACCAGCAGAACGTTACTCAGTATCCTTAACAGTTACAACTGCTCACACCATTAAGGCCCTAGCCCTCTCCAGGCCTGCGACACACAGCTAAAAAGAATTTTCACTTCTCTTCTAAAAAAGAGATGATGTTCCCATGGACTAAAATAACGC
Source organism: Rhea pennata (assembly GCF_028389875.1). Classification (NCBI taxonomy): domain Eukaryota; kingdom Metazoa; phylum Chordata; class Aves; order Rheiformes; family Rheidae; genus Rhea; species Rhea pennata. The sequence continues at coordinate 36,725,914 of NC_084665.1, forward strand.
AGGGGACGCACACATACCCCCATCGTACAGACTGCTCTGCACCTAGGGCCCCATTTCCAGGCTCTCACAGCTTTCTGTGCAGAGACCTATCCCGCACGCCCTGGGGCAGAAACGCTGCAGCAGGCACCCTCTAGCAGGCTACCAGTGCCACCGCAGATGCAAAGAGGACACCCTCACAGCCCCAAGGCCCCCCCTGCGCTGAGGCATCAGGCCTCGCCCCCCCTCCCGGCGGCGGTACCTCAGCCAGCAGGATGCGGCGGAAGGCGTTGGCGATGGCCGCGTCGATGCCCACCATGTCGAACTCCAGCATGTCGTCCTCCTCGCGGATCACGTCCACGCGGAACCCCTGCACGGGCCACGAGGGGCATCACCCCACGGGCTTGTCCCCCCAACGGACCCCACGCGCCGCCCGGAGCCGTAACCGCCCCCCAACCCCCAACGGCCCCCACGCGCCGCCCGGAGCCGTAACCGCCCCCCAACCCCCCAACGGCCCGCACGCGCCGCCTGGAGCCGTAACCGCCCCCCCCAACGGCCGCCCCCGGCCTGCGGGCCGCGCTCACCTCCTCGAACCGCAGCTGATCCCAGGCATCGTCGTAGCCGGGGTAGTTGCCGGGGAAGTCCGTCGTGTGGACCTGCGAGGAGGAAGAGAGGCAGAGCGCCCGTGAGGGCGGCGGCGGCGCCGGGAGCGAGGCGGGCACCCGGCAGCCCCGCGTCGCCCCAACTCACGTTGCGGACCCCGAACTCGCCCAGCACCACGCGGTCCCGCATCTCCTCGGTGCTCCGCTTGGCCGCCATAGCCGGCGCTACCAGAGCGCGTGCGCGGCCGGGCCAGGCCGGGAGGGGCGGAGCGGATAGGCTCCCTCTGTCACGTGACGGGCCGCCATGCCCCCGGCGGCGAGGCTGGCGGACTTAGCCCCGCCTAAGTGTGGCGTCCCGCGTACGGGCGTTCCACCCTCCCTTGCCGCAGGCGGCCCGGGGCACCGCGGCAGCATGGCCTGGGCTCCCGTGTGCTGCGCCAGCCCCCTCGACGTCTTTCAGCTCCCCTCCGCTGCGCCCTTCCCCTTTCCTCTGCCACTCCCAAGATGGCGGCGGCAGCCCGCGGTCTCGCGAGAGCGCGGGCGGAGCCTCCACGTCCGCCGGAGCGGCGGGGGGGGGGGGGGGGGGGGGAACCTGTCACATCCGGGTCCTCCCGGCCCGGCTCGCCGCGGAGCCGCCAGCGTCGGGCGTGGGCCGCGATGGCGGCGCCGGGGGCGGCAGCGCCGGGCGGCGGCAGGAGCGGCGCAGCGGAGTGGGGCGGCTTCGAGGACAACATGCAGGTGGGGCCGGGCCGGGCCGGGCGGCGGGCCGGGCCAGGCCGGGCCCTGACGCCTCTGCCTCCCGCGCAGGGCGGTGGCTCCGCCGTGATCGACATGGAGAACATGGACGACACGTCGGGCTCCAGCTTCGAGGACATGGGGGAGATGCACCAGCGCATGAAGGAGGAGGAGGAGGAGGAGGAGGCGGAGGGCGAGGCGGGGGCCGCCGAGGAGGAGGACGGGGAGTTCCTGGGCATGAAGGGGCTGCGGGGGCAGCTCGGTCGTCAGGTCGCTGACCAGGTGAGCGCGGCTCCCGCCCGGCCCGCCGCCGCCCGGCCCGGCCCAGCCGCTGCACGCTCCCTTCTCTCCGCAGATGTGGCAAGTGGGGAAGAGACAAGCCTCGAAGGCCTTCAGCCTCTACGCCAACATCGACATCCTCCGGCCCTACTTCGACGTGGAGCCTGTCCAAGTGCGCACCAGGTGGGCAGGGCCGAGGCCTGGCCATCAGCGCCAGGAGCGCCCGGGGTCACGGAGGGGGGGCCCGGCGGCTCCTCGCCAGCCAGCGGCTGCCCCCAAGGCACGCAGCTCGGGCTGCGCTAGGTGCAGGGTAACGCGCTGGGGTTCTCCCCCCCGCCATCCTTAAGGAGGTTCCCTCCGTGGGCTGGCAGCAGCGTCTCTTGTGACCCAGCAGAGCTTCTCCAGCTGAAACAGGTGCTTTGGGGCATCTTCAGCGTTCCACTGCCCAGCCCCACTACATGGCTTCTGTTGGACCTGCCACACAGCGGGTGTTCAGAAAGGCAACGTTTTGTGTCCTCTCAAGGAGCAGCTTATCTGACCAGAGAGAATGAGGCTTTCTAAAACTTTCCAAGGCCTAAGGAGCCAGGACTGAGATAGAGTTTGGTTATATATTTAAAGCATGGTTTTTATCTAGGACTGATTTGTGAGGAGGCTTGGATAGCCCACTATCAGGAAAGAAGAGGCTTTATTATCATCAATGTGCATCTTTTCATCCAGCCTCAGGTCAAGGAATTGGCTGGATCAAAAAAATAAGGATTGTTGTTCTGGCAGTGATCCCCTCATCCCTTAGTGGTTCTCTGCACATTTTTGTTAACCCCCTTCTGGCGAAGTTAATTTGTTGACAGTAAGATTGTTTTCTTTAGCTACCTTTTGTGACCCTTTAGAAGGAGTCTGTGTCTACCAAGGCCTGCGAAGCACACCAGGAAAACACTGGTGACTGGTGTATGGGATCTTTTACTTTTGAAGCATCTCCTTAACCTTCTTGTTGTTTTCCCTGCTTTTGACATTGTTCTGTGCTTTCCTGTGATGCAGATTGCTAGAGTCCATGATTCCCGTGAAGATGATTAATTTCCCACAGGTGAGTTCCCTTTTGCAGAATCAGACTCATGGCTCAAGCGAATGTCCCACAGACAGCTTGTAGATTTTAATTAGCCTATGTTGGTAGGGACCTAAGTTTGTTAGGTGTGCATCTCCCTGAAAATGTTTGTTGGTAAGCTCTTTCCTGCGGTGCTTCTAAACCCCTTCTTGCTGTCTGTAATGATGGTATGGTTCTAGATCTCCATATTTCACCTAGCACATTTCCACACCACTTTGACTCCTGATCACATGACCTATTTTGCCTGGCTCGTGTCAGCAGTGGCCTTACTGTTACTTCTCAGATCAGCAGGTGGCTAGGTGATAAACTTCATCCAAGGCATTTCTCATGTGACATGGGATGGGGAGTCTGGCATTCAGGAGCACTAACCAAACCTTCTCTGGTCTGTCTCTTTCTGTAGAAAATTGCAGGCGAGCTCTATGGGCCCCTCATGCTCGTTTTCACGCTGGTGGCCATCCTCTTGCATGGAATGAAGACTTCAGACACCATCATTGTACGGCGAATCTCAGTGATAGGTTGGGGTTTGCACTGGGATCTGAACTGCCATAAGATGCACATGACATGAGAGAGAGAGAGAGAGAGGAAGTCTCTTCCTTGACTGAATAGTACCTTGCTGAAAAGCAGACTGACTTGAGGAAGAGCCTGTTAGTGTAGGAGTGGGAGGAAGAAAGCATCAGAAAGACTTGATGATTTGTTGCTGGGAGGGCCGAGTAGTAAGTCATGTGGTTGCCTGGATGCTGCTGGGCAGCTATTCAGAAATGCCAAGCAAAGGCTCTGGGAGCTCGCTGAGGTGAAATTTGGGTACTGCGGTCACCTCTTTGTGCTCTCCTCACCCTGACACTGTCTTTGCAGAGGGAAGGCACGCTGATGGGCACAGCCATTGGCACATGCTTTGGTTACTGGTTGGGCGTCTCCTCTTTCATCTATTTCCTGGCATATCTCTGCAATGCCCAAATCACGATGGTGCAGATGCTGTCACTGTTGGTATGTATGAATAGGGCTGCCCTAAGATGCAGGTTAACTGCATGGTGCTTCAGCAGAAGGGTGGTGTGTGAGGTCTTCCCAGAGACATGGAAGTCTCTTCATAAATCAGTGGTCCCAGATGACTGCAGTCGTACTGCATGGGGATAATATGGAATTCCAAATTGCTCTTCTGACCTGCCCCATCCCAGACATGAAGATAAGCACAAAGTGGCTTTTGCTTCATGCAGATCTCCTGCTTTGTACTTCCTGATCTTAGAGCATGGTGGTAAAAAAACAGGAGATTCCAATTTCTCTGGAAACAGAGGCTGACTTTCTCTGTTTCTCAAGTTGCTGTGATCTGAATCATCCCTGTTAATCCTTTAGATGGATAAGTTAGGTGTGAGCTCCTCCCACAGCACACTGGCTTCTACATTTGGTGTGCTGGCTGACCTTAGGCATTGAATGAGTAAGTAGTGAAGCTTTGCCTCCTTGAAATGCTGCAGGAGTAGGGTACTCATGCTCACAACCAATGGCCCTTCATCTGGGACTGCCACTCATAACACATGCATTTTTGTTTTGTCAGGGCTATGGCCTCTTTGGACACTGCATCACCCTCTTCGTCACCTATAATATCCACTTCCACTCCCTCTTCTACATCTTCTGGTTAGGTGTTGGTGGACTGTCTACACTACGAATGGTAAGGGACAGGCAGCCTGGTGCCCTCCTGCTCTGGGGATGAGAATAAAGGGAAATGTCATTTGCTTTCTCTTCCTTGGTGCAGGTAATTCATACTGCAGCCAGTTCAGCTGCTATGAAGAACAGCCTGATGCTCCTGGGTTGTTTGGCTGCTGGTGTCTGGCAGGGACACTTGGCTAAATATCCTCACCAATTCTAATGGCTGCAGGAGATTTGTTCCCTTATAGCCCCCTACTGCAGTGGAGAATCCTGCCTGAACATCTGAACTCGTGGCAAAGCTGGACAGGCTTCACCTACATGAAACAAAGTCAGATTAGTTTGAATTTGGTGATGTAAACTGCCAAAGAGTCTCTGAAAAGTGTTTCCATTGGCTGTTACCACTTGGCCCATCTGCCTGTGTGCTCCTAACTGCAACACCAAAGTCTGAGCTAGCAGTTACCTTGTGCCTAATCTCCACCTCTTTCCTAGGTTGCTGTGCTGGTATCACGCACCGTGGGACATACTCAGCGGCTCATCCTGTGTGGGACCCTTGCTGCTCTGCATATGCTTTTCCTCCTCTACCTGCACTTTGCTTATCACAAGGTGGTAGAAGGTAAGAAAGGGAGATAGGAAGGCAGCCACTGTTAGATCTAGGGGAAGAGGAGCTGCTCTTTGTTCTCTCTCTCAAAAAAAAATCTAGTTTGGATCCAGCCCGGGGCCACCTATGCCAGTTTCCTATCTAGGAGGGGCCAGCACTAACTGTGTTAGAGGAAGCTGTCAAAATGGGGCAGCAGATAGACATTGAGTAATCTGTGCACACCGAGTCCTAGGATTTAAGACAGAAGTTGTGAGGCAAATGGTTTAATCTTCCCCACAAATGAAGTGTTACAGCACTGACTGTTTTTCATGCAGATGTCCAGTCCCTTCCTGAATCTTGCTGAAGTCAGGTTGCTTTTCCTGTGATCAGAAAATCCACAGCCAATGTGTCATAAGAAAAATCTTCTTTCTTCTTATCTTGTGTTGTACAACATGGACAGAAGCTCCAGCTCCTCCAGTCTGTGCTATTTAGTGGGCTATACATATTCAGGTCCCTTTTTTGTATCTTTTGTTTTACCCTAACAAAAGTCACTATCCCTTCAAAAAAAAAGTCACAATCTTCAATCAATCACCAGAAACTTTCCAGATCTCTAAATCTCCCATTCTGTAGTCCCTCTTTTGAGTTTAGGCAGCCAGTCCTGTTCATGATAATGCAGATAAATCTGAATAATTTGAGATTACAGTATGGCATTAAAAGTCCTTTTAAATGTAAACATAGTTCTTCCCTGGATCTGTTCGCATGGCCAAGATTCCAAACCATGATTGGATTGAGATGAGATAGGGTAGAATATACTTGAAGCAATTTTCTTAAACAATCTCCAGGACCAGTTATCAGTCTTGAGAGGGTAACTGGTAAGATCTGACAGACACTTGCGTAAGTACATGCGTTTGCTGCCAAAACTAGTCTATGTTTAGATTGCAGCAATACAAATTGCATATTGCATCCCTAGCTGCAGCTCCTTATGCAAGTCTGCACGTGCATCTCGGGATGGAAGGAACCAGTGAATCTAAGAGAGAGCAGGGTCTGTCCTGGGATGAGGTGGGGAGATTTTACCAGGCTGCCTTGGCAGAGCAGCATCCTTCAGCCGTGTCTGCATTCAGATCAGATGGCAGAGGGTTGGATTTGGCACTCTCAAGGTGACATGATCTCTGCTTCCTTTGAGGACAAAGAGTTTCCCTGCCCCAGAGATAAGCTGGGGCTTCTCTGTACGGAAGTGTTTACTGCTTTATCTGAAACCAAAGGCTGTCTGTCCATTCCCTGGGGTTAGAGGTCTTCTCCCTCTATGTTTCCAACATCACAGGCCCTGCCATGATCAGCCACTGACCAGAGAGAAAAAGAAGAAATGTCATTTGTCATTTGTATCTGAATCGGTATGGAACTAACTCTTGCCACCCTCCTCTTTTTTCTGTTCTCTGCAGGTATCCTGGACACGCTGGAAGGACCCAACATGCTGCCCTTTCAGAGAGTTGCCAGAGACATTCCAGTTGTTTCCAATGCTATACTGAACACAACGGCCAAAGCCGTGGCATTGACCCTGTAGTTTCACAAACTTGGACTTGCTTCCTTCACTACTTTTGGAGCTATATAGGGCAGTATCACCTGCTGTTTCCTAGGAAGAGGACAGAACAGCAGGAATAGGACTTCATTTTATGTTGTTTTCCTGGACTTCTCTTTTGTGTTGCAGTTTTGGGCAGTGAAGTGGACAGCACTTCAGTGACTCAGAAGAATTAGGCTCTTCCCCCGCCCATGTCTGGGCTGCTTGGGGTAGAGCAATTTTGTCACCTGCACACTTAGCTGGGACTTCCCAGCTCAGTTTGTCCCTTCACCCATCTTTCTGCTTGCTCCTATAACCCCAGGGCTATGTGCTCTATTCCTGTCCTGAAGAGGGAAGAATTAAATTGATTTTGGTGCTGAATGATGTCTTATATTTGAGCCTACTTGCATAAAGGAGAATGGTGTTGGTCTTTGTTCGTCTGTCCGTTCCTAGACTCAAAACAGAATTCTCTGCACTTTTATCCTGTCCTACTTCAAATATTCCACATTATCTGGCCTCTCTTGGACAGCTTTTCAATAGTTGCCAAAAAGCACGTGAACTTTAGCATGCTCGGTTTTTTGAAACAGCATGATACTTAACCGTATCATCTCTTTCTTGTCACGCTCCAGATGACTGATCCCTCTCTCCTTTCACTTGGTTCAAACTGCAGCCTCTCTTCACTGGCCCTTTCCCTGTGTACATAAGAAGCATATCTCTGTCCCCGTGCTTCCACAACACCTTTTGTTCTTACCTCTCTTCTGCCTATGTCGCTCTCTGGGACTGCGGTTCTGACTGCAACACTGCAGGCTGCCACAGAGGCAGTGTGTATGTGTGTACAGTCTTCCATGGCTATTTCTGTTGCAGAAGCTTCATCCTCATGCACCTGGCTCTCATCTCCCGGATGTGCAGTTTTAACCTCATTTCCTTCTCTGGTCAGCAGAAGCATCCACCTGCTCCAGACCTCCATGTACACAGTCTGTCATGTGCTCTGGCTTTTCAGGTAGGGACTAGGCTTTACTTTTTGAAGGGATTCCTGAGCCTTGAGAGAGAGCCTCTGGCAAATTCTTCCCCAGTAAAAGCACTTCTATAAAGGGGAGAAATGGGGTGACTCAGGCTAGGCTTACCTGAGCTTCACTGCTCTAACTTGTACTGGTCCAAAAGTGGAAAGCTGTTAGCTGTTACCTGGTTTTCAGCTTCTCTCTTCTTCTGGACCATCTATACAAAGTCATCTTCTGGATGACTTTGGGAGAGAAGCTGCCCTGAGAATTCTTCCTCACATTCAGACTGAAAAAGCCAAGGACCTTCCCTCTCTTGGTGTTCCCACAAATGAGCTGAGCATGAGGCAGAGCGCACATCAGAATCACACTCTTTGGCCTATATTGGTGGGAGGGGATGCAGCTGTAGCAGCATTCAGCCTGGAGCAAAGAAAGAGAGGAAGACAGTGCCAGCTGCTCTAGTCAAGCTGGTCATCTGCTTCAATTAATAATAAGTCAATGACAAATCGCCGCTAGAATAATTCCTGCTCAGACCAAAAATCACTGTGGGACAAACTATTACACACTATTACACCTGCTGAATCTATGGGTATCACTGGAGAAAAGCTGTGCTTGCCTCCTGTGCTTAGCCACTTGGCTAAATCAGAGGGATCCAACTGTGACCCAGGTTTTTACTCAAAGCACAGGGGATGGCAGTGAGCAAAGCCCTCATGCTACCCCATGCAGGTTGTGTGCCATGTCTGGGCTGGAGATGGCTGGCTAGGGTGACAACTGACTGACACCCCCTGCTATGGTAGAGCAAATCTAAAATAATTCCCCCTTCTTTCCTGTTGAGGAAGGGTAGCTCTATGAGAATTGTGTAAGCCCCTTTTTTCAGCTGCACTAAATATATAACCCTGTTAGATTAAAAAGGGGAAAGTAAAATGTGTATATATAAAAACATGCTATGGCCTCCCTTTCTCCTCTGCACTATCTGGGAATCCAACCTTTTTTTTAGAGTCCATCCTTGTTATACTTTGTCACCTCTGTTATGTTTCAGGTTGCTGAAAGCCAAGTATGCTGCTCCCATTTGCTTTTCTCCCTGTACCTAGTCTCACTCTAGCTGATGTTTGTCCACCTTTTTTCTCCATTTATGTGTTTGCTATTTATGGCTTCAGTGTAGAGTCAACAAGAGTTCTTTCTTGTGCCCCAGGCAGTAAATGATAAACTACCTTCCTCATACCTGCTGGGTAGCTACACATGATAAGGCAGTAGTGCCTAGCTCTTGGCAAAGTACTCCTGATGAATCCCCCTCTGCATAGCCCGATTAGGTTTAGTGAGCCACAGCCTTGAACCATTAGCTCCTGTGCGTTTTCCCCAATGTATCTGGGCACAAAGCAAGGCAGGGGATTTGTCTCCTCAAAGCATTCTTGCTTTAGGCAGCAGACAAGGGAGATACCAGCACTAGGACTTCAGAAGCAGCCTGATGCTGTAAGTAATTCTTCAGCGCTGCTGCTGTCGACTGAAGTGGGACACGTCCCAGAGGCTCGTCTCCAAGCACCTCTCTAAAAATAGCACGTTTAACAAAGCATGGGTTAATTAGTGCCTGGAGGTAGCTGTGAGGTGAGACAGAGTGCAATTTTGTGCTCAGCCTATGCTGATCAGTGGCTTTTTGCACTCCACCTGTGCTGATCAGTGGCTGGTATTTACTTGGTTATCCCCCTGTCCAGCACTCTGACATTCAGCCTCTTCCATTTGCAGCCTTGCAATACAAAGGATCCCATCCCTCACTTGGACCAGTTGATGTGCCCTCCAAGTTTGGTAGCTCCCTCCTTGAAAACCACCACCTGTACCAGTTCTGCACTGCTGGATGCAGATAGAAGCTGTTCATATCCTGATGCAGACGTGTTACCAGGCCTGTAGTCTGGTCGTGATTTAGCTTGCAGGTACAGTATCAAGCCCATGTGCACCCCTGTGCAAGACAAAGAAAGAGGGATCTGTATATATCTCCAGAGAACAGCAATGGATTACTAAGAGAGCGTGGTCACATCTATATGGTAAATTAGACACTGCAGTCAAAGTGTTAAAGTTGACATCTGAGTCCAGATTCTAATCTGCTGCTCCCCCTTAGTCTCATATCAGGACATGAAGTGCAGCCCTTGGCTCAGATGACCTGCTCCCTCTATTCCCAAGCAGAAGACTTAATGTTCCCCCTCCAGATCCTATTTCCACCTCACTTTCCATCTCTTCTCTCCTGCCCTGGCCCACAAACAAAGCAGAGGAGCCTGGGTTTGTCCCTTAGTTACCCACTGGATTGGTATTTACTAGAGCGTTGCTATACACAGCAGCCAGGCTTGTGCCTTAGCAGATTAGTTACGTGCAGAAAGCTGCCTACTTATGTGGTTTAGCCTAATTTCCACATCACTGGCTTCCTTTTTCAGCTCAGTGGAGCTGAAACCGCAGGGGCCCTGCTTCCCATTTCTCTCCAAGTACAGGAGATCTGATCTGTTTCCATGAAGGAAAAGGGGGTCAGCTATGCCCCTTTCTAATTGGGTAGAGGATCAGAGGCCCTGTGCTGCAGAGGTAAGCAAGGCTGCACCACTTCTCCAATCCTTCCACCTTTTACCAGCTGCCTCCTTGCACTCAGCAAGGGAGATGACCAAGTTCTCTCCCTTACTATGAGCATCGGGCATGCCCCTGCTGCCTAAAGAAATGCCCATCTCCCCAGTTTCCTTGTTCTGCTAGGCTGTTTTCTAGTCAGTGTTGTTCCCTGCTGAGGAAGCAAAAACCAGCAGAGGTTGACTATTTTCTCTGCTTCTCTTGTAAACCCAATCGTGGTCCAGAACTCTTAGATGTGCTGCCCCACTTCTCTTAAAACACCTCCAGCTGACCCAAATTCCTAAGAGGTTAGATTAACTACCAGAAGCTCTTCGTAAGTGTAACTATACTATTTCAGTCCTGTGCTGGCTCATGTACCTCCGCACAGCACTGAAGTCTGCTGTAGGATCCAGCCAGCTGTGGAAGAAAACACTGCACACTTAAGAATAACACTGAGTAACATATTGTCTCCAGATCTGCCCCAGGTCACAATGCCTGGACTGGACACCCCTCTGTAGCTCTCCCACTTCACCACAGACTTCTGGCTTCCACTGTTTCTCTCAGAGAAGATAGCAAAGGAGGTGTTCAGCCTCCAGGCTGCCCTCACCAAAAGCTGTTGCCACAATCATCTGCTCATTACAACCCTGCAACCGAGCTGTGACTGCGCCGCACCATTTCCCTAAGAGCAGCCGACCGCCACTTCTGGTCATGCTCCTGGGCCGTATTTCTGCACCTCACCTGCCCCTTCGCCAGCGGTCACACCGGCAGTGGCAACAAACGTGGTGTCGCCCTTCGTCGCCACGCTTGCCAGGGCACGCGGCAGGAGAGGGCCCCCAAGGCGCCCCCAAGGCCCGCCGCGTCCCGCACGGCCAGCAAGGAACGACGCGGCCGCTGAGAGCTGGGGCTCAGCGGGCCGCAGGCGGTAACGTCGCCGCCGGCAGTCCAGGGGCTGCTGTTCCTCAGGCCGCGGGGCGCCCGCAGAGCATCGCCCGCCGCTCTGCCTGGGCTCCACTCGGGCCGGCAGCGAGGAGCCCGGCCGGGGGGGCTCCCCTCGGGGCTCCCTCTCCCCACAGCCACCGCCTCACGCCGCGCCGCCCCCCAGCACCAAGATGTCGCCGAGGGGTCCTCGAGCGCCGCGGCAGCCCAAGATGGCGGCGCGGCCCTGCCGGCCCCGCCCGCGGCCCCGCCCGCAGGGAGGAGCCGCGATGGCGGGAGGCGGCCCCGGCCCCGGGCCCGGGCCCCTGCTCCCTCCGCGGGGGTCGGGCCCGTTGTGGCGCCGCGCTCCCCCGCGCCGGGGGTCCTGGGGACCCGCGGCCGCGCCGGACGCCGCAGCTGATGGCGGGCGGCGCGGCGGGGAGCGGGGCGGCCCGGCGGCGCCCGGTAAGGCTGCGCGGTGACGCCCCCGGGGCCGCGGGGGGCCGGGCCGCCACTGCCTGGCAGCGGCGGCGGCGCCCGGCCCTGGCCCCGGCGGCGGCGCCGGCCCGCAGTGCGCAGCGCGGCTGCCCCGCGATGCGCGGCGGGCGCTGAGGCGGCGCGCAGGGGCGCCGCGGCCGAGCCCGCCGCCGCCCGCAGCCGGGGCGGCGCGGCGCGGTCGGAAGATGCTGCCGGGGTCCATCCAGATCTCCGGGGAGACGCTGTCGAGCGCGGAGGTGCGCGACATCTGCGCGGGGCTGCGGGAGAACTCCGTGCGGCTGCTGTCGCTGCGCGGCTGCCGCCTCTCCGAGCGCGACTTCGGGCACGTCTGCCGCGGCGTGGCCGAGTCCCGCTCCCTGGCTCAGCTCAACCTCAACCTGGGCATCGTCTCCAACATCAACCGCGTCAAGCAGCTGGCCGAGGCCCTCAAGACCAACCGCTCCGTCCAGTCGCTGTTGTGAGTCGCCGCGGGGCCGCTGCCCAGTCCCCGCCCGCAGCCTTCCCGGGGAGGAGCCGGCCTTGGCCCCGCTGCCCGCCCCGGGCCGGCAGGGGCTGCCCCGGCCCGGCCCGGCCCGGCGCCGGGAGGGGGCTGCCCGCACCCCGCGCCGCCGGCGGCCCCTCTCAGCACAGGCTTTTTCCCCGCCTGGCACTCAGATTTGCACCCCCCCCCACCACCCCGGTCTGCTTCTCCTCGCCCCTGGCCGGGAGGGGGAAGGCTCTGCGGTAATTCTGCCTTTTCCCCGTGCAGCCTCCACGGGAGTCCCCTGACGGATGCCGGCTTGGCCCTCCTCAACCCTGCGCTCTCCATCCATCCCTCGCTGGTGGCTCTGGATTTGGGGGACTGCATGCTGGGCGACGAAGGCATCAACCTCATCTGTGGGCTCCTGCCGCCCGACGGGGCCAAGTCTGGTAAGTGCCAGGGACTGAGGGCTGTGCAGAAGCCACTGCAGGTTTTGGATGGAGCAGACCCCTCGGCACCCAGCAGCAAATCTTCTGCCAGAGGGGGGCAGGCTCAACAGTTTCTGTTTGAGAAAATTTTTTTTTCCCCCACTTAAATAAAGCAGAAAAGCCCAGCAATAGAGGAGCTGTTCCCTCAGGCGTGTGTAGGCTTTCTGCTTGTAGTCTGCCCTGCTGGCACAGTTTGAAGCTCAGGGACCAACTGGTTAGTTCAGGTTCATGATGCAAGTGTTTGAATTTAGAGGAGGGGATGACTTTTAATTTGTTGTTTTGCACTTGTGCATTGATTGACTGTAGGTAAATGTACGGTGTGCCGCTACCTCAGCATTTGACTTCACTGTCAGTGCCTGGGAATTGTCTCTGATGGTGGGTGTACTCTAAGTGCGCAGCTAGGTGGTCATAGCCTGGGTGCCAAGGCCTAGATCTTTGCTGAGTATGATCTTCAGTGGTCTGAGGCCACTGGGCTGATTAAAACAAGAGCTGGCACTGACAGAAGTAAGGTTGTTCCTCTCCTCTGACATTCAAAGTGCTTCCACCTCCTCTCCCAACACCTTCTTCTCGGCATACAGGCAGTGACACCGATTCTGTTATCATTTCAGCTGGTCCCCCATCATAGGTTAGACCTCCTATTCTCTAACCTATCACCTCTTGTCACCTCCTCCTCCTAGTCAGTCACCTCACACATTCTTTACTTGTTTCCATTGTATTTGCTGTTTAGGGTAAGCAAGACTGGAGTTGTAAGAGTAGAGAAATCCTGACAGCTACAGAGTAAAAATGAAGGCAACAGTCAGTGGGATAAGTGATAATGGCTGTCAGTGAAAACCAAACCCTTAAACCAATCACAGTAAAGGGGACAAGACTCAGAACTGTTCTGGTTAACTGAAATAGTTCCCCTCTGACAGCTTTGGTGACCCTTAGGCTATGATTTGGCTTCTCTCTTCTCCAGGCCTTAAAGAGCTAACGCTGAGCGCCAACCCAGGTGTTACAAGCAAGGGCTGGGGACGTCTGGCCATTGCAGTGGCTCACAGCTCCCAGCTCCGAGTGCTGAACCTGGACTACAACCCCCTGGGTAAGCAGTGGGGCCAGAAAAGAGGAGCAGGGAAGCTGCACTCCTGCCCTCATAGGGCTTGTCCAGTTTGCTTGGGTGGGTGGCCAGGAATGAGCTCTAGCAGAGCAGCAGATCTTCACTGGTGAGATGAGGCCGTTTCTTCCATAGGTCACTTCTGGTCCCTAGAAGTGAGTTCCCTCTCAGCTGTAAGGAAGGCCAGCCTTGTTGAGCTGTGTGTGTGACGTGGCCACGTGCCCGGCTGGGAGGTGTGCAGCTGCCTTTTGCAGAGCGTTGCACGGATGCAGGAAGAAGGCTGCGTCCTGCCTGCCTTGCCTGCTCCACTGCCTCTGTTTGTCGTCATCTTCGACCCTCCACTTTTCCCTGCTTCTGGGGCCCGATGTTGGCTTGGCAACATTTCTGTGCTCCCCCCTTCATCTGCTCCAGGGAACAGTGAGGAGGAGGAGAGCCTGGCAGCGGTTGCCATAGAAACTAACTCTCCTTCTCCAGCTCTGCTGCAAAGTGGTAAGGAGGAGACCAGGCCATGCCTCTGCACTCTGCCCTCCCAAGCACTGGCCTGGTGCTCCCCTCCTTACTTTGGCCTGGAAACGGAGTGTCTCTCTAGGCCCTGTCTGTCTGACCAAGTACCTCCTCCTGTGCAGCAGTAGCCCCCGGGTGTTACCTGGCAGCAGCCTTATTTTCTTCCCAAGATGAGGTGTGGCAGTCATACTTTATCCTAGCACTCCCCAGGGAGCCCTGGGGCAACAGCTAGAGTCTCTTTTCTTCCCCAGCATTGGTCTCCTGTGAAACCACTTCTGCATCCACTCCAAAAGTCTATCTGCTGTCTGGAGTGACAGTCCATCAGCTAGAGCACTGTCCTCTGCCAGGCTCCAACTTCCCCTTTTTCTTAGGCTAGTCAGCTCCTTATTCTGCATCTGAGATCCCGAGTAGGGGATGTTAAAGGCCCTTGCATCCTTGAATAGGAAGGAATTGAGGGTGAACAGAGTTCCTTGGAGAATAAAACCGATTTCCCTGTTGTCCTTCATGTTCCCCCTTGTTATCAGCGAATATTCCCATAACCTGAAAATAATGCCCCTTGCCTTGTCTTTTTTTCTAAGTAAGTCAACAACTTTTTTTCCCGAAGGTATCTGGGACTTACTTAAAGGTTGTATGAAGGCAGAAAGTCTTAGAATGTTTCCATCATAGCCACAGCCCCATGAGGGCATGTGATATTATATGAGTGAAGACAAGCAATACTGACATCCCCAGTTTGCTTCTCCCATAGGAGACCAGGTAGCAGGGATGCTCGCTGTTGCTGTGGCGTCCAGTCGAACACTTGAAGTTCTGGATTTGGAGGGAACAGGACTTACCAACCAGTCAGCCCAGGTAAGGAGAGCCTGGTACTCATACTGCATCACTAAAGCCTCAAAGATGTAGGTCCTGGCCACCTGTAGAGGCCCTTGGACCTATACTTGCCTCTGTTCCCCTCCTAGAATCCACATCCATCCTTCTTCTCAGCACCCAGAGGAGCTGTTGCTTTCCCCTGGTCCCTCACATTCAGCAACAAGAGGAGCTAGTAGGGCACAGCTCCTGACCTACAGCTGTTACAGCCTTGCCTTGGATCAGCAGGGAGAAATTTCTAGTTCAGTTTTTTTGGAAGAAGTAAGAGGTTGGATTTGAGGGTCAGACCTAAGGCTTTGTGGACAGATAGAGGCCACAGCTTAGCGGCACAGGCTGTCCATTCAGAGCTCCAGCTCCCAGTGATAAGAGAAGACTCACCTAGCTCAGAGAATGTAGGACATGCTTCAGGAGACTATAGGAGTAATAGGACCTCTTCTTAGGTACCGGAGGAAATCCTAGTTCAGCTCTTCCTAGAGAAAGATGGAAAGTCCTCAGGCTCTCACAAAGCCTGGGGAAGGGAGGTCAAAACCAAAGGAAGGCAGAGGAGAAAAGAGGAGGGCTGGAGCTGGGAGGGCTGGAGCTGGTAGAACAGAGCTTTGAAACCTTTCCTGATCAGCCTAGCTCTCTGTTCTGCTTATTTTCTCTCTTTCTGCCCAGACCTTGCTGGACATGGTAGAGAATTACCCCACAGCCTTGCGGACGCTTATCCTGGCAGAGAACAACATTAGTCCTGAGCTGCAGCAGCAGATCTCTGATCTGCTCTCAGAGGGAGAGGGAGAGGAAGAGGAAGAGACCGAGGCTCGAGAAGTCACAGCCAGGGAGAAGAACCCCTGGATCTGCCAGAACAGTGAGAGCTCTGGGGCCCCAGTGCCATGGGGCTGGGGGCAGGGGCTGATGGACGGTATCTGGGTAATCTGGGTGCCTCGGGTGTTTCCTAGTAGTACCGGTCTCATGGTGGGGCTGGCAAATGGGGTCTGTCCCTTCTCCTTGTGAGCTGCAATCCAGACTGCCTGCAGGCATGACCTTCACGTTAAATAGCGTTGGGCCGAGCGGTGCTTGGAAAGGGATTTCCAAGGGGTCCTTGGAAATTGTCTCCAAGGACAATGCGGCTGCAGCAAAGAGTGGAAACAGTGCCTCAGAAGTCTTTTTGCTGATGCTGCAGGAATGAACATTTTTGTATAAAGATAAAATTGAGAGTAGAAGCATCAAAGATCTCCCAAGCCTTTGCCAAGATACCCTAGCCAAAACTTTTGTCATTCCTCACTGCTTCCAGAATCCCCCGGCAATCTGCGTATGATCAGCTATTCTCTCTATGGCCTAAACTTGCTAGCAGTTAGCCAGGTGCCACAGTTTGTCTATGCAGTGGCTTGTAACAGAAACAAAGGTACAGTACAGAGATACCAATAGTCTGTTCTGTATTTTTTGTATATACAATATTGTATATTGCTAAGGCTGCATAGTGATCCTGCTTCTTTTCTTTTCTTTTCTTTTCTTTTCTTTAACTGGCATCCTTAATTGCCCTTCCTCCCTCCCAATTCTAATTTCAAACTAACAGACAAGCCCAGCCACTCCCAGGGCTTCAAAACGTTTGGATCCTTATTTATCAAAGCCATGAAAATGCTGCACTGGCACCTCTGGCAAACTTTTGGATCCAGTTCCTCAAACTGATCCCCAAAAAGGAGATCACACATGGCAATTTTGAGTGTGCAGGAATCTGGGTCTGAAGCATGTGGGCATTAAAGATCTCCCTCATGTCCAGGGGAAAAAAACAATTTCACTGCTGTTTAATATCTTCCAGAAGAGGAACCGGTACCCTGCTGAGTGCCTTATTTGCTATGCATGCCCATCCTCCTTGCAGCTGATTCACTTGGCGAGGGGAGAGATGCAGTGTTTCTGGCTGGTGCTCCTTGCAGTCACAGAGCCAGAAAGGTGCCCTCACCTTCCTGACACCAGGCAAGGGCAGGCTACACAAATCTTCCCGTCATACAGTATAGAAAGTGAGGATTTCCAGGCTTCTGGAGAAGGAAAAAAAGAAACAACAACAGAAATAAGCCATTTGCCACCTGCGTTCCCTATGCCTGGGAAGGCTACATCACCACTCTGTGTGTGGGTTTGGTATGTTTGCACCCTGCCAGCCAGGCCCTCCTGGGTGCTGTCTCTAGTTGAAAAGGCATGTTGTGAAAAGGCTGCACGGAGCTTGCTAAGGGCGCAGCCTGGCCAGCAGAAGCAGTTATCACCTGCGAGCATATGTCTGAAGGGCCTTCAGTGCGGATGTTCCTCTTAACAGCCACAAACCCCAAGCAGCTGAGGGATAACAAATGCAGATCCCCCAGCTCTGGCACAGAAGTGGTCCTTTGCTGTTGTCACTACTTTCCCCCTTACTCCCCACAAACCAAATCTGTTGTGCTGCATGGACAGAGCATTACTCAGTCTCTGAATCCTTTCAGCAGCCTCTGTTTCCCTCCTTGCTGGGCTCTAATTCCTCATCCTCACCTCTGTGTCTGGAGTGCAGCGCCAGTCTCTTCTACAGCTCACAGTTTTCTCCCTTTCTCACCACAGATTCCAGCTCCCAGATGGTCTTGATGACGTCGGGCCTTGGTGACAGTCTCTTAGCAGAAACAGAAATGTAGCTGGGCTACCCTACCTGCTTCTGTCCTGAAGAGCACCATGCGGGTGGCCTGAGCTCGTGTCACCCGTATCGAGGGAGCTCATGTTGCCCCGCACATGTGTGCCCATATCCATGGGCCCCCTTGGGCTCCCATGCTGCGGGTGGGTCTGCCCTGACACTCTTCTCATGCATCTTGTGTCCTGTTGACACCTCCCTCAGCTCTGCACGCCGGAGTTTGGGAGCCTGGTCCGAGTGACTTGCCACACGCGTCTCTGTGTTGTCACACACCCTGTCAGCCGCTTGTAACTGTCCGGTCGCTGCATGTGTAGATCACGCTGCCCTGCCTCTTCCTCGCGTTTGGCTGTGCCCTCCTGGCCTGCAGGCTGTATTTATTCAGATGTGTATAACAGATGTTCTTCTAGGGCTTGTGCTGCTGTCATGATGAGAGTTTTATAAAGGTCACAGATGTGGCACAGCTTGCAGCTGCAGGAGACTGGCTCACTCCCCCTGCTGTCTGGGGCAGCATGGTAGTGGGACAGATGTGCTGCCAGCAGCTGAAAGAACTGGTGTCTGGGGGGGGGGGGCAGTGGCAGGAGGAAAAACCTACGGAGGCGTGCTTTCTTGTGCAGCCAAGGGGCGTAGGGGGACCCGGTAAGGCGCTGTGCGGGGCCAGGCCCCACCGCCAGGGGGGAGTGCCACCACGGGCAGGCTGGGCCCCCCCACCCCCCCCCTTGCTGTGCCGCCCAGCAGCCCCCTGCATCTGCTTTGCGAGGCTGCAGTGACGCACGCAGGGGGCCGAGGTGCTCAGCACGGAGGTTTCTCTGTCCTCCCACGCTGAGATACGGTTGAGCTGCATTTTTGGTTCTGCAAGGCAGATGCCCTAGTGTGTAGGGGCAGCGCGCAGACAAGCAGCGTGCAAACGCACTGTCCCCTGGACCCCCTCTGTCTCTGTGCTGTCACACTAAGTGCCAGCAGTGTCCTGCTGCGGAGAGGTGCCTGCTGTAGCCCTGGGGCAAGCCCCAAAGTCCCTGTGCAGGCCATGGACCCTGCAGTCACCCCACCACAACCACCAAAGCTGCAGCCAGGATGTGTCCATTCCCTGAGGACCAGCTGCCCAGTGCTGAGCATGGCCCTACTGCAGAGCACCGTGTTGCTCTCAGCATCGCTAAAAGGTGGGGAGGGGGAGAAACCACCACCTAGGCATGCGAGTCTCTACTAAATATGGCAAATACCTTTAGCCTGGCAGACACAAGCTCCTGCAAGAGTGTGCGCTGAGTAGCTGGATTCCCACACACAAGGCAAGTCTTGTCAGCCTGTGTAGGAAAGCACTTTGGCATTAATGAGCAAAATGAGGAAGCCAAACTCTCTCACCCTCATTAACAGTCCAGAGCTTTTCTCCTAAAATACAAGCCGGATTCAAGTACTTCCTGGCTTCTAAAAGGGCCCAGCGCAGGTTCTCCCCAGCTGGAAGAGTGCTAAATTCCTCCACAGTGGTAAAAGATAACAGGACTCCCTTCCATCTCACCTTTGGACACCTGTGTCCGCACCACACAGGGAGCAGGGGCTTCCTTCAGGGGCCATGCTGGCAGCCTCTCTGTAACCCTTGCTTGGCCCACAAGCAAGGCCAGTCAGCGCCTGGTTTGCTCTGCATGAGGCCTCCCTTCTGCCACAGGGGGAGGGATGGGATGGAGCCCATCTGCAGGGAGCCTGGCACCAGCCACCCACCCTCGCGTGCAGGCTTCAGCCAGTGGCAGGTTTCAGAGGCTCAGCCAAGTGCCCCTTGCACTTTGCTGGAGCCATACAAGGCAGAAGACTGTGCTTCAAAACTGGATTAGCCTGGAGGATTAAACTGTGGCAGCAGCTGCCGCTAGAACAGGCACAGAATAAAATCATTAATTACAGGGACAAAGGAACAGGAAACACTTCTCTGCCTCTTTCCAGACACCTACGCCAGAAGGCGCCATGGATTCCCCCCCCCACTCCCATAAGGATGGGGCTTGGGAAAGAGAGAGCAAAGTGCTGCATCCACCTGCACAGTCAGCATCACTGGGGAAGGAGGAAAACTCATCGCACCCTCCTACCTCTGCAGTGCAGTTCAATAGGTAACAGAAACTCTTTCAAGCGTCTATATCAATATCTACAGAAACTCTTTCTCACTCACATTTGGAGGGCTTCCTATCAACCCCATTATCCCCCCCCCCCAAAAAAAAAAAAAAAAAAAAAAAGAAAAAAACCGTAAAGGATTGGCACCCGAGCTATAAAACTCTTAGAAAGTCAACAGAAAGGGTGTCTTAACTCCCCTCCTGTTCCCACAAAACTCGCTTTTGGAAATAAGTACCGATACTCACATAAGTTCAAGAGCTTCAAGACAAGCAGCAAATATTAAAAGAATTAGCCATACTTCATTCTACTCTGGAGGCAGGAAATCAGCATGTAGAGGTTTTTGCCAAGACACAAGTCAGACAGATGGACAGCCAGCAAAATACTTGAAAGAGAGCAGGCAGAACTTTCTGGTGTAATGCTGCACATGTTTATAGCGTAACACCTTCACTGCAAAGAGGTTTTGACAGCTTAAGACCATTTCTTACAGCACAGCCTTTAAATAATGTGAAAATTGCCCACATTATTTCATCAGGCAACTTTCAGAAACACAGAAAAAGGGCTATTAAAAAAGAAAAAAGAAAAAGTCACTGGTAGCTTCTAAGCTAGAAGTGACATGAGCACTGCCAGAAGTGAGGGATTTTGATTTGCAGGCTTAGCCTGATCTCGAAGCTGTCCGGGTGCATTCAGAGCCAGAAGGTGCGTCCAGAGCGTGTGCTTGGATGTGATTACAGAAGACGGACACTGCTCGTCCCCGCTCGTGACTCCTTACCCAGGATTGTGCCTCCTTCCTACCAGACTTGGTTTGCCCAAACACCTTCCATAGACTGATGCTGAAGTAGGACAGATACTGACCAGTAAATTTGTAACCAGTTGGAAAACTTCCAAGTCTCAGGCTCCCTTTCCCTGGGAAGCCTAGTGGGTGGCACATACAGTTCAGCAAACGTGGGACAGAGCACCACCAAACACTCTGCCTCCTCATATGCTCAGGATTTGTCTGGTCCAGACTTTTACCCAGTTAAGAAAACACTACAGCCATCACCACCTACTTTTAAAATAGTTTATTTCTGGTCTTAAAATATACATCAGTTTGAAAATTTCAGAAAAAAAAACACATTAGTTACAGGTTAACAGTCTGGAGTTGGGACACTGAAAGTGGGGCCCGCTGAAGGCCCAAAGCCAATACTGCCAGAGATGTGTGGGAGGGCAGAGGACAGACACGGTGCCTACTCGGAGGGCTACTGCTCCTCTTGAGGCTGCTGGCTTCCCCTCAGCGCCTTGCTGGCAGCCTAACACTGCAGGGCAAAGGTGTCTGGGAAGGCTACAGGCACTCCTTCCCACCCCTGCAGCCCCTCATCATTCTTTTAGTCTACTGTGAACCACAGCAGAGTGAAAGCTACCTCTGCCATCAGCACCAGTTGCTTCAGCAACAGAGTGGGTTTCGTCCCCCTGGCCAGCATGCCAGGAGCTGGGAGAGCAGGGACTGAGCCCCAGGGAGCAATGCTTCCCATGCTGCAATGGAGATGACGGGCTCACTAACCCATGTCAGCCAGCCCAGGTAACTGTGCCGTCCCCAGGATACGCCACAAGCACTCTTGGAGCAAGGGGTACTGCTCAGTGAGTACCCGACCTAAGGTGATGCCCAACAGCCAGGTGCTGGTGGCTACCACAGGTTAAAGCCCCCTGTAATACTGCAGAAGAACAGAAGAAACAGCAAGGGAGTAAATGGTGAGAGCAAACACAAGGATCCCACATCCAGGACAGGGGAGATTAGTGCCCTGCAAGCTAAGAGGAGGCTTCGTTCTCAGCACCGGCCTGTTAGCACAGGTATCAAGTGAAATACTGTAGTGAAATACCAAGTCTCACCTCCACTCCAGAGGATGCATCCTGCTCCACAACTGTTAGAGGTGGGAAACAAGGCGATTGTGCAGGCAGCAGTTATAACCGAGGTACCTAGAGCAACCTACACAGCCACCAGAGTAGCCTGAAGCTCCTTTCACAAGCTCTGGAGCCTCCAGGCTCAAGCTGAGGCCCTGGCTGCCCCCAGCTGCAAGCAGTGTGAGAGACTGGGTTTACTGGGAGAGAAGCAGGCCCCTGGACAGCTGGCGGCTCCACGTCTTGCTGATGGCATCTGAACAAGAGCTCTCACCTGATCAGAGGGCTGCTCTCCTCCAGCGCAGCCAGAGAGCAAAGAGTACTCATCGAGTACAGTGGGAAGACGACACAAACTCAACTCAAAAGCCAGACAGCAAGCTGGTGAGGTGAAAGGGGAACACAGCCCAGGGAATGAGGCTGATGCTCTGCCTCATACTCCTGGGGGAATTAAGAAACACCAGATGGACAAGGGCACAGGAGGAAATTATAAACAGGACACCAGGCTTTGCAAGCCCCCCCAAAAACACCTACATCTACAGACCTCCCCCCCACACACTAAGACACTGAGCACACAAGACTGAAGAGAAGTCACGCAATATCACACTACACTAGGAAAAACACGCAGAGAGGCTCTACCCCGAAGGGGAGGCCCTGGAGAGGTGCCAGAGCCAGCCTGGAACCACCCCCCAGAGAAGGGGGACATGTAAAGAGACCCAGGCAAAGGGCTGCTACCGAGCCGTGAGGTAGTGTCTGCAAGGAGCAGCTCCTCATACATTGCCCTCACTCCCCTGCGAGCCCCACAGGGAGCCCTGCCAAGAAAAACCCAGCAATGTCCTTCACTCCTTGCTCTCCTGGGGTGAAATCTTGTTCTTAAGTCTGGAGGGATTTGCTGCAGGCTGGAAGCCAGGATCAGAAGGAGCGCAACTCTAAGAGCAGAACCTGCTCAACACACCCTTAACACAGGCAACAGACTGGCTGCCAACTGCTGTGCCTGTTTACGCAGGGCAGGGAAAAACAAAACAAAAAATACACCCTAAAACCAAAGGCTTGGAAAGAAGAAAGCAGCCCACCCAAGAGCAAAGAATCAGCACTATTCAAACAAAGCAACAGCACAGAGTGGGGGAAGAGGGGCAAGGGAGGAAACACGCAAACACAAACCCCAGCACCCAACAGGTGACCCTTCTACCCCAGGAAGGGCGCAGGCTGGCCTCCCCAAACAGCCTCAGCAGAGACAGCACCAGTGCCCAACACCACAGCACAGGGATCTGCGCATGGCTCCTGCAGGGGCCGGGTGCTGAGCATGGCACAGGAGCCAGGCAGTGGGACCTGCAGAGACAGATTCTGGAGGAGAACCACCCATCAGCATCGCCTACCCAGAGAGCAGCTAGGGAAAACAAAACCCAGCAGGAAAGTAAGACATCAGCAAACCCAGCACATCCCCGGGGCCCAAGCCATCCACAGGGAGAGTCCTCATGGCTTGCTCATGGCCCCTGGGGGCTCCCAGGGAATCAGACACCACCACACAGGCACTCTGCCCTGTTGGCACAAGTTAAAAGAGAACAGAGCAGCTGTGGGCATCAGCATGAAAGAGTCCAGGGCCTCAAGTACCTGAGCTGGAAGGGAGAAAGGAAAGATCAGAGCATAAGGAGGCACAGGCACCAGGAAGAGAGGGTACCAAGAGTGAGGTCAGGTACAGGCACCAGTGTTAGGCTGTGAACAGAGCTGTGAGTGTGCCAGGGCAGTGGGTACGCTTCTGCACATGAGTGTGCTAGTACTGCGGGTCTGTACTGGGGAAGAAGGACCCCAGCTCTTCCATGTATCAAAAAAAAAAAAAAAAAAGAATAAATAAAAGCTTCAGAGCAGAGCCCTGAGTCCTTCTGAGTTGGAGGATGTTGAGAGAGGTTGCTCACTCAGGGGGTGGGCAGATGGAGGCATCCCACAGCTCTGCAGCATGTGGCTGCTTCTTCCCCTGCCTCAGCTGAGAAGGTTCCCCTGCTCCTGGGCTTGTGTCAGACTGTCCTTGCGATGCAAATGATGGACCCCCATCCGCTTGGGGCTGCGGTGTGGCCGGCTGGATGGAGGCTTGACCCTGCTTTCTCCACTCTCCTCTTGGGCACATCCTCGGTTGCTCTCCTTGCTCCCCTGGAGCAACATTTCTCTTTCCTCAGCTGGGCTCTCAGGCAGGCCAAGGTCCACGTAGTCCTTGTGCTTCTCTGATGATGGGCTTCCAGGTTCAGCAGTGCCTCCACCATTTCCCTGCAGCAATTTCTGGGCTTCATCCTGGGAGAAATCAGTACCATAATCTGAGGAGAAATGGCTTCTGCGGGCCCTGGACTCAGTGCTGTCTGTGTCCACACTCGAGTCCCGGCTCACGGTCCAGCTGCAGCTCTGTGCAGACTCCTCACCATCGGAGTAAGTCGAGGCTGTCCTACCCAACTCCTGCATGGAGCGGCTGAACCTCTTCTGGAGCTCGGGGGCCGTGTCACGGCTGAAGGCTGTGCGGTTCATCAGCACGCGCTCCGAGGTGGGCGGTGCCTTGTCCACGAACATGCGCTGCCAGTTGGCCAGCAGGTCCTCCTCAGAGCTGGCAGAGCTGGCGAAGGCGCTGGGGATTTGGGGTGGGCTGCTGAATGGGCTGCTCTGGGAAGAACCATGAGCCCTTGCTGCTTTAGGGGACTGCTGACAGGAACAGCTGGAAGCTGAACGGCGCCCTTCGGAAGTAGGGCTGTTGGGGAGCGTCCGGTGTCTGTCACAGCTCTCGTCTTCGCTCTGCACCAGGCTGAGAGAGATGGCCTGGCGTGTAGCATACGTACAGTTGGGCAGCGGGCTGTTCTTTGGGATCCTTACTTTGTCCTCAGAGAATTCAATCACTTTGCGTCCAGGGTACATAGGATGGGGAGGGGAGGGTGTAGGGTATGGACTTAGCTTCTCAAAGGCAGGTACCTCCTCTGGCATGCTCTCCACACTGCTCTGTGGCTTGCAGCCACCATTCTGCTGCTTCCCTATATCTCCTCCCTCTTTCACCATCTGCCCTGCACTGTTGCAGGCATCAGGAATGGCTCCACTCATGTCAACATGTACAAAGACATCCTCAGCCATGGGACAAGTGCCACTGCTAGACTTGGCTGAATTCAAAACCAAAGATTCTGGCTTCTCCAAGACTCTGGCAATAACTGAAGTGGGCACAACATCAGATGGGGCCAAGGTGTGGGATGCCTCTTGGCCAGTGCCTGCAGACTCCTGAGTGCTGTGCAAATGCTTATTGACCATGTCCTGAAGCTCATAGGGAAGCTAAGGAGAAGGAAAAGGGCATTAGAAGATCGCCAGGCAAGCCATTAAGTTGCAAATAGTCTGCCTTTTCCAACCTTCAAGTGGGCTCTATGCGCCTTATCTTGATGCTAGCACATTGGCCTATCTTGCCTTGAGGGAAGCATCTTTCTCCAAAGCAAACCTGCCCTATAGGAACTAACAAGGCTCTAGCTGTAACACTACAGTTGGGGTCTAGGCCATCCAATCAGGATCCGTTTTGGAAAGAGAACAGGACAAAGTGGCACAGAGGCCTCAGACCCCACACTGTGAGCAGAGACAAGGCCTAACTGGCACATGCTAGGGAGGAGTCTATTGATCTGTGGAAAATCAACTGGCATTTGCACTGAAGTGACTGAACAGCCCCCAGTGCTGAGGTCTGCAGTGCTCCCCGAATGCAGTAATTACAGCCTTGCCACCTTGGCAGCCTGCCTGCGCGCAGAATCAATGCCTTCCCTCGTTCCCATCAACTACCCCATCTCATCCCACTTTTTCACCATCTCCATTTCAGATGGGCAAACATTGAGGTCTATTATCAGAGCCTCAGGACTGAGGTCTCAACAAGGGGAAAGCACTGCTCTTTATCCTACTCTCCCCATCATACCACAAAGCTGCTTTCACTCCAGTCACCATACTTGCACAGAAAGCAGAGTGCCACAAACCACTGAGTGGTGAAGCAAGGCCCATCTGGTCACAGCCAGGAGGAAACTGCATCCAAAGCTGGGGACGCAGGGCACATTGCATGAGAACAGCTGGCTGCACAGCAGATGGCTCCTGCACAGTGGCTCAGCTCCAGTCCCTCTCCAGTGGCAGCCACGTGGGACATGGCACTCTGGGGGACAGAATTCAAAGCTCCACAGAGGGGAGACAGCTGGGAGAGGTCAAGGTTACCCCAGTAGTAACTGATACACTGACCTCAAGAGCGCTAATTTGAGACACATTGCAGGAGGGGGATGGTGACACATTGGTCATTTGCTAAGTTACAAAAAACAAGTACAAAGGTTGGCTGAGAGAAATATTTGAGGGGCTGCAGACTAGAGGTACAGGCAAATATTGAGCTGGTGCAAAGTCCTGAATGCTATTTTCAACCCAAAAAGTAACACTACTAATGTGAAAGGTCTAACTCCTGTCTTTGCTCATGCTGAGGCTTGGACAAGTCTGGACAGACTCCATGAGGAAGGCATGACTTGGTACAAACTCTTCCATTCAGAAGGCACAAAGCCTACTCTGAATGCTGTTCCCCTAATTTCTCCTCAGACCAACAAGTCACATAGGGCCAGCCTACTGCTGCCCCACCCTTAAGTGGGCAGCATGGCCATTCCAAGTGGCCAGGTGAGAAGGGAAAGAGAGAAGTCTGTCCTCCTGACAACTCCTATCAGGCACCCAGCAGGCTATCAAATTCAAGGTTATTGTGCTTTTTATAACAGTCCCTGGCTGAGCTGTGAAATGGAGCTGGTGTGAAAGAGGAGCTGGCAAAGGCTCTGAGCTGCCTTCTCAGTGGGAGTAGGAGCCTCCCACACCTCTGTCTAGGGCTGAGGGAGGAGAGGTCAACTGCCCTGCAGAGAAAACTAGAGTAAAGCAAAGGGCAGGCAGAGGCTGTGAGCCCTTTTCCCTCACCTCAGCAGGACTGCTACTTACATCAGCAAACTTGTGGTTCCTGAAGTGGGACTTGTTACACTTGAGCAGCTGTACTGCAAGGTTACAGTCCTGCCGATACCGCTCCTGCAAGAGAGGGCACAAAGGATGTAACACTGTCAGACTGGCCTGGTCTCTTCAGCTAAAAGGCATCATCTCACCAGATGCTGCTTAAACAGAATCATAAGGACACATCTCATGAATCACTCAGGACAGTACCCACCACTCACTCCTCTCCATATCCTATCCCAAGGCACTTCAAACTCCAGTGTATTTCCTTACAATTCAGCCAGGGAGTCCCTTTCAATTCCAACTCCCTGCTCCAGGCATATACTCTGTTAGTATACCAAACCCCTCTTTCTCAGGAGTTTAATTACCTCCAAAAATTCCCATCAGATTTGCTATCCCATCCCAGAGCTCTCAGTCATCTCTATTGATCCCACCCATTTTCAGCACCTTGAAGTCAGCTGGAGGGAGTTCAGAGCAGCCAACAAGCACCAGATCCAAGAACTGCTACATTAATGCTGTGGAAAAGTCATCAACTCCTTCCCAACTCTGACATCTCAATTGGTGCAGCCTGAATTCAGGTCAAATCTAATGCTCAAAGACCAAAAAGGTGAACACATCAAACTTGAAGATCAGCTCTTCCTTGTTCATCCCGTAAGGCCCTTTTCTATTCACTTGTGCCTACTGCTGCATGCAACTCCCACTTTCATACACACCAAAGTCATTCATATGCTTCTTTATACTCTCATTAATAATTTGGAATGAGAGAAAAACCCCATACCTCACATTTCCACCACCATTTACAGACTGACACTTACATTGAGTTCCTCCAGTTTATTGATAGTGGTTTTGGCATCAAGCAGCTTATTAGTGAGCTCTACAATCTCCCAGTCCAACGTCTTGCGGTCCATCTCTGCCTTTTTAATCTGAGATAAGAGAACACCAGGTATAAGTCTCACCAGCACAGAAGAGCCTGGCTTCACAGCCCACCTCACTCCAAGCATAGCACAATGACATTTTCAGCTGGGATACAAAATCTTCTGGACAGACGAACAGACAAGGGGAACTTCTACCCAGCAAAGGACTCCCAAGGTAAGTGGTGCCAGTCATTCTGCTAGTCTCAGAGGTAACAGGTGGGTTTCAACCTCTAATGCAGTACTGCTTCTTGCAGCACAACCATGTTTCCACTCTACCCTTTTCCACAGGGTGCCCAGTGCAGAGCTAGTTCTGATGCTTCTCTAGAGAAGCATAGTAGGTTTGGGGTGGTTGATCCCACACTACCACCAGCAGTAAAGACATCCGAGCTTGTGATACCCACCCCTCTGCTCTGGAGCAAGAAAATGAGAATACTGTCCATAAGGATCCAGCAGTCAATGCCGAATAGGCTAGAGGTATGCTTGGCAGGGAGAGGGCACGGTCTTGAACGAACTCAATACTTGCTCTGGTAAAAAAGAGAACTTCTGCAGCTTCATCCAGAGCTCAGTTTATGTCCTCCCCACAGCAGGTGATCTCTCCTCTTTAAACTCCCTAAGACCTTGGGTACGTGGCAGATAGAGGGACAACAGCTCAGAGTAACCAAGCTATCCCCTTCTCAATCAATTCCTCCCATAATGCCCCAGCCTACACTGAGGCTGTGACTACCATGGCCCAGCTGCACATAGCAGTAGCACAGCACAGCCATACTCAAAAGGTAAGGGGGAAAGGATGTTTCCCACATACACACCCCGTAGTACCCAAATGGTGCCCCTTTAGGCACAGGGGCAATGAATGTTAACCCAAGAAGCTCGAGCTCTAGAACCAAACAAGCATCATGGGCTACATGGAGGCAATCATCACCTCAGCTGTTCAACCTGCCTGCTCACAGCCCATAAGGGGAAGGAAAGGGAGCAAATGAGGCCCACAGCCTTCCACATCTTGTGCAGTGCCACAGCATATGGGCACCACTACCCAACACCTCATGCTTCAGCTGGCTTAGAGTCAAATGCTCTTAAGATGGAGCACTGCAAGCCAGGACCTGCTGTGTCTGTGGGCAGCTGCTGGATACCGGGTGAGCCCTTGGCTGGACGAGGGCTGAGGCCCCTCCATCTGGGATGGTGCATGTGGGACTGACAATGAAACTAACAGGCTGAGACATGAAAAGAGGAAAAAGAAAAAACACACAAACGAAAAGACGCAACTGCAAAAATCCAGCTTTGGCTGAGAGAGGCCTGAGAGGTGAGTGCGCCCAGTGTGTGCCAGCAGCAGCATGGGGAGGAGAGAAAGAGAGAGAGAGGAGAGGGGAAGGGGGAGGGAGAGAAAAGAAACAGCCATGAGTGTTATGAATGCACACAACAGACACACGCACATTGGCTTTGCTCTGACTACCCTGCTGTCCTCCCAGGATGACCACCCCAAGACAGGCTGACATATCCCTCGCATTTTAAGAGGGACTGAAGCAACATGACGGAGTATCATGCAATTATGTAATGGGGAACCAAGCTTACGTGCATGACCAAATGGGGGGTAAGCAAATCAAGTAACCAGTTCATGACACAAGGCTGAGTTTTTTTTTTTTTTTTTTTTTTTTTTTTTTTTTGAGGGGGTGAAGTAGGTGGCCATGGCCAGAATCTCACTGTTACCCAGTGCCATATCACTCTGTAAAGCCAGGGTCCCTTCCCCCCATATGCTCCTAACATACAAGCCTCATCCACCTCCTCACCGAAGGGACTTAGCAGGGCACTTACCAAGGCATGCAGCTTCTCCTCCAGGTCTTGGTTGGTTCTCTGGGAAGCAGTGTAGCTGTTCTGCAACCTACACAAATAGGAGTACCCACATGGGAATGGCTCTCAGACAGCTATTGAAGTCCCCTTCATAGCTGCCAAGCAAACCACCATCTTCATAGCTCCAAAAAGACTGATACTTGCAGTACTGAGACAACCAGCCACATTATGCCTCACTTCTACCACATTATGGTCTTCAGGCCCCAACTTACTAGAGGGGAAGTGAGGCTGGCCTAGTACCCTTCCAAGCTCTTGCAGTGAAGAGTATAAATGACTTTGGAGTACTTCTCTGAGATAGCTGAGGCACTATTTTCTAGGTAAAGTTGTGATGCAAGTATTTGCCACCATCAGTGGCTCTTCACATGTCAGTTAACTGTACAAGCCAGATCCTGCCTTATATCCAATAGATGAAGAATTCCCTGCTGCAGTCAACCCCTCAAGTCGTATAGTGTTCCTACATTGTACTGTGGAGGAAGCTGCACCAAGCAATGGCTGTAGAGCCCTTTCCCTCCTTACAGTCTGGGAAGGCACCCCTCTGAGGATGCGGCATGTCTTGGATCAACACAACAGGGCACAGCCTACTCAAGCCAGCTGAGTGAGTCCTCGATGGGAGGTATCTCTATTTCTATCCCTCTCTCATTTTCTTTTCCATACCTACGGAATTTGTCCTTGAATTTCTCCAGTTCCTCACGGTTCTGGCCCAGTTCCATCTCCAGGTAGTCCTGACCTGACTCCAGCTCCCTCTCCATCGCCTCCATTTTGTTAGTCACATAGGTCAGTCGTCGGCGCAGTTCCTCATTCTCATGCTGCAGTAGCCTGGGGCACAGAGGAACAAGGTACCACTGAGTGCACAAGGGGTTTTCTAAATCAGAACTCCCCTCCTGCTCTGCTCTAGAGCCCAGGATCCATACAGGATCCCAAGGAAGTCAGGCACTGAAACTGTAGGAGACTTCAGCCCACACAGTGAGAAGTGCATCATTGTCAGGAGGTGGAGACTCAAACCCTTGAGGAGCAGGGACAGAGAAGAACACACCAGCCAGCCAGCTGTATTATCAGCTCCTTCTCATGTTACAGTGCTAGGATAAAGCCCACTAGCCAGACAGACTGTTCAGCTCCAGTTCCCTCACTGGTGAATGAAACCCGTTCAATAATTAATCCCAGTCCAGGTTAGAGGAGTTGGAGGCAAAAGATTGAAAGCCCTTTCTGCTCCCCTTGAGCTGTTCAAAAGCCCTCTGCTTTTAACATATGGTGGAAAGAGCACCTCCACACAGCCTGAGCCCAGGAGTAGAGATGATGGGGTGCAAAGGGAGATTGTGACCACAGCTGCCAGGCAACCCCATTCCATTAATCAACATTAATTGCTCCATTCCTCTTCAGCCAGGACATGCCTGGTGGTCAAAAGCATTTCCTGCTGCTTTTCATTCTTTAGTGCTCAGCCTTTCAGAGAAACTCAGAAACACAGCTTCTCTCTGGCAGTGCAAGTTCACCATGCCTTGGAGCACAATACTCACAGCTCTGTCCTCACACCACCAGCAGCTACTCCTAGTGCCTCACATCAGAAGAGTGGCAACAAAAATGGTTAAGGCAGGCACTGCTTTCTCCACCTTTGTTAAGGCTTCATCTGCTATTTTCTTCCACACCCAACTCCTGTGCCTGCCCCTGTACTGGGGAGCTCTGGGTCCTCCCTCCTGGGAAGGCAGACATGCAAGGCAGATGTTGGCAAGGCACAGACTAAAGCTCTTCCCACCTGGCCCCAAGAAGTTTCAATTTCTGAGGGGAACCCACAGGGCCAGTCAGTTTTAATGTGAAGGTGGCACAAAGCAGGATGTGAGGAATCCAGTACCACACAACTGCAGCACAACAAGCATAGAGGGGGAACAGAACACTTACTTCATCCTTTCTGCATCCGTCAAGGGATCCTGCACAGGGAAGAAAACAGCTGTGAGACTCTTACAGAGGAAGAGTGGGTTTCACATACTATCCTAAAGGGCAAAGTCCTGATTGCTAGGCTCTACCTGAGAGTCTCCCTCACCTCTTCTGACAAGTCATGCGAGGTAAGCATAGGGAGACTGGGAGCTCTACACACTGCTCAGGTGGCTGATACCAAGACAGTTTGTGTTCTAGCTCAGAGAAAACAGTTAGACTAAAAATCACCATACAAGTTGGGTAAATTTTTCCTCTCACAATGCAATCTCAGCATCTCCTGTAACATCATCACCTTAGCTGATGTTTCAGCTCCCTGCATCTCCACAGTTACTGGGTAGCAGGAATCTCACAGGCTAGCACACACAGAATTAACATGTCACCATAGCAATCAGCACTGGAGAGGACACACAAAAACACTACTGAGAATCATCTGGGAGCTGAAAAACTTGTCTGCTGTTTACTTCAGCCAGATTGTGCAGTGAAAGAGGTTTCTTTTTGTGGACTTGAGACCAGTCACTGTAACTAGTATGGGGGTAACATAAGAAACACCAAAGGCAAAAAAAGCCTGTGAATGAAACTAATGTTCTGGGTAAGATCCCCAGGGACATCTGGAGCAGGAACCTGCAAAACAAGGAGAAACAGCACAGCAACAAGAGCACATGGCTCAAACAGGTATTCTCACTCCCTCTGCACTCTCCATGTTAACCCACGAGATGGCTGCTGCCTGCCAGCATGGCAAGATTTTACAGCACTAGTAATCACAGTAGTTTCTGTGAAAGCCCAAGGCTGTGACCACTATCACAAAGGCGAGGCTGTCCACAGGATATTTTGGAGGCTTAGAGTACCAGCAGCACTGTACAAGCCCAAAGTGCTGCCATCCTTCAGATCTATCCATTAAGTGTTGCAGCCAGCTCTGGCCTGAGAAGCCACACCACAGACAGTTGCACATGAGGCTAAGCTGCTAGCAGTACCAGAGAAGAAAAAAATCACCCCAGTCTTGGTCATAAGACATCATGGGACTGCTCCTCTTATCAATTCACATTTTAAGAGTGTAGTGCTTAGTGCTTGCATACAC
Source organism: Rhea pennata (assembly GCF_028389875.1). NCBI lineage: Eukaryota > Metazoa > Chordata > Aves > Rheiformes > Rheidae > Rhea > Rhea pennata. The sequence goes on from NC_084665.1 coordinate 36,758,050, forward strand.
TCTCCCACCCCTAAAGGCAAAGCATTGATCCATCCTTTTCCTACATTCCAACTCCACATGCAATGGGTTAATTCATGCAGTTATCTAGCAACTGCCCTCCTTCCCTTCTCTCTCCCTCCAAAAAAACCGAACAGCTCAACATGTGCTCGTGATAAGCAAAGGTGATAGGCGATTCCTACTAAAATGAGGCTATGCCCCCAAAGCAGTCTAGAGGAAGAAAAAAGAGCGAGAGAAGGCTTACAAACAGTCATCAAATACAGAGATCCATTAACCCAGGATACACAAGCTTAGGGCATATACAAAGTAGTACCAGAAGCATCCAAGCAGGTCCCAACAACAAAGCTGCCTGCCTCCCATGTTCCTAAACACCAGAACTTCAGGGGGCCTCCACCCTGCCAATAGCTGGGAAGTCTGCAGTGGGGAGAGCAGCACCCACTCTTACTTTCCTGACTCCTGGGGCCAAGGGGAAAGCTGGTCCCTCTGGGAAGATACGCTCAACCTGGAGCACAGCCATGAGTGATACCACAAAAGAGCAGCTTCTGGCGATTAACCACCCAGTCTGGCTGCTCACCAACACTAGCACTTGTACCTCTGTGCACATCACCTGCTATCTTACTTCATCTCAAACTCCACTAAGGACAGAAGAGGAGTTTGCTCTTGCAACTTCTCTCTCTCCACCTCTAGCTCATTTGAAAGAGTTTCTTACAGTAAACAAAGTGATCTGGTGGGCCTCAGATTGAGACTTTGATCCTCACAGACACATGAAAGTTTTTTTGACTGCGCTTCCCATAGCAAGATGTCATACTGCAGCAAACACCAAGAGATGGGAACAATGCCAGCGCCTCAGGGCACACTCTCACTCCTCACACTAACTTTAAAGACAAACGAAAATCCAGGTTGGGGCACTGGCCTTTGTGAGACCTCTGTCTACAAGCCAGTGGCCTTGGCACCTATGGCACCTACCTTTTTTAGTGCCACACTGAAGGAAGGGGAGGATCTAGATGGGGAAGGCCCCTCCCCCTGACTCCAGCATGTTGGAGGGGAGTAGGATCCTTTCTCTGAGCAGTTCAACTCCACAGCCTGCTTCTGGCCAAGTTTAGTACACAGATGGTGTGGCTGTAATAGCTGCAAACTGGGGCTGGTCTTGTCCCTTCTGCCCTCTGTACTGCTTTTCCATGAAGACAGTGAGTGCTGCTGCCCAGATGACGTCCCCACCAGCCCCAGCTCCGCCAGTTGCTGCAGATCATATTGACACAGACCTACCACTCTCCTCTCCAAGGAAAGGAGTTTCTCCTTGCTGTCCTTTCTCCCCAGGACAGGTTTCTTTCTTAGTCTGAAAACTCTCTCAGCTTCTTCAGCACGCTTTCTTTGGCAGGAAGCCACTTCCAGCCTCTCACGTTTCATTTCTGTTTTTCTTCTGCTTGGACAAGGGGATCTTTCAGTTGCATGATTAGTTTTGACCTCTTCCAGGTGACCTTCCCCCTGGCCTTCTGGTATAGCACCTCTGGGGAAAGGGGGAGAGTCCCGGTCTCGCTCTGCTCCTCTGGCCTCTCCCAGCGAGCGCAAGCAAATGGGACTCAGCACCCGATGTGTAATCTCATCCAGGAATTTGGAGAACTGCAGCTTCTCCTCTGTGATCTTCTCTTTGCGCTTCACAGAGTCAGTGGCACTGCTGCTGCTGCGCTCCAGGGAGCACTTCTCCCTGTGGCTGAGGCAGAGCTGAGGATCACTATACTTGCGTGTACCACGGCCACGGGCAAGTGTCTCTACTGAGCGGGACTTGCGCAAGCTCTCAGGGCGCGGGCACGTCATGCCAGTCTGCTTCAGGATCCCTTTGAGAGGCAGGTGTGTGGAGGAGACTCTGAACTTCCTCGGTGTCAGGACTTCAGGAGGCTCTTTAAACATAAGTGAGCGCTCCAGGCTTCTGCTCTTGAAAGAGCAAGTGGGAGGGTGTCTTTCATCTCCAGACACCACAACCGTCTCCATGCTGCGGCTCACAAACTTGCTGAGATGTCCACGATTACGATTTGAGCACCGCTTCCCGCTTCGCTGCCCCATCTTTCCACCATGCAGCAGTGCTGGTGAGAAAGTCCGGCTCTTGATATTCAGCTCTGCTCTGCAACCTGTCACTTCCTTCTCACTGCTTGACTCCAGAGACCACAATGAGGAGAAGTTCAGGTTGCAAACCTCAAACCCCTCTGACTGCTTGAGTTGGCCTGCCTTGGCGTAACTAAACCCCGTTTGCTGGTGTGATGGTGCTAAGCCCTTTGCCACCCGGCAATCCGTTACCTGACTCTGTTCAGCCAAGATCACACCATCCTGGTCGTCACGAAGGATGGGTACATCATGGCGGATCTCACGATGCTGTGGAGGCGCCTTGCGGTAAGGCTTCTTGGACGGAGCTGTGCTTGACATCCTCCCACCTATGTGGCTCCGACAGCGGGTTACCTACCAACAGCAGAAAGGGCACAGAGGAGAGAGTTGCAGGTGCTCCATTGAACCCTAGAAGCTACCCAGCAGGAAATCCGCTCCCCTGAAGTCCCAGAGCAGGTCCCCATGCAGGGTACTAATAAAGCAAGGGAAGAAGGTGGCCACAGGCCTTGAGCAGCAGCTGCAGGAGAGAGCAGCAGAGTAAGAGGTAGCTGTGTCCTTCTCCCATCCTTCTCCCAGCCTGAGAGAGCAGAGGGCTGGCACATCCTCTCCCCGCCTCTGTATATGCTCACTCACGTAGTTTGTGTGTGTCCAGATTATATATAGCAAACGAGAACAGGCCTCAGAGCAGCATATTGATTAGGCTCTTTAGGAAAGGCCTTTTCCGATATGGAAACTGCAAGCCTTACAGGCAGCAGTGGTGGCTGGGGCAGAAGTTATTGATCGTGTGCTGTCACTGTCAGCAGGGACTACGTGGGAGGAGACTCCAGTCATTAAACAGCCCAAACCCCCAAGTTTTTAACTTACACTTGAGCTCAACTGGGGTAGACGCTAGGAAGCTTGTCAGAAGGAGGTACTACACCTTTACAACTGCTCATTCTGTTAGAAAACCCAGAGAAGACCCCAAAGGCACAGATGGCATCAAATGAGGGAGCAGTGCCACTAATGTTGGTACCCAACGTCAGATGTTGCAATATGCTGCAATATGCAGCAGTACCACTAAGAAAAAGACCAGATTTAGTTGCTGCCTCTTCATCCCAGTTGTATGAGGCAGGAGGATTCCTTATAGGCAGAAGCAGTAGCAGGAGAAGTGAAAATGAGGCAGAAGAAAAGCAGGTATCTGTATACATGGAAGAATCTTCTTCCTTCTACCACCTCAAGACTGTAGTGAAAGGCAGAAAAGCTTCCCCAGGCAGCCAAGATTTGAGTTATCCCAGTGGGCATAGGACAAGAAGTCTCAGATGCTAAAGACTTCATGTAGGGCCTGAGACCAGATTTCCCTCTGACGACAACACATGCTTTATTCATGATTCACCCTGTATTTGTGGTAAGTGCCCACTTTTTATGTGGGATCCACCATTTGCCTTGGTGGATCCTAAAACTGATCATAGGCTAGTGTCTCCACAGTCCTCAGCACCTGAACTGCAGCACTCCAAGGACAGAATTTGCTTCAACTCAGATCACACCCTGCCATCATCTATAGGCAGGACCATTTGACTCTCACCTGCATCCCCTTCAGGCAGTAGTGACCTTCTTTATAGACCAGTGGGTATCACGAGGTCAGTGACTTGTCAGATTTCATCTGCCAGTGAAAATTTTGGCTAGTGGAGCTTTTTTGAAGTCAAGCATCTAAATGGAGCCCCAAGAGCCATATCCAGTTTTCATATGCTCTTGCCTAACTGGGTCTTCTCAACACCAAGACTGAGCCCCTGAGAGGGCTGCCACATGTTACATGTCTGCACGTAGCACAGAGTGGCTCCAAGCCACAAGACTTTATATATCACAGGAATTTTTGTAAGCTATCTTCCACTCTGCAGGAAAACACAGGTTCACAAAAGCTTCTTAAGTCCTTTCCACAGACACAAGCAATTTCTTAGAATGAACCTGTAAAGCTCCTCCATCAAAACCCTGTGAAACTCACCTTCGCAGCAGTCATTCCCTCAAGGTCTCTCTCCTAAAAATGTAAGTAGGTGAAGGGATCTCTAATGCTTTAATCACATCCAGCATATGGAATGTACATGCCACTGTAGCCCCACACAAAACAGCTAAACCTGCCCTTCTAGGAAGGCTTTTCTCCTCTTCAAAGAGGAAAGCTGAAATCCTGGCTAGAAGCAAGGTTATGAGCACCCCACCATTCACCAGGTGATTGGGGAGACTTTTCTGTCAACTCCTGCCACACTAAAGACAGGATGTGCTCATGCAGATATCCCAAGCTTGAACCACTGTAATTTTTCTAGCCCACAAGAACCTGAGTACTTACCAGCCTGGGCTCAAATATGAAGCCTCATGAAGCAAGGACACTCAGACACCCTGAAAAAGGGAAACACGAAGACCTTAGCATCCATCAAAAAGCCAAGTTTGAAACTTCATCTCATAATTATGTAACGAACAAGGATTATTTACAGCAGAGGACAACAGAATGCTCATCCCATTCCAAGTCCTTGCCCTAAACTCACCACAGATCTTCTGAAAGTAAAGGAAATTAGCTTTGGGAAGTCAGAGCCAGCAAGAGCTGGAAAGGTTCCTGGCACAGACATGTGCAAGGCACTCAGGAACTCTGCTCCAAAATCCAGGAAGCAACAGTTTCAAGGCAACCTTAGTTCCAGGCAGGCCTAAACAAACCTTCCACCAGATGGGGTCCTTACAGCTAATCTATTCCTGCTGCTCTAGAGGGATGCTAACTGCGAAGCCTTAGGTACAGAACTCGTAGTGCTAACAGTTACCACATTTGTCCTTTTAAGTTAGTGCTTCTGCTAACACTGCAAGTGAGCTGGCAGTTACCAGCCTCTCACTTGAGCCAAAAGACTATTTTCTTGCTTCAATAGCCCACACCTCTGTAAGAGGGAAGAAGGCAAGCTACTCTCTGACTTCCAGCAAGTAGCATGTCATGCTCCACCTTGCTGCTAATAGGCTGCTGCAAAATAATATCCATCCAACTGGGGACAAAACATAAGTTCAGAAACAAACTTCCTCTCTGTTCAAAGCCCAGGGTACCCACCACTACAAGAAGAAAAATGCATTGACCTGGGAACTAGCTGTAAGGGCCTATCTCTGAGGCCATCTCCCTGTCACTAGCATGAAAGAGATTGCAGCTGGGCACTCCCTTCCCTGATGCACTTCTGTTGCTGCTGCTTTTTCCCAGTCAATGGCAGTAAACCCTGGGAGGGGGGACAGGAGTGCAGGGTGTGGAGCAGTTGTACACACACAGAGAGAGCCAGATGGCAGGTGAATGGTACAGGCAGGCAATTGGGACCACGCAAACTTAAGCTCTGCCAAAACAAGTTAAAGAAGTGCCCCAGCACTGGCCCTGCCCCAACAAGCTGTCTGGCCCCTTTCCTTACTACAGTGCTATAGTCAGGTCTCAACTAGCACAGAAAAAACAGCTTCACAATCGCATAACTGCTCTGCGGGGCAAAGCTGTAAATTCAGGGAGAGTGAGCGTGCACCTCCAGGAAGGACCAGGTCAGTGTAGTTTGAACCTGCTTTTCCACCATCTCCCAGAAGCTGGTTTAGTATCAAGGCAACACCACTAGCCACAGGTTGGCAGACAAACAGAGGCTTCCAGTAACAGCTACCCTCACAGGTCCATGCATGTTTCCATTGCAGAGGCCCTCAGAATAAACATGCCAAAGGCCTCACTGTCTCTCAGCATGCAGTTCCTCAAGCTCGAGTAGGACCGTCCTGCTTTCTGCCCAGCACCTAGCAACCCTGTTACTTGCCATCTCATTTCCTGGATTACACTAGGATTTGTAGTCTATCCCCATAGTCAGAGAATTTCCAGAGACACTTAAATACTCACAGTCCTCTCCAGGTAACTTCCCCTTAACTAAGGGCTTACAGGTCCAAAGTGACGATGTGCCCAAACATCTCTGACTGCTTGTCTCCGAGTCAGCTTTCTGCTGTCAGCATCCAGCAGTGTCTGGCCAACAGCTCCTGAAACATGAGAAAGGAAAATTGGTGTCAGTCACGTATCAGCACAATATATGGAATCAGGCATGCGCAGAGCTACCTACAGCCAGGTGCCACAGCAGGAGTGAACAGCAAAATGCTGTACCATCAGGCTACTGCCTGATGGTAGGACCCTCCAGTGAAACAAGCTCCTTGTCTCTACTGTACACCAAATAGGGAAGGTCTTTTAACCATCACTCCACCAAGCAAGATGCCTATGCAAACTGGAAGAACAGCTGCCTGGAGCCAGGCTGCCAGTCAGTCTCTGAAATGCAGCAGTTTTTCCAAGAAGGCTCCAGGGGTCATTGCTTCCCCACACGTGTTCTCATCCAACATCAGGACTCCAGTTTCTGTAACTCTGCCCCAACTACCCTGTCACACTCAGCAGATTTCTTTCTCTGAATTCCCTCCGCCAACCAGCACAGTTAAACCCTTTCTATCTGCAACACCTTGGCTTTCTTTGCTACCACAGATCAGGGGGAGAGAGAAAATCCCAAAGTGGCTTAATTCACCACATCTTTTCAGAGAAAGCACATGCTTTCTGCAGAGCAGATGGATCTAAATTTTACTCCAAGGCACAAAAGCATATAGATAATACCTAGTAACAGAAATACACGCAGATTCTGCTCTACAGTCACCAAGCTATTCACAAGCCCCTCTCAGAAGGAGCTTGCAGTCAAATCCACATTTTAACTACTCCAGAGCTGCTCGGTTTTAGCCTGAAGCTATAGCAAGGACAGCTCTTCCATCAAATCTTTAACTATTCTAATCATCACTGTAATACAATAGGAAACTTAACCTCTTGGTGCCTTTTATCTGCACTTTCTATCTCTCATTAGCAAGCAGTGCTCCTGTACACTTACAGTCTTCCTCCTAGCCAGCTATTGCCTGCAGTTGCCCCAATTCTACTTTCTTCTAGCTACTGCCTAGAGCAGTACCAGTGTCATTTCTGAGCTAACTGACAGATACAGCTTCACTGGAATGGCTCATGCAAGGCTAGAAGACTTGGGCTTACACTGATCAGTTAGCAATGGTCATGTCTTCCAGGTAAACAGAAACAAACACACAGTGCACCAGAAGACTCCAGAAGAAAACTAACAACTTGCTTTGTTAATGCAAAAAGCTTTAAAGAGCAAAAAGGAGGAATCCTCCACTCCCTCTTAAAGAGAGAGAACATAGAACCTCTTTCCCCTTCACAGTGACATAGTGCAGTTCATCTTCTGAGTACATAAACTTATCTATAGTTGTTTTTATCAAAGTGCATCCTTCACGGCAAAATTCACCTTCTCCACTTGCAGAACGGCTACATTCTCTGTGGGGTCTGAGAAAGGCAACATGTTTATCATACATCAGGAACAGGTGATATAGCATAGAACTGCTTAGACTATTCTGTACAGGATCCACAAAACTAACAGCCACTCGATATTCATGCAAAAAAAACCACAACACTACCCATCTGCCTCACTTTCTCTAGACGACCTCTTGCTCTTCATAACACACTCAAAGAACAAAAAAAGCCAAAGAGGGATCCTTTGGACAAAAGGGGAGAGCACTGAAATGAATGACACTTCCAGATACCTTTTGTCTTCCTGATAACTTGGTAAGTCCCTCAAACCCCTGGGTAACTAATATATAGACTTTGGTTCTCAAACTAGGAGGCACACAGTTTTTGCCAGCTTGTGGTTGAAGCAGTTGACCATTCCCTGCAAAATGCAGGAGGACTTGCAGGGTTTTCCCCATCACCACTTTTTCTTCCGTTGTCTTTTCTGTCTCTATAAAGTAGCCTGTTTGCCAGCATTCAGGCTCAGCAGTCTCCCTTCCTTGTGATTATGCTGCAGAGGATGTTTCTCATTTCAGCCATTGCTTCATTTTTCCAGCCTTCTCCTTCTAAAATAGCACCTTTTTAAGACAGTATTTTTTTAATCTTCCTTTTCATTCAGGAAGATAAACTTGAATGAGAAAATACATTCCATAACACAATCTGAATCATATTTGTTTCTAGTGCAACACTACAGTAACAATCCTTAGCTATCACAAAGTCAGAGTATCCTGAAACATTCTGATCCCAATACTCATGTGTTAGCATGCATGAACAAAAGATGCTGCTACTGTTCTGTACCACGTATCTAAACGCTACACCTAATCCAGAATTTTCACTGTTTGGGCCAACCTATATTCTGAATACATATCCAGTACAGGAGATTGTCACGTACTGCTCTAGGAGGTAACAATTTCACTCCACTAGTATCATAGGAAGCAAAAGCAAGAGAGACTTGTTCACTTTTCTTCCTGTGCTTATGCGAGAGTTAACCTTACCCTCCATATGTCTCAGGATAGATTACTTGAGAAGCTGCTGCAGCAAGCACACTCAAGACAACTAATCAGCAAGATAGATGATGGAGGCACTGCATCAAGAGCCCTGTCCAGGAGAGATGAGTCTGAAGTCATAAGCAGCCCCTGTAGACTGCTGGTGCCAAGTATGACGGAAAAGGACTGCAAGGTTATTAAAGGCTGCTTTAACATTTAATGAGAGATCACCTTCTCATTCAAAGAAGGAATTCCAATTAGAAATATATTCTGATCCATTCTGTTGCTGGATACTTTGAGGCTCTACTTAAAAAACAGACGACAACTCCCAGTGCAGAATCTTGCATCCTAGTTTTGCTTGTATCAGGTATGTTAATGCTCAAAATACAGGTCTGAGTAAAAGCATTATAGTGACTCTTAGATTAAAATTGAGTTTCAGGAGGATTATTGCTCATTCCTGCTTTCTCATACCAATTAACCTTGATCATTAGGCAGAAAGCTCTGTTCCCTGCATGTGAATGACTCCAAAAGACATCAAGAAAAAGGGATCATACTAGCTGTTGAACAACAGGCAATGTAATAAGCCCTACTTAACACCTTATATATTTCCAAAGTAAATGAAATCAGTAGACTCTACAGTCTTACATAGCTCTTATTGAATATAAATACCGCCGGACATATCATGTGTCTGTTATGTATATATGCACCCTGTGGAAGTCCCTTAAAAGTCATCAGAATCACACTTTCCTCATGGTCCTTCTCCCTCCTTCCACAATACAGAGATCCCAGTCCCCTTATTTCTGTTACACTTCACATCCTTAAGTATGCATTTTATGATCTACCGTCTCCAGTGCGCAATGAGTAGCTTAACTCCCCTAACCCTTTTATAAAAGCCAGAATAGCTCCGCATTGCACAGGAAACACTGCTCTAACATCGCTAACACATAGCACGCTCTGGAATAGAACGCAACAGCTGATGGACATCGTACCAGGAACAGCACAGGAAGCACAGGACCCAAATCCAATTCCCAGAAGGAATGTTAATGGAGAATAAAAATACCCAAGGGAGATTTTGACCAGGAAGTGAGCACTAGCTTTCTAATATATATCATAGAATCACAGAACGGTAAGGTTGGAAGGGGCCTCTGGAGATCATCTAGTCCAACCCTCAGCATACCCCATATGGGGACTGAACCCGCGACCTTGGCGCTAACCAACTGAGCTAAACCTGCCCCCATATAAAAGCACAGAACCACCTTTAACATCTACCTCTGAAACTGCACAAGAACCAGCTCAGCAAAGTCATCTGCCAAGTTACCTTTGGCACTGTCAGCTAACAAAAGGGTTAATGATAGCTTGTTGTCCAAAAATGCTGACGCACAGGAAGCCCGTTTAGTTTGTTCAGTGATCCTTTCAGCTCTCACGAAGTGGTTTTGGGCTGCAAATTTCCAGAGCCTTTTTACATTTACACCTTGGATTTCCTGTCCTTCCCCACTCCATCTCTTTTTACCCCTGCTCTTTTAAGATGTCTTCTGTGCAGGCAGAACTAAGTAATTGCTTTTTCTGCCTGAGGTCTAACAGCAACACTACTGAGGCAATGACAGGCACTTTTGGACCTTCTTAGATATTTAGAGATGCAGACAAGGCCCTTAGACAAAAACTCGTGGAGATCAGGAACTTCTCAGAGTTCTCCTAAAAATAGCTGTCCAGTCCCTGCCACCAAAAGCAAATCTTAACACTCTAACACATGCATATGACAAGAGCTGGTAGATCACAGGAGTGAAATTAAGGAACTATGGCTCTAAAGTTTTTCTCCCAATCACAAGCTAGGGAACAGCTGTAGCAAGCAAACGTTTGGACAGTAGTGAAGCAAGGAGTAGGTGGACATTTCTGAAGAAAATAAGCATGTAGGAATTATGTTTCCAGGCCTCTGTCAGCTTCTATGCTACGGAGGAAGGGAACAAACGGGGAAAAAAAAGAAAACCAACCAGACAAAAATGTTACCTTCCTAGAGGATTAAAAATTAAGACAAACTAGGAACAGCTTAAATTCTTAAGCAACCAATGAGTGGCCTTCTCAAACCCTATAGGCATTCTCTAAGCCTCATACAATCAACAGTAATTAATATCAGTAGTCCTCCTCTTTCATCCTTTGATCGTAAAATTTCTGAGAAAGCTATACCCTTCAACTCCTCAATGCCAGGAACTGCAGTCATTGAACTGTCCCTCTAGCAGAGAATAAAGCAATACTAAAGAATGCTCCATTACTGTTACCTATATGACTGCCTCAATATGCTGCTCAAAACATCCCAGCCCTCTATGAGTCGCAGTAATGAAGAAGCAGCTAACACTCTGTACAGTATCTGCTCAGACTGACAAAGGAGCCTCCTTCCCCAGCCCTTATTTACAGAGGACAGAGGGACAGGTTTATCGCAGTTATCCAGCCTACAGAGCATTTTCAACATTGAGGAAGCTGTCCTAATGCTTGCAGGTGTTGGCAAAAGCAAACACCAAGAAATGAAATTCACCCACAGGCAGAAAACGCAAGATTTATTAACTAGGTTCAGCGTATTCAGCAAGAAAGAAAACTGGTATCTGTATTAATTACGTAGCAACCTCTTCCTTGGTCAGTTTTGTACATGGGGAAGTCACCATTCATACTGAGGTGCATACTGGGGAGACATAGTGACTGGGAAACAGCATCAAACTAGGTGAAATTTCTCTCAAGCTCTGCCTAGCTGCAGGAAAGTCCAGTACAAATGTGCTCAACCACCTGAATCCCTGGAAACATTAAACATATAAAAAGGTTTTGAGATGCTACTTTTGCTACATGTACAGCACGTAACCAGATCTATAGGCACCAGATCTGTAGTGGCAGGCTGATGGGGAACCCTAAGACAACATTCCAGACATCTCACACTTGTATGAGACAACAAAAGTCAGATTTATGAGGAACAAGCTGCTTTAATCTAACTTTACGGTTAGGAGTGATGAACTTGTACAAAGATTTGCAATGGTCAGTTTGCTCATCCTCCACCAATACGCACCACAACGGGCTCTTTCATTTAACAATCACATGGCTACAGCCAAACATGACATATTGTTCAGCAAATAATAAAAAGGATCAGCTTTTCCCCTAAGGTCTTGTCTACATATACGCTGTACAAAATTAAATTGACTTAGAAAATAATGTAAAGCAGTATAACCCTCTTGGGTAAATGTTCTTAATTCAGTTTAAGAGTACTCTGTTTTAAATCAACTTAAGTTAAATAGATACAAGATACAAATTAAATTAAGGATGCCTATACAAGAATGTTGCACTAATTTAATCATAACCATTTCTAATCTGATTAAGTTAAACCAGTACAGCTCCCCTGCAAAGGCAAGATCTTTAACAATATTAAATGTAACCCCTTTATTGCCCTTTTCCGCTTCCAAAACAAAATTTTTTTAAACATAGAGTGGCATCTCCTTTTGAGAGTCAATGTAAGCTAACTACACTATACAAAATATATTAAGGCATTAAAGTTATTGACATTTATGTGACTTCAAAATTTTATTACTTCTGTGCCAACTAAACATCACCATAATGCTAAGACCTGCATGGCATAATATTTTCTTTGTCCTTCCCAAGCAAGAGAAGGGTGTTAATGAGTACCCATGCTGGACTCTTTCTGTACACATACAGATTCCTTTTGCTTGCTGATGTCCAGTGCATCTAGTGCACTCCAGACACTGAGAAGGAATGTTCCACACACTCATTCCTGAGGGTATGGCTCACCAACAGCTTATCTGGGCAAATTGGTGTGTGGAGTTAGATCATAGTAGCTAACTGCCTCCTGGCATGGTCTTACTACTGCCTCTCTTCCAACAAAACATAAAGTTCTCTTGCTAACTGCGGGGTAACCACATATACGAAGCAAGTCTGAGGCCATCAGACCTAACATGCTGTAAATCCATACCCTAAAACCACTTCTCGCTTCCACAATTCCTACAGCATTTCCCATTGAAATGCATTACCAAAAGTAAATTTCAGCAATTCCAAGATTATCTTTTTTCCAATTCCTCATTTAATACTATCTGAACTGTTTCTCCTGAGTATCAAGACCTAATTTATTATCTTCGCTCTTTTTGCGCTCTCACTTTCACCTCTACCTGCTTCTCCAAACTGGTCTCTTCGAGCTCACTCCAACCTTCCTCATATCCACTCCAGCAATGCAGCCTTCACCATCTCATCACTGCCTTCTTCCACGGCCATCTCGCAGCTACCATATACAGAACAACTTTCGCTCCCAGTGCAACAAGATTTCCGTAGTCAGTACCCAGTGGAGAGAATACCAGCAGGAAAGCACTGGGGGAGGGTCACTCTATTCAGGTGCTAGAGAGAAAGACAATGGGAAAGATACTTCAGAAACTAAATTGTGCCACAACACTGAACAATCTGATGAAAACACACCTCTGCTAAGTGCCAGGAGCATGTGTGAAACCAAACAGAGTTTTAAATCCATTTTATTTATTTATTATTGTTTTGGAAGCACTATTTTGAAGTACTGATCACATGGCAACAGGGACTGTGGATACACACGAGTTTAGTTGCTAGGGGAACCATACTTCCACATTTTGAGATTTAAATCTCAACTTTCGTAAAGGGCTGCAGGAACATTTTAGTAATAAGCTGCTTGATCTTGCATTTCAGATTCCCACTACAATTACAAGGTTATGTGGCCCCACACCAGCACTAGGATTCATGTGTACTAGGCACTGAGGCATGCGCTGCATACATGCACTGAGGAAGGCAGGAACAATTCCCGTTCCATAAGCAAAGAAACTGAGGCACCAGGAGAAAAAACAGTTTTGTGCACTGTATTTGCATGAAACTTCACGTAGGAGGAAGACAGCCTTAGGTGTTTTGAAAAATGCAGTATAGGGAAATTCAGCAAGACACAGCCATATTTCTTGCACCTAAAACAGAAGCGACTGGGATAAAAAGAAGAAAAGTGTGTATGAACTTAGCCTCTACCTGACAAAGAGAAGCTGAATAGCCTAGGATTCTTTACAAATACAAATAAAGCAGCTACCCTCATCCATTAATAGGAGAACAATATTTATACTATGCTCAATTCCCTCTGCTGCTAGGGCTTAATCCTAGTAGGAATCGTTTTGGTTTAATTAGCTTTTCCCTAGCAGATGGTCAGATGTGAGAGGCAGAGAATGGTACAGGCTTAACTGTTGTGTGATTGTGCAGCTGCATCTGTAGCTGAACAGTTAAGCATGTCCAGGAGTCCAGTTGTAGTCTGCACGACATAGTTCATCTCTGGCATTAGCCAAATGTCAGCTTCCTCTTTCTCCAGATTATATGCCACAGCCAGAGGCATTATCCAAAGGCAGGCAAACAACTAACACGCAGTCTCCCCCTTATCCCCTTTGTCACAGAAAGCCCTCAAATCTTAGCTGAGAGTCCCTCTTTTCTTTGGTGACACAGAAGCACATTCAGAAGCATTGCCATGGAAACTTAAACCATCTTCTGTGCTATCTATCAGAGAAGATCTTTAAGCATAGAAATATTTTATGATCTCTACAGCACTGAATACAGACAATGGTCAGTGTACTGAAGTAAAATTACACGCTCCAGTGCTGTGTAAGGACAGCAGTAGGTCATTCTTAAACCAGCCAGCCTGATCCTCACTTTACACACAACATGCAATAGTTTTTTTTTGAGCTGGCAGCAAAAAGCCATTTAGCACTGGGACAGAGGTGGTATTAAGGTAACAAACTCATCCAACCAGAGAAGAAGAGAGGAAGTGTTCACAGCCTTTTCCCAAAGTTGACCAAGTCTTGTTACTTTGCCTTCCCAAAAGCTAAAAGTGATAGCGCTACTTACTCCCTCACAAAGAGCGCTTCCCCCTAAGCATGGATGTCTCCCACTCAATTTAAGTCCTAGCCATTTCCTTCTCTGGAGCTGCATCAGACATTCTCCACAGACTTCCACGTGGCCTTTGTATCCAGGCACCACTTTGTGTCAGAGCACCCACACCTACATGCTGGCAGCAGTAGTCTCCAGAGGCCACTGCTTCAAAAACATGCTTCGGGCCTAGCAGATTCAGAGCCTGAGCCAAGGGCAAGAATAGGCACAAAACTTGTCTCAACTCTGTAAACAGTGGAGCAGCATGGTTCTCAAAGCACAACGTAACCCTGAAGCATCTTCTCCCTTTTTTGTGGTATGGCCCTGTAGTTAGTCTTGCCTCAGTTTGCCTGCTGGATTTTCTTTTTGTTTTCTTTTTCTTTTTTTTTAATGATTCTCTTAGCCTTCTTCAGCATCACCAGACTGCTGAGAGATTTTATTCCAAAAGTTTAGTCACAGAAATACAACACAGCTTAATCCACCTAAAGAAAAACAAACAGATCCACCCACTTATCTTTCATTGCTGACCTGTACAGAGCACGCAACTGGCAATAGCTCTTCTCTTCACATTCACCCGGGCTCCTCCCATAAGTCCTTTCAACAGCAGGATCCTAACCGACAGGACCTACACCTCTACTCCCTGCCCTACAGACTGCACTGAAGACCGCCTGCCACCAACAGTCATGGGCCACTTGTCCTTCTCTATATGCTGCATTACACTTCCTACATCTACCGTTCTGCCTTGGGGATAACCACAGACACCCCTGCTTCACTTCTCTCGGACACAGCCTTTCCTGGGAACAGAGTGAGAGCTTTCATCAACTGTCTTCTTTCACGCTTGCTGTCACTGCTAAAACCAAAGTTGTTCCCAACTGCTAATAACCAGCATGAACTGTCCCAAGTGGTAATTGTAGTGAGGGCCAGGCATGCCAGTGTTACCACAAGGCCAGCTTGTCCTGACTAGCACTACATCCCCTGCCTAGTGTTGCTCTTGCAAAACTGAAGTGCTTGGTCTTTACCGCCGTTATCCTTTAGGATAGCACAAGCTTGTTAATTATTCTGAGGTTAAGGAAAAAAATCTCCTTCTGAGCAGCGAAGATGGGCTTTTCTCCTTCACACAGCTCCTCCCTCTAGACTTCTCTGTAAGAGAGCTCTGTGCAGACCTTCACTTCAGTTTACTATCTCTCTTTCTCAGCATGCCCTCTGAAGTCCCCCCTCCTGTCACCTATCCTCCAAGGGGCTCTAACTGAGACTGGAAGATGACCAGCCCCACGTATCCTAAAGAAAGCAAACTACCACGTTCCAAGTACCTTTTTTTGTTTGTTTTTAAATGTCTTAGATTAAACCACTCAAGAAGCTAACAGCTTGCAATTCCCCTCATCTAAGGACAAAGACACTGGAGGAATACCAACGTATCGCCAGACAGATGTTGTGAAGAGGTGTCTGTCCAGTGTTGAGAGCAAGCTGGCAGCTGATGCCTTGGGCTTCATGCAGCTGCAAGAGCCGGGGCCTAAAGAGGCTGTGACTCTGGACTAAGGAATGTCTTAACTGCAGAAACACCACCACATCTGCTCCTGCCTCAAGGTGCCCCAGGACCAGATCAATTTCCTCATTTTACTGTCTGGCTGTGGGGCTGCTTTCTGCTCCCTGTCCCACCAGGGGGAGATCTAACTACTCAGAGAGGGTTACTGCTACGCACCCACAGGAGCGCATCCCCTTCAGCAGAGGTGTTTGGACACAGACCCCAAAGCACAGGGACCAGGATTCCTTCATCTTCCTGAAGGCCAGCAGGAAAACGAAGCTGAGGAACTAGCCACTTTCTCTCTACCATGTATTAAAATTCACAGATGGGAAAGAAAAGGGACAAGACTGAGGCCACCCTCCTCAGCCAACATCACCTCCATTTAATTCTAGCTCCCTTTCTGTCAACAAGAAAGCACCAGCAGGAGTAATGTTTAATCCTAAGCAAGACCCCTATTTTTGCAGCAGTAGCCTCTATCTCATGACAAAGCTGAAATGCCTCAACAATAAATGCACAATGATTATGTACACTTAAAGGTTCAATCAATAGCTTTCTACATAATCCAATTTTAAACTCCCTTATACTTTTGCTACACTTCACATTGCCACAGGGCATATTGTTCAGTTCGGTATTGCACAACAGAGGAAGGAGAAGGAAGATTCAGGCAACACAGACTTTTCTTCACAATAGGACAATCAGTGGCAATTAACTTGAAATAAAATGTACAGTCCATATGAAATCAGGGAAGAAGAGAGCCCAGTACAAATAATTTCCAATCTTTTCACAATCAAAAGAGTCTTTGGCAACAAGTAACAACTCTCCTAACCATCTAAAATTGAGATCCTGATTTGAGAAGTGATACAGCCTTGTCCAGAGACAGTGGCATGGTCTGGTATGGTAGTTCTGCAGCAATGGAGCTGGAGACTGTGGCAACAGCCAGAAAGCAACAACTGTGCTATAAAGCCAAAGCTAAGGATAGTAGTATGAAGGTCTCCCATAGCAGACAAACTTTAATGTGGAAGCAACTGGCTGGTCACAGAATTCAAGACTGCTGAGAACTGCCAGAAGGAAAACTCTAAGTCCCAAAGACCAAAACAAACTGTTTAATGAACTGAACAGCCTAGGGCTTACCCAGGACACAGAAGATGCTCAACTGTGTTTTCTACAAGCCTTGCGCAAAGCATCCCTATACTCACAATGGCACTGCCAAAAGGGACCTTCTTTCCCTGTACCAAGCAAATGAAGGATTTATGGAAAAGAGAGCAGGGATGGCTTGCATGACAGGGCCATAGAAAACTAGTGTCTGTTTGGCCCAGACATCAAGGCAAGGATCCCAGAATAATGCATCTGCATCCTGATCTGCCATTCCTCACCAAACTTCCAGGACTCAACTGCCAGCTGTTGGGGTGCTAGCCAGAAAACACAGGCTTTTTTAGAACAAGCTGGAACAGTTCAGCTGCAGTGGATACATAAGAATGTTTACCCCACTGACTGGGGGAAGCTCTCCTGCCTGGGGTTAAATCTTGGGTTTGCTCCATCTCTGGATGTACAACTGTACAACACAGTTTGTACTGGGAAGCTTGATGGCACGAGCCACTCAATCAACTGCTGATTTGCCACAAGCACACAAGGCTGCAGGGGGACAAGCCAACCTTAATTGGCCTTATCAGTGTAAATTAAGCCCTACAACACACCCAAGCAAACAGTCAGTTCCTTTGGAGGAGCAGGCATGAGTTATTTTGCTGCAGCTATAAAGGAAACATTGCTGCTAGGACATGCCCCTGGAGTGACTGTGCCGCTCGGCTCTCCCGCTGCATTCCTGGGGTTGTTTAGCATGGACTCAGCTCCAGCCTTTCCACAAGCAAGAAGCAGTCTGAACCCTGAATGCCATCTGCAAACACTGCCAGACTCCACCTCCTGCGTGCCTGCAGGCCACCAGGTGTGGCCAGGAATGGCACAAGCTACACACCAAACACACCTTTGATGTGGAGCTGAAAGCATGTAGCCAGGGGGCATGAACAGCACGCCGCCCCGCCGCCTCACTGACTCCCAGTGCAGGAATGTGGCTGCAACCACAGGCCAAGGAAGGCAAACACATTGCATTCCTGGCCAGGCAGGGAAGGAAAACAAGCAGCCAGCCCACACACCCGCCACACGCCCCGCGCATGCCAGCCCTGCCACTGCCAGGAACCCTACGACAGCTTTAGTCCCAGACTTGTCTGTGGGAGAGTTCTCCAGGTGATGTCTTGAGCCATGGGGCACAAGAAAAAGAGCAAGGCAGAACAGTTAGCAACAGGGCATGCAAGCTGGAGGGAGGAGAAGAGCAGCCATCAGGGCTGGGAAGTAACCACATTCCAGGGCAGAAACAGAGCTCTGTGCAGTAGCCTGGGAAGGGAATTTCCCTGACATTTCCTATAAGACAAGGGGCAAACACAACACTGAGTCTTGCTGTGCTGAGTGGGCACAGTTGAATGGAAAGCTGACTTCAGGCATCGAAGGTGCTTGGAAGGATCCAGACCTTTTTTATTCCTCAGGAAACCCCTCTACCTAAAGTCAACCAGCTTCTCTGAGATACAATCACCTCCTCCTTATCACAACGTCCTTTCGCAGACACTGTCCTCACTACTCACAGAAACAGATCTGATCTTCATATTGTACACGATTCTCCCCCTACCAGCATGGACACTTGGTCACTCACATGACTATGAGAATAAAAGCTCAGTGTATGAAGATCTATGACATTCCTCTTCTCCCAGGACCTCACTATTTCAGACTTACAAGCAGACCCTATGCTCTGGCCAGAAAAACACTACTCCATTTCCACATGGCACTCCTTCAAACTCCAAAGCCTTCCAGAAGCCACTCTTCCCAAACAGGAAGCTACTCCAAAAGGAAGGGATTGGAGGATGCAGCAGGAGCTACAAGTTATCCATGTCCTCAAGCCAATGTAAAGAAAAGACATATTGTGAATCCCTCATGTTGTGAATCTGCACTTACTTTATGTAATACAATTAGCCATCAACCTACCCTTAAAAACCCATTTCCCAGTGCTGAAGTCCAGTTATAAAACTTAACAGCCAATGTTCTCTCAATGTGAAACAGGAAAGCCACCATTCTGATGAGCACTGCAGCAAGGATATATTCCACCTAAATCTGCACCAATACCCCAAAGGTCTCCAAAGAGAACTCCAATACACTACACTTCACACAGCAGGTTCTGATACTCAGCAAACGGATGTCAGAAAGGAGCAGAATTTCACAACATAAAAATGAGAGAAATTATGCAACACAAGCTGATATGGCAGAATGGATATTCTTCTGCTGTCCAAGAAGCAGAGAGGGATGCACACACAAACAGAGGGAGCCCTGTGTTGTCACTGCACAGAGCAGTGTCAGCAAATTCAAACAGCACCAGTGAAGGGCTGAAATGTCGTAATCTCTGGGGAACCTGGAAGGGGAAAGGTCAACATAGCCACAAGCTTCAGGAACATACCGATGCATCTAGCAAGCCGCCAGAGCAGGGATGGTTTATAAGCCTGTGGCCCAGCTGCTCCACACCCTATATGTGCATTTCAAGGCCCTCACTGAGGGATATGGTCTGGTATTAGGTAATTAGAGCAGACCAGATGAAGTCTTGATTTCCAATGCCTATTAAAATTCAAGGCCTCAAGCTACTTAGTTTCTTCCAAGACTGTAAGGTAGGCTACTGCACTAGCTCTAGTGCCTGGGAAAAAAAGAGGCCTGAAAGGCCAGATTTACCAATAGATTTATATCCAAAGATATAAATAGAAGCCTGGCAGGACTTACAAAAGCACCCAAACAGATTAGGTGTCTCAATCACCATATGCAGGAAAAACAGCTTCTCTGTTTCTAGCCACTCCATACCTCTCCAACCCCAGCCACCAGAAGAAAACCTAATTCAGAGAGAATGGATGCCCCTGCTGCTCAACAGGTTGCCAAAAGCCATCTCTGTGCAATCCACTCCAATGGCGACTGTGCCCAAATTCCCACAAGTCTCACCACTGCAACCTGCAATGGCTGCAGCTTTCGCAGCATTTAGACCTGTCTGCTTCCTGGAATAGGAGCTGCCTCTTCAGCCTCTCCTTTCCCCTCCTCCACTACACCCTTATTTTTCATACACTTAATACTGTTTCAAGGTACAACCCTTATCCTGCCACTGGTGGGCGGGTGAGTGGGGGAAAGGGGCCCTTTATAACTGCAGTGTTGCAATCTGCCAGCCCGGCCAGGCAGCCTGTTCTCACCTGCACTGTATTAAATACCTTATAACTGATTACACTCCCATGGGGCATGATTAGCAGTCTTCAGAGAACAAAGTCTACTTTCATTAGAATGAGAACAGACACGTACTGCTAACCTACTACACAGCCGGGCAGGCAAGGAAACGGGGTGGGGGGGGGGGGGAGAAGAAGGGTGTGTGGGGGGGAAAGAGTTAACTTCACTGCTACCCCAATTCTTTCATTCCCTCACCTATTCCAGAGTTTTTGAGCTGCGATTTGCACTGCCATGAATTATTCCCTTTAGACCTAGCCCAGAAGATTTAGGTAATGCAAGCTCATAAACAAACTGCTGTCATGGAAGACGAGCAAAGTCCTGACCTGGAGAGGTACAGCCTTGAGGTAAGTGGCTTGAGCTTTGCTCTGATGACAGCAATTCCTTGACATCATTTTGCAGGAAAAGGGAAGGCTGGATTCCCACAGCAGCATCAAAAACAGCAAGGGGAAAGAAAGCTTGAAATGTAATCACATACATACACCTCCATCCAGCACTCAGTATATGTCTGGAAAATCTATATAAGAAAGAAAAAAAGCATCTAATTTAGTATCTAGGTTAATAGCTGTCCAGAATCAGGTGGTTTTTTTTCTTGGGCTGCATAGAGGAGGCAGGAAACAGAAGGAAAGCCCTCTCAATTTGAGACAGATAATTGTGATCCCCAAACATACACAGTCCACACACACTGCAGGAACAAAGAACCAGCTTGATGGCAGCTTAGCCAATCTGACATGAAATGACCTACAGCTCATTATAAGGTGTCTTCAAAATCTCTAATGCACACACAAACAGCCACAAACATATTTCATACTATTTGGCCTCCATCTCAACAAAGTGCACATGTACACATATACACAAACAATCAAATAAACTGCACAGCTTTCACCAAAGGAGTAAGAAAAAAAAATAGAGGCTTAGACAAGCCCAGGATCAGCCCTTCCAGATACTTCCTCCAAACCAAGTGCAGAGGAGAGCAAAGCAGGAAGCTCCAGGGAAATGTTCCTACTTCATAGAGGGGCACCAGCTTCAGCAAAACAGAACTTTTCTAATTGTGTCATTTGGCAACAAGTGACCTGTTTCACCCAGAGTCCACTCATTTTGTCTGCGGCCTGACGGCTGCTTATGGTATAGTCAGGAGGCCCTTGTGTTCAGCTGATGCATCTGGGGGGGGGGGAGCCTGGCTGAAACATTCCATCCAGATTCTTACCCAACCCACCCAAGAAAGGGTTTGTTGATGGAGACACCAACCCAGCTGAAAATGATCTGCTGATATCTGCATTACCTTAGAAGCTGGTTCTTCATCTGGCACAAAAAGTATCTGAACTGGCCTGTCTAGTACAGCAAAATCTGTGTACTTTCTTTATTACAGAAACACCTCAAGGTACCAACTGAACTTGAAGAAAGCCCTTCTCAAGAATGGTTACTTTAATCAACTCTGCAATTTAATCTATCCTAGACAGCACAAAAATAGTTTGACTTTGAGAAATGAAGTTGCAATGCCACAATAAATCCAAGTGGCACAGTAAAATCTTTCCTAGAAGCTGAAAGTTAGTCGTGAAGCCTCAGGTGGCCTTGTATACAATCTGATTCTGCTACTGTGGGCTAGTCCATGGGAAACCACACTTCACACTGTACAAAAACAAAACAAAACAAACAAACAAACAAACCTTTACAGTCCTTCAGCTCTGGCAAGACAGAAGTAGTTTGTCTGCATCCTGGCTATAAAAAACAATTAGCTACTAATCAACTGTTCAATCCCCCACCATGCAGGACAACTGTCAATCATGCATTCAAGCACAGTTGATGAGCTAGCAAGCATGGCAAACCAGCTCTTTCCCCTGGCTGCCATACCGTAATGTATACCCTGCACCCACCCCCATTCCCAGAGTAAATTGCTTTCCATTGCAGAGAAGCACTCATGCTATTCTGTTACCAGTATTCACCACCAGGGCAAGAGACCCTAATTTAGCCCCACACGGGCCTTCTGCAAACTGCTAATCCCCAACACACAGCTGTTTTTCAAATACACAAGCATGAGCAAACCGTAAACGATTTATGGCGCGTGGCAGGAAGACTCCTGGCTCCCTGCGTAGGCGGGCTTTTCGGACAAGATCATGCTTGGACTAATGTTTATATTACGAGTTGTCAGTCAGGTAGTAAATCATCTCTGGAGCTACATAGTAATACAGCTCTCCCCACCCAGCTGGAGCATTGACTACACTGAATCCTGTTACAGCCATTTCAAACACACCTGGGAACCTATTACAAAACACCAACAAATTGAGGAAAAATGGATACACTTACAGCCAGACTCTGCAAAAAAATCTGCAGTTCAGGAAGGGCTATTTGCTTTCAGGAATCAACTCCACCTGGCATGAGAAGCTTTCCAAAAATTACACTCCTTACCAGCCCTAGCAGAAACTGCAGCGAGTACTGACACAGACATCTCCTGCTAGCAAAGTGTGTTGCTAGCAAAAAACAGTTATCTGAGAAAATCTTTCTGAGCAAAGTTTGTATTTCCTAGCACTTACATACCCAGTGCATGAACAATGCTTAGAAATTCAATTCCAAAATTCAAAAAATATATTTCGCGTGCTTTAGCGCATGAGATGCTTTCTGCTCAGAAAAACGATACCACTTAAAGAAAAGCTGTGAACCCAAAGAAGATCCTTCTCATGAAAGGTTACTTTAAGCAATCCTAATTTAAACAAAGTATTCTGCTGATTTCTATTATTTTCTTTTCCCCTGTTTGATAGGGTTGTGCATACAATACAAATCCCCCCCCAACACACACACACACACATAAAAGTGAAAGGGGAAGATTTCTTAAAAAGGAGAGGGGAAAGATACAAATAAAAACATACAAAAATATCCAGAACAGTAAAAGAAACTGCAATCACTTTTTGCTCATTTTAGATCGGCTAGATTTCAAGTCACCTCACTAGAATTTAACTTTCCCACCAGGCAACAACATAGCCCTCACTAAGGAACAGCAAAGTTGCAGGATGAAATCTAATTTAGGAGACGGAGCAAGGCATCTTTGGGAATTGTATAAAGCACGTGCAGCAACACATACCAAGGCCTGAGTACAGTTACTCTGAGTAGCATATGCTAAAACAATGGTCAAAAAAAACCTTACTGCCACAATGATTATCTAATTATCATCTTGGGAAAATATCTTATATTCCTTTGAAACAAATACTATGAAGTAAAACTTGCCTAAGGCTTTTTATAAGCGTAAGTGTAATTCTGCAACAGTTAAGAGAAACTACTTTATCTATTCCTTCTCATTTCAGAACCACTCATGCACAAATGTTACAATAATGCAGTTGGACAACCAAGACTTGAAACAAGAGCAAGAAGATTCAGTTCGGATTCCTACAACATTGCCAAAGCCAAGTTTATCATAGGGACAAAATACAAATGTGGAATTCAGGCAAGAAAGAGGAGGTACTGTGGGACTCACAGTTGTGATTTGTCAACTGTTAAAAATCTGAAATTTAAAATCGTTCTCTCCTGCCACTAGCAGCAGGTCAGATGTCCTGTGCAAAAGTCCCTAAAACAACAGCCTACCCTTCTGCAGGGGATCATATGTTCCAATCCTGACCCATTCCACATTTTATCTGTATTCCCTCAGCATCACACAGACAATTTCTGTGAAAGTTAGT
This sequence comes from Rhea pennata, assembly GCF_028389875.1. Lineage (NCBI taxonomy): Eukaryota > Metazoa > Chordata > Aves > Rheiformes > Rheidae > Rhea > Rhea pennata. Next base: position 36,781,837 of record NC_084665.1, read on the forward strand.
AGCCCTTCATCCATTTATAGCAGTTACGCCTGCCATAAAAGGGTAAAGCTGTGCCCTAAATCACTGGTGTTTTTTCCAGAATAGCCCATAAGGAGGGCATCCATACACAGATCTCAAGGCCTGCATGACCTTCTCTAAGCTCTGAAAGTCCTCCCTCTCTGCTCTTACCTTGAGCAGTTCCCTCCGCAGTAAGGCGGACGTTACAAACAAATGTCCTCTTGAACAGATCTCCATACCGCTGCCACTTACCTTTACCGGCTTGTCCACCAAATTCAGTTCACATCTATGTGATCAAGAAGCACTAATAACTCTCTTGGTCCTCACCACAGTTGGGACAAGAGTGCAGGACAGATTGTGTCTTCCTAAATACAAGGAAATTAAGGCTCATGCCAAAACATACTGGATCTCACTAGCATAGCTTTTAGACTAGAAAACAGTCAGCTGTTTTCTGACTAAAGTCCACTACAAGACTGCAGTGTGTAGAGGCCAAACTCCACACACTTTTCCCTCTTAGAAGCACAGCCAAGAAGCATAAAGCACCTTGCCTGACCACTTGGAGTAAAGAGACAATACTTTATGTCTAGGCATTCACACATAAAACACAATCCTCATTTACAGGCTGTGCTATCTTTCCAAGCACTCCTTTTTTTCCATAGCTTAAAATTCTCAACTACTAGGGCTACACAGATCAATTGGGCTTGGGTTTTTTGTTGTTTTTTGTGGGTTTTTAATGCAGTTTTCACAAAAGGGAAGGTTGGTAGGTAATCTAACATAGCAAATAAGTGTGATTCAATATTTAGTCTCTGACACAGGCCAATACATTAGAAGAAAGTGCAAGAAGTCCCAGTGGACAATTACGGAATGAATTGTCCTTTTTCCTAACCTTTACCTATTAGAGGTTGGGTTATGCCCAAAAAATACGCCTTCTAAAACAAGTACTTTAGCTAAAGCAAGTCTGAACATTTCCACTCAGAAGCGCTTGATCTTTTCTGAATCCTGCTCAGCTTAGCCTCAGTGCTATTATGTGGTAGTGAATTTCCACAGATTAGACATCATGTGAAAATACTTTAAAATCATTATTCAGTTTGATGCCTATCAGTTCTACTGAATTGCATTCATCTCAGCTGAAGAATACATTCCAGCTGCTTCACCTCTCCACAGCAGTCTTCCTCAGACTTGGCACCCAGCATTGTTGAAAAAAGCAGAGGAAAACTGAGCCCACCCAAGTGATGCTTATCCTGCATTCCAACCATTGCAACGCTATTCTCACACTCCTACACAGCCATTTCCTTCCTAAGCTCAGCTCCCAGGAGGATACTCCAGAGAGGGTGGCTCTTGACATTCCAAATATGAGACAGACTGTGAGCCACTGCTCTTGGCCATCTATGTCTGAACATATTAGCAATAAGATCGTACACTAACATGCTGGCAAGAAAGAGAACAATTTCCAAGTCTATAACAAATAAGGGGGCAGAAAAGTGAAGGGAGGAATCTAAGACAAAGATACAGCCAGATAAGGTCTTACAAGCAGTGGAAACAAGCACAGAGATCTTGGGAAGGGAACCATTTGCTTTAAACATCACAAGAGTGCCCACTTGCTTTAAACAAGGCAGGGCCAGACTTGCACTCCACAACAATTTCACCGTGCTACAGAATATGAAAGACAGTGGACCACACAAGAGTCTGCTTCATTTTTAAGTCACAGCTTCGCATGTTCTTTTCATTTCTTCTCCTCCACTAAGCTCTCCACTAAGCTTTACTACAGTATTCATCACTACAGTTATCCAAGCACCTTACAGCAATTTTCTGACTCTTCTCCAAATCCTCAGTAAGATGTGTATTCATCATATTTTGCAACCAAAGAATGAAGACCAAAAAGAAGAATGATCTGAACATGCTCACACAATAAACCTGCGGTAGACATTACATGTCCTACATTCTAGTTCAGAATTCTGACCATAGGTCATCTTTCCCTCTAATCAGCTCAATTTAAAAAAGTAACATTTTTCCTATACCAGTTGCAGATACAGCCAATATAGAAGATGACAAAAGCCCTTAGGTTGGGGAACTGCCATGGAAACAAAATGGACAATTTGATCCCAAAGGCATTAGCCCAATTTACAGACATTATTCACATGGCTCTTTTGCAGTCCTGTATAAAATGGAGAAAAGCATCACATGTATTCAGTTACTAGTGACAAAAAAAATACACATTCTCAGCACCAGCTAGCTAAAAAACGCCACAAACACACATACTGTCCGTAGTTCAAGGTTTCTTACAAGGAGGGGATATTTTCCCCATCAAAGCTTTCAAGCAAGGAGGTGGATGTGTCTAACTTCAGGACTTAAATTTACTTCCAAAAAAACAACCAAATCTAATAGCCAAGAAATCCTGTTCTGTCCACAATGACAATTCCAGCTCCTGACAACTATGGTCAAGAGAGCAGGGATGAGTTGGAAGGAAATCAGATAGGACCCTCATTTCATAGTGGAGGAATCCTGTCCTCAAAACTCATCCTACCCAGACTCATTTGAGAATCCCATATATAGCATTTCTCCTAGCACCATGAAAGGCAGAGGGTAAGGGACCTTACTACATTATTATTGTCCCTCTGGGCTGTAAAAGCTAGGCTTTTGCTCACAAGGATACAACAAGGTTAATATATTATAAAGTAACTTACAGAAATATTTCTTTGGTAGAGATGGTGATGCACGGAAGTCTCCTGCTAGTTTTCAGTGCATCCTCCTTAAAATGCAGTAGATACTTCAGCAAGTTAGGGAGCTCACTTTTTGATATTAGGGCAATACTTCCTTGGGAAATAAAGGTTATCAGCTTCCATGACTCATAAGCATCAACTCCACTTCAGAAAACTACTGAAAAATATAGTCACATTTTTCTGTGTTCCAATAATTTTGTTGTTAAAAAACCTTTATCTTTCTTTGCCTTTTTAAAAGCATCTTAAACACCACACCAAACGCCACAAATTCTTTCTCCAAGATGGCTCGGGTACCCTCCACATTAGCTCATTCACCAAAACCACCCACTATCTTATCCAACTTTGTTTATCCTGCTCTGGGACAGAAAGAGGTAAACAAGCAAAGGACTATACCTCTTCCCTAAACTATTTTTCCAGAATACTAAGCTTCATGGTTGTTCTAAGAGTGAATGGGGAAGATAAGAATTCAGGATCTCAGAGCTGCAAAACAAGTGATGTATCAGTGGCCAAGAACTACTAGGAAAAGATTGGAAAAGAATGCAAGGTCATCTTTGGTTCAAACAGCTGGTTTGAAAAGGCAACAGGTCTTCACATGTAACATCTCCTCCTGACCTAAGTACCATGTTAATATTAAAGATGAAGCTAGCCATGGGCTGCACTTGGGAACTTTGCTTGCCCTTCTAAAATGTATTCCCGCAATTCCTGGAAGGAATTTAAAGCCCGAACCTTCCGACACCACAGCTAGGATCTGCTAGTTTAAATGCTGATCTAACATCCAGAGGCTGAAATACAATGTATGCATAGCACCGCTGGGATACATAAGCTTTTTTGCAGCATTTGAGTAACAAATAAAGAGAAAACAAAGGAGCTGAACTAAAAGTGACTTGACAAATAAGTGAAAGGGCTGAACAAATTTCATAGGACCAACTCTTAGATACCAAATTGTTACCTTAATGGGATCTCAACCGTGAATTCAGGAGAACACCAAAAGACCAGTAGTGCACCCGCACCATCCTTCAGGGTATCAATTAAAACAGGGGCAGAAAAAAAACATCATAGTGGAAGAAATAACCTAACAGAACAGAGGATCACTAAAACTACCTAACTTTGGCATTGTAATCATCCCAAGAGTCAGATCTTTCGAAAAAATTTCAGCCCTTGTAATTACACAGAGAACTTGCCATGATGAAAAGAACATCCTAGAGAGGGACACTTCGCCAAGTATGTGCTCGACATATTCTTAAAAATATAAGTAGTGGGACAAAAAGAACTCAGCATCAGCTCATTCCTGGCTTTCTTACCTGCTGTCTGATGCCTCAACAAGGATTCATTGCTTCCTCTTATGTAGTCCCTTTATGTCAGTTCTGTCTCTGATTCTGTAAAATATAGATGCATACCTCTGAAAAGCTTTCTCTAGCATGGAACCATCTAGATTTGATGGATGATTCTTTGAAGTGGACAACATTCACATGGTACCTCTCAGATCTGCCAGATGTATCACTTGCACACCTTCACACCTACCAATACAAATCTTCTGCCCATTGAAAAATCGGTTTATTAGCATTTTTACTCCACTTCATGCTCTGTGCTTCAGCCCAGAGCCAGATGCAGTTCAGTATCTATTGTTCATCTGTTTTTCTTTAACATCGCCCCTTGCTCCCAGGAGCTGCTCAATAACTCAGCAGTAGGAAGCACCAACTACACTAGAGAGGCTGGCAGAGACCTTCCCGTTTCCCCCTTGCCAGCTTTGGCACCAGGGGAGTGCTGCTCCCTTCCTTCCAATTCTTTCAGTTGTACTCTGGTTCCTTAACATACACACAGGCCCAGACTTGTTCCCTTTGGTAGCTCTGACTCCAGCAACCTTCCCTGCACAGACACCATTCCCTCATTCCCCGTAACCCCTACTTCTCTGTCACCAAGACATGGCTACACCCTGAGCAGACCTGGTGCAGCCTGCCGTTTCCCACCACAGGCCTCCCCTACACATACACACCGAGAAGGGCGGCTCCCCACTGCCCTAGGCCGAGGTGTCCCGCGTCCCCCCCTCCCCGCACCGGGACAGCTCCTCCCAGGCCGAGGCCGTGGCTCTACCACCCTCCGGCCCCGGCCCCCAACTACCGCCCGACCCGGCCCGGCCCTTTTCGCCTGCGGCGCCGCCCGTCTCGGCCCGATGCCCTCACAGAGGACTCCAACACCTCCTTCCACGCCGGGCCGCAGGCGGAGCAGGGGTGGCCCCCGCTCGAGCAGCCCGCCCGGGAGGGCCGGGCCGGGCCGGGCCGGGGCCGACGCGCGGGAGCCCCGCCCGGGCCCGGGCTCGGTCCCCAACCGGTCGAGCTGCGCGCTGCCCGCCCGCGGGGCCCCAGCCCGGCTCTGACCCGCTAGGGCGCGGCTCCGCCCGGGGTCCCGGGGACTTTGCGGCCGGTTCGGCCCCGGTTCGGCCCCGCCTCGGGCCCGCCCCAAACTTTGCCGCCGCTCGGCCCGGCCCCACGCTCTCGCCTCAGGCCGCCATTTTGCCGCGGGGCACGCCGGGTAATCCGGCGGAATCCCCACGCCGCGGCGCATCTGCGTCATCGAGCAGCACGGGCGGGGGCGGGGCCACGCACGGCGGCGGCCGGGGCGGCGCGTCTCGCCCGTCGCCACGGCAACGCCGGGGGTGGGGTGGGGGGAGAGGGGCGAGGGGACGAAACCAACGAGGCTGCGCGGAGGGGCGGTGGGGGGAGAATGAGCGAAACCAAGTGTCCGCCGGGGCGGGGGGCAGGGGCGCGCTGCCCTGGCCTTGCCCCGGGCCGCGGGGCGCCCGCGGCCGCCTCCGGCGGGGCAGCGGCCCGGGGGCAGCGGCCTCCGCCCCGGTACCTGGTGCGAGGCCGCGGGGAGGTGTCCCGCCGGGGGTCTCGGTGGGGAGCGGTCGCGGCGGGCCCCGAGGGGAGGCCTGCTAGCACAGTCACGCCCTGAGGCTGCCTGTGGCCGTGTTTAGCCCAGCTGCACCTGTGGATCTCCCGGGCCAGCCCCGCAGCCCGAGCGGTGCCACAGAGGGCACGGCACGGAGATCTCCCACCAGCCGGATCCTGTACGCCCTCGGGGAGGAAACGGGGAGCGTGGAAACGGCTTCCGGCGTGTTTAAGGACATGGGTGCAGCGGAGCTGCAGCCCTTGGTTACCTCGCGGGACCCAAAGTTGTCCCGTGTCAGAGCAGACCTTGAACAGAGGCAGCTAAACCCCTTCGAGGAGCAGGGATGAGGTTGCAGAGGCGTATTGCAGAGACAGATGGGTATCGGCTGTTTGGGGCAATCAGAGTCCGCTGGTGCACTCAGGATCCTGACACGAGGTCTCGGTAACTGGGGGTGATCCGTCCTCTTCGGACCTTCACCAGCCAGGACAATTTACTGGGAGCCAGCGTCCATAATCACAGCTCCTCTTCCTTCTTATGTGCCTCATTGCCGCAGAAACCCTCCTTCCCCTGTCCTCAGGACGGCTGTACAGCGGAGTCAGTCCTGGGGCACATCACAGCCTGTCACTAGGGAAATCATCATGGAAGTATAACCACATCTGTAGGGCCAGGTGGAGAAGGAGGGAGAGAGGAAGAGCGGTGAATGGAAAAACCCGCCTAAAACCCCCACAAAGAACTGCCTGCCTCTGAAAGAAGAGGGGTCGAGGATGGTGTATACCAGCCAAAGGCAGACAAAAGCTATTCACACCTGGACACAACATGATTTTGATAATGCCTACACTAACAGCTTTAACACATATGACACGTCTCCCCTAGCATCCTCAACTACTCGCCTTTGGTAATGGCCTTCAGTGTTTATCTGCAAATCAGTCTGTTGTTCCAGCCTTGGGACTTCAGCAAGTCAGTGCATTTTGATTTTGATTCAAATTGCCCCATTTATTTTGCTCTAAGCTCGCACATGTACTTTGCCCATTGCCTCTCATACCCATTCCATAGCCTTACTCACCCTCTGCCCCTCTTCCTATTATTTTTTCACTAACATACCTGTATGGTAATAAATTGAGCCAAGTCAAGAGGAAATTTTGCACAGTTTGAAAAGGTTCTGATAGCATTTGGGCGGTATTTCTAAACTTGGTATATTTATGAAGCCTTCGGATTTGCGCTCAGGTAGTAGAAGGCTTGCAGTGCTGCTTACTCTGCCTAAATGATCTCTTCTCTTACACAATGAAAGGCAGGCGCTGAGCAGGACCCTGCTTGCATGACCTTGGGAATATTGTGCAAAAAACGTCTGCTGTGCACCCAGTAAGTGCCTTCTGTACCATGCCACGCGTCAGCCAGGGATATTTCAAGAAAGCCTTCAGTACTTGTGCCCCCATAAATTCTCCAAATCCTCCCTGTGCCGGAGTCAGATAACAAGCAGAAGGACAATAGCTCCAAGAATCCAGGCTGTCCATCTGCTCTGCACTTCCAGATTCTTGCTTCCCTAGCCCCAGCTGATGAAATTTTCATAGCCGACAAGGTTTCTCATTTCCACTGGGCCTTCCTGCCTTGGAGCCTTCACAGTTGTGCTCTGTTCAGGTTTCCGTGGGTACACACTGACGGGAGCAATGATTAGAGTCCCTTGCCTTTTTTTTTTTTTTTTTTTTTTTTTTTTGTGTGTGTGTGTGTGTGTGTGTGTGATCTGTCACAGTAGAATCTTCAAGCATTTTACTAGTCTAGGTGAAATGAGCCCCACAAGAAGGAGAGAGCCTGATTTTTAGATGGTCTCAGCATTTACAGCTTCCATTAAGCTCAGCACTTCTCAAAATCAGATCCTAAGGTCAAACAGCAAAAGAGAGACAGAAATTGAACTCAAGGTGCCTGACCACTAATCACCTGCTCTGAGCACTGGAAAGCACTCTTTCCTCAGATCCAGAAGTCCTTGACTCCCGCAGTTCCTCTCTCTCTCTTTCTCTCTTCGTGCCCATCCATCCTGCCTTTTTTCTGGTATGCTTGTGAGCTGGGTTCACCATTGCCCTGAACCCAGAGATGTGACATGATGCAGAACCATGACGTTATGTTAAACTATGTTCATTTATATAACACCATTAATACCAAAGCACCACTCTCTGCTAGAGCCAGTTGCTCACTAAAGCCTCTGAAGTTCAATTAACAAGCACCAGGTAATCTAACACTTGACTCCCAATAATCCCTTTATTTTAAGGGGCCTCTGGTGGATGCTAAAGCCCTCAGCAAACAGTTCTGGAAGTACATTTGAGATTCTCTCAAATACCAGCTGAATTTATGACCCTTAGCAAAGAGCAGGGAGGAATCTCTTCAAAATACTTTCCAACCGGCAGCACTTTATATAGACCCCTGTAACTGTATAAAAGGAACCCCTGGAGGGGCAGGTGCCACCCTATGAAGGGACAAATCCCTCTATTTTGTAAAGCGCCTACAACCTTAGCTGGTGATGCAGTAGACACCGGAAGTAATGTCTCCCCACCAGAAGAAGGCAGTGCAGGCTTGGCCCTCTCAGATTCCCAAACGGCTGGGGAGACTGAGATGTGGTATCATTCCCAGAGACGTGACTGGAGGTCTCCACCCGCCTGAGAGCTGCACGAAGTCCCTTTTTGTCCTTCTAGGATGCTGCAATCACGAAGGAGCTCTTAGGAAACACTTGCCTGCTCCACAACTTCTCCAACTTCAGCTGCCTGAAAAGGGTGCTCAGAGCATTCCTCGCTAGACCTGAGAAACCCTCAGAGTGGGAAGAGGCTACGTGGATCAGCTGAGCTCCCCCAAACCAAAAACCCTAACACACATGTGAACAGAGCCTGCACGCTGGAATATGCCCATACAACAGGAGCCCAGCACGCAAAAACAACAGCCTCTCAGGAACAATAAGAACAGCCAAGCCCAGCCAGCCTGGGACAACTAAACATGTCTGTGGATGCAGAACTGGACAGCCAAACACATCCTGCCAGTATGCCTGGAGCATGCATCTACCAGACAAATACAACCCACCAGTAAAACAGCTGCTAACAAAACCTGCGTGTATAGTTTAATCCATCCCACTACAGAAGAATGAAGGCTGGGGCCCAATTTTAACGTGGAGATGAAACTCTCAAAAAATACCTGGAGTTTTTTACAGGCGAACATTTTGCTGACAGGATCCCCAGCAACAACGGCTGAAGAACAGAACTGTGCTGACCCATCCCAACCTAAAATGCTGTCTCTTATGGGACTGCCTACAGGCACTCATCATGGTTGGGATATAATTGTGCACAGAAAGACAAGCAGGCACAATATTCTGCTTGCAGGTTGAGTAAGCAAAGCATCTCTGAGAATATGGAGGCTGAAGGCAGAACTGGAGAACAATACTCTGGCTCTTGGCATTGCTCAGTGGTTTCATGTCATTATGGAGTTGGAGCAGAGAATGTTGCATGGCTTATGCTGGTATTTCAAACGTATATAGGGGCACTTTTTCCTAACCTGTATACCTGATTAATACATTGCATATCAGCATTCCCCATTGCAATTGATGCCTATTTACATTTCATATATTTATAAATATTTACATATATATATAAATAAAATAAAATAAAAATAAAATAAGATAAAATAGATATCAGTGACCCCTACTGGCCACTTATAGCTAGCCATAAAATCAAGCGTGACAGCTACTCTGTTTTGCCTTTTTCCCTGGGCCTGATGCAGTCTTTTGTGATGGGGCAACCACAAAATCCTGACTGGTGTGGATTTGTATGCTCTGTGCTTGCTTTGCACTGGTGTGTGTCTCTCTCAGGGGGGCAAGTAGCAGAAGGTGGGGCCTTGTGACCTCAGGTGATTGGTTGTGTCACCCCCCCCCCACCCGGTCCCTCTGCTCACCACTGACTCTATCCACACTCACCTGTTGAACCAGGCCTAGCCCTTGCAGTAAGCCCTGCACAGATGCCTCCAACTCTGACTCCTTGTGGCCTCAGGGCTCTGCGTGGGACCCCTCCGAAGCCCTCTGCAGGGCTTTGACCTTGGACAACAAATTCTGCCAGAAAAAACCTGTCCCCAGCCGGGCCCCATGCCACAGTTGCCATTGCTCCAGGGAGGGAGCAATGGAGCTGCCCCAGCACTGCAGTTTCCCATCTCCCATGCTACCATGGCCCCGGATGGCCTCACTTTGCCCCACCAACTCCCTCTGTAAAGCTCTCACCCCAGCAGGCTATGGGTGCCACCATGCAACAGACACTGAAGAACAGATAGCCTTCCATGCTGGCCATTTGGCCTGATGAAGACAAGGACAGAAATGGCACGCATGCTCGAGCGGCAGAATGGCTGCTCGAATGCAAGACAAAACACTATCCAGAAGCAAAGGCTGGAATAATAGTGTTGGCCTCCTACAGAGACTCCAGGGGCTCTGAATCCACTCCCTTTTGTCAAAACTCGTTTAGCTTGTCATGCTAATAAAGTGTTTGAAATGAACGGTATTAAAAGTGTGTGCAGAGGAAAGTGGGATGTCTTCCCTGGAGCATGTGCAGGGAGGTGGTGGCGGTTCGGGCATGATGCTGGGTCTCACCTGCTTGTACCAACAGACTGGGCTTCACCTGGGTGGGAACAGAGCGCTCACCCGCACGCGAGGGGAAGGCAGGTCACTGTGCACATGCATGCCAGGTTGTTGGGCATGGCACTTCACTGAGGCCCACAAATGGGGGGCTGATCCCTCAGCCCTTGCCTGCTGCTGCGGGCAGGGCAGGGACCCGCAGGCTCTGTCAGATAAAGGCACGTGGCTGTGTGTCGTCTCCTGAGGAGCTCTTCTGTGTGCCTAGCTTGCTCCTGCAGCTTGGAGAGACCTTTCTTGTGAAGTCTCTGCAGTGCTCCTTTCCCTGTGCAGCTCTCGTTGTTTATAGGGACAGGTCCAGGCAAGCTGGGGAGGAATTACCTTTCCCTAGGACACGGTTGGTGCCTGGCTGAGCACACCACTTCCCTGCTTCACGAGAGCTGTTGAAGTCCAAGGAGCCAGCCAGTCTGCAACTACCCTCCCTCCTCTCCCCCCCCCCCCACAGTCCGCATCCCTTGGGGCTGTTAATTACGGCCTCCCATCCTTTGCACCCAGGGTTTAAGCCTTTCTAAGCATGGGCTGCAGTTTTATGAAATGACTTTGAAATCCACTGCAACAGACTCTCCTGCCAGGTTTCACTGCAAAGAGCAAGATATGCGAACCTCTGTAAATACCCAGGAGCAAGCTCAGAGACAAGCTCAGAGGAAGCTCAAACCGCTTGGTTCAAGAGCCTCCCATTAAATGCTTGCACACTCCCAGTGGGAGATCGGAAGGTTGCATTGCTACAGCTGCCAGCTGGAAAGGCAAAAAGAAAGGGAGAAGGCATGGCTGGAGGCAGGCTTAGGGGCACCCAAAGGTGCCAGTAAATGGAAGGCTTGGCAGACATCCCCTGCCAGCTTCTCCTTCCTGCCCCAGTCCTACCTGGCCTCCTCTTGGTGGTGGGAGACAGGGGGAACTGGTACACCTCTGACATCTATGCCCGTGAGAGAGCTGTGACACTGACTGTCACACACAGGCAAAGAGAAGCCAAAAATCACAGGGAAAAACAGGACCCTACACATTTTAAAATAACTCACTGGGGTTTTTTGAAGGGCAGTGATGCAATCTTTTTGATCTGTGGAGGGACTGATGATAATACTTGTTTTCTCCAGGCACTCTCCATGCAGCACTGTCTACCCCTGTGCCTCCCTCTTCAGGTCTAATTCCTTTTGCCTCCAGGATTTCTTTTTTTTTTTTTTCTTTTTTTTTTTTTTTCTGTTTTTCTGGCAACTCTGTCCTATCTTGGAAAGAAGTACTCGGAGTGTGGGTAATGTGTATCTCAAAATAATGTGTGACTTCAGCTTGTTTTTCCAGCCCCTCACAACAGGCTTGAAGGCTGCCAAGTATTGAGCTAAAGTTGATTACAGCTGGCATGTGCTCTCTTCTAGACTTGTAGGATCTGTTTTACTGGAGTGGCCCAGCAGTCAGATTTTAGCTGTAGATCCTATGAGGCCAACAGAACAACTGTATGGGGTCCAGTGTGCGCAAAAAGGCCTCCTGGCACAGGGTGGAGAAAAGGCAGGCTGACAGTGAGAGGCTTGGGTAGGGAACTGCATCTCCAGAAAATCTCATAGATTCCGCAGGAATTATGGTACAGCTCATCCCTGCTTGGTCCTGGCGAAAGGAAAAGCTCACTGGATGCCCCCTGCCCATAGCTGTTTAGTGGGAGTGTGTGGATGGTGTCTCCTCAGACCAAGCGTCCTTCCTTTCCAAAGGCCAGGAGAGAGGACTCTCAGTTCAGAAGAAGGTACGAGAATTACCCTGTGCAAAATCACCCAAGAACCTGCCCTTGTGGAAAGCTCTTCTTTACTTCTGAGCCTAGAGCTTATCTTCAATGCCTTAGAGCAGGAGGGTTCGTACCTCTTTGGAGCTCTCTTCAGAATCATCACTATTTATTCTTGCAGTCTGTATGAATGTCCAGTTATTTCTTAAAGCCTACTGAATGCCTTTCCTTGTTATCCAGTGGCAATAAGCTCCCCAGGTCATCGGTGTTTAGGATAAAGGAGATCCTTCCTGTCACTAATTTTGATTGTACTTATTTTCAATTTTGCCAAGTGCTTGGCAGGCCACAAAGGATGCAAATAAAAGAGGCTCATGCTGAGTCCAGCGACTTCAGGGTCACAGGGAATGTGACACTGGGCTTTGGTGACATTCCTGGAGGCTTTGGGAAAACACAAAATACAGCCCGGGGTAGCCCGAGGTGGCTACTCTTAATGCAATACTGAAATGGAGGAGGGTGAATCCCAGGGCAGTTCCCACATGCAGAGGCACCTCTTGCAAAGCCATGAGGGTCGAGGGAACTGGTACCTCCCTTCCCTTTGCTATATCTGGTGGTCTCAGCCATCAGACATAGGAGAGTTTGAAAGAGTTTTTGGAGGCTGAAATGCCGCTTTACCGCCAGAAAGCTAAACTGAGGGCAGGGTGAAACAGGATGGTTTCACCAACACCATAGACAGGCCTTATCTCCACCATTCCTCAGGTCTATCCCCAGTCCCACTTTGCTGTTGAGTGTGTGCATAGCTGCATTTCACCCCAGCCACTTTGTGAGGGGCAGCAGATCACTGAAATGCTGAAAATTGCGAGGGAAGAGCCGGGCGCTTTTCCACCTTCGACCTTCACCCTCTCCCTGCCTCTTTTTCGCCCACCCCCTCCACTTCTCCACCGCAGGCACAAACACCTACTGCCCATGGAAGCTATTTCTAAGCAATCCCGGGCATCTGGGGAATGAGGCTCTGAACAAATATCGGAGCGTGCGTGTGCAGTGAACACACACACACACACATACACGCAGACATGGTGCTGCCGCAGAGTCAAATATAGACCTTGGGGAAGGGGGAACAATGGCCGGGGTTGGGTTACATGGCTGCAGGGCCGGCGAGCTGCTGATGTTTGTTGTGGGCTGGGGTGGAATGGGAAAAGCAAGGGGGGTGGGATGGGGGAGAACATTTGTTTTATCCCAGAGACCCCGGGCTGGTGCCGCGCAGCGTGTGTGCACGGGTAAGGCAGAGGGGGTGACCGGGACCAAGAGCTGCAGGACACGATGATAATTTGAGTTGGCAGCTCGGAGCTGTTTGTGGTCTTTCTCCAGCTGGTTTGTGCCGCTCCGCTGCCTCTCTCGAGGGATTAGAGTGGGCAGAAAGGGGTGAGTTTCTCTGGACTTCTGCACAGGAAAGTGTTTCTTTCTCTCCTCGCTCCGGGGAAGGTTCCTCGGTGGAGAAGAGGCAATATCACCTGTTCCCTCAGCCCAGCATCTGCTCCCTGCCCCTGATGTCCAGCTGTCTCCAAGGTGCAGGTTCCAGACGCTGGAAGAAAGGGAAGCAGCCCCAGCTGGTTTTGACAGGTAAACTTTCTGTCTTGCTGGGAGTGGTGATGGTGCGCTGGAAGGACAGCATGGGAGGGAGGCTGCAGCTGGCACATGGCGGGGCAAGCGGCACAAACGCATGGCGGTGACAGGTCATTCCCATTCCCACTCCAGGTTTCTATTTTGTGGGGTTTCCTTCACCAGAGGGAAAAGCTCTGGAGGGATTCTTCTGGCTAGGAAAAAATCCTTCCTAATTCTGACCCAGCAGCTGTTCCACCCGAAACGCCTCTAGGGATGGCATGGCAGGGATCAGAGCATAGTAGCCAAGTGCAGGAATCCCCTCCTCAATGCCCGTATTTTGGGTCTGTAAATAGAGCTGCTTTGCTTGAATCAGCCTGGGCAGCCAGAGCAAGCCTTGGGCTCAGGAGTCTGCCCAGGGGCTGGACAGGAGCCTTACTGCTGAGGACGGAGCACAACCGTGGCCCACACTCTTCTCTCTTTCCTTCTGGTCCCTTCCTCTTCCTTTTTACCTGCTTTTTTTGTTAACGTCTCTCCCTGTCTGTCTGTCTCGGATACTCACAAGCAAAGTATTTCCAGGAACAAACCAAAACCCAAGCCTCGTTTCCTCAAATACCCTCGTTTCACCCCCTCTGAAGTCCCGCCACCATTTCTGTTCCACATTCCCCTGCCTTGGCATTCAGATCCCCAGCAATCAATTTTACCTCCTTAGCCAAGCCAGCTCTCACTCTATGCCCTGGCTCTCACCTCTGAGAGCACCGACATGGGGAAAGCCGCATGTCCTGCTCCGCTTACTGCAACCTAATCCCATCTCCCTCTCCTGCAGCACTTATGTTGTGGATACACATATTTATGGGTATCAACACATGGGGATCTCTCTGCAGACACGCTGCTACCTGCTCATTCAAATACGTGCACAGTGTCCAAAGGGTTTTCTTACACGCATTTAACCAAGCGAAGTTTAATAGCACCCAGGCACCGGTGCATACAACGGCATTGCAATGTAGTGCTGTCAGTACCTGGTCAGATCCCGGCAGAGGAGTATAAGTGCACTTCAGGATGCTGGGGGAGGTGGTGACGTATCTGTTAAAATGGTTGGTGTAGGCAGTAGCATTTTAAGCAGGAGGTGAGGGCGAGGTTGAACAGCATACGCACAGGATTGCAGGTGCTGGTAGTGAAAACCTGGCCTCCAGTCATGACGGGTAGAGCAAATGGAGCAAGGCAGGGTATTGTGGGGGTCAGAGAAGAAAGATGAATTTTCCCATCCGACAGCAGTGGTAACTGAAGGAGAGACTGCTTGCTTTTTAGCAGGTTAGGAGCAATGCTTTGTTTGCAGCCCCCCCTTCTTGCTTTTGTTGTAAGCCCCAGATATTGCCTTAAACAGGACCTCAGAAGTAGGCTGAGCTAGACCTGAAGGACCAGGGTATGGAGAACCAGAGAAAGCATCTCAGAAGTGACCTGGTGCATGTCTGCCCCATAAATTCTCAAGGAGCTGGCCGAGCAGCCTGAGCAGCAGTAGATTTGGACCCATCTGGTCTCTGTTGGCACCTGGTGGGGTGACCTAGACAGGAGGAGGCAGGCAAAGAAAGAAATGGTGTCCCTGGCTGACCAGAGAGCAGGAAAGGTGCAAGAAGGAGGTAGCTCCTCCAGCTGAAGAAGAGGTCAGAGCTGTCCAGGAGGGTAATGTTCATGAACTATGGTGGATGGAGCAAGAGCTGGCAGAGTTGGGCTTTGATGTGGCTGCTGGCTGCTGGGCTGTCTGGGTGCGCTGTGGCCAGGTAGTGACACAGTCACTACAATGTGTGTGGTGCCAGCAAAGGGGTACAGGTGGCTGGAGAAGGCCACAGGAGAGAGCAGGCATGGGGTGGACTTAGGCAATGAGGTGAGTAGGAAACGGGATCTGGAAGCAGCCACGTTAAGTTATTCTTCCTTCACGGTAGAAAACAGCAGACTCGGTGGGGAGCAAGAAGGATAGGCAAGACGGCTGGCTGAGGTGAACTTGTAACCTAATTAAGGGCTGCTCAGACTGCTGAAGGTGACAGAGTGACAGGGTCTTATCAAATACAGAAAGGCCACGCAAGGTGAGGAGGAGAGCAGGCAGCTGTTCCTCCCGAAGATCTGGCGGCTCAGCCCCTCTCCTAGGGCTGCCTTGTTGCTCGCTGAGGCATTGGTGCCCACGGCCTCTGAATAGCTGTAGAAGTGTCAAGACCATGGCTTCCCTGGTCAGCTTCGTTGCTGGGGTGGGGGGGGTCGGCTGCCCTGGCCACGTTATCTCTGCGCAAAGGCTTTGAACGCTCCCGTTGGAAAACAGGAGGGTGCCAAGCGGCCTTTAAACCAGGCAGGGGCCGAAGGAGGCGCTTGCGCTTATCTCGGACGATCTGAGCCGAGGGAAGGCTGCGATAAGCTGGCCCGTATTTCTGGTACCCGCGTCAGCCCCGGAGGTGGAGGTGTGCTGCGGGAGATGAGGGACAGCTGCGTCGCCCTGCTAAAGCACTGCACCGACACGCACGGCGGGGGGACGGGACGGGGCAGGACGGGACGGGACGGGACCGGGGGCCCCGCCGGGGCAAAGCACTTGGCGGCGGCGGCCGGGGTCTCCGCCAAGCCGCAGGTGCCGCCGGCGCGGATGCGGGCCTGGGGGCTCCGCTCCCCGCCGCGGGCCTCGCCGTGGGGCGGCGGGCGGGGGGGCAGCGCAGGGGGAGCGGGCGGGCCGGGGGCCGGCGGCGGCGGGCCGGGCCGTCGCGGGGCGGGAGCGGGGATGTGCAGGCACACGCTGCCGCTGGCAGGCGGCCGGGTTGCGCGGCGGCGGCGGCGGGCGGAGCGGAGCGGGGCGGCGCGGCGCGGACACGCGGCAGCTCCCTCCGCAGCCCGGCGCTTCCCGAGCCGCCGCCGCGCCGGGCTGCGCCGCGCCGGGCATGGCCGCCCCCCGCCGCCGCGCCCCGCGCTAGCCGCACGACCCCCGCCGCCATCGCCGAGGTGAGCACCAACCCCGCACCGCACCAACCCCGCACTGCGCCGGCGGGGGCCCGCGGTACCGGCCCCCCCGCCGCCGCGCTGCGGGCGCGTCCCCGCTCCGGGGGGCGGGGGCGAGCAAAACGGAGGCCGGAGGGGCCCCCGGGGCGGGGGGGGGGGGGGGGGGGCAGCCGCGGCGGGGCCGGGAGTGGCACCCCCCGGGGACGCGGCATCCCCCGAGGGTCTCTAATAGCCCCCAGCCCGGTGGGAGGGTCCCTAATAGCCCCAACCTGGGGGTGTCCTTAATAGCCCCCAGCTTGCAGAGAGCCTTTAATGGCCTCCAATTGGGGAGGGGTCTTTAGTAGCCCCCAGCCTGGGATGTTCCCTCATAGCCCCCAACCGGGAAGTCCCTCATAGTCCCCAGCTGGGGGGGTCCCCTAATATGCCCTAACTAAGGGGGCCTGTAATAGATCCCAGATGGGGGGTCCCTGATAGCCCCCTGGGTCCTTAATAGCCCCCTGCTGGGAGTTGTCTCTGGTAGCCCCCAGGCATATGGGGGTCCATAATACCTCCCAGGGGGTAATAGCCCCCAAGGTCGGTAGTAGCCCACAGCCTGGCCAGGCCATAGAGGATGGGGAAGGTGGGAGCTCCCTCATGTCCCCAGACCCAAAGCCGGGCACCGTTTGTACCTCTGCGAGGTGGCTGCAAAGCCTCCCTGGTGCTGGCTCCAATTGCCCGCCAGGATGCCCCCCGGGGATACCCGAGCACCTTGCCGGAGGGAGGAGGGGAGCAGTGCTGGCTGCTGCGGGAGCATTGTGTGGGGCACGTGCGGCAAATGGGGAGGCTATAGGGAGCTCAGGGGGAGCAACCTTTCCAATGACATGCAGTCAGAGGGTGAGCCGCCAACGGCCCCGGAGGAGCAGGATACCAACTGTTCAGCCCTAAGCTCTAAATTATTTTATAAGTTTTGTAGGAATTACTTCACCCGCCCTTGAAATGCAGCAGCTGTTCAGCACTGCCCTGCACTTTAGGACAGGAAGTGAAGGACGATCCTACCAGCGTGATTACAAAGGGAACATGTGGAGGGAGGACGTGATGGTCCGTGCTGGAATTTGGCCAGGGCAGTGACAATAACATCCTGTAGCCCCTCTGAAAATGCTGCGTGCTTTATAGGTGATGGGTTGCTTGGTGGAAAGATGCTTCTAGCAACATCATTGCTTCAAATTCAGCGGGCTATTTGGGCTGACCCAAGTCAAGCCCTTAGCAGGGACCTTTACACCCCTCCCAGTAATGACAGTGGATATGTGTGGGGAGGAGTGGCTTTCCAAATCTAAGAAGTCTTTCATGTAAGTGTTGGCCCAACACAACCCTCTCTAGCTTCAGAGTCAAGCCCACAGTGGAATGGCCCGTGTCCATCACACCCACGCAGCTGGATGGAGTCTGCTCTATACCTTCACCACGCTCCTAGCAGAATTATTTAACCCCTCCCATCTCATTATAGTAATATCCTTATGATATCACCCTCGAATTTCCTGCCCTTACCAACCCCAGAAGGCTGGGAGGGAGTGAAGCATTTTTGGAAAGCGTTTAACGTTGCTTCAGGAGGGCAGGAGGCGGTCAGAGAATAATCGGGTACAGGAGCCCTGGGCTCGCGGGGGCGCTCTGCAGGACGGCTGAGGAAAGGGCTGCACCTGCGAGAGCTGCGTGTTTGCCTTCGCTGCTTTGGACTTCAGCCCCAGGTCTAGCGCCTGTTGCTTCACTCCCTGCATAGTGCTGTTTACTGCCTGCTAGTCTATCGGATCTACTTTACTCCGTGCCTGCTTGGGCGCTGTAAAAAGACTCAGCCTATCTATTCATTTGAAAATGCAGTGGAGGAGAGATATGATGTAGGGACTTGCTTTAAAGGAAGCTGAGATCCCCCTGATCTAGAGAGGGAAAATTAAGGTCCCTGCAGCTGGACTGGTGTTTCTAAAGGCTTATACTCTCTTGACAGCAACTAGCAGGGGCAGGTGCTCCAGGCTGCATGGTAACAGCCATACTTATTGTACACTCAGGATTGTAATTCTCCCATGCACACATTTTAAAAAGCTTTTTGGTTCTTAGTGCTCCAGTATTGCCTTAGAGAAAGGAGCCTGGAAGAACAAAGAAAGGAGAATGGTGACAAGTCCATACAAAACTGGATGTTTCAAATCAAAACTCTCAGGTGGTGCAGAAGAAGGGACATGTGAAGTGAAGCTGCTGCATGGGCCAGGAGATTTTTCTGAGCTTGCTCTTTTTATCCCTGCAGGTGTTCATCTCGGTGGGGCCACACTGACCATGCTCAGGAGCTTCTGTCTCCAGCTAATGTCCTTGGTTTGGATCCTCTTGGCCCATCATCAGCTTGCACAAGGTGAGTCTCTGTAGGAATGGATCCCTCTGTCCTATATGCATCTTTCCAAACCTGCCCTTGGCATTGCCGAATTCTCCTCACATCACCATGTTAAATAGAGCTGGCCTGACCTACAAGAACAGAAAATGCTCCTCAGTCATCTAGCACTGGAGGGGTGACTGGTGACAATTGGAGAGACCTCCTGCTCTTATGCCCATTGCGGCTGGCAGCACTTGAGCGGACAGGCAGGGAGAAAGTTCCTGCTGCTCTGTCTCTCTCAGCTGGAGCAAATAGATCCTTGAACTGATGGGCCTGTTTGGAGAGACAGGGTGGAGGGGAAAGAAAGTCCCCAAACCAAAAAGCTAATCTGGATCCTGTGCAGCAAAATCCCTTCCCAAAGATGAATTTGCTCCCCACAATAAGTGGTGAATTCCCAAAGCCGTCAGCAAGGAGAGAAATAGTTACAGATAGGAAAGACAGTAATACTTAGGCTTGGGTTGAGCAGTCCCAAGATGCAGCTCCTGATTTGTGGTGGCTTGTTTTGGGAAGCTCTTGTCCTGAGCAGTTGGAGCCCATCACCTTGCTGCTGCTAAGGCACTAGCATGCAGACTGGGCTTATCTCTCTTCCCACTCGCTTCCAATACAGCCTGCGGTGTTGCTTGGGGGAAGCCTGAGTGCACCTTGTGGTGTGGGGACTCTAACCTGCCCCAGTCTGGGATGGAGGAGCCAAATCATGCAGGAGCTTTCTTCTCCTGGGGCTCGCTTGGAATCATGCTGTGCTCTGTGAGAAACTCCTTGTTTCCTGAAATTTGCTCTGACGCTACTGCCCGAGTTGCCTGCCCGGCCTGGTAGGGTTTCCCAGCACAAGGAAGGCTCCTGTCTTTGCCAGAGTGACAAGGACCAGGAGAGTGCCTGGAGCACCTGCACCCTCTCTTGGGGGCTCAGAGCCAGCCCCAAGGGAGCTGGAGCGAACCAGCTTCCTGCAAGGCTGAGACACGAGCAGCTCTCTGGGGAGATGGAAAGGTGGAGATGAAAGCGGACACCTGGCTGGAGAAAGCAGGCCAGCGCTGAGCAGGGGATGAGAAACAGCATGGCCAGGACATGGCTCAGTTACAGCTTCTATGGCTTTTAAATAAATAAACAGAACTAGATACCTGGTCCGTTGTTATGCCCCGTTCCTATCTTGCTCTCTGTGATATGGAGGGAGTGCTCGCAGCTTGGTCGTGGCAGAAAATAGGCGTGCTTACCTGTCAGCTCTGTTCAAACAGCTGTCCTCAAGGATGGGAACATCCTGGGAGATACGGAGGGCACTAACCTATCCTTTCCATTACCCTGACACCCCTCATCGCTGGAGGGACCTCAGCCCCTCCTGCTTGTCCCTGGGAAGCTGATAGTTTGCAGTAGAAGCAAGCATCCATCCCTTTGTGCCCCTCACAGTACACGGTCCTGAGCTTTCCCACCATGCTTGTTGACTGACAGTGGGACAAATGTCCCAGGCAAGGTTAGTCCCTGTTACATAGGGTGTAGTCCACAGCTCTGGCCCAGAAGGGCCTGAAGTCTAAGGGAGGCAGCGCACAGATGATCAAGGAGTTCATCAGAGACTGGACAGCTTTGAACAATGTCCTGTTTCTCAGTAAGGCACAGTGTTACCACTGCTCAGGTGACTGCAAAATCCTCATCTCTCGTGTGGTACCCAGCAACTGAAAAGGATGTCTCTGACATAATAGTTCCGGTGGAAGGGCAGACTGAGTGCTTAAAATGGAAAAAAAAAAAAAAAAGGTATTATAGCATTCAAGCCCTGCTCGTTGTGAGCCAGCAGGGGCATGAGCAGATCTGGGGTCACGTACTGTCTCTGACTAACTTTACTCCCCCCTCTCCTGCCTTGCAGGTGATGACTGCAGTGAGCGCTGTAATCTTGCCCATGGCTGCTGTGACCAGGATGGCAAATGCAGGTACAGCTCACCCTTTTCTCCTCCCTGTTGATGCCCCTGGTGGGAACTGTTCTGTCTCCCTTGACGCTGCCCTTCCAGTGCCTATACCCCCTTTCCAAGCCAAGGACTTTCCTCCTCCATTCACCCTGTCTCAGAGAGTCAGTGACTCTGCTCTCTTTTCACCTGATACCCTGCTGGGATGGGGTATTTTGGTCCCTTAGCCCCTTGCTGATGGACTCCTGCTCCTAGAGTCTCCTCACTACTCAGCAATTGACATTGTTCTGCCAGACTCAAGCAGTCCTGACAGTCTGGACAGAAGTATGGACAGCACTGCTGTGCATGAGTTTGAGATGGGATGCTCTCCCTGGTGGCATGGGACAGAAGAGCTGCCAATGTGCAAGTAAATGTCTGAGGGCATCAGCAGCCTCAAGAGTGACCCTCCTAGAGACAATAGATGGGACTAGGGTGAGGATCTCCAGATATTTTTATGAAGAACATGCCAGGAGGTTGGTGGGCCACATTGGCTTGCCAAGGAGAGGCCATGTGTTCCCACAACCCATCTCTGTTTCAAAGCAGGAGTGCATGGGTGGTCTCTAGTGCCCAACTCTACTGGGTGTCCAGATCCCACAGGACAAAGCTCAGAGCCTGGACCCGTGCTGCAACCAGTGAAACAACAGTGTTGCCCAGATGGCCCCTGTCTCTTGCCCACTGCAGGCAGGCAGATGCTGCTGCCCAGAGCCTGGTCCTACAGGGAAGGCCTGGAAGGAACAGGCTGCTGCAGCCTGGCCCAGATGCCTCTGCCACAAGGCAAGGAGCAGGGTGCACTGCTTGCTTACAGCGCTGTTGTTCTCCTCACTGGGGCACACTCAAATCCTTTTCACAGCAGGGCCTGGCAGTGGATTCTGGGTCATTTGTTCTCTTCTAAAAGAGCAGATGTGGCCTTGCAGTGCCAGCCAGAGAGCTCTGGGCCAGGACATCTGCACAGCACGTGGCTGTAATCACATTGACCATTGCATCAGTGTCTAGCTCTGTTTTTGCTGGGCTCCTTGTTGCAGCTGCCAAGGGCTGGCTCCTCCCTGATCCCTTCTGTGGCTGTGGCCTCCATGGGACAGGCCAGTGGGTGGGAGCCAAGTGCTGCAAGCCCAAGCCAAGATGCTGCACTCTTTGAAGCAGTGAGTGGCCTGATTGCAGGTTATTCTAGTGGAGGCGAGCATATGAGTTGCTGCTCCAGATTTCAGGCCTCCGGAGTGTTTCCTGAATCTTTCAGCAACAACCTATTGAAATCATCCCCAATACAACCTTTTCTGCTAACCCAGCCCCCTCTCTTGCAGTTTTTAGGGTTGACTGTTCTCCCTTGAAAAGGGGAGTCCAGGTCTGCCATTCCCTTGCTGCAGTTGATGGGTACCTTAGGGTAGAGGCACTAACAGCTGTCTGTCAGCTCATGACTATCTAGTTCTGAATTATGAATATATTTTGCCTGATTTATCAATATCTCCTCCATTCTTGTCAAAGAGACTCTAATTTATTTTTTATTACTATTCTCCTCATTTCTTGGGAAAAATGCTACTGTTACAATAGCCAGTCTCAGCAGTGGAAGTGCAGCCTCTGACTGGCCTGGCAAAGCTGCAGTCACAGTGCATCTTGCTAAAATGAGTCCTAGCCATGAAAATCAACCCCGTTTCTTACTGTAGAGATTGCATGGTCTCTGTTAGGCTTAATTTTGTGCAGTTTTGAGTCTAGCTTTTATTGCCTTTGGTAACAAATGCACCTCCACTCGGCTCTGCTTCCACAGAGGTGCCCTCTTTTCTCATCTCATTATCGCTTCCTTTCCCCCTTGCAGCTGGCAGGCCTGAGGGCAGGGACAGCAACAGGGAGAGCAGCTCAGCAACAGCTTTGCTTTACTTACAGTCATTGCCACTGTACCGCTCGTCTGGGTCCAAGTCCAGCTATTGTGTGCTGCAAGGGTTGATTTTCCCATCACGCTTCCGCAATGAGCTTGTAGATAAGGCGTACGCGTACATCAGTCACATCAAGCAGGGCTTTGTAGCTGGACTACCATGCACGTAACGTGAAATGTTATGTGGACAAATTATAATGAAAAGAGCCAGGATGAAGCAAACAGTCCTCAGAGGCCTGTTACCCCTTTCCCTTCGGGAGTTCAGTGTTATGGATGAGGATGTAGACTCATGCCGTTTAGACTGGCTGTGTGATGGAGGAGGCCCAGGATTTTTTTTTTTTTTTTAGCTAATACAGTAGTGTATACAGATCAGTTTGCCTGAAGGAAAGTAGTTTGCAGCTATTAAAATCAGGCCCGTTGAGCCAAAGCACCACAGCACTGTTGCTGCCTCTGTCACTATATGTGGTTCTGTGGGGAGATGTCTGCTCCTGCTTTGTTCATTTAACTCTTTTGAAAGAGATGCCACTACTGACCTCCTCTGGAGGAGGGAGCCAGCAGGTTCATGGGGTTCTTTGGGAGGATTTCCCAGCATCTCCATTCCTGCGGCAAGCCTGTGCATCAGGGCAAATGTGAGCCTTCCCGCAGCCCTTGCCAAGGCTGCATCGTGCTGTCATGCTGCCCTGTCCTGTCCTTCTGCAGATGCGATCCAGGCTGGGAGGGCAAGTACTGCGAGGAGTGTGTGCGAATGCCAGGGTGTCTCCATGGGACATGCCACCAGCCCTGGCAGTGCATCTGTCACAGCGGCTGGGCTGGCAAGTTTTGTGACAAAGGTGAGTCCTGGGCTGGGCCTGCTGGGAGCTTGATCCAGGTGGGCGGACGCTGGCATGTAGCAGAGGTGGCCGGGACACTGGGCAGGAGGTAGAGAGGTGAGAAGGGATGGGCTTCATCTGAGCTTGTACGCTGAGACTCTACTTTCCACCCTTCGATGCTAAGGGCAGTAGCTTGCTACACTCTGCATGGATGGGTGGGACAGGCACAGCTAGAAGTAATCCCAGTGATGCCTGCTGCCAGGGAGACGGGATGTCACCTGTGGCAGCTGGGACCATCCCTTTTCCCTTCTGTGAAAGAGGTCAGGCTTCTGGGACCTGCTCCCTGGCTGTGTGGCAAGAGGTGTTGCAGCACTGACCAGCTTCAGGAAATGGAGCAAATGAACTCATTGCCTTTCCCACGCCATGGCTGGGCTCTGGGAAGCACCTCCTGCTTCCCCCAGGGCTTGCTGCCTTCAGCAGGTGGTTAGTGGACGCCCCTTGTGTGGCCAGGAGTCAGTGTCACCACGTAGCTTCCCTGCATGCTCACGGAGGGCCCTGCGCCAGCTGGCCACATGGTGTGCATGGTGCAGCCTGCAGCTCTTTGAGTCATGCAGGTTTACAGGATGACAAGGGGTGTCTCGCTTTCTTTGCACCCCTGAATCTGTGCCATACACAGCAATGCTGAAACATTTTGCAGACTAGCCGGGAAATGCCACATAAACATTTCTATTGCTGCAGGTATGTGTTGGAGGAGAGGGAAGGAGAGAGAAATTGCTGCCGTTTCTCACCCCCCACCCCCCGGATTTAACGGGCTGTGTCAGTACTGAAATGGCCACATCGCCCTTCTTTTCTCACTAACTTCTGTCTTTTTCTTTCCCCACAGACATACACATCTGCGAACACCAGTCCCCATGCCAGAATGGGGCTCAGTGCATTTATGACCGAGATGGGGAGTACTCCTGCCTGTGTCCAGAAGGCTTCCATGGAAAGGACTGTGAGATGAAGACAGGGCCATGTGAGAAGGCAGGGTGAGACACAGCAGCAGGGGAAGAGCAGGCAGCGAGATTACAGGCAGCATTAGTGCCGGGTCATGAGCTACCAAGCAGTGGCCCAGCTTGGCTCATTATCTGTGGATTTCCATGCATTAATGGAGTTAAGCCAAAACCCAGTGCCCTGCACAATCCCACTGGGGCAGGGACTGTGTTGTGATCTGAACAGATGTCCATCCCTTGTCATGGTGAATGCAGTGACTTGGCATCAGTCATGCATTTGGGGATCATCAGCAGGGCCCATTTCATCTTCAGACTGTTTGGCTTAAGACTCTTCCTAGTGGGCAGCAGGCCTGTGCACAGTGACATCCTTTGGGGGACCATCTCCCTTTCACACAGGGAGATACCACCTCCTACCCGTTCTTCTCTTAAGAATGGCTGTCCCACCCAGAGAGTGCCAGTAAGGTACCCATGCACAGCTTGAGCAGCTGTGTGTATTTTCCTCCATAGGGCAGAGAAAGCTGCATCTTTCCTTGCTCTCTCCACGCAGGTCTCCGTGCAAGAACGGGGGGCAGTGTCAAGACGAGAATGGCTTCGCCAGCAACTTCACCTGCCGGTGCCTCGCTGGCTTCATGGGGGCTTTCTGTGAGAACGATGTGGATGACTGCCTGATGCGTCCCTGTGCCAACGGTGCCACCTGCCATGACGGGATCAACCGCTTTTCTTGCCAGTGCCAGGTGGGCTTTGAGGGGCGTTTCTGCACTATCAACATCAATGACTGTGCCAGCCAGCCGTGTAAAAACGGGGCAAAGTGCTACGATCGCATCAATGACTACGACTGCTTGTGTCCTGACCGTTTTACTGGCAAAACCTGTGAGATCTCCGTCCCTGAGCCCACCTGGGCTCCCCCCTACCACCCTGCGAACCATGAGAATGGTGGGGTCATGAAAAGTACCACCAGTGAGATGCCAGGGGTGACTCAACTGGAGCCTGTCAGGACTGTGGTCACTGGGAGACGTGTGGCCAACCACAGCGAGAAAGTGCCAGGGGGAGGGTTGTTGAAAATCTCTGTGAAAGAGGTGGTGACCCAAAGGGACTCAGGGCTAAGTGAAGCCCAGTTGGTGACAGTGTTGGTGTTTGGGATACTCACTGCCGTGCTGGTCCTCGTCACCGTCCTGTTAATTCTGAGGAACTGGCAGAGGGGGCGTCGGAGGTCGAACTGGTGCCAAAGCCCTTCGCAGGCTGCAAGAAAGCTCCAAGACCAGGAGTGTCAGGTGGGCATGCTAAACACAGTCCTGATCGAGCCCAGAAAAACAACGGAGCTGTGAGGACTCTCAGAGCCAGGCCCTGGCAGGTCATCATGCTGGCAAATCCTTCAAACTGCACCCTGGGGAGCTATTCTGGTGCAAACTGGGCAGCGGGGAAGGGCTCCCAGATCAGTGAAAGCATCAACGAAACCCCATGGCATTGAGCATGGTGTGATGGCCCTGCCTAGGTCTGAGCCACCTCCCCCTGGCCAGCACAGCCAGCGCCCATGGGAATCCAGAGGCAGGCTGCATCGGGCCAGCCTCTGCGGGGGCACAGCAACGTGCAGGTTGTGGCAGCCCAGGCCATGCAGCGCTGGTGTCACCCGACACACACTATCGTGAGCTCTCAAAAATGGGACTGGTAGCGTGGAGAAGGGGAAGGCCTTCTTGCAAACCCAAATTCTGCCAGGCCCTTTTAATTTGTCTCCGTGACTACCAGAAGCAGCTTTACCCTGTTGTTTCTGCTGACAACGGAGTGTTTCTTCTGTGTCCTTTGGGATCACTATGTCTGCCTGGGCCTCCTTGCCCCAGTGCTTGATGGGCTTATCTCCCAGCTGTTTCTGGAGGCTGTCATTTGTGCGTTTTGGATGCCACGTCCCTGGGGAGTGAGTGAACACCCTTATTTTGTGGCCTTGTGGTTCTGTGAGCCGGTTTGAAGAGACTTTGGTGATCGATCAGTCAAGACCCTCTCATGCTCCTTTTCTGCCCTGTGTGATGCCCTCTCCTCTTGCTGTTGGATTTTGGGGTTACAAACACATTCTGTACCTTCCTCCTGATGATCTACGTGTCTTCTCCCCCCACTTACTAAGATGACAAAGCTCCTTCCTCATTCCAACGTGTGCTTCCACTTCACCGTTTGCTGATGGGGGGGATGGTGCAGGGCCCATTCTCCTCTGGGGTCCTCAGGACCTGACCTGGTCCTTTTCACATGCCCTCACAGGCGAAACTGGAGATGGACAAGGCTGGAGAAGTGCTGGGGGCTGGTTCAGGAGCAATACAAGATCCAGAGCCTCATTTTCCTTCCCAGTCACTCCAAGGAGTGCTGACAAGACTAACCTCAAATCAGCCATTGTAGCATTTCTCCATACAAGCAAAGGCTAGCTCCTGGCAGTGGATGTGAGGATGGGCTACAGGGCCTGGGATGACCTTTGGAAGCAGATGTGGCACTGCCTTCTCTGCTATTATCAAAGCATGGCTAAAAGCAGTAAATGACCAGGTCACCCTTTATACTAGGTCCCGCTTGTTCTGGTCCAGCATGCAGCACAGTCTCCCTGCCAGGGCCAGCATTTTCTGTGCCTTCCCATGGGCATGGAGGACTAAGCAGTGGATCTCTTAAGAAAAAACAAAAACAAAAAAACCCACTACTGGCCTGTAGAGTTGCTATGCAGGGTTCAAGATGATGTGCAAAGAGACGGGGTAGAGGAATTAGCTCCCAGCCAGGAAGGAGACCTGGGAGAGAGGACTGGGGCTTCATCAGAAAGATTATTTTTTTAATACATGGATGGATGATGTACCTTTATCAAATAAAACAAATATAAGTCTAGAAAAGTGCATCAGAGAATTATAAATTAATTTAGGCTGGAAGGGACCTCTGGAAGTCATCTAGTTCAACCTCCCATTCTCAGCATATCTAATTAATGATCAGGTTGCTTAGCTGCTTGTCAAGATTTTAGTATCTCCACCCAGGTCCTGGTAGGGTAGTCGTTCTGCCCCATGCTCTGGCCCATGTCACCATAAACCTTTTGCTGTTTGGAACCCCCCTATTGCTCTGCTCTGGAGCTGTGCTGCTGTGAAAGTTTCAGAGGCCTTCAGAGGTCTCTTTGGCCTCTAAGAAAGGAGTGGTAGGGTTGTTTGGATTGAAAAGCAAGGTTATTAGTCATTAAGTGAAGAAGACTATAGCTTAGGGACTAAAGATTGCACCTGCAGCTTGAGGGGAAGAAAAGGGACATGTGCCAGGACAGCATAGCAAAGGCGTGTACCTGCCTGGAATAGCTTCAGAGTGTAAGGGAGAAAAGGAAAGGCCCATGAGTGAAGCCATAGGCTCTGACAGGAAGAAGAAGCTGATCCTAAAACTGAAAGAAGCTGTGGGGTTTGTGCAGCTGGGAGGAAGGGAACATAAGAAGGAGGAGGGATAAGAAATTTCTTGAAAAAGTGGTCTTGACTTAAACAAGCCTAGAGACCTGTAATGTAATTGCATTCTGGCCCTTCAGGGGGAAGGCCTTCTCCTCTGGAAGCTGCAGCCTTTTGGGAGTGGTTGGTGCACCCTGAAAGCACTGGTGTGCAGGCAACAGTGTCTTCTGCAGGGAAAGCCCTACTCCTGTAACTCACAAGGAAGCTTCGGTCTGGGAGCCAAGGAGGACACAGACACAGATGAATAACAGTTTCATATGGGCATTCCTGCTTTATTTTAAATTGCACATGTGAGATGAAGTCTCAAGCTAGGAGCTGCTGCTTCTCCACTTAGCAGAAGATAAACCCTTTGGAATTTCAAAAGGGAGACTTGGCTAGGAGCAGCATCCCACCAGCAAAGCTAGAATGTCCCTAGACAACAGTTCTTTTCCCTACTAATGGGGAACAAACTCTCCTCTCATCTCAGCAGCTACTGGCCTTGCAAGGAGGGGACTGTGGCTGAAGTAAGAGGAAAGTCAGCAGCAGGGCCAGGGGTCTGCCTGAGCCCTGGGCAGTCACTGCTGTCCACTGTGCAGGAGTTGTTGGAACAAGGAACCATCCTTCTTACTTAGGCAGGCAGGTGAGTCCAGCTCTGCCACTCTCCCAGCCTGCATCACCAGCACACGGTCCGAGTCCAAGATAGTGTTCAGCCTGCACACAGAAAACACCAGGACACACGCTGACGAAACTGAGGAGGAACACTGGATACCGCCTCCCTGCAGTGAAGGGGCAAACCAACACATGCCTGGCATGGAGCTTCTCCCTGTGCCAGGAGGGTGTTCTCAGGGACACCCTGCAGTTCAGCTCCCTAGGGAGCCTCTGACCACCCCTGAACCACAGTGGGAGAGCATAGCGATGCCTCTCAGCAGCTGGACACAGCAGCGTACGATGGGGATAGAGGGCAGCTTTGCGAGGGCTGAAAGAGAGAGATTAGGGCAATGCTGATCCTAGGACAGCACAAGATGTTTCTGTCCTCACAGCAGACTGAGTCACTTCTCTTTGCCCTTCCATTTTCTCACCTGTGGAAGGTGGATGCTGGTAACACCTCACTTCCTGAGGGTGACAGAAAGGGACCTGTGCATCAGCCATCACCCTCTAGCAATCTGGCATCTTTGCTTACGCTGCCACCACCAGTCGATTTGCAGCAAGCCAGTCTGACAACTATAACATGCCCAGCACACATGCAGGCACCCTCTTCTGTCACTCCCTCCACCTTCTCCCTGCCCCCCCATTCCCTCCCACCGCTGGCAGGGTCACAATCTCTGGACACAGGGAGGGAGGATAGAGCAGCAGTAATGTCTTTGTGCAGCTGTGCATTGTTCAGTGAGCAAAAACAGCCCTAAGAAACTGCAGGTCAGAGGGAAGTCAAAGCGTAGGATTTGAGCAAGCGAAAGCCCTACGGGATTCAGTTCTCTGTTACTCATTCACTCCCCCAGAACAGTGCCAGGCTGCAGCACTCAAGAGACCTGGAGGGGCACAGCACAACCGTGAGGTCACTTTCAGTCCTGGATTTCACCCACCTAGTTAATGGCTCACCCAAAGATGAATGGTTTGGGAGATCCACAGGTACAAACCAACCCTGTCACAGCTTTTCCTTACTTACTGTTTTCTCCTGTCTCCCTACATCTGGTGGAAGAGGGTCTGGGACCATCTTTGACCCAGTCTTGCTGCCTTGCCTTCTGTTACTCCTTCCCCTTCTTGTTCTCCTAATCACTCCTCTGTCAAAGACCTGTCCTCCCTACCACAGCTTAGCCCACAGAGCACTTACCTTCCTTTACACTCTAATCTCCCTACTGCACACAAAACGCTCCCTTCCCCTCAAATCTCTCCCGGCTACCCGCTATCTAATTTATTGAGCAAGAGCCCTCACTTTACTTGCAAGGCTCAGTCCACCCTGCCCATCATTTGTCTCTCCTACTTCTTCACAGCAGAACACCAGCCCTTGTTACCTGCTTGATTTTTTGTTTTTGTGGTACCCTTTGTGCTGGAAAGCAACTCCCTCAAGAACATCCTCCATACTACTGCATTACAGAATGGTTGAGGTTGGAAGGGACCTCTGGAGATCATCTAGTCGAATCCCTGTGCTCAGGCAGGGTCACCTAGAACATCTTGCACAGGGTTGCATCCAGGTGGGTTTAGAATATCTCCAGAGAAGGAAACTCCACAATCTCTTCAGGCAATCCGTTCCAGTGTTCTGTTACCCTCACAGTAAAGAAGTTTTTCCTCATATTGAGGTGGAACTTCCCAGGTTTCGTTTTGTGCCCATTGCCTCTTGTCCTGTCGCTGGGCACCACTGAAAAGAGTCTGGCTCCATCCTCTTGGCACTCTCCCCAAATTACCTCCTCCAAACTCCAATTCACCAAGCAACAGTGGGAGCACTCTGGGCAGATGACTGCCTAATGCTGACCTACCCCTTCCCAGTATCCACGCTATCCATGTTTTGTCCTCCCACCTTTGCCTGTAACCATCTAGTACCCCTACTCTTAAATTTAATTTGTTAGCTCTGGAACAAGCCGTGCTAACCTATTTGGGCAACGTCTAGCCTGCTAGTGTGAGGTGCCAGCCAGGACCAAATCTCAAGAGTGTTGGAAAACAGAGTTATCAAATAATCTGTTCCACTGGCAAGGGAATGGCTGCAGCTTTTCTCCTCTAGCTGTCCTGCAGTGCCCCCTACCGAGCCAGAGACACCCCCTCCAGCTGGGCATCCTCTTTGCTCCTTTCTGTAGGTTATTTCTGCATTGCTAATTGTCCTATTTAGCAGAATAATGAGAGTTTACTCACCCCCTGGCCTCAGAAGGCAGGGCCCAGTGAGCCACGTACCACAGGATGTGGTATACTGACTTAGCCCTTTGCTGTTCACCAGTTTCTGGATGCAACATTTTCACACTCAATCATTCTAGTACCCAGAGGTTAATAAACCAGCCAAGTTCCAGCCTTCTGCACTTGAAAAGTCTCATCACAGAAACCTCTTCGCTTAGCTTAAAGTGCAGGCATGGCAGGGGCAGCCACCACTCCCATGACGGAGCAATGCTGTGGTGGAGGGAAGTTCAAGCACAGCATGCTGATCCCTCTGTACCTGTGAGCGATTGTCAAAACCGTTTTGTCCGCAAAGCGATGACGGATGGTCTGCTGCAGCACCTGGTCTGTTTTCTGATCCACACTGGCTGTAGCTTCATCAATGCATAGCACCTGCCAGGGACAGAAGGTGAAGGGAGCTCCCAAACATGATTGGGAAGCCCAATCCCAACTTAAGGACAACCTGACAAGGTTGCACTGGTCACCCATCCCCAGCACTCCCAAACCCTGCAGTAACTTGCCCTGCTGTGACAGCACCACCATCCCTCTCCCTTGTGCCAACAAAGACAGGGCACTCACCTTAGCCTGTGTCAGGAGGGCTCTTGCCAGACACACCAGCTGCCTCTGTCCCACAGACAGACTTCTCCCTCTCTCCCCAAGCTCGCTGTCCAATCCACCTGCAGGGGTGCAAGATCAGCAGTCATCCACTAGGCTGTATGTCAGGCCCCCAAAAGCTCCTCCAGTCTGAAGTTTTCCCAGTAGCACTGAAAACTCAACTGACTCAGATGCAAGTAACATCTAGCACTGAGATGCAATGCTCTGCTACAGTCAGGGGTCTGACATGTCTGTCAGGCTCTGCTCCAGCATTTGCTGGGGCCTGGTCTTGGGATCAGCAAGATCTTGCCAGGCCCTGTCCATCTGATCCATCACCTGCCAGCCTCTTGCTATGAAATCTTAGGGAATGCCCAAGGGTTTCACTGACCTGTTCCATCATGATCCTAGTAAGGCCTCACCTACCAATTCCTTACTGCATCTGTTTGGCCCCCTCTCCCCAGCTCCTGGCTGAGCTGAGGCCACCTCCCTTCTATGTGTACCAGGTCTTGCCAGTCTCTTCATGTTGGGCTCAGACTCACCCATCTGAGTAATCACGTCCCGCAGGTGACACTGTTCTAGCACCTGGTACAGCTCAGAGTCTGTCCGTTGTCCCTGCGGGTCCAGATTCTCTCGAACTGAGCCACTGAACAGAAATGGATCCTGGGGGATGATGGCCAGCCTGGACCTGCAAGCATGGGAGAACAGAGGGCTCATGGGGTAGGTTCAACAGAAAGTAAAGCAAAGCAAAGTTCTGCTTCTCTGGAGTGAGGTGTCTTGGGTTGCTGCATGTCTTAGATGCACAGAGACAAAGCATGGGTTTCATATACTCAGTCTAGGATCCTTACTACAACTGCTCAGAAATAACAAAGCAACTTGTAAGAAGCTGCTACAACCTGACAAGAGGGTGTCCAGAGAGTAAAACCATTTTTTTCCTCACTCTGCCCCTCAGCATCCAGCCACTGACAGCTCTCTTCCTCCATGCCCCACTCAGCTGCCTCCCCCCATCTGCTCAGCCCTCCATACCTCAGGTCTTTCAAGCCCACCAGCCGGCTGTCAACACCATCCAGGAGAATCCGCCCTGCTTTCAGCTCCAGCATGCGAAAAAGCGCCAAGAAAAGGGTTGACTTTCCAGAGCCTGTGCGACCCACAATCCCCACCTTCTCTCCAGGATAAATAGTGAAGCTCACTCCATCAAGTGCATTGGGCAGGCCTGCTCGGTATGTCAGGATCACCTCTTGGAACTCCACACACCCCTGGCTTGGCCAGTCAGTAGCAACCTAACAGGGACCAGGACAAGACAGACCATGACTGTGACCCACAGCCAGCCTCAGTTCCACCTGTCCCCCAGCCAAGCCCTGTCCATCCCTTGGCTGGTTTCTTGGCCCTTGAACAGACTCCAATCACAGCCCAGCTCCATTTCTATCTCCAGCCCCTTCTTATGCTTGCTTTTCTCTGACAGTTCGGTCCCAGTGCCCCTTCTGCTCTTCTCCCCCTTCCCATCACTCCAGTCTGCACCACTCCTTCCTGAGATTCATCCCCTGAGGGATGTACTGGCAAAAGCGAATTACCAAGGAAGTTTCTGTGGGTGAGGGCCCTCCACCCATTCACTGGAACCCTGTGATCTCTGCCAGGAGGCAAGTGCAGGGCACAGAGCCAGAGGATGGGAAACAGGCAAGTTTCTAAGAGCCTATTTTAGCTTTTACCTGGACCAGTTTATCCTGGGGCTCTATGGGGATGTCTGTGGTATATTCCTCTGTCCGCTCCACGCTCACCATCATGGTTTCTGTCACAGTGAAGCTGGAAATTAGGCCTGAGAGTAGGTTTGTGACAGACAAGGCGTATGAGAGTGCCAGGCCCACAAGTCCTGAGATGACAAAAGCATAAACAGGCATGTTACTGGCAGGGAAGGATCCAGGATCTTGGTGGCAGGACAAAGACACAATGCTGGCGTTTAAGATCCTATTCTGGGATGGGATGTAAAGGAGGAAGGACAGAAGCTGAAGCACAATTCTGGGGGTGAATTGCAGGGGGACAGTGAGTGTGAGCTCTGGCTCCCCCCTGGCATAGGAAGATGGTGCAGCTCTGAACTAGAGGGAAAGCAGCCTTGGGCCTCAGCTGTGGGGTGGGTATAGAGCACTCCCTGGCAGCCCACCTGGATTCGCTAGTTGCTTCTGGTGCTGAATGATGGCAATTCCTGCGATAGCAGTAACCACAGCAACCCCAATCATCTGCAGGCGGATGTCCAGCCACTGCATCGCTGTGTTGCTGGCAAAGAGGCAGCGTTGGTTTTGCTCCAGGCGCAGCTGATTCTCCATCTCAAACCTGGCAGGCACATAACGGAGGTTCACACTGGGCTGTGCACCCCACCACTGCCCACATTGCCCCAGGTCAGGGATGTTCTTGACACTTTAACCAGTCCCCTGGCTCTGGTCTATAAACACAGCGAAAGCTTTGGGGTGAGTTTGCTGGTTTGACTTTGGCTGAGTGCTGGTTCCCTGCACTCACCTGTGTGTTGCTCGCATGGCTCTGATGCTGCTCAGACCTGAGAGGGTCTCTGAGAAGTGAGTGTAGATGGGGGAGAGGGTGAGATTGTAAAGACGCTTGAGCTCCCTGGACGTGCGCCGGTAATAGCGCTGGATGGAGAAGTAGAGGGCAACCAGAGGAAGTAAGACCAGACCAATCCAAGGGAGACCATAAGTGATCATCACCAGCATGCCTAGGAGCCCATACATGTTGGCCAGGAAGATGTTGAGGATAAACGGCAAGTTGTCATCCACACAGTACAGGTCTGAAGAGAAACGGTTCAGGATCCTGCCTATTGGTGTGGTATCAAAGAAGGTCACTGTGGCCTGGCAACAAAGGAACAAGAAAATAAGAGCCACAGAGGGCTGCAACAGGACCCAGCCACAGAGTAGTGGTCTGGAGATGCAGAGCAGAGCAAGGAAGCCCAACAGTGGGGTGGCCACCCCAGTCCCACCAGTTCATCTGCTGGGAAAAAAAATATCACATCTCAAAGCTAGCATTCACTTGCTAAACAGCTCAGGCAGCTCTCATGGAAAAAGGAAGGAATCCTTCTCTGGAGGACAGCTGACAGGTACCGACACAGCAGCCATAAAGTTATGATACTGCCAACCTAGTCCGTATCCTTATATCTCAGCCTAAATTCTAACCCCTATGCCCAAAGGTCCCTCTCTAGATCAGGCTTAGAACTAATACAGGGAATGTCACACAACTATGCTAGCCCCAAAACTAATCTGATGATTCCCTGGATCCCATATGGGACAATTGGTAGCCAGTGAGATGATCCTCTAATCCTAACCTCTAATTCCTTAATTTAGTTTCTAATCCTAATCCTCCAATTATAACCCTAACCTGAGTACCCAACAAAGTCCAAATCCTAAGGAAAATTATCTGGCATATGTCAGCATCAGCCCTAAATCTTGCCTGATGATTCCTTCCAATCTCATCTGGATCTGAGTCCATGATCCTGCAAAAGCTTCTTTGATCACACTGGCAATGCCTATGCCAATATTAACTAACCTGATGATTCCTGTTATTCTCCCCAATAAACAGGAGTCAGGATGCCCCAAACAGGCTAAATCATAACACTCATCTTACCCTCAGAGCAAAGTACCCTTCTACTCTCACAACATCAGCCCTACAGCCCGATG
Organism: Rhea pennata; assembly: GCF_028389875.1. Taxonomy (NCBI): domain Eukaryota; kingdom Metazoa; phylum Chordata; class Aves; order Rheiformes; family Rheidae; genus Rhea; species Rhea pennata. Next base: position 36,816,872 of record NC_084665.1, read on the forward strand.
TTCATGGAACACTGGCCCTAAATGTATTTCTTGAGTTCACAATGAACCATATTTTATCAGCCTCAAGTGATTCAGAGTCTCACCATAGAGCTTGATATTCATATCATGGTGTTCTCAGTACTGAGTTGAGGGTTGCCAAATGAAATTTAGGGCTCTAACAGCATTTTGTAACCCATCTCTGGAATGGGTGCTGGAAGGATCATACCTTAAGCCTTAACCTTACATCCTTAAGCTCATCAGCTAACACCAGAGGAAACCGTAATTCACATCTCAAACTCTTAATCCCAACTAGGAGAATAATGTAAGGATAGAGAGACCTGCAGGGGTCTCAGCCTGTCCTGACTTTTCTGGCCATTACCTTTATAACCCGCTGGAGCAGCCGGTTGTGAATGACAGTGGCAGCACGGATAGTGCCATAAGCAAAGAGGAAGGCCCGCAGAATGGTGAAGAGGGAGTTGGCCCCTGCAATGCTCCCATAAACTGTTAGGTAGAAAGTCACATCCAGTGAACCATTGGAAGTGACTGTAGCTGTGTCCAGAGCTTGAATGGGGAACCTGGAACACAGAAGAAAGACGACCAGGAATCTGCCAGGGTCCCTGAGACAGTAAACTCACAGATAGAGGGTCAGAAGTCAGGGACATACTCAAGGGGAAACCAGGATACTTCAGCCTGATACTCCTGTGAGAGACCCCATGCAGCAGGATAGTCAGTTTATCCCTGCTCTCAACAAGGATCTTCACAGAAGACGCACTGAAGGACAAAACTGGAGAGTGTTTCTGGCTCCCTTTGGCATCTCCTGGCCAGCATTCACTTACACAAGCCCGGTAAAGGAGAAGAGCAGCAGCTGTGGGGAAGGCAGGGTTGCTGAGCAGACCATCACAGAGGTATTTGCAGTCTGGGACATGCTGGAGATCCAGTGTGACAGCCACCAATCTGAGATATTTCTAGATGCTGCAGAGAAAGACAGAATGCATATGGAGGGATTCAACCTTTGAATCAGCAAATATGAAGCAGAAAAGTAGGAAGGGAAGCAGCTAGGGAATTTCTAGTATCATCTCAAGTCAGGCCAGTCTTCCTCTGCCCTCATTCTCCACTGGCACAGCAGTAGGAGCAAGGGAACTGCCATGAGCTGCAACAGTAACAGGGCACTGCTAGAGGAACACACATGGTTGTAAAACTGCAGCAGCAAAGTGGAGGCCAGTGCCTGCCCCCACATATGCGTCCTTCCCATCTATGCTACCTGAGTTTGGGAATAGGAAGGAAGGAGTCTTCCTGCTGTAGCACGAGCAATTAAACTCAGCCCTCTTTTTTTCCCATGGGCTCTGCAAACAGTTGGGGAGCAAGACAGGAAAGTCCAAAGAGAGATGTGCTACTGGGCCACTGACTCACCTTGCATCAAGAGCAGGGAAAAGAGGATGGATAACGTCAAGCAGCTGCCCACTGCTAGCCAATATGCCTTGTACACCTGAAAAGCTACTGCTCCTTCTTTCTTCTCCTCCTCCTGGCAGAGAAGGTGATTGTTTTGGGTCAATTCTTCTGCCTCTGTCTCTATGGCCTCCTCCTGGCGCTGCTCATCAAGGGCTGTGGGTATGGAGGTAAAAGCATGGTCAGTGAGACACAAATTCCTTCTGCAGCTGCTCCTTGCTGCAAACAGAGCAAGTGTAGGCTATGGAGGAGGCTCTTCTTCCCTCTTCCCTTCCCTTTCAAGCCTGGCAAGACTTTCTTCCAGATCTGGACTGCCATAGGAGAGAAGAATCAAACACGGATCCTGGCCAGTACCCCAAACTCAGCCCTTCCCCCTGTGCACACACTACCCACAGATCAGCACTGCTATGGCAGAGCAGGGCGGTGGGACCACTGTTCTGAGGCCAGCAGCTATCAGGTATGCTTTCTCCATCTTAGCATGTTGATTCATGCAAAGCTCAGAGGACTGGGAAATGCCCTCACACTCTCTCCAGAATTGCTTCTTGTGGACTATTTCTGCCAAACAAAAAGAAGCAAATAGCAAGAGGGTGCAGGTGGGAAGGAAGCAAATGGGATGCAGTCAGCTAGATTAACGCAGAATCAGGGCCATTTAGTCTAATCATCTCTAATCAGCATTTTAGTTTAATCATCTCCATCCACTCTGTGATATCTGGCCAGCATATCCTTTCTCTATTGCACTTCACAGCCATTGCTCACTCTCCTCTTTAAGCTCCCCTCAAGGCAACTGCCCTCAATTCTTATTCAGAGACTCAACAAGAGCAACAGGCTTTGTCTGGACGTTTAACCTAAGCTGCGCTGCCCCAGCCACCCTCAAGCTTGCCAGGTGTTGACCTTTATCCTTCCGCCTCTTGTCCATGTCCTTGAACTTGGGGAAAGCTTCCACAAGTGGCAGGATCTCAGCTGGTGTTCCTGCAAAAAGAGAAACGCAAATGCTTCAGAGCCCCCAAGGAATTCTAGGCCAGCTTCTCACAGCCTTTTTCTATGGAATGGCCCAGTTTGTTCTCTCACTACATTACCTACTTTCTCACTACTTACTGCCTTACCTATTTTCTCTCATAGCACCTGCATCCTTAAAGGCTCTGCTTCATACATCCTGCCATGGCATTATGTCTTATCAACTCACTCGCTCTCAGGCCATCCTGCTTTATATGTACATCTGCACATTCCCTTCCACCCTGTCTTCTCTGTCTATATGTAGTGTCCTTGAGCTCTTTTTCTTCCCTGGATCCCCCAGTTAATCCTACTCCTTTACAGCCATCTCTGCTTGTGTTATTCCAGGACTGGCAAACAGGCAAACGCAGAAGGCTCAGAAGACAGCCAGTGTACTACCTGTCCTGACTATCCTGCCATTGTCCATCAACAACAAGGCATCAGCTTTCTCCAAACACTCCGTTCTGTGGGTACAAAGGATCCTTGTCTTGTGCTTGAGAACTCCCAGAATGCATTTCTGCATAAGATGGTTAGCTACATCTGCATCAACAGCTGCCAGGGGATCATCAAGGAGGTAAAGCTCTTTCTCCTGGGAGGGAAAGATGAGATAAGGATGCTGCTCCCAGCCTTGCTCTAGCAGGCAGTGCTGGAGAGAAAGGTGCAAGTGCCTCAGCATGGTACACCACCAGCACCTTGGTCCAGCAGGAGGTGGTTCAAGACAGGCAGCCAGAGCACAGTACACAACTGGGTGCTCCCAGCTTCTTTACATCTGACTTGACGTTGGGTGCAGACTGCCACAGCACAGCCACTTTCCTGTTTACCTGGTAAACAGCTCTGGCAAGGGCTATTCGAGCCTTCTGTCCGCCACTGAGTGTCACACCATTCTCGCCAACCTCTGTCTGGTCACCTGCTGGTAAGATCTGAAACAACCCCAAAAATTCCATTTTAAAGGGGACAGGATGCTACTGGGGACTCCACATCAGAATTCTGGGTCCCTCTCCTGCCTCTGGCAGTAATTCCTTAGGGTGATACCTTACCAATAAACTAAACTGTGCAATAGTCCATATTCTGGTTCTGCAGACAACTGCAAAGCTTGGCCATATTTATGATACTAAACTCTCTTACCCTTCAGAACAGGATGGCCACACCTGAACTACCTGTTGGAAACAACTTCTGCTCTGAGATGAGTACTAAATTTTGCCTGGAAATTTTGAGGGAGAGCAACAGCTATGCCAGGACAAAAACCATGCCAGGGACCATCCAAATAGTTTAACAGTATAGACAATTGAGTGCCAGTATCTGGAAATATTTCCCTCTCAATTTACTAGTATAGACACAGTCTGTAAGTTCTCAAATTAATGTCTTCATAGAGTACTCACAATTTCTGCTGAAACAAACATAAGCTCCTAGTGCTTGGCACTTCAGAAAATCAAGCCTCAAGTTATAAACTAGAGGAGGAAGGCTGGCTTGCTACTAGATATAATAGCAAGTTCACCAGCTAACACAGCCACTAGCTTCAAACCTACAATACATGCCTTACTGATGGGAGGACTATGGACTTAGGCTCTCCATATACTAAGAAAGTGCTCTCTGACCTAAAAGAGCATCAGCTGCCAACAGGTTCTGCCTGCAACATCTGGCAGTCATCCGCTCTGTAAGAACATCTCCTTTAACTGGGATCAAGAGCTTTTGAATTGCTGGGAGACAAAACCATCCAAGGTGCTATCAGAGTGATTTTGCACCTAAAAGAACAGTGTGATCAGGCATGGTCTGGGACTGGTAATCACAGCAAAGCTACATGTTCGGGATGTTGCAAAGGTAAGCCAGACTTGAGTCAAGTCTGCAAGGATGAGAACTGCTCAGTCTAGATGCAAAAGCTGGCCAAGGAGGCCCAGGAAGATTTAAGGTTCCAGCACTCACATTCAGGTCCTCGGAGAGGGCACAGGCCTCCACCACCTTCTCATACAGCTTGGCATCATATTCCTTCCCAAAGAGGATGTTCTCACGGACACTGGTAAACTGGATCCAAGGCTCCTGTGTGGCCAGTCCAAATCCTTGCTCCAGGTCACAAACATACACTTGTCCACCTTGCCTTCAAATGCACCAAAGGTGGGTGCAAAAGGAAGCAAACAAGAACCGTTGGCAGACTAAAGTGATCTACAAATAGGGGTAGCACTCTACCGTCTCTGCCTGTCCAGGGTGTGCAGGGATGAGGTGGACCAGGCAGGGAGGAGTGTTTTGGCTACTTACTTAATGAGCTCTCCAGTAATGGCTGCAAGCAGCGAGCTCTTGCCAGAGCCAACCTTCCCAACAACTCCCAGGAGCATCCCCTGCAGAAGAAAGTCAAAAAAGCAACTTGTTGCACTAATATAGGGCAGCCTGCCCATATTTCTTGAGCCACACATAGCCTTTAAGGAAGCTGACTGCTGTCCTGAACTAGGACTATCTTAAATGTCCAGCAGCAGAGCCAGGCACGGCTGCTGAATAAACCAGATCCCTGATATGGCAGGACACAAGTCTGCAAGGAATATTAACAACTGCTAAGTAACCCTGGAGCCCAGCTATATTGTCAGTCCAGTTCTCTCCTGCAGCAGTAGTGGGAGTAGAAGGAACCATGCAAGGATCTTCTCCAGTGCTCTGCAGCTCTGAGAGATGTGACACATGCCCTGTGCATCTTGGCCAAGACAAGATTCTCACACATAGCTCAAAGGACAAGGAAAACAAGCTGACCCTGTTCCGTTATTTGGCTCCTTTAGTGCCATCTTTCTTCGCTGCTCCCCACACTTCTGCTCACCTTCGTCACTGCCAGGTTCTCAATGTGCAGTTGAAGAGGGCCTGCAGATGAGGTCTGCTTTGTGCTTTCCTCTTTGACTGGTGCCCAGGAGAAGGCTGCTCCTCGCATCTCCATGGCAGAAGAAGGACCTGAAGTGCTGTCTGCAAGGGAAAACCAGTAGTGTTGCACTACCCTAGGTAAGTCAGAGAGTGACAAGGGGGTTGCCACAAGTGCTGCCAGCTTCATTCCCAAATGGAGGAGACATGGACAAAACACAGCCATGATGCCCTAGACTCAGCCACAGGCTAAGGTACTAGCCCACTGGTTTGCCCTTAAACTTTTCCTCCCTTCCTCAAACTCACCTATTTCCATCTCCCACTGGACATATATGGTGACGTGTTGGCTCTTAGGGAGACACTGCAGGGATAAACTGCTTTTCTTATGGCTGAAGATGAAAGAATGGCAGGGAGCTGGCAACAGGCAAAGGCAGAGAGAAAGGCAGTAGCAATGAGTTGGAAGAGGGGCACTCACTCGAGCCTTTCTGCTGGACTACATCAAGGCTGTCAACAGCTTCATTGTCAGAGGAGCTTTGGACAGAGGATGGAATAGCTTCTTCTAAGGGGACACTGATGGCCAGGCTCAATAGGGACAAGTGACAGCCAGTTATTTGGTAAAGAGCAAAGCTATGCTCTTATCTCCTGCTTTCTGTAGAAATTAAGTGCCTGCACTCTGCCTGTGACAACTGAATGTCCTGAACCATGAGGTGACAGCCAGCTGCCTTCCAGTACTACCCCTCTACCCTACACCACAGCTCTCTGCTCTGAATCCTCCCTGCCCAAGGTCCAAAGCCCAGCAGCATCCTTCTCTGTTACCTAAAGCATAATAAGCCTCCAGGTCCTGGTCCGTGAGTTCAAGGAAGCGCTGGATTCGATCCAGGGAAACTTTGGCTTCCAAGGTCCCATTCAACACCCATGGGAAGCTGTTGAGGGGGAGAATGAGCATCCCTATCAGGGCCAGCGCTGTGAATACCTGTGTGGGTACGGAAACAGCCATAAATTGGAGGTAGGACCTTCCTTGCACCTCATATCCTCCAAACAGTCTCACCAGTGAGAGCCTGAAGGGGTCAAGGGAGACACAGACTGAATTAACTTCCCAGAGAATATCCCTCAACCTCCAGCCTCTCTGTGGATGCTCCTCTGTATGGGACAAGGCTGAAGCCCTCCTTGCTACTTACAGTGAGCAGTGCTGTCACTTGGGATCTCCCTGTTCACTCACCTTGGTGGCAGTAAGTTGGTGACCCAAAAGGACATAAGTGATAAAGATGACAATGGAGACAACAACGGGCAATGCTGCCCACAGGTACACGCATACAGCATCCAAGTACTTGATGGCTCTCAACTTCTGTAGCTCTTTAGCTCGGCAGGCATTTATCCTGGTGCCAAAGTGCTGCTCCCAAGCATAGAATTTGATCACACGAATGCCACACAGGAACTCAGTCATCAGCTGCAGGTAAAGAGGAAAAGCATATAGAGCAGCTGCCACCTAACACATCAAGCGCCACAAAATAGGCTTTTCAGCCAGGGTTAGGTTTGCAGGTCCTTCCTGCTAAGGGCCCAGATAGGGATTCCAGTAATCAATTCTTGATAACAAAGATATAAATTCAAGTGGCGGCTGCTGGGAACTTTGCTCTCCCTCATTTCACCAGCTTGCTCAGCTACCTGTGCTGCTTAAGGCTCAGGAAGAGGCAAAATATTACAGTACTTCCCAACTGAAATATATGCAACACAGATGCAGGGACATGTGGACTTAGTAGCTCCAGCCTGGATGCCATTTACCCGTGCTGGCCTGATATTACGTGAGATAATAAGCCCTGATTCTCAGGCCTAGTGCTGCCATGATACAGCTAGTCTGCATTCACAGCCAAGCTGGCTCACACTTCAGCAGCTCAGGTACCCCTGCAGCATGTTCCCCTCTCACTCTTGCTCTCAGGTCTGCACGTGCAGAGCAAGCTGCGGCACATCTGTGTCTGACATGAAAGAAAACTGACAAGAGAGACTGGTTTACTCTGCAAACCAGTCTTGTGATACTCCATACAACTAGATGCAGCTCCTGTTAAAAGTGCCAGATAGGTCTGCCACAGAGCTGACTTATGCTTTATACTTACAAAACATGGCAGGAGGTAACTGAAAATACTGCCCCTCACATCAGAGACACTAAGCTCTAAAGTTGGCATCAAACGTTTGACATGAGGCAAGGAAAGAGATGGTACTGCAAATATGCAGAAAACTGTGGAAAAGATGATTGAGGGTGCCAAACTGAAGTGATATAAAACCATTATGTCCATGATCATTGCCTTTGTCTAGATTGCAAGGCATCTCATGATTGAAAACATTACTGGAGTACTAGGACAGAAGCACCTTTAAAGAAAGAAATTGGAGTCCTGTTTTAACTGTTTCCCAAACAAAAGATACCTAGGAGGGAGCCTGATTTTGCCCAGGAGGTGAGGTGAGGCAAGCATTAGAGATTCACTATTTTGTAGGCGATGAAACTGCATCACCCTGAGACACTTCTCTGTGTGTGCCCCCCTCGGGCACTTTTCCCAGTAACTGCAACTCAGTCAATCCACTTGGGATCCAAAAGTAGCCAAAAATGTTCTAGGGACAGAACGGGAAACATAGCAATGAATCCAGAGAGCCACCAGCCATCTCTCACCTTGACCCGTGTGTCCTTGTGCTTCAGCATCTCCTTGTTGCTCTTCATGATGCGGTTGGCTATGACCTTGTTTATGGGCACGAGCAGCAATGCCAAGGCCAGGCCTCCCAGAAAGGCTACCCCCACCTGCTGGTAGAGGAGGTAGAGGGTAATGGCAAACTGGAACGGCAGGCTCCACACCTCGTGGAAGCTGAGGCAGAAGTTGACCAACCTATCAGTGTCCGTGCTCATGAAGTTGACAATTTCCCCCACAGTGAAGCGGGCAAGGCTGGTGCTGCTGACATGTAGAGCCTTGCGGTAGATGGCGGAGATGACGGCAGCCCGCACCATCAGCATCACCTTGTACACTTCATAGCTGAACTGGTTCCGCAAGAGAGCACCCAGGAAAGAGCCAGCGAAGAGCCCAAGGGCGTAGATCACCCCATGGCTCAGGGGCTCTTGCCGTGACTCCATGAAGTTCACCAGCAGGTTCAGAAGCAGGGGTCCTGAGAAACCCAGCAGGCTGCCAGCCAGCTTAAGAAGTCCAAGTGAGTAGAAACGGAACCCAAAGACAGAATGAAGCACTGAAAAGAGTCGCACGCCCTCCTGGGCAGGAGGTGAGCTGTCCAGGGCATTGCTATTCCCATTGCCTCCAGCAATGATTGGGCTAGTAAGAGACACCGTCTCCTCCTCTACTTGGCGCAGAGCTGCCCTCCCCTGCCAGCAGGAGTAGAATCGATCACAGACCCTGGCAGCTTGGAGCTGGTGAGGAAGCACATAAACATCTTGCGGTTGGTTCAACATCCAGTGGTAGCCGCGTTTCATAAGAGGGTTCATCCAAGCATAGGAGAAGCGTGAGAGCCAGCTCTCACCATCTTCTGCCACTCTCTGCCAATCAGATGCTGGGATCCCTGGCTCTGAGATGAGTGGGTCCGGCTGCCAGGTGTTATTGATGGAGAGAAATTCTTCTCTATTGGCAGCTGGGAAGAGGTAGCTAATCACATACAGAAGAAGACAGGCCAGCTGCAGACAGAGGATGGAGAACCTGGAGGATACACCAGGGTGGGCAGGGGACCAAGCTGTCCCACTTTGGCAGTACCACATCAGCGTGATGATAAGGGAAGGTACAGGTAAGAGAGTGAAGAGAGCCAGGGCTGCAGGGCCCCGGGAAGAGCCATGAATTGACCTGCAGAGCATGAGAAGAGCCAAGCCATGAGTGAGCCATGTCAGTGCAGCAATGCCATTTGCCAGCACTTCCAGGTACACAGGCCCTAGCTCCTGCTGAGAAATGGTGGCAGGGATTATATCAGCAAGGAAGAGGCCAGCAAGTATGAGAGAGGCGGCAATTCTGCATCTCCAGTCTCGCCTGTGAGGAACACCGGAGCCATATCTAGAGGAGGAAAGAGGAAAAGAAATGCTTCACGGTAGAAAACCCATCACTTCCTGCTGAGCACTCTCCTCTCTTCCTCCCGTCTTCCCTCCATTATCCATTTGCTCTTACTTAACTTCCTTGGATCCAATTGCCCAGCTCTGAAACATTTTTAGACTGTAGGCATTGTTAAACTAGATCAGGCCAATATATCCTACTATCTGATCAGTACCAAGGATGCAAGAAAACACACAAAGAATACTCTTTCTGTAAAGAAATTTCTTGGCAACCTGTGATATCTTTTGGTCAAATCAGACTTCAGTCTTTGAGAATTAACAAAAATATGTATTTATCCTTTTAATTCTGGACGATCAAATTTCCTGTGCCACATTCCTGATCCTTAATTTCTCGTCTTTGTGACATTTTGTCTAGAGAGATTATCTTTATCAGTATTGGTCTCAGTGATGCTATGTGTGGAAAGTCCATCATCTATTGCCCAACAAAATATTTAATTATCGCTTGAGTATTTGTATTTGTGGCCTTTCATTATCAGTGAACATTGTCATGTTCATTGTTTATGAATTCCAGAAGAGGGTAAACAGAAAAATAATTTGGGGTTTCTCTGAACTCCTTATTACCTTGTGTATGTCTCCATTACCACTTTGGATTTATACCTTCTCCCAGAAGATTCCCAGTCTCCCCAATCTCTGTTCACTGAAATTCTTCTCCTCTTTGTCTTTGAATTATTTTCTGTGGTTTTATTCTCTCTAACCCTCTCCATTCTTTCTGGACTCTTTCTGTCATAGAGTGACCAGAGCTGTACACAGTACTCTGCATAAAGATAGACGCTGATAAATGTAATAGCATTATAATACTGTATCCTTCTCTAGTGACATATTTAGTACATTAAAGGGAATCTAATTTCCAGTCTTCCCATCCCAATCTCCAGTCCCGTATCACATCAAGAGCTAGATAAGCTGGCTGTTGTACCTTGGAATGCCGAGGAAGCAGGCACTGACCACTGCAAGGATCACATGAGGAGCCACATTTAATGTCAGCTGGTTAAAGCAATGGCCAACACTGCCATGAATCCACACAGGGACTGGATCTTCTGGGCTTGTTCCACACAAATCGGCTAAGATGTTCTCCATTCTTTGCTGGGTGTTAAATGCAACAAATGGGAGCTCCTAGGGTAGAAAAGAAAAAAGTGCATGAGGCAGAGAACAAAAAAGTACAGCCCCGGTTAGGAGTGGTTTGCGATAAGAAATGAACATAGGACTAGAAAGGACTTCCTGGGTCACATAGTACAGGCTCTACTATTGCACAGTTGGTATCATATCATCCACTTTATGAACTGATCAAGCTCCAGCTTAAAATAATTACGTTATTTGTCTTTTAAAGCCACTTCAGGACCTCACTGCTCTGAGAATTAGAAACTTTCTGCTTCTTTCCAGTCTAAATTTGTTCATGGCCAGCTTATCCTTTGATACTAACATAAGGAAATACTTGCCTTTCTACATATATCCCTCTGCAAAATATTTTGAGCTGTTTAAGCAAATACCTATCAATTTTATTTCCATCTTTGCAACTATTCCCACGACACAGCTATTTCACAAGCTGTGTAATATTAAACACCCTCCGGATCACCCTGGAGGATGCAGGTATCCGTCCAGCCAGTACCCAGGGGGCCATGCAAGAAAGGGAAACCAGGACTCATGTCCTTGCGCGCTGCCTTGCGGTACAAAACGCACGTGGAGCAGTTTGGGCTTGAGAAGTGACTGAAGGGCTCGCACCAGCCAGTGCCACCTCCAGGCTGGGACAGGCCGAGAGCCACCGGCTCGGCGCGGGACCGCGCTCAGCACACCGCAGCCGGGCACCGGGGCCGGGCCGGGCGCCTCAGGCACCGTGCACCGGGAGCGCTGGCACCAGGCCCGGTCCAGGCCTCCCCCCCGCCCCGCGGCGAGCAGCACCGCCACCATCGCCCCCCCCCTCGGCCCGGTCCCGCGCGGCGAACTTTGACCCCTGCCCCCCGCCGTACCTCGGCTCGCCTCCCGCGGCCGGGGCGGCCCCGCGGCCGGCGGGGGGGGGGGGGGGGGGGTTGGCCTCGCGCCCCCTGGGGGCCGGGAGGACGCGCCGCAGCCGTTGCCTGGGCGCGGTTGGCGGGGGCGGGGGGGTGCCGAGCGGCTGCCGCACCCGGGGGTCGGGGGGGTCCCGGGGCCCGAGCGGGACGTCGGGGGAGCCTAGTCCCACCTGGGAGTGAGGCAGTGAAACGGGGCACGACTCAAACCGGCGGCTTCGGAGCTGGAAATCAGCCCTCCCCCGAGAGCGTAACACAGTGAGGGCCCGAGCCCCTCTCGCCTTTTCCACCCTATTCCCCCTCCCCCGGCCGAATATCCATTTAATCCTCGCTTGGCAGCAGCAGCAATGTTAGTGAGGATAGCGAAAGGCAGCACCCTCTGAGATGGGAAACGGGAGCGACCACGGCCCCGGCCGGCCGGGGCCCCGCTCCCGGCGTCGGGCAGCGCCAGGGAACTTCCAGGTAGATGGCAAACCCAAGGGAGTTCAAAGCACTTCAGTCAAAAAGAGGAGGCTGAGATAAAAAGAAGCAAATAAATTAAACATGCACAGCTCGCTCAGACTTTGATCTTCCAAGCACGTTCCAATTCTGCTAAAAATGATCTAAAATCAGTCCCTTCCTCAAGAACAAATGTATTTTCCCCCCAGTTCCTCTAGTTCTTTCATGGTGAACACAGGTAGGTACAGCCCAGACAGTAAAAGGGTTTTTATGGGTATAAATGCTTTAACAGGTAGGGCATTCTTTGCTTGTGGCAGGTGATATTACCACAGGAGCACTTAGCTAAAAAAATCCACTGTATTACCTGTATTGTACTCACTGACTATACGTGCCTGAAATACAGGTAAACACATGCAAGTAGCACCACAGAAGACAAGACTCTTTGCTACAAAAGTATGGTGTGTTGGCAGATGAGACAACAAGAACATGAGAGAACATCCAGCCTTATCCTATCCAGACTGTTATATAATGATAGGTGAACGCAGTAAAATCACCACACGCTCTGGGAATTTTAGCTGTTACTGATGATTTTACAACAGATGCTTTGGATACTTCACTTTCCCAAACCTTCTCTTAGCAGTGTTTCTTGCAGGGGAAATTAGTGCATCCCTGTGAATACTTCATCACTGGTAGCAAACTTTACTTTCAACATACAGCTCTTTAGAGACTCTATACAGTAACACATTCTCTGAGCTGAGAAGTGTTATCAGCGCGGTGCTGAGGAAGCAAAGTAGCAGTAACATTCCTGTCTAGGAAAATAGAGCAATCTGGCTGAGGAACCATGAGGCAGCAGAGATAAGAGCAAGAGCTTAGAGGCCACAGTGCCCTCTAATCATAGTTTCCTTGAAAGCAGCAGGAGGATAAAAAGGCATAATAACAAGTAGCTGGCACCACCAAAAGGTTTTCCTCGTGGGTTTATGAAGAAGGAGAAAGTATGAGAAGCCTCATCACGGCATTTGCCCTCTCTACAAGAATCCCACCAGGGTTTATCCTGTACCTGGATGGTGGAAGCTCTTTGCACATTACACTTGTCTCTTCTCTGATCTTGTTTTTGACATGCAAGAAAAAGATTTTTTCTTTTGATCAAGCTTTGTGTGTTCTCTGTCCTCTCTACAGGAGATGTCAGTACTTGTGCCTCATCATCTGGTCTATACCCATCACATCAGAAAATTAGCTGCTAGATGGAGACTAAAATCAGAACTGAGATACAGTTCCTTCTCTCCGATATGCAGAAACCTGAATGGCATGAAGAATGCTATGAAGAGGAACAAAAAAGAAGCATTCACCCTGCTGTTTGTAACTGAGAACATATTTTGCCTTATAAAACATTAATATGAAAAGGGAAGAAAAATCTATTCTGGTCCAGGTCCATCTCCTGGCATAGAGCTGTCTTCCTAGATCGATACAGTTGTTTAATTATTGTCTTTGAGAATTCTGACTTCTCACAGTCCTGAATGTAATCTCTACCTGTGCATCAGAGTTGAAAAGCTCTCTTTTCATATCTAGGCCACCTACTGACACTGGACACTATGTTCATTTGGCCAGTCTGCTTTCTCCCACAGGCTATTCAGAGGTTTCTAGAATACATTTTCCTGTAGAAGAGTCACAGAATCACAGAATGTTTGAGGCTGGAAGGGACCTCTGGAGATCATCTAGTCCAGCCCCCATGCAGAAGACACAATATGGTTTTATGTCCTCTCCACTCAAGGAAGCTTCCCTTCAAAAATACTATGATATAAGCAGATTTTCAGGACAGCAAACATGGAATGTGTGAGGTTGGAGTGGCACACACATAAAGCTTTCAGACATCCTGGTTTTGACATCTTTTTTCCATTCCAAATGGAAAAGCTCCATCTCAGTTTATAAGACATCAAAGTCCTCAGATACCAGGATGAAGAACCCCTCAGTTCTCTCCCTCAAACTAATCTCCCTCACAATTTTTCATTTCAGCCACATTGTGTTCTCGTATTCTCCTCAGTTTTAATGTGCTGCATTCTGCTTGCTTGCCTTTCCTAACCTCTCCTTCTGAATATGAAGTTTTCCATTTGGACTGAGAGATGAACAGCTTTCAGATGCCACTGATCACTTTTTGCTCCAGACAGCATTATCTCCACACATATGGAAAATGAAACACAAAGGGCGAGAGTAAAGGAATCCCAGGAGAATACCACTGTGTCATAACTGATGTGAAATCGTTGGTGCTTGTTTTGCATAAGTACATTTAAACAGGAGCAATGCCAGAATCTTAAATAAATATTTCTGCTTTCATGCTTCTTTTCTGCTATTTCCCCTCTTCTTGAACACTGCTGCCTATGACACTTACTGCTATTATTTGACTCATTTAAGATGTGTGCCATGTGGAGTACAGGCTCGTGGGTGTATTGCTTACAAAATACCTTGCACACTATAAATAATCATATACCTGACATTTGTCAAAGAATCAGAGCAGTCAAAAGGAAAAAAAAAATCAGGTTTAACTTAATTCACCTCCACAGGCCAGATTTTATTCACTGTGTATTATCCAGAGTCTTGGTAATGGTCTAAATTGAAATATCCACAGGGAGGAAAATCAATCTGGCAAAGGGAGCTTGACCCCTCCCTTCTCTTACAAGTTTATTTTGTAACAGATTACTTAATACCCCTTGCAGGACTTGGAGTGAGGATTGAGTGTAGGCTGTATACCCATTCCACTTCCCAGCTGAAAGTAAATACTGTCCTGTAACAGAAGCCAGTCTAGACAAGCCTTATTCAGAAATATCAACCTGTAATTATATATGTAAAATCTCTGAAAGCAATAATCTGTTTGGGTGCATTTGCTCTGCTCCTAGCCAGGGCTCTCCTATCAGCTGAACCATCCTCAAGTTCCATAAAGCCATAATCAAGGAAGGCACAATGGTGTGGCTTAGCTCAAAATGTTTCATGAGCTAGTTGCTTTGGCTAGATCTGAATATGTTCTGTTCTCCAAAGGCAAAATTAACGCAAGGTTCAGAAGACAGAGGAGTATCTTTCACTGCACTTTCTCACAAGAACACTCATTTTGTCATAAAAACACAGAAAGAAACTGTTCTTAATAACAACCTAATAATTTAACACTAGAAGGAGTGCTGCATGGTCACTTCAGAACTCTAGATCCAGTCTCTACTCAGATGTACGAAAGTAAAAAAATTATAAACAAGATCTCGTATTTTCCTCTGGTTGTACTGTTTCCCATCTAATAGTCCAACCTAAGTTATCTTCAGGTCTATTTTGTTTACTTCTTCATAACGACCTATTGCTAACTTTACATATTCTATTCTTTTTTTATATTGTTTGCTTCTGTGACTTTCTTCAGGCCTAATAAGAATTCAGACACCCAACACTGCCCTCAGCATCCAATTAGCTAAAATTTCTGCAAGTAGCAGCTAATTCTAAGTTCCTCCAACCAAGATGAGGTTTGGCATTCCAAAGAAGAGTTTAGGAACTGAATTTGTAACACAGCAGACTGACTGGCACATCATTTGTCCTGTAAGAGTCCAAAGCATCAGTCACAGGAGCATTTAAAAAAGCTCTGCAAAGCATGTAAGGACCTTGCCTGACTTTTTAAAACCCTGAGACAGAATGTAGCACTTCCTCTTGCAAAGAGCTGAGACTTCTCAGCTTGCTCTGCAGCATTGCAGCAAATTTCAGTATTGAATTCTGGATTAATTTAACTGAATCGCACTTTGGGTGCGAAATGTATTCAGTAAGGCATGTGTTTGAAAGATGACACTACAGTTAGTACAAAATGGTTTATAAACTGTGATTATAAGGAGATGTTCAGTAAGATGACAGGGTGCTACAAATTGTTAGTGAGCACTAGTCAGTCGGTTATTTCTCTTAGATGAATGCAATTTCTCTTTGGAACTCTTCTGCAAGCATAGTGTATATACTCTTTTTTTCTTATTTTTTCTTTTCTTTTTCTTTTCCTTTTTTTTTTTCTGTTTACTGTTCTTCCCAATAAGCAGTTTTCTTACTGGTAAGCAGATAAAAGTTTTAGTGGATTTTCTGACCGGGTAGTAAGTGGTGTCTGGATTCCTTCAGCTTTCAAATGCCAACTAACTTTATCATCAGAAACCACCATGACATCTTTAAACCTGGATACAAGGGGAAAAGGTCAGAAAGTATTTTGGTGTTCTGGAATTTTACAAAGCTGTTCAGGTACTATACATAGCATTTTATTTAAAACTGACAGAAACAAAATAAATTCACTGGGTTTCTTGGCTTTGTTACTTTTTATCTTTTATTTTTTGAAAGCAAACAGTGTTTTAAAAACATTTAAAAAAACTTACGTAAGGAAAGCAAGAGCATGGAAAAGATGTCCAAAAACAAACAGGTCAGTTTTCTCCCTCTTGCTGGGCCGTTTTTACTTTTTTTTCAGTTGATGAAACTGAGCAGTTGACGTTAAGGCATGAAAGAAAACGTGGTATTTCTTTTAATGAAGACACAGAATACGTATGGGATAATAATATAGTCCTTACAGCAGTAAATTAGTTGAAAGTAACTTGCAATGTAAAATTACAGCACAAATCCTCAAATATACATCTGTCCAGTCTCATCAAGTTCTTTTAAAGCACAACTCGTTGCTTCTCCAAAAGTCAAGTCTGTTGCTTAGCGCAGTTTGCAGTAAAAGATTTATTATTAACTGCCTCTACTGCCATTGTGTCTTGCTCTCACCAAAAGCAGATCCCCAATATTCTGGGCATCCCCAAATGCATGGAAAGATGAAATTCATGTCTTAGGATGCTTATAATTGAATTAAGGTCTCTGAATGAACATTATCGAAGCGAGAAGCAGGAAGAGTGGACAAGGAGAATGGAAAATATGATAGTCTATATATAGCTTGGACGTGTTTTGATGACTGGCACAGTTAAGCATATTTCCTGAGCCTGTGTAGCGGTGCACTCATTCAGAAAATGTCAAGGTGGGGCAGTTAGCTCTAGTTCTACCCAACCACTCCCAGTATTAGAATATCAGATAGCCCTCCACCCATGGTCTGATACACAATTTGGAACAAAGCAGAAAAGAGTATTTCAAATGGTACATGTTTTGGTTTTCTCCCAAAACATGGGAAAAGTTTGATCCAAGTCTGCTGATAATGATTGGGTCTTCAAATATAAACCCTCAGATGCTATTTTGCCAACAGTAAAATGCAAACGGGATGCAAGAAACTCCTCTGTTCTTAGCTAAGAAATAAAAAAAGCTCAGGAATTTGGGAAACGGACATTTCTGTTGGAGCCTTTATTTCTCCATGCTGCTGGAGCACGGCCGCTTGTGCTCTCCTTTACCAGCACAGCCGGCTGCTGGCCGCTTCGGCCGGCTGAAAACACCTTTCCTTCTCTGCGCAGCAAGCGACCGCCGGCGTGAGGCGGCAGAAACGCCTCACGCGTCGCCTACGCCACACCGGCCACGCGAACTCCGCGGCCTCGGCGCAGGGGCCCGCAGCAGGCGCTGCGCCGCGCCCGGGCGAGAGCGCCTGCCGCGGTGACGGCCATCAACTGCGGCGCAGGGGTTCGCTCGGGCCTCGCATCGCCAGGCTTCACAGCCGCCAGCGGCCGTTTGAAGACGGCGCCCACGCACCGCCGCGCGGAAAATAAAATCCCTCCTTTCCCGATGGCCGCGGGCGGGCGGGCCGGCCGCCCCCCGCCGCCGCTCCCGTTACCTCGGCCTGCCGCGGCCCGGCCCGCGCCGCCGGCGAGGGCCTCGCAGCGTGGGAAGAAGGGAGGGAAACAGGATGGAGCAACCGCCGGCGTGCGGCCGAGCGTATCCACCCCGCGCAAACGGGGCACGAGCGAGGAGGAAGCGGCGCCCCGCACCACTGAGCACCCGCCGCAGCGCCCACTCACCCCGCCGCCGCCCCGACAGGCCCAGCGGGCCACGTGACCGGGCCCGGGGCCGCCATTTTGTGCGGGCGTCCCCAAGCAACGCCCCCCCTCCCCTCCCCGCCCCGCCCCGCCCCTGCCGGCCGGAGGTGCCCGGCTCGGGAGCGCGCGCGGGGCAGCCGGCGGCGCGCACGCGCGCGGGTGGGGGGGGGGCGGGTCAGGGGAGCCGGGGCGTCCGCGCAGGCCGCTGGGACCCCCGCGCCGCCGCCGCCGCCATCATCATGTACCGCTCCAGCAGCGGCCGCTCCGGCCCCTCGTCCTCCTCCCACCGGCTCAAAGAGGGCGGCTCGTCGGCGTCCCGCGCCTCCCGCTCGGGGACGTCGGGGCCGGGGCCAGGCCGCGGCCGGCCTCCCCCGCCGCCCGCCGCCGCCGCCGCCGCCTCGCCGCCGCGCTCCGCTTCGCCGCGCCCGCCGCCGCGCCGCCACCGCTCGCCGTCGGGCCACCGCGGCTCCTCCCGCCGCTCCCCGTCGCCGCACCGCAGCAGGAGGTTGCCGTCGCCGCCGGGAGCGCCGGGGCCCGGGGCGGCCCGGGGCCGCCGGGGCAGCGAGCACGGAGACAGCAGCAGCAGCAGCCGGGTAACGACCGCGGTGCCCGAGGGCGCCGGGGGCTCCGTGCGGTGCGGGGTGCTGCTGCCGCCCCGCGGGCTGTCAGAGCCGCCGGCCCCGGCCCCGGCGCCGCCGCGTCGCCGCCGCCGGGATCCTCGCTCGCTCGCTCGCCCGCTCGCAGCGGCCTCGAGCGCTCCCTTTGCGGAGGGAGATGGGCCATTCCCCCTGCTTCCTAACAGCCAAAGCGGGAAAAATCACTTGTTTCCATTTAAAATGTTTTTTTTCCCCGCTTATTTCCGTTACATTTTTTTTAATCTGCTAGAGCCATTTTAGATGAGACTCGAAGATGATGCTATCTCTTACCGATGCAAAGGATGCCTAGATAGTCACTTTCCTTTATTAAACACGGCTTAATGCTATTACATGAATATAGATTAATTTGTGGGACGATAACTTTTGAAATAGGATGCTGAGTGAGTTTTTGTCTGAGTTCTTCCAGCTGTCATGGATGTACAGAGGATTCTCAGATTCACATCTTGAGAGTTACTTACTCTCTGATAATCATTGCTTTGTGGTGTGAACTGGGCAAAAGGTGTTTGCGTCTTCTTGCTCAATCTAAGCAGAAACTGATTTGGGCATGTGAAACTGTGTTTTTTTGCATCTGAAGTGATACTACCTTGGATGAAAACACCTTCATACTAATCGGAAGTGTATATTTGTAGGTTTTTTGAACAGAGGACGTCCATTCACTTTCTGTGGTTACTCCTTGATGCTGTGGTTGTCTTGTCTGATAACTGTTATTGGCAGCGCATAGTAGATTCACTGTGTGTTTGTATTGCACTGAAATAAGAGATTTTAGTTTTGTGCTATCTTAGGCTGTTGTTCCATGGTCGCTTAATCCAATATATGCATATGTTAAAAGGAACAGTACATTCACTGTTTTCCCTTCATTCTGTAGTCTGTTCTGCCCTCCTCCTTTGTGCTAATGCTTGTGTTTCTGAAGTTGCGGGATGAGCTGATTCGAGGAATCGATCTGGCTGAAAGTTAATCCAACAATAGTATGTTGTCTGCTATGATTCACTGCATGGTAGGGCCAAAAAAAAAGAGAGAGTGAGATTGTCTCTTTTGATGGCAGTACAGGTTCTTGTTGGATTTTGGATTTTCTTGGAGACTTTGACACAGAAGAGATTATAGGTGATTGTAGTGGAGTTAGCACTCAGCTATTGGAGCTATTTGTTATTTAAAGGTGAACTACCCTGAAGGTATGGGAAGATAATGTTGGATTTGACAGTTAAGATGGGCTGATAAATTTGCCTCTGGTTGTTTGTTGTTATGCTGCTACAGCGTTGTCCTACTCTGTCTGTGGGGTAGCTCAGTACATTAGTACATTACTAATAAGATCCAGGTTGAAAATAATTAATTTTTTTAATGGAGGTCATTTTTAATCTGGGTCACGTCAGTTTATGTTGTAGCTTCCTGAACAGTCACATTGTCGTAAATGAACGGATGAAAAATTGAGATGTAGGAGCAGAACTTTAAGAAAGTTCTTCACCATCAGTCAATCTGTTGTTTAACTGCATTCATGCAAGCCTGTGTACCTGTGCAGATTGTAAAGGAAACTTCCAATCTTGAACTTGTTGGTGGTTCAGACTTGAAGGAGTCTTTGACTTGCTGCCTTCTAGTCCCCCTGCAGAAAAACTGTTAACACTTTACACAAATATTATTCGTCGCAAAGGCTGTTCTTCCAGAGGTATTTTGCAGCCTTTTGCTCCAAACTACAGTAGTCATCTCAGCAAATTGTCCCAGATTCTTGATATTTTTCTTGCCTACTCTAATTTCGTGGAAGAAGGATAGAAAAATTACTGATCTTTGAAATTAGGCTCTAGCAAGTTAGCTTGTACTGAATGGTAGCGTTAAATGTAATTTTTTTGTTTATTTACAACAAGACTATTCCTATATTTAAGGAAAAACTTTCTCTAGGAAACAGCTATCACAATAATGAGGTATGATTTAATATAGCTCTTGAACCTGAACTGTTCACTCTTGGGGATATGTTAAAGCCTAATGTAGGTAATTCTCAGAGGATGTATATTGTACACATTTTTTGCACGGAAAGTTTGTCCAGTAAAAAGTGTTCATCCATCTAACACTGTTTATTTGAAAGTGATGTTAAAAGCAGCAAGTATGCAGACATATTGCTTTTACTTTTTAGAAGTACTGTTTAGAAAATCAGCATTAATTAGAGACAAATAAAAGCTGGGCTTATGCTGATGTTTTCCAAACTGTGGAACTAAGTGTGATCAAAACAAAGCAAGTAGCAGTGATGTTGGGTCAGGGAAAGTTTTAGTAAAGTTTAGACTTTACTTAAGACTCCCTCTCTGGAAGTATGAGGATATAAAGTGAGGAAATGAGGAAGGTTACATAAACATGTAAGTCGACTTTTGGAGCTATTGCTGAAAGGAGGTGAGTTGAAACAGAGGACTGAGATGAAAAGGGATTCAAGCTGCAACAAGGAGGGGATGTATATGCGTAAAGGTAGGTAGAAGATGTAGGATGTGGAATGAAGACACTGATGGGATAAGGGCATGGGATTGAAAACCAGAAAATATTTAAAAATGAGCTCTGAGCTCGTGTCGGAGTTACTGTCCGTTCACTTCATATGAATTGGGCTATGGACGAGGCACAGTTCTTTGAAGTTTCTTATTCCCTCTTCTTGATTCTGAGAGCTGTATTTCTGAGATGGGGTACACACGTTCTCAGGGTGGCAGAGCGTTGTTGCCCGTTTCCTTATGTATAACTGGGACACTGAATACCAGTGGAGCTGTATATTGGACATTAGAGGTATTGGTAGGGTAAGTCTCTTTGTAGTTGAGGAAAACTGTGGGAGCTGGAAGAGTGTGGAGTGATAGCAAAGATTTGGGGAAGTATTGAAAACTGTAATGAAAAAGATGGATGTCAAAGCTGTGCACTGAGAAATTTTGGTGGATTTTATTTGTTCTTGCAAGGCTGCCACATTCTTGTACTTGTCCCTACTGACCTGCATTCTTGTTCTTTTTATAGTTTCTCTTAGCTCCTTTGCTTTCTTGTAAGAAAGTTAGCTGAAAATAGAGGACTGACATATTTTTGCATCAGTAGAGAAAGACAAAATGAAGAGCTATTATGCAGCCTGTGTGTTTTAGCAGAGGGTAACTACCGTTTAGGAGTCGGAAGGGAAAAAGAAGTAGTACAGTTCAGAGGTTAATATTGACTAGTAGTGTTGATTGACTTTACAAATGGAAAAGCTGTTAAAACTTAAAATTTTGAAACTAAAAAAAACCCCGCAGAATTCAAATAGGAATCATTTTAACTGCTGTCTCTGGGAGATCTGTTTGGGGATCATGTACGTATTATTGTACCTTACAGAGGTTTTAGAGTACTGTTGGCAACAGCACAGGAACAGTAAAAAGTCCTGTGCCTTCTGTTCATTTGCACAAACTTGGGTTTTAGGCAGGCAGTTGTCTGCATTTCCGATTTAACTTGCTACGTGTTTAACATCCCAAACTTTCTACATGTTTCTTTCTTTTGCCATGAAGTTTCTTCTGAGTTGTCATCATCGCTTCTCTCTTGTCTCTGGAGATGGTTGTCGTATATGTGCCAAACTTGCTGACAGTCTTAATGGCAAGAAGATGCCCCTCAAGATAATCACTTCTACTGGCAGCCCTCAAAATTCAGTGTTGACCGGGCATATTTGAGCCTTTAAAGTGTGTTTATGTGAGACACATGCACTTTCTATGTTATAGCTCAGCCAGACTTTCCAGTGTTGTACTATTCAGCGTGGTAGCTCTTAGATAGTAATTTGAGTGTCTTCTGATAAATACTTGGATTCAAATTAGTGGAGCAAATCAGAAATCGATAACATGTTATCTTAGAACAAGGTTATGTGCACAATGGATTCTAGCATAGATTTGTACTGCAAGTAAATTTTTTTCAGGCACGTTTGTGAGGGAATTCTTTTGCTTTCTTGTATACTGTCCTCCTTTTAGTCTCCTGGAGAGTTGAGCTGAACCTGCTGCATCTTCTCATGGTGGACAGTTTGGATCCAGACAGTACTGTGCACCTGCAGCTTGCTGCTATGGTTTTCACCTGTGAAAGCAATATGCAGTGCATGACTGGTTTGGCAGAACTGAAGCTGGTTCATTACTTCCTGTTAAGCGGAGCCTGAACCATGTTGGCTTAAAAAAATAAGTATCTCTGTCTTCTGAAAACCTCATCTGTTTCTTACAGAACTCCCCTTATTTTAATCATTCATGGATTCTGGTGCTGTTTTCTAGAAAGTTTTGAGGCTAACTATTTACACTAATAGTAATGACATTTTCTATATTGAATATGTTTCCAAAAGGAGGTCTGTTTAGAAGCAGTTAGCTCAGGCCTTCTCTACTGTAACTTTTTCAAGGGCAATTTACTTAACTCTGATTTAGCTCTAACAGCTAATAGGAATTCTACTCTAGAAGGTCTCTGGCATTTTTATTATTATGTCATGTTTATCTGCTGAAAGCAGCATGAGACAACAAGAAAACTGTTGGAAACATCAGTGCTAGGAAGCTCTTTGTTTGCACTGGTTTATCCTTTGGTTCATGTTGTTATTAGAGCTGGAAAGGCACAGAAATCCAGACACTTTTATTAAGAAATTCCTGGCACTGTTTTTTTATGCAATGTTTGTTTAGCTGTCTCTCCTCTTCGAAGAGCAACTTTGGGACTTCTTGAAATTCTCTCTGTTCTTCCACCTTCGAAAATAGTAGTCTATTAAAGGTATCTTGGAGTTTAAAATTTCCCTTCTAGCTAAAGTAAATATAGAGCTTGTTGCTGGCAGCTGGTATGAGAAATTCATAGTACTTGGTGCTCTCACCTTTCTTTAGGAACTAGAGACAATTGAGGTGTTTAGAACAAACGTTCTTCTTTTTTTTATTATTTTATTTTATTGATCCGTCCGCTCCAAGTCTCATATGTTAAGCAAAGCAGGGTCACTTGCCTTTCTGTAGCTGAGGTTAAAATTCTCTGATTGACGGGCTTGCACTCTTTCTTCAATTTACAGAGACGTTCACCGAGTCTCCGCTCTGAATCTTCACTGGAGCAGAGTTTGCGGATTACTGTTGGTAATGACCGGTATTGCATTGGCACACCAGAGCGAAGGAGGCTGCCTGATAGACTGGGCTCACCAATTGATAACCTGAGTGACAGGTATGGTCCTCTGCAAATGGGGATTCAAGTGTGAAACAGTAAGAACATGGGAATGGCTGTACCGGGTGAGACCAAATGTCTAGTTAGCCCAGTGTTCTGTCTCCAGTAGGGGCCTGCAGTGAATGCCTGGGAAAAAAGGGAATAGGGCAGGCATGCAGTGAGGCTTCCCTGGAATATTCCCCCAGCCTCCAGCAGCTTGAGGTTTGGGGTATTCCTGAACAAAAGTTGCTGTTTGTGGTCATAATAACTGAGCAGATATTTCTTTTGTGAATTTGTCACCTGTTCATGGAATCCATGTAAATTACAAGTGACGAGGGTATTTTTCAGTAAGGAGTTTCACAGCTTAAGCCACCTTCTTCAGTTTCTTTTGAACCTGCTTGATTCTAATGTAAAGGAAGGTTGTTTATGGATAGTGTAAAGCTTCAGCTTTCTCATTTATTGGTAGAACAACCTACTTTCTTGATTTTTTTTCAGAATAATCCAGAAGAAAGCCCGCATGTAGCTTGAAGAAAATGTATTGTTCGGGCTTTAAAAGCCCTGCTGAGGGGAAGTGAATGTAGTCCGACATCATATCGTATATGATAAAAAGGTGTCAGAATACTTAGGGTCCCTTGATTGAAGAGACACATAGTTAATATACAGACTTCTTGTATGTTGCAAATACTGCTCTGAACAGTGAAATGTAAATATTAGTAGATATTGTTTGGAAATCTTTGCTTTTAGTAGGAGAAAAGGTATAACAAGGCAAAAGAAGTAAAATGGCAACTTTGTGCAAATAAAATTGCTTTTTTTATAGCTGAAATGCAGAAGTTAAAGGTGGAGTAGCTTGTGTGCCTGAGCAACAAGTCACAATTTCAGGTCAGGGATAAGCATCAAGTGGAAAGGAAGCAGTAAAATATCCATTTTTGATGCAAATATCCCCAGCTGTAAAACAGAAAAAAAAAAAAAAAAAAGAGGGAAGTGAGCAGAATTCTCTAAGAGAATTTCCTGTCTTTTTCAAGTGTAAGAGTAAGTTTTACCAGGTGTAGAAAACCAAATGAGAGTTTAGTTTTCAGTACGGCAACTTTCACACCTTTATCTCTGTTCTCTTGGGATCAGTGTTCCACTTGTAAATCCCCTGTGCAGTCGGAGTGAAACTGGTGCATATACCCAGGGGAGAGCACAGTGGTTGGAGGGAGCAGGAAATGGTATGTAGGAGAACTGGTATTGTACTGCTCTGGCAAATGAAGGGGGTAGGGATTCCCCATTGCTTCTTCTCCAGGGAGGTTTTATATTTGTCCTGTTCTGTGGGTGTGCTTCATGGTTAGAAGCAGCATCACATACCACAAACTTTGTTTTATCGTAAGTGTGAAAATGATTACTGTGAAGGTCTTTATCTCTTTGGTAAGTAAAGAACTTTCACTTTATCCGTAGTATAGAGCCATTATAAGTTTTTTTTTTTAAAAAAAAAAAAAAAAAAAAAAAAAAGAGGGTAGAAGAAGATGGTCAGAACAGACTCCTGAGAAGATATAAAAGTGACAGATGAATCAGAATGAGAAGAGAAAGTGAGACAAAATAGTCCTCAATTTTCAGGTGGTTTCCCATATACTTGTTGTGTAGAGGAGCAATAGCTTCATGTTGTTAAGTTTTACATTTTTTTTTGTCCAGTGTGTTTGTGTAGGTTGCACTTGCCTGTGTTGTGCTCACTGTCCAGAACCTTGAAGTGTGTGACAACCTGGTCATCTCTTAGCTTTTCCTAAAGCCTCTACCTATTGCTCATTCTAACTTGCAGATTTCTTTGGTTGTTTTTAAAGGCTGCTTTGTAGTTGGTTAAATGCTTTGTTTATACCTTCTTTTCTTTACATTTTTTTCCCTCTGAGAAGCTGCCCTGATACTGGGGGGCTGACTGAGTATCTGTCTCTGGGCTTTAAAAGTAGCTCTTGCTTTGAAACATATTAGCTTTGATACTGAGCACATCATATTCTTAGTGGGCGCATAGTCTTTCTTACTTTAAAAAAGGTAGGGTATTTTCTGAGAATGTCTTTTCAGATTTTGAAGCAATTGGAGCAAACATTTCTGAATTTAGTTATTCTCAGATATTTTTTTTTTTTTGAGCTACTCAGAGACTTCAAGCAATCAGTTTTACAAATGATTCTCTGGAATTTGCAAGGATCCTTGGGATGCTAGAGGAGTTCATTAGCCTGTAAAGGAAATAAAATATCAAAGGACAAATTTCAGGGGTGCTTTTGGATTCAGGAATGCTTTTGGATTCTCCTTCAGTGGATTCATGGATGCCCCAAGAGAATTTCCCTGTGGTTGTCCACTTGCAGGTTCATCCTAAAACATCTGTAAGAATTTGCACCAAGTTTCTGTGGCAGGTGATTTCCTGCACATTTCTAAATAAGCATACTGAACACCGCCAGCCTGTGACTTCCAGGTCCCCTAAAGCAGCTTTCATCTTCTACTTCAACAGAATAATATATTAGTCCTTTTTTGTGTCCTAGAATTTATCAAAATGAAGTCCCATCCCTATCAAAGTGAAGAATATATCTTATCCCCCTCTCTTCCATCTCCCCCTCTCTCAGTATTTTTAGGATATTCTACTACTCTCTGAGCAGAAGTAAGCTATTCAGAGCATCCCAGCAATTCTTTCATCTGAGGTTAGTTCAAAAGCTTAGACCATATCACTGCAGAGACTTGGTCTATATTAAACTGTGCTCTGAAATAGGCAATTTGGCATAATATCAAGAGTGACAGTTGGCTGCATTCGAACGACTCCTTTGGCTTCCTGTTCAAAGACTGGCTGTTTAGGTGGAGTCCAGTAGGATGCTGATAGCAGAATATCAATGCTTATTTCTGTTTCTGTGTAGACAAATAAATAAATAAATTGCCAAAAAGCAAACTTACCTTACAGTAGTCATGGTTCTTTGAGGCATTGTCAGTACGTAGTTTGTGATTTCCTACTGTAAAGTCAAGTAATTTATAGATTATATATTGGTGAAGACATGAGAGATAGTTGGACTGGTACTACCCTGTATCCTCTCTGAAAGTTGCAGTGTCCTTCAGTGGACATTGCTGCCCCACAAAAACACCCAAACTTACCAAGAGGGACGTATCTCTGTTGGACTGTATTTATAGAAAAATCATTTTGAAGAACCTCAGTTTCTGTAAGGCAAATAATCCTTTTACTCACACATGTATTTAGCCTTTGCATCTGATATGTCTGTCTTAAATTTACTTTTCTTCTATTCAGAGTGTTTCTGGAATATCTTTCTGGTTTTAAGTATGTTAGATTTGCTATTCTTTTCTTTCCAAAGTGTGATTAAATATTTCCATTGTTTTGTCAGTGCAGTCAGCACATTTGCATTGCAGGTGACACCTGGCAATCACACAAGCGAATTACTTGCACAAAAGTCAGCTGAATGTATGTGGTGAAATGCATCTGTTACTTCACAAGGTGTGTTCATGCAATTTGTCCAGGTATAGCAGGATCTAAGGAAGAGTGATGGTGACAGTGGAAAGAGACATTTGCTGACAGAATTAAATAAATACATAAATATTAATAAATATTATATAGTCTATGAACAGCAGCATTCATATATGAAACCTAATTCCAACAACTTCTTAGGTGTTTTGGTGCTTTTGGAGGGGGTGGAAGTGTGTAGTTTGCTGGAGAGTGGAGAGGTATTGTGTAATATTGTGGATATTTGTGTATACCTGTACTCTGACCCACAGGACACTAATGGAATTCTCAGTATGTTAAGATGTGTGCATCTTGGACTGGATAAAACATTCAATAATTTATGAGATTATTTGAAGCAATGCAGATCAGAGTAGATACTGGAAAATGTAAAGTGAAATTTTGTGTTGATTTTGTTCTTGAATTTGTTTATATAAACTATGAGGATAACTATACTCGAAAATACCTTACTTGGTCTTGTTCAGTATTTTTTAGTCTGGTAATTTTATTTGTGTGGGTTTTTTTCTGGAGGAGGGGTTGGCTTGTTTTCTTTGTTTTTAAGATGATGTATGTCACTACTTCCTCTGTCACTGCCCCCCTTTGAAGGGGATGTTGTCAGTAGGAGGTGGTGATGTTTGGGGAATCAGGCAGCCATGCATAGTTTATCTCTAACTTGATGCATTTATCACTTGGAGAAAGTTTTCTCTAGGGTTTCTGGTCCCATTGATTTCATTTAAGCAGCACTCTTGTTTCATGTTCTTGGAGAAGCTTGCCAAATTTGATATATTTGAGAATGAAAACAAAGAAAGCAGGAGTTGGCGATTTTAAAGTAATTTGGTTTGTTTCTGCCTGATTTAAAGGCCAATCCCAGAAAAGTTTCTGGAGGTGGGGAAAAAGAGCTTCATTAGAACAGTACTGCTAATTGGTGGTGTTTGTAGGCATCAGTCCAAAAGAAGATCTTCCAAGAGATGCAGCTATTTTGGTAGTACGCCAGATGGAAATCCACTGTGTAAATAATGCAGGGGCTGGCACAAAGGAATAATGCTGTTAAATTTACTGTCTCTCTTTCTTAGATGTCTTCTGGAAGATTTTTGCTTCGTTTTGGGTATAGTGGTTCATGTGATTAGCGACAGACCTGTTTACAGATCTGTTGCCAACAGAAAACATTGCTAGAATTTATGGTGTTTATCTGCAGCTAAAGATATGATAAAGATCTTGTTTGGTGTGCCAGCATGAAATTGAATTATACTTTGAATAATTCATATGAAATGTGACCTTGGCATCTCACTGGGTAAGGTGAAGAAAGGGATCATGGTCTGAAACATTATAGTAATGTTTTTGTTTGTTTGTTTTAATGTGTAGTCTTTCTCCTTCGCAGAAATAAACCCTTCCTATCAATGTTTCAAGGCTCTCCTTTTGCAGTATAAGGTAGATTATTTACACTGCATTATTTGCAGATGACTTCACAGGAAGGAAGTAGAATGCCATTAAAAGCAACATTTGTTCTTCCCCACTGCCTCCTCCCCTTTAAGTATATAAAATGTTGCTTTCTGTTTAATCATGGAGGTGATATTCTGAAGCTGATTTGGAAACTTGTTACTCTCCAGCAAGAGTAAGACTTAATTTACTGTGATTTGAGGACCTACTTCTATACTTCTCTTACGCAGGGATGACATGGCGGATGGTCCAATATTCACCAGAGGTCTCTCATGCCCTCGGGGCCTTGAGAGATACCCATCACATGAAAATCAACCATCAAGTCCCTTCACCATGAGACATGATGAAGACTACTGTAACCGAGATGTTTTCCTCCACCGGTCTGATTATAGTCCACACTATGGTCGTCGAGAAGAGCTGCCTCGTGGATCTGATAGAGACAGTGACAAACTCAGGAAATCCTCCTATCCGTCAAGGCCAGAAGAGAGAGGACGAGAAATAAAGCGGCCGCGATATGAAAAGGATGAGAAGATCCATGGTGTGAGTGGAGATCATCAAGGTTTCTCATCAGGAACACGAAACTATCGCAGACGAAGCCGCAGTAGGAGCCCAAGCCCATCCTACCTAAATGAAGAATTCAGAGAGCTTGACCGTGCCAGGAGGAAAAGAGAAGAAGAAGAGCGCAATAGAAACTTGAATCATGATCTTTCAGAGAGTGGTTATGTGATCCCTGGTTTGACTAACACACTACAGACTTCCGAGCCTCGATACACATATAGGCCTGAGGAAATACCATCCATGCCCAAAAAATCAATTTTGAAGAAACGAGTGGAGATGGAAGTAGAGTCTCCTGTTCAGGTTTGATCTCTCTGTCTTTAGATTTCTACTCTCCAAAACAATTGCTTTGTGATGCTACAGCTCAGTTTGATTTTTAAAACAGAGAAGTCCAATCTATATATTTTGTCCTTTGAGAGGACAGATAATATTTTTGCATGCCTATGCAAGCTAAAACTGCATTAGGAACTTTCAACTGTGAAGGCAGTTAATCAAGAATCATGTGTATATAGAATTTGAGACCTAATTAAATGTCCTTGTTGAAATTTAGCCCAAGATGCTGAGATCAGGCCCAGCTTTATAGAAAGTGCCACGAGCCTTTTATCAGCCCGGACAGTCAGGACATTGGTTGAAGATCTCTGCCTGTCACAATGTCTCTGTTTCTGTACAGTTTTAGAAAACTGCCTGGTGCATTCTTAGTACCACTAGCTGAAAACACCCTTGAGTTTCCTTGATTTTTCCCATTTGACTATAGGCTGAGATCAGCCTTACTTAGTTTGTATCCAAACTATACCTCTTCAGTTTAAAAATTAGAGCAGTTGGAGTGGTATCCAGTTGGGACCACTGTGATAAATTGAGTACTTTCTTTTCTCACATTTTAGCATATCACTGATGATTTGATTGTTGTACTCATCTGTCTTGTTTTGTAAGTGGCGTGTTTATCTCAGGAAGTGTTCCAACATGTATTTTTGGAAGACCTGCTTAGCATAGCGTTAATGATGTAAACCTGTGACAGACAGCTGGAAGTGACTAGAGTAAGCTCAGTATAGTTGCTTTTACCTGTCTTAAGGCATGATACTGTATTTGTGTGTGATTAAACTCAAAGCATAGACCTCTTTATCTTACAGGGTTTAAATTTGAAAATTTCAAATCTTAAACTTGCCAGAAAATCTAGTAAAATATGATTGTGATTTTATGTATTTTCTTGGATAAGCTTTCAGTGCTAGATGTGACATACCAGAGTCACTAGATGACTCGTTTTATATTCTCCATTTTCTTTCAAGTGTATTGTTTTTTCTAACTTTTTTTTTTTAATTGTAAACTTGAAGAGAAATTATCACCTTTCTTTGTTCTCTGAGGTAAGTACCCCCCCACCAAGTATTATAGTAAATAATAACTTCTCTTTTTTACAGCCTGAAGGCTTTTCAAGCAGTTCTGCTCCCAGCAAAGAGCCTCCTCTTCTTTCTAGTCATTCTTCTTTGTCCCAGAGCAACGACGTGGCTCCTTTTGCCTCTGAAGTGGAGAACTTTCTCAAACGGTTTAACAAAGACTCTGTCGTGGAGTCTGCAAACAAGGAGCTGCATGACGGTTTTTATGAGTGGACCCCACTTTCTGGGACTCCAAAGGACACTTTCACATTTGAAGAAAAGTTTGGGAGCTTCTTAAGTCACAAGGAGAAAGTAGAACCCAAGTCAGACCCTGCTGATCGCCATACTGACTTTTTGCTGCCTCATGAGAGAGCCAGTCAGGATGGCAGTGGTTTCTCCCGAATTCTGGGCATGATGGCTGATTCTGTCAGTGCTCAGGAGAAGAGGAGACGTAGTTTTCCTGACATTGAAGATGAAGAGAAATTTCTTTATGGTGATGAGGATGAAGATACCAAAACTGAATCTGTCCCTGTTCAGAAGAACCCAGTGAGTTGTGGTAATGAGATAATAAGCCAGAAAGTGAGTCCACCTCCTTCTGCTGCTCCAGCTGCCAAGCTGGATGCTTTAGAAGAGCCTAATGCTGAGTACGCAAAGATCCATGACTTACTCAAAACTATTGGACTTGACATTGGTGTAGCTGAAATTGGAAAACTGGCTGTTCGTACTCAGGAACGCCTTCATGGCAAGAAGTTGGCATCTCGTTCTCCTGATCGTCGCTCTTCAGATCCTCGCAGACTGGACTCATGGGACTTGCGTCGTAGCCGGAGTGATACTCGATCTCCAGAATCAGGCCAGCAGCGCTCAGCATCACCTCCTGTCTCTTTCCAGCAGTCTAAAGATGCATCCGCTCTTCAAAAAACAGAATATAATAAGAGCAAACCAATGGGACAGGAGATACCCCCATGTGCACCAGAACAGCCTCTTCCTTCTGTCTCTCTCATTCCCTCAGTTCCACCTGCTCCTGCTAGTTTACCACCTACACCCACTTCTGTTTCACAGTACCAAATACCCAATTATTCCCAGTTCACAGCCACTCAAATGCCCCAAAACTATCCACCTCCCACAATGGCCCCTCCAGGATATGATGCATATGGGCATTATATGGCTTATGCAGCCCCTGGTTGGCCCATGTACCCCCCTACCCAACAGCCTAATCCTACGATGCCAGAGGCTCATGGACTTCTTACTATGGCCATGTCAGCAAACCCGACACGTCCTAATCTCCGAGTGATTGAGACAGTCTCTATGGGAAAAGATGTCCCTGATTTAAAAAGAGATGGTTCCGTGCTTGTTCATGTCCCCACTACTCCAGCTCACTCCAAGGTACCCCTTCGACTGTCTTCACACCCTCTCAAAAATACCACAGAAAAGATGTCGGATGAAAAAAATAGGGCAGCTCAGAAGCAGAAGGTGAGTATATTGTCTGTAGATACTAGGATAAGTCACTTGAATTTAGTCTATGTTGTTTTTGGTGTATATTTTTCAGCTCTTTCTAATACCTGAAAATATGTTGAACTGCTTGCTTGCTAGAATAAAGGCTTTTCCTTCTCAAATACACATTTTTTTGCCTGAATGGTTCCATTTTAAAAACATTTGGATTGAATTTGCTTTTGTTAATGATTCCAGACATTAGTCTCTAGTACTCTGTGATAGTTTTAAAAAATACCTTT
Source organism: Rhea pennata (assembly GCF_028389875.1). NCBI lineage: Eukaryota > Metazoa > Chordata > Aves > Rheiformes > Rheidae > Rhea > Rhea pennata. Next base: position 36,848,882 of record NC_084665.1, read on the forward strand.
AAACCCCCAATGCTGCATGCCCCTAGCTTATGGCTGAACCGCTGAATGCAAGTGGAAAGCTGAAGTTCTTAGGGCTGGACACACACACAGTAACCACAGCCTGTCTTTAGTCCAATGAGTTAGATGAGGTGTCTGAGTAAAGAGCATGTCCATGGAGATACCTGTTTATTTCAAAAGCTCAGTAGCTGTTCTAATTTAGGTGCCTAATGCTTGATAGAATGGATCTAAGTTGTATTTGAGGAGATGCATGTTCTTGGATATGAAGATATCTAAGATATGGATCTATGTATATCTTGGATATATGTAGTTTGAACTGTATAATAACACCACAGTGATAACTGTATTAGAGATTTGTAAATACATACTAAAGGATGCAGTCATTCAGCTGTATATAGTTTTGCCTCTGCATTTGTTTTAATTACCTCTTATAAGAATCACAAAATTAGAAGAAATTAAGGGAAATTGTTCTTTATGCATCTGATACCATTTTAGATAATGGATTTTGTATTTCCCTTAAATAGTTACGTTTGGGTTTGTATGGTCTTTAGGGAGGAGGGAGGAATAACATTTTATAATAGGAGATGATAGTCAATCATAATAGGAGATTTCCAGTCAAAAGACTGGAAAAATCCTACAGTTGTTTGGGTTTTCAAACTGGTGTTAATTTGATCTTTGTTGCTGAATAGGGACGTATCTGCATTAGAGAGACTATTTCAGTATAGCTGTGCTAATGATAAATTGTGTTGGTAGATTCTGCTCATAGAAGAGCAGCACATGGCAGAGGCTGAAGGATTTTTACTTACTCAGTTATATCACCCTCCTTAGAATAAATCAGACCATGGAAAGATGGACCGCTGGATCCAAGAGACTCAAAAGAAGAGGTCGCTTCCAATTTTTGGTCTGAAATAGGCCCTCTGCTTTTTGTTTGAAATGACCTAAAGAGGAGTGCTTACACAAAGTGCTACACCAGCAGATAAGTGAGCTTTAACTGCTTGCAGGAGTAATAATTTCTTCAGTTGACACAGTTGAATGTTGGTGTTAAGGGAACTTGGGCACTTCTGGGAGAACTGTGTTGGCTGAAGGTGCGTGGTTTCCTCCTGCCCCTGACATACCCAGGAGCTCACTTATGTATCTGATCAGAACTACTAGGGCTTCATCTGTGCTATAGATTTCTTTGGCTTGGGCCTGGTCCACAGATTTTGCTTCTGTAGCTGGGGTGGCTTGGAGTATAAAAGCTTGCATCCTTCAGCTGATGTCTCTAGGCTTGCAAAAAACCCAGAACAATCATAGCTGTATTGACAGATTTTTTTTTCTGTTTATTGTTTTTTTAATCTTGTGGCGTTCAAGAGGTAGGCTAACTGTGTTGGTAGAACTCCTTCCTTTGGTTTGTGCTGTGCCGGCTCTAGAGACCTTGCCAACATTTACTCTAGCAGAGTGGTAGTGATTCTGTAGTGAAGAGAAGGCCTTGGATCAGTTCTTGTTTGTTTGAGGAAGAAGCAATTATTAAGGTTTAGGAGCATTGTGAAAGTAACAAATTGTGATTTGTCTCTTGAAAACTGAAATTTGAGAGGATGCTGAAAGAACTATTCAGAATTCATTTTAACTTATTTCATTTTAACTCATTGTTTTTCTCTGCAAGAATTGATGAAAAATGATGAAAAATCTCTATATGAGCTCCCCATACCAGTGTTTATCTTATTGAGCAAGAAACTGACTGCGTCCAGGTGTTTAATTTCAGATAGTTATGCATGCAGAATGTATTTGCTAATACAGTTGAGATCAGAGTGAAACAAAAGCCTAAGTAATAACTAAAATAGGGCAGAGTCAAAGCAAGAAGCAAGCTGAAGGGCTTTGGGGTCTTTTGTCACTGGTGAAATATGCCCCCTGTAAAGATGCTGCATGAGTTTTCAAGAGCAGGTCAGCACTAAGCTTACTCACCTCTCTAAAAAGGCAGTCAGCTGAGCCTGAGTGCCTTGGGAAATGGTCTGACAAGCAAAATAGTTTTAGGAAATGCAAAATATTGCATTTAAAAATGGATACATAAGCTGCTAATAGATCAGTGTGAGCCATATTCTTTGTCTTGTCATATCAATGGTTGAATTACAGAACTTGAACTGAAATTTATGTAGTGGTACATGTTAGTGGCAGCAACAGCGTTAATAAATTGTCCTACTTAAAACCGGGCAAGAGGAAAAAATCACCTTCATAGGGCTGAAGTGTGAATACAGATACAGTTACTGGCAAATGCAGAGAAAGAGGTGTATTTATTCAAGAACATTTTGAAAATACTGGTTAATATTCTGAAAGTAGCAAACTGAGGCCTTGCTGTCGTTATGCAAGACTCATTAACTTGTGTTGGGAAGAGAAGAAAATCCAGCCCTCTTCTAATCTGTTTAGGTGATAGAAGAGAGAGAAAAACTGAAGAATGAACGGGAAGCACGGCAGAAGAAGCTTTATTATTTAAAGACTGAATTGGACAGGCTTCGTAAACAACAAGGTACAGTCCTTCCGCACCCTCATTTTTGTTTTTCACTGGGACATGTCACAAATCCCAGTATCTTCTAGGAGATGTGAAGACCAACAGAATAACAGTCTGTATTTTAAAACTAATGTTTTGAAGCCCTGGACATTATAGAACTCTTGAGAAAGCAATGGCCTAATTAGTATACTAATAGTAACTATGTCAAAATATAGCTGTTTAGCTGAAGCAGGCAGTTGCTCAACTTGCACCTTCTTTGACAGCTTCATAGGTTAAATGAATTTTACTCTCTGCATTTTAGTGTTTCTTTAGAGAAAGCGAAAAATGCTAACTGAAGACTCGCCAGAGTGCCTTTCAGTTTTTCATGAATCTCATCTGGAGAAGGACAAGTCCTCTCTGGACATTACTGACTTCTTCTTTTATGTCATTTTCAAACTTCTGTTTGACCCAAGTAAAAATTAATTTCTCTTACCTCTGGAAATAATCCTGTCAGGATTTAATTTAATCTTAACTCACAAAACAAGTATGCTTTTTTGATCACTCAAGAAAATAGTGATTATGAAATTGGTTCTTTCTCTTGAGGATTACAGTGCTTCTGTTAAGGATTGCTTTAATATATACCCCTATAGAGGTGGATCTTGCAAATCTAGTCTTTCTGATCCTGAAAGTCAGTTCTGCCTTCACAGCTTAGTCAAAATTTAATCATAATATTTTATATTAGTATTTTACTTGTTGCTGGAATAGTTGTACAGATCTTATAACTCCTTTTCTGTTGCATTTCCAACTCTTCTACTTCCTTGATTGGCTCAGGAGAGATGTTGAGGAAGAAACGTCGTGAGAAGGATGGACACAAGGACCCCTTGTTAGTTGAGGTGAACAGGCTACAAGAAAATATTATGAAAGAGATTTCAGAGCTGCATAAAGAATCTGATGCAGCAGAGAAGAAACAATCTGAGCTTGATAAAGTAGCCCAGATCCTGGGGATTAACATATTTGAAAAATCCCGGAAACCATCTGTGGAAACGAAAGATTCCTCAGAAAAGAACAGCAAGTCAGACAATACAAAAGGTCTGGAGAAAACATCTTCCTCCAACAAGGTAAAATCTTCTGGCTTGTATGCTAACAATCCTTCCACTAGGAGAAGAGGGCACTGGGGAGACAGCTTTCCCAAACATTTACTAGAAAATCATTTAATGTCATTTGTTATCACATCTCATATGTTGATTTTGATCATTTATGTAGGTGAGAGTAAGTGTATCAGTGATTATAATTTCTCTCAAGGTTCGGGTACTGCAGTACCACTTACTGTTTTTGATCTTGGTTTTGTTGAGTTTTTAGTTGAGTTGAACAGTAGCATGCATGTGTGTAGCAGTTTCTTTGCAGTTCCATAAAAAGAGGACAAGTGTTTTTTTCTGTTGTTTTTTTTGTTCCCTCACCTACATTTCTGGCATGCATAGCCCACCCAGGAGGAGTGCTTGTAGCAGCTAAACTCTGTGATTTTTGGAGTGTATTAGTCTTCTCACTAAGTGAAGATATTAACAAATCAGGCAAAACTTAAATATGATTGTTAGCTTAACATCATTATTACATACATGTTACACATTCTCTGTAAAGAAATGTCAGTAGGCATCATTATGGTCTCTCTGGTATGGTCTATACTTATGGAGTGGTGGTGACCCCAGAATAGACTTACTCATTCCAGAAGATAATTTTTACTCTAGAAATAGGATATGTGGTAACAGTAGCATCTAAAAGATTATGTATGTGTCAGGAGATTGATTATCCTCCTCTTCAAATATAAATGTAGCAGGTATAGCTGGTGGGAGGTGGTAGATGTTTTTTGTATAGGCCTGACCTTACTGTGCATTTTTGCAGAGAGGAAAGGGTTAGAAGAGAAAGTAGTATGTCCTACGAGGTCGTTGAAATCTGTATCCTGTAAACTTTCCCTATGTTTTGTTTTGGTCTGGTTCAGAGAACTCATCTAGTCTTTAATCTTAAGGCTTGTTTTTGTGTTTTGATTTTGTTGTTTCGTGAAACATCAAAGTCTGGTATTCTCTTATTTTCACAAATTATTTGCATCAGGCACAATATCATTGGAAGTGGGCAAGAATGTTTGTTAAATCTCACAGCATATTAAGTTATGTTGCTTTCTTTTCTGGAGATACGGCATGTGTGAATGTATCTTTTATTATTTTAAGTTTTGTTGTTTTTTTTTTTTCTCGAAACTCCTAATGACTTCATCCCTGTTTCATAGTTCCTTATTCGAACATGGAAAATTCTGTATTCTGGGTAGGAATATGTAATATCTTCAGATATCTGCAGGCACTAAGGACACTGAGCTTAGTCTTCAAGATTCAGTCTGTAATTCTGATAGTTAACCCTTCTTTTTAATGAAAATAAAGATGGTGCAGGCATTCTGACACTGACATCGATTGACTTGGCCAGGCTAAGGGCAAGAACATATATATGTCTTTCTGTTTATTTGTAAGCTATCTTGCAATCCCTTGCTCTCAATCTGTATTTGTATGTTACAGTTACACAGTCATTGCAAGGGTGAAACTAGTCTTGTTGTACCAAACAGTCAATCTGTTCTGAGTTCTAAACAGCAGCAAATTGAAAGGCCCTTTGAGATTTTTCTCAAGGTTCTGTTGATACTGAGCTGAGATATTGTGATATACCTGCCATTTACTTTCTGCTAAATTTAGAAGCAGAAGATGGAGTTAGAGACAGCTGTCACCTTTTTATCTGAGAAGCATTGTCTTTTCTAAAGTTGTGATTGAGGTAGAGTTTGTAGGATATAAAGAGTGGGTGTATGTCTGTAAATAATAAATAACACTTCTCAGACATCATGAACAATCTTTCTTGCACTTCCTGTAGATCATAAATTGATCTTTTCCTTCTTTGAGAGAATGTCAGCCATGTGTCCTTGTAGCAAATATTCACTGGGTCACTTCCTACTTCATTTCTAAGAATGGGATTGGATTGCGATGTTGATGTCTGTGGGGTGCGTAGCAGCCTGGGTGTCTCTTCATTGTTTGATTTGCAGTGTATGTTGCATGCAGTGCTGTTAATAGCAGAGAATCCGTCCTTGTTTATCAAAAGGTATTTCATTTAAAGCAGTTTTTTTATAGTGTTCTGAATCTACTTAAGTAAATTGTTTTGGCACCAATATTGAATAACTTGGAAATTGTGCAACTAACTTGGGTCTGCTAAGTTAAGATGTTATTTTTTCCAGACTGCCGTGCAAATTAGAAATGATAACATGTTGGGCTTTCGGCCATTCAGAATGTAAATCAAAACTCAAAATTCACAATCCACTATCTAGAACTGATAATCCAAATCAGCAGGGCTCATTCACTATTTATCTCCAGGATTGTTTGTTTTGCTACTCTGAAATGTTAGTGTTTACATCAAGATTCTGAGCTAAACATACTAATTTTGGCTAGAGTCCTGAAATGTCCGTGTTTTACTGTAAAGCGTCTTTCTATAAAAATAAATGTAAGTGTAAATACATGTGTGTTTTAGGCACAACATGCTTCACCAGATTTATCTAGGTAATTAACAAAATGCCATGTTTCCCTACGTATTAAACCATGAGTCTTCTGGAGAATTCAAGTGCTTTCAAATAATCTGATTAAGCTGATTGAGTTAAATACTTCTAGTTAAATAACTCACTTCCTTTTTCATTCTACTTTCGTCTAAGCTACATTTACAGTAATTTCTAAATGCTTTTAGGGTAACCTTTTTAGGTTTTCCTGGCATTGTTTGACTAGTATTGTAAACTGGAAATACTCAGACCTTTATATGAAACCCATAAAGTGGGAAGGGTGCATGCCATAGGGGATTTGTTCATTGGTTCCTTGGTTACCTGCCAACCATCCGGCCATTACATCTGGGAGCCTTACTGGAAGCTCTTCACTGTGGCAACGCAGCATCTTAGTCGGCAATACCAGCTCTCTGAAACGGTGGAATTAGCCTGGGCGCTGAAAAGCAGGTGATATATATTTTTTTTGTGTGTGTATGGCTTCTGCTGGAGGCAGGTTCTGAGTTCCAGAGCATTATGTGTGTTCTACTGTGTCTTAGAGAAGTATTTCCTTTTGTTCAATATAGGAGTCAAAAACGACTAATGAAAAATCCAGAGGTAGAAGCCCGAAGCCAGCAGAATCCTCTTCACAGTCGTCCAAACATCCTTTCCAGCTGGCCAATATTTATGAATATTATGATGCAGGGAACCATTGGTGCAAAGACTGCAATACCATCTGCGGGACCATGTTTGACTTTTTCACACACATGCATAATAAGAAACATAGACAGGTATGTGCTAGGCTTCTTTCACTAAGTGCGTTTCATATTGCTATAAAGATTAACACTAAAACATACATCACAGAACTACATTTTACAAGAGAGCCTGAAGTAGTAATGAACCCAAGAAGCAGCTTATCAAATTCTTTTTCCTAATGTAGGACTTCAGCAATTTTTACAACTACCAGCATGTGTTGACTAGTGTAAATGGGGCTTTTGTGTTCAGTTCACTTTGGACCTAATATTTGAGGTTTTTGTTTCATATGGTATCTGCACTTTGATCTCAATCATATTTTACCTTTTTCCCAGGTTATTTTCTCATAATAAATTTCAAAAGGGGAGGGGAAGAAGAGTAAAACATAGTTCTTGTAATAAATAAATAAATAAAAATCAATGTGCAAATGTTTAAGTTCAATATTCTAAAAGGATGTTAAAAAGAAAAACAAGTTTACTTGCCTTGTTAGTTTAATGTATGAGCCTGTATACCTCTGTCACTGTGCAAATAGACCCTGGATCCTTACAACAGACCTTGGGCTTTGAAGACCCAGAGCGAGACCAAACAAGACTCCATAAAACGCATTGATAAGATAACTGTTCCTGCCAAAGGTATGTTAATTTTTTTTTTTCATCTGAGTGTCATCTCCCTTTGCCCCTCCAGCAGGTTCCAGTTGCTCAGAGAAAGAAAAACTATTTTGTTTTAGGAGCACATATAGGTACCTTGTTCTTAGGCAAATGGCAAGTGATTTCATTTCCTGGTTGTTCTTGTGGAAAAGGTCATGGAGTGAGAGTGCAGGGAAAACAGTATGGTTCTTTCTTTTCCTTTTAGTGTTAGGTTTTTATTTTAGTGTTGGGTTTTTATTTTGATTGCTAGGCAATTTTTTCTTTAGTGTGGTTCTGAAGCAGTTTAGCATTCCGAATAAGACCATAATGGTTTAGTGTGTTCAGCCAGGTCTTACGAAGTACTTCATATAGTCTGCAGCAGAATCTTCCTTTCAATATATTTTACGTAGAACTGTCCCTGAAAGATCAGTACTGTGTAGTTAGTAGAGTCTGTGAGTACAGAGAGTCTAAGAAAGCCATTAGAAAGAGGCTGTAAGTGATTTGGGAATTCGTATAAAATTATAGATCTGACTGAACACAATCGGTGGTCTAAACAGGCCTGCCAGTGATCGGTCTTTGCTTATTAATCTGTTAGTTATTATAAGTTCAGATCTCTAAATTTGTAATATGTACCCAAGAAAGGCATGCACTGCTGTGTGTTAGACAATTATAGTGGGTTCTGTAGACAGAAGAATGCATCTGCTAAACTTCAATGAAAATGTAGGTGCTTTGCTTTTTTTTATAAACCAGACGTTTAATGTTTGAGCAGACTACACCACAAAATGAAAAATACATAAGGACTGTAGGAAATATTAACCTGCTTGAATAGATGATAGTTTTAAGATATAGAAGCACTAAAAATAATTTTCTGAGCCATAATAATTAAGCTTCTTCATTTTATCCATTTGCCTCTGGTACTTCTCATTCTGTAATCAGAAGGAGAGCAGTATTACCAATTCCAAAAGTGTGAACAGGAACATTGCTGGAGGTTTTGCCATTATTATTTGATATGTTTATTTGGCTTTATTAAAAACTTGCCATTTATTTTGTTCTGTTTCTCTGATTGTTTTCTTTGGCCATTTCAGGCTCTGAGTTTCTGATTCCCATCACTGGATATTATTGTCAGCTATGTCATGAATTTTTTGGAGATCAAATCTCAGCAGAACAGCATGTGAAAAGTCATCCCCACAATGAGAAATATAAGGTTGGTACCTGGTGTACCAGGAGTGAGTTGTTCCCTTTGTTAGTTTCTGCTTGCTCTGTCTGTCTTCCTTTCCTTTTTAAGAATTACATTTGACTCCTCAATGTATGTGTATTTGGTTGTCTTCACTGTCTTGCAGTGAACTAACCAAGCAGAACTTCCTGCTACACAGAGACTAATCTTCCATCTGTACAAAGTTCAAATTGGTTTTAAGTCCCCAATGATGATTTTCAAACTCTTTTACAAAGTGACAGCACTGCTGCAAGCCACCACTTCACGTTAAATTACAGAACGTGGGGTTTGCAGTATCTCAGTTTCTTGGTTGGAAGAAGTTCTCTGTTCTCTTAGTGTTGAAAAGGCACTTATTTAATGAATGAGAGTTGTTCCAGAGCTGTGATGACCTTTATTTTTTTATTTATTTATTGAGAAACAGTTGCTAAGATTGTACCATTTCTTTCCACAGAAATACATAGATGAAAACCCACTCTATGAAGAGAGGAGAAATCTAGACCGTCAAGCTGGATTAGCTGTAGTCCTGGAAACAGAGCGCAGGCGGCAGAGTGAGCTGAAACGGAAACTGATTGAGAAGCAGAAAGAAGAGAAGGATGAGAAGAAAGCAAAAATAATAAAGAAAGAGGAAACAAAGAGCATCCCAGAGCTTGGAGAAGGGACTAATGAAATTCAAGGAAAAATAGATTCTTCTGGGCGAAAAATGGGTATCAAACTTAAACTGAAAAAGGAAGAGAAAGAGGAGAAAAAGGAAGAAAAGAAAGAGGAATCGAAAAAGGAATCACCAAGTCAGTCTTCCTTTGGAAAATTCAGCTGGAAAAAGACAGAGGATAAAAACTCAGGAGCAGCTATCTCAAAGGAAGAAAGTATAGAAGGAAACAAAGAAAAAGAGGAGAACAAGTGTCAGTCTGGAAAACTCCATGCCAAGCCCATTGAAATAAAGCTGTCTGGGAAAACTGTTATTCCACACACTAGTCCATGGACACCAGTTGTTTCCACATCAACACAAGCAAAAATTTTACCCAGCTTACCAGTCCCCACCATGATTTTCAGGAAATCTGCTGCTGCAACAGTAAGCAAGCCAGCACCTTTGAACACCTTCTTATCCATAAAATCTTCTGGAGCTACCACCAAACCACTGCCAGTGGTAAAAGAAACCAATGCAGATCTTCTTCTGCCTCCAGATATCATCTCAAAAGCTTTTGGTGGAGAAGAGGTGATTTTAAAGGGAACAGAGGATGATTCGAAAGCAGCAGAGAAAAATGAGACTGCTCAGACTTCTGATATACCACCTCCACCCCCTCCTCCACCTGCAGTCCAGCAGGCTGCTGTCATCCCTGCGGATGAAGTAGCTCCAGGTGTGTCTGAAAGCGAACAGACGATGCTGGCAATGCCTGTGAGACCCCCTCCACCACCACCACCACCTACTGCTTTTAATGAGCAGGCAAAAAAAGTAGAGAAACGAAACTCTTGCTTGGCAACAGCCAATGCGAAAGATCTCTATGACATTTTCTACAGTAGTGGTGGAAAGGGTTCAGCTGACAGCAAACCTGCAAATTCAACACTTCTAAATGGAGAAAACTCTACCCTAGCAAAATCTGCAGACTTATGTGCATTTTCTAGAACAAGTAATAGTTCATACTCTTTGAAAGAGGATTCCCAGAATGCAGTTACTGAATTTAGCCAAGTCCACTCAGCTGAAAGAAGCTCAGAACTAGAGAAAATTGCAATCCAGGAAACTTCAGTACTTCATACTGAGATGAGCACTGATGTTGAAAATGGAATTCAGGACGCCATAGGTCAAAAATCCCAGACTCCTCTTTCAACAAACATTCAGACTAAATTGAAAGAGGAGGATTCCTCACAGTGCAGTAATCAAGTAAAAGGGAGTTGGGTTCTTGGTGAGAATCAAGCAGAAATGAGCAAGAAACCACTCCAGCTACAACAACCAGAAACACCAGTCACAAAATGGCCTAAATCAGAACCTGATTCTGGTGTCCAGATGCCTGCAGAAATAAGACTTGTGGATAAAGTGAGTGGAGAGCAAGTAGTCAGTCAGGAACCCTGTGATCCACATACAATGGAGGTCCAAAAGGAAGTTGGACAGGGAGATGCAAATAATACTGCAGTTACTGAAACAAATATCCGTGGTACCTTGGAGAAAGATGCAGAGATGAAAGACTGGGAAGTTAGAAGAGTAAAGTCTGAGCTTAGCTTAGAACACCTGAAGACTGCATTGCCTGAAACACAGAATGAAATTCCGAATCTGTCAGATTTCCATTTGGCAGAGGAAAAGTTAAGTGAAAGTTGTAGAACCAATTCAGATGCTGACAGTCCAGCCTTGTTCTGTGATTCTGAAAACTCATCAGAAGAAAAAGCTCTGCCATCAATGGCAGAGCAGAATTCTGTTGATGCCTGCTTAAAAGATGTAAAATTGAAAAGTGTTTCTTTGGAAGTATCTCAGCCGGAGGTCCTTGGTGAAGGTTCCCAGATTTCAGAAACACAAAATAAGTTTTTAGAATCGACAACAAGCCCAGGTGATTTGGACGCTTCCAGAATAAGTAATAGAGAAGAACAGGTCATCATGCCTAGTTCTTGCTGTGAAAGTGGTTGGCAACGATCACGTACTCCAGATGTAGAAATAAAAACTGATTCTAATGAAATTAATGCTTCAGATTTGAAAGAGAAGCAGCCAGACATATGTCTCACCACAAGGCAAACTAGAGGTAGTGTGTTAGAAGCACAAGAAAATGTTAGATGTGAACCTTCAGGCCATGCAGTATTAGGTAACCAAACTCGTAAGGAGGAAGTCTCTTGGTTAGTCAACTCCTGCACAGCAAACATTGTTGAACTCAGATCCAGTGTAGAATTAATAGTTGAAGTTGGAAAAAAATCTTTAGGACACACTGGATCTGATGCGATATTAGATGATGGTTTTGTCAAGAGAGATGCAAAAGAAGTAGGGACTGTAAGCTTTTCTAGGACTCACTCTGATGTCCAAGAGTCAATAGTTGCTCTATCAGATTTCCATACAGGGCATCTTTCTGAAGGACCGATCCACCCTACAGAAATAAAGCATGAGATTGCAAGAACCTCAGCAGGCAACAACTTTCATCTGAATACCACTCACTTAGGATTTAACACTGAACAATCTGAAAGTATCTCACTAAATATCAGTGTGGACAGTGAAAAAGATTCCTTGAAATCAGAAGACGTGAAGCATAATGAGATTCCCTCTGAGAAAGCAGAACTGGAGTTCAAAAGCATTGATTTTCATTTGGGAGATTCTAAGGTAAAGCGTGAACACTTCAGTATCTTTACAGCAGGCCTTTTAAATGAGAATACTGAAGTTGTCCCAAAACAAGAAAATATTGCATCAATTACACTGGAGCCCAGTAAGCCTAACAAGCTGGGCCTTGAAAAACCAGTGAATGGAACAGAGGTTACTGATTTTGTTACATTAAGTTCTGGTAATCAAGAAGAAAAGTTTTGCACCCTGATTTCTAAAACAACTGTGTCACAACTTGGATTGCAATCCTCAAATAGTAGTACTACAGAAGAGGTCATGCCAGTTCTAGAAATGCAAGGCGTTTCTCCCATGTCTGAGATACCTCTGCGAGTAGAGAGCAAAGATGGCACTGCTGAAATGCCATCACTGAGCTGTGATGGAGACAATGCAGAAAGTGAGGTTTCTGGACATGTGGAAACTTTCCTTCCTGGGCTCGAAAAAATGCATGGAAAAGAGGGTGGCTCAGGAGGCAAGGGAGTATGCACCATCCAGGATAAGAAGACTGAGCAAACAGAAACTGCTGACGGTAGTTCGGAAACTACAAGAAATTCAGGAGTTGCTGAAAGCTTAGCAGAAAGCCCAGTGGGTTGAAATGAACCCAGCCTATCCCAATATTTGCGGAGCCAGAGCTGGGATTATATATATGTTTTTTGTTTTGGGTTTTTGTTTTTTGTTTTGTTTCAGTTGAGGGCTTCAGGTGTATTTTGCATCCTGCAGGAGGACTCGACTAAAGTGAAACTTTCGTCATCAGAAACCAGACACACACTTTATTCTGTACATAATTAATTGTGTAAAATGTTTTTTCATGTGAAATTTTTTGCCAATTTATTTTCTACACTCTGCTATTAAAATGGAATCTCTCGTTTATAATGCGTGCGTCCTTGTTGTTTATTTTGGGGGATTTTATTCTTTGACAATTCTCGGATGATTTCCAGCTCACCCGATTTCTGTCAGTAGCATCGTGAGTAGCCCAGTCTCTGGAACAAGCTCAAGAACAGCCGTTCAGAAGTTAAGGAAATGGAGACTCTTGCAGAAGAAATAAAACTGATAATTTCTTTAAACTGTAATGCATGTTTTTTTTTGTTTGTTTGGTTTTTTTTTACTTGTTTGAAATGCAAAAAGTGTGATTAGAGGTTTTTTTGGTTTTATCTGTCTCTGTGATTTGCAATTACTGTTGTATTATGTCTGTACTTAAGCTGTTTTATTGTATTGTATAAGCACATGTATGGATGCCACATCAGTAAGCAAGGGGAGGAAAAACTATCCTGGCTGACTTTTGGAGAAGAAGACTAATCGGTAAGGCTCTGTGGCCTGACGCCTGGACCATACATATTGAGGTCACTTACATGATTTGAAATGGGCTTTATTTCATTGTACTGTGATCCAGTAACTATTTGTGTTAAATCATTTAGCAGCTGGCCAGCTCTGAAGAAGCAGAAGATCAGAACCGTGGTGTCAGGAATTGGACTCGCTTCATGTGATACAACACATGCATGCCTACCCTGAATGGTCCTTGAGCTATTAAAAGTTCTAGTGTGATGGTTCTCATTTGTATAGCTTGTTAAAGATTAAAGTATTAAATGTGTTTGCTTGGATAAATATAACATTTTTATTTGTAAATTGTTTAAAAAAAATAAACATATGGTGGTCAACAAGGCTTTCCTCTTGATTTTCTTTCTCTCTTTTTTAATTTTAGGAAAATGTTTTACTTCAATTAGTTTCTAAATGCTATAGTAGCTCTTAAAATTGCAAAACTGTAGACAATGAAGGTCTTCAAATGTTAGCCTGCTCAGTAAAAGCTTGATTTCTTCCAAGCTGAAGTCAGTGGAAAAACTTCAGTCAACATCATCAGTGGAAGTTTGTTTGAAATCCTGAGTGTTATATAAGGATAGAGGTTGGGGGGAAGGTGGGGAAGGGGGGGAAGCAAAAACCAAAACAAGCAGCGTTTGTAATACCAGCACGTGGATTTCCAGAGGGGGTGGAAATGACCTTTGTTTCTTCTATTTCCATAACTGTGTGTGAAGAAGATATGAAATATTTTTCAGAGTTGTTATGGTGGCTTTCAGATTAGAGGTGCAAGAAGTGAGTTTGGAAAGCTAGTGTAAATGCTCAAATTGCAAAAATAAGATAGGTGATTAGGAGGGGAAGAGGGTTTTGAGAAAGGTTCTTCCAAGCTGTTCTTACAGTTTTAAGCAGTTATAAGGAATCTTTTATCATTGCCCTTCTTCAAATAACCATTTGCTGTCAAAACCAAAGAAAACAAAATTTGACATACTTGATGATTTTTCAGTTAAAATGGAAGCCAGGTAATGAGTAGAGACTGGTTAAACTCTATATTAAAAAAAAAAAAAAAAAAAAAAAAAAAAAAAAAACTCCTTTTGTAATTACTGTTTCGTCTGCAAATGCTTTTCTGATGATATGTATGAGCTTACTGGGTGACAAATGACAGTGAAGTTCTCCCTCACACACTTTTTATTTTCTTTTTCCATTTTCCTTCCAATTTCTTCGATGAAGTTCCTAGTCCCTTCTAAATCCACGGAGCAAGAGGGGAACTAATTTTCTTGCCTGCTTTGTATTGAGTGATAGCAGTGCAGAGAGGGGAGAGTGTGAAGGAGAAGCTGAATTTTCTATACTTCCGCATTTTAGGTGGTAAATGTTTTTGGAATGAAAACATGCTTTTTGGTTAGCTTCTATTCTGAGATTTTTTTTTTCCTCAAGGTCTTGGTGTATGCAACATTAAACTGAGAATCCTTTGGACAATCATCTTCCTGAGGTAGCCTCATTCAGTGCTGTATTACCCATGTGGGATGTACTCTATTGACTAACTTTGTTCTGGGGGGAAAGGAAATCAATATAAATCCAGTATCCTCTTAATTTGTGCTCCCACAGCTGCTTTTACAGGTAGTGTTGCTCTTTCGTGCAGAACATGACTGGCCGCAAATGAAGAGCAGCTAGTGCTGGGGGAAAGCAAGGGCTTTGCAAGCAAGAAACTCAGAATTGCTACCCCATGTTTGTTTTCAGTTTTCTAGAAGCTGAAGCTGTGTATGATACAAGTGAAATAGTATTTCTTATTGTGCCCTTTCATCAGGTAATTGATCATTTATCCCTGAGTGGGGTTGCCCGCTCTCTTCCAACTCTGGAACAAAGATTGATTTAGTCTGTTTTGAGGTAGAAGTGAAAGGTGCTCCTTGAACTGCTGGACTGGGCAAGAACAAAATTGTGGATGCTGTAGACAATGGGCAGATTGGGTGATAGAAGCTTTAATACTGTCTTACAATTTCGTGAAATGGCATATAATTTTATTTATGTATTTATTTATTTTTGCTGTGGTTTGCAGAGGCATGCAGTAAATGATTTATCTGCTATACTGGTCCCCTGTGCTGGCAGAGCTGTAGCATAGTGCACTGACTGGGAAGCCTTAAGTTCTAGGCTGGCCTTGGATTCTTGACTCCAGATCCTCAGGAGGAGGGGTGAGTTATTGGAGGGGATTTACTTGTGTGTCTGAATGGTGTGATACAGCTTTACCTCTCCTTCCTGATCTAGTTTTCTGAAAGCTGCCTAAGGGGTAAGAAGTTGCCTCTCTCCTTATTTTTAGAAAGCTGCCGATAAGAAGTAAATAAGACCAGTTTGAGTTTTCCTTTCTTTACATTGCTTCAAACCATGCACAAATAGATATTAAATTCAAAGGGCAGTGGGTTACATGTAAACATTGATTTGATGCTGCAACCTTTAGTTTGCCATGCTGGAGGCTAGCAGAAAGGCCTTGTCTTGATGAATTTTATTGAAAAGCAGGGCTTTGTTAAGCTACAGTGGAAGAAGAGCCATAGAAAAGCTGCTGCTGTTCTGAGTATTTTAAGTCCAGATGGTTTTTAATACTACTTCAGATTCCTTTTAAGGTCTGCAGTACTACTTGGAAAGAAGCAACCTTCAAATATTTAGAAACTGTAGAAAACCGTAAAAACAAAAGTCATGTTTTGGACAAAATACAATAAAAGTATGTACTGTGGTGGCCTCTTAGGATATCTTGCTTTTAGCTTACTGAAGTCTCATCTCTTAGATTTAACTAAGCATCAGATAAAGAGTTTTGTTTTCTTTTGTGTTTTAGACTTTTAAAGAGCTATGTGAGAAGGGAAGAAATGTATCAGCCAATGTTCTGTTACTAATTTTTGCCAAGTGTATCTGTGTCTTAGTGATAAAAGTTAGAAGTAGTAGGCAAAGACAAAAGGTCTCTGTCACTTTTTAATCTTTGCCAAGAGTAGAAATAAATGCCTAATTCTCAGCTAAGGGAAGCTGCACAGAGATCTTAAATTGTGCCCATGGAAGTAGATAATGAGAAAGTGGACAATGACAAATTATATATTTTTTTAGGCTGGTAAAGCCCAAGGAATACCTTCAGGAATTTCAGAAATGCAGAGTGAAAGTAGATGATGATAGCAGAAGTCTATTTAAACGAACAAACCCACAATCAACCACTGAGCTAGTGCATCCCAAAACATGGTGAAATACTAAAATACTATTTTTTGCATTGACAGAATTAGAGTTGATAGTCCCTGTCTCCCGCCTCCCCCCAGAAAAGGACTATAATCTGCTTAGCATGCTGTGGAATGCATATCATTTTCCTCTAAGGAGGAGAAGGGCAAAAGAGATCTCATTTGACATTTCATGTAAAACTGTGTTGATTTCTCTGATTATTACTCTCTCAGATTTTTACAGAGAGATAAAAGGAGCAAAATCTATCCCTGAATTCAGTCCTCTTCTGCCCTCCGCACAGAAGTTCAAACAACCCACATGTCACCACTGTGGGAGTACACTGTGGGAGTCCTCTCTGTATCCAACATGAAGAAACAGCCATGCAGGTCATGGACATCCTTTATGTCAGCTATTTTCAGCCAATATGGACATACTCTTGGCTGTAACCAACCTGAATAAATAATGCAGCTCTAGACGTATATTCTGCCTTAGAGTTGGAGCAGAAAACAGGATCCATATTTAGTGTTAGTTTCTCAGTTTTGTTTTGTGATCCCACGTCCAGTTCTTTATGGGCTGTCTCATTGCTTGTAGTGAGAAGACAGATTATCATGTGCTAGCCGTTCTCCTAGGCCCTGGTAAAACTAGTCAAGCTGCTGTAATATTTCCCATGAAGCTCCTACAGCAATCAGGGAAGCCATCAGAATCAAGTGGAGCCATCAGAACTACTTATTCTGCTTGATAAGGCAGGTAGTGGAGAACAGTTGAATAGCTCTAGTGAATAAAACGTGTATCACCAAGAGCTGCTGCATGGGAACCAGCATTCCCTTTTACCAATGGGCTGACTGAGGAATCTTCAGTCTGTGGACTGCAAAGCACAGATAAAAGGTAATGTTTTTGATTGTTAAAAATAATAATTTTTCATCAATAAATTGCTTTTTTTGGAAGCTTTAGATGGAACCTAAAAAAACATTGTCATTTGGGATTTTGCCCCATTTAGTTAAGTTACAAACTTAAGTTGAATGTAGAAACAGGTAACATTTTAGGAGTGATGGTAGCTATGAACAATAGGAAAAACCCTGTAACAGCTATGTGATAAAGAAGTGGCACAGATGATCCTCGTATCAGTGTGCATGTTAGCTTGTGTTCATCTCCTGTCAAATATGAAAGGCCATAAATTTAGTGAAAATTGCCAAATAATTAAAAGAGAGAGTGATTCCTCTTAGCTGTGTACCTGAAAGATAAGTATTTAGAAATGCTTAGACGAAATGAAAAAGGAAAACAAAAAGGTTAATTAGAAAGAGTATTAAGTACTGCTTTTCCTCATAAGAACTGGAGGCTTAATGCAATTAAATCCCTTTTTCCAAGTAGCTTTTACTTTTTACACCACAGTATTTCATAATTCGCATTTGATGTATCTGGCACTTGATACAAGATGTAGGAGTGGACAGGCAGCCTGCTTCAAGCTGGCTACATGCCTGCAGAAGAGAGATCATCCAAGATACTAAATGACCTGTACTATTCCCGTGACAATTAAATTTGTGTTTCAGCTGCCAAAGAATTTTTATAGGTTGAAAGTCTCTTTCAGGTTTGTAAGATGAAACCGTCTGCTTTGTAAGCTTAGCATCCTAGAACAAAGCATCATATCCAGAACTTTTATTTATCCCAGTGCTTACAAGTCACTTTTGCTAGTGCACTACTAGGATACACTGCATGTTCAACTACAGCTATTTTCATGCTGCATTAAGCTTGCCAGACTTCTTCCATACTGCAGCAAAAGCTTTTAGTATTGAAAACTTTTGATGCAGAGAGAAAGGCAATTAAAGGGGTCTCAAACTTAGGAATAGAATGGCCCAAACCACTAGGTGCTAGCAAGCAGGATGTTTAGGATAAGGACTGAGTTTGCTGCAACAAGCCCATTCCCTTTGCTGGTTTTTGGTTAATCTCCACAGGAGCTATGAGAACGTTATCTGGAACTGCTGGACTGCTGGAATCCTACTGTGAAAAGGTGGGTGTAGATGAGCATGCCTGGAATGGGATCTCCTTCCCTTCTCTTTGGTAGGTGGGCATATTATTTTATAAGATCTGGGGGTTTTAAAGTTATTATTAAAATGATTAATCAGTGAGCCTTTTTCTGTATCGTTCATGGGTAAACATACTGTTTGTGGGTTTATCTCTAATGTAAGCGCTTTTGCCAGCCTCCAAGAAGACTCTGTATATGTGGATGCTTCCCTTCTCTTGATTAAACAGTATTATTTTAAAACAAACATTAAACAGTTGGTGTGAAATAACTCTGGACCCCGAGTACTGTTTGTTTAAAAATCATTGTCTAGAGATTAAAAAAACCACGGGCCTCTTTAAGATATTAATGATGGCAAGAGCGGGACTGGATTCTGAAGCTTCTTGATTCATAGGGCCTTTGCTGTGGTGTCTGACAGGACTGGATAACAAAGTTTACCTCTTGGAAGGTATTCATAGGATGGAAAAAGATACTTAAAACTCCTGTCTCTTTACCTGGAGTCTTTCACCTATCTTGCAACCCAGCTACCATCTTAATTATTCTTGGAAATGTTTTTCTCACATTTTCGCAGAAGCCCTTTGTTAACTATGTTCACAGTTATTCCATCTGAGGGAGAGGTCACTGTTTTTCACCACGAAAAATGTCCTGATATCAGCTACCACGCTTATAAAAGAATAAAGACAAACACCACACAGACTGTTCTTTTGCACAGGTTTATCATAGCTATTGATTATCGTAGAAAATAGTGTGTAAGAGGTTGCTTTACCATGTGTAGATAGGCTCATCCTATATATATGCGTGATGAGAAAAAAACAGATTAGTTTGGTGCTGCTGCTTGGTGAAAAAAAGCACTTAAAAATGATAATTTTCCCCACACAATACTCACCTGTTTCCTAGGCAGCAGTGCCTGTTAAGTTCTCTTACCCATCTGTATAATTTTAAGAATTGAATTATCAGCTCTCTGCCTGATGTTATGACACAGATTTTGAATTTCACGTTCCTTATCCCTAATTAGCTATTGCACAGACTGACTGGTAAACTAATTACCATAGCACCGAAATCCTTTGCCTGGCTAGTAGGGGAGTAATAAGAGAGTAATCCAGGGATGGGTTCAAAAACCTTATCTATAAGTGACTGCCAGTATTCTCTTCTGTGAATGAGACATGGCAGTATATTACATAGTAAAAAGCTGAATTTTCAGCAGTTCATCAGAATGTCCAACTTCTAACTTGCTCAGTGCCTGCGTCTGCCCTACACATCAGGAGTACGAGCTCCTTAATGCAAACGGAACATATTCCCACACCTGTCTGAGCCTGAGTGCAATAGTAGTAAAGAGTGAGCTTTTCTACTTCCTCAGGCATTATTCCTGGTGGTGATCTTAAACCTAACTTTACCTACTTCCACTCCTGCGCAAGTACTGAGTTAAAGCTCAATAGACTGAGCATATATTCTTAATAGGCATATACACAGACAGGCATTACATCACATATGCATATACACATAGCAAGCCACACAGATCAACACAGCACTCATGCAAACACAAACAGCGCTAGCAGCCTCATCCTGTTCCCCTCGCTGGCTTATCTGCATGAGGGTCTCTTAGTGGGAAATACAGACATATATATGGCATGGATCCCTCCCATATCAGGCCTTAGAAACTTGCTCTACCCGGTAGCTGGGTCAGGATCCGTGGTCTCCCCGGTTGTATGATGTATGTATGAGCAAGCCTTTGAGCCCTGCAGTTCCCTTCTAGTTGCTGGTACTCAGACCCCTTCACATACACCCTCATACAGACATGCTGTGGATCCCCCAGTAACTGGACACAGAGTCTACAGTGGTGTCCCCAGCTGCTGGCACCTGGACAGAAGCCCCTGAAGCCTGCAGCCCCACTGTGGGGCTCAGACCTCCTTGCACATACCAACACAGGTGCACACAGACTGTGGAGCTGTGCAATAACTGGCCCTAGACGCTCAATCTACCTAGCAACTGTTCCCAGGATCCTCTTATCTCTGGTTGCCTCATGTACAGATATCCACACATGCAAGCAGGTCTTTCAATTGACACTCCTCTCCCCCAGATCTTATGTTTTCTCCAGTATCTGGCCCAGACTTTATGGCTACTTTGATACCTGCCTCCCAAGCCAGTTAGTCTGGCTTGATATTTGGTAGTGATCATGTGCTGATATACAACTCCACACAATATAGATATGCTCTGGTCTCCAGTTGCTGGCAGCCCAGATGCACAGGCCCTTATGACCTGGATCCTAGCTGCTGGCACTTTGACCTCCATACACACATACCCACAAAGTAGCATTTTTCCTCACCCAGGAAAACAGTTAGAAATGGACTAATGCAAAGACAGGACAGACTGTAGTGATCAGTTATGCAAAAGTACTGACCTGTAACCTATTTACACATGACTATCTCTTTTTATTCCCATATCTCTCTGTTGTCCTATGCTTGTTCCTCCTAAAACCACTTTGATCCCTCCCTTCCCTTAAACATCCCATAAGATTTATACAAAACCCAAACACTCTTTCCTGCATTGCATTGTAAGTCCTATACCCAAGTAGGCAGTAACCCACTTCAGTGTGTAAAATGGTCCAGAGAGCCTCTCCAGCTGACTCACACAGTGGGTTTAATCTTTGGACCACAGGGCTGATTGCTCTCCTGTGACAGCACTGGAAGGAGGAGATCAGGGTGCTCCTTTCTCTGATTAGGTTGTTGGTGTGTGTGTGGGATCAGCCTCTTATCACATAGCCTAACAAAACCTAAACTAACTTTCTGATACCGTTCCATCACCTCAGAAATCTTTGTCAGCTTTTAATTCGTTGCAGTGAAAAAAACAAAACAGAACAAAATCCTGCATTTCAGAGACTAGCCCTGCTGTGGATAGACACAACCCTGCTATTCTGGTGCAAATGGTAACAGAATTAAGAGGTCTGGGTGGGTAGATGGCTACTGGAGACAGAAATAGGACCTGAGGAGAATGAAGGAAACCCCCCTGTCCCCCCCCCAAAAAAAATGGAGGATGAAAAAGGCATTGGAAAAGCAGAAGGATTAGTGATGAAAAAAACTCAGAACCTGACAGGAGGGTAGTAAAGACTGAAGAAAATCCCAAGAGCTGAAAGTAGTCAGAGACTCCAAGAGAACTGGGAAGAATGTCATATACATGCTTGTCCTTTTCTTAATGTTCCCTACATATCTGGTTTTAGTTAATATTATCAGCAGGCTACTAGGCTATCTAGACCTTGGTCTGACCCACTGTAGATTTCAGTATCCAGCATCCAGCTGTTTTTTGATCAACTTGCACTCCCTGGAATCTGTGAAAGCTGGAAACGTCTCTCTGTATTTCTGCTTGACCAGCTTTTCATTGAGCATGTTGAAGCAAAAGTGGCAGAGGGCTGCCTTGAAGAAGTAGTCCTTGGTTCTGTACTTCAGCAGGAGACTGTCCATCATGCTGTTGCCCACCTGCTCGTAGATCTCCGTGGCTTTCTGGTACTGCTCCAGCTGAGCTACGTAAGTGGCCATTTTCAGCAAGCACTTGTTAGCAGAGCTGTTGGACTCTTTCCCCGTTGTAACCTGCAGCCTGCTCGTAGTGGGCCATTGAGTTTTCGATATCCACCAGCTCTGTCTCATAGATTTCTGCTGTTGATATGTGGTGTTTTGCAACTGTGGTGAATGCACCAATGTGTAGATCTTGGTAGCTCTGATCAAATAGTTAATGGCCTTTTGTGGGTCAGCTTTCTTTTAGGCAAACTTGACATCCACAAATCGATGGGTCCTGATGGGATGCACCCACAAGTACTGAGGGAGCTGGCAGATGTTATTGCTAGGTCACTCTCTATCATCTTTGAAAGGTCATGGGGGACTGGAGAGGTGCCTGAGGACTCAAACCAAGCTAACATCACTGCAGACTTCAAAGAGGACGAGAAGAAGGACCCAGGAAACTACAGGCCAGTCAGCCTTGCCTCCATCCCTGGAAAGGTGGTGGAACAGCTCATCCTGGGTGGCATCTGCAAGCATGGGGAGGCAAAGAAGGTGATGAGGAGTAGTCAGCATGGATTCCCCAAGGGGAAATCAGGCTTCAGCAATCTCATAGTCTTCTCTGATGGACTGACTGTCTGGGTAGAGGAGGGGAGAGCAGTGGATGCTGTCTGCTTTAACTTCAGCACGGCTTTGGACATTGTCTCCGGTAACATCCTCCAAGGTGAGCTCAGAGGGCTGTGAGTAGCAGGGGAGGGTGCAGTTGGAGGCCTGTAGCTAGCAGTGTCCTGCAGGGGTCAGGCCTGGGTCCAGTCTTGTTCAGCTTCTTCATGAGGGAGCTGAAGGGACAGAGTACCTCCTCAGCAAGCTGGCTGATGATAGCAAACTGGGAGGAGTGGCTGAGCCACCAGAGGGCTGTGCTGCCGTTCAGAGAGACCTGGGCAGGCTGAGAGTTGCACGGAGAGGAACCTCGTGAAGTGCAACGCCGGCAAGTGCAGGGTCCTGCACCTAGGCAGCAATAACCCCCTGCAGCAGTAGAGGCTGGGGGCTGAGCTGCACTGCAGAGAAGGACCAGTGGTGTGCAGGGGAGGGTGTTGCCAGCAGGTGGAGGGAGGTGCTGCTGCCGCTCTACTCAGCCGTGGTGAGGCCACATCTGGAGTGCTGTGTGCAGTTCTGGGCTCCCCAGTACGAGAGAGACATGGAGCTACTGCAGAGAGCCCGGTGTAGGGCTACGAAGGTGATTAGGGGACCAGAGCATCTGCCCTCTGAGGAAAGGCTGCGAGCGCTGGGCCTGTGCAACCTGGAGAAGAGAAGACTGAGAGGGGATCTCATCAATGTCTGCAGCTGCCTGAAGGGAGGGTGTCAAGGGGATGGGGCCAGACTCTTCTCTCAGTGGTACCCAGTGAGAGGACAAGAGGCAACGGGCACAAACCGAAAGCCGGGAAGGTCCACCTGAATATGAGGAAGAAGCTCTCTCCTGTGAGGGTGACAGACCCTGGCAGAGGTTGCCTAGAGAGGCTGTGGCGTCTCCTTGTCTGGGGAGATTCCGAGGGCGCCTGGAGGCGATTGTGTGCAAGGTGCTCTAGGGGCCCTTGCTTGAGCAGGGGCCTTGGACTGGATGATCTCCAGAGGGGCCTTCCAACCTCAGCCGCTCCGGGATTCTGGCATTCTGTGACAGGCCTCATGCACGCCTCAGCCTTGTCTGGGTCCCTTGTCACCAGGGCCCCAGCGCCCCTCAGCAGCGGGCTGACAGGGCCCCCCCCAGATTCCTCCTCCTACTCTCGCCTTCAGAGAAGCTCTTGTTCTCCTTGCTCAACTGCCAGCTCCTTGGCAAGGACTGTTGTGGAGCTTGGCGGAGCTCATCCTTGACTCTCAACCAGCCTTCTTGGAGCCCTCTTGGGCGGCTCCTGGTGTCTCTCAAGCAACATCAGCCCCAGAGCAAACACTATGCATGCCTGTGGAGAATGAGCAGTTTTGGGGCCTATCAACAGGGTTTGATATCGATATCAATAGTGAGATCCAAAGCTCTATAGAACATTTACTTCTGAGAGTAGCATGGACTCAGGTTGTCAGCTCACACAAGAGCTATAAGCGGCATAATTGATTTTCATGGCCTTTCCATAGGCTTCAGAAGACATTTCAGGCTGCAGAACTGAACTCTACCTGATTTGCATTTTTCCCTTCCTGGCTCAGGTTTGTTACAGTGCCTTGCCTTCTCACCTTCACTTCGAGATAGTGGTAGCTCCAGTAATCTGTGTAATCCTTAGGCAATTTAGCTGTATCCTGGAGACATTATGGCCAGCTAGGCTATGCCAGTTAGGGAAGAGTTATAGGGTAACAATTTCCCCTATGGGAAGAATCAAACCAACAGAGGCTGCTGCAGTCATATCCACTGTGACTTGACCCCTGTAAACACCTTCTGGATCCCCTTTTCCTGTTAGAGCTAGAGGGATGTGGCAGGGATATAACTGTTCTTGGGCAGCTGCTTTCAAGATGTGACGTACGCGTTAAGGAAACTGGCAGTTTCTGCATAGCCTGAGACTGCACAGCAGCCAGGAACATTTTTTCCGAGAGGTGTGAAATGCTCCCCTGATCTTATGCCAATTGTCATTTAAAAGAGGCACAACTGATTTCCTTTGGATTTCTCTGTTGTTACTGATTAGTTTTGGAGTCTAGGATGATGTGAGCTTTGACCAAAGATACAGGACTTTGCTTTTCAATGCTTCTCTAGCATGTGATAATCTGTGAGCTGGTGTTGCAACTTCTTCAGCTTTGCACCAAAACGATAGGCCTTCAGTGTTAAGGAGGCTGGTTAAACTTGCCTAGAATGGGTCATCAAGTTCAAAGATGCACGCCTCGATGGTTTAAGACTTGCTTCCATAGGAAACCTGGCTGAAGATGACAACATTAAGGCAGGCATTATTGCAGTACAGCCAAATTATTTCACAGCATTAAAGTCCACTCATCGGTCCACAGTTGCGTATGTTTGCTCTATGGTTGCCAAAAATCACCATGGTAGAAACAGAATGCCAGAATCCAGAATGGTTGAGGTTGCAAGGGACCTCTGGAGATCATCCAGTCCAAGGCCCCTGCTCAAGCAGGGGCCCCTAGAGCATGTTAGACAGGGTTGCATCCAGGCAGGCTCAGAATATCTCCAGACAAGGAGACGCCACAGCCTCTCTAGGCAACCTCTGCCAGGGTCTGTCACTCTCACAGGAGAGAGCTTCTTCCTCATATTTAGGTGGACCTTCCCGGCTTTCGGTTTGTGCCTGTTGCCTCTCTTCCTCTCGCTGGGTACCACTGAGAGAAGAGTCTGGCCCCATCCCCTTGACACCCTCCCTTCAGGCAGCTGCAGACATTGATGAGATCCCCTCTCAGTCTTCTCTTCTCCAGGTTGCACAGGCCCAGCGCTCGCAGCCTTTCCTCAGAGGGCAGATGCTCTGGTCCCCTAATCACCTTTGTAGCCCTACACCGGGCTCTCTGCAGTAGCTCCATGTCTCTCTCGTACTGGGGAGCCCAGAACTGCACACAGCACTCCAGATGTGGCCTCACCACGGCTGAGTAGAGCAGCAGCAGCACCTCCCTCCACCCGCTGGCAACACCCTCCCCTGCACACCACTGGTCCTTCTCTGCAGTGCTGCTTTCCAGCAGCTCAGCCCCCAGCCTCTGCTGCTGCAGGGGGTTATTGCTGCCTAGGTGCAGGACCCTGCACTTGCCGGTGTGGCACTTCATGACGTTCCTCTCAGCCCACAGGCTGCTGCCCACGAGCATTTCCCTTCCTTTCTGTGCTCCCCTTCCCTTGCACTCGTATCGCTGCTCCTCCTTTCCTCACTTTCGTTCTGCTGCCCTTTTAGCTTTTTTCTCCCCCTCTTCTCTGCCTTTTTCCTTCAGCTTCTTCTCCATCTCCCTCCTTATTCTTCTTGCTTTCTTTCTCTCACCTATCTTCTCCCTCTTTTTACATCCCCCCTTCTCCTTTTTTCTTCCTTTTTATTCTCTTCCCTTCCTATTTTCATTCCTTTTTCTTCCCTTGCTTTCATTTCCTTTCTTTCCTTTCCCCCGATCCTTCTTCCCCCTTCTTTTCTTCTCTTTCCTTTTCTGACCTTTCATTTCTCCCCCCCTTTTCTCACCCCCCCCTTTTCTGCTCCTTCATTTCTTCCCCTCATTTTCCTCACCTTCTCCCACCAACACTTAACTTCTCCCCTTCGCCCCCCACCCCGCAGGATGGGCGACGGGATGGGGAGTTGCCCTCCATGTTTGCTCCCCTCTTTTTTTATCCTCCTTTTTCCTTCCCCCTTTCTTATCGCTCCCTTTCCTATCTCCCACTTGCTTATCTCCTCCTTTCCCACCTGCCCCTCTTTATTCACCCCACCTTATCTCCCCTCCTTTCTCCCCCTTCCTTTCTCTCATTAATCTCCCACTTCTTGCTCCCCACATTTTCACTCTCATTTTACCTCCCTTGTTTCACTCTCCCCTTTTCTCTCTCTTTTCTCCCATTTCTGCCTCTTTTCCTCCCTTTTGTCTCCCCCATTTTCTCTCCTCTCTTCCTCCTATTTTTACCCCATTTTTCTTCCACCTTTCTCTTTCACCCTTTTTCTCCTTTTAGCATCCTGTTTTTCTCTTTTTCCCTTTCCCATTTCCTCCCCCATCCTCTTCCCCCTTTCTTTCCCACTCTTTTCCTCTCCCATTTTCTACCCTTCCCTTCAACCTTTTTCTCCACTCTCTCCTTTTTTCTACACTTTCTTCTTCCCCTTTTCACTCCTCCCTTTCTCCTCTTCTTTAGTCTGACTTTTATCCCTTTTCCCTCCCCCTTTCTTTCTCATCCTCTTCTCATCCCCATTTCTCTCCCTTTTCTTTCTTCCCTTCACTTCTCCCACATTTTTTCTCCCGCTTCTTCCCCTTCCTCTCTGCCCTTTTCTCGACCATTTCCTCCTTCCCCTTACCCCTACTTTTCTCCCCCTCTATTACACACCTCTTTTTTCTCACATCTTTTATCCCTTTTGGCCCCCTTGCTTATCTCGCCCTCATTTTTCTTCCCTCATTCTTCCACACACCTTTTCTTCTCCCCATCTTCTCCGCTTCCTGCTATGCTTTTCGCTCCCCCTCTTCTCTTCCCCATTTCTCTTCCCGGTTCTTTTGCCAGTCTCTCCCTTTCCTTCCCCCCCCTTTTTCTTAGCCCATTTTGACTCTCCCCTTGCCCCCCTCCCCTTTTTGCACCTTTCTCCTCCTTTTCTTCTTGCTTTTTCTCCCTTGTTGCACTCCCTTCTTTCCTCCTGCTCTTTTCTCCCCTTCTTTTAGTCCTTTTCAACCTTTCACCTCTCCTTTTCCTCTCCCTTCGTCTCCCCATCTTTTCTCCTCTTCTCTTTCTTCCCACTTCTTTCTCCTCACTTCATTCTACACCATTTAGCACCCCTTTTGCTTTACACTTTCTCTCCTTCACCCTTGCTTTCTTCCTTTCTTTCCCCCTTTCTTTTCTCAGCCCTTTCTTTTCTTCCGTTCTTCCTTGTCTCTCCCTTTCTTTTCCTTCTTGGGATTTGCTCTCCATTTCATTTCTCTTTCTCTTTCTTTCATTCCCCTTTTATTTCCCCTACATTTCCAACATCTCCATGCCTTCCCTTTCCCTTGCTCTTGCTCTCTTTTCCTTCCTCTTCAGCCTTCTCTTCATCTTCCTCCACTTCTTGCTCTTGCCCCTCCTCTTCCCCTTCCTCTTGCTCTTTCTCCCGCTCCGTCTCCTTCTCTTTCTCCGTCTCCTCCTCTTTCTCGCCATTCTCGCGGCCCGCAAGCAGCAAGCGGGAATGGCAGCAGCTTCCAGGGGGGTTACAGAGGGGCCCTGGCAAGCAGCACGGCACCTCTCTGGGGAGAACCTGCAGCACGACGCCGCTGCAGAGCCAGCGGAGAGTGCTGGAGCCAGCACGGCACGTGGGTTTCCCAGGGGCTCCTGCGCCAACACCAGCTGTTGCAGCTCAACTGCAATGTTGTCTGCACTGCTGGGGCCTTTGTGGAGCCGCCTGGTGCCTCCGGAGCGCTCCTGGAAGGACAGGGCTGCCTCGGAGGAGCGGCTCCTGCACACAGCGCTGATGGATTTCTTCAAAGGAGGCAGTGGAGAGGCAGAGGTGCATGTGGGGTCCCTCTGTTTCCCACTGGGGCTTCTCCTTTTGCCTGGCTGCATCGCAGAGGCCAGGGGGCTGCAGGCAGCCTCCGGCTCCGGCCTCTGGCAGCTCACGAGATCCTGCAGGGAAAAGCAGGCAGCAGTGGCAGAAGAGTCCCCTGGGCGCAGCCAGGCCGCTCAGCAGGGGAGCTCTTGTTTGGGGACGCACACCCGGTTCTGCCTGGCAGGCGCACTCTGCTGTGCCTTGCTTCGGCTCTACTGCTCTGCGCAGGGGGACGGCACGGGGAGGAACGCGGCTGTCCCCCAAGCCACCCTCTCGAGCACTTTTGCCAGGCAAATAGAGAAACCCCTGGCTCGGCAGGAGCTGCGTGCCCGGGCTGGCTTACCTGGGCTGGCTGCGGCGGGGTCTCCTCTTTGCCGCCAAGAGCAGCCAGAGGCTGCCCAAGGAGAGGCCGCTCGCGGCCCGAGGACAGCTGCCCTGGGCTGTCCCCGCTGGCCAAGGTGCGCCTCCGAGCAAAGGGCCACGCTGCCAGGCTCTTCCTCTTCTTAGTGCCAGCTGCTGCAAGCAAGAGGAAAGCAGAGGTCTGGGGCACGGCCGAGGTTTCAGGGGTCCCTGCAAGGCCCACGTGTCGCTCGGGCAGCTTGCCGGGGCAGCCGTTTGGGCTGCGCGCTCCGAGCGTGCCCCTGCCCCAGGGCGGCCAGAGGGGCTGCTGCTTCGGAGCCGCGCTCCAGCGCCGGGGCAGAAGGCAGCTGCTCAGCTTCTCTCCCAGACTCACCGGTGCAGCGGCCACGGCCCTCTTCAGCAGCCGCGGGGACGGAGATGGGGCACTGCTCGCTGGCAGCCTGCAAGAACCAGGTTGAGCTTATGGAGCTGCCCGGCTTTGGGGCTGGCAGGGGCCGAGCGGGCGCAGCCCCGCGCGACGCGCCCACCCCACCACGGCCGGGGGCACCGGCTGCCCTCCTGCGCTCCCCGGCCTGGGGCAGCGCCTCCCGGCGACACTTACGGCTCCGTCGAAGCCCACGGCCTGCACCAGGAGCCGCAGGGAGGCGAGGCGGCTGACCCGGGTCTCCTGGGCTGCTGGGCACTGCCTGTGCACAGGGCAGGGACCGCGGCAGAGCTCGCTCACAGCCAGCCCCTCTGCTCGCTGCCCCACACCAGCCCCGCGCCCCCACACCACCCCAGCACGGCAGACCATCCCACGGCGCTGGCTGGCAGCAGCGCTCTGCAGCGCCCGGCCCCGCTGCACCCGCGCAGCTCCCCCGGCACCTCCCCACCGCCCCCAGCCCGGCCGCGCCGTGCACAGGCCCAGGTCCCCGGCAGGGCTCACCTGAGCATGGTGCTCAGCCAGCGCTCCTTCACCTCCGCTGACCTGCAAGGACAAGGAGAAACAGCCTCAGAGCCCGCTCCTGCTCCGCCCGGCGAGGCCCCCGGCCCCACGCACATCTCGCCCGCTTGGCACCGCTCCCCAGCGCCGTACAGCAGAGCCGCGCTCGGTGCCACCGCGGTGCCGCCGGGTGAGCAGAGCTGCAGGGAGGTGCTGACGGCGGGTGGCTTGTGCCCGCCTGGAGCTGCCTCTGGGGCACGGGAAACCCCAGCGGGGCCTCTGCCTTCTCCTCCCACAGCCTGAGCTGAGCCCCAGCAAGGCCGGAGAGCACCGAAGGCGAGCACGTGCCCTGCAGCCCCGCGGCTCTGAGCGGGCCCCCAAGGCTCACCGGAAGGTGACCACCCACTGCTTGGTGGGCCAGACCAGGACAACAGATCTGGCGCACTGGAGGCCAAGGACGTCCCCCTCCTCTTCTCCGCCGGTCGCCGCCTGGTCCCTGCCGCACAGCACCCAGAGCTCCCGGAGGGGCACCTGGTGCTGGAGCAGGAAGGTGGAGCCGCACCTGCCAGGAGGAAGAGCAGCGACCGCCCTGGAGGCTGTGTGGCGGGGGCAGCCCCCGCAGCTCCCCCGGGGAGAGCAATGCCCGGGGTGGACGCACGCACGGCCTGCTCCTCTCCTCTCACACCTCCCCGCGGTAACGGGAAAGGGTGTCCCTGCGTGCGGCGTAGGGACCCCCGGGCAGGGGGCTGCAGGTCGTAGGGACCCCAAGTCCCGGCAGGCAGGAGAGGAGGAAGGCCTCCCCGCGGGCGCCGGGACGCCAGAGCCTTGGACCTGTCTGGTACTGGTCAGCGCTGCGCTGGCTGGTGGAGAGGGGCTGTGGGGTGAGGAAGCAATGGGAGGAGCAGCCCCAGGAGGCGCGCTCCGCTCTGCCCCGGCGGGAGCCCCTCCGGGCAGCAGCGGTGCCTGGCGGCGGGCGGCAGAGGCGATGGCGGGGGCAGGACGGCTGTGGGTGCTCCGCTAACCTGAACCTGGCGAAGGCGACGGCGCTGGGCGAGAGGAGGAGGTGCCGCTCCCTCGTCCGCCGGTGCCGCGTGACCTGCACGCGGTCGCTGAGCAGGAGCTGGGGGCTCCTGCGCGACACCAAGGCGCCGAGCGGCGCCGGGGGCCGGGAGGCTCCCCCGGGCACGAGCCCGAGGCCGGCGGCGGGAGCCGCGCGCCCGGGGGCCGGAGGCCGTCCCTGCGCGCCGGGAGCAGGGCTGCGAGCGCCCCGCGCACCGCAGCACTGGGACTGCCCCATGGCACCGGGCAGCGCCGGGCAGCGCCGGGCGGGCCTGTGCGACGCTCCGCGAGGAGTCCGTGTGCCGGGAAGTGCTGCTGCGCTGGGAGCCTGCGTCTCCCTGCCGCCCCGCACCGGCACAGTGCCGCACTGCCGCACGGGCGGGCGCCGGTGGCCCTGCCCGCCCGGGTGTCACTGTGGCACGCTGTGACACGCCGCCCGGGCCGTGGGGCAGCGCCCGGGTGGGGACGGGGGCTGCGGGCTCCCCGCTGCCCGGCACCTCCCGCTCCGCCTTGGGATGGTCTCACTGCGGTGTGGGAGCGCAGCTGGTGGCTCCGGGCACCACGGCTGGCTCCCACCATGTCCCCGTTGCTCTCTGGGTCTGGGCCCCACACGGCCAGTGTCGCCTCCTCCCGTGGACAGGGTCTAAGGGACATGCTCAGAGACACGGAGCTGCCTGTGCGCGGGGCAGTGGTGGCTCCCGCGGGAGGTGAATGGTTCCCCCAGGCCCAGGTTTCACGCTTCCTCTGCACTCAGTCGCAGCAGTACTCGGCCCGACATGAGAGCAACCGCCACTGCAGCTGCCAACATGTGGCCTCCCCAGGTGCAGTGGGACCTCAGCTCCACGCACACTCAGGGCAGACTTTAGGGCAGGACTCAGTTGCCTAAGCACCAGCACCAGCACCCATTTGAGATGCCTTTGGAAATCCCTGGCGGTGCCCTGCGACGCCCGACTGCCTGGAGACACGGGCTTTCCGGCACCTGAGTCCCACCTCCACTCAGGCGCCTCGCGGGATCCTGCAGGGACACCCAAAGGCACCCTCTGCAGCAGATGAGGCAGGCGCACGGAAATGCTTGCCTGCAGTCCCAATGTCTGTGAAACCTGCAGGCACGCTCCTTCTCTCAGCCTTCACCCATGCTTGCCTCCGGAGGGGAGACAAACGTGCCAAAGGGTTTTTGCTGCAAGTTGCTCTCCTCTCAGCAAGTGGCTGAGATGTGTGTGACAAATGTGGAGATGGCACCTCGCTGGTGCACGAGGGAGTCTTGCTCCAGGGGGAAGTGTGCCCTGGGACGGGGCACGGGAGGGAAGAGGGCTCCAAGAAGGCTGGTTGAGAGTCAAGGACGAGCTCCGCCAAGCTCCACAACAGTCCTTGCCAAGGAGCTGGCAGTTGAGCAAGGAGAACAAGAGCTTCTCTGAAGGCGAGAGTAGGAGGAGGAATCTGGGGGGGCCCTGTCAGCCCGCTGCTGAGGGGCGCTGGGGCCCTGGTGACAAGGGACCCAGACAAGGCTGAGGCGTGCATGAGGCCTGTCACAGAATGCCAGAATCCCGGAGTGGCTGAGGTTGGAAGACACCTCTGGAGATCATCCAGTCCAAGGCCCCTGCTCAAGCAGGGGCCCCTAGAGCACCTTGCACACAATCGCCTCCAGGCGCCCTCGGAATCTCCCCAGACAAGGAGACGCCACAGCCTCTCTAGGCAACCTCTGCCAGGGTCTGTCACCCTCACAGGAGAGAGCTTCTTCCTCATATTCAGCCGGACCTTCCCGGCTTTCGGTTTGTGCCCGTTGCCTCTTGTCCTCTCACTGGGTACCACTGAGAGAAGAGTCTGGCCCCATCCCCTTGACACCCTCCCTTCAGGCAGCTGCAGACATTGATGAGATCCCCTCTGTCTTCTCTTCTCCAGACTGAGCGTCCCCAGGTCTCGCGGCCTTTCCTCAGAAAGGGGCTCCCAACCCGCGCAGCGGCCCCCAGCCCGAGGGGACGACACGGCGCCCCGCGGCACGGCGGACCTAGCGCTGTGGTCACCCTGGAGATGGCAGCGCAGCGAGACCCGGTCCCGCCGCCTACGGCGACCGCGAGGCCCACCGGGAGCGTTGCATGCTGGGATTTGTAGTCCGCGGCCTGCTTGGTATCGACGCGCTCGCTTACTGATGTAATCTGACCCTTCTCCCGCCCCGTCTCCTTCTCCTTTTCCAGCCTTCTGAGCGCTACAGCTCGCACCAGCACATTCCAGCGCGGGTTCCACGCGACGTAAGGGTCCTTTTTGTAGAGCTGCCCTTAGCGTCGCCTGAGCAGAAGTATGGGCTTCTTGTTCGCCTTTGGCTTCTGCCTCCCAAAGCCCCCAGGCTCTCGCTCGAACATCCCTTCCTCGTTTAACTACGCGACCTGGCGCGGCGGCGAGGCAGGAAGCGCCGCAGGAGGAGGCGTCGCCGATCAGGCAGCGTGCCGGCAGCCCGCTAGGAGCCGGGTGAGGGGTCACGCCGGGGCCCTGCTCGCTCCCTCCCCCACCCTGACATGCCAACCGGGCAGTCGGCGGCGTAGCAGCGCGCGGGCAGCGTACGTGGGGCGGGCGGGCGCGCGCGGGGGGGGCGGTGGGCGCGCGGGGGGCGAGGGGGCGCGCCCCGAGGTCTCCCCCCTCCCCCCCCAGGCTGGGTGTAACGGTCGCTCTGCCCCGCCCGCACGGTGGGGGGCCGGGCCCGGGGGTGGCGGCGGCGGCGTGTAGCTGAGTGCCGGTTCTCGCGCAGGTCCCCCCGGTCCCCGCGGCAGGATGGAGTTCGAGCTGCTGGAGAGCGACGTGCTGGAGTCGCTGGAGGACCTGGGGTAGGTGCCGCGGCGCTAAGGCGCCCGGCCCCGCGCCGGTGGCGGTGGGGGACCCGGAGCGGGGTTGTGCTGCGGGGGTGGGCGCTGGCGCCCCCGGGAGGCCGGGGCCCGCGGCCCGCCGCGGCGCGGGGCAGAGCCGCGCCCGGGTTTCCAGGCTCAACACCAGCGATATTCCCGTCCCCGCGGCAGCCCTGCGGGTGCCGTGCCCAAAACCAGGCTGTTGGCAGCGCCGGTTTGGCACAAGGAAAAGCGCGAAGCCAAACCGGCTGTTTCTAGCTTTCCCCCCGTGGCTGAGTGCTGGTTTCCGTGACTGCGGTGAATCCTTCTCATCAGTGACCCTCCGTTCAATAGAACTGTCCTGGCTAGAGGTGGGGAATGGAGAGAGAAACCTGAATTTTCAGAGAGTGAGGGGAGGGGAAGCTTTGGGGCCTCAATCCCTGTGGTAAAACAATGGGAAAAATAATAAAGGCTGTAGTATTTTCCCTTTAACTGCTTTTTAAAATAATGTAATGCAAGAAACTTGTTGTTTAATCCTGTCACTCTGTCAGAGTCAGTAGAGATTGTATAAATATGAGAGAGAGCAAGAGGAACATGTCTTAGCATAAGCAGCTCTGTCTGTAAACTGCTGGGAGTTCAGAGAAGAGGCCATTACAATTTTACTGCTGCTGGTCCTGTGCAAACAGCTGTATTTACTCACATTGGCTGCATTCCCATAAATCACTTTGTTGGAGCATAATGACTCTAGTCCCAAAGATTATGTTTCCAGGCTAAGTTGGTGGTGATCGCTCCAAAGGTTGATAAACAGGCTTCTGTTCTGGCAGGTATTTGACTGAAATGTGAAAAGGTCTCTGTGATGATGCAAATACTGTAGACTGCTGCTTTTCCTTCCCCCCCCAACCTCTGTTTAAAATAAAATGACTGACTTGAAGGAGTTGTGATTTGTGTAGTAATTAACAGAAGTGATTAGAAATTCTTGCTGTTGATTCTTGACAGTTTCAAATAAATAAAACAATGAAAACAGATTAAAAAGATAAGTCATCTATATCAGTGAAGATATTGGCAGCAGTGCCTGCAAAGAAATTTGGAAGGCAAAAAGCACAGGACTTCAGCAGTAACAGTAACGACTTGGAAGACTGCTGCATGTAACTAAAGATTTCTGTCAGTTTCCTTGTGTTTGCACAGGCTTAAGGGGTTGAAATTTTTAAGCTTTAACAGTAATTCCATTACCCTTTGAAGTTCAACATATATTTTTCCTAACTAAATATTGAAGAAATTTTATTTTATTTTATATTTAATAGCATTACACATCACAGAGTTGTTTCTTTTGGAGTTTGTGAGAAAAATGCTCTAACAGTGGTCTCTTCCCTTGTAAGTCAGCTTGAACTATTGGAAAAGCAAACAAATTAGATATCAAAATGCTACTGAAGAGGAGTGTAGCTCTAGAACGTATACTACTGGAGGAGGGCAGGAGTGGAAGCATACGCATAGAAGCTTTTAAAGAGCTTAGAAGAAAAAGGCTGTTGAGGAACTTGCAAGTTAGATTACTGGCTGAATAGCTGTGTTGTTGAACCATGGTTATTGGAGATAATACAGTTAAGATGTTGTATCTAACAAAGAAAAATTTCAGAGAAAGGATGTCTAACATGACAAATGACTTGCATCCAGACCCTGCCAAAGCAAAAGGCTTGTCATTTCAGTTCTACTTAGAGCTCTAACTTGATGTTTCTATTTTGAGTCCTCTGCGTTTCCATACACGTGAGAGTCATGAGTCTGTCGGGTTAAGCTTGCTCTAAGTAGCCTGTTGGAATTGCATCTGGCCTGCTGTGATAATGCAATGGGGATGCAGTATATCAAATTGTAGCTTCCCATCAATTGCTAGCAGATTATATCATTTATCAAGCTGCCCTGTGGGGTAAAAGTTACTTGGAGTGTGTTTTTTTCATTTTGGTTGAATGAAACTATTACAGTGAAGATAAACCCTTTGTTCTTGTGATTAACATCACATATAAAGTGTGGAAAAATAACATTTTAATTTGTCCTTTGAGAGATTTGTTACTTCTGAGATTTGCTGAGAGTTGACTGAACTCACTGGGTCACCATGACATAATGGATGACTTTACACTAGAAACTTGAAATAGCAATTTCAGTTGATTATGCTCACTCTTGGATGTCCTTCTGTTCTGGGTGCAGCACACAAAAGTGATATTGTGGATTTTATGCTCTGGTAAGCTCTAACTTAGTTCCTCTGTCTGGTTCATAAGGTTATTTCTCCCTACTCTCCCCTCTCAGCCCAACAAGGTGTCAGTACACAGATGTCCTGTAAGCTACGTCTTCTAAAATCAGTTCTGTAGAATCATGCTTTTTTACAGCAGACCTGAATTTGGTTTAGGTTGTCTATATGAATAACTAACTCCCATTTGTTTTTCTAGTGCCAATTTAAGAAGGTAGTTCTTCAAAAGAGGATGTTGTTTTACTGATTATTTTTGTAACATTTGTATCAATGTTTTTGTTTTGCGTGGCATACATGATAGCAAATGGTAGGAACAAATGCTCTAGTCAAGCAGTAATTATTGAACATACTTTAAAGCGGCACTCAAGAATGAGACTTTGGAACTGCAGTAGCCCTAGATAAGCACTTTTGTAATGTCTTAATGAGATAGAGAGAAGTTGCTGCTGTATGTAGTAGCATTTTCCAGGATGAAACATTTGATCCATGGTATTTTGTGACAAGGTCTTTTTGTCAGTAGGCTAATGTGCATGGTAGTGTTGGGTTTATTCAGTGCTTTTTCTCACAGTTGAATGCAGTTTAGATTTTCAACATTCCAGGTGTGTTGAGGGTGTAGCTCTCAACATGTATGCAGCATAATACTAATCTACACTGGTCATCAGTCATAACAAACTTTATTAAATTGTGCTTTTCTTGTCAGTTACAAAGGTCCACTGTTAGATGATGGAGCACTGGCTCAGGCAGTCTCTCGTGGAGCCAGTTCCCCTGAATTCACCAAACTCTGTGCTTGGTTGGTATCTGAGTTACGGCTATTCTGTAAACTAGAGGAAAACGTGCAGGCAACTAACAGTAAGTATTCATAACTCCAGCATAAACATTCAGTAAATGTGTGTTCTTGCATGCCATAAAGATTTAGGCTGACAGAATTGCTAAATCTGTTGTACCAGGGAGTGTTGTCTGCACACTGTCAGATCTTGGATATTTTCCACTTCAGTGTTCAAGCTTGCCTAATGAGCTGCCAGTAGAGGCTGAATTAATAGTGGGAATCAAATGGTCGTTCTCCTGAAATTAGTTCGTTCTTTTAATTGTTCAACTACAGAGAGTTTGGGGTTTTTTTTTCATTTTATTTTTTATTTTTATTTTTATTTTTTTTAGCTCTGAAATGGATTTGAGGAATTTATTATTTAGATCATGAGAATATTTTTCTTTCAAATCATCTGTATAAAATTCTGATGTAAGGAGTATTTAGCATTCAAGGAAATAGTCTCATGACTAGAGTGAATTTATTGTCTTTTTATTATTGGCTGCCTTAAATCCATCTTTACTATATATTTTTCCTTATTTAAGAAATGCTCTGTGGGAAAGAGCTTGAAAATGTCTGTTTTCGATTTTGATGGAGGAAGCAAGCCCTGTCTTTTCAGGAAAGTTATTTACAGTCAGCTACTTGTGCCATTTTACAGGTTAAACTGGTGTGATAACTTGTACTTCTGAATATCTAACACACTAGCTCTTAATGCATTAATGAATTTAACTGTCTGTTTACTTAGTGTCCAAAGATTGTTCACCTTCCTCTCAACATCTGTTCTGTCACTCTTCCTTTTTCCTAGCTATTTCTCACATGTCCATCTCCTCTTTCTTTGAGTTTGTGACTCCCTCTCTCCGTAGCTATAAAGAAAAAGATACGCTATGTTTTATAAGGTTCCTACTCATTTTTGTAAAAAATACAATTCAGCAGTATTCTAACACCTATTTAAAATTCTCTGAACTACAAGGATAGATATATTTTTATCTGTAGTATCCAGTCTTATCCTTAATTTGTGTGACATGAGTAAATAAATATGTGTTTTAGGCAAAAGTTCCTTTTCAGAAGAAGAAGGCTGATAATTTTCCTTTATCATTATGTTTTGCTTAACCTGGCTGAACAAATTAAGATCAATTTCACTAGCAGTGCTTAAGTTCTGACACAAACATCAGTCTAAGTTTTGTCTTAAATGACTTGATTATTTTTAAAGGATACTAATAAAATAACATCAATTGACAGTATCACATGTGAGCTTACAAGGAGAGGCAGTTAAAGATAAGAAAGCTGGTAAACCCAATTATTCATGACTTTACAAACATCTTAGATAATCCTGATAATGGGAACAGTTAATTGATGCTTCAAATACCCTGTAGAATTTGTGATGTCTTTAATGCCACTTTTTATTGTAGAAGTTGCCAGTTGCTATTTATTATAGCTGGGGAAAGCCAGTGATGAACATCATGGCCCCAGATAGGTTGTTCTGTGTCTCTGAGAGACCTGAAGAATGCATTTGACTTTCATTAAAAGCAGGACTTTTATGTTAAAGAGTAACTGGAGCAACGTGTTTTTTTTATTTTTAAACAAAGCAAATTCATTCTAACCATAGCCAGAGAGATATACATTAGCTGTGAACCAATTATTCTTATTTTTATTTTTTTAAGGTCCAAATGAAGCAGAAGAGTTTCAGCTTGAAGTGAGTGGGTTACTGGCTGAAATGAACTGTCCATATACATCACTAACATCAGGAGATGTGACAAAACGCCTTCATAGTCAAAAGAACTGTCTCTTGCTGCTCAGTAAGTTAAAAGGATGCTTGAAAGAAAACTTGCTCTTGTGCAAAGAGTCATGCTACTGTTTCTTGCACTTAATGAGATACTGCGGAATATAATACGAGGTGTTTCACATCACACTGTATATATAAAGTGATTACAGGAAATCATTAATAGTTCTTATATTCTGTAACTTACAGTGTCAGAATATTATACTTTTAGGTCTTACAAACTTACTAGTCATCCCTTAGCTAGTACATGATATTATAGAATATATTCTGAGCATTAACCTTTTTCACATTCACTAGCAAAAAGTCTGTCCTATAGCTTCTCAAAAAGTACTTCCAAGAGGTACATTCAAAGTACATTCAAAGGTTTCTAACAGAATTTAGCACTTTGGTCAAAAAGGTCATAAAAATGACAAGTAACATACGGTGCATCATTGTCTTGAAGCTCCAAGCATTGTCTGACTCGCAAGGTGAAATTAGATTTGTGTTTTCTACGCTCCAAAAATAATTAATCTTAAAAAACACAGGATGAGTTTTGTCTCAAGTCCAGTTCTTTTGATCATCTAGTGAATAGCTTCAGTATTGTTTTCTACTGCTGGGTGGGGGGGGGGGGGAAGGGAAAGAGCAGTAGCAAAGATCATGTCCTCCTTTTCATTTTCCATCCATGAGCTCTGAATATCTAAACTGACTTTAGTCTACTTAGGAAATGTAAGGGCAGAAGGAATAGTGCTTAATTTGGGGAAAGTATGCAATGTTGATTTATGTTTTTTTTTTTTAAGTATTATTTTTACAAGTGTCAGAAATTGTAAAACTAATTTCAATCTGATCTTAAAGTCAACATAAATTAGTATTTTATTTGCTTCCTCACTGTGGAATGCTCAGTTGCTGCTGTTTCCCTAATTTTGTCAAAGCGGAAGTGTGTATTTCCACTCTTGGCTGAGATGTAAGAAATGAACTACAGAGTAGTTCCCTGTATTTCAACAATTGGAGAAAGACTGCAGTAGTAAGACTTCACCTGAGAACATCCTATCAAATCAAAATCAGATTAAGTGAGGTTATTATCGCATTTAAAGTATTTTCTAGCTCAAAACACATTTGTCTTTCAGGTTATTCTCTGTAAGCTAAAATATTGAATAAATTTGGCCTTTCTGTGACAAACAGATTATTCCAGATCAGATTATTCTGTGATCTAAGAACATGTTCAGAAGTCAAATTCTGGTTACCATGTGACAGGAATTCTGTGTTTAGTGTCAAATGTGGAATTTAAGTTGATACCAAACTCCTTTTGTGCATAGCATAATAACAATACCTAAAGCTTTTACATAGCTTTCATTAATTACATTAACTGATTGGGTATCCTGTTGTATTATGTAAGAGCCAGATTTTTTCAGAAAAACAGAGAATAACACTCTGTAAGTGAGTGCTGAGATATCTTATACTTTTCCAAAACACTGCAACTACCGTCAACTGGGAGATGCAGCAGTATTGGTGGGAGAAGCAGAGCATCAAGTAAGCATAAATAGGTAGGATTGCCTTGGCATAGGATACAATATTAAGTACTGACATCTGCAAAAAGAAAAAGTACAAGAAAGAAAAGTTTCAAACTGGTTCAGAAAAGGTCTACAAAAACGAATCACTCTCTGGAAAACATGTATGTCTTATGGTAACAGACTTAAAACTTCCATTTTTTTTCAGAGGAGGGTGAAGGTAGCTTGGATGTGATCTCTGAATTCTTGAAACAAACTTCTGCTACTAGTTTCTTTTACAAGAGGTTATAATATGCTGTAAATAGTTGAAAGTTGAAGATGAGACAAATCTGTATAAAGCACAAACTTAGCTAACGAAAGAACTTACGAAGTATTTGTTATTTTACACATCTTAAGTATTTTATAAATTAAAAGATATTCTGTGGTATTAGCAGAAGACAGAGGCTGGATGAAATTCTAAGGATCATTATAATGCTTTGTTCCGGTCTTAATCCTTTGATCTCTCCTGGTTTTAGAGGTAAAAAGGTTGACTGGAACACTATCACATGCTACTATATAGTTACAGGTGTACATCCCTGCTCACAAGTCTCTCAGTGCAGTAATATATATTTCCATTCCTACTTTAAAAAATAATTTAAATTACTGTTATGGTCAGCCAGTATGATTCAAAATAAAAGTATTCTTAAACATATTTATTTTTTCTATTGAAACTTCAAGTTGTGACAATTGCAAGCAATGGCTGTGCACTAAATCCGTATCACTGTAACCTACACTGTAATGCTGGAATGTGGATGTAGATCATACGCAGTTCTGTGATTTTACTTTATTTAGTTGTTTGATAAAGGAGTTCTAATGTGATAGTAGTCTCTTACTCTTAAGATATTTGAAAGTGTTGGAGGCTTTCTAGCTTCAATTTCATCAGTAACTGCTGCCTTTGCGAAATTGTAAACCTGAATTCTCAACAATACTTTAAAAAGTGGATTTTCTTCCACTCTGCATCTTGCCTGGGGAAGTAGTAAAGGAGATTTATCCAGCATTTCACTTTTCTTTACTCATTTCCTTGCTTCTTTCACCAGAACGTCAGGGAGTCCTTGCTTGTCTAGCTTAAAGTGCATGTCCCAGTGCCTCATCCTGCTTACTTTCGTGTTCCCAGTCTCCTGTCTTTGCTGGGCAAAGCCTACAGGAAAAGAGTTGTACTCTATTGACCTCGGTAATACCTGTTGGAATCATGGGGATATTCTCCAGGCTTTAACTGCTCATACTAAACCTTTCCCATGATTGCTGTGGTTCTGGCCTTGGGCTTAGTAATTACTAGAAACATGAATGTTCTTTGGATACCAAAATTATATCCCTAACTCTTTCTAAAACACTATTTGCACACTTGTTGGTTGTAAACACCTGGATTCTCTGATTGGTTCTAAAATATTTAACTCTGCTGTATCTGATGCTGAAATCTAATTTTTCTTACCCCAGCATACCTCATCTCAGAACTGGAAGCTGCCAGAATGCTGTGTGTGAATGCCCCTCCTAAAAAAGCACAGGAAGGAGGTGGCAGTGAAGTCTTTCAGGAGCTAAAAGGCATATGTATTGCTTTAGGCATGTCCAAGCCTCCAGCCAACATAACGATGTTCCAGTTCTTCAGTGGAATTGAAAAAAAAGTAAGATCCAAAGGAACAAAAGTAGAGTATTTACAATATTACTGTTTTAATGAAAAATAATTTTACTGCCAGAGTGAGATTTGTGTCTTGTGAAACTCCAGTGTTTGAATTGTGAAGGCAACTTAACATGGTTTACTGAGTATGCTGAGAGTCTGAATTTTGAAAATGAATTTAAAGGCTTTTTCCACGCTAAGGCATGAAGTCAGGGACTACGGCTGTCATTGCCTTAAAGAGTGATGTATTGCTTATACTGCTCTAAGTTTTAATGTCATCACCTTTTGCAGGAAACGTGGAAAATACTGGACTTAAGCCTCAGGAAGAACATTGAGGAGAAATGTATTCTAAGCAATATTGGCACCTAAACAAACTTTTAAAGGAACAGACTATTTTAAAAATATTTAGGTTGAAAGGTGTTATAATTAAAGTCAAGTTTGCACCTTTTTCTTAAAGCTTTTGTCAGTTCTTGAGGGTCCAGATATTTTCATATTTCTTTATATGTATGCATTCTTCAGGTTGTTTTTTTTTTTTTTTTTTCATTTGTGTAGTTTATATAAAACAAAAAAGTGGAATGTGTGCAGATCAAAGGTGGAGGACAATATTTAAAATATAGTAAGTGTAGGGTTTTTTGGTAGAGGGGAAGCAGTGCTGCAGAAATAAACCTTTGCAAAC
This sequence comes from Rhea pennata, assembly GCF_028389875.1. Lineage (NCBI taxonomy): Eukaryota > Metazoa > Chordata > Aves > Rheiformes > Rheidae > Rhea > Rhea pennata. Next base: position 36,890,660 of record NC_084665.1, read on the forward strand.
TTCAAAGGACAGGTAAATAGTTATCAGAAATACTTTCAGAGAAGCTTTTTGTCTTTAACCAAGTCTCTGATTGAAAACAGCAAAAATAGCACTTTGTTTCTTTGCAAAGCATCTGTTTGGGCCTGTTTAGGAGGAGAGGGGTGGTCTTCTGGTGGAAGTCCAGGGCGCAGAATGGAAGCAGATTGTTCTCTGATATTGTTATGGGCGTTAGAAAGTTAAATGTGCAAGAAACCTGTGCTTCCATTTTTCTATATAATGGAGAAAATATTCATAAAAATAAAGTCAACAGTAGTGAGCTTTGGCAGAAGAGGAACCATAAAAATACAGATTATAAAGTAGATCAGAATCTTTTAGGTTAAGAATTCTGTTATGTGTTATTCTTTAGTTGACTTTCTTTCTACATTTTCTTGCTTTAAAGTCAAACTTGCAATACTCTTAGCATTTGTTTAACCATAATGATTTTGTGCTATTATTGATTTACATTCATAGGTTGTGTTATTCAAAAAATTGAACAATCCTTATAGTCTAATAAACTGCATCAGGAATTTCTAACATAAAAAGTTCTTAGAAATCATATATATCTGTGGTGCTTACAGTCCAAGCACTTCAGATGCTAGTAGTATTTTAGAACGAGGAAGAAAATTTTACTGAAATGAAATACATTCATCAGATGTTAAAGGAAATACATCAAAAATGAAGTTTAGCTAAATGTGAAAAATAAAATTGTGTAAGGAGCAAAAATTTTACTCTTTACTGTGGAATATATTGTTAAAAGATCCACCTTACAATGTTCTTTTGGTCTAGTATATGAAATAAAGCTGCCTTTTTCATCGTGTGTATGCACTACAGTTTTGAGTAGGATCTTTGTATAATTGACTTGCTTAGGGATCCATAACATTAAAAAGCTACTTTTTCTTTTTCAATAAACTGCTACCTCTGCTATTCTAATAATATTTAATTTTTAAAACTTGAAGGAAATTGATTGGGTTCAGCACCTTTGGAAAACTGGGTCACTGAATGTGTTAAATTAACTGTTGGAATGAAACACCCCAAGAAGTTGAAAAATGTCGGAAGGTGCAGTTTCATAACGCTACCCTGTTTATCCTTTGATCCAAGTCTTAGTCCACACTACCATTTCTTCCCAGTGAAATCCTTAGCCATTTAGAGATCAGAAATATAACCAAACAGTTATGCCCGGATTCTTTAAATTCAAATTAAATTTAGATTCCCATTCAGAGAACTTTTTCTTTTTGATTGTGAAGAGGAGTCCTTTTTTAGGTTCTATTATGTTTTATGTAGTCTTAATACAACCTTTTTGATATGGGTTTTTTTTTCTGAATTAGAAATAATGAAATTTCCCTCTATCATCAAGGAAAAGATACCATAAAGTACAGTTCAAATTTAAATTGTAGATCTCATCCATAGTGGTTTGTTTGTTTGTTTGTTTGTTTTGTGATTTTAGCCAAGATTACTGGAAATATAAAGTAGCTGTTTTGCAAAAGAAATGTGATTGGTTCAAAGGGAACAAGCTGGTATTGGAGGCTGCTGTGTTGTGCCTGTGACAATCCAGTCCTCTCCTGTAAATTTAACCTTGAAAAGTTAATTTTCAGCCAATGCTTATGTTGTATATAAATCTCCTAACAGCTGAAGGAAACCCTAGCAAAGGTTCCACCTAATCATGTTGGAAAACCTTTATTGAAGAAACAACTGGGACCAGCTCACTGGGTAAGTAGTTGTATGTGTTAGAGCCTGTTTTCCTTGTTTGAACATGTAATATATTACATGTCGATCGTGTGGAATATTACAAAATGATTTTTGACTTATCTATTTATAAAGATGAGAAGACAATTTCTTGCAGTATTTCTACATGCATGATGCAGTAAATGTTCAGTGAATTTGTCTGGATCTTTCTTAGGCTTCCCTTGACAAACATTAGATTTCCATATATTGATATATGTATAGGGACTGGCATGAAATTTTCCAAAGTGAAGGAGAAGGTTAATTTTACAGTAGTGGCAGAGCTGCTTTGCTGCCTGATATCTTTGTGCAGTGATTTTAAGGCTTCCTGTCCTGCGCCTTGCCAGCATGGTATGTATGACATAGCTGTGCTGAGATAGTGTAATATCTCCTCCTGAGCCTTCTTTCCCAAGAGCCTGGGTTCCTCCCATCATTTCCTCCTCTTTTTCTGTGCTTGTAGAATAGTCTACTTCCTTCATAGCCTTTTCTCCGTGAAGCAGTGGATGCACGGGTGGATGCTTAGAGAGACACTACATCCAGGTAGCAAAGGCATGATGGTCTTTGGCTAGGATTTGGTTTTGTTTCCTGCTGTTCCAGGATGATGGTGCTTGGGGAAGATACTCTAAGACTGGTGCTGAACCAGCACACAGTGCTATAGCTGCTACTGCAGGATGCTGAGAGCATCTCTCTCTCTTGCTTAAGGCTCAAGATTATCTGACCTGAACGTACTTCTCTCTTAAATGCTATATTGCCTGGGCTGAAGGTAGGCCATTGAGATGTCTTGATGCAGGCATCAGGCAAGAGAGAAACGGTTTCTGTAATGGTATATATCCCAACTGTTGCTCTGACTAGACCATCATGTGCTGCCGTGTGTGTGCTTCTAGTGATGGCTTTTTCCTGTAGGTCACTTTGTTGCTTTGTCTGTACAGCAGATTGTGCTTTAACCAAGATCGTCTTAAAAGTACTTTAGTTACCTTTAATGGTGTATCTCTTTGTCCTTAGCTTGCCTTTTTTTCCAGAAAGTAGGGACTCCCAGCTCCCTAGGACTTAGATGCATGTCCTTTTATCTCCTTTAGCTTGTTTCATCTAGTACTTTTTCACTTTTGCTTTTGTCTTGGTGAATGTTGAGAAATGGATCAGCAGTATATGCAGCCCTTACGTTCCTTATAAGGAACAGACAGCTGTACCCGCTAGAGATGGTACGAGGGTGAGGATAAAAGAGCCTTTGAAGCTTTCAGGAAAATAGTGTTAGCAGACGTGGGCTGAGGGCCCATTTAACAAAGCAGGTAACTTGGCTTTAGCACTGCTATAGTACCTGCATATCTGATTGTCTTCTACCTACATGGTTTGCTGTCTTAAGCAGAAACGTTTTCCTATAATCTGTATTTATGTTTGCAAATTTCTGTTTCAGGAAAAAATTGAAGCAATTAATCAAGCCATAGTCAATGAATATGAAGTCCGAAGAAAACTATTAGTCAAACGTTTGGATGTAACTGTGCAGTCCTTTGGCTGGTCGGACAGAGCTAAGGTACAAACAACTTTCTGTGAAGTGCTGTGCTGGATTATGTTTATGCTTTATAATAAGTGTCTCCAGAAACCTACTTTATTGTTTCACCTTTCATAAGTAAGAAATAATCAGAGGAGTTAACCTGGTTTTTATTTGAGTTTCTGAAGAAGTTTATAACTATGTAAGCTGATTACAGAATTCTACTTTAAACTAATTTGTTGTTGGGATGGAAGAACAACATGTAAAATGAGAAGATGGACTGCGTGTAACTATAGAGTGAAGCCAAAATCTACAGTTAAGTAGGTCAGTACAGAAAATAATAATAGAATACTAATCCAGTCATTGGCACTGAGAGCATAATGTAAGTCTTTGAAGTGCTGTGTTTGTGTGATGGCAAGAAAGCACTTTCCTGTTGGCCATCCCTTAACTTACTTTATGCTGTCCAGAGTGCTTAGATTTCTTTAACTCAATCTATCTGCAAACACACGTTCACAGATGCACATGAGAAAAACTGCTATGGCACTACTTGTTCTCTTACCTCACAGACAGGGTAATATTTCAGTATGTCTTTTGTCTTTGAATGGTGCAAGTGGCTGTGACGTGACTTCTGTTCTCTCTGAATATGAATTATGATTATTCTGCTTTTTAAAATTGCATGGTTTCTCTATTTCTTATCTTTTATAGTGAAAAGAGAATGAACATTTTAAATGTAGTATGAAGAGATCTTTTAAACTGGTATATAACACTCATGTTTAGGACTAAACCACATCTGATATAATGCTGTTAATTAGATGCTGCTGGCAGTGTTTGAGAATGAGGAATTTAGTCATAAACTGTGACACATGAATTGTCAAGTGTTTTTTCTTGGTAACTGATTAATTCAAAAAGCAACTGCGTTTTAATAGTAAAATGTCCCCTCTCCTCTTTCCTGCTCATCACCTGAATGAGGCTTCTGCTGGTGCCTAGTCTCTTGAAGCTAGCATTCTTCAGATTTTTCAGTATCACTGAGGATCACTCAACATACTTAATTGTATAACCTGAAAAGTATCAAAATAAGTAGTATTAATTTAAATAGTTGTTTCTCTGAATGGTAGAAGCACTAGTAAAATTTTATAATCTATTATTAGCTTTTTTTAGATGGAATTTTGAAATTTTTGAACTTGAAGAATAATCTCATAGTACCAAAATACTCTGGTTGTCTTTTATAAGTTCACAAAAGCTCAGTTAAAATTGCCAGGAAAAAACATACTTCTCTCGTGGATACTGTTGCTCTTCCAGCGTAAGATAATGAAATGCGTGTTTTCCTTAACTTTGAATACACTCTGTTTAGCCTATTAAAGTATAAAGTTTTTGGTTCTAAAAACTAATCCCTGAATCTCGTTAGAAATACACACTGTCAACTTCTACCAGTTCCAGCTTTCTGCCTGTAGTTGGAAAATAGGATTTTAGGATTTTAAAACTTGCACCAAAATTTCTGCATTATCAATAGATTTGTTGGCAAATCTAGTTTGCCTGTTCTCAGTGTTCCCACTGTAGTCATCTAGCTGTACCAATAGATCTTTTGTCTTTCTGTGTGTCATAATGTCTTTTGTCCTAGCTGCCGCATTCTACTTTGACTGAAAATACATGTAACTAGTGTATTGACTCATAGTTGGAAGCACTGATTTCTGTTGATTGGACAGCTGCTATCATACTTTCGAGGAGTTTAGAAAAGCAAGTATGGTTAATGCCAAAAGGCATCAGAGGAGGAGAGATTGCCCACAAGGCAAAGTCCTCTTGTAAGTCGAGAGGATCTCATTTCTAATTTTGGCTTACAGTATACAAGTCAAAGGACAGAATTAGAATAAGTTCTCGAGAGTTCTCCTTGTGCCCCTTGATGGCTTGCATTTGTGAAGAAGCTGACCTAAACGAAGAATGTGAGAGTAACACTGTCTTTTTGTACTGATACAGTGTTGGAGATAATGGTGATGCCAGTGTAACTGAAGTGAGTCTCTGACTTCAGAGATTTGTGTTGCACAGAGGCCTGGTAGAGACTGGATACAAAAGTGTTTCATTTTCACTGTTGCTTAGACATTAGTGGTAATTCATGTATTATGTGACAAACTTGCATTCTATGTTGAGAAATAATATGAATAAATTCTGTGAGAAGTCATACAGTCTATGCATACTTTATTCAACTTAAAATTGTCAGAAGATTGATGTCTTGTCAATTCAGTCCAAGTAGTGTTTCCTGTATTACTTAAGAATTTGGCTAATGCTGGCCTTGCTACGGTGATTCTTAAGGTCACAAAGTCATTCTCATTGTTCTTTATATTAATATTTGTTCTATTTGGAATGATATCTGGTTCTTCAGTGTCCCATTGCTTTTCTGAGCTCCAGCTAACTGAGTTATGTTTTTCTTTTCTCCAACAGAGTCAGACAGAGAAACTGGCTAAAGTCTACCAGCCAAAACGTGCCCTTTTATCTACTAAGTGCACTATTTCCATTGCAAATCTCTTGGCAGCTCGGCAAGATCTGTCAAAGATCATGAGAACAAGCAGTGGGTCCATCCGAGAGAAGACTGCCTGTGCCATTAATAAGGTATTTGGTGACAAATAACAAAATAGCTTGTTCTATTCTGAATGTTTAGGAAATTTAACTTAAACTTTTAAAACACATTTTCATTCCATTGAGAACAATAATGTTTTGAATGGAGTAGTAAATCATACTTTTTAAAATTTAAGTGGAAGTTGGAAATAAAGGAAAAGAAACTTGGTGTTTACAACAGATTATGCCCCAGTGCATTATAGGGAACTGTAGTTTCTCCCATTTAAGTTCAGATTAATACTCCTTATGATCAGAAGAAAATTGCTGGAGTATCTTTGACTGTTTTTGGTATGGCTAGGCCTGCTCTAACATTTCTTATCAGAATTATTGATGTTATACTGCTGTTACCTAACTTGGTCACTATATCTAGAATAATGTCTACATAATAACTGTGTTTCTATCCTGTGTGAATGGAATGCATTAAAATCACAAACCCTGTATCTCACTAGATAAGACATATTATAGTCAAATGTGTAGTTTTAGTAATAATGTCAAAGAATACGATACAGACAAAAAATTTGTTTCAAGAAGTTACAAATTTACAGGAAAAAATAGATGCTCAAAAGTGCATGCGTTAAACTTGAAGCTCAGTAGCTGAGTACTACAGTGTACCTGATGTGTTAATTTGTGGGTATATGTGCATGCTTTTTTCCACTTCTAGTACTGTTCGCATGTCAAGTAATTTTCTAATTCATTTAGAGCTGAATAGTGGTGTGCTGGTTGGACTGACCCCCTCAACCAAAATATTTTTTTGTGCCTATGTTAGCGTAGTTGGAGTGTGGAAAGTAAAAGAAAGCGAGTGGTAACAGAGGTGTAATTGCATATATGTTTTGTTAGGAATGCAAGACTCTCCTACTGCTGTTAACTTACCTCTGTCTGTTATTGATATTAAATCTTTTCCAAGAAAGTCACAGAAAAGAACAAAATAACCTACTTCCATTGAAGTTTTTCTGTTTGATGATTTAAGAACAGTGCAAGCATCCTGTCTTTTGTCTTGCTAAATTCCTAGTTTCACAACATCCTTGGACAGCTAAAGACCTCTAGAATCTCTGTTCAAATCTGGTCAGCACTGTTTGATACCTGTTTGCTGATGTGTGGAGTTCAGGAAGTTTGTTCCTAGGAATGTGTGTATCCTTATTGGAAAAATAAATATTTTCATATAGTTTACCAAAAATATCATCTTTGCCGATGGCTTCTACAGTGATTCAGAGTTCTAGTTAGAAGAGAGACTGAGTTGCCCCCTACTGATGATTGTTTGAGATCAGCAGTTTTCACTAGCACGCTGTTGAGTGAAAGACTGTACTGATGCTGCCTCTTCTGGTGGGCGTGATACTGAACAAAGAACCCAAGACTCCAGGCTTGCTAGCAACCTTTGGAGTACTAGATGATTCCTGTTTAATTTTTATTAATTTGAGACAAAAGTCTTTGTTACTTTCAAACAGACAAAAATGTCGTGATGAAATCTCCTGAGTGTTCGAACCCTTGAGCAACTGCTCATTGCAGTGGGTATCAGTAAGTATGGCTCTTCTGTGAGGTGTTCAAACTCCTAAGGCTCTTCTCCCTTTCCCTTTGCAGGTGCTAATGGGCAGAGTGCCTGACAGAGGAGGAAGGCCTAATGAAATTGAACCGCCACCTCCTGAGATGCCACCTTGGCAGAAAAGACCAGAGGCTGGTCCACAACAAAGTGGCAGCAGAGGAGGAAGAGGTGGCTATGACTCATCGTATGGAGGGCGAGGAGGTTATGACCATGGAGGTCATGACAGAGGAGGGAGAGGAGGTTATGACTCGTCATATGGAGGGCGAGGAGGTCATGAACAAGGAAGCCATGATCGAGGGGGGCGAGGAGGACGTGGTGGTTATGACCATGGCAGCAGAGGAGGAGGAAGAGGAAACAAGCTCCAAGGAGGCTGGACAGATGGTGGAGGCGGTAGCTACCAGGATGGCAGCTACAGAGAGAGCAACTACAGAGATGCAGGTTTTCAAACGGGTGGCTACCATGGCGGTGGTGGTGGTGGTGGCTACCAAGGAGGAGGCTATGGTGGCTACCAATCTTCTTCGTACACGGGAAGTGGCTACCAAGGGGGTGGTGGCTACCAGCAGGACAACAGATACCAAGATGGTGGGTCCCACAGTGACCGAGGGGGTGGACGTGGAGGAGGGAGAGGTGGCCGTGGTGGTCGTGGTGGCCGTGGAGGTCAAGGAGGGGGGTGGGGAGGCAGAGGTGGACAGAATTTTAATCAGGGGGGACAGTTTGAGCAGCACTTCCAGCATGGAGGTTATCAGTATAATCAATCTGGCTTTGGACAAGGAAGACACTTTACAAGCTGAGGCTACTAAAAATGTTTGCTTCAGCAGAGCTCAGATAATACAAACCTGCTTTCAGAGGCCTGGCTTAATGCTTCTTGAAATAGTGCAGGTTTGTAAGTGGCAGGCAGGATCTGTTTGGATGGGATGTTTTGCTTTGAGTAAACTGCGGGTTTCTGTAGGCCTCTTCTTTTTATCTTACTGAATTAAATGCATCATCATTCTCCACTGCACTTCACCTAAACATAAACTAATTGCCATGCTTTTTAGATGTTGGACTCATTTTTCTCTGCTTAGAACACTTCTGTTCTGAAACTACCAGCTGTGTTTGCCTTCCACTTTGGTTAGGTAAATAACAAGATCTGTCTGGTCAAATTTATATATTGTAATACACAATGGAATTTCTACTTTCTTCCCCCTAAACATTATTTGGTTATATCCTAAAACCAGTTCTGAATATTGCTTTTGACTTGCTGGCCTGTCTTTCTAGTCAAGAAAATGTTACATGCACGCGCACGCAATGAATTCCCTTTAACAAACAGGTTTGTCTATTATATGAGCTCTACTGTAGATGCCATGTTTGGTAGCCTTACTGCCACTAAAATTTTACCACCTGCTCAACTCTGGAGACTGACCGCCGCCAAAACCTGCAAAGATCACTTAAAACTAAGCTAAATTGTGAACTGATAGTGTATGTAGGCCTGTAGTTAGGTGTAGCAATTCAAACTGACCTGCATCCATCCAAAACAAGTTGTTCCTCCTCCAAACCTGATTTTTACTTGAAATCAGCTAGAAGAAATGACAAACTGAAATTTATTTTATTTGCAAGTTAATACCACTGGCTCAGCAGATCTAGGGCAATTTGTTTTGGAGGTTGTCTTTTTTAAAGAAATGCACTACGGCCTGGGAAGATTAGTTCCTGCCTGGAGGAAGCCCTTTTATTATTGCTGCAGAAAACAAAGCCTGGCTGAGTTTGATGTTCTGATGTGTTTTTTTTTTTTTCTTTACTGAAAGCCACGTAATGCTTCTTGCTGGGTTTTTTGTGTACATAAACATTGTCAAGCTGTGAAAGAAAATGGCTGAAGGTGTGCTGTTGTATAAAAGGTGAGCAATAAAAGTATCTGTATGTTGTCTTTGCCTTGGTTTCTTTTCCTTCTTGAAAAGGAGTAGAAAGCAATTGCTACAGTAGCTAGGATCCTGTAGGGGTTTCCAGCTGTTTCACCTACTTTAAATCTAAAATATTTTAGATGTTCTAATCATTGCAGACAAACTGTGAATTCTTCCCCTTTAGAAGCTGTCGGAACAGGTGTGGGAGATATGTTTTGATTTACTACAAACTGTTTGGACTTAATACTGATGTAACTGAGTGTGTGACTTCACTTCTGCAGAAGCTTGGACTGTATTAGGGTGTCTTTATTAAGAGAGATGGAGCTGCACAGCCTCCTTGAGAGTTACTGGAAACTGTTTATAGACAAAATCTGTTGTGTGGCTTGTTCTTCCGTGATACGGGGAATTACTCAAAATCAAGTGGGTTGAATGGTGTGTTTAGAGAAAGGTGGTGGCAGGGACTGGGCTAGATGAGTTGTTCGAGCGGACTAGGTTTGACCTGTGGAGTAGGCCACTTCCTGGCACAGTCTTGATTTAAATGTGAAGTGTTTCAATTTTGCAAAAAACAGAATGCTAATTTGTTTACTTACTGCCTTTCTGTGGTCGAGAGAAAAAGGGACAACAGGAAAATGGGAAGATACGTGATGCGATTGTCTCAGTTAACAGTTCTAAATGGGGCTGATCAGGAAGGCTCTGCTGCCTGAACCTGGGATTTGAAGCTTTCTGTAAGCAATTGAGAACATCTACTGGGAAGGTATGCCACTTCCCTATCTTGTTTTTTTGGCTCTTGGTGTGTGTCTGGCTCCGTCTTTTCCAAGAGACTTCCTCCTTCCTACTGTTCGCTCCTCAGTGACATTGCTGATTCTCTCCTATTTCTCATTAAGCTGAAGACAGGAGTAGATGGGAGTAGATGGTCTTCATTCCACTGTATTTTGTTCTGTTCTTCTCCTGTGCTATGAGGCAGCACCACCATCTCCATTGGGTCTCTGTGTAAAGTAGTTCTTACTGTGCTGTTCAACTGTCCCCCATGTCACGCTCCTCCGTGCTATGTGAACACACTGTGCTGCTTCGGGGAACTCTCCTGATGCTGTTTGGGCTTGTGGAAAATACATGTTGCTGCTGCTGCTGCACTCGAACAGCTGCTGCAGAGGCTGTGCTGATGGCAGTCTCTGCTGGTTGAAACGTCCAGAGGGCTGAATTCAGACTGATACAGGTAGGAGGAGTTCCCTGGATTATGTGAAGAACATGAGCATTTGAGAGAATCTATGTAATGCTGTTCTTGCTATTATTCAAGCTAAGCGTGTAAATATAGCTGTAAACATTGTTTAGAATTTATCTCATATTTCATTATATGATCAACTCGGAAATCGTCTGTTAATTTTTTCTGGCCACTAGGTGCTGCTGGTGATTCACAGGTTGGAAGTGAAGATACCAGTAAAAGGTGGCTGTGAATCCAAGTTGATGTCTGTCTTAGTTTTTAATATTTCAGGTTAAACAAGTCTGACAAGAAGAAAAGAGAATCAATATTGAATCCATGTGTTTATGGGACACTGAAACAGGTCTGTCTCAGCATGATATTGTTCAAATTTAGAACTTTCATCTGGAATGTTCTTGTTTCACAAAGGCATGGATTGTTGCTAGTATTAGGCAGTGAGAGGCTCCAGAGAAGACATCACCGTTATAAGGAATAATGCTATGTCCTGAGAATTTGCGGATGACTGAATTTTTGTAAAAATAGTTTTGGGATTTCTTTTTAATTAAAATATTTTTAAAATAGGGACAGTCCTGGACTGATAAAGGCAGAGAGTTTGACAAAGGTAAAGAGGCATTTCTGCGAAGGTAATAGCTGTAAGTTGTTAGCTGCTGATTTCCCTCATTGTAAAGAGGCTAAGGTTTCTAGTCTGTGTATTTGTGTGCTGCAAACTTGTCCCTAGTAGGAGAGACAAGAGGTTCTGTTCTCTCTTCTCTTCAGGAAGTTGCTGAGTTGCCACAGTGCCTTTAGGGACTAATTCATTTTCTGTGCTAGAGCTGCCAGTTTCTGCAGGACTGTTACTTAAGCTGCAATGGGTATTCTCAGCTTTGCACGCTGAGGTGATAAGGTGAAATGAAGATGCTTGGGGAGGGGAAGCAGAGGTTCCCTTTCCCCTTGTTTCAGCTACTTTTGCTGCCCCAAATACGCTGCTTCTTCCCCTCATTTTTACAGGACTTAGGGTAAGTTAAGCCCTGTTTTATTGCTGTTTATGGGAGGAAGTTTATTTTTTCTAAATAAAAAGAACACTCAAGAAACAGGCTTTACTCTTCCAACGGGAAAGAAAACACTTTGCTTCTGCCAGCTGTTGTTGTTTTTCCTTACTGCTCTATTGTTTCCTCGTAGTGTGCTGCGACTCCTTTGTTTTCCTGAGGAAAACAAACTGTGTATGTGTGGAGAGGGCAGCTTCAATTAATGGAAGCAAACAGCCACTGCTTTGCTATTGTCTGTATGATGCTTTGATATTTTGATATTGTTTTGCAAATATTATTCCCATTCCAGTGGAAAGAATTGCTAACTGGGAGTTTGAAGACTGGAGAGGGGTTGTGGAGATTATTGGTCTTTTGGTAGATGGGGATATAGGTGCTGGATTTCAGTGTGTGTCATGGTACAAAGCAGAACTCAAGGAGATCATGAAGGCAGTAAGTAAGCAAGGATTTATACAGTGCAACAAAATTCTTCTTTTAAACTGTGGTCATTCTTGCTCCTTTTCTTTTTGTTCCACAAGCTTTAGAAATCTTGTTCCATTTTCCCCCCTTTAGCAACTTGTTGAAGTCCTAAGGACTCCCTTGTATTGCCTTTCCGTTCTATCTATTACGATAATCCTCTTGGATGTTGTCGTTGGGCATTAAAAAAACTATGGGGAGCGGAATAGAGTCTGGACGCAAAGTTACTTCCTACATCAGACACGTTACTGCATCACTTAAAAACAGCATGATCTGTCTGCAGTGTGGTCACAGTTGGGTTTTCCTTGCAGGTCTGGAGAACAGATAAAAATGTACTTTAAACCAAGTCTGATGCTCTAGAGAATGTAAGCATAGCATGACTAATAGATCTTTGTATGCACTAGTTTGAACATTAGACGCTCCCCACATTTGCAGCTATTATTTTGGCTTTGCTAGCAAAGGACTGAGCAGAAACAGAATTGGTGCTGAACAGAAACAGAATAGGCAGGTCCGCCCTGCCTATCTCCTTACCGTGCACAGAACAGTAACACAAGGGGCAGCGTATCAAGCTGAGCTTTCACCATGCGTTGCTTGTCCTAGGAAGCCGTTTTTCTTGTAACCATCCCCCAGTGGTTTATCATCTTTGGAACTGGTTTTGGCTGGAAGTCCTTATCTCACTTGCTGAAATTCCTCTGCTTTTTTAGATTCAAACCCCTGGAACTGCAGGAAGTGGTTATGTTCCATTACAGCTAGCGGACCCCAGAGGGGCTTCTCTAACTGGGTTAGATTTTTTAGCCAGAGCACGTGGGTAACCTGCTCTAGCATGGTGGGGGCTCTGACTGCTTGTCCCTGTTAAACTGCTGTTTGCATCTGAATTAAAGTGGCAAGTGCCCTAAACGCTGGACTAGAGATTAGTCTGTCTCTGGCCTAACCAGAGACAAGACCGTCTTACCTGTGAAGTGCCTAAGGTGCAGCTGTTAAGAGAGGAAGCAAGATTTGCGTCAGTGGATAGTTATGAGAAGTGCCTGAGCAGTTTGAAAAGTCCTCTGTCTTAAGAATTTACCCCACAAGGGATTGTGCATGTAAGAAATAAAAATTAAGCTGTGCTGAATTAGGAAAGTTAGGGAGTGAGAGGAATCTCACTAAGACCTGATGACTGTTTGGGGTGTCCGAAAGACTTAAGTGTGGATTCTTAGAGTACTAGGAGTTAAGTCAGCTCCCTGTTCGTTCAGTGAAGGCCTAGCACACAAAAGCTCTCAACTGCCCTTCACATGTGATTTGTCTTGTTCTGCTATACTTAAGGCTGCAGTAGAGACTCTCAGTGATGTTGCTACTGAAGACTGTCAAGCTGTGATCCTTCTGCCTCTGTGAACTTCTGATTGGCCTTAGCAACAGGAATGTTACAAAAATATGTATGTATATATTTTTTTAAGCTTTTGAGCATGATTTAGCAATCCCAAACAAGCTAGCTGATGATAAACTGCAGCCTCCTAGTGTACCCTTACATGAGAATCACGTCAGCGTTGTGACTGGAGAGCAGTACACTGACGTGGATATGAACTTCTGTTTCCTTTGTGTAGGCTCTCAAAAAACTAACACGCTTGTTTGCTTTGATTATGCCTTTTTAAAGGGATGCAGACTGAAAAAGCAAGTTCTATTACCAGCTGTAAACGTTGCCTTCTCCTCTTCGGCCAAAAATAAGTAGCACCTCTAATGGCTTAACAAACAATGTTAGAAGGGAAAAATATTTTTCTCTTGTGTTTACTTAGTGCTTTTTAGAGCTCTAAGTGCTGTCAGTGTCATTGTTTCCCTTTTATTGTCCTGTAATTTCCCTTCTTGTCCACGTGGGTCTTTCCCACAACAGAGGAGAGGAAAAACAAGTTCAAAAAATAGGAAAACACTATTGTAAAACCAAAGAAAGAGAGAGTCTGCCTGTGTTGTGGGCAGGTGGAAGGTCGTAACTCGTTTTCACACATAAAGCAGAGATGAAGGCGATAAGGACTCGTTAAACTTTCCGGCATTGGCTTAACTCATGGAAAAAGCAGACTCTTTGGCTATATTTTTGTACTGCCCCAGCAGCAGCCTTTTGCTGATGGCTTTTCTGTCTCCTAGGACCAGATTGTCAGCAGCTGTAAACACCCATTTAGAGTTCAGCAGATGGAATTTCCAATGATTTTTAGCCTCTGAGAGGCACGTTGGCTGCAGTGCTTATTTTGAAAATCCAGTTCCACACATCAGTGCTGATAACTCATGAACTTGTTCCAAAGTTGCATCTATTTCTCCAGTGTCCCTGGGTGGGCCAACTCTGTTAAGACTCTCTTGAAGTTCTTAGATCTATTTGCTATGCTGTACAGAGGCCCATCAGTTAGCAGGCTGATGCTGAGTGAAACATTGGTTGGTTTTTTGGCTATGATGATCACAAAACAAGAAGCCCTCATTTCTCCTGCCTCTATATCTCTGAAATTTACATTCAGCTCTTATTTCTTCCTTCCTTCTTTTCTTCCCCTTCACTCTGCTTGGTCTCCATTGGGATCCCTTTCCATTCCTGGAGTCATGTAGGGTGGGAGAGCAGAGACTTTGCTTGCTTCTTCCCGTGCTTAGTCTCCATCTGTCTGTTATTTGTTCCTTGATTATTTTGTGTTCAGGATCCCTCACATGCAGCTATTTCCCCTACAGATGCCTGGGACTTCTAGAAGTGCAGGGATCCTCATTTGGTTTCTTAGGCAGTCTTGGGCAATGACTTCTGGACTGCCTGTGAGGAAAACCTTGGGGTATGTTTTCATTTTGGCTCTCCCAGGGGAGCCCATGGATGTGGCAGCAGCCAGTCTGCTCTCTTCTGAAAAAAACAAAATTTTTGGCAGCAATTGTCCTTAAAATTGCTTTGCGAATCAGCTTTTTATTCTCTTCTGTATTGAAAAAGGTCTACCTTTCTCAACCAGGAGAAATTCAGGTCAGTAAGCCTATATTGTCCCCCTCATTGCTCTCAGACTTACTTGGCAGAGGAAGACACCTCTGAGAAGATAGCTGAGGAGCTGAGATTATTCTTTTAAAGTCTAGAAGCTGGGGAAAACTCCAGGGAGGAGGCAAGGTAGGGCAAGACACTGGAGATCTACAACAGGAAGGAGCACTAGAATTCAAACTTTTACCTTTCACTGTAAGGCAGCTGGTTGTCTCCTTAACTCCTTGCATAGCCCTGAAGGCAACTTGGCAAAGCAGACAGCAAAGTCGAAATGCCCTCATTTGTAACACAAGACTTTCTGCAGGTTCTGTAGAAGCACAAAAAGTCCTAGTGGGTTTGGCTCAAACAGCCAAATTATCTTGTATAGGGCTGATCCAAGCACTTACATTCTCACTTACTCTTGTTGCTCGTGTTCTTTGGCATTTGCAGATCAGGCTGTAAATAAGGTTTGGCCTAATCTCCCCTTTTTCCACTGGCTTTTAAAAGCTTAAAAATGAAGATCAAGATTCTTAAAAGTTCCTGAGGACTTAAAGACTGAGACAGGGAAGAATGGGTATGGTGGAACTAGCCAGCATCAGCTGGGATTGTTTCTTACTTTTGATACTTCATGAATCTGGTGCACTTGATGTTACAACAACAACTCCTGTACGCTCTCCTAGAATAGCTCTGCATTAGTAGACAGATATTTCATCAGGAGCTGTGATGGCTGGTATGTTTTGCCTCTTGCTAAGTCAGGGGAGTCGAACAAGAAACTGTGCTTTCCCTATCTAACAAAGACAGTTTCAGTTTCCCAATCTGGGCAAAAGGCTTGCTCCTGTTCAGAAAAACACATCAACTGCAAAGTGTGGAGAGAAAAGATTTTATTTATTTCATGTATTCAGGCTTCCTCTGAGGTAAAGAGCTCATCTTACGCAGACTTCTTACAATGATTGCTCATGCCTTGTCAGCTCTCCTCAGTCTCATTTGCTTGCAGTGGAACGAGAAGATCAGCATTCTGCTGGAAACAGCCTGTTAATGTATTTTGTTGAATTGTTACATGATAGTCTATTCCTTCTCGGGGTGGGAAAAGGCTGTATTTGCACGCAGTATTTTTCTTACTGTCTGCAACACACACTCAGCATTCCCCTTAAGATGCCTAAAGAAAGGGTTTCCAGGTAGACTAGATGCTTGAGATTATTATCTAGAATGAATCCTTTGCCTTGAAGACTGCAGTATCTTGCTTAGAATGGTAGCTGTGTAAACATGCAGCCTACACTTGATCTACAACTTAACTGTAGCTAAGGTAAGACAGAAATGACTAAAGATGATACCAGACTCACAAAAGATGTATTGAATTAAACCTCTAAAGTGAATTGAAACTTAAGCAGTCTAATTGCTAGCAGAAATGGCCTTCAGAAAGTGGGTGCTGCTCCTGTAGAAGATAACCTTTCTTCTTGCTTAAGTATGTCTAGCTTCTGATGAGAGTATACATGGAAAAATATATCCTCAAGAAAGCTTTCCTTTGAAGAACTTTGAGCAGCCAGCCTTCTAAACAACTTAAAAAGGAATCTGTAAATATCTTGGAATAGGGAAGTGAGACAATAAGATTATGTACGAGAAACATTCTTGACCTATAGAGAAATAAAGATAGGCATTGTCTGTGGATCTGATAGAAATAGGGAAGCAGGCACTTCTCAGAACAAGATGTACAACTAACTTTTAAAAATCCTTAAGAAATGGACTGAAGTTTTCAGAGTAAACACTAGTTAAAGCTTACTTGATGATAAGAATGAAGTTACACATGAGCATATCATTTAATAAGTGTTAAAAGGCTTATCTCAACAAATCCATCAACAGCCTGGATCATAACCAATTTCTCTGTTCAGATTCTCTACCACATCATTTTCATTGAGTGCAAGCCATGCACTGTAACAGTAGCTGTCCAGTCAGTGCGTTGTAACCTGTCATCTGACCCAGCACAGGAAATAAAGACTAGATTTTTAACTAATACCTGTTCTTTGCTCACCCTAGTAAGAGGGAAGGATGCTTCTGGCCCTCATCCTGCTTGGAAATCAGTGCTCTCTGAAGTGCTTATTTCTCTGAGGTGAAAATAGTAAGAGCACCTTCTCTTCTTTCTCCCCAGATTTATCTTAAAAGTTGAGTTGGAAAACAAAGGAAACTTGCAGAATCCAGGATGCAAAAGTGAGCTGTACTGTCAACAGTACAGCTCACACTTGAGGTAGTGAAGGTAGTCCTTGATCTTAAGGGTTTGATCCCTGTTGTATGGAGCAGTAGCTTGTATTTTGTAGGAAATCTTTTATCCAAGTTTCTTTAATTCAGGGTGTGTGTTCCTCACACATACATACCATGTTTTGGCTCAGGACTTTGAAAGGAAGAAGAATATGTGTATGCCAAATCAGACCACACTCCTTAGGTTGGTGCTTCCTTCTGTGGAAGGGAGGAGGAGGGATAGAAAGGGAGGAAGGTTGGTCTTTTTTCAGATGAGGGCTGTGCTCCTTAGGTAACTTAATGCTTCTGAGAAATCCCACCCCAAGCCTGCATTGCAAGCTGTTACGGATTCAGGTATTAGACCCTACTTTAGCAATCCCCTAATTTGGAGGCTACTCTTCAGTACACCTAGTGTTGCATTTTAGTCTAAACCTGCAATTTGCTAATCAGAGAAGAATGTTAAGTAATACACACATACAAACACTCAAAACTAAGATGTTTATTACATGCTAATTTTACCATATCAGTGCTGGCAGAGAGGACTGCTCTCTGTTGCTGTATAACCAGACGTATGCATAGTGGCTTGGCGTTCCTTCAGTCTCAGACGCGTGCTGTGAGGTTGAAGGAGTCCCAGTCAGTGAATTGGTATCAATGTGCTGAACATCAATATGCTTACTTAGCAATGTAAACCTGCCCAAAGTTCAAAAAACGCAGGTGTGCAAAGAATTTCAGTATAGAGGACTTTTTGAAAGGATCTTGTTTGAGATTTAATCAATGTAACACACCTACTTCTTTCCTTAAAAGATCATCACAAGCCTCTGAAAAAGGAATGTTGTCAAATTAACTTAGACACTTGGCTTCTGTCCTCACCATTGTTGTCACTGGCAGACATACTGAAATGATGCAGTATATTTAGAGGAGGCCAAATATATCCTCATTGGCGCGTAGAGGAAGTTTCCACAAAAGTCATACAAGAGAAAACACTGAGCGCAGAGATCTGTTCTGCTCTGTCCATGCAACATTTAGCCAGATGGCTTATTCATGTGAGAAAATAAATAGTGCATTTCAATGCTTATCAGCTAAGAAAATAGGGCAATGGTTGAATTTATAAGTATGAGGTACAGGAAAACATCCCATAACCAAATGTGGTCTATAACAGTCCATCAACTCTTGCTATATTGCAGTTGTCATCTCTGTTTTTCTCTGTTTCATGGTGCATAATCAGCTATCCTGTAACCAAAAGAAAATAGGCACTTATATGCTGGCAAAAAAAGAGTCAATAAAAGCACAAGGCTTTGGAAGATTTTTTTTTTTTTTTTTTTTTTGGCTGAGAGCAACAGAAATCTAACCAGTACCCTGCTTTAGGTTGGACTTGTGTATTTATAAAAATGCTAGTTCTATTGAGTGCAATATTGAGCCCTGGACTACGTACTGCAAGGGTGCAACAGGACAGAATTTGATCAGATATCTAGTAGGCATTTTAATGATTCTCAAATCTCAAAAAAAAAAAGGTGCCTAACTTCTAAAAGCACATAGCGAGATGAAGACCCAAAGTCCAATTTACAATGTTAAAGTAAATAAAATTCACTCTGCTGTGCACAAAATAGATACCTATGGATGATTTGGCTTTTTTTTTTTTTTTAATATTAATCTTGTGCAAGGAAGAAACAGCAAATTTGTAAGAAAAAGTGTCCTGAAATTCATAAAATAGCCACATGAGATCTCAGACTCTAGCAGATTTTAAATGGTCCTGGCTTTTTTTGCATCTCACCTCAGATTCTTGTCTTTCTGGGAGTGTTTCTATTCCATTGTGGTCCAGTATGTGTTGTGAGGCCTCAGTTTCTACGTCTATATCAGCCTGTATGCTGGGTTTTTCGTTCTCCCATTTTGCAAAGCCTTTGTTCTTCCCAGCTTTGCCATGGAACTTGGACTTCATTTTGGGGAAAGTATGGGAACCTGAATCACTCCAGCCTGGCTCATGCCACAGCGGTTCCGTCTGTGTCGCTTGGCTAGTGGTTGCCCTCTGTAGCCGCACTGAAATCTTCCGTGAAGAGCCAGTCACGAGAGTGATAGCTCTGCCATCGAGGTCCTGGTGTCCTGAGGCAACACTGGGAAATTCAAATACTTCATCCTGGACTGAAAGAGAAGGTGGAATTATTTAAGTATTCTACTTCTAGACTATTTAAAAAAGAAAAAAAAAAGGTTTAAGCCTGGTTCCAGGTTCCTGCTGGTTTTTTTGGGGAGTTCTGGCAGGGGAGAAAGAAGGGAGGGATTTAAATGTTTAGAATAGAAGTCTGCTATTCAGTAATATTTATGCAAGGCTTTTAGTAGTTAAAGCTCTTTCAGGAGCAGGTCTTACATATATCATAGTATATTAACTGCATGATGCTTTACAGAGGTGTTTTTTGCAGGCAGCTCTAGGGCACATAGAAGAGAAGGCAGCAATATCACTCTGCAGCAGAAAACTCTGAAGTAGGTTGCTCTTATTCCAGGTAACCCCTTACGTAAAGCAGTGCTACACATAAGCAATAGCTGTATGCTGCCTAGAAACTGATATTGGCCTTGGGCGCACAGATTTCCTTTTCCCTCTACCTGCATGCTGAGGGAATAAGGCAGAGCTAGAACTAATCCTCCAACCCTTGCACCTAAGTGACCTACAAGGAGAAGAAGCACTATTTCCCTAACTACAATTTTATTTCCCTTAATTATCATTTTATTTCAGCTAGGATTGGGACACCAGTGTAGAAGAGAGGGAGCCTCAGGCAGGAGACTAAGGCTGTTGTTCCTCACTGTAGAAAGAGATGCAGTTAGAGCACTGAAGAACACAAACCACGGTGTATTTGGAAGTGCATGAGCTGCTCAGTGTGTTGGCAAAAAGGAAAAATTAAAAAGTGGCAGTGAGGACAGTGGATATTAAAAATGATCCCCAAAATGGTATAAAATATAAACAAAGGACTGTTCTCACCTGGAGGCAGAGATGGGCTGCTAGGCAGAGAGCCATGGTTACTGCCCACTGAGGTTCCCCTGGAAAATCTTCTGCAGGCGAGCACAAGCAGGTCTCTGCATTGCTTATGGCAGTTGGCACCGCAATCTGTAAAGAAAGGAATCGTCAAGACAGCAAAAGTGAAGCCACAGCTATATGGTAATCCCTCAGGGCTGTTAGTCCACCCAGATACGAGCAGGGACTTTGGTGGAACAAACATTTTGACAGAAGGCATGAAGGTAGTTGTAAAAATGGATCATTTCTATGGCAGCCATTAGCGCAAATCTGGTAGTAGGAAGAAGATGATGCTACCAGTGATTCTACCATCAGAAATGAGCGTAGAGGAATAGACCTAGAATTAGTGGCATGGTCCTGTGTATAAGTAAGTCTGTGAACAATATTTCTGCTCCCCTGCACCAGTCTCAAAACTGATTTGGCCTAGCAGGGCCTATTATTGTAAACTCACTTGGTTAAAAGACACTGCAGCTTCCAGACTCTGAGCCTCTGGAAGGGCAACTGCAGGTAAATGTGCTCAACAAGGAACATCACCACTGAGTTTAGCAGGACCTATTTTGCCCACCTGGGTAAAGCTTCCTGAGTTCCTGCACCCCTGGACATCATCACAAATACAATCATCACTAGGTACATTTATTTGAAGTATGACTGCAGTACCGATGTCATCTGTAAAATGGAGCCAATGGGTGAAAGATGGATGCCCTAAACATGGGCTGTGTCCTCTGTGTCCCTTGGCCTTGCTTGAAAATTTCCATCTCACTTGCGTCTCTTGCTGCTCCTTGGCTCTAGCATTTTGTTTTACAGAAAACACTGCATTTATAACTTTTGGCTAAAATTACAGTTCAGCTCAGGGAAGCAGTTCTAGTGTAATGGGAAGAGTTCTGGCTTCTCTTAGCAAGGCTATCCAATTTGTTCATTTGACTGCTACTGAAGTAGAAGTAACTGCCTTCTCTGATATGGTTTTTGTCTGCCCTGATTTTTTTTTAAAAAAAAAAAAAAAAAAGAGAGAGAGAGAGAGAAAGAAGAAAGATTTTGCTTGGTGGTGGATAGCCTCTCTCATCCCCTGTAGATCACACCATCTAGCTTTATCTCATTATCCACAGCACTGGGGTAAGTAGCAGAGCTGAACAGATGAGCTCCCCTGCTAGCACAACATCAGAGGCTCAGAACAGAAGATGCCAGCTCTCTGCTCAGAGGAACAATTCCATAACTGGTGCAGCACCCTAGCGCTGCCTGCATACACAGCAGATGGCACTAACGAAGGACAGGCACTAATTGTGCCTGTTGACTGGCTTAAGAGCTGAGAGAGATGCTCAGCTCTTTTACTCCCAAGCACCAGGCTGCTGTTACAAGCAATGATGCAGGACAGGGCTCAACTTTCAGATCTCAAGTTGAGTTTACAGGGTCGCTGTGACAAAATTCTGCTTTCCTTCCTCCATTCTACCAGGAAAGGTGTAGACTACAACTAGCCCTTATACAGCTGCTTGGATGACAACAACTAGGAATAGGTGAGTTAAATATACTGGATAGTCATGGATGTTTCTCCCACCCAGCCTCCAGGAAGAGATAATCCTGGGTGAGCGAGGGAGACAGGAATACAATGTATCCTAAAAGACCATTTCTTCACCTTTCTGGCATAGTTAAACTCTCCTGGGAAGTACTGTGAGACTGAAGGAAAAGCATTTGCATACAAATGATTGTGAAGCCCTCAAGTGAACACTCCCCTGTGAATAAATGAGATGCAACTAGCATGGAAGATCACAGTGTTTCTCAGAGCTGAGCTACCTGAGAAACAAATAGATCCAGGATTTTAAAGCCAATGGGGACCACTGCAATGTTGCTTTTGATCTGACCTGCTTATACTGTACAAGTGCTACCTAAGCAATTAATGTTTTCTTGAAAGCAATCAACTGAGAAGGCAACTGAGAGTTCCAGGATTTTTTTTTTTTTTTAAGTTGCACTTCTGCAGAAGACCTGAGATCTGCCAGGCAGCCAAGGAATTAAATATCTGTCTATTCCTTGCTCAGCCACTACCTCATTGAAAGGCCAGCTAGCCTTCACTACAGGCATGTGGCCATGACAAAGACAGCACTGTCAGCACAGTTTTGCCTGACTGCAAATCTCAGGAGATAGGATATTTCAGGATATCCCCCTGTTAATGTAAAGGCATTTAGTCTTCTGAGATGCAAGTTCTTTAGTCAGACAAAGCAATGCCTCACGGAGTCAGCAGTTGTTTTAGACCATTTGCTCACAGAGCACCCAGTGGCAATGCACAGGTTATGACCCCTAATGCGCTGAGATGCAGTGAGACTTCACGGGGCACCAGCAGTCACTGTTCACAGACAGTACCGAGAGTACAAGCAAAATTTGGCTGAACCGATGTCCTCTAGTTAAAAAAAAAAACAAAAAAACAAAAAAAAACCATAGTTGACTTATTTATGCTAAAGCCCACCACCTATATCTTGAAAATCCATGCAATATTTATTTACCTTTGCATTTGTAGCCTTGCTTGATTATACCCCAGAGCTGCAAAGAGAGACAAAAAATTGTCAAGGAATC
The DNA here is from genome assembly GCF_028389875.1 of Rhea pennata. NCBI lineage: Eukaryota > Metazoa > Chordata > Aves > Rheiformes > Rheidae > Rhea > Rhea pennata. The sequence continues at coordinate 36,913,319 of NC_084665.1, forward strand.
AGAAAAGAAAACCAGAAGGAAAACAAGGTCACAATGAGGAAGTAGCAATGGCTACAAAAGCACAAACAGGATACAACTGCTCTTAACATCCTTCCTGTTAGGCATCCCTCCCCTCTCTTGTTGTGATAAGACTTGTATGGCTTCCCCCTTATTTCTGTTACCTACAGTGGAACTAACAGCGGCAGAGAGCCATGATACCTGCTTCCAGGAATAGACAAAAAAAAAAAAAAAATGCTATCACAAACACCGAGACCAGCAGAAAGCGTTCTGCTTCTAGGCTCACTGTTAGGTTGGGGGGAGAGGGGGCGGAGGGAGAGGATTTCCAGTATATACCCATACCTATATACAGTATATATGCAGTCTCCACATCTACCCATTCTCCACTTGGATGGCCCATACCATATAAGCATGGCAGGATAAAATACCCCTGGGGATAAAAATGAGGTTCTTGGTTCCCATGCTGGCCACCAGCACATCCACCTTTGGCAAGCCGATGTGTCCTCCTGACTTTTTCCCTCTAAAAAAAATGTTTGAAGACTGAAACAAGCAAAGAACCATTAAATTTCATCTGCGCCTCCTCCCAGAAGCTGTCCTTGCCAAAATATGTTAACAACTGAATGCTAGACTTCCAGGAGGCAGTGTGTGAGGTCCCACTTTTGGGAAGATTTTATTGCAACATTAGCAGGAAGTAGGAAAAAAAAGGTATCCTAGCAAATTGTTATCGCTATACTTAGAGGCAGATACAACTGCAACCACAATATTAGAGAAACTTGACATAATTTCAGAGAGGGAGAAAGACAGGAGGGACAGTTTTGCTAGACCTAGTATTAAAGCAAAAAGATGGGGCAAACTGCAGTGTTTCAGCAAGGAATTAATATTTAAAAGCCAAAGCAGCAGCTCCAAAGGGAAGCCAGCAGGAAGCAAGGAGGAGGAGGGTGGCAGAAAGCACTTTTACTGAGCCTGGATGCATATCAAACATTATCAGGGAGGCTGAGCAAATCCAGGCAGTCAAAACTGCACATGGCTCCTCACCATGTTTTAAGAACTCATGTATAGTATGTTGAGTGAACGTGGTGATTAAAGAAGTGTTCAAAAGTAAGAGCAAGAGAATACTCAGAACATAGACGAAAGAGTAAAAGAAAACAGAAAAGGAAGATGGGGGGGGGAAAGCCATACACAGCAAAAAGAATTTGCAAGGGAAAAGAGAGAGGCTTGGAGAGAGAACAAAACAGATTAAATAAGGTAGAAGAAAGGTAAATGAAAGAACAGAAGTGACAACAGTAGAAGACACGTCCATAGAAAGCCTGCTACTTGCTCTTTTCTTGTTAATATGGTACATACACACAGTGAATTGCAATGGTCAGGCAGCAAAACTGGAACCCCCGGCACCTCTCAGAAAAGGAGCTGCAGAGCTGTCACTGCTCAACTTTTTGAATAATTTTCCCAGCTCTCTTTGTCAGAATCACCTTAAGAGATTCTGATGCTCATTTCTGTCATTTAAGCTCTAAACTGTTTCCACTGAAGAGCATTTTTCTTACTTGCTCAGCTCCGTACCTTGCTCTTGCTCAGATTTGGCACCCTTATCATGGTTACACACAGCAGAGAAAATACAGCTCAAGTACCATGTCATGAATTCTGGCCTAAAGCTCTGAACCCATCTGATACAGCTTTGCTACAAACTAGCTTGAGTCAGCTGTATGGTAAGAGGATCTGCACAAATTCAGATTATACAGCTCAAAGGGATTGCTAGTAACCTACCCTGACACCTAACACAACTCAAGCTGTAGGAGGGAACTTTGACCAGCAATGGACATATCAATTTTGCACTGCCTACTGGCATTAGATTTTTAGTTTGACCTTTAAAGTTCATATCATCTTAATAATAGATATCTTACTGGATCCTGCTGACATTCCACTATCATTTCCATTCATCCTGCTGCACCATTAGTGCACATCATTTTGACTGTGAATCATTGCATCAGTTTGAAGTTAAGCTGCCACCCATGGATGAACAGCCCTGAAATTTAGAACAAGCACACAGCAAATTTTGCAGCTGGTTCATGTCCTATCAGCCCAGCTCATCCATGGAACAATGCCAATAAATTCAGTGAGTTCACAGGAAAAATGACCTTATTTCCATTTCCTGTACAACTCCTTGCTCATTTTTATTCTTGCACTGGATGTAATCAGGGAGATATGAGATATTCAGTAATGGCCAATTAGCAAATAGATGCAGAAGAAAAATATCTAGCAGATATCAGTATGCTCTTCAGGTCCTGCTTTGCTATGGAAGCCTTCCAAAAATGAACTAAGTGTCACGAACGCAACGACATCTTCCTGAGGCTGCAGGCAGCCTGAAACAATAGGCTCAGGCAAATTATCTCCATTACCCCATTAATATGCTTGAACTGTCAGCTCAAGAGCCTGAGAGCAAGTTTCTGAATCAGAATTAGCTACGTCACATCCCAGGTTTTTGCAGTTTTAACGGAAATAGGTGAAATTCCTTCTTCTGAAAAAAAAATATGGACTTGATTAACAGTTGCTATAAAGGAGAAAAGGCAGAGCAAGGAACACAGGAATCAGAACAATATAGATGTGCAGCAAAAGAAACAAGTAGAAGATGGGAAAATGCATAAGGGTAGAAACAGTGCTGATCTGAAAGGAGGGCCGACTTTTGCACTGAATAGTGCTGTTATTGTTGTTCTCATCCATCATCAAATATTTCTTAGCAGTGGCAAAGGTCATTCAATACAAGCTGATGATTTTGCCATTGATATCATTGCCAGATCTGCACTGGATAGCAGAGACTACATTCTGAATTTATACACTATATATGAGCCACAGATAAGAAGAGAACACAAGCCTCTTCCCTGAAGGAGACTGACAGTCCTATTTATTGCTCTAGCTCTGCAAATGTGGACATCTGCTTTCAGCAGGGGGTGTTCAGCAGGCTGTACTTCACACTAAAATAAATTAACAATGCCTTTTCCTTTACTATACCTGGTTTGAAGTGGGAAAGATGGAAGAGGTTTACAAGCAATAAAAAAAGTTAAAAAAAACCCTGTGGTTTGCCAACTCTACATAGAGCACTTTAATAAATGTTAGCTTGTAACTTATGACTGAGAGAAAAAGCAAACAAAAAATTAATTAAAAAATTCTTATGTTATAGAACTGCTGGAAGCACTGAACTTTTTGACTAATTAGAAGATCTGTTAATTCAATAGATAAAGGATTAAGGCTGTTATGGACATTGCAGAGAATTATGACCATAGCTACGTTGCCCTGTGTAATTTCCTGAAGAAGAGCTGCTTTTGCTTCATCTACAGACGCTCATTTTTCCCTGAGCTTGTTTAGATGTGAAATCAAACCAAATGAAAGAACTTAAGATAAATCAAGTAATGCCATTCATACAGTTTTTAATATCCTTTGGCTGATATAATTTTATTTTTTTCCCTGCAAAAGAAAGTCTTCCAAATGCAAGTATTGAGGAGCCACAGAAACAAAACTGGATAGTACAGGTACAACATGAGTAAATGTTCTCTGCTTCTGAATGCAAAGAGGTATTAGGCCAGGCTGAAGGAAGTGTGGAACCAGTTTCACTCTGTCTACATTAAAATATTAAAAATTTGTGTGTGAGATTTACTAAAAACATACTTACAAATCCTGCACAGTGCTCACAGAAAGTTGGTTTAAGATAGGTCATCTCCTGAAAGTTATGAATAAACCCTGGTCCCATCTTGCACTGGAACTGTGATTTAGCCCTCAGAAAGTAAGCCATCATTTCTTCTTTGCTTATAAGACCATCTCTGTTAGGAAAAAAAGCAGAGCAAATCTATTACTGCTCAAAACACTGAACACTTCAGGATTTTCCATTGCAAAAAGCACACAGTGCACAAAACATGTTCTTTGAAAGACCACCAGGCCTCACTGTGGTGCCATTAAAAGCCAGTGACAAAGCCTGAGGTTCCAATCATATTTTAAAGTACTCTACTCATAACAGTTTAGGCAAGCTTTCTTACACACACACATATATGATCGCCACCAGGGCTGCACACCTCTCTAACGAGCCTTACAGAGCAGAGAGATTTTTCTGATACAACAATTCACCCAGTGGTAACCAGGTTCAGCATATCTTTAAAGCTAAAGGAAATAGTCTCCATTGCAGACACAGATAATATTTTAGTGCTGTAGTGAAAGGCAGCATTTAAAGCAAGGTCAGAGTTTTCAATTACGTTGCCTATACTTTTCCAAATACCACCTTTCCTGGGCTGTAAGCCACTAATTCACTGGGTTTGCAAAGCACTCAAAAGGGTTCCTCTGGCTGCAATCATCTGTTACACGTTGAGGTCTGGAGGAGACTTTAAAAATGCTTTCAGTCACCAGCCTTATGTCTGAAATGCTTTCAGTCCCCAGAACAGTGATAGCACAGGAGGCCCTGAGACAGACCTAGACAGACCTTGTGTGGTAAGAAGTTGGTTCTGACTGTCTCATCCTGGACACTAAAAACTTCCAGTCGAAAAGACGACAAGAAATCCCCACAGTCCGACGTTTCACTGCATCCAGTTAAAACAAAAAAAGTCCTCACAAGACATTTAACCTGATGTTTTATTAGTCTTCAAAGCTGTGCTGATTGCTCGTTCTGGTAAAACTAGCAGCACTGGCTGGGGGCTTCCAGTTTACATCTGGCAGCTGTCTGCGCATGGGGCTCGCACAGAGCACTGGGAGATAATAATGAGTGGAATATCTGCTGGTCAGCCTGGAAAATTAGAAATTGTGGTCTGCCCAAAACATATCCTCCCAGAACAGCTGCTTCATGTTCTATAAAGCACAACCTTACATCCCAGGTGAATACACCTAGTCTTTCATTGGCAGCTAGGCATCAACAGGCTGCGTCTATTTGAACTGATGAACAGCAACACACTGCACAAATTTGCTGCAAACACCTCTAAACCAATCAGTCTTTTAAAGCGTAATTTTCTCAGCAAGTCTCAGGAGTGGAGCCCTGGAACATCCAGCAGTTACTGAACAGAAAAAAATCGGTGAAAATTTTCTTATGGTGTGAAATTAACCACTTCACGTGGTAAGATGGGGAAGAGCCATCTACATAGCAAAGACCAGCTACAAGCCAAGCCAACACTGCAGCAAAAGTCCTGCTCAGCCGAGCTGCAAACTTGGTGTACTGTCAACCGAGAAGGTACACAGTGCAGCTGTGAAGCCACATCATTGCAAAATACTGTTTGAGGGTTTCTTACTGCTAGGGACAGAGACGCTTACATTAAAATGGAATTTGAGACTAGTCCCAGCCAACCAGCTTGAAGCATTCAAAAATCACAGATCTTTACTAGCAAGAGCACAATTCATGTGTTCAAATGTTTTTCTAGATTCACCAGAATAGGAATCCACAAGAAGACTGTGAATGTTCAGAGCCCTAACTGAGCAGATAAATGTCATATTACAATACACCATCTCTACAGTATTTACATCTTCACTTTCTACTCACATAGTTCACATGACTATGCCCCTCACTGACCATCGGACTTTATGACTGGATAACAAGAATTATCAAGCCCAGGTGGATAGGGAATATATATACCTCCTAGAATATTTGTTACCCTCCATCTAATACACTAATTCATTTGCCCTGTCCCGTACACAATTTACTTGTTTCTTCAGTCTGATGCCTGGTCTGGGTACAGCATCTCCATTGTAATTTGACAATACTCAAGCGGTTTCAACTCAGTCCTAGCAGGAATTCTTCACATTATATAAATACTTAAATTAAAGAAATTAAAAAACAAAACAAAACAAAACTTACTGGTCTTTGTCCAGCACACAGAAGGAGTCCAAAAAAGGGAAGTTGGCAGCTATACTTTCGAAGTCTTCCTGAGATATATAGCCATCATGATCATGATCATAGTTCCTAAAGACAGACTGAAAAAACGGAAGGAAATGATTGTCCTAATATCCAGCCTATCCACTTCCCTGAATCTATATTAGCTCTAACTTAAATGTAATTATAAGGTTGAAATGTCCAACATTACTAATCAGATACTCTGTTTCATTATTTCATTCTTTCAAAAGTTACTTGCTACTTCAGCATGCATATTTATTGGATTGCAGGAGAAAACATGCATAATTTTTAAAGAAAACTTGCCCTCAAGATTCACCTATCAAAGGTTCTCCACACCTCTCAGACACAGTTACTGTCCTTGCTTGTTTTTTCTTTTTTTCTTTTTTGAAGTATCACTAAAATTCTTCCCCATGAGACATATTCCCTTTCTTTCATATGCTTTTTTGATACAAGTAATACAAAATACAAGAAAGAAACAAAACATTAACAACCAAACAGCAGTGTTCCTATGGCTATTTCAGATATTTTGGACTTCTTTTTTCTTTTATCTGGTCACCTCCTCTCTGCCTCAGTATTGTTTCAATCTGATTTCTTTACTAAAACTTTGATATCCGGATCACAAGCACCTTGCATATAAAAATTACTTCCTCCTATCAATCCACACCTCAACATACTACTGTGTAAACATAGACATGGGATCAAATTTAAAAGTTACATAAAAAATGCAAGCCCTCCTCAGTTGCTAAGGCATTGGTATATTCTGTCTTATACTAACTGTAGAGATATCTAAGGGGCTTTAAAGCTACACGTGATGCTGACGGAAAAATTCTGCATGTCAGAGTCAACATGACAAGCTGAAAGATGCATACTGAAGCACAAACTTTCTCATTAGATTAAAATTTGGTTTCTAAAGGCAAGAATTTCATATCTTGATTCCTTATTTTAATGAGAATGTAATGAAGCCAATTTCAAAGCACATTAAAGAACCTGTAACTGAAGACTGATAGACCTCAAAAATACGTCGTCAGGAAGGCATCAATATACAAGCCCAAATATTACTTAAAACTTTTAGTAATAAAAACAATACTGCATAGCACAAGTCAAAGCAGCTGACAAATGCTAAAGACTGGCAGAATGAAGACAGTTGTATATAGTACCAAGGGTCTCTTGGTAAGCTGTATCCACAACAGCCCAAACTCGTATTTCAGTTCTGCCAAACCCAAGCTCATATGTCCTAAACTAGGCCAGAACCGTGGAATGGGGGACTGCATTTCCCTCACTCAAAGAAACAAGAACAACCCCCCACCCACCACATTCTGGAAAAGATTAAGGAATTGCAACAGACTTCCGATTTAAACAAGCTATCAGAAACATTTCTGGATGTGGAGTGATTTTTATCAAAACATACAGCACTGACAAAACCAATACTGGAACAGCATGTACAGTTCTGGCACCCAACATCAAAAAATAACAAGTTAGAAAAACTCAGAGCATGTGCAAAAAGTAAACCACAAAATATATTTGAAGTCTGAGTGAGGGAACTGAAGACTTATGTTTAAGTGACCTTAACAACATAACCCCAATTAATGACTTATCACACAGAGGAGGTCAGAATCTAATAGTTCCTTCCAAACTTTATTAACTTGTAAAAAGTAGAAGCAAATCTTGCTTTATTGTCTACAGCACTTTCCTGTTTCCTCTGCATGCTGCTCACATCACTAAAAGTCCCTTACATATCAACATAACAGGGTTCAGGCTCTCCAAAGAAACAGAGAGTAGTGTTGGTTTTGTGTGTATTATTCAGCATGTCCCCTCCAGATTTAAGCTGGAAGATCACAGCTATAATTCTCAATGTTCTCATGCTCAGATTTTAAAAGTGATACCAAGACAGTGCTGTCTTTACTAGGTATAACCTATTCCAGACATTCAAACGATGGTGAGCAGAAAACCAGAAATGGGCCAAGAGACTGTTGTCTGGTATAGAAATAATTCATTTAAAAACTCAAGCCATTTTGATTCAGCTCCACTTTAAAATTTAATCACCTAAGTCCAATTAGAGTCAGTCTAAACTACTAACGTACCCCAACAATCTGTCCCTTTCCTGCCAAGGTAAGAAGCCAAACTGCCACTGACTCCAATGGGTGCAAGAGAAGGCTCTAAACAGGACAAGCAAGGTCAGCCGGTGTCTGGCCAGCAGGGAGTTACCCACAAGGCAGACACAGCACCTCTGCCCTGGGCCAGGCTTTCCAAGGGAGCGGCATCACCTTTGGAAAAGCACCTGCCAGCAGCGAATTTGCTTGTCAGCGTTTGTTGTTTCTCAGGTGGCTCATTAGAGAATAGGAATGTTATTTTAACCTTGGCACACTAGATAATCAGTTCCTATTAAAAAAAAATCCATTTCTGCTATACTGTCCTGAGGAGTAAACTTGGTCTGTGGCTTTTGATCAATCGGTGCCCAGAGATGCCAAGAAACCTGTCTTTTGCCGGCAGATCAGCACAGTGCACTGCTTGGTAGAGAGGAGGGTTTACAGACACCTTCTCTAATTTAACAACACATGAGTCCTCGTTTCTGAGTATTTTTGTTGCAAACTGCTTGTTACTGGACCTAAACTAGTTGGCTAGAGTTCTGAGAAGTTAACTTTGCCCTCATTTTATACTTGCAAATCAAACCCTTTGAAAGGTAGCCAGGTTTTAGATAGTCCTGAAAGTTGCTCCTTTGCATCTGGAAACCTGCTTACTAATGCCACCTGATTCCGTGACTAAAATATAAACAATTCTGAAACTATCAGCAGAAGCTCAAACTTGCTATCAAATAGCTGAAATTTGTCCCAGTCCTAAAATCTCTTGAAAAGCTCAAATAAAATTAGGATGATAATAATATCAAAGCTCTTGTTCCCCTTGACCATTATATTCTTCGAAACACTTACGTCCACCAACTTCCTTATATGCTTGTTAATGACCGTAGGGTCGGGTTTTGGTACCACTCCAGATGCCCACTCCAGTGGCACCACTGGCTTGTTTGGAGTCGTCGGGGAGGTAGGCTGCTGAGAGATGAATCAGAACACAAAGATTTTCAAGTCTGAATTATAAAATTATATTTGTTATAAGATGCACTACATGCCAGAGCTACAACCACAACCTACTGAAAACACATCTCCATGCTGAAAAATGGGCTTAGCAAAACATCAGGCAAGGTTTTAAAGGAGTGCTTGCCCTTGCTAACAGCTTTGGTTGCTCTCACTCAGGCACCTTGAAGCTATGTTGTTAGAAGAAGCACTAAGTAGAGGTCAGAAGCAAAACAAATGCAGTCTTTTCTCACTGTCATCTCCAGAGGGCTTAACAGGAACTAGACTCGAAAGAAGAGGGGAAAGGAAGGAGGATCTTTGGACACAACAGAAATTGGAAATAGGAATCATGTAAGCCAAACACACAAACCTGATTGTTCCCTTCCCAGTGCAGTCCCTAGAGGAACTTATCATCACGAGACAACCAGCAGCAAGCTCCCTGCCCTGAGGAGATGTGTCCAGGAGCCACTCAAGGGACTGAGGAGGTCTAGAGAAGATAATACCTCCTCTGGGTGCAGCACAAAGAAGTCGGCAGCATGCAAAAGCACGGCCAGGATTGTGCATAGGAATTGCACCAGATTTCAGCCAAGATGTACTACGACAACGTGGCAGGGAAAATGCCAACACTGTAGTTGAACAAAACCTAAATCTTTCTGGGCAGGGACTGGAGCAAATTCACAACAGGCCAGGACGCATAGCTTAATCCACCCAGGCAGCCTGAGCAGAAAGGGGCTAACCTTTGACTTTCTTTCCAGAAAGGACCAGTCAGACTATTTTATTTTGAAAATATCTTGGCCCTGACTGAATGGTAGCTGAGCTGACAGCTCACTCAATACACAGAGCACGCAGCCTGACTCACTCCACGTGACTAAGATGCTTTGAGAAAAGCTCTGGCATGCAGCTAGGCTTGTTCAAGTAGAAAATATAAGACAAACTTGAATGCATTTTCAAGTAAGGCTTCAAAAATCATCAGTTGATATGGAAAATGCCGTAAGGCACTCTGGTAATTTCCTGCATCTGCCACTGAACATCCAGCAGACGAAACAGTGTCAAGTAGAAAAAATTCAGCATGATTTGGACTGGGAAGTGAGACAGTCCACAGGCTCAGAAAGCCCCAGTACTAGCTGATGAGCAATAAATCTGAGTCCCACTAGTTGTCAGACACCCTATTAATTGGTATGCATTGCTGGGGTAGTAATTAAGCTACCTAAAAAATTAACAGTTATTATGTATAACAAATGTATTGTAGACTTTGACATGGGGAGGAAAAATAGTCATAGATACTCTACCATATTTGGTAGAAATAAACCCAGAGGATGTTAATGGGTTGCTTCATTCATTTGGCTTTTCCTTTTTCAATTTATCAACACTGCTTTTACCAGTTCCGCAATGGCTCTTGACTCATTATACGAATCTGCCCAGGTAAATTTAAGAAGAAGAAATCCTTATATCCACAGAATTAATTTCCAACACAAAATTCAGTGAACCTGAACATCCACCTCTACATGCTAAAAGCATTTACAGAACTTCTTAATCCTAAAACTAATATGCTACCAGACAGGACCCAAATTTTTTGGACCCAAATGCTAGCAATTTTTTTTTTTTTTTGCTCTAAAACATGCCGAAATTAAGCAATTTTTTAAAGATAACATGTTATATAGCAACATGTTACATGCTGATATTGTGGCATTCTTACAGCTATGGTCAAAGAGATTTGATGTGTCCTTTCTTTTGAAAAATTATTAGACTAAATGGTCTCAAAATATCAGCTTAACAGAGTGATGCTAGACTACCAAGTCCTCACAGAAAGCTTTTAACTCCTGTTGACTTCAATGCAGAAAGGCAGAAAGAATCTCAATTCAGTGGAGCATTCCTCCTTCTTCTGGGCTATTTAATTTGAACTCTCATTTCATTTTTATGTTTTTTACCATATCTCAAAGAATCCTTTATGTTACTGTCACTCCAATAAGCACAGGAAAATGGATAGATGTTTTAACAAGTTCATTCCCTCAAAATAACTGTAGCTAATTGGACAAATTATTTCCTATTACTCCTCCTATTTCACTCACAGACTCATATGAACAACTGCACTCTTAGTTTATATATTTGAAATACAGGCTATAAGGAGGAAAAGTACTAACCAGCATTCAGAGACCATCTAGCTGAGTTTGCTGAACCATCAGAAACATTGCATCTGGCCAACATTTTGTGATTCAGGCTGTATCTCCTGCCTGTTTTACCACCATAAGGGTAATGGTAACCCAGACTGAAAAAGCATTTCCAGATGGATGCAACTATCTGCATATTTTGATGTTGAAACTAATCCCTCTCACAAGCAAACAACTTACACGAGTGCATTTTCGCTGGCGTAACTGCGCTAGGCAGAGTCATCTGCTAGCCAGTAGCTGTCCAGGGGGAAGTGCACAGCAAGGAGGTAACTAACACACGGGCAAAAGCCGCCAGCGCAACAGAGGGAGATGCTGCACTGTAACTGGTGGTCGGGCTTCAGTAATTTGTTAAGGATGCTACGCTGACCAAAGAGCTTATTTCCAGTTTTACCACAGAGGAAGTTTTGCTCAAGCCCATTTTGAAGGCAGGCTCACAGAATGAGGGACCGTATCTCCCCATTCACCTGGAGAACGACCGCAGCAGCACAGGACACGTCCTCCGCAGTGCACCCACATGGGAACTGCACACCAGAAACCAAAGAGTGGTTGTAACTCTGTAACTACACTGTCATGACTCCTTTGACAATTTTTTGCATGTGTAAAAGCTCTACAAGTTCTTTCCCCTGTAAAATGTCTTGTGTGTTTTGGCACGTCAACAAAGAGAAGCATGCCTTGAACAGCTGGGCGTCTGCTTATTCAGCTGTAGCTTTTTACCCATCACAGCGCTGCAACAGCTGAATGTCACTGGTTATTTATTGATTATGGTGCAGAAATCTCCAACTATTGATGGGTACTGTTAAAGTTCAAAGCACTACTCCATGTTGACTTTGTCCTTCTTAAAGCTAAGGCCAGAGAATAAAGCAACAATGTGTTTATTTTCCTCAGTTACAATAGTGGCCTATGAATCCATCTCCAGCACAGAGCCGTAACAACTCAACACTGCAGTCACTGCTGGCAGTAACGGAAACACGAGGGGGACAGAATGACCACAGCAAATGGGGACTGTTGTGATCAAACCATATCCATCAAAGACTGCAGACTCAGAAAAGAAATTCCAGGTGTTCAGACTGAATTAGGGTTGAATATTGAAATATTCAATAGCTTTTTTAGTATCAGTCATCACCCCCCGCTGAAAGCATGCATGCAGTCTCCAAGCTGGTCTCCAAGAGTGAGAAACTCCACTTAAAGCCCGAGAAGTGGCTTTGTTTTCTTGCTTGCTTTTAAGAATACTTCAAAAATGTAAAAAGTCATCTCAGACTACTGGACTCCACTCTCACATTTTGCTAAGCCCTCTCTGCCTCCCTTAGTTTGTGTTGCTGTCAGCCTTGAGAGTGCTCAGCTTGACAGAGCCAACTGCCAGATCTGACAGGCCATAAGGATGTTAATGCTCGCCTAGAAATGCCCGCAGGGCAGAGGAGTTCCATAACTTTGGCAATAGGAGAGTTAGTAATACTTCAAATGAAAATTCAGCTATTATTTATGAGATTTATCTATGTTCTCAAACTTTCACAGCATAATACATAATGCACCAATGCAGCATTAGCTTTAGTTACTTCTCTTCAGATAGGATAAGATGTGCATATTAAAAAAATACTGTATATTCTGAAATGTTTTAACATTGCTTGAGAGCCCAACGTACAGTTAATTCCACACAAGCAAACAGTTTTTAAAAAAATGCAGCTAATGCTGTGGCTTACCTGAAAGAAATCTTTGGACTTGGTGTTGTTTTATATAACTGCACTAGCATCCAGCAAGTGAATCAATGGACAATTGATAGAAGCTGTTAAGGGTATTTTCATATAAAGTGCAACTATGTTTTCTGGACTTACAGAGGTTTTGTTGAAAAATAATGAATACTGAAGATTGGCACATTTCACTACTTACCTCTCCTAATGCCCATTAAAACTTATAAATAATAACTCTATTTACTAGATGAGCATACATGTTAAAAGGCTTTCAGCATACATGAATAAGGGAACCTATTAAATGGCATTCAAAAATATAATCTAATTACTTTATATTAACCTAAACCCATGCAGACAAAGTAACTAATACATCCAAAGGCAGTAAAAGGTGACTTACTGATTTGCAGGTCCTTGGTTCCAGCACCAGCGAGAGCTTGTAAATGTCATCTTCAGTATGATAGAGGTCCAGGGACAGCTAGGGGCAAGAAATAGGGAAAGAACAGTAATATTTACTAGACCAGCTCGGATAAGACGGGGATGCTAGTGAAGATACACCTCCCATTGAAACTAAACAGAAGTTTTGCTGCTAAGGATGCCTAGAGAAGTGGTTTAGAGCTGCTGGGAAAGCAGCTTTTCACTGGGGCTCCCGTAACCCACATCGCCGAGCCCACACCTAAACCCGTCCACAGATGTGTTGGATTTGGGGGCTGTCACAGTCCACACCGTGACATGTCGAGTTAGAGGGGCTGCGTGTTGATCTTTGCCGAAGGATTGCAGAGGATCGTCCCTACACAAAACGCTTTCAGCAGCTCTAAGATCATGAGAGATCTCAGAGAAATGGGCCTGTGAGCACACAGACTGCAGGAAAGAAGTTTTAAAAGGGCTCAGTAACACATACATCATCAATACAAACATAATACAAACATAAATACCCTCATAAAAGCTGTTTAAAATTTGGTGAGCTATTTGCAACAGAACACTCGCTTCATTTAGAGTTTGGGGGGGGGTTATTCCACAACCCCCTTTTAGTGTGCTGAAATGGAACATTTTAAAATGTTTAATGCAAACCTGCCTGCCAGCAAATTGCCACAAACAGATTTTAGGCAAATGCTTGACCATTACTGTTCAAAATTCAAGCTATTCTGCCTGGCTAGGTAGACCTTATGATCTGTTTCTATTCATGTACTGACTAAATGGGTGAACAAGTCCAGGCTGTCAGGATTAATAGTTGAGGATGCAATTTGCAGAATTTCTAGAGTTTTACCACAGTTCCTGTTACTACACGAGTTTCTTCTAGAACAGGCAGAGAAAGCCAGAACAGACCACTTTTTCTTACTATAAACATGTGATTTGTCAATCACATGCCATTACTACAGGTCCTTTAATTCTGTCAAGACCCAAAAGGGAAATATCTGTTGCTCTCTAACTCTCCCAATGTAGAAGTTGGTAATGACACCTTAAAAGTCTATTAAACATATGAAGAAAATACTAGGAATAATTCACATTGATTCACATTGTGTTCCAAAGAAATTTCATGATTTCTCTTGGCCTGAAAAGGGGCCAGACTACTGCAGCTCTTCTACAGAGAAGAGACCACGCACCGACGCGCGGAGGTGGAAAGCCTCTTTGGAAAGTGCTGGCCAAGAGCCGAGCACAGATGCAGGCCTGCAAGACCCAGGCCAGGTTTGACCTCGCTGTTGACACAACCAAGGTCTCCTGCCATGAGCAGCAATCCCCGTTACTCCAGTCCAGCTTTGCCTATCCCCAGTCCCCTCTCACTATTTCATGCTGTTTCTTCCACGTGCCCATTCTTTTCCCAGACTAGAGGAGAGAAAAGAAGGGACACAAATACAGTAAAAGTAAAATGAAATTGTTTGGGTTTCTTTTTACTTTGGCAGCTGTGGTCTAGAGCTGATGCAGATGGGCAGTAAACTCCTCCTTGCTCAGTGTGATGGAGGAGAAAAATAATCAGCCCTGTGGCTAACGTCATGCAGTGAGAGGAAGCGACCGTTGCACGTTTCCTGTGCTCCTGGCCCTGCGTTAATTGGCTTTGGAGTAATTGACATGATTTGAAGTCATCATCTACCTTGCAGATCCCCAATTAAGCTAAGATCAAGTTAAAAGACGTTTCACAGCAGGCAGAGACAATTACCACTGTGACACTATAAGTCACTGTAGATGACTGACAGAGAATTATTTTTAAAGAGACTGGAGTGCAGGAGCAGCAACAAACAGGACCAGTGACATATTGTAGAATCGTATCTAGAAATAACCTTCATTCAGGCAGAATTTTGTGTAATGGTAAGACAGAACCAGCGCCCTTTTCCCAAACCTAAGTGCCTAACCTAAAATTAATGCAGATCTACTAATTGCTGCAACTAATATTGTTTTAATATTCTACTTAGCTATTCGGTGATTGTAGTCTTGGGTTCCCTTGTGGTATAAATAACTAGAAATCAGCTAGAGTAAATTATATTTATCAGATCAGCCTGGGACTGACAGCAGAATTCATAGTTTTGAATTTGAAAGGCTTTGCCCTGTTCCTACTAAAGACCACAGTTTTGTTAGTAGAGAAGATGAGCATGGTATGTATTTGGGGATGGAAATAGATTAACATTTACCGAGCAGGTTTGTATCTCCCCTCCATGAGTTATCTGGCCTTTTAATGAGCAGAGGCTGTAAGTGCATTAGGCACAATGTCTAAGCAAAAATGGAGGATAAAGTATTGTCTAGCATAGGAGGTTCAAATACTAGCAAAAATGCACAAGCATGACAACCAAGCAGAAGTTATATAAGCTCTCACCTTGTATTTTACTTACAGTTTTATAGGGACAGAAAAAACATAATAAGGATTTTCCGAGGACAACTTTTACAATGGACGGTAGATTCCATTCTAATTCGATTTTCATTGTTGTCCTATTTTTCCAAGCAGTTTTTTGGAGGTGAGGGAAGGAAATCAAAAAAGCCATGACTATTTTTCAGAAATGGAGCTTGCTGAAGAAAAGTTGAGGAGGGCGACTTTCAGTTTGATTGTTTAGATATTTCTCACTCTCTTCACTAGACTGTACAAATGACTGGTACTTTCCAGGTATTTGCATATAGTCTCAGAACAGGTTAGTTAAATAGCTGTTAAGACCTAAAAATAGTGAGGGGGAAATGGTGGCACCAAATGTGTTCAGACACAGTTAGTGTAAATACACTGCAGAGTAGTAAAAAGATCGACAGCCAATTCCATTCTGCTGAAAGCGAGGAAACATTTCACCACTGGCACTTCTTCATGTTGTGAAATGAAAACAATGTGAAAATACTGCACAGCAGGTAACAAACTCACCTAAACTTGCTTTCCAAATATAAGTTTTCCAATTAAGAAAATGTCAGTAGAGATAGCATTCCTCCCTGTTGCACTGAAAAGCATGTGCTTAGGTTCTCTTTTACATCTTCTGCTTTTTAGCTGCAGGCTTCAGAGGCCCAGGACCAGCACAAAACTGGGTCAGTGAGTCAATGGAGATGGGACAAGTGTGGCCAATAATTCATGAAAGGAGGAAGAACAACACAGACTAAGAAAAAATGTGTGCAAAAAAGTTATTCTATCTTTGCTTAAGCACCTTGGTAGCTGAGCTATGCCACATTCATTTGTCTTGCCCAGATGATTCAGCCTGCTTTACACATGACCAAGTTAAGACTTGCATCACTTAAAGCTCTTTCTCAGCTTTCATGGTCTCCTATGACACACCTGGCACTTGTCTCACTACCCTTCATACAGCACACTCTTGCTTTATTTATGGCATTTTCATTTTAATGCAAAATATTGGCTTGTTTCAGGTAGTTGTTCAAAGTTAAACTTTTGTTAGGAACTGATTTTTATGCTGACCGCGAGATTGGGGGAAGGGTGGGGAGGCGCAAGCTTCTGAGTTTTTCTGCAGACACGAAAAGAAAGAGAGAACCAACTTTACAAAATGCTGATCATTCAGCAACTGCCACTGAAGCCAGAGAGATTCAAGTTCCCCTTTTCCCCATTCAGCCTTTTGGTCTACATGCATGACAGCACCTGAAAAATGCCTGTAAACTCAGGCCCATGTGGCCTGAAGTTTGCTATCACACCACCCCCGCCCCCCGCCGCAGCTTTTAAGCTGTCTTATTTGTAGCTCTTAACACAGAGTCACCCCAAACAGCATTTTTCAAAACCCTTGAAAGAGATCAATCACACTGGAGCAGACAGGCCTCCACCACCAAGGAAAAAAAGGAGCAAATAGCCACATCTCCTCTTAATGCATGAGATGATACCCCTTTTATCTTGTCGTGTGAGTTGTCTCCCTGGCAAACCACTATCCAGCGATATATTTGTCAAGCAAGCACAGGCCAAACTGTTAGTGCTTGCTGAGTGCAGTGCAAGAAGCAGCCTTGTAAGGGATGGAGCCCAGAGAAGAGACTAACACATTGCCCCCAGGGCAAGAAAAAAAAGAGCAAAGCTTGCCCAGATAGAAGTGACTTAATGGGAGAACAGAGGAAGTTAACAAATAGTCGGATGAGCTGATTCACCCACAAAGAAAAAGCACGGTGCACATTTATACACATTAACTAGTTTTGAAGGGGAATTTCTCTTCGTTAGAGATGAGAAAATTTTTATAGAGTTTGTATTAAAGAGGGAGAACATTGCAAAAAACTGAATTATCATTTCTTCAGCCTCTGACAACTGAGGATGACTGGAGCAGCAAGGGAGGCTAAATCTGCTGAAAGACCATTTGCATGCAGCAAGGTCAACTATTTTTAGTCTGCAGTTCTTGTCAGCTTTGGGCTGCAATCCTAGTTTTTCTTCTCCCCTTTCTCTGACCCCAGCCTATAATTTAAAACTTCCTTGCTAACAGAGAGATAGACAGAAATATTTCATCTACTGCGTAAGTTCATTATTACTGTTTAAGAACACTAATAATGTTAACAATGTTAAAAATGTACCGTAATTTATTCATATGGTACAAATAAGGACAAAGTTTACACACGGGAAGAAAATGAGACTATTCATAACATTATGAGATGTACCGAAATCCAGGTCCGGGAGCTTTTTGTAGAAGTTGGGTTTTATCCGTTCCAGGAGTCACTGTATTAAATCAAAAATCCCACACTAACAAACATACTTGACTCACAACTATGCTTCCAGTGGCTGCCTTGAGGGCAGAATTACCTAGGGAAGGTTTTAGGATAACGAGGACTGTCTTCATCACTACTGAAGAGACACCACCCTGTTCATGATTCATGACATGTATCCCAACAACCAAAAAGGAGCAGTGCAAGTTAATTTTAACTCACGATCAGGTCTGCAATCTGCAGCATGCAGTTTCATTTAGCTGCAAGCAGACTGGCTCAACAGTAACTGAAGTCAGCAGAGTTATACTAGGAACGAATACATCATACATCAGAGCATCGTAAGTGAAAAAGTGCCTTTTACCCAACTACTTCTACCAGGAAATGAAATATACTATGAAATATTATATAAAGACAAATAAAATCCCTAACACTATGTGGGAAACAAAAAGAGGAAAACATATATATATATTTATATATAAAAAGGTAGATAAAATAGATCAGCTCAGGCTGATATAATGATGGATATGAACCTGCAAGGTCTTGGAAAAATCTGAAAAACCTGGCTCCTTCTGAAATACAGGTCATCATCCAAAAGAGAGAAGAACACATATGGAAAATGTAAGCAGTGGTTCAGCTTCCATCTCTCACTTCACATTGTCTAATTTCTGTGCTTTTGGGCTCAGTTTCTCATTGCTCAGTTCTCTGAAGTTTGAGGCTCCACTTCCCTATGCTCAAAGCCAACCTTGTAAGATGCCATGAACTTTCAAAAGGGACCAGGAAAGGGAAAGAGTGATAAGCCATGAGCTAGGAAAGCAACTCTCAATCTTTACTAAAACAAAGCAGGAAGATAAATATCTGTCTTTATAGTCCAACACTTCTAATTAGAAAGTTGTTTCAGTGGACAATGATCCCTTTTCCCCACTGCCCCACTAATGATGGTTAGGACTGGTTCCCAGCTTACTATATAAAAAGTACAACTGGAGAAGGTTTTCCTATTCCCCAAACCTTTCCCATTCCCCATTTCAGTGAAGCCACAGGTCCATCCACACCAATAGCAGGTCCAAGCTCAGACTTATGTTCCTCATCCTTTACAGTGCAAAATGCTGTACCTGAGCAGTTCCAGCAAAAATCTATCATAAACTACAACCTCTGCTTAATTTCTAGATAGGCATATCTTTGAGCTTTTAAAAGTAAAATACTTAAAAAAGAAAAAAAAAAGTTCTAAAGTTTCCTCCCACTAGTCCTCTCGTCAAGGCATTCACCTAGAATGAGACAGCCGTGGTCATATCTGACCTGAATGAGGAAAAACAGCAATTTAGCTCCCACCTCCCCAGGGAGTGAATGCTGAGACATTGCCTGTTCTGGATACATCTATTCAAATGCATCCAAATTACTTCCCTGGCTTTGATCCGAAATTTTTTCTGCCATCTAAAAGAGAAAAAAAAACACTGTGGAGAAAAGCTTGGTCTTGAGAAGCTTATGCTATCCAAAACAATAAGCAGAAAAACTGGAAAAATTCTCAAACCTGTCCTTGTTACACACAGACCTTGTCTACTTATAAGTTCATTTAAATAAAGAATTGTAATGTCTTAGAGCAAACAGTTTCTGTTTTGATCTGGGTTAGAGATCTGAAAGACAAAGTTAAAATAACAAGAACAGAAACACCATAAAATGATTACATATAAGAAAGTCCTTTATCCAACATGAGATGTTTCAGACTACTTTTAAACAAGTATGAGGCTTTCTTTTATTTTCTTGCAACATTAACTGTTTTATAACAAACATCATTCTTTTCTTCAGGTTTCACAGGTTCACTCTTAGTTTCAAGATACTATTTTTTGCCCATGAGCTGAAAAAATGTGGTGCTGGGTCAAATACTGGTCCACTTAATATCAGTGCTAAGCAGACTAAATTTCAATAGAAACAAGACTTGGCTTATAGATTCAGGCAGTATGCCTCAGTATATTTAAAAATAAAGAAAAATGTAGTAGTTATTAAAATGGCAGTTGTTGCCTACATAGCAAAAAATGAGAATTACAAGGAATTGCTTCTAGCCCTGTCAGTTAGGGCTTTAAAGGAAAACAATCCCTGCAAAATATTTTGGTTTTGACTAGCTTGAAACAGAGAACTAACCATTGAATTTATTTCCTCAGCAAAACTCTGTGTGTGTGCTAAAATTTTTCAAGTTTGAATAGATTTTTTCAATGTTCTTTGAAATCTCACTATTCTTTGATTTGAAATCAGTCATTCAAATCCATATCTCTAATCTGTATGCGCACATTTCAATCCCTCCAAAATGTAGCCACTATTAAGGGAAAAGGGGAGGGGAAAAAGGAGGGGTGGTGGAAGCTGTTTAACAACATACAAAAATATGTTTATTCAATGGATAGGAAGACTACTGTATTGAATTCAAAGCACAGAAAAGAGAAAACAAAATTACGCACAAGTAAGAATGTCACTTACACAACCACATCAACATCTCATCAGATCTCTGCATAGTAGACATAAGCCTAAAATACTGAGTCAAAACATGAGGTTTACTTCTCTTAACACCCTCCCTTCTGTCATTCTTAAAAAAGTATTTGACACAATCCCTTCTTCTGCTTTGGCATCCAGCCATCACATACTCCACTAATGAAACTCTCTTCAGCTTTATTCATATCTCCTGCGACTTCACTTTTATTTTGTATCCTCTCTCTCTCCTTTTACAAAACTAAGGCAACAAAGTGCATTTATCTTTATAGATATGAACACCCTGTTAACTCCCCATTGACCCCCCAGCTCCCTGCTGACCCCCTGTTCAACTTCTGAATAACTGAAGTGAATTAGAATTTGCACAACACTTACTGTTAGCAGGTTAATTAAATCCATATTAGGCTCTAAATGATGAGAGGCAGTTTGCAGGGAAACCAGTTCACTCAAGGTGATGGAAAGCTGCTGCATTTTCACTATGTTTACTTTGTTGTCATCTATCCAGTCAGGAAAGATGACATGGACCGCAATCAAGTCTTTCAAATGAACTCCTAATATGGGAATTTTGAAGCCAACGCAGTCAGCGAAAGCCTTGCGGTAGTTGCAGTAGTTTCCATTGGAAGAGACCAGCTCCGTCATTTCATTCCAGTCCTACAAAAAGCCGCAGAAGCAAGTGTCTGTGAGAACATTTATACCATTTCGTTAATATGCTTTAAATGAGTACAACTCATGTCAGAGTGCTGGTGATGCTAATTTCCTCCTCAGCACAGGCAATCAAACAGATGATCTCCATGAGCTAATCCTTCTCCACTAGGAGGAATCCTTTTGGGCACCTTGCCATGATCCAAGTGCTGTGCTGGTGAAACACCCGCACTGCAGAACCCAACAGACCTCAAAGAGGAGATGTTCTGTGTAATATGTTTACATTGTGGATTCCACCATACCTTTGTGACTTCTGAAGACAGATGAGAATGAGTTTCTTTCAGGCGAGAAATAGAGCTGTGGCTTAGACCTCCCACAACTGCCATCAGTGTGTTGAAGTTCTGGAGATGAAGGAGCTTCTGCAGGAGAGATTAATCACACAAAACTAAAGATCAAAGGAGTATATTGGGCAGCTCTCCAGTGTCACACAACACAAGCTCAGGCAGACAACCTACCTTTGCCAGCCAACCTATCACCACTAAAACAGAGATGAGTAAACCACGGGACATAAGAGAATAGTTCAGTGTTTCATTTTTTATTAGACTAGCTCCTGTTGAGCAGGCTATTCACCAAGCAAGCAATAAAAAGAGCATCCAGTTCATTTGTTTTCTGCAGTCTCCATCTGAATTACTGCTTTCTACCAGAGGAAAACAATCTACATGTGAGACTCACCTGTGCAACATTGATAAACTTTGTGATTACTTCTGCCCTTTGCTGGGGTGTTGGTTTACTGAGAACCATGAGCTGGACCCATTTGGAGATACCGTTAAATAAAGCAATAGATCTCTCCAAAGTGGGATTGTTCTCTAAGCAGCCGTGGATCACATAGCTTTGGTAGTCTGTAAACTAACAAAAGAAAGGCATTTTCAGTAAAAAATGCATGGTGTAAGAATCAAAGTGAAACTTCTAATATTTTCCCTTTTAAAAAGTCCTCTTGTTTAGAAAGTGACTACTACTCAGATCCTATCAAAAGTCCCTGCTGCATACCAGTTCTTTCTTAAGAGTTTTAAGTTGGTCAAGTAAAATCAAATAAAAACAAAAGAAAAACTTAGTGTTTGCGTGTCAGTTAATACATGGACAAGCACGAGGAACACGATTATTACCTCCATGAAATCAGCTTTCCCACAATTTAGTCAGTACTTACTTTTTAATCTCTGTGTTTTTACTTCATATTCTACTGGCATGATATTTTATGGAAATTCTCTAATGCTACAAGTTATAAGCATGTAGATATAAGAGTTTCCATCCCTTTCCAACAACCTGACCAACCTGACTGAATTAAATCTTGGCACCACTGAAATCTATAGAAGCTTTGTCACTCTTCTTGGGAGCCTAAAGTGCATCCCAAGAGCCATTCTTTTCTCCTTTTTCAAGAAATTTCTGTATTAAAAAGAGTTTAAGTTTTGCTAAATCGTGCTCCTTTTGAGGTTACTGTTCAATCCTTGTGTGTTCATAGATACAGTTTTACATGGGAAAGCTACTGATTTCAGAATTAAATTTCTCTAAATGTCTGGGAAATATTTTTCAATTGTGTTTTCGAAGTGGATTTTCAGAAGATTATAATAAAGCTTTTACTTGTGTAGGGATTTGCTAGTAATCCCAGCCAATCCAGGTTTCTTTGGTCTTCTTAACTGATCAAGAATTGCCTGCCATAGGAGGCCATATGATGGCATATGCACTCATACAGTAGATACTTCTCTCAAAGCTGCAATACACAGTATTTCATTGCTCGTATACTTTTAATTTACTACTCCCCTTTCTCTCTCCTCTTTTTTTTCTTTTTAATATGTAAAACAAAAGACAGAATTCAGACTAACCATCTTTGACAACTGGTGTTACACAGCTTTTAAAAAACCACTTTTATCTGCCCTGAAAAATAAGCAGCATTCATACATTTCTAAACAGATTGTAAGAGTTACACAGATCAGTTGGATTCACTCATGCCTCTGAGTAAATGATAGCTATTTCTCTGTAGCATTTCTCAATTGCTTTCCATATTGGGTCAGAGATACCAGGCTCATTTAGCAACTTTTAGGCTTTGAGGTCTCTCATGAGCATCTCTAGGAAGCAAGGGAGTCACTGCAGGCTGCAACAGAAAGTCTTTGAAGGCCATGGACTGCCAGCTAGCATTGCTCATATAGCCAAAACTGCACCCTGTACTAAATGTGAGATAAATGGGATGGATACCTTACAGCAAGAGCCAGATGCAAAGTATAGAAGTCTTGACATCTGTGAGGCCGTTGCAGGTAATGGGAAGGGAGGAGGGGAGAAAAAAGCAATTTCCTCATACCCTTCTAATATGGGAGTCTTTGGCTGCCACTGTTCTGTGAGACCTGTCTAGCAAAATGGACTCCTCAGCCTGTATGGCTGCCAAGTTTCCCAAGATTTTTAAGAGTGAGACCCTCTCTCCCTCATCCTTTCATTTCTCTTCATCAAAAACCACCCAGATTATCCATCAACGCTAAAAACACACTGCCAACAGCAATAAATTCTGGGACTTTCTTGAGTCAGAGGTGGGAATGATGGAAAGGACAGTGAATGCTGGAAAAACGCAGGAGCAGGCAGAACGGATCAGAAAGTCATTGTGTGTCAGGAGCATCAGATTGATGCAGCAGCAGCAAAGGTAGAAATGCACTGCAAGGAACTAGAGAGTGTGGGAGGGCAGGGGATCACCCAACCCAGGGAGGAGGAGCACAGAGTGGTTGTGCAGTCTCTGTCATTGGAGATTTTCCAGACACATAAGGCCCTGAGGCACCCAGTTTGATCTCAGAGCTGGCTCTGATTTGGGCAGGAGGTTGGACTAGAGACCGCATGAGGTCCCTTGAACCTGGACCTGATGTTAAGTTGGCAAATGAAAAGAGAGTTTCTGAAGAACTGGTTAGGACTGTGAATGGAGACTATAGAAAGACTATACAAAATTCAGTCTTTTCAAAAATTATTCGATGCAAAGACTCCAGTGTTTCCAGAAAACTAATTAACTATTTTTCTCAAGGGGAAAAAAAGCACCTGAAGAACTTGAGCTATATTAGTTTGATCAAAATAATCCCTGTACACGGCTGCAGTAGCTATTAGCAGAAATGCTTGCTCAGAATTTATGCACAAAATTAATTTCTATGATTAAAATGGTCAGTCATGAAAATGATCAAGGAAATGCTAGTCCAGCCACATCTATGGATGTCATATGAAGGATTGTAGAGATTTACTACATTGAAATGTAGAGGGAAAGAAGTTGTAAGTGTTAAACCATACAAACATTCTCTTTAAGGACAGGTTCTTAATTGCACGTGAAAATGTTGTAGGTTTCTTACAGAAATTCTTCTAAAAGATTTATGCTCCAGAAAAGTGAGATGTTCAGCTAGCTCAATGGGCTCCAGATGGTCAAACAGCAAGCAGGCTTTTCCTTTCTTGGAAATCCTTTTTCTCTGTGTAACTCTTCTCATCCAGTCATAGGAAGGACTGCAACAGAAAAATAAGTACAATCTTTAGTTCTGTTTTGGTGCAGCCTACAATTTATACATGTAGTATAAAATTACCAGGAGACAGACCAAGAATTATCTGATCTACGACACCCAGCAGATTCCAAATACTCAGAGTAAGACATCCCGTTCAGGCACATAACGGAGGATAAGAGTTTCAGAGGCACTACTGCAAGTGATACAAAGCAGTAGGTTTCTGCCAGAACCCAAGAACAAAGTATTCTTTTCTGTGGTACAGGAAATGATAATTCAAAAATGTTTAGCAACTACATTTCAAGAAGAACAGGTCACATAAAATTCTGATTAAGAAAAAAGGAGACTTCAATAACATCAAGGATTTATTTTTACTCTGTAGACCCACAGGTCCACGAAATAATGGAACATCAGAAATACAGTCAGCCAAACAGCTAACAAAACAGTAAGATTAAGAGTGTGTATTAAAAGGCAAATCATTTGCTTCCAACCAATAGAATAATCCCTACCCAAATACAGTAATAGCACTTCATAGAGCAGAAAGATGTTTCTAATTTATTATTTTAAAATGAAGATTTAACAGCCAATATGTGATTTCACTGCTATTTTTCTTGCAACCCTCACTGAGATTAATTGTGCTATCCTTCCAGGTCACTATGCAAATCTTTAAATAAAGAAAGATTACTATGCATATGCCACATTTTAAAAGAAAAAACACAATATCACGTGAGATACAAGTTAAAAAGGTAACTTATATTTCAGGGTGCCAAGGAAGTAAGAGTGATTCCTTTTGATGCAAGAAAGCTACACCTGAGAACGCTAAAGATTGTTCAGTTAAATCATAGCAAAGACATACACAGAAAGTTGCTAGAAAAAATAAGTAGGTTACTGATCAGAGAAAGAGAACTCTCAAGCTTCCCTGAGAAAATGCAAGACTTACACAATGTGCCAGTCACTGCATTGCTTGTCATTCTGCACAAAAATTAGTAAGAAAAAATAATATGCATTGCTCAATTTGCATTAGCTTTGCCACAGAGCCAGGAAAATGGTATCTTTCCTATTTTTATTAAAAAATATAGAAAAGAAGAATCTTCTCCTTATTGCAACACAAGCTGAACTGTGTTACTGCAATTAAAATTTCTTATTTATGGTAACTTCAAATTTAGAAGTGAATACAATCTTTCCTGTAACTGCTTATTTATGCTCTCAAGATCAAGATCGTCCTCAATATTTTTGTATTTTTACAAAATTGGAATTCTGTTGTTACAGAGAACAGAAAGAAAGATGTTAAAGCTCATGACATTCTTACATGCTGGAGATATCAATGAGATGGATGTGATCCTCATATCCGAGCTGGCTGGCCACTTCTCGAAACTCTTCAGTCAACTGAATAAGCCCAAGATCCAAGTTAAATTCTGCAGGAAATTCCAAAATCCAGTATCTGAAATCCACAGACAGCAGTTCAGAGATGCCCAGGCATTCAGATATAACAGTCAGTAGCTACATATATATGCTCATATTCATATTTAAATCAATAAGACTGATAAACATTTCCGACTCCCTGGCTTTAGAGCAAAGAGGGTGGATTACCCCGAAATATCACTGCTATAATTATCCACGATGCTGAAGAGAAAGATTCCAGACTTTAAAAATAGATAGTCATGGACCCTGTAAAACAAAGGCTTCATCACCAACTCTGTCAGTAACTGAATCAGTACGCTCAAATAATTCTTAAATATTCCAACTGACGATAAATGATGTCATGCAAAAGCCATTTTATCGTATATTTTCCTTCAGTTAACTTGCCACAGCAGAATGCAGCAGCACTCTTTTGAAACGCCAATTTAAACTGACCCATCAGAAGATGCACATGTGCCCGAACTCATGCTGTGGGGACACCTAAGTGACACTTGCATTCTTGAAAACTTATCCCCTGTTTACATAAGACACTCACTGTGCTCAGGCAATCTTTTTCAATGAAAATCAAAGTGTGGATTTCAATGGATGTTCCACGGTGATAGCCACGAAACAAGAACACTCTTCAGCTATTTAAGGCGGTGGGGGGAAAGGGATATCAGTTCTTTAAATGCCCCTCTTTCTTTCCTTCAGATTGAGATAACTTAGTCCAAAGGAAGGAGGAAAAAGCCTTTGTTTGAGGGAAGTGGATCATACCACATTAGCTTAAAAACTCATGCTTTGTCTTTTACAGAGAAATGTTTCTATGTAAACACAACCCAAAAAGTGAACATTTTCCTATACCAGCAAGGCCAGAGGCAGTTGGTACAAAGATCAGGATACCCTACCTGTAATAGCTTTGGCATCACTAACACCCTCCTGATGTCACAAATTTTGAGGACATTATGTGAACTGAAGCCAACAGCCCAGAGACAACCTTCCTCTGCCACTCTACATCTGGAAATAACGTGGAGGGCTATGGCTCTCCTCAGTACGGCACTGAACTAACCTCACTCTAAGAGGCATCACACTCAAATACTAGGTAAGTCAGAACGCAAGTTTTCAGTGAACTTTTTAGCTGAATGCCGTTAAGCGTCTTAAAGGCTGGATGGTTGTACTTGAACCACTGTTTTCAAAGCACAGAAAACTCCCTCTTCATTCTGACTGGAGACGATGTAAGAAAAAAATCAAGAGTTTCACTCCCATGGTTTAGTTTTAATCTTTAGAAAAAGAAACTATAATGATAGTATTCACAGTAGCATAAAAACAAAACACTAGAGGAAAAAAGCATGCTTACCTCATGAAATAGCAGATTTTTAATCTGAATTCATTGCAGTTCTCCCCACTGGCATCTCTATATGTGGACTAGTTAAAGAAAGCTTTGTGTGTCTTGATTTAGCAATGTTGTTCTTAACCACAGCAGTGTCTAGTGTTTTAAAAGATGGGTGTTATTTTCCCAAGCACTAGACCAACTGAATAAAAACAGTACTAAACTTTTCTTCTAGAGATAATGATAGTATGCTCTCATCTCTCATTCACTTTCAGAGCATCTTAGGCTATACAGACTATTTCTTCGCTGCTATTTCATTTTTTTGTCCTCACAATGATGCCTCTATACTATTCCTGAATATTCTGCTGAATAAAACATACAATATTTATGGTTACAGAAATTTCTAAAAGGCATGAATGACATTTAGGTACTTCACTCACTGAAAGTTCCTAAGAGTCTGATGCCAATCTGCTATCACATATTTGAAAAGATTCCTTGGAAATATTTTTCTATTTCTTCAAAGCTAATTCAAAGTATACCTCAGAAAACTTGTACATATGGACAATGTCCACAACAAACAGCAGAAAGA
Organism: Rhea pennata; assembly: GCF_028389875.1. Lineage (NCBI taxonomy): Eukaryota > Metazoa > Chordata > Aves > Rheiformes > Rheidae > Rhea > Rhea pennata. Next base: position 36,941,107 of record NC_084665.1, read on the forward strand.
AGCTCACAGACTTCAAGCTTTGAGGCTGAAAAACCTCATCCCAAAACCTTGTTTGTTGCTGATTAATTGACAGAATTTTTTTTTACATGTAGCCACAGAAATAATCAGCTTTTAACATTCTAATGTCAATTTGCAAGACTTCTTGAAAGGATATGTGGACAGAAGCTTGCCAGCCAGTTCTGTGGAAGGCAGATACCACCTGTGCATTAAGAGAAAAGTTCTTGGCAAATGGCTGGAGCACCGATTTCCTTTGTCATCTGTAAAAAAAAGAAACAGGTGAATTAACTACATTTTTCATGACCAGTGAGGAGCTTTTATCCTTCAAGTGGAGTCAAATACAAAGTATTAAAAGTAAAAATGTTCATTCATTGTCCACCAAATAGGTAGGAAACAAGACCAAAGCACACAAATGCTCTTTTAGTGAAAACTATTGTTACATTGGAGTGCTAGGTACTTAAAGGAAAAAAAAAAAAAAGTTGAGTAGACAACAGGCCATACTGAGAAAAACAGTCCATGGACCCCACTAAGGCAAATGTTATAGAAACTACCAATAATCCAAAGAACATGCAGAAGCAAAATCAGAGGAACTAACTGATTTTAATAGATTTCCATAAACTTTTTTTTTTTTTTTGTAATCCTATAATGCTTGGATCATTTATAACTTGTCTTTACCCTAAATCATGGCAAAAGAAGATATCACAAGAAAAAGAAATTAAAGGCAGTGGTCAGAGGTAGAAGTAACAACAAACCTTCCACCTTCAACAGCGATGGCTGACCCCAAGATACAAGATCAGACTGATCGCAGTAACCACAGTTCATAAAAATTGCATGCTAATTTTAGTCCACCCAAAGTCCACACCCCCCAGTGTGATGATTTATGTACATATGCTTACAATACTTGTTTTATTGCAGTTTTATATCAGCAATTAGATTATTAAAAAGGGGATCTGCCTCAAGGAATTCAGTTTCAAAGGAACATGCCATGTCTGTGCCCAGGGTCTGATCTCCAGCTGCAGTAGAGACTCTTGTGTCTTTGCAAGGTAGCCTCTATAGAAAGAATTAGTTCCTAGCTGCCTGGCTGACCATCACTGTGCCTCAGTATCTTAAATCTTACGTTTGTTTTCTTCTGTTCTAAAAAATAAGTCGATATGCATGTATGAAATAGGAATCACACACAAGAGTTCAGTTGTCAAGAGAGTGTATATGGAAGGAAGAGGCATGATTTCCAATAAATATGAAATATATGGACTCTGCTATGTTTGATTAAGTATTTAGAACAGTTCTTACAGTTGTCTACCAAACTGGATATATGGGGATGTATTAGGCCCAGTAGCAAGATCTAGCCTGTAATCATGTAATCGCTGTCAGCTTTCAGATACTTGTTTCTCTTCGCAAGGGAAAAAAAAAAAAAAAACTAATTAATACTTCATTTAAACCAAAAGCTGACCTGCATTTCAAGAGAATCTAAAAGTAGCTTTGTGAATTAGGCCCCAATTCAAAGCATTTAAGCATACCCATGAACTCAACTGACCTCAGTGTGACATGTCGTGATTAATGATGTTATGGATCAAGGCCTATTTCATCAATTCTTTCCTTCAGACCTGGTATATCACTTTTTAATAAGAGTGAAAAAATTATAAGAGCCTTGAGTCACATTATTGCCAATTATTACATGATGATTTGGAAAACCTTTCAGAGTAAGGACTGGTCAGAAAAACAGCTGTGTAACCACTCAAGACAATGATCAATGCCAGCAATAAATTCCTACTTTTTTTAAAGGTAACTCCTTGAATAATTTAACTAAACACTGCTCTTGATAAAGGCTAGCATTTTGAAATACACTATATCCACTAGTATGCATTATCTGGAGAATAAAAAATTTACTATGCTATACATATGATTAAAATCCTGGCCCATATGACTCTGGGCCAGAATGAACTATGGAAAATTTTACAGAACAGAAATACTGTTTGCCAAGGGAAAGATCAGCTAAATTAGAGAACCGCAGGGGTTACATTATAAGAAATTCATCCTATGATGAATTTCAAGAACAGCAGCAAAGCAGAATATTGAAAAATCCTACCAAACATTTCAATACAAGTGTTCAAAAGCTCATCTAACGTTGCAGCCTTCCCAAGTGTGTTTGACCCCATTGTCCTTTAATCGTTGTCAGAAAATAAGAGGCATTTTCACCAAGCAGCAGATTGCTTCTTCAGCTGCCCTTTATTGTTGGTTGCATTCTTAACTGGACTTCAAGGAAAACCTGGAGAAAGAAAGGACAGGAAATTATAATTATATGACTATACGAAAGCATTATCAGGGTGGAATGTTTACTGGTCAGTTCATCTGTTCTATAAACTGTTTTTCCCCCACACAATGCAGAACACATGAAAGATTGCCGTAAGTTTTCAGTATGGTCCAACTTGTATTTTTAAGTGTTGTTCAATTGTTTGTCCACTAGCACAAAATAAATCCATAGCAAGGGTCATAAAACAGAAACCAGATGGTAAATGAGGGCATGCATGTACAATGACGCACATTTTGTTCAGGCCATTTTATTTACACTTGATAAGTCACATTTTGTTAATAACCTTGCTTTTATGTTTAAAGCACAACAAAAATCTTTTTTTTTTTTTCTAAGGTTACTGGTTCATGGTAGATATCTTTTTACGATAATGTTCTTAATTGGCACAGACCACATAAAACATTTAATGAAGTTCACAGCTAATAATAAACTAGAAAGAAAATTTTCAAAAGACCTTAAGATCTATTCCTACAGTCTTTTGTTTCTTTATGCACCTTCCTACAGTAGCTGAACACTTACAGAAAGCTGAACACTTATGGAAACATTTAAATTGTATCGAATATCTACTCTTCATTTAATTATCAAACATCCACTTACTTGAAAGACAGAGAAAACAGTCTATACAAGTTTTCTGAGCTAGCTGTACAGCTGTACATAAAGAAGACATCAATATTTCATTATCAACCTGTGACTAAGTCCCACTGCCCCAACCCCTAACTGATGCTTGGAATATGGCAAATCAAAAACACCTCCAGCACCTTTTCTAGAATAAAGCCAAGAGGAGAGCTAAGCCAGCCTTTGAAGTGAAGCACCGTAGGAATTTTAGGAAGTTTCTTTTTAGAGGGTGCTGCACATATTACAACTTTTTAACATTGGTCATGCAAAGCACCGACACCCCACATCCCTGCTTTAACCCACCCACAGATGCACAGCTCTTCAAACTGACCATGTCACAGACCTCATCCTGCAAGCTCAGTCCCACTACGACTACTGTCCCTCACCTCTTCCCAAACCGCCCTGATCCTCTCTTAAATGTCACTGCACCAACAAGGCTCTGGCAGCTCTCACCTACCATGAGAGCAGGCATATCCTGCCACAACTCCCACTTCCCCAGGAGAAAACACTGTTTCCTCAGGCCAGGTCTGCATGGCTGAGTGACCACGACCAAGTGTGCTCCCATTGGCACATGTCGGCCCTTATTTTACAGCACTGATGTCTCTTTGTCTCCCAAACCTAGCATCTGCAAACTAGTCAGTGCTGGCGTGTGCTAGCTCCCACCAGCACCTGGGACACGTTCAGGACAATAGTAACCAGTCAGGGACACTGTAGGGCAGAAGAAATTGCATCCCAGTGCCCAGAAAAGCATCCTGCATTGGTTAATTCACTTTAGACACAGCTGCAGAGTCCTGCAGGGCACAGGTTGCTCTAAGCATGCAGCTGGGTTTTGCTTGAGATACCTTCAATATACATAATTCAGCCAAAGATACTCTTCTTTTGAAGGGGGCACCTAGAGCCAGTTCTTTCAGGTTCCATCCAACAGAGTATTAGAAACGACACACTTTGCCCTGAAGTGGAAACCAGGACTCTGTGCTAAATGAGCACAGCTCACTGAGCATGTAGTTTCCAAAAGTCAGTGCACTCAATGTGCAGCAGCAAACATGCATAGAAAGACACAAGCTTTAAACTCTGCCTCTGCAGTGCCTTACTCCAAGCTAGAAGAAAACCCTTTCCCCTACCAAGTTCGATGGTGCAGACCCTCTTCTTGAAGGAACATATATGTTTTTCCAGGAATCAAGTTGAGCTCCTATTTGCAATGAAACAGGGGGAAACTTCTCCTTTCACACAACAAAGCAGGCAGTCAAGAGCACTCACCTCAAAATAGGGGAAGCTGGATTCAGAGCACTCCTTGGCTTCAAACCTATGCTTATCACTGCAGTAGAAATTGTCCTAAGCATTAGCTGTTATGTTAGGCTGGGCAGCCTCAACCCTTCTTCCTAAAACTGTGTCATCATGCAAAAGTGAAAGTTGTCTTGAGGGGACCAGAGAAAAAAATGCTGGGAGATTCATGACTCCAGTACGTTGACTGGGCCACACATGAGCCAGGGTTACTAATAGGTTCAGCCCTTGTTCCCATGTATTTAAAGTACAGAAAGCAGCGCATTTGCTTGGTTTATGTGCTTTGAGGGTTAGCCAGCAACTGAGCAGTATTTTTCAAGACCACAGTTTCGTCCCTTGGCACTTAAATTTTGCTAGAATCCCACTTGGGGCATGTTTGCCTTTTTTGACCATGCCAGTGTCCTTCTCTAAGCTTAAGTTAATGGCTTGATTTTTCATAAAGCCAACTGCAGCTGACTTTGTTTTTTCAAGAGGAGAAAAATAATAGGCAATAAATCCCTCCATAAATTTTATATTTGTTATTTCAAAATACTGTTTTAGTCAACTCTTTAAAAACAGAATTGAGAAAAGATATTACAATTTCTGCCTATCCTTGAAAATTTCTGAGCATGAAACGCAGGAGTGGAAGAGATTTGATCTATCTTTTCAGCTCTGTTAGTATGAACATATTCTATAATATATAACTTAAGATAGCATTGTCACTATCTTCTGCTGTGAACAGTATCAAGGTAGTGATATAGTAATCAACAAGTAATGCTCACCTTAAAAATGCATGGCTCTTTTTTATTATTACTATATGCCAGCTACTCAACTGTTATATACCTTCATCCTGAGGCTAGCAGGATCCACTCCTCACAAACAGCCCATCTGATCAAGAATGGATTTTACACTCATAACGCTTCTAGAGGAAGGATGTATCATTGCCAATTTATGGAGAAAAAACCGGCTGCATTGGCTAGGGCTGTTTATCCACGGCTGGGCCAGAACCTGATGTAACATTTCTTGATCCCAGACCCCAACAACCACAATTGCTAAGCCATTATTTGTGTGATTAAGCACTATTGTTCTATTAAAACAATAAGAGTTTTGTCTATACTGGGCCATGATGGTATCAAATCACAGCACCACTTCTAGAGAGAGATTTTTCAAGTCAGAAAAAAACCCTTAAAAATAGAAATATACTTTGCAGTCCCCTCCCAAGTAGTGGGTCTGATCTCCTGTAACACTTCGTGCCTTCCAGCCCTGTTACTATTCATGGTAAATGAAGACATTCAGCTACTCAAAGAAAACAGAGAGTCACAAGAATTTCAAAATCCCTCTAGTATCATTATGAATGCTTCATAAATGCTTAGTGTTCTTGTTGCTGTTTAGACTTGATATTAGTGCTACTATAAAATGGTATCTCAAATGACTTTTATGTGTCTAAAGAAAAAAAAAAAGGAGAAATTCAATAGATAGGTTAGAGATACAGAAAGAAAAAAAGTGATCAAAGTACAAGGTCCAAAACCAGTGCCAACACAAGACCCTGGACATGAAGAAACAGGAAGAAGTAAAGAGTGGTACTCACCTTCCAAATCAGAGCTAACACTGCTCTAGGTTGTGTTAGAGCACTCAATAGCATTGGGACAGAGGCAGTGTAATAAACAGAGTATGAGATCTAGTTTCCATTTGTGGCATACATAAAAAACGGAAATGAGAATTTGGAGTTACATTTCTAGCAAAACCATTAATACTATTCATGGCTCTGCTCACTGATAAAGATATGTAGTGACACTTAAGATACTATAAATAACCGCTACAGATTATTAACTTCTACCACACGTAAAGAATTAAAAGCTATTGAAATAAACAGATACTATTAAAAGATTGACTGTGATTGCCAAAGGTGCATCAGGGCTTCCAAACTGAGATAAGGGGCAGAATCTCTGTCCCCAGGTGCTGCTAGTGTAACTCTGAGAGGCCACCCAACTGTATCAGGATGAGTCAGGCAGGCTAGGTAAGGAAAACAAGAGCTAACTCAGTAAGATCACATGATTAGTGAGGTGATTGCATACTACAATGAAACTAAAAGAGTATTTTTTTTGCCTTGAGATGGAATTATAAATCTTGTCCAGTTAACTGTGGTTAACAGATGCTATTAAGGACACGGGTGGCATTCATTCCCTCCTGCACCACCTGACTATTCATTCTCAATCCTCTACTGAAACAGCAGACTGCACTGCAAGTCTTGTTAAGCACCAACAACATGCTGGAAAGGGATTTCAGGGGGTCAGTCAAGAATGGGGGGATGCTGAGGCAGCAGCAATACGATCAAGATAGGCCTTAGCACTTCACCAGTACCTACGGCTTTGTCTAAAGGCATCCCCTTAGTTTAGATAATAGATACAATGATAATATTCCTATGGACACAGTCATGTATCAAGTATATCATGCTTTATTTGCTGATATTTCTGCTATGCTACAGCTATGCTATTGCTATTACGCTTCCTAGTCAGGAGGAAAGCAGAAACATCTGCAGTGATGTGCCCAAAGGTTAGAAGTCTGTGAAGGGCAGAACTACAAAGCACAGAATCTGTTTCAAGTCTTGTCCTCACCCTGACCACCACATGCACACAGACAGTTATTTTAAACAGATGGCTTTTCCTTAGTGTCCTTATGCAGTGTAACTGAGTTTTCTGTTCTATATTTTTAAAGTCTTAAGATGGCTCTATTGTGGACTGTCTTGGTATATCTATTTAAAGTGAATGAATGGGCTATGAGCTCTTGAGACAGATGTGGTGAGCTGTAATACTTAAAAAAAAAAAAAAAAAAAAAGAAAGAAAGAAAAAAAGAAAAAGAAAAAGAAACAGGATACACCATCAGTAAACTTGTGGTCTTATGCAAAAGCATCAAATGGTGTGAACAGAGTGGGCAGCATGCAGTCAACTTTCAACTTCGCTACTGTTTTAGGTAAAACCAAAAGATGCCACTTTTACTACTAGGGGGGCTGCTAAGGGGAGGTCCACACCTACAAGTTACAGCAATTTAACTTAATATTAAAATATCAAGGAAGCTCAAATCCCTGTGTGGGGACTTTCACGTTGGTTTTCAGCAAGTTACATCAGTTACAGGCACAAGCTAAACCAGTAAGTTAGGTTTAAATAGGCTTAAATTCAACATACAGAGTAATATTTATTTAACTAAAAGGAATTTAAACAGCTTTTTAGCCAAGCCAAAGTAAAGGCACATGTATCATTTTCCCCATTAATTAAAAGTGGGCTATTTTCTTTCTATTTAGGGCCAATAAACAGTCACATGTGAACAGTTCAACTTTGACATAGAGGCACCTCTATCAGTCTCAGTTCATCCATAAACTTTCCAGAGGCCTGAATGAAGGAGACTCATATTCTTTACAAGACTAGGACATTCTTAAGGGTTTTAGTAAGCCAGACCTCCCCTATTCTACCCCTCCTCCAAACCTACATCACATGCTGATAAATGCTTGCATTAAAGGGCCTCCACCTTCTGGCTGCTAGAAGGAGAGCCCTAAATGTGAGCAGCTGAAGAGAGAAAGGTAATCAGTAGCTAGGGAAAAAAAAAATTAATTGAGACTGTTCAAGTACAACTTCCCGTACCATATATCTTTTCTCTTTGTTCTGCCTTGGTCATGTCAGCTGAAAGCTCTTCAGGACAGAGTTTCTCTGCTCCTCATGTGAGGCTTTCACATGAGACCCTTTCTTGTGATTCTTGTCCCCGCATATTAGTGCAATCAGCCTAATAAGAATCCCAGATGCGGCACATAACTGCTGCACTTCGGCCCACATAGGTGCAATTGAGACATCTGTATGGGCTAAAGTTAACATCAGTATTCGGTTGCCCCTCCTGAAGACTCTCCCTTCCGAGTGGATAATATTCCTTGTAGGTTGCCAGTACCAGCTTATTTATTACAGGACACACAACTCAATTTTTAGAAAATTCTGAGCAAGTGACATGGTCAGGTTTCTCCAGGGTCCAACAAGACAAAACCATTTTAGACAGGAAAGGGAAAGGATGTTGGGCTTTCAGGCTGCCTAGTGCCACAGCTTCTGGTCCAGTCCTTGACCCCAAGCATCACATGGAGCATCACAAGCTGGCCGGAAAGTGTCGCATTTTTTGCCTTACCAGTGATGCTTATCTTGTGGAGCGGGGACTCAGCACAAGAGGGAGATTGTGGCACTGCTCCATGCGTGCAGGGTGCAAGCCCTGCTGTGCATTGGGAAATAATGAAAGTTCAGTTAGGCTCAACCAGTGTGGCTTGCCAATATTCATTCACCTTTGCTCAGACCTATTACACCTTTGGACAGCTGTTATCCAATAAACCAGGAGACCCACAATAACTGTCTGCACTCTTCCAGTTGAATTCACTCTTCTTCTGGATGAGATTGGGGCTTTGAAAGGCACTAACCAGACAGGGTCATTTGTGTCTCAACAGGGGAGAGTGCAGAGGGACGGCTAAGTGCATGCCGCATTGGCTGCTAAAGCTAAACTTCATATTAACAAGAGACATTGCACAGAGGTTGTTAGTGGCTCCACAGCTTAAGATATGAGAAAAAATTTCACCTACTCCATTTCATTCCTCTACCCCAAACCAGTGTAATCTCTAAGCAAAGAGCATGTGTGGCCATAGGGCAGAAGTGTGCAAGTTACTAATTGCCAAAATGTATTTCATTATTCTCAGCTTTGAGAGGAGACTCCACTGGGCTATTTACTACCAAGACATCATACATCACCAAATTAAAATAAAAGGGCATAGATATACAAGACCTATATATGTACTCTTCTTATAGGAACAGAGGTTAAAAGAGTAGGACTTTAGGAAAGAAACCAAGTGGATAAATGGACTCACCCGTATACATTACTAAGCTATTAGTTCACAGCCACAAAATACCTTGTAGATGCTGACAAATTGGAGTACAGGGTACAACATATGCTGATCTGACATAAAAGAGAAGCTTACAGAAATCATGAGGAATGCTAATGGAGTGTCACACGATCTATTACTTTGAGGAATCAGAAAGTCACCTGATTAGGAATGCTTAAACAGCATTTTGTTTAGCACTCTTAACCTCTTACTGTGAAATACAGTCAAGATTTTTGAGAGGACAGAATAAAATCCACATTTTTCCTCAGTTATAAATCTCCTAAAATAACGGATAACTTGATAACTGTGACACTAAAAACAAAGATTTCATTCTCAATGGCAATTCTAGTGTTTTGTGGAACTGGTTAACTCATCCTTCAGGTTTTCCCCATCCACTTCTGTTTCTGCTGCCTTACTTTACTGTGTTGGCATTTGTCTCTGTAAATGGAACCTCTGCTAATAATGGCAGTAAAGCTGAACATACATCTTTTAATTATTTCATACATGAAGATGATGACCTTTTACTTCCACTTTCCACTGGTCAGGGTAGTAAAATTTCCTACGAATGCATCAGGTTTAAAGCAAGATCTAAAGTGGCACTTCTGTTCATGTTCAAGCAGAGGCAAATGTTCAGCCATGCTTCTCAGTAGTTTTATCATAAAATTGTTTTGCTCTTTCCAGTTAAGCAAAACAAAATTACATACATCAAACATTTGATTAACATGTGTGACATGGGGGGATCCAGCTCTTTCGAAATTCTTTGCTCTTCAGCATGTTGAAGGTCTTCACCACCAAAGTACAGTCCAAGGACAGGAGAGCTAACAGCAATAAGAGCTCACATAGCCTTTTAAGTTAATCCTAGTCAAATCAAATCAAATTGATATACTTCTACAAGCCATCTAATGTCTTTAGGCCCTAAGAAAATTTTCTGGCAGTTACCTTAATCATTCACAGACCTGCAAACAACTCTTTACAGTCTTTCACAAATAAATTAACCAGGTCACATAGATCAAGTCAGGGAAAACAAGACAAAACAAAAAAATCCCTATCAGCATATCTTCTTGACTGATCACACTGTCGTATGCCCTTAAGGACACCGGACCAGGCCAAAAGAAGCCATTTTTAGTTATTTTAAAGCAAACATGGGGAAAGAATCAACTCTTCGGTTCTAAAAGGCAATGACTCAGTACACTTATTTTTAACTATTCTGTAACAAAATATTTTAAATTTTTGTTATTGTTTACCAATGGCAGCTATATTCTCTTAAAGCCAAGCTAGAAAAATAGATCTGTTTATTAATTGGATTATTAATATGTCCTAGGCTTTATTTACCAGGCTCTCTGACACTTAGAGACACTTATAAGCACTCTCAGAGCTTATCTCTGATAAGCTTCGTGATTTACTTTTTTTCTCCACAAAACTTATTTTTTTTTTACACTGGAAATTTTGTATAGTTACACTGTCCCAGAGAAATGTCTTTTTTTGAAGCTGTTAAGTCTCCCAAGACTCATGACAGAGTCAGCATTACATACACATCTCAATCAATTTTAAGGTAAAGGAGGACTGTAAGCATCTCTAACTTGTAATAAAGATCAGTAAGTATTGTACAAAAGATCTTGTATGATAAACCTGTGGCTTCCAAATAGATTTTCCCTTGGAAGAAGCTTTTTCACCAGATACAATTCTGTAATTTCCAAGTATTTCCCACAGTAGAATAGCTGCTCACAACACAATAGTTTCTCTACCCGCAGTGTCAGACAGCCAGATTGCAAACATCTGCAGCACACATTACAATGAACTCACAGGAACTACAGACACATATGAAGCTTGTCATGCATGTAAAGTTTTACAGACCCATGTTAGTCAGCCAAAAAGGACAGAAAATTTCTAAACATTCCAGAAAGTGAAATGTTAAAACACATTCCCTCTTCCCTTTTCCACCTTTGTACTATGTTTGTATCAAGAGAAGATAAAATAATTTTCTGTGGTCACAGGTACCATCGAAGGGAGACTTCAACTCCTACTACTTGTTATCATTTTCAGTATCAATGGCTGAATCAGATTTCTCACTTTTTCTGGTTTCTTGAATTTTCATAGTTGAAGATTGCAACAACTGCAATTACTTTACATCTAATAAAAGCAAACGTATCACCACGTGAAGAGGGAGAACTGTTTGTTCGTATTTCCCTTCTGAGCCCCCATTATTCTATACATTACCTCCCCCCCACCAAATTCACATCTTGTACCTATTGTGGTATAAGAAGTGGCTCTTCTTGTAGAGAGCACAGTTTTGCTGCTGACCTTTCTTCCTATAACCACAATTAAAACCTGGGTCAACTTTAGAAATATCTTGACCACACATTTACAGCCTGAGAAGTACTTACCAGTGCAGTAAACTGAAGGCAGCAACTGGCAAAACAATAAGGGCAGGAAGAGGCTTGCAGAAGGTGAAGTAATGGGAAGCTGCATGTCTGGCAGAGGAGCAGGACAGAGTTAAAAGAACAGAAGGGCAGAACAGGACTTGGGCTCCTTTTCCTAATTTGGCTGCTATAGTGTCTTTCTAATAGACTCATCTGTCGTTTTCCCTTTGATGGATGTAGAAAATGGTTCACATGTAACTGCTATTTTCCCACAGATGTGCTAATAGATCTCATGCAGGGAGAGAGCATGGACCAGTTGCTAATGGTCAGCATCGCAGCTCGCTCCCTGGTGGCAGTTTTCCACTCACTGCCAAGCTGATGCTCTTTAAGGAGAGAATGCAAATTAAAATGGTGTGCTAGATTACAGAGACAGACACACATGATAGTAGACAGACATGCTGCGTGATCCTAGCAGCTCATGCAAATTGCTGTCTACTGCACACTCACATGAGTCAGGGACGCCTGCCTGGTGCAGTGTTATGGTTTTGCATCTGTAGAAGTCTCTGATGACTCACAGCTCATAAGCAAGCAGGCCTGCAGAAAAGCTGGGGGAATAAAAAAACAACCTGGAGTCAGAGGAGAGCCAGCATCTTTCTTAGAACTGAGAAGTTCTATCAACAGACCCTGGACAGCAAAACAAATAAGCAGTTTTCCTTCTTTACATCTACTTATCTTTGTACAAGTTTCCCCTGGGAAGAATGATAAAACAATGGCAGGCTTCTGATTCCTTAACGCTGCAGAGGGAATATCTTAAACACAGGTATATACTATTTCCTAGAGCAATTTAGAGGTCATTAAAATATTAAGCCTCAACAAAAATATTAAGCCTAATAAAGAGAAGACCAGACAAGAGATTATTTGCCCTAACTTTTCTTATTAGATTTTATACTCATTTTCAGAGGTAACAAAGCAAGTTTCAGTCTGCTGACTGAAATCTATTTTCTTACTTAGCAGTCTACCAAGAAACACACACTGTCTGTACAACTGCATGAACATAGACAGCAAGCTTCTAAGACTGTTTATGAAACAACGAGAAGTTGACAGTACAGGATATGAGAGCAGTGTCACTGCAGTTAATTCCTATATCCCCTGGTTTTGGCACAGAGTGAGTTTTATTAATAACCAAGTACCTTCCTAACAATAAGATAGTTTGCAGCCAAGAGGTTAAATGACTTTTTTAAAAAAAGAATAATAGCAACAAAGATGTTTCTCATCAAAAGACTTGAAACACAAACATAGGTTTATTTGAAGATGAGCTATATATAAGAGTATACAAAACAGTGAGATAAATTAAAAAAGGGGAAGGAGTCTGTGTGGTGTAAAAGACAATCTGTCTTAATGAAAAAGAGGAAAAGCATCTTACAGACTGCTTTAGTAAGTAATATATTAAACAAGTAACTTTGATCTTTAGCTTGTTCAGATTATTTTGTTAGTTAAATATTTCTTATATGCAAGAATATCTAAGACAGGATTGCAGCTATACAACTATCCCACTTTCACAACTACAGAACATGGTGCTACTATAGGACTTGTGAAAAGCAAATCTTACCAAAAAGAATTGGTTGTGTTTGCAGGGCTCATTTTCTAACATACAATGCTCTAACGCTGTAAAATTCACATATTTGTAGCATCAAACAGTATTTCCTCCTGTAAAAGAGTAGAAAATCTAAAAATGCATACTTTATACAGATGTTATACCTATTATATTGTCAAAGAGTTGCCATTACTAGAAAAGCAACTGAAGCAGCTGCTGTTAGCTGTAACAGTTGAGAACCTCATCCTCCACCAGCCCTCTCTCTGGCTGTATGTTATCATCTGTGCATACACCCCCTGTTTCCATGGACATAACTGGTAGCATAACACCTTTCCAGTATCTGATTCAGGCCATCCCAAAATATCTGTTGCCCTAGAGAGTAATTTGCAGACAATTATTAAATTAATCCATGCCTATTTGCTTTGTATTTATAGTGGAAACTGGTAATAATTTCCCTTTCAGCATTTAATTATCAAATTTGAGCTTGTCAGAATTTCTGGAAGGGGTCTGCTTACCTCACCAATTTAACTCCAGTAATAATTACAAAGCTATGAGCTAGAGGTTTGGGGGTTCCTTTCCCCTCCCCCAGAACAGCACAGTGTTCAGCACTGAAAGACTCACTGCTGCTGAAATCACATTTTCAAAACGGTTCATGCCTTTTCAAGCTTATTTGCAGGTACGAACTATATTTATATGAGCGCTAGTATACCAGATTATCTGTGCTCAAGCCAGAGATTACACTAATTTCTGAACCAATATAATTGAATCAGTGCACAAATTCCCAAAGGAGCCGATTTTGAAACACAGACATCAAACAGCAGTTTGCACCTTGCAAGAGCCGTTACTCAACACTTTAACCTAAAAACCTTCTCTCTCCTCTTGCTTCCAAATTGTGACCTGAGAACAAGATCAGAGAAAGGCCCCAGCACTCGCCTTCGTCCCCCTCTCACTCCAGGGCCCAGGTATTAGTGAGCATCTCGCTCTTGCCCTCACTGTCCCACCAAGTGCCTGCAGTGCGGGAGGCACCCGGGGCCTCTAGTCTCTCTCTCCATTTTCATTATCAGACCTCCCAGATGCCAAACTCTGTGCTTCCAGAAGGATATCAGCGTCAGGAAAACTCTGAGCAGCTCTCTGCTTAGGATCAGTCCTAAGCCCTTTTGGGATGCATATGCCAGGGGAACGCCTGCCTTGCCTGTGTTAGGCATCCTGTGGTCGCACCTTGCACACCAGCCCCATACAGAATAGGGGCAGTGAAGATGCTCAGGGTCTTCATCCAAGACCTCCAAATACTCATTAAAGCTGTAAGAAGAGATATAGGATCAGTTCTTTCCTTTAGCAGAAAAACTGGAAATCTCCCATTGCCCTGGCTGAGACTCCAGAGTGGATTTGCCTGCGCTGGTGCATCAATTAAATGAAATAATAAAACCTTTTGGACTGCAGGGAAAAAGCAAGCAAGATCAAAAATGTACAATTTAAGGGGAGGAGTGCTCACTGAAAAAGGAAAAAAATTAAAAAAAAAAAAAAAAAAAAGAATTCCAGTTCCTGCCCCGATGCCTACTTAAGATAAAAATACACTGACAGTCATTAGGGCAGGGCCTGGAAACCAAGAGTTTTAGGAAGGGTGCAGCGGTTTCAGGAAGTATGTGTTCATGAGCTTGGTGAAGCAGCCCATGAGTAAGCAAGCTAAAGTAGGCAAGATATCATAAAGCAGATGAGATTATTATTATTTTGTAAGGAAGCTATTTCATGAACCGTGTGATAAGGCTGGAACGTCATCGTTATTCCGATTTGGATGACAACAATCACTATATATCCAGGTGGTAAAGGGTGACTCAAGCCCCAGTTTAGCAAAGATATGTGATGTAATTTGCTCCACTGACATCAAATCACTTACATGTATAAGCTGCTTTTCCTCCCTCCCACTAGCAAACTGAGAAATTTCCAGGCAAGCTCCTAGTTCAAACACTGGGTCCTTGAAAAACAAACAGAACTCATCAATGCATGTTATAAGAACCAGCATCAAGACTATGGGTTGGGTGGATATACATACTACCTTAGCCTACCAGGTGGGTAAAAAGAATCTAGCAATGAATGATAGGCTATGAATAAAAGCCCACCTGTAACAATGCTGGTTCAGATTAAGGAAATTATGGTCAGTGAGAATGGAGACTAAGCAGGAGAAATGCTATGACTTTTATAAAAATATAAAAAAGAAGAGAACAACACAGCAAAGAAAATACTTAACGTCAGGTCAAAGACCACTTCAGCTGCATGTTTAGCAAACATGCAGATATACCCACTATCAGCCACAACTCAATCTGTTTGACCATGTCACATATGTTTTATTTAGTTATTGGTCTCTAGAACTGATTTCTACATTGAAACCCATCAATCTGCCTCAGGTGTGGTGAAGAATATATATATATCTCAAAAGGAATGGAAAATTCCTGTTCTAGCAGATTCTGGATGGGAACTGTTTGTGCACACATTTCATGCACTCCTGAGTCTCTCGCACAAGGCCACCACTACTCTGTGTGAAACATCTTCTTCCATAGTAGAGATTGAAAAGAGAAGCCGTTTTAACAGTAGCGGAAGGAGCTGTATAAGGAAATGTATTGATATACATAACATGTAATGTCAATATGTGTTAGCTCCTGGTATACTGAGTTTGGTATGGCTTTTGTGGTAGACCAAAGTGGGCATACTGCTGAATCACTAATATGAGATTTGTGCTAATTTAAGATGATAGGGTTATTTTCTCTTTGTAGGAACTAAAAATATAAAATATCTGAACAAGAATAGCTCAGTTTTGCACAGATTATTATGCCTGGCAGATTCTTCAGATGTTGAAACATTTTCCCCATTGCTGAGAAACTCCAGATCATTAGTAAGGAGAATATACATAAATCACAGGTGGGAGAGTACAGGCTAGAGAAAGAGTCAAACATTTCATCCCATTTGAATGCGGTCAGAGGAAACAGCAGCAAGGGGAGCGGTGATTCAGAGAAGTGAGACAGCAGATGGCCATCAAAACAACCAGAGTAATTCTCAAGGGAAACTGTAATTTCTGCTGAGCTGTAAACATCAGTGGTGTGGGTATTTCCACACCCCCACACTTTGATCCTGACCCCATATATGCTTAGATGTAAGTTGCACTTTCTGATGGGACCACTCATGAGTTCAGCTCAACAAATATCTATGTGTTTTCAGGATTAGTTTTTTTATCTGGACTGACCAAGTCTGTTTTGTTGATATTACTAGTGTTTATAGCTGACGTTCTTTCATCTCTATCACAAGAGAAAAAGTTACCCACTGCCTCAACTCCTCTGACCCAGTAATGGATGATTTAGATAAGTTACACCAATAAGCAATCATAGTAATGAAAAGTCAGTACTACATTGACCATTTACATTGAATAGAAAAACAGCACAGACATAAGAGCAATGAACAGCAAAAGCAGAAGACCTGACAATTTTTAGCAGCTTTTTTATTTAATCTAACACTCAGGTATTGTACAGTACAACAGCTAATCTCCAAATACATTGCCTTTCCTGACTTAAAATAAAGGGCCAACTTGAAAATATGTCTGCCAAATTGATGACATAATGTATGTCATAACAAAACATAAATATCTTAACAGAAAACTAATTCTGTGTAAGTTGTTTAGATTATCTGTACATATATTCTGTAGCTAGGTGCAGACAGCTCAGAAAAAAAGAAAATCACACACGTACTCCATGGGTATTTTTAAAAGTAGTTTCCTCTCTTTACTCAGGAACATCCTGGGAGTGGCTCCTGTGTATAATAACATTTTCAATTACAGAGAGGAACTGGCAAAACTGTGGTTACTCTTCAGCTAGACGTTTTCTTACAGAGCAGTAACATGCCCATTCAGAGAACTGTATGGCTGCCCTTATCATTTCCTTAGAGTAAAAGGAAAAGAATTTAACAGGAACCCTTCAAAACTTTCAGTGATACAAGCATGCGCTAAATTTCTGCAGAAGGACAGAAATATTCATGCCATTAACGAATATCCTCTACTATGTAATCAACAAAAAATTCGAAGATGAATGGCTTCTGTTTTCTGTTTGGGCTATCTGGATATTTAGCTATGTTAATGTGAGATGTAAGGACTGAACCCTTCTCAGGACAAAGCAGGAAGAAATTCAATTTGTGTACTTCATATCTCTACAGAACTGCCTTGTCTTACATGAACATAGTGGAGAGTATATTCAAAAAGCTGAGCCCATGAGTTTCCACAAGATAAGGATATTGAATTACAGGAGGATGGTGATACAGAGGTTGTATCTGCTGCCTAACTATAAAATCTCCATGTGCCCCAATGGTATCCAATAACTGGTACTGCAATAAGAGATGTCGCAGTTGGAATTCATCAGGAAGGCCACAATACGAGGAGAACTGGAAGACTGCAATAATCTCATCTCTCAAAGTACACTGTCTGCATTTAACAATAATGATCCCTAATAAAGTTAGCTGGAGGTAATAATTAAAATAATAGCAGCCTTGAGAATCTTGTAATGTTGCTGTTGTTGCTCAAGTTTTCTTTGTTTTGTGGACAGATTTAAATGTCTAGTCATTAATCTTGAATTTTATTGAAGAAAAGATACAGTAATGATGGCTGGAAGCTGTAGATAGAGCAGTCTTGTTTAACTTAAATTTTGCAGATTGGAGTGATGTTTCTTCTCCTTTATTGTAAATGATCTCAATAACCAATAGTATAGAAGCACAAGACTCAGCTCCCCTTACCATGATTTCTGAGACAGTTCAATGATTGCTTTGGCAGGGTGCTTTCAGACATAGGTACTGTTACCTGAAGGTGAGCTCACCAGTGCAGTTACATAATTTTTACTACGTAATCATCATCAGTTCTCTTTTATATTACACTCACTTGCCAGAGAGGCCTGAGAATAACATCAGTCCACAAGATACATCTATAGCAGGATAATAATCCAGATGATACAGAACCAGGTGGCTTTACAACCTGGCTCAGTGGTTGTGCTAGAGCTAGGGAAGAAGGTGCAGCAGGAATGGTCTGAGCTTCTATCCATTTTCTGGTGGATTTGGGCTTAATTAAGATCAAAGCATGGTCCTTCATCCGAGCTTTCCAACTGGCCTGGCAACTTGCTCAACAGAGAACATTCATCAAAAAATGTAAAATACCCTGTCTGGAAGCAATCACACAGTGGACTAGCACTACTCAAAATGAAGAATTTCTACTCTTCAGAAATTCTGAGGAAAACGAGAGTCCCTCTGAGGCCCGAATAGGAAAGCAAGGGCAGCCTTGTTATTCCTCCTGCCTTGGGATGCAGACTTGGACGGGCCTGAGAGGCTGTGTTGCAGCCAGTGCTCCAAGGTTTTGGAGCTCCTGAGGGCAACGCCAGGCACCTCGGGCCCCATAGGCCTGTCGCATCCATGGCCTCATGTGCCACTGGTGTGGGAGGGCTCTGGTAAAACCACAGCCTGAGAGCACCCGAGCTCTTGGTGCAGAGGCAGCCTACCCTCAACAACAAGAACAGGCAGGAAGCCAGGCAGACTTCTGTTTTTGTGAACAATAGGAACTGATTGACATTTTCCCATAAAATTTCCATTTCACTGGCAAAGCCATAAACTATGGTTTAAAAGGAAAAAAAAAAAAGTTTTCAGGAATGAATAAAGAAAGTTTCTCTTTCTATGTGCAAATCAGGATTATTCTATCCATCTTTAAAGAAAGGACCACTAGATCCAGTAAACCTCCCAGTATTTACTCTTCATTCTGATCTGAAATTCAGGCCTTTTGACTTGATAGACACCTTCCTCACCAGGATCCCATTGCTCTCTACCCCTGCCCCTTTTAACCTTCTCTAAAGCACCTGGCACCTTTCAGTCTCCGACATATCAAGCTCTATTACTCATTCATTTGTTCCAATTCTTAAGTCTTATTGCAAAAAAAACAGTTCATCTCTACATAAATGATTAAAAGTTCTTTTATATATATATGTACATCCAGTACTCTAATTCTTGTGTTTTTAAGCAAAATTTCAGACTAGAATAGACAAAATATCAGATGGGGAAATCAATCATTAATGAAACAAAAACCTCAAAAACGCAAGTATACAAAAATAAATTGAATTAAAAACCTAGAGATATTTAGAAGACTCACTCTCTGTTTTTAGGGAGAATTTTTTATTTACACAGTCTATTTATGTATTACTCTCCAGAATCAATCAATTACATCTTAATCAGTGCATCTTCACTGCTCTCCTGTATTTCTGTTGCTACCTTCTTTCCTTTATCTCAGAACAGTAACTAGTCACAAGCAACTCTCTTCAGACTGATCACACTATTTTGATGGTATACCTCCATCAATCCCTTATTTCAGTACTTTTAAGGCAAATATCGTAATTGCTCTATTCTCAACTTGCATCGTTAACCCATTAACAAGCTCTATGGAGAAGAGAAAATACATTTACCGTAAACAAACTCTCCATACCAACATCTGAGTAAACGAAACACCATTTCCCCCCCCACCTGGGCTAGCATTAGGACAAAATACGGTACCTGTCTGGTTCCTGCAACAGCGAGGACAATGCCCGTGTTAATAATAGTTCAGAAAAATACAGACATTCGAAGCTTGAATGACTGTTTATCAATGAGGTGACAAAAATATGCCTCACCCTTAAGTGTTTTCACAAGACGTCCAAGATGAAAATAGGAAAGCAGTGGCAGTCTTGAAAAAAATAAAAACAAGGAAAATCACTTACTGTACTTGGTTCTGCAGAGGTATTCAACACAAACATCACCCTTCCTTGTCCAGCTGCCAAGTGCTAGAGCATGAAATGAGCAGCTGTTTCCTTCAAGCTGGGGCTGTGTGTCTTAAGTAGTCACATGCCCCTCCTGATAAATCTCACTGCCGTGCCAGGAGGTCAGAATCTGAAGATCATTATTCCCCTTATTAGAAAATCCTTTTCATAACAGCAGCCTTTGCTAAAGCATTTGACTGGAACGTGGCGCTATGTGTTCCATAACTTACTTTTTTTTTTTAATGACAAACACCAAAGAGCAGATAAGCCTTAATCAACAGTAGGGGCAGCACAAATGGAAAGTTAAACACATCCCTGTTGATTACTTCAGTTTTGTTCCTAACTCCACAATTTGCTCTGTTTAAATTTAGTCTTAACGTCAGGAACAGGACAATTTATGACACTACGGCGTTTATAGCATCTTTAAGCCCAGGCTACTACACAGAGCATGCAAAACATGAACAATCCTACTTTTGAGGATTAGTTGGATTTAAGGGGAAACATCCCTATCTTTTGTGTTTGGACAGGAGAGCAATAGGTGCCTTACTAATACTGGAGATGCTTATTTTTCTGGTATCTAGCATTTTTACAGCATGGATATGAGGCCCTGTTGTGCCAGACATTGTCTAGTCACATAGCGATAGCTCTTTTGGGGTGGGGACTACCAGTCTAAACAGTGAGAATAAAATGGAAAACAAAAGCATCCTTATCCCCATGTTCCCAGACGTAAAACAAATGAAGGAGAAACACTGAAGCAGAGACTTTAACAGATTCTGGGAATTTTCCAGGGAGCTATGTAGCCATACCCAAATGAAATTCAGCTGCAACTCTGTCCCTAATTCCTTTCAGCTTGGTCACATTTTTAAAAGGTATTTAGGTGTTTAAAGACACACAGTCAATGGGATCTCAAGGGTGAGGTGCAAAACCCTGAAATGCTTAATTTCCATCCCATACACTATGCTGAAATTCTGATAGCAGTTTACTTTAAAATGACTTAAGAGCATGCACAGCCAATTGCTGTAGCTCAGTGAAGGATGTATAGTACTTTATTGTTTTGCAAGCAGATGCAAGATTGCACAGTCTCACTGGATTATAAAGTGCATTACAGGGTACTATTTTAAAAGCCAACCTGCACTAACAGTAAGTATTGCAACTGAAATGTGAACAAGATAAATGAATTGCTTGGAGCTAGATAACTGCTTGTTAAAATTATTAAATTTTATTGCATCTAGCTGGCACATTTACTAGAAATCAATGAATGCCTTCAAATCACAGAAGATGGTGGCTGTAGGGGGAAAAAAGGGTAATTCAGGTTGCTTCCTTATCCAACTATTCATATTACATAAACCTGCACATGGTTATGAAACCATGCAGCCATCAGCACGGCCAGTATGGCCTGAGGCAAGAAGGAAGGCCTCATGCCAATTATCTGTGCCTCTGCTGGGCTTGTTTTCTTGCTACCATGTGAAACTGCTGAGTTTCCTTGAAAAGTTTTTTTGGGGGGAGGTGGAATCCCTCCCAAACTATGCTGTCCCTCATAAGCCAGCCAGATGTGGGGGGTATGCAGCACGTCGAGAGGCCCTGGTCCTGAGGACGTGAGGACCTTCTCCGAGGATGCGAAGTCCTTCTGCGAGGATATGCGGGCCAGCGCCCCGGTGCAAGCCCCATCCAGCCCTCACCTGTGCCGCCTGCACCCCAAAACCTCGACTCTTCCCTGGCAACACGTCAGGGTTAGGCATGCAGTTTGTTCCTGATGCTCCCGCACCCTGGTAATGCAGGTAAAAGGCACATAAACCAGCACGAAGCGTTAGTTCAAAGCCTCTTCGGGGCACGGCTGCAGAGGCAGGTTACTGGGTGCCACGCGAGGGACGTGGGCACCGGGGCCGCCGGCCCCGCGGCAGAGTCGGGGCGCTGCCCGGCGGCCGTTGCGGCCGTTGCAGCCGTTAGGGCCCGCGCAGCGCGCCCCCCCTCCACAGCGGCACCGCGGCCCGCCATTTCGCGGGGCCCAAGCGTGGCGGAGCCGCGGGGCGGCGAGCGGCAGCCCCTCACCTCCGGCGGATCGACCCGTCGCGGGGAGCCGGAGGGCGCTGCCGCGGCCCCGGCCCCACAGCAGCCCCCAGCGGCCCGAGGTGCCCGCTGCAGCCCGGCGCGGCGGCTACGGCCATTTCGCCGCCGGCACCTGGGCTCCCCCCGGCCCCGTCAGTGCGCCTCCGCCGCCGGGGGCAGGGGCGAAGCTGGGGACCGTCCACTCCACCGGGGTCCCACGGTTGTACCGACTCAGCAAAGTTTTCACCTAAGGGATGTGGATTTGCGAAAACACTTAACCATTGCGCGATGCTGAGCCTCGGTTTTGCATTTGTAGAAGGGTGCGTAACTGCTGTGCGAGGAAGAATGCTTATAGAAAAGGGGGTTAATGGCTATATAAACAGCAAATGTTTGCTGCAGATGTGCCGGGCCTTGTTTTATCCCAGCGTGCGCTAGGGCTTGGCAATGTGTCTGCAAGTGGCTGCTCTTGGCAAGGCTGAGACACCGTGATGCGGCCGCCGCAGAGCTCCCTGGAAACTTTCATCTGGCCTGTAAAGAGAGGAGGAGGCCAGCCTACGTGGGACTTCGTGCTGCTGGGCCTTGTGAGCAGCTGAGGAGGTTGTAAAAGGCAGGTAAAGGAGACAGTACAAGCTACAGAGTTAAAACAGACATAAAGCCATGAAAAGTGAGTTGGTTTCAGTTGAGGACGCTGATAGGATGGTAGTGTCAAAGAGAGATGTTGAGCTGTCCCAGCAGAACTGAGCTGGGGACTGTTGCAGGATGCCAGCTCAGCGATGGCTGCACCCAGCAGCAGGTGTGAAAATCAGGCCTGGCTCAGAGAAAGGAGAAAGCACTGCTGTGCTTTAGGGCACTGCCATTGATCAGATGAGTTACCTTTGACAAATGCTGTTTGTTTCCCCTAAACCACACTTTTATTTGAGGTTGAGGACAACAGAACTTTATACATAGCTTTAAAAAGAAAGGTTCCTAAATTTTTTTACAAACTTCATTATAAAAGATCTTGATCTCTACTACTATTAACAAAAAAAGGTAGAAATGTGTTACACAATAATTTACCCTGTCCACACAATACATTGTACGTCTTTTGGTTATGCAATAACACCCTTTTACATTTATCAAAACCCTTTGGTATTTATCATTGATTAAATACTTGTAGTACCCAAGGCCATTTCAAGCAGGACACAGAACAACCAGAGTCATCACATTCTGCCCTGAATAGCTGACTATTTTTATTCGGTAGTCATGCTCCACATAGGGATGTAATTTGGTAGTAGTGACTGAATGGCAATATTCCATCAACAGCTTGAGATACGCTCCTTGAAAAGAAAAAGAGCCTTTGTACTTTCTCAAATGAGTGGAGAAATAAATGATTTTATGTGGTTAAGTAAAATTATTTTTTACTTTACGGTTAAGATTGCCATAAACTCTGTGGTTCATGTGGGGAAAAAGCTTCCCACTAGCTCATGCTAAATGTTCAAATTTAAGTTACCGTTATCAATAATTTTGATATAATCCCTGAAAATAAAACTCCCCCAAAATTTATGTTTCTTTTTTTTTGATTCTTTCCTTTGGGAAAAAAATACTGCCATACAGATAAGAGTAAGATAGGAAATACAGACACAGTGAATACAATGTTTGCTGTGTCTATCAGATAACATCTCCGTATGAGAGGAACTTTGCTGTTTGTTACACAATGGTACATTCTCTTTAAGTTGAAGAAACAGCTCAGGACTTGACTGCAAAGGGTATATTCTTTTTTTTCCTGTGTACAATGATGCCTCAAACAGAAACAAGCAAATGAACATAGATTTCTCAGACATATTAGAAGAAATATTGAACAGTAACACAAAAAATAAGTACAGTTAGTGTAGAACGGTGATAAGAAAAGGTACGTGTAATGTTCAAAATTTAATGCTAAACAAATAGTATGGATAGCTTCTAAAAAAGTTACAAAGAATTAAAGAATGGAAAAGGCACCGTTTTCTTTTGATTCAGTTCAAGGTAAGGAAGTAATTTGCTTTTATTGATGCTGAATAAGCAGATCCAAAGCCTCTCTTTACTAAACGTTTTATACCTTGTTTTTAACTATTGTTTCTCTTATCCTTTTAGACATATTTGACTACGTCATGTTTATGTGTTATTTAATTAATTGTAGGTGCATTCATTAGTAAATTGAATACTGATAAAGAGCATAGCTCAGCATCAGTGCTTTGATATTGTGCTAAAATTTTGGAATACAGTGTTAATTTGAGAATTCCTGGCAATTATGGAGGTATGCTTTGTGGATTGCATGAAAATGTCTTTTTCTATTAATGTATTCTTCTGGAATTTGTGTAAGAAGAGGTAAGGTTCTCAACTGACATAAATGGACCCTCAAGGAAATTAAGTTAGGTTATACTACTGAATGTCTGCATCATTACATCTGTTTCTTAAATATTTGCAGTATAGTTTAGCTGCATCTTTTAGCATATGTGGAATCCATATCTAACAATCAGTGCCTAGTTTGCTGATCCACCTCAGTGCCTCAGATATTATATACCCTTCACTATCAGTAGAAGTGATTGAAAGCAGATCATGGAAGCCTTCACTAGGCAGGATGTTTTATAAATACCTAAGTGTGATTAAAATGTCTGCTATAAATAGTCCAACAGCTCTCACACTAAACTGCCAGCTGAAGGGCAACTGAAGGACATAATGGAAAGTAAATTTCACTGAGAATATTTTAACTAGGGCTCTTGGCTTTTCAATACATTAAATTAGTTTGAAACATCTATAGGATGTGTTAAATACCTACCAAGCTAAGGGAATCCTAAGTTGTTGAACATGATATTTGGGGCTCTAGGGGGCACAGTAGTACTGTAAATGCAGACACTGAAGGGTACCTCTAATAGTCACGTTATGGCTGAGAAATCAAGAACTGTGAAGATAGGGTGTCATCAGATTAGTTCATCCTTAACTCTCATCCTTGAAATAAGTCCTTCCTTTGTATCAGCAATTATTTGTAATAGGTGGAGCTTATGAGTGCAACCTAAGTGGTTCTAGGTGAATCTTAGAGTTGAGGTTGCTACCTGCTTTCTATTGGAAAAAAAAATTTTGGTTGCTTTTAAGTGCATGAGAATGTAGTGATTTAAGCTGAAATTCTGTCTGCTGTATACCTGTCTGAAATTGGGAGTTTATGGTGACTTAAGCTAAAAAATTTCATTTTCAGAAGTCATGGAAATTGTTTTGTTTTGCCATGTTAAACGTTTCTTGTAAGAAGTGACACTGAAAAACAGTAATGCTTCTAGGCTCTGAAGCATAGACCTGACGTTTGACAGATCAGTTGTACGATGGGATATTTTTGACGGCCTAGTAAAAAGTCAGCCCAATTGTAAGCTTTTGACTAGTGTTGTCACTTGCTCAGTAGAGACTTGAGTACTTGCTACTGTGACTGCTGAATTCTCTGGGAATTGAGCTGAGCTGTCACACTGTTCCTTGTGCCGTGCCCCAAAGGGGCTGCTACCTCTCCTCCCAGCTGTCCTCCCATGACTTTCATAGGCCTTGGTGAGAAGGAGATTGTCTCTGCTGGGCTCTTAGGTTTTTCCTAAAAAAGGTGTAAAGATGCCAGAAGAGATGGATAGGAGGGAAAACTGTATGAAGAAAAGTGTGAAACATGTGAAGCATGGATGTACAAGAGTAAAGAGGAAGGATACAGGAGGTAGACAGGGGAGGTGGAAGGAAGAAATTTGAGGGTAAGGGTGGATTGCATAGGAGTATTGGGAGCAGCATGAGCAAACCACTTAACACCGGTCTTTGCACTCATTTACATCCTTGTGTACCCCTCCCCTTTTCTTCTTCTTTCCTCTTCATGTCCAGCTTAAAGTCTGTTGTCCAGTTTGTGAAAATGTTGTGTAGTCACAGCTGCAAATTGATGGTAGTTGTAACTTAGCTCATGTAATATTTTTTGAGATACAGGGAGAAATTAGATTTTAGCGATTACAAATTTAGCACACAAAACAGTGGATAGTCTTAATTTTTCTGTACTTTTGACCCTCAGATTTTAAAGGGGATGACACAGAATAATGAAGTGATTTCTTTTTTCTTTTAATGAATATTGAATTTCACTACAGAAATAATAATAAAAAGCTAAAGTCCACTTAAACAAAAAGCAGACCTACAAAAATAACTCCCCTCACAAACCCCCCAAAGTTCACAGGAACTGTATTTCCTTCCTTATATCAACATATGTGAGAACTTTAATTAATAAATTAGCTGTTACTATTAAACTAAGATGCTTTTTACTTTCAGTTTATTTTCCTTAGTTCTTTTTCACAGAGAGAGGTCACAATTCTTGTTTTTCTATCTGTCCTGCAGGATATGTTTGTAAGTAGAAACACCTGGTCCAAAGCCTACAATGTAAATTGAGCACTAATTGACTGTTGTTGCAGAGAGGAGGCTGTTTTGGAAAATGAGCAGACCCTCAGTGTTATCTGATTACCTCATATCAGGTAATGTGTGAGTGTGTCAGTAAGTCTGCCTTTGAGCCAATGTGTTGTCTTCAAACATGGAATTGCATCAAAACGTCTTTTGATGGTAGACTGGGTATCTGGTTAGACTGGGATCAGAAATTCCTTATATGCCTTGAAAAGGACCAGCAAGTAGCCAACAGTATGCAGCATGAGGCATTTAGGTTTCCAGTTTCTCAGTCCTTCCAGCAAGCTCTTCTCATTTAATTACCTGTTAGTTATTTGATGATGAGTTTGCATGCTGCTTGGGAGTTTATCCATGATGCTTCTCATTCAGTAGTCTGTCTTCCATTTTTATGAAAGCGGCAGGAGTTCATGAAGTTAGTCCAAAGCAACTGATAGTTAAACGAGAATGTACTTGTGATGTCTTCAGTTACTGAAATGGAATGTGGATTGTGCTCTTCTTTTAAAAATAAATGATGAGAAAATTTCTTTTGTAGTCCTTGAAGTAGTTAGCACAGAGATGGACAGATTAGTGTGAGTAGTTCCATGCTGTCAATACTAAAGAATAGCAGCATTGCCTTTGCTCAGGGATAAGTGGTGAAATTGTGCTATGCAGTCACAGCAAGTGGAGAGAGTCTCTTCTATTGCAAAAACAGTATGTTTAAAAAACAAAACAAAACAGAAATCCTTCAGTGCCTTATTTCCAACTAAATTGAATAGCTGTATGCCACAAGTTGGATATGCTGGTTTCATAGGCAGAGCTTGAAGACTGTATATTCCTACATATGTATGTTCCTTCTAGTTCTAGTTATGGTAGCATCACTAAACACAAATCAAATCTGTCATAAAGGATACTGTTTCCTTTGCTACCTAGATTGTTGTGACATTAAGGATTTCTAAACACACTTGAGCACGTAAGAGACTTGTATTTACCATCCTGATTGTGGACAACCTGCTAACAGGGGTGGGGCATTGCTGCAATGTTGAATATTCTGTGGCTGTCAGTTTTTGTTGTCTTCTCTACAGCAAGGGTAAGTTTGAGTCAGTCAGCAGTTCCTTTACCACTAAGAAAACTTCAGCAAGGATGTTTGTTTTCTCAGTTGATCCAAACAAGCTATGACATTGGTGCTATTTTTTGAAGAGCTCTTTATCACAGCCTCTCTCAGATGTAAAGTGGAACGTTAGTTGCACAAGAAGTTTTCAAGTCAGTGAACTTCTGATTTTTAATGTGTTGTTTTCTGTTTTACAGAAAACACCTAGCTTTCTGGGATTTTTGTATTTTACTTGTCTCCTTGTCTCTCCTGTTTTAAGTTCAACAGCTTTCAGCTTTGGCTTGTATAGATCACCTCTGAGTACACTTTTCACTGAAAATCTACACTAGAGACAACATTATTCTATGAATTGTATTAAAATATTATCTGAATATTTTTCATTTCTTTACTTAGCAATTATTTATGTTACTTTTCTCAGTCACTGTAATTATACCTGTTCCCCTCATTGGTATAAACTTGCTTCCTTCCTAAGCTATATGCTTAATTGACTGAGCTACGATGTGAATTGCTGAAGCAAGATATTTTGAAATAGGCCAGTAAAGTTCTGAATAAGACTATCTATGTTATTCTATAATGAAATAACAGAAGATATGAATTACAGACATTTTGTTTATATTGCAGCTAGAAATACGGTTAAAACAAAACACCAGGATCAGATTTAGCAGTAGGATAGCTATTTAAAAGTTTACTGTCCACAGAAATTCTGTGCTATAGTCATTATGTATTTCTGTCAGTAAATACAGTTGCTAGAATACTTGTGGAAAATAAGCAAAGACTGGCATAAGCAAGATTGTAGCCAGTGTTTGTTGGACTGTGTTTTTATGTTGCATGGTTGTTTGAAACAGGTATGCTTGTGAGCAGTGCCTGGAGTGGTACCCACAGGCACCCCATCTCACTTTGCAGATTTTGCACTGCACATTCTGTAACATTTGCAACATAAATGATACTATTAAACCTGATATTCTTGCAGTGTCCCTGGCTTTCATCCTCCTGTCTTGTAAATGGGAAGACTAAGGTAGAGGAAATTTATAGCTTGTCTAAATCTACACAGGAGAGTTAAGGCATGGCTGCACATAACCTTCCTGGCACCTGGTCTCTCTCATGACAGCCACAGAACTAAACTTTGTCTGACTTCATTCTCCTTTTTGAGGAACACTGGGACATACCACAAAAGGCTGAGCACTTTTACTAAGCAGAGATGACATTTAATACAACACTAATCTGAATGAATACTTGAAAATAGTGTTTCTGAGTTTCTGCTGGAGAGCTGTTTCCAAGTTTTTCCCAATGCAATATGGTTGAAATCTGTCATCAGTGATGCACAATGTTTATAAGAAGGGGCCTCTTATTCCCTCTTCACCTCCTTCTTGCTTGAATTGAGCATCACGTAGGATTGTAACTATTTTTTATGAATCCCTTTATTATCCGTGTCAGAGAGTTTTCCCATAGCTAAGTACAAGACATATTCAAACATTTGCATTATACATGAGAAGTAAAAAATGTTTTGTTTTCTCTTGTTAATTTTGCGGTGTATGTTGCCAGCACTTAGGTCACAGCAGTGCTTGGTTTGGCAAGTCAGTCTCCTCAGTGAGAGCTGTGTGAGCTGGTACTGAGTACCTGTATGTTACACTGAAGCAATACCCAGAAGTGGAACAGGCATCACATCTTGCAGCTAAGTGTAGTCCATTAACTGTCACTGTACACGAGTGGAAAAGACAGTCAAGTAACTGACCAAGAAGAGAACAGGAAACAAACCTATTTCTTTCCTTCTAGAAAGAACCTAAACAATTTTGTAAATGACTTTTGTCAAAATGTTAAAAAGTAGTACTCGGCTCCCCTGTAATCAGCAGCACTGTAAGCATGTGCTTACACTATAAAATGAGGCTTGGAACAAAAATATCTAACCCAGTAGAAGTAGCAGGCAGAGTGTCTGTTACGCCCAACATACTGCGTGTTTACCAGTCGAGCTGTGTTCACCCAGCAATCTGTCTGAGTCGGGCTGCATTGTGTGCAAACATCTCAGGGTCCTTGTTTCCCCCAGACTTCCTGTGGGGGGAGTGAATTTCGATCTGTCTGTGCCTTCTGTGTACACTGTGAAGCAGCCAGTGCGAAGATGAGGAAGAGGATTTTGCTTCTGTGCTCGTTAGTTGTAAGGAGATATGCTTATTATAATACCAACACTTAATATTCTTGTATGCCAGAGCCCTTAGGGGCCAAAGCCTCTGTATGCATAACTCTGCTGGATTTATTACACTTGGTTGAATCTGAGCCTTTCTCTGATGCTAATATTCTAGTTTCATGTCTCTTAATGGTATAAGACACTATTCTGGTTTCTTATTTTTTCTTTTTATTATTACTTGACAGTAATTCACTCTCCCACACTAAAGATAATTGATGTGCTGCATCCAGAATTCAGTATAGGCTGTGTTGCATTATAAAACCACAGCATGACATGACGGCAGTATGGATGTTTCTTTTATGAAAAATGCAGAGACTAGCCATGACTATGGGGAAGGTCAAGTGGTTTGGAAGAATTCAGGATCCTTTGCCTCTTCCCATTTCTGAAACTATGAAGAATATAGTTCAGTTGAGTTTGAATGCTGTCGCAATTTTCTTTTTCCCTTTATTAATGAACCAGTTGGTCACTGAAGATCATCTTTATCCCTAGCTTTCCAAGATAGTTATGGTGCATCAGTAATCAAAAATAGCAATGAAACATTTTGTGATATTGTGTTGGAAAAATAAAGTATATTCGTGTATAAAGGATTCTAAGAATGCTGAGATGATCTAAACATGTATCTGTACATATTTTTTTTCTAACTAAAGTGACCTGCATCTTTATAATGTAAAATCTATCATGACATAACTAATGGGACAGTACCAGACTTACTAGCTTGACAAAACATGAAATTAACTGCAAACTGCATTATTGTTTGCAGTTGATTGAATTGTATTGATGGAGCAGACCTACCACAGTGCTTTGTATTGTACCATGACTGTCCTGGCTGTTTACTTGTTTACCTTCCACTTCTTTTCTTATCCTGACCTAATGGCATCACTTCCATGCGATGCTGGCAAGGGAGCTGGCATGTTTGCATTTTGATATTCCTGGAGGTGTATGTTCTGTTAGAGCAGTGAGTTGCTTGAGTCCCTGGGCCTTTGGGGAGAAGTTATGATGTGTGCGTAGTCTATTTGGGGATCACTGGATAAACTGTTTTGCAAAGTCATTGCTAAACAGGTGGCTGGGAAGTTGCTGTCCACTGCAGAAATGAAAACAAATCCCTGAAATGAGTTCAGGGAAAAGCCGAGGTCTAAAACAGGATAGCATGCCACCATCCCCTGCTTGTCAAGAGCTGGGACAGGTTCCTCCTTCCTCCAAGGTACCCGTTTGGTTCCCAGGAAGGACCATGCTAACAGTGAGATTGCCAAGCCTGAAGCTGAATGGAAAGGAAAGCAAGAATACTTCTTAAAGACAAGATTTCTTTTCTCTGCTACCCCAAGAATTGAGGATGCATGCATGGTTACCAACTCTTTGGAGGAGACTTTAGCCATTGTCTCCTGTTGTACTTCTGATTAAATTCTGCTATGAGCAAAAATAATTATGTGATTATGTAATAATATAATTATAATAATGTATTACATAATACTCTGTAATATAGTGGAGTTTTGCTTTGTTTTATGTGTTCTTCGAATATAGTTGCTTGGGATATATATGAACTTGATCTTTTTTAGGCTGTTAGCTGAGTAGGCTTTGGGCCATCCTGTTTCCCCTAACTACACTTTCAAAGTAGCCCCGGAGGGTGTGTGTTCCAACTCGTCTATTCTTCTGCATTGTAGGAGATCCTTTGTAGTCAAAGGATCCTTGAACCTGGGAAACAGAACATTAATTGTGGAGAAGGTGGCACTTAGACCCCAAGGCTGTCTTTCTTATTCCCCTTGCCATCATTTTTTGTTGTGACCATATGTTGTATCCCTCAGCACCACTGTTCTGCTGTTGTGTATTCATGTAATATAAATCCATTGTTTCTGATCCCTGCCAAGAAGGACTCGTGGGACTCATGTCTTGCAGTTTTTTTTGTCTTGGGTTTAAATAGTAAGTCTTTTAAAACTGCATTTGTACACTCAGGGGTCTGATAAGAAGAGATTTGACAATACCACTTTTGCTCAGTCCCTGCATTAGGTTATCACTGTTGCAATGTCCCATCTACTTCTAACAGTGGCTCTTTATTTGTAGCACAGTTTATACATGGCTGTGTTGGAGATGAGAGAGTCAAAGACAAAAAGACTTTAGCATGAAGCTTGAACTGTAAAGTACTTTTTTTGTTCATCCTTGTTTATGCATCTGAAGTAAAGTTAATAGGTTTTGTGGTATATTTCTCAGGGAGAAACAGTCCATTTTCTATACATTGACCTTCACTTCTGTGCAATAAGCTGGTACCTAGCTGGTGCCCATTTAACTGCCATTTGAGCTGAGGAATTTCTGTCAACTTGAACAATTTTCACTGGGCTGAATCTTTGTCTGCTTATAGAATATTGTGATCATCTCCTTCAGCTGTTATCTTGAACATAATATATATGTATATTCTTGTTGTAAGCAGGAAGGTTTGAGCTAGGTACAGGAGGAATGGTAAAAATTAGTGTATTGTGTTTGAGTCTAATGACTCTGGCTTGGCTTTAAATTTTATCAACCCATTGAAATAATTTTACTTGAAATCGATGGGACTACTCATATGCTTAAATTTAAGCACCTGTATAAACTTTTCCACAAATCAGGATGTGAGTCAGCACATAGTCATAGGGTTGTATTATTATTTTTTTAATATTACCAAATAAATAATTTTTCAGCACTGACATTTTTGTTGTAAGCATTTTCCTGCTGTGCTTTATTGAACTATCTTGATGCTGTCAGATATTGAACTTTGATTTCTTAATTCATTTTGGCTGGGTTTTGTGTTTCCTCTCCCCTGGTTCTACTTGTTGATTGAGATGGTACCACAGACTGCACATATGTCCTCAAAAATCTTACTTGGACTGTGTCCAGACAGATGTACTGGTACTTCCAAGTCTCTACTGGCTGTTTCATTAGTGTTAGCAGGCTTGACTGTGACTTGGGAATACAAAGCTCCCTTGTAAGAGTCTCTGATACAGTGGAACAGGGGTTTAGGGAGAAATTAAGGTACTTATCCCAGAGCAACTGCATGAGGAATAATAAATCCTACTAAATCTGGGCAAACTTTGGGTAAAGGCATAGCATAGTTTGTCACCTGAAGTGCATTATTTTTTTAAGTCATATGATTTCTCTTTCAGACAATCTGAGCTTTCCTGGAGCCAGAAACATAGGCTGCCACAGAAGAGTGACAGCTGACTGAAGTATTTGATGAGGCTACTGCTTCTTTTTATCTCTTGCCAAAATAATGGCAGATTAAAAAGCAAGTGAACCTCCACTTCCCTGTGATATATCAAATTCTCCTATTTAATTTTTTTAGGAGACTTAATAATCCCAATTCTATTAGTACTTGTGCACACAGAAAAGTGTTTATATACAGAGAATCTCTTCAAGAGTAGTTAGGCTATAGCATGTAATAAGATTTTATGAAGTGGAGGGGTATAAATTTATTCTAAAGCCTTCTGGAATGATTTGCATCTTCAAGACAAAACTCTGTTTTCAAGCTTTGGACTCATGAACTTTTGAACACAAAGCCTTGTGAATTCTTGTAGTTTTGAAACAAATCTTTTTATATACGTGTTCCACTTCTTCCCTCCTCCTCACTCCCTCCCCAAACCACTAGTTTTGCAATTACAAGTCTATATAAGACTAGTTTTATTTTTTTCTACTAGGCTTACTAACTCTCACAGTTGCAGAGGCAAGCTTGAAAGCACTGGTTATAAGATCTCAAAGGGACAAAGATAGAAAATACGTATTATTTTTAAGCCAGTGTATTTCTAAGTCGATCTTTGGAAACGGCAGTGTACGTTTTGAGCACCACATGCTGTACTGCTCTTGTGTTATACCTGATTCTGAATTGCTTTAAGCTTGTCCTGAATGCTGAAATGGGAGAAGGAATTGAAGAAGGGATAAGACAGTTTCAAAGTGCTGTCAAAATCCCCGTACAACAGACTGAGAAACTGAAAATAGTGAGTAGGCAGTGGAGTAGGCTGTCCTTATCTTCTGAAGGCAAATTCTGTTCTCACTGATGTGTATGAGTATTGCCTTCAGTGGGTTTGCATCTGTATCTGTCATCCAAATTTCTTCTCTTAATTCTCCTTTGTTAAGTATATAAATTTATTAGGAGTATTAATTAGGCAATTTCTAAATACCATCTATAATATCTTTCACACGGATAAATGTGAAACTGCTTCTGTACGTTATATTTTCACTTTTTGCCATATAATTACATTATAAATGGCTGATTTGAAAGTGATCTTCATACATCTAGACAATGGTTTGTTGTGTTACACACATGCAGTGATATCTATCTTTGAAATAACTTTATGGTGAGTGTTGTAGACCAGAATTGTTCTGAATGATCTAGTGTTTACTGCTCAGTTGCACTGCACTAGCTGTGCTACTGACATCTCTTTGGAATGATTGCTTTTGCAGAAATTGCGACACTTCTTTAGTTGGATGAGTGTTTATGCTCAGATTTGCCTGCCTTCCTCCCCTCCATCCTACAAGTTGTACTAAAGCTTATTCAGTATAACAACTTAATGTTATGATTTTTTAATTAAAAACCCTTAAAATTCGGATCACAGATTTTTTTGTGTCGGTAAATCTGTTAATGAAGTTGAGAGCAGGAAAGTTAAGTGAATGAGAGCAAACTGCACTAGTAACTGAAATTGTAGTCTAGAGAGCTTTCTCTTGAAAGTATCTGTAGAGGCTACTACTATAGCTCTCATTTCAAGTGCTTCATACTTCACAAGAGCAACCTAATAACCTCTTGGAAGTGAGAAACCCTGAAGAATTGAGTACTTTGAAATCAGACAGAGTGCCTGATCCTTTCTATGAGCATTGATTAACATCTGCTTCACTGGAATTGCTGCTTGGCACCTCCCAGGATCAGGTTTACAGCTGACTGCTGCTGTTTACAATTGTCCTATCACAGCTTTTCACCTACATGGGTATCTGCAGACATCCTGCCTTGTTATCTTCACCCTAACAGACTCTAAACATAATAGCATCCTACGGGGATATAGTAGAACAGCAACACACCACACTTCCCTTTTGCTCACCAGCAACATTTTACAATAAACTACTAATCCTAAGCAAAATTTGAATAACAAATGAGTAATCTGAGTAGCATCTGAATAGTGGTAATAACACAAGTGAAACTAGTATAAAGGTTATTCCCATAGCTAATTCAAAGAAGGTGAAAATCCCATCCTTCTACACACACATGGGGGGATGGAGTTTGAATCTAGTGTTATACAGTTTCTGTCCTCTTGCCTTGAAATTGTGACAGCATTCACTTTGTTAGAAGAGTAAAGGGGCTGTTTGAAATTGAAGAAAACAAACATAAGCTTAAAATAATTTCTTCTCTTACCCTATTCAAAACCTGTCTTGGGGGTAATTCAGTTAACTGATATGATGTGTAGACTGGTATATCTTAAAATTTAGCTCTTTACAGATGATGTCATGACAACATATTTGTGTATAGTATCTAAAAACAAACGGATTAGAAAATTCTACTGTCATTCTGCTGTCAGTTTCAATTAGACTCAGAATCACAACTCTATACTTCTGCAGTACAAAAATGCAACAAATCGTATATTCATATAAATATATATATATATATATTCACTTTTATGCACACCCACACAATTACTTGTCATAATAAATGCTAAAACTCTAGGAACTGTCATGTGCTTTCATTCTAGCTAAATTCCTATCTTCAAATATGCTTCATGTATACCATAAAGTTTGATTAAATTAAGAGTAAATTCTAATTTTAATTATATTTACACATTTTTAATTACAATTATGTATTTACATGTTTATATGTATTTATATGTTTATTTGATCTAAATTAACACATCCGGTATAAATATATGTTGTATATATGTCTGTTTCTTCTCTCCCAACCTCCCGAATCAATATATTTAACTTAACATAGCATTAACTTCATTACTTTTCTTTGAGGCAGATAGTTTCCATCAACATTTCTTTAGTACTCAATCATAGATTGTAAACTGAGCAAAACACAGATGAGGAAAGCAGCAAAATTAACTTGTGACTATATGGCAAAGATTTCTGTTGCTTAAGGAAAGCTCCTGAAGAATCTGTTGTAGAATTCAATTTCCCTACTGACATCTCATTGAAATGATCGCTTTTGCAGAAATTGTGACACTTCTTTGGTTGGATGAGTGTTTCTGCTCCGATTTGCCTTCCTTCCTCCCCTCTATCCTATGAGTTGTACTAAAGCTTTTTCTTTATAACAACTTAATGTTACAATTTTTTAATTAAAAACCCTTAAAATTCAGATCACAGATTTTTGGGTAGCTTTCCTGAAGTAGCTTTATCTTACAATTCCTTCTCCAAAGGTTATTCTGTTTTCATGTACTAGTCTGGCCACATTTGGAAAGACGTTAAGAATACAGCAATCAGAAATACCGAAAGAAGCCACTTACCTTAATTTGACAGGTATCTAACTTGCAATGCACTCGTTTATCCAAGATTTCTCCTGTCCCCACAACGTTGAGATGCTGAAATTATTTTCTGCCCAGCAGTGTCCCATATGCTCCTGGCAGAGCTCTGGAGAGAGGGGAAGGAGCGTGCTCTGGTCACTCCCAGCTGCTTCACTGAGGCTTGGGCTCTTCTGAGCTCAATTAGTTCTAGATTGTTTGGCTAAATGGCAGCCACACTTCCTTCTATTCTTTCCCAACTTAGTTTTCCTGCCTCCAGTGGTGCTTTTTCCTTTCTTTGGGCTATAAATAGGCCTGCCACAACAGGGTCTGTAGCAGTAAGGAAGGCAGGAAATGCATTTAAACAAAGGAAAGATCTTGGGGGGGGGGTTGCCCCCCCCCTTAAAAATAAGCCGAAGAATTTGCTAAAGATTGCTCTGCGGGCACTGATTGCTTACATGAAACGAACGATTGTTCTGAAATGTTCTAGGATGTCGTCTTTTGTAATCTAAAAAAGAATGGCGATACGTAGTAATACTAGGCCTTTTGACCTCAGTTGCTTCACTAATTATCACTTTGCTTAAATGTGTAATTTTGATTAAAGCTTTGAGAAGCATGTGAGGGACTGGAGAGTTGAAAGAAATTTTTTCTTTGACTTAAAAAGAAAAAGATGGCTAGCATGTGTTCTAGGACAGCAAAATATGTCTTACAGGAGGTGCAGATCTTGCATGCTTACTTTAGTTTAAAATCATATTTTTTTCTTCAAAAGAGAATCATTGTTTCCTCAGACTAGTTTCTTCCTCAGTGAAAATTATCTGCAGTCTCAGCCCAGAGCATAAGACTTGGAAATGCTTAAGTAAACTAAATGCATACACATAGAGGGAAACTTGTACATGTATTCTGTCAGGAAGGCTGTGCAGCTATAGCTCTTGAATAGCTGAATCGTCAAATCCATTCATTGGAGCCAAAAAAAAAAAAACAAGCTTTTGATTGGTTTTGGGTGAGATTTCAGAAAAGGAACTTTCCAATTTTAATTAATTTTCAATTTACTAGGTTTTTAAATATATATATTGTATCCAAGGCCCTGTTAAAAAGATTAAACCATTTTCACATCATGATCAGTTAAGATGGTAATATGTAACCATATCTACCTGATTATCTGTTTTCCTTATTCCTACATCTTCTGCTGTCTGAGGCCTGAGAAACAGTACAACTTTCCTTCAATTTATAGAAATTAGGAAAACAGCTGTAAAAATGCTTTCTGCCCATCTTTACTGTGGTTGGCTTCATGTTCGAATAACACTGTGCTTTTGAAGATGGTTAAGATTGTGATGTGTAGTCTGAAATAGGTGATATTCTAAAGGGAAGGTAGAGATATGAGAGAGGTGTTGCTATGTGGAAAAGGGTTTTTTTCTTTTATTTGAGATTTGTAGGCAAGACTCGTGTGTGAATTCTGCTAAAAGTGATGGGAGGTAAGGATCTGAGACGTTTGAAGAATTTGGAAAATTTTAAACCCTTTGTTTCATATATATTAAATAGGCAACAACCATAACTGCTAGTATGGTGTCTTATATACGAATTTGCAAACTTCTGTAGTTCTAGGTAGACTAGATGCCAGAGGAACTTAAATAAAAATAAATAACATCTTCAGGAAAATGCCTGCCTGGTTGAGAACTTTACAAAGAGCCTGTTTCTCACGACACAAAACCTGCTTGTGCTAGTTTTGCTGATACCCTCTCTTTCAAAGACACTTTTTCTCAGTGTCAGTCAAAATATCTCCAAAGTGTTAAAAATATAATGCAGGGTTGAAGCAAGATTCCCCTCCCCTGGCAGCCTGACTTTGGATGCTTGCTAGAAATTTTCATCCCTCATGCAAGCTTTTTTGCTCCCACTTTTTGTAATCTTAAGGAGAAAGCCTTTCTTGAAAGGCCTGGTGAGGGATGCTTCAGGCTTCCACTTCAGAGTTTGCTTTGGAATCAAATAGCTGTGGAGCCACAAGAGAGCCAGGAACTGGGTGAGTTGTGAGGACAGATGCTTGTAAGATCCAATGACATTTTTCAGTGTCAAAGTAGAAGAGTTGTATTTGGTCTAACAATCCCATTTTTGCTAGTCTGTCTTGCACACTAGATGCTGGTACAACTATTGGCTGCAGGAGCAGCTGTGGAGTAGCACTTGGTGCCTGTATGCTGCAGGGAGACATCAGGTCCCTTGGAATTCAAAGCACCTGGTCTTCACAGCTCATTTACACTCTGCCCCTGAAATACATGCATGTGTGCTTGTGTTAAGGACATCATAAACTCATGTCAGCCTGTTCCTGTGGGGAGAATGATGGCTTCTTCTCTACAGGAAACTTTGGGTGAGCTATTGTATGGCACCATGAAAAAACTACTGCTTTGTGCTGGACTCTTCAGTTGGACTCTGCACAGGTCATTTTAATTTTTACCAAAAGTGAATCTAAATGGTTTGATACAGTTTGCCCCTTAGTGCTGATTCTTGTCTTGGTTCTAGCTTTACATCTGGCTTTTCACAGTTAGAATGATAAAAATGGTATCCAGATTTTCCCATTAAATTTGAATGTGGAAGCTTTTCAGAAAAGCATTCAAGATAATAGGCTGAAATATCTGAGTCTTCTCCTCTGCTCTTATACTGTCACTGCCACTGTGCCCTGCTGCTCTTTCCACTGGCATCAGTGGGCATGTGTTTGACATGAGGGTCCTATTCAGTGTGAGGAAGGCAGTATGATCTAGTTTGTGGTGTCTATAATTTATTAAATAGCTTGAATTAGTTACAGTATTGTTCCTGTTCCTCTTTCCCCCTCAGTTGCTTCCCTGGCCCCTACGTTTTACAGCACTGTCCAACATGTTGCAAGTAGTAACTTTTCGTGGTAAAGCTGTGTTGAGGAGGAAGCAATTTTTATGTTGTATGGCTCATCTTAGGCTACCTGACTTACGGCCGTGGAAATCACTTGTCTCAGAAGTATCAAGTGAATTACAAGGACACAGGTCTCCGTTTTGATTTCTGATCATGTTAAACAGATTACCAGATGGTGTCTCTGGACTGCAGTGCGGGCTGTGGGCCAGATCTCCAACTTCTACAAATAGGTGTTGCTTTGTCAACTTCAGTGAAGCGACGCTGATTTGAACTGTCTGGGGAAGCTGGCTCATTGGTTTTAATGGATCTGTGCCAGTTTATAACTGCTGAGGAACTATGAGTTTAAGGGTCTTTTTAAATTATAGCTTACTTTCAGTGTATAGAAAATGTAGTATATATAGAAAATGTATTGCTTCCCTCCTTTCCACCACTCAAGCAAACCATCAGAACAAAAATATCCCAGTGCATTTGCTACCTATAGCTGTGGGGCAAGCTAGAAAACAGTGCATTGTGAACCTAAAAACAAAAACAAAAAACCTGGGGTGAGGGGGGACGACTCAAGCTGTGAACCAGCATACACATAGAAAATACTGTGCCAGTCATCTGCCACATGTATTTGGGGTCTCATGAGGTGAGCACAGTTGCTCTCTGTAATCCCTCATGATATAAACTGCCTGTGTGTGTTTTGGATAGGTTATAGAAGGAGAACATGAATAGCAATATAATTTATTTTTCATGTTCTTCCTTACCAGAACACAATGTGCATCTTTTTTTTTTGTCTTCCTTCTTTGTATTCTGAACAGCAACATGCATTAAACCTGATGTCTGCATAATAGTGAAGATTAAATTAAAGCTTTATTTAGAAAATGTTGAAGATTTTAGTGCCTAAAACTTCTGTTGATCCCTATCTCTTCCCTGTGATTGATCTCTGTACAAACACCTAAGAGTTTAAAGTTTTCAGGGAGGTGATGAAAGCAGGAAGTGTTATCTCTCTGGTATTGGTGAGGAAATACAGTAACTTGCCAAAGGTCTCACAGGAAGTGATACTTTTATCGGGAAAGCTTGTTTTGCTTGTTGTTTCTGCTTTTCATCCTTTTCCTTACACTTCACTCATCTCCTCCCTTCTCAGTCACATCCTTGTCTTTGTATTCAAGATTCTTTGCATTCTACTTCTGTCCTGCTTAGTGTGCTCAATTCACTTTAACAGAGTTGATTTTTGCCTCCAGTCAGCTCACACTTTCATTTTATGTTTGTACTTTTGAAATTCCCAGGCAAGCTCTGTTCAGACTTGTGAGAAGCTGCTGTGAACAGCTGCAATATTACCTCATTATTCTTCTGCAAAGTTCTTCTTTGTCCCACTACCCTCCAGAAGTGTCAACAACATTGTTGCAGGGCTGTGCTGGAAATAATTTGTTCCAGGGAGGCAGAAGGAGCTATTTAAAATTTCAGCTGGTTCCTGAACTGTCAAAAACTGTCTCCAACAAGTTCTTTTCTTGGCAAGTCTGTGTTGCTCATCCTTGTGGGTGGCTCCTCTGCTCTCCTGACTTCTCAGGATCCGGTGTCAGAAATCCTCATTCCTGGTTGCATCCCTTGTCATTGATCCATGCTGGGCTGCTGCCCTCATGGCAGCAGTGTTCCTAGTATTCCTATTCCTAGTGTTATCTCATTATTTCTTTGCATACTTCCTCTATCTGCACCCATCCTATTTTCTCATTTCTCATTACCTTCTCATTTTATACCTCAGTTGAGAGAAAGCCTTTTTGCAGCACCTTGTACAATGAGGTACTGGGTTTTGACTGTTTTCCATGCACTAGGACTCAAAAGCATCAGTAATGGATAGAAGACTGGAGGCTTTATACTCCTGCACTTTAGTACTTAAAGTCCTCAGCCTTTAGATGCTCAATCTCAAAAACTCACTTTTCTGTGTTTGTGTGTATTTTAATGTAAATATTTTAACATTGAAGCTTCCAAGAAAAAAGTGAGAAAACATAGCAGAGATAAATTGCTTCCTCCTTTGTATATAACAAACTAATAAAAGAGCACTAATGTGTTGTACAGATAATGCATCTGTAGCAGAAAGACTTCTGGTATTCTGTAATCTGGGCACACACCTATG
Organism: Rhea pennata; assembly: GCF_028389875.1. NCBI lineage: Eukaryota > Metazoa > Chordata > Aves > Rheiformes > Rheidae > Rhea > Rhea pennata. The sequence goes on from NC_084665.1 coordinate 36,982,093, forward strand.
TAAATAAGGACGTGCAGAAAGAAACATCATAGAGATCAGTGTATGTCATTTTAAAAATTTAAAATTATAACATGTAAGAGAAAAGTCTGAAGCCCAAAATACTTTTCTTGCAAATACTGTCATCTCTTTTTATTTACCTCTTAAAGCCAGATGTAGACTGGGGGAAAAAAAATCTTTAGAAATTGCTGAAGTCCATCTGCTTTGCTGTTAGATTGACAGTTAGGTTCTCATTTACACCAGTTTCCCGCTGTTATACTTTATTGACCAAGATGAGATATTTTTCATTTACATTAGTGTGAGTTTATTCTTCGGTTGTTTCCTTTGCCAGTGTTTCAGAGGGCTTTGCTTTGCTAGCCAAGCTTTTCTGGATTTCAAGGTGTTTGCATTTCCGTGTTTGCCAGGACAGGGAAGTGGTTGAGTTGGCTGTTGCAAAGGAAATTAATTAACATCAACCTTTTGAAGCCGTTGTAGTGCAGGCTCCTTTGCTGTCATTTGAAGTAGGGCAGTTGAGTATTAAATGGCATTTTTGGTGTATCTGCAGCAACACAGCTCTATACTGGAGTCTGGGTCCTACTGACAAAGGTGTATTGTTTTGCTGGAGCAGTAAGTTGAGCGCCATAAATTATACTTGCACAGGGACTCCTTTCTAGCACATGCTGTTTGAAGGGGGCAACTGATTTGCACTTGCCCTGACATGATATCTTTTCACTGCCAAATCTCTGTTGTTTGCACCTGTCTTGGGAGCAGCTGACTGCCCTGGTCTCTCATGATCTTGCTTAAAGGAAGAGGAAGAGTTGCTCCACCATGGTTCCTGTCAGGTGTTGTGCTATCATGTCACCTCCTGGCTGCCAGGAACAGGGGCTTTCAGGGGCCCTGGGGGACAGGAATAGCAGCTTACACAGCGCAGCTCCTTAACCAGGAGACTTGTCCAAAGGGAAACTTCAAAGGAAAAAGGATTATGCTGTGGGTATCTGTTTTCTGGGGGTTGAAAGGTGTGTGTGTGTGTGTGTTTGTGATTTTTTTTTCCTGGATTCCTAGGAATAGTTCCACTGCTGTGAATGCTTTCTCTAGCTGCTTGACTTGCATGTAGGAGCTAGCTTTACATGAGCTAGACCAGCTGCTCACAGCCTGGGAGAGGAATTATGTTGTGTAGGGAGATTAAATGGTTTATTTTCAATCCATCAAGAAGATCCTCAGAGCTAGTCAGCTAGGCTTTTTAGGTGACAGCTTTTACCTTAGGCTAATAGATGTTTTAAAAATAGCCGTGTTAGCCTCTAATTGCTCTGCTGGAACCTTTGAACTTGTGGCATGTTGTTAATTGGTGATTGGGTTCAGACTTTTCAGTTGCCGCCATCAGCTGTGCTCTTCTGCGCCTGAGGCTTCACGTTTCTCATTTGGCACAACACTCCCATTGCAGAAACACAGATTGGGTTTTCCTGGAGCTGTTTACACTGTTTTCCTCTCGGAGCTGCAGCTTTGGTCATTGTTTCTGAAACTTGAAGGATGTAGCACTTCAGGTGCTGTGCTGACCTCTAGTGACAAAGGCTGGAGAAAAAATATCTTTGCTTGTAAAACCTGTGAACACTAAGCTTCCTCACAGCTCTCCTCCTGTTTCCTCTAGTTTTCATTCCAAACAAATTATAAGAACTTAGTCTACCCTCGTGTATTTTCAGGTCTTTCTGATATTTGCTCATATTTTTGAGCAGTTGTTGAACAACTGGTGCTGGATTCAGATCTTGTGGTGGTTGTGCAAAAGTTGAATTTGTTAACTTTTATTAATACACATCCATTTCTTAGGACAGAATCAAGCTGCTGATACTCCATCCATTTATGATGCTAAACTAAAATGTGTTAAAACTTAAACCCCCAAACCCAGATTTTTTAAAAAATCATTTGACTCTTATCTATCCTTTAATTACATTTTCATATGTTTTGTGTGGTCAGCAGGGAAGTTGGAAGGGTTCAGTGAGATATTAGTTGTTTTGAAACACAGAAATGATTTTTGTTAACAAATTTATCCAGCTGTATTAGATCCCTTTCAAAGGGTTTTTTTTTTCCTTGCAACTTTGAATATATATTTTTTTGAAGAAGTGTTAGGAAGTTGGGGTAGTTCTTTATACAGTATGAGCAAAATTACTTCCTGTGTGAGCCCACTGAAGCCAATGGAGTTGCACCAACATTAGAGGAGAAAATGTTAATGTGGTTAACTAATTAACTACGGTTAACTGTTAATTACACTTGTACAGAAGAAGGAAGAGAAGAGATAGTAGTGGAAAATATAGGGGAAATGAAACAGAAATTAAAAGAATAGGGGAACTACAGTGAGAGAGCTGCTGCAGGGGCCTTTTGTTTGGTCCACTCTGTAGGCTGACAGGACCTTGTGGTCTTTGCCCTTGAGTTTTTGTATGCTGCTGAGTCTCAAGGCGATGTTTTGAGTTAGGTATTTAGAGAGGGGAAATACCTACAGTGTTAGATTTTCAGGATCTGTCCTCCCTACAGTGCAGAATTGGTGACTACTGCACATTTATAACCTCTTTGTGTGGTAGAAATAAGTGTTTCTAGCAAACATGTAAACATAAAACAAGTTTTATTGGGTGAAGTAAGGGCCAGCTTGTCTGAAAACAATTATATGTGCCGTCAGGTGGAATAACACAATACCAGAACTTCTACCAGATCAAAAAATATTGGAAGGATTAATATATATGTCTGGATGCAGTTGTGTATTATTACATTCAATAGTGAAAGCTCAAAACTCTTCCTACCTACTTTGTCTTATATTCAGTATATTAAAATGAGCTAACATTGCAGTGAGTAATATTGCTAATATAGTTCCTGTTTTTTTTTTCTTTTCATTTTAAGGGTATTTTAAAAAAAATCTATTTTTCTTTAGCCTTTGGAAAATGACATCTAAGTGTGAGCAAACATGAATGTAAATTCCATCTTCGTTCAGTTCAATATTGTGCAAATCAAAGGGTTTCCCTTTCCTTGTTTTATTTTTGAAACTTCCTTTTTCTGTATTTGCTATTCAGCTCATTTTGGTGATGCTGCAGGTCAGAGAAAAATACTTTCACTGCTAAAAGCATGCTCCAAAATTCTTGCTTATATTAAAAGAAGGAAAATATACATGTTTTCACATCCTTCCAGGTAGTTTTGGGAAGAATACAAAGTTGTCATGGTGGTGGTATAGGCTTCTGTTTCTACGAGGAAAGAGAATGCTGTGAGATTGAGTGGTATTTATGACGGATGTTATCAATTTACTTTGGCAGAAGATTTTTCTAAGTACTGAGTGGTGGCTATCAGTTACATTGCATGCCAAACCTGTATTTAGACATTGAAAACTATTCTGGGGAGGCCAATACCGTAAGTGAACAGAAAGGCATGGGCGCATGGGATGCTGATGGTTTGGGTCATGAGCAAATGATAGGTATGGTGGAGGGAGACTGAACTCTTAAGCCGGACATACTCAGGCCCAGTGGGATGCACCCATGAGTGTGGGAGGAGCTTGACAATGTCCTTGCAAGGCTGTTCTCAATTATCTTTGAAAGGTCATGGCAATCGGGGGAGGTCCTTGAGGACTGAGTGAAAGGAAATATCTCCCCTATCTTCAAGAAGGGAAATCAGGAGGATCCAGGGAACTATAGGTGGATCAGCCTCACCTTGATCCCTGGAAATGTGCTGGAGTAAATAATCCTAGATACTGTTTCCAGACATGTGAAGGACAGGAAGGCGATCGGGAGTAGTCAGCATGGATTCGCAAAGGGGAAATTGTGCTTAACCAACCTGATAGCTTTCTGTGATGAGATGAGTAGCTTTAGATGAGGATCACCTTCAGAGCAGTGGATGTTGTTTACCTTGACTTCAGTAAGTTATCTTTTGATATTTCTCTCCAGACATCCTCATAGACAAGCTGCTGATGTATGTGCTAGGTTAGTGAGGTGGACTGAAAACTGCCTGACCTTCCAGGCTCGGAGGTTTGCAGTCAGCAGCATGAAGTCCAGCTGGAGTCAAGTCAGTAGCTGTGTCCTGCAGGGATTGATACTGGGGCCACATGAACCCTCAGCAAGTTTGCAGATGGTACAAAACTGGGAGCAATGGCTGATATACCAGGGGGTTGTGCTGCCATTCAGAGGGACCTTGACTGGCTGGAGAAATGGGCAGAGAGGAACCTCATGAAGCTCAGCACAGGGAACTGTGCCAAGTCCTGCACCTGGACAGGAATAATCTCAGGCACCGGTACAGGCTGGAGGCTAACCAGCTGGAGACCAGCTTTGCAGAGAAGAACTGGGAAGGGGTCCTGGTGGACAAGTTGAACATGAGCCAACAGTGTGCCCTTGTAGCAAAGAAGGCCATTGATGTCCTGAGCTGCATTAAGCAGCGTTGCCAGCAGGTCAAGAAAGATGATACTCCCCCTCTGCTCAGCAATGGTGAGACGGCACCTGAAGTACTGGGTGCAGCTTTGGGTTCCCCAGTATAAGAAAGGCATGGACCTCCTGGAGTGAGTCTAGGGCCGCAAAGGTGATGAAGGGACTGGAGTGCCTCTCTTATGAGGAGAGGCTGAGAGAGCTGGGTCTGTTTAGGCTGGAGAAATTAAGGCTCAGGTGGGATCTTATTAATGTTTATAAATATCTGATGAGAGAAGGGCCAGACTCTTCTAAGTGGTGTCCTGTGGTAGGACAAGAGGCAACAGGCATATGCTGAAACACAGGAATTTCCAGCTGAACATAAGAAAATCACTTCTTCACTGTGAAGGTGGTTGAACATTGGAACAGGTTGCTCCAAGAGGTTGTCTCCAGTATCTCCAGTCTTTGAGATACTCAAAACCCAACTGGACATTGTCCAGGCAATCTGCTCTAGCTGACCCTGCTTGAGCAGGTGGATTGGAGTAGGTAATCTCCAGAGGTATCTGCCAAGCTCAACTATTCTGTGATTCTGAGATAAGATGAAGCAGGAGTGCATAGAATGCCCTTGGGTAAAGGGTAGCTAATAAAACAGAAAGTGGGGAATGCCCTTGTGGCAGGAACGGGGCTGGATAGCTGCCTGCAGCTGGGAGGGGAAGTCTGTATCCTGAGAACAGAGCCCACTGACAAAGCAACAGGGACCATTTAGATGACAGAGAAGTTAAATTCAGTTTTAGCTGGAAACAGACCATCATCTGCTGGGGATCTTGGAAAAGGTCCTACTCACCCTTCCGAGCAGCTTTCTACTGGTTGAGAAGTGACAGAAATGAAACTTTTAATGTGAAAGAAAAAAAATCTGCTTAACTGTACTCAAAATTTTCCTGCCAGGGACATTCTTCATTAAACACACATGATGGGATTTTTCAAAAGAGCTTGGCACAGCCTTTGTTCTGCTCCCACTGGAATCTGTGGAAGTGCCACAGGTTTTCATGGGAGCAGAGCTAAATCAATATGGAGTGCTTTGGAAAATCCAGCCTAGAATGGATCCTGGCAGCATGACTAGATAGGGCTTGGAGGTGATGCTGAAATTGTCACGTAGAAATTTTCCATGCTGGCTAGCATATCCTCTCCCTTCCCTCAGTTCAGAGCTAATGGAAAGCAGAGTATAGTGAGGCATAACTTGAAGGGAAGGGAAAGTCAGCATAGAAAGAAATAAGAATATCCTAATTTTCTCCCTCCTCCCCATATTTTGTCAGAACAAATACTTTACAGCAGACTTCACTCTACCTGAGGTTACTGCATAACTCTCCAAGAGCTGGTTGAAGGCAAGGACAGTGCACGTAGTGCGTGTGACTCTGGTGCTCTCTAGGTGGGATACTGCTGGAGACTAATGGTGTGTGCCAGTGTGAGTGGGGGAGAGGCTGAATGGATTGTGCTCTATTTCCTTCAGAGCAAAAGGCATGTGTCTGGCACTTACTCGTATGTGAGAGAGAAAGAGAAAGGGGCCACATCCTCTCTTGTCAGGGTCCCTCCCTGATTTAAGGATAGGGAGCACAGGCCACTCTGTCAAGTCAGTCTTCTGTTATAATTTAGATTCAAAGTGAACTCTGGAGGCCTGCTTAAGGCAGGGTGAACTTCAAAGGTTGCTCAGCTGCTGCTGTGTGGAGGTACCTTCTCAGGCTGGCAGCTTGAGAGGGAGAGGAGCAGAATAATCACAGGTCTGAGACTGTAATCTGGGATAAACCAGCAGCCTGAAGGCTTCCATTAGGATGCCACAAAATTTGTTATTTTCTAGGAGTCTCTGAGCCAATACACATTCAGTCATTCAGTGATCTTGAAAGGAGATCTGTCGTGGCTGGCACTCTGGGTTTCTCTGGTTTATGTCTTTCTTGCCCTACCAGATAGTAAAATGAAGGCAGGTCTTCACAACGTAATCTGGTTTGAACAGATGTTTTCTTTTTGGCACACAGGCTCTCAGCCATAAAGGTGAGGGGGTTTCAAATTGTTTCACAGCTTGCTGTCCAACACAACCTGTGCCAGCTGTGATGGTGTTGTCCCAGAACAGCCTAAGTTTTCTAGCTCTTCTGCTGTAAGGCTGTTTCTGTAGGGAAATGCAGTGACTATAGCCCAGTCCTTGGCATTTTCCATAGGAGTATTGTTACTCTCTTACAAACTGTCGTCATCACTTATTGGGAAGTCTTCAGGACTGATTTTCTGCATTTATTCACTCTCTTTTTTTTTTTTTTTTTAATGTGTATTTTATTGTGCCTCTCTTTTGGATACATTACTTCTTAGCTTCCCTAGCTATGATCTGCAGATCTATTAGAAGCTGTATAAATACCGAATAGTTATCTCAAAAGTGAGCACTAGCCTCTGAGTCATTCATACAGCAGTCCATAGCTCCCTCGGATTTTTTGGTGTTAGCAGAGGCCCCAGTGCGTGTAAAAATCTCTTCAAAGTGGGTGGCATTAATAAAGAAAGAACAATACTGTAGTCTCTTCTAAAGTGCAGCAGTGGGGTTTATAAGTTCACTACGTGCCTTAAAGGAGTGCACTGTGGTTCAGTTGCTGGCCAGATCTGGCCCATGGCATGCTTTAACAGTCTGTCACCTTTCCTTTTCAGCAGTTAGGGAAGAGTGCCAGGGCCATCTGGATGTCACACAGGGGGCAGTGAGGACCTCCGAATGGGGATTCAGACCTCATCATTGCAGGGGTAGGATCACCATGAGCTAACAGGGCATGACAACCGCTTTGGAGCTCTTAGCATTTTAGGACTTCTTTTAATCAGGAATTTATTTGACTGTGATGGCAGTTGTCACTGACTAGCTGAGTGTTTGTGACAACTGCCCATTTTGTCTCTTGAATTCAAATAGTCTGTCCTGCTGTTTTCCCCCAAGACCCCCAAGAATGTTAGCGCTTGCTTTGAATACTGTTTTAAAACATGAGCTTTTTTTTTTTTAATTGAATCGCATCCCAACGTTGAAGTATCGTGTCTTTGTAACTGCAACTTTAGTGAGTCACTTCAATTCTGTAGTATCTCTGGTCTCATTAACATAGTAGTAGCATTATAACAGAACTAAGGATTTGATTCCAACATGTCAGCAATCTTACAACACCACTTATGTAGCAAGGAAATGGCTGGCTGGAAAAGTGTATTTTTTAAAGGGTCTGTTTAGATATAACAAAATATTGATGCCATTCGGCATAAATTGTAATCAGTTCCAGACTCTGCCACACTCAGAAACTTGAATTATGGAGTCATGCTTTATGATTTCTGTATTTTTAGAGTTCTCACCTAAACCACAGCTCTTGTAACAAGTAAAGGGTTACATCTGTGGTGGCCAATCCCTTGTCTTAATAGTGTTAAAGTATTTGCTTAACTGTGAATTGAAATTGTATTCCTGAGCCCTTGCAGCTTTTCAGGTGAAGTGCCTGAATTAGCTACGCTATACTGGAATGAAGTAGGTGGGCTCTGGGGGCTGAGTTCAGATGAGCTAAATATTTCACTTAATTCCTTGGGCTGTGGTTCCTTTGTCAAGGCATTTCTGAAGGCCTGGAGCCAGTCGACAGGACGTGCTTAGCACAGGGCTGGACATGGTGTTTGGGCTGTTCCGTATGTGGCTGTCTGTGTGTGTCTAGTTCTGTGCTGGCACCCACAGAGGCAGCCTAGCTGCCGTAGGTGCTGCCTAGATGTGTGGAGAGCAGCAGGGATGCAAAGAGATGGCTTTGGAGTTGCTCTACTGAGGGAAGAGATTCACCATGGAAAGCTGTAGGAAAGCAGGCTTCATTTTAGTTCTGTTGCTTACAGAACAGCTTGTTTTGGTTTTGTCTGTCTGAAATAACAAGAAGTAGGATGGTCAGCATGTATAGTGAGAATGATAAACTCCTGGGGTATTTTAAATTTGCTTTTTTAAAAAAATAAATCTAAACCAACAAGGAGCCAATCTTGTGGCTCAGAATTACATGTTCAGTATAGTGTTTGTCCCCAAAGAGAAGTCCTCAAAGGGTACTGAAGTTTGAGCATTATTTTCTCAGCTGTCATGCTGATATACTCTCAGAAACAGTGAAGACCCACACTGGCCCACACTGTGCCCTATTCTTTGCGGTTTTCTTTATTGTCTGTGCTGTCCAGGATCTCTTAGCCTACGCCTAAGACAGGGTGAATGCAGTGTTTGCTTTTGTGCATCAAAGGAAATACCTTTTTTGTCTTTCCAACTGGACTTGCATCAGCATGGTTGACATGACAGTCCAGTAAAAGGGTAATGGATGTTGTCCCTCCTCCTCTCAGCAGGCTTAGCCATGGGCACCTCACTAACAAACATCACTGCCTGTGACCTCTCCCCACAGCAGCTGGGTACCTTCACCTGGCATGAGGGAGATGAAGCTCGCACAGAGCACAACAACTGCAAATCGGGGTGGGTAGGCGAGGGAGCTGCTGTAGCCAAGTGGGATATGATGGGAATTCATTCAAAGGGAATAATGACTATGCTCACTTTGTGTGTGGCTTTACTAGCAAAAGGTTGTAACTGTGACTTTGGTTTTTGTTAAGACTATAGAAGGATTAACCTTGAGCAGAATGACTAAGAGCACTTTAGTTAACAAACAACTCCCTAGTAAAAACTTCCTTCTTCACTTCCTCCTTAACCATAGCAGGCAAGCAATAATTAACTTTTTTATTATTATTACAGACTGGTTGTAGTGTTTGTACTCTCTATTTCTTTCAGCTGAGAAGACAGACTTGTTACTCATCTATTCCTCCCCTGCTTAATTCTAGAAAATTTGAAGGTCTCAGATATTTTGCAAAAAGTCTCCTTCTTAAAGAAAGATCCCCCTCCCATCGTTTTATTCATGAATTTTCTTGTATTATTTTAACATACTGCACATTTAAGAACTAATTGTATCCTTCACGAGTCCTTGTGTCAGATTCCAGCAGATGTAGAGGCAGAGCCCTGAGATGGGCATTACCAGACAGACTATAGAGTCAAAGCATAGCACTGAGCTCTTTCACACATGAACAGGCACATGTACTTTAATGAGACCTACCCAGTGCTCAGTACTTACAGGAATACAACTTAGGGATTTTTTTTCATATGGTGACTGACCTAAAATATTGGAAAATAAATTTGATTCAGGACCAAAACAAGTATTTCTTTTGTTGGTGAAATGAGAAATAAAAAAATCTAATTTTGGGACAGTTGGACCCATTTTCATGAGTCTAGTTTTATCCTTTTTCTTTCAAATATAGGGCTGGTCTATAGGACATAGCAAAAATGTTTCATTTGGAAAATATCAAAAGGACGCATTTCAGCATTTCCAAAGCAAACGATTTCATTCTGGAGAAGGTTAAGGCAAAACATCTATCAGTCTTGTAATCGCTTTCTCTCTCTTCTGCCACTGAAAAATGGCTAAGGCCATGGCGAGGTACATTTCATCACAAAAAGAAAATTATCCTCCTTCTCTCCAAAATTTCTGAAAACCAGGCCATCTACTGAAGAGCCTGATTTGCAGATTTAGTGGGAAACGTGCCTAAACCAGGAAAGAACAAAAATTCCATGGAAGTCAGCTTCCAAGTCAAACAGTTTCTGTAGGTCTGTGTTTGAAATCTTCCCTCTGGAAGACTGACTTCAGGCATCAACTAATTCAAGTCTTGGCTTTATTAAAACAGCATGAGAAGGAAAAACTAGCCAGACAAATCCCTGTAACTACTGTAATGTAAATTAATTCTAGTACTATGCACACCTTAGGGCTTGATTCTTGTAACATGAACACAAATAAAAGAAATAATAAACCTACAATTAGTAAGTAGCTTTTTTTCTAAAAAAAAAAGGTGATTTTATTGAGTTGTAATATACAGCTTTAATACGTTAGGGTAATCATACAAGATCTCTCTTGTGTTCAATTTACACATTACAATACAGACGTGAGTTCAAATCTTTTGTTTTAATGTACAAAAGGAATCCAATATTGTCCACTAGCAGCTTTGAACTTGGCAAGAAAGGTTCTAAAGACTTTAAGTGCAGTAACAACCATACAGAATACAAAATGAATATAAGGACTTTTCGCCAAGGTATATAAACATTTGAAAACAAATGGTGCCTGCTCCACAGGGCAGACAACTAGCAAATTAAAAAAAGTCACTGACCAATGTTCCAGAGAAGGAGAAACATTACCCTGTGTAACAATTCTTATAAAATGGCCTAAGAATATCTGTATCAAAGATTTTGTACTGATCAGGAAAAAAAAGATCTGAAGAGAAACAGTAGGCAAGGAATTGAACAATCAAAAATGACATAGTAATATAAAATATTTCCATCACTATTTAAATGCCAAATTAATCAAGCAATAGTAAAAACAAAAACCAAAATACCAAAGCTCTTCTGTTTAAAATAACAGCACTGTTTTTGCGTAATGATTTTTTCTTATGAACACACTATATACTTGATTGTTTCTTTCATACAGAGAAATGCGTCCATTTGGTCTGTCACTTCAGTGGAGTGACATATAATCAGCCCATCATTTCTCACCTTTGACACATTTTAATGCTTCCCCCCCCCCAATATGTTCACTACTCCGGTGCCTTCTCTTCTCAAGTTAAATACTTTTCTTCCTTTTCTTTATACAGTGCAGAGTATATGGGCTTAGGATATGGAGATTTTCCTCTACTCCAGTTCACTGTCTAGTTCTGAGTTCAGTGGTGTGCAGTAGTTTGGCTTATCTGAAGGTACGTAGCCTGGGAGACACAAACACTTGTATGAACCTTCTGTGTTAATGCATTTGGCATTCTTGCAGAGAGACATCCTGTTGTTCAGTTCGTTGCACTCATTCACATCTGCAAAAAAAAGGGCACATCAAAACTCATATACTTAAGTCTGGTGTGCGTAGGTAAAGCCAATTTATTTCCAGCATTGTCAAGAACAGAATATGCTGTATAAATAAATGGAGCACGATATACTCAGTTCGCATCAGGCAGAACTAGGTTGGGTCAAAAGCTGCAACACAACTTCTTCGTCTTACCGTTTAAGTATTTATCATAGGAAATCCATAAGGTATTAAATGGCCTTACGCTGCTAGACTACTAAGTCCAAAATCAGCCTAAGCCATCAAACAAAAAAAAACTATTAACAACCCCTTATAGGATTTTATTTGATGACTGAAAATTAACTTGTAAGAAAGCATCTACCAGTTTTTTACTGTAACACAGTTCTTAAATGTCTGTGTTAAACAAAATCAAATACTTCAGGCATTTTTGGTGTTGTCAACTAAATCGTTGTGAACAGCAGACTACCTGCACCCAATATTGATTGGGTGGCACTGGCCTGAAATACACATCTTTTCTAGCTAAGGAGGACAGCTGGCTATAAAGTCCTAATGATTTCAAGGCATGCAGGTAGCTTTATGATACAGCTAGGAGACCTCAGCTGTGAGTGATGAAGCATAATGCTAAGCAAAGTCAGTACAGACACCTCAACCTGAAACACCCATGTACAGTCACTACTGGGCTTCTGCACTGAAATACATTAGTTGTTTTGGTTCATCTCTCCCCTGTCACTTGCCCTCCCTGTGTTTCATTGTTAAATGAAGACTAGTTGTTTGATGCCTTGGTTAGTTGCACAGATTTGCTACTTTGAGAGTGGAGGAGATAGTCTGGTCAGTAAACTGTTTAAGTAAGTGAGAATTAGGGGCCAGATCCCACTGAGTGGCTCTCTGAATATTTAGGTGACCCAAACGCTTTAAAAATATGCTCGTGAAATTACTCTTGCAGTCAGGATTCAGTTCCTTACCTCACTCAGTATCTTGAAAAACCTTTGTTCTGCATGTTACAGTGTTACCTTATTAACAGAATTTTAAGCTTCAAGAGTGTGTATCTTAATTTCTAAGCCCTTAATTGAAAACAACTGTAATGACTAAGATGAACTGAGGGACATCAACATAGTTGTTTCTGTAACGATTATGTGTACTAGCCTTTGCGGTAAATCAAGCAGAAATTTGGCATCTTCAACAGAATTCAGGTGATCATGCTTTTGTTTTAGCCCCTCTTAAGTCAAGTGACTGAATAACCTGACAAACTATCAGAACAATATGAAGTAATCACTGTATCCTCACCAACACAAGTCATTTTTGCCATGTCCAGGTGATAACCATCAAAACAGTCACAGGTATAGCCTTCTTGGACTCTTACGCATCGGCCATTTTCACATCCATTCAGAATTCCACATTCCTCTGCTTGTAACTCTTCAAAGCTATTCAGAAAACCTGGGTGGAGAAAGAATTACAAACAATTAAGTTACAGAGCTGTTGAGTCTGTATACCCAAATGTATAGACAGTCTCTGAAATTCTCTTAGAGGTTTACTGGAACATGGCTTGACTTTGTAGAAACTAGGTCAGCTTTAGTAGATCTGCACCATCTGGAGTTTTAAACGCACTGTAAAAGTGCTGTGATATGCTTCAAGATGCAGACTAAACTTGCTGAACTCCAGGTTTCTGTTCAAAATCAGTGATTATATTTTATAAATGAAATTATACTGATAGTACAGTTTTTAAATGATAAATCAGTGTTTTCTAAATAGCATATTTTAATTGAATATTAAAAGGGTACCAAACTTTATATAAGTAAAGCGAAAGTGGTAATACAGTTTGGGAAAAAGTTCCTAAATCAGTCGCCTTGAAAAGAAAGGTTGGAGGGGGTTAGAGTTGCATTCTAATTTATCTGCAAGAAATACATATTAAAAAAAAAATCAATTTCAGCTGCCTTAAGGAAAATAAGAAGAAATCAGAGATGGTTTTCTTATTGCGGTTTTGGTTAGTAACTTTTTGGCTGGTGGTTCAGCAATTTGTGCCAGTACAAATACCTGTAAACTACCAATCGCTGCTTGTCATAATTGTAGATGTTGAGTAGGCAAAGCTAAAGGGCTGTCTTTGTTTTCATTAGTTTGTACAATGCCTCTTGTGATGGAGCTCTGCTGTCTGATTTTGGACTTTCAGATAATTATGTATGTATTTATAAAGAACATTTTAAAAATTATCAGACATTTTCACAGGCTCAGAGATGCTTAAGAGGCCTGAATTGCTCCTATTAGTCCTGTACCTGTTTTTCAACTAGCTTTTCATTCTTCAAGCAGTGATCTGTCAGAACTGCAGATGGCAGTCCATCATCAAAAAGACTTTTGAGAAAAAAAGTCCTTAGCATTCGAGAGTGCTGGGTTTACCAGCATAATGAATATATAGTATAGAAAATAAATAAGTCTTCTGGAGATGGAGTGGAATAAAATAGGATGAGTAATGCATCTCTCCCACTGCCCCATAACATAAAATTAATACAGCAATTCCACAAACAAATCGGTATATCTAAAATTGGTTAGACAGACACACTACAAACTATTTACCTATTAGTATCTGTTGCAATACTAGTGGTATGTAGATTTGCTTAGCTACATAGAAGAATGAATTTCTCACTGACCTTTTGCTTGTACTCTTTTAGTTTTTATTCTGTCCTTGAGTCCCTTGGCTCCTGAGTCCCTCTTTTGTTTTCTCCTGCTTTGCCTTTCCCACTTCACCCTTTTTGTATTAACCTGCATTTATTTTCTATGTTGTCATCATATACACTCTCCCTCTCTTTGGCTACATATATTGCACCTAGCCTGGATTTTCTCTAGCATGGTAAGAAACTTCACAGGGATCACATCCATCAGTGATACGCTGAATAAATTTTGGAGACACTGAACAGAAAATGAGACATAAGAAGCACTTTCTGACATGCCACATCTCAAGAACATATAAAATACATAGATTATATACAAACACTAAATTTTTTCCTATGAACTTAGCAAATCACATTGCAGCGCAGTTGTGTTGAGGATATTTCATGGAGCTACTGGAGAGAGTCCAGTGTAGGGCTACAAAGATGATCAGAGATCTGGAGCACCTGCCCTATGAGGAACGGCTGCGAGAGCTGGGCCTCTTTAGCCTGGGGAAGAGAAGACTGAGGGGGGATCTTATCAATGTGTACAAGTACCTGAAGGGAGGGTGTCAAGGGGACGGGGACGAACTCTTTTCAGTTGTCCCGTGTGACAGGACAAGAGGCAATGGGCAGAAATTGAAGCACAGGAAGTTCCGCCTGAACATGAGGGGGAATTTCTTCCCTGTGAGAGTGCCGGAGCCCTGGACCAGGTTGCCCAGAGAGGTTGTGGAGTCTCCTTCTCTGGAGATGCTCAAGGCCCTCCTGGATGCAACCCTGTCTAACATGCTCTAGGTGACCCTGCTTGAGCAGGGAGGTTGGACTAGATGATCTTCAGAGGTCCCTTCCAACCTTACTGATTCTATGATTCTATGGCTCTATATTGAGCAGATTGTCATGATGTCTAGTTACTGTGTAATAAGGAATCTGATCAATTTTCATTATACTTTCAGTTCACTAATAGAGCATGCATAGAACTTATGCTGGGCCTTTAAATTGCAGATCTTTGTTGCCTTCCCCCCCAAATATAAACAAATATTTTTTGGGGGGTGGGGCACACATGTGCGCGCACACACACACGCACACATATATTAGCAAATGAAAGGCATCACTTATTTTATGCTGAGAGAATATATAGTATGTTGTAATGTTAACCTGCTAAAGCCAAAATATTCATCACTCAGCAAGTTCTACTTCAGAGTAGCTGGCTGGGGCCTAGGTTGTAGTCTGAATATCTATGTTTGGCTTTGTAAAAATCGATGGCACACAGTTGACAAGTATTGCATTGAAGTGCACGGCCCTGCCATGGGCCGGCAGGCATGGTCCTTCTCCTCTGGGATCACACAGACTGTAGCAGGACTGATCATGAAGTCTTTGCTGCCCTAAACACAGGACAGAACTTACAGGTATCTGTTAGAGAAATATGCCTCTGATGCAGGCAGAGTCATACTGCTGTGTGTGTTTTAAGGTTTCTTATGCATTTGCTTGCCACTGTATGTGATTCAGTGATCAAATGGGAGCAGAAGAGGTGAGCTCTTATGCCTCTGTTTCTAAAACAGAGGCCTCAGCTGTGGATTCAGAACTGTCCACAGTTTTATCTTATTTATTCACTATTGATTACGACTTGCAGAAGTGCTTCCTTCCTACTCAGTGTTTTATTTATCACATCAGCTACCTAGTCATCTTTTGTATGTAAAGAAATAAAACATTTCACAATTCTGTGTAGAGCTTAAAAAGTCATTCCGATGCTCAATAGAAGTAAACTCATTAACTTGATCTGTATAGTACATTTTTGTATGAAGTGCAATGTGCTAAAGAAATACACATTACCCCTCTAATAATGTCCTGTAATCCTCTTACCCTGTTTTGATCTGTTACCTTTAGTTTAAAAGTTACGCACTGTATAGCAAAAGGTCTTTGAGAAAAAGTGTAGTGGTAATTTATAGGCCAGATGTATAAAGAAATGGAAATTATCAGTTCCTTCTAATATCTCCCCCTCCCTTTTTTTCCTAAAACTGTGAAGAAATATGTTGGAGCTCTATAGGCTGATTCCAAGGAAGGCGATGAGATTGGTATTTCTCTCAAGTCTTAACAGCAAGCTGGGCCAAACGCATAAAGAACCCAGATATTCTTGGAGTGTAACTGAGATGCTGATTGTGTACAATCCCTCATGCCCTACAAGGTAGGTCATTCTAGCCTGAAGATTACATGCATGTATACTATCTGATCACACTGTGCTGTGAATGAGAACAACTTACATGCTTTCCATTTCTCCCATATAAATTTTCCTAGAAAATCATGGAAAGCTGGCATGAAGGGATATTTTATTCCTCTTGTTTTCATTTAAACGAAATGCACTCCAAAGAAATCTGTCCCATGCTCTAAAGCAAAATTAATCTGTGAGAAGGGAAACTGGCAATCCTTTTGACCTTTAGCTGTAAATCAATTGGTAAATATAAATTTAGTACACTTGGCACAAATTATTCCACTATATTAAAAATTAATATTGTACTCTGAGCCCAACTGGACTCTTAGACAATGCTGGCTCTGGAACCTGAGCACCTGACCGAAAGCTAGTGTCATAGGAATAACTAACACATAAATAGGCCACATCATTACTCAGAAGCAAACAGAAGAATGAAGCCAGCTACAGGGAAATAATCCAAGTTTCAACCCCCCTTTCAAGTATTTTACATAACAGTGAAATTTGCTTACGGTCTTCAACAAAGTATGGATTAGTTTCTGGAGTGTAGTGCTCCTCAAAGTCGACCAAAGCATCTTGTCCATATGGCCGTCGAGATCCTGGAACAGGAATGTTGCACAGCTGGGCATAATCCTCTGAGGGGGGAAAGAAAATAGGATATAAAACTAATCACACTTGTAACACAGGCCACATTGCATTAGTCCCAGTGAATTGTGGCTCATATTAGCTGGAAATAAACTTATCTTCCTAGAAATAGCATAAATCTTCAATTTCCACAAAGCATTCTCTCTTCAAGAAGAATGTCATTAAAATGTAACGAGCCAACTACAGACTATTAAGTCATAACAGGGATAACACCAGGGATAGATTTGAGTCAGTAACTGTACAAAAAGTTATGGGTCAGGTTTTTCTGGCTTGCAGAGGGATGCCTTGTATCCCTCTGACAACACACTCCTGCCCAGGGGCCAGCTATGGTTACACTCTTCGTTCTGTGATAACAAGGCTGCCCTGACCATCCCGGCTGCGAGCAAAAGCCACCCCAAAGGTAGGAAAGCAAAGCAGGTGGGGCTATATTTTAGGCACGCTACACAGTGGCCATGCAGCCTGCAGAGATCACAAGAAAAAAATGCTTCCAAAATAGCACTCTCATCTGCCCTTGATGCAAACTGTATCATCAAACTACAGGCTTATGCACTAGTGCTGTTCAGAGACTCCTTGGCTGCAAATCTAACAGGCTAGGGGAAAATGCATGGCAGAAATAGTTACATTCTGATTTTCTGTCCCTCTCCAATAGCTGGGTCACTTAAGTTTTAGCACCGTTCTTAGGTGTTGGGGCCCATGTTTGAAATGCTGGTGTTCAGAGTTGGATTTTCAATTTGATTTACTGTGCTACCTTTGTTTTCATTACCATATACTAAAAAATGTACAAGACAATTTCTTTGGAAATAGAAACACTGTTAAAATACAGCAATCCAGGTGCTCCTTTACTATTGCTGCAGACTATTTAGCATCTGTTTCTGTGAAGGTTGCCTGGTGTTCTGAGAACCAGGCAGAATAAGGACAGGAAAGAAAACCACCAAAAGAGAGAGGGGAGGGGAGGGGAAAAAAAAACCCTAAGCAGATACCAAATCCAAGAATTACAGATGGTTACAGAGCCAAAAACCTCATGCTGTGTAGAACTGCCCAGACAGTAAATAGTTGGATAAATCCAGACATGCTCTAGACAGTCCAGAGCACAGCCTCACTTGCTGCCAGCATTGTCATTTTATTTTCACAGGTAATATCTGTCTCCTCACCTGGACTTGTTTCACTGCATCCTGAAAACAACGTGTTCAAAAAAAAATGTTTGAATTCTGTGGCTGACAAAGCAAAACAGAACACTGTACAGTAAGGGCAAAGCTTGTCTATGCATAAGGCAGTCCTGTGACAGGCACCAGCCTGAGCCTGCAGCATGAACTCCCAAAGAACTTAATGCAAAATTCACCACCTTCTGCTTCAAGTGCAAGGTGATTTCCTCTGATTTACCTTCTCCAGAGTTCATTTATAGATGGTAATATGTATATTCACACAAGCCCCTCCTTGCCACATGGAAAAGTATTCTGTCCAACAGAGACATCCAGTGGCACATTAAACAAAGCCAGCATGAGAAAATAAAAAAACACTAGTTTTTTACTAACATAACAAATGTTAGTTATGTATGTCCCTTAATGCATAGCCTCCCTCTCAGCTAGTAAGTAAGTGTAGTTTTAAGAGCTGTCACAGGATGAGAAACACCCTACTCTTCCTTCCCCACATCAAACTCCAAGTAACATCCAAGTATGGGGACAGCTACCTTATCATCTCAGATCGCCGCTTTCATTGTTTTGTGTCGTCCAAGAGTTTTGATAGGTAGAGACTGTACAGATGGTAAAAGAACAGAGAAAAGATGTACAGAAGTGTAAAAACACTTTCTAATGGACACACACAAATGTTCTTGGCAAAGGACCTGCTATCTATCTACTGCAAAATACTAATTCATCTGGTTTATGTAGAAGAAATCATCACACAAAAAACAATCAGTGAACGGAAAGAGGACAAGACAAGGTCTGAGAGACCACTACTACCTTCTGCATGAATATGAACTAATGGAAAGGATTGAACAGAAGCTTGACACTGTTTTTTCAGGTTATTCGGTGCTAATTTTTCCGTTAATGAAATCAATAACAGAAATGTTGGGTTTTTTTGAAGAAAGCAGTGAGAACATTGAAAATCCAGAGAGGCAGAGATACATACATGAGAGTTGTATAACTTGAAGACTTGTGAGACTATTTGATATTGCACGTTTGCTAATGCAAAGTTGTTCATTAACTATAGAAGGATACAGAAATCTTGTCAGTAGGAACTTGTTTCCTGCCACGCTGGTCCTTTGCCAGTCAAGTTTTGAACATCTGAATTTTTAGCTCTAATTGTAAGTAAATCAGTGCCTACAAAATGATGAAGAGCTGTTTTAAAACACATTGTAAACTTGGTGTTTGTTAAGAGTTATAACTGTAGCAGGTTACAATAGCTACACACATACCTGTAAATAAATAGTCTGTTAAGCACTTGGAGTCTATATGCTTAATTAATCATTTGTTAATAGATGCTGAGCCATTGTTAAAATTGTTAAATTTATACACTATTGATACATATTACTTTATTACAAAAGCTGACAATGCATTTTAATATCCTTAAGTCACTTCAGAGTTTACACATCTATATAATTTATATACTTGTTTTGATACATATGGTGATGATTTTGGAATCACCTATAATTACTCTGAGTATTGTATGCTCTGTTTAGTTATCCACATAGTGTAAACTTCATCTCTTTTGTAGTGTGTTGATTCAGCTGCTAGGTGCTCAGGAGAGAAACCTAGTGAGACTAGCAGCACCCCACATAAGAAGTCACAAGTGGAAATTCAGGGCCAGTACCAGTGGTAAGTTCTTTCTGCTGCCTTGTTGAGCTTGCTTGTTTTTTCCATGGATTAAAAGAATGGAGAGAGTGGAGACACCAAAGGCTGAAGGGCACTAGAAGGGACACATTTTGTAAATATAGAAAGAATGAGGTTTTGGGATAAGGTAAAACAGACTCAGATGCCCGAGGAAAAGAAACGAACCAGGATCCACCTCTGGATGATAGAATGAGTTCTGGCAAGACAGATGTGTATGTACAATTTCTGTTGTTTTAAACTTTTCCCCTTGCTACGCAATGTTCCTACAATTCACATTAAAAATAGTATGCTTTGGGTCACTGTGTTCTACACTGGTCACAGTTTTCCCAGGAAAGGAGCTGCATGAACAGAGCACCGTAAGACTTGTGGTTAATAGCATGACTGGTACACAGAAAGTTGCAGCTAGTACACACATGGGAGGACAGCATGATTCTGTCCTAGGGAGATTACAGTAGGAGACCTAGGATCAGGATGGCAGTAAGGGAGGCAGAGAGAGAAATGGAATAACTGTAACTATTCCTGAATGATAAAAACATTTTCACTGTCACAAAACTCATTGCTGTCTTTCAAGATAATTTTTCATACAAAGTTACAAAGTTAAAAAAAAGGCATTTTCTGATTTTCTGTAACTAAAAGTTAAAGTATTTAAAATATTTCCTTACATGGATTCATCTTCTCTGCTAGCTCACCTTCTGGCTGTGATCAGGGATTATATAACTCTGTTGCAATAAAAAACATCTGCACTTTTTAATATGATTTAGTGTGCATTACTCTGTGTTTCAGAGTTTTTTTGATAACTTGCAAAAGAAGCCCCAAGACAGCTTGTGATATAACTTAAGATAGCTATTATGAAAAGAAGTTGATGTATGCTTCCAAGAACGTGAAGGACACATTTTCTAAGTCAGATACAGAGATTGTGCCTATAAAGCAAGTATTTTTAGGGTAATATAGGTAGATACACATGTGAACTGGTACAAATGTTAGCCATAAATGGTGGAGAAAGCTAGGCTGACAAGGATGACAAAAATTGGATGGATTGTCTGGCTATTAGGTGCTTGTTAGCACAAGTACAGCTGTGCAAATGTGCGTCTAATTTGCATATACAGTTATTGTAACTGCATAAGCCTGTGTGGGCTTTATTTTCACCTGGACACCTAAAATCCTAACCGACTTCTCAATTAAAAAAACCTTGTTCCATATTTCATGCATTTAAGACAAAATATTATATATAAAAAAGCTTTTCCTCACATAACCATGAAACAACAGCACCACAGCCAGTCCTCCCTCTTGCCCATAAAGCGAGCTTTATTTCTGTTCCAGCTATTCAGAACTGTCACCATCACACACACAAAAAAAGGAGTCAAGACTATCAACACCACGGCACTTCCTTCATTTAATTGGAAAATGCAGCACTTTCACCATGGAAGAAATCACTGAAGACAAGCGCAAAGCCAAGAAAAAAATTATTACATGAAATATATGTCCCTTCCCTATTAGAGGTTCAGGACATCTGTCTGAATCGCTTAAGTTTATGCTCTCTCAGGAGATTGCATCATCTATGAACCAAGGCTGAAAATAATTCTTCTCTGCATTTAGATTGTGCTAATTGACAATTTAGATTATTTAATTGACTGCCTCCATAAACAGGTGCTGATGTTTGAGGACAGCACTTACATTTATCATACCACTCAAGAATGAGGGAAGGGCACCAGTCTTAACAAAGGATTTTTTTCATGAATTAGGAGGGATATTCATGTCTTTACATGGAGAAATTCTAAATGAAGTGGCTGGGGAAAAGAACACGGTGGATGTAAAACTCTTGTTAAAATCAAAGGAATTACTAACCTGGTTATTACAAAACCTTTTGGTAGGTGTCTCTGGTCTCAGCTGAGGCTCCTCAAATTTCCTAAACCAATCTTTTCTCCTACTACTTGTGGTAGATTATTAAAGTTCTAGTAAAAGTAAGGTTGGGCCTGCCACAGCTTCATAAATGGCTTTCCAACTCCTTGCTGACTCACATATACACTTGGGATGTGAAGTTTTAAAATTTTAGCTTTCCAGGATGCTCTTCCAAAGCTTTTTCCTTAAAAGCACAACAGGGAATGAAGGAATCCAATTTCCCTTTATCTAGGCTTTTGAAAATCATCTATATTGTAAGGAAGACAGAACTTTTGCTTTTCTTCTTCTCAAAATACTTCCTAAACTCTGTGTTGTTTTATTCCATTTTCAAACTGAACAGTCATATATATTAATTCCCTTTTTTATTCATTGTCATGAGCAATAAATGCCCCCTTTTTATTGCCTCTGCATGCCCAACTGCTATATAACAGTACAATAATTATTATGGACTTGCCCTTAACTAAGCAAATATCTTAATAATATAAATGTTTTGTAATACAGACCAACAAACTGAGGAAGAAGAGAGAAATGTATCCTGGGAAAGATGCTTTCTCAGCATATTTTCCCCCTTTTTATACTAGGAGAGACTTACCTGGAACATAGCTGATGGTAGAAGATATGTAACTCTGGATAACCAGGGTAAAAAGCACATTTTTGGAGTTTTATATCAAAAGAGTGAAACAAGCAATGGGATTACCAGTGAGAAACTAAATAGCAGCCAGTATCCTCTGAGGAGCGCTGATGTTAACATGTAGCCTGCATGAATTTATGCTTAGCTGCATATGCATGATGAGAACCTGCTCTCAATAACGTATCTATGTTTTCAAGAAAGCAAAGAGCAAAGCCCTTCCAAAGTAATTCTATGCATCTCTGGTAGACTTCAGAAAAAGCATTGAAAATGTCAATCAACAGAAATGAAAGCAGCCAAAATACCTGCACAACTGAGCGTGAGACAACTTCATGATTATGGCTGTTGAGACACAATCACTGTACAATCGCTGTTATTTTCTTTGCCCAAAAGATTAATCTTTTAGTACAGAGCCCTTACCAGAAGGGAAGCTGGCACAATGCCATCCTAAATGGAAAGACGAACAATGGTCTGCAAAAATAAAATCCAGTGCCCCTCTGCTGATCTTTACCATCTCAAAGAGTACAGGTGGAAACTCATCCTTTACACACATCAGCAGGTGCTTCCAAGGCTTTTCACCTGAGTTAGTCATCCTGTGTCCCTTTTTAGTCCATGCAAAGACATAACCACTTCTAGGACACCATTAATATCATGCTAAAGTACATGTTTAGAGTAAGTTAAAGGAATCCAACCCTCAGGGTGCTTATTTCTCTTTCCTGCAGGAAGGAGGAACTGGTAGGACCAGCACAGATATGGGTATCTGTTTGAAAACCATGTGAAATTGGCCATATGTAAAACCCCACATGATAGCTCAAGGTATGCACATCCCATAGGCATTCTCTTAAGTCTGGGCTTTGCAAATGCCAAGGTGGAGATAAAGAGAAGTGCAGCAGGAGTCTTCGCTAGTTCTTTATGTGACTCCTGGTTACACAAAATGTCTCCTGTAATACCTGTTGATGGGAGTTCTACTATTGTCCTTCCTGCAAATCATCTAAACATAAAATAGTTCCTCCCAGAACAGGCACCCACAAGCTACTGTAACCTAAAACTTGAAGTAAAAGAGTAAAAAATGTGCATAAGGTTACACAAATAAGGACACACTAGTGTCCTTTACTGTTACCTAAGAATATGCTCATGCCATTATCTCAGTAGTCCATCAGCAAGTTCATAGTTTTATATGTAGTAATGTACTCCCATCCTCAGTAAATAGTTATTAAAATGCCCACTAAAACCGTAGAGCCCAGTCCTACTTTTACCCCCCTTTTCACATCAGAACTTCTGGTAGCCACCTACAGGAAGAGGGGAAGAAGGCACCCCCTGTCCCCTCCCCCCCCCCCCACCCCAGGGATATCATTAGTTCAAGGGTACATAATTCCACCTTCTTTGGATCCTCAGGTCTGAAAGAAGCAAAGATGGCACTGAAGCAAAGATAGTACTGTATTGCAGTAGTAAACTCCAAGGCAGGTTTCTAAAAAACATTTCACAAATGCAGAAATAAGGTCTTCCTAAATTAAACACTGACCACAGCACACCATTTTCTATCTCCTACTCATATCTCATCCCTTCAGATTTACTGTTCTGTGCAACAATACCCCTGGAGCTTCTGGAGGCTGAACAGCTTTTTCTTAAAGTTTTACATGTTCAGGTTAACATGAGGTATATATGGCCTTAGAGGCCTGACTTTAGATTCCAGATTTTTTTTACTGGTGGCCAATTGCTCTGTTTTCTGGCATGGATGCTTTGACTCAGCTGCTGAACCCATCGAGTCTGTCTTGCTGCCAGTTATTAGAGTATTGATTCCATATGCAGACATTTGGGTCTCCTGATAGTAACGATTAATTGACCATGAAAGCGAAACTTCTGAAGGCAGGTTGGCTGACAGGCTTATTTTTAGGGTGAGTGCAGTGGATAAACTATGTTTTTGCTTTTGCTAACTAATATAAAACTATCCATTTTCCTCGATCAAATAACACAGAATTTTTTTAAAGATAACATAGTACTGGAAGTTCTTTGGGCTAATATAGCCTAACACCACAAAAATCCCAGAAAGATTGCATTTCTGTAGTTAACATCTTGGTATTGGATACAATCCATGAAAGCCTTTAACTGAAATATAGTGCTAGTGTAAGATCATAACAGCAGAACCAGTGCAATTGAAATCAACTTGTATATGATTCCTTCTTTTAATGACAAGAAGGCCTGCCCTGCAAAATGGTGTTTTTACAGGTAAGATGTACTCAATACATCACATAATCACCACAGTTGATGTCTGCACTAAGTGTTTTGATCAGGATTTTGAACTAGTATTTTGAATTTATTCTTTAATGTCACTAAAAGACTTACCAGCCTTAATGATATTAAGATGTTACTGTTAGTTGCAATACTTTAATAAGTGCTAGTTATTTTTGTCTCATACTCTGATTGTTTAGTGTCATTTTCAGTGAAATTTGTTTGATCAAGCACAGAAAAGTAGGAGAATTACCATTAATAGCTTTCAGAAGTGCCAGCAACTACATAAAATTTATTTTGACACCGATGAATGGATTCATTTTTTTTAAACAGATCAACACATACATAAGCTCCCTATCTTTCCACTGATCTTATGCTGGATGCTATTCAAATTGGAGATTTACATCTTGTAATGAAAAATGGAAGTAATATTTCAAGAAAAAGTGGGACACAAAAGCTAGAAGTTATTTTAAAAAAACATGAATTTGTTTTAGAAAGGATTTGAAAACAAATCACTCATAATTGCAGCCATACATTTCCTCTAGAGGCAACATCTAGATCTTCAAATATGAGAGGAGTATAAATAAGGTGAAAGATCAGTGAATGGTCCTTTCTATAATCCAACCTATTTCATCAAGAAAGTCTTCCAGTGATAACGCTTTTCCCATCCCCAGGTCCTCTTTAACATGTGTTACAAATCTTCAGTATGCCCCTAACTTGGGAAATAAGCAGACACCTTCAGTAGTAAATCTGGCCAACACAATACACAAGTATTTGAAAATGGAGAAATTCCAGGTTCCCCAGCCAGGACTTGAACCTGTGACCTGCTGGCCCAGAGGTGTGAAAGCACTCTCCTGAGCCAATGATATCACTTTAAGTGCTACAAACTGAAGACATGTCAAATGAATCATTTATTCGGTTCAATCAGCTTTAAATTTTTCTTGGTAAATGTCCCTGAAAGCAGCAGAAGTGTTCCTGTGATTTTGTGTGTGCATGTGCACGTGTGCAATTAGACACAGGCATGCACAACTTACATGAAGAAATGTAAGCTTGTGTAAGCTTATTCTGACATACTAAGGATGCTTTATTCTTTTAAACTCTCTACGTTCCACTTCATAATCACGCTTTAAACTACCTGCAATCAAAGTATGCCTCATAGTTTCATTTAAAGCAGATCTACCTGTTCCTTCAGTGAATATTAAACCATAAAACTGAGTTTAAATCTGGAGGCGGAAAGATTTTATGATCCAGCATAATGCCCTTCAGCTGTGATAGAGAATCATCCAGTGCATTTAGCATCATGTTATCCATCAGGAACTTTAATGTCATTTGTTTCTTGAACTGCTTAAGTTCCTTCATAGAGCTAGTTGGGATTTGTGCCCAGCTGTTGCTATGGGATTGCTCCTCCAGAATCCTGTAGCTCTAATGATCAGAAACCATCTAATTTCAAGCCTAAAGTTGTTCAAACTGAACTTGTTCACATTTGTTCTTACATCAGCACCATTGTTTAATTTAAATGCTTGTTCTCCCTCCTCTGAGTCATCCACAGTGTTGTTATAGTGGGCAGTTCTACCATTTGCAGCTTTTGTTCTGCATCAAGATTTAGCATTTTTCATCTTACCTTGCAAGGCAGGTTTTCCATTCCTTGACTGGCCTGGTAGTTCCTCCCTGTTACTTTTCAGATTTATCTTGCATTAAATGTAACTAGCTAGAGATCTTCAGAACCAACTCTAGTACCCGCCCGACTTTCCCTACTGGATACATCTTGCTTTATTTCACTTTATGCATGCTTGCATGACATGGGTGGCTCACCATCACTGTTTAATGAACTAATACACTCCTTTATTCTGCTCTATCATTCCATCCAGGGAGCTGTGCTTCATAGCAGCAATTCTTGCTATTAGTTATTGCCTTGTATTTTTTACTATTACATTTCATTCCATTTCAATTATTATTATAGCTGGTGAAGTAATTCTATACCTGAAACTGTCCTCCTATAAGACTTGCTCTTCCACATCTTATAAATCAAGCTGTTGTCATGCTCTGTTTTTTCTTCCTCATTCTGTTTCTGGGGGAAGCATCAACTAACAGTTATTCCGGCCAATATCATCAAAATTAGGGCTTTTTCAGTTGCTGCCCTTCCAAAGCAAACTCAAACAAGCGAAGATGTGTATGAGCACATTCAAAGACCTTGCAAGCAAATTAAAAAACCATAAAACCCAAGCAGACACACACAGAGCTACATTAATACTTTGCTGAGCATCACTAGGTAGTTTTAACTCCAAGATTCTTGCTACAGGCAAAACATGTACTGCTTTAACTATAACAATATAGGTAACAGTAACACGAGCCCAAGAAAGGATCCAGTTATCAGAATAAAATGCTTTATAGATACAGCACGTTATTCCTATGTAGAAAGCCATACTGCTAAAAAGCATTTTAACAGTAATAAAACCATACCCAAACATGCCCTTGAAGTAATGTAACTATGTGGGGGAAGAAGTTGCACTATTTACAAATGAGTTATTATGGCACCAGACTGCATATACCAGGGCTGTTAAAGATAATGACATATCATCTCAGGCACAGCATGATATAAACCCTCTTCCACTGGTTTCTTCTCCACTCTCCAAGTCCCAGAGTGTCAGTGGCAACATTTCTCTCCATTTAGCTTTTGTAGTTGCTATGAAAAAATTTCTACTTAAATATCATCTTGGAACAATGTCTATTTCTAAAGACTAAAACAAAATACATTCTTTTAAAAATATGTCTGTTAGCTTATGCTCCAAAATATTCTTTAATATTAAGTTATATTCCTTGGAAACATGCATTTCCTCAGTCTGTACTGATACTCCGTTTGCCTCATCTGCCTTGTCTATCTAAAATGGCTCATGTATATATTTCATCATATCTGAGCACAGAACCATAGAGTGACCACTCATTCTCTGATAGGTCTAACGATTCTATAGCACATCATTATCAAGCAAACATGCCTGTTCACAGCCATCCTGGCAGAGCACTACACTGAAAATACATTTGTACATATAAAATTGGCAACAAAAATCTATCCTATTGAGTATTATGTGCATGTGTGCACACAAATGCACATGAACTATGTCTACATTTCCAGAGATGGTTTTTAGTTTCTCGGCGATGCTAATGAACTCTGCTACCCTTAAAATGCCTTCCTACTTCCATGAAAATCCTAAATTCTGGTTTTCAGTTGCCAGTCACTAATAGTTCCACCTGAAGTTGACAGGTCCAGTAGGTGCCAAAAAATAAAAGCAGCTGCTTTTTCAAAATCTGGACTGTAATGATTTGCCCTTAATTAATGCAAATTTCCATCAGTTCTTGAAGGGTTAGTTTCTTTTGTTCTTTCTTACATTATTAGCCCAAGTTTGACTTCAAAGGATTAAACTGATGAAGTATTTCAAAGTTCAAGAACTCAAATGCACATTTCCTTACCTGACTCTTTCATAGGACACAGTGCACACTGCATGCCCCAGGCTTCGCCATATAAGCAACAGCACTCAGTATATGTAGTCTGTTTTCCAACCAGAGGTCGACTACAAACAAAATCATCACTCAGATGCTGCCAGCAAAGGTCCTGGTAGACCTCAGTTTCTTCAGTTTGTTCTAATAGAGAAGACAGTATTACATCATCATCGCAGCAATATTATTTAAAAAAATAATGGTGTAATGCAGAATATTTAAACTCAAGTAAGAACATAGTCTAACTTTACTTCTCAAGAAACTGAATCTAGCCAGAATTGGTAAATACAAATTTAAGCCTAGAAATCCTGGTCATTTTTTAATGCCTGAGGTGGTTCATATCTTGGGGCCTCAGCTTTTCAAAAATCTTGAAAGATTCTGATTTGTCAATGGCACTATTAGGCCTATTTAAAAGCACCTTAGATTGGGCACCCAAGAATTAAAATTTTTTTACATTGCTAGCCACTGCTGAATGCTTACCATTGATTCAGCTCTGCTTTCTCTGAAGTTAACGGAACTCCCACAAAAAATAGAGTTAGGACAGAAGTGGATATTTGGGGGACTCTGCCCATGGAACAGATGTTTAAAAGTTGTTCTTTTGGGTTTCTTTTGCTGCTGGCAATGACATCAGAAAGAACATTTACTGCTAGGACAGAGCTGAACAAAAATTTTACATGGACTCAATGGGAGACTGGACAAATACGTGGAAGACATATCCATTAATTGAACAGACATACTGCATCAGGCTCAGGAAATCCCCTGAGCTGAAAATAGCTTGAGGCTGGGAGGGCGAGGGGAAGTATTGTTTATCTGCTGTCCTCATCCCTAATCATCCACTTATAGTTACTGTTAGAGATGGAATACTGCTGTGAACCACTGTCACATTCTTATGAACATTAACAAAAACACGCCTTTTTGTCAAAGCTGGAATATTTCAGGGGAGTACTAGTTCTGATAAAGTTCTCATTAGGAACATTTCCCAGTTCTAGAAATTTCTGATCACTGATGATCAGAGAGAGAAGAACTGAAAACTTCATCTTTTACTTGGAAGGTAAACACCTGAACACAACTGTTTTGTAAAAACATCTGAAAGGTTTTGAATCAGTTCCAACATAGAATGAAAAATAAGCATTGTCACAAACCAAGATTCTGTTTTCTGTCTAAGTCTGTTAACTGCATTTTTACAGGATGCAGCAGCGTAATGAAATGGTGCACGGGTGAGTATAGGATTGAAACCTAGCTCGAGTAAAACAGTGTGTTCTGAAAGTGCAAAGTTTCATAGTTTAGATACATCTTCTACTAAGAACTTGCCAGAATACACACAGGAGCAGAAGAGGTTCTCTGCAACCAACTCTGAATTCTGCTGGCAGCAGAGTGATCCTGCCAGCCTGTCACCTCCTCTTCTGCTTTAGGGAGAACTGTGGCAGCAGAGATAAAAGGATTGAGCACTTGGTTAGATGACTGCTGTGTCAGCCTCAGTGATGCATGACAGAATACCCTTTTGGTCTCTTGTATTCTCTTCACATCCTAGGTGAAACCAAAGGACAGTCCTGCTCCTGTTTTAACTGAAGTTTGAACAATGAAACTACTATGGTTCTTTCAGAGTTTCAGGCAAGAGGATGACCATGTTGCTTCTCAGAAGTACCACTTCCATAATATGGAGTAAAGCAAGCATTCAGACTGTATTCCCATTTTCTTTCACAGAAGCATCTTAGAAAAATTCATAGTGAGTTACCAGTACAAGAGGTCTTGGCTATTGAATGCCAGTATTAATCAAACAAACTATACCATTTCTTTTAAAACTTTGTCCAGTGCAATTGCAGTGCTACATTTCTGCATAGTGCTCTGGATTTACGAGATGTTTCTAAGAATCTCAGAATATTTAACATTTTTTTCTGAAATTAACATCTACTGAAATTAAAAGAGATGTAAGACTATCACTTGAACAGTGATGCTGCAGCCCACAGCCTGAACATGTGAACTCAGTGTACCCTCAGTATTAATCAGCTAAAAGTGCAGATTCATCTTTTGCTATTTTCTCCTATGTCTTGTTGTTCCCGTTCTTCCTCCCTTTGGTAGAAGCACTCACTGACTCTGGACTAAGTCTCCAGAGTTAGCCTGCAATCAAACTCCAACCTTAGCAATACACTGAACAGGCAGCGCCTTTTTACATACAAGGTTGAAAGAGATGCAGAACTGGTGAATTAGGGTGCTGAGGACTCCCAAGCCAAGCCTCATCTCACTGAGTACTTAGAGCAGTCTCCTGTCTACACTGGCATGGCAGAACCCTGTGGAGTCCTGCATCGCAATGCCATGTGGATCAACAGATGACTGGTGGCCCAAGCATTGTCCTCCCAAATACTCTCAGTAAACAAAGAGCAGAGCCATCCAAGAAAAACCCCATCTAAGCTTGCTGGGGTCTGTAGCTTTGTCAGCAGTACCTCATAGAAGTATACTCAGCCTGGTAATACATATAATGGATCATACCACTTGAATCTGCTGGTCTGATGCATCGCTTTTCTGTTGCGTCCAGAACCATTGGGTGTGTACAGAAACAGTTGTACGATCCTTCTGTGTTAATGCACTGGCCATCAATACAGCTGTTTGGGTCCTGACATTCATCTGTATCTTTAAAATGGAGGGAAACATATCAAGGAGAGCCAGCACAAAGCAGTCACACTGTGTTAATCTGTGTTTTTATATTCCTGTATTAGGAGCAAATTTCCCTGCATGTCTTCTGTTAATTACCACAAATACCAATTGCTGGCAGCAAAATCCTGCCCATGGAGAAGGACAGACAGATCAGCAGGATGCTGACCTCTAATCCTCATGTGCTAGGGGCATTGTGAATGTTTGCTAGTGTTCGCAGACTAAGCGTAGGAGTGCCAGGTGTGCCCTATGCCCAGCACAGCTGCAGTGCGCTCCCAAGTTGCTGCTCCTTTAGAACAGCACAAGCAGGCATTAGAAGTAAGCACTCTCCCTAAAGCTCTTCATGAGCTTGCCAGGAGAAGGGAACAGCTTCTCTAGCCACAGTAGTTCTATTCCTTACTTTGGCTTGGAGAGGAAAAGCAGAAATTTAGCCTGAAGGACAGAGCAGGCCATTTCACTTAAAATAAATTACATTAAATCAGCAAAGAAAATACCTTTGTAAAGAACAACCTTAGAAACCCAAGGTGAAAGGCTCTCCTCTTGTGGTTTAAAAAATTACTTCCTTTCATTATGTTATTCTGCAAATTCTACAGTTTTCTGCTTATACAGCAAAAGCCAGGGTCACGTTGTGAATAATTTTCATTTACATACTAGAACCAAAGGAGTGCAAGGTTCTGAAGACTAAAAGGAGCATGCTTATCAATGACCTGAAATGTGATTCCACACTGCGTATTAATTGCTTGTGGAAAATAACTGTCCTTGAAAAAAAAATAAAAATCATTGTTATTTTGATTTATTACACTGAAAACAGCACACTTATCAAATGCCAAATACAAGATGGGCTACAACATCCAGACTTTCACTGCTGCCTCCACGTACAAAGGAAGACGACTAAATTGCACCTGGCAGAGTAAAGCAGCAGTGTGCGCCTTAGGAGGGAGCCACCTCCAGCTGCTTTGTGCAGCCTGCTTAAAGGCTGGCAGCAGCTCTAGACTGCATTTAAGGGAACAGAAGGGGTTGCTCTGGAGATGCAAACTTTTGGGAGGAATTTGCTGAAAAGGGAAGCAACTAAGCCAAACCGTGCCCTACAAGCCATCACCGTGTCAGCTAGAATTGCTGGCTAGCCAAGCAGAAGGAAGGGAAATGATCTAGTGCCTCTTAAAAAGTTGCTACAGGAGTAGGTGGTGGCCCAGTGCTCCTCCTCTTCCTGGGAATACCACAGTTCTGAGGGCAATTCTGCCATATGAGGGCTTGTTTTGCCCATCTGCATACCATTATAGTGACAAGACCACTTAAAATAAACCTACCAAAGCACTGTAGCTTAACAGGGTCATAGTATGTGCCTTGTTTGCAGTAGCATTCGTAACCTGGCTGTGTATTCAAACAGAAGCCATTTTTACAGATTTCTTGTCCAAAGAGTTGGCATTCATCAGCATCTGAAGAGAAAACATTAAAGGCTGCATTAATGTAATTCTTACTAGGACACGTAGGCAAGCAAGATGGAATAGACCCTACCATCTAATCACAAAACTAAGCAGTTACACTTATGGCTTTTATGATTGCTCTCTTCTCTCCTTGTGCTGTTTGCAGAATCTGCTGTGCATGGTGGAAAGTCCTCAAAATCCTCCATGCAGGAATCCTTCTGCATGGAAAACTTCAATGGAGACTTCCCATCACTAAGGAGTAATTGTCTGTTGCTAAATATAAGGCAGCAACCACTACAGCACCTAGTGACAGCTGACAAAGAGAATCTTTTCATTTTCAAATGAAAGTGGAGGTTTCACATGAAATATATGCCAGGTTATACATACCTTTGCATAGCTGTACACATTTTTTCCCAGCCTTGTATGTATGTATTTGTTATTGTTGGAATTCCTCTCCTTTTTTCTACCTATTTTTTGCTTTCTAGACGTATATAACAGTCTGCTAAAGCTAGACTGGTATTAAAAATAGCAATACAAAAGTGCAATGTAAAGTAGGTAATTCTCCTTTCAATTACAATTGTCTTAATCCATTTGACTTTTAAAGATTTACTCCTCATTTACACTCAAGTAGTACATATTTCAGGCCCAAAATGCCACTTCTATCTGTCCAGCAGTTTTAAAGATGTATTATTCATATGCTTCCTTTTCCAGAAGAGATGAAAAAGCTATAAAAGCTGTTTATTTTTACAATCATTCTTCCAGCCGCTGAGTGACTTTAAACATTAAATATTTTAAATTTGATTGTTTAGCAGCAAGAAGACTGCAAAGCTTAATAAGAAATATCATGTAGCTGCATGTTTGTACCTCTTCTTCCTATGGAACAAAGATATGTGTCCTGAGGAAAAAGTGGGAAAGCTTGAGAGTATTAAAGTTAAGGAAAGCTAGCTGAGTACATTCTCTTCTGACAGAAAATTCAGGAAAAAAAAAGGGGGGGGGGGTGAAGGGGCACCTCCTGCAAGCAGAAGTTTGTGGACAAAACCAACAGAAACACATAATGAGTTAACGTAACAAAGAAACACCACATTACTAAAATTTATGCATCTATCTTTTGTGCCATTTCTAAAGATAACAATAAACTTACTCAAAACAAAGTCTTACTATAGGAAGAATTGGTAGAAGATACTTCCAAATATGAACTGTTTCCACACTTCAGTATTTATAGCAATTAGAAATGTTACCAACTCTGAGGTAGCACAATAGATACAAAGAAGATGTTGTCTAAGATGCAATTGGACATATTCTACACATAGTGTATCCCTGAAAGAATATGCAGAAGTCTTAGATGTGCAAAGATAAACAACACACTTAAACAATCCCTGAATAAAAATTCTCTCTATTGCATAGAATTCACAGTTCTGTACAATCCACACAGAAAGATTAGGGCCTTTAAGTACAGCTCTGTGTCACTGTTCAGACTTGTCTAGAGGCAAATTGTCAGTCTAACCAACACTGAGATGGTCCCTGCTACCATCATTCTCAGGTCTAGAGTCACCCTACAACACTTTGGTCTTGACTCCCTCTACAGCTGTTGGGCACAGACTTTCAGTGGTAAGGAGGCAGTGTAATCCTCATTGTATAAGAATCAAGGCGAGGTATAGAGAAAGACTTGCTGAGGATAACACAAAAAGATGTCAGCAGGGCAGAGAACCGAGCTCAACCGTGATTTACTCACTGGTTAGGAAAACTGATCTAGCAGTGTCCTAGCTAATGAGGAAGGACAGTCCAAGAAAGCATATGTAATAATCATTAGGAAAAAACAAGAATCTTTTAATCCCATTTTCTAATCTTCTTAGAATTAGGTTTGACAAGTCAATGACTTAGCTGGAATTTACTTGATGAATCCTTATCTATCAACCAGGTGAAAACATAGTACTATTAAACTACTTAAAAATAGTAAATTCTATGTGATATGAACACACAGTAATTTCTACATTATTAAATACCTGATTCTTAAAATAGTAGCTCCAATAGGAATAAATACATAAAATTTGTGTATTTTAAAATACTGGAGCTACTATGTCAACCAAAGATAATGTGCTGACTTCATTTTAGCTGATACAAATACAGTGTATTTATGCCATATGCTGCAGAAAACTAATTTAATTTCTTGTAAAGGAATTTCACTGATTTCACTCTTTCTTCTTAGTGATGCCAACTCTCTCCCTCTCACACCCAGAAACTTTCTGTCATTCACTTGCCTTCCTCTACAGTCCTTTGTTCAGTAATTTATGGGGGCAGGTTTAGCTCAGTTGGTTAGAGCATGGTGCTGCTAAAGCCAAGGTCGCGGGCTCAATCCCCCTGTGGGCTACGCTGAGGGTTGGACTAGATGATGAACTAGATGATGAACTAGACTAGATGAAAGGTCCCTTCCAACCTTATCATTCTATGATTCTATGAATTATTTCATTAAGTTCTATAATGATAATATCATTGCTGAATTTCTCTTCAGTTTTTATTTTCCTTCTCACTTGTAGATCTAATGCTTAACATTTTCTCTCTCTCCAGCTTCCAAAACAAATCTACAAATTTAAGATATTTCATACGTAGACATATATGTGAGGTTTGTGATTTCAGCACCCTTACAGTATATAGCACTTGATCCAAATTAAAACAAAATGTTATAGATATGGTATAATTGACATTCTACCAAACAAATTCAATGATTTTCAGTGAAGTTTCGTGTCACAATGCTGTCTTGTCACCTAGTGAAATTTTAATGAATATGTTTACATTGTTAGCTCACATTTCTAGCCAAACATCTACTAGAACTTCTGAAATAATTAAACCTAATACAAGTCAGTGCTGACCTTTGTAATTCTGAGAGAGAAGTCCATAAGATGATTCTCCAGAGGGGATGAAACCTTTCCCTTCAGGACACAAATCGGTAAATTCAGCTAGGAATGAGAAAGACAACAAGAATTAGGTTGCTAAGAAGTTATTCACGTAATATGCATTTCAGTGTACTTTGATAAATTTGAGGTAACCTTTTGCCCTATTCAGATCTATCAAGCAATCATGCACAGCTTTAGCTAAAGCTACATGCAACTCTACTTTCCCCTGCTCCCAGGCTGCAGAGCTAGCTTTGAAAAATCCACATCACTGAGCTCCTTGCAAACTGATTTCTCTTGCTTCCTGGCAGGACAGTCTAGTCCATACCAAGTTTAATGGTGCACTGCAGTTATAACAATACCAGTAGCCAAATTATCTTAATTAAATCTAGCTTGGGCCTCTCTGAGCTATTCTGCAAGCTGCAATGTAGACATATTCAATTGGGGTACAAAACCCTGCACACATTCTTCAGTCTTTATACAGGAAAACACTAATTGACTGCAATAGGAGAAAATGGTGTGGATTACAGAGAAAAATTATGTAAAGTGTCTTGGAGACAGTACAGAATCGAAGAAACCTATCCAAGCAGAGAGACTCCTTTCCTAAAGCATTTCGTTATGGTTTTACTGATTCTAAAGTGTAGTTCAAACAGGAATTAAACAAGATGA
This sequence comes from Rhea pennata, assembly GCF_028389875.1. NCBI lineage: Eukaryota > Metazoa > Chordata > Aves > Rheiformes > Rheidae > Rhea > Rhea pennata. Next base: position 37,017,498 of record NC_084665.1, read on the forward strand.
TACATTTGTGTGGAAAGTAATCTTTAGCATTTAATCTCAAAAAGTTTACAGATGTTCTCTCTTATGTGATTTCTTCCAGCTGGATTCTGAATTTTAGCCATTGCTGCTTATGCTTCAAGTACTGTTTTCAGTATTTGTGACAAATATCACATGGTTATGTTTTTTTAGTTTTATATTTAGAGGTTAAACAATGGTCTGCAGACAACATGGTTAACTGCATTGTTCAGTAAGTAGCAAAATGTAAAACTGATGCCATGATATATATGAGTAATTCATAGTGCTGTAGAAACAACATTACAAAAGATAGCTGCAGCCATGAAAATACTGCAGTGCTTAACTTTGTTTTCCAGCTTGTGGGAAAAATATAAAATGTTAGATTGGAAAAAGCTTCTGGAAGAAACCATCTTTTTTAAAAATCAGCTGGAGATAATACTGGCCATTTTTATCCCTGGTGCAACTGCACTGAAGCCAAAGCATTTACACTAGGAATTAATTATTCCTATTGACTTTTCCTCTGTGGAAGTTTCACATGGGTAAGTTATGTTATGACTAAGTATGACAGAATATGGCTTTTAATGAATAAGCTTTCTCTGAAGGCAGAGTGCACTAATGTTAAAATGAACACAATGCTTCAAGAATTTACAAATGGACAGAAGGCCTCCTCTTACCAGTTCCAAAGACAGGGCATGGGAAGATTTCACAGTTATCACCCCAGCCAGCACCCAAAGTACAGCAGCATTCTTGTTTGGTTACATTGGATGTAAGCACATTGTCACAAAAATTAGCATCGTTCAGATTGTAGTAGCACTCCTTCTTCCCGTCTTCATGTTGATCAGCCTCTATTGGTAAGTCTGAAGGTGAAAAGAAAACAAGTAAATAAGACGACATGTGAAATGAATCAGTTTTATAAGAGAACCAGGAGAGCCACAGTACCCCTGCATTTCACCATGCTGTGCAGCACTGCAGCACCATTAAAAGAGAAGAAAATGGTTAAATACAGATTCTGGATTTTTTTTTTTTTGTCTTAGAAAGAGTGATGGAAGTTTATAACCTTCCTTTGACTTCTTCAAACCTGTTTTCCTGCTTGGTGCCCATGGATTGTTTATTTTTTTACGTTTTTCATTTTTAAGCTATGCACAAACTGCCTTGATCATGCTTAACTACTGACATAGTGTTTTCATGTATGAATCTTGAAACCCTTCACAGAGGTGAATAAGCATTACAACCTCATTTTACAGATACAGAAACTAAGGCACAGATTAAAATGGCCTGATTTTAAAAAGAATGAACATTTTTGGCCCCTTTTAATTTCCCTTGGAGAGAAGAATGTTCCATGCTATGGAAAACAAAGTCATTTGTGATTTTTGCAAAAGAACTCAGTGACTCCATGACGAAGAGAGGAATATAATGCAGATGTGAAGTTAACTGACTCTGCACCTTACTTTAAAATAGGCTTTAGGGGTGTCCTGTTAAAGAATCTTATTTTCTGCCCTTTGCAGTTGAGTGGACCCTCTCACAATAAACATGAGGATTGAATGTAAAATACTGTCTCCACAGATCCAATAAAAACCTCTTCAGCAATAGTCAAAGACTTTTCTACAGCAAGCACTCCTAGAGTACACCAAGGAGTGAGTTTGAAAGGAAATACATTTCAGCTTTTATAAAAGATTCTATATCTATCTAACCTTGCACTTCCAAAGAAACTCTCCTCAAGAGCTCAGAAGTGAGGACTATCCCACAGAATTGTTACTCACATGTCATCAATAGGAGGAGCTTTTCTTAAGCATTCCAGAAGACAACAGAGTTCTAAAATTATAGATGCTCACATTTCTTGATCAAAACTTTACTCAGGAACTTAAGATAGGTAACTCTTGAGGTGACCAGTTCATCTCCTTTTCTTCTTGGGAAATTGTTTATGTTTAGCACTAAACGAGTGATTAGAAATAAATAAATCCATAAAAACCTACTAAAAATTATTTTTTGTTGGCTGATTTTCCATTATTTGATATTTCATTCATTTATACTCGGGCTGTTGCACAATGCTGCCAGCCCGAGACATTCCTAAAAGTAACATAGGTCTCCCAGTGGAAATTGAAACCTATTTTATGCCTGATGATAGCACATTTCAAAATTCTAGAAGATCAGTAAGACCCAGAGAGTTGTGGTAGTTAAGCTATGTCTGTTTGCCTTGCAGCTCTTTTCATTCATTCATATTTTGTTCAAAACAAAATGCTTAAGGCTGACCTACCTAGAGGTATTTCAGTACCCAGGAGATCAAGTTCACCTGACTACCTCATCTGTCCTGCCTTCTGATCGTCTCTTTGAAGTCAAGCTCGGCCTCATTGTGTTCGCTGGAGGATGGAGTTTTCAAGTCCCATCCACTTTGGTCTGTAAAAATAATGGCTCTGAAATGGGACCTCAAAGATGGTGGCTGTCCAACAGATGCTGGAGGAATAAAATGAACTCCAGCCCTTGTCACCTCACGCCTGTTGTCCCTGGCTGCCCACCCACACTCTCCCAAGCAGACAGCGTGTGGCAACCTTCCTGCACACGTAAACATTAGAGTTGTTTTGAGAAAAATGGGCTTAAATGGCAGTATGTGTTGCATATTATTGCACTTTGATAGTATGAACGTGTCTAATAGTTCTTTTGGCTTTTAATTCCAAACAATATTTGGGTTTATTTCTATTTTCCTGAGAAAAGCGACTGTTTCTGTTTTTATGGAGTTTGTGGGGCTGGCAGACACCTCTATTCAAATTTAGTACAATGTTGCCACCTACAAGGCAAACTTTCCTTTGCTGCTTTGCCAATATAACTAAGTTGTACATTAGGGGAAACACCCAGCTGAGTGCTATTTCATCGTTTGTTAGTTTAGTCTGTGGTCTCCCCTCATCAGACAATTACTATTTTCCACAATATGCTGAATTTCATAGAGTATGGTGGTTTTGTGGTATCAGCTGCTATCCAATAGGAATGAAGTTAAGACTATCATGTGTCACAGAAACTCAACTGAACTAAATCTCTTATTCCAAGGTGCGAGAGCAGCACTTCAGCCACCAAATCATACATTTTCCTTGGCCATTTGCCATCTAAGTGAATCAAAGCCCGAAGCTTAAATAGGAGAAACAGCCTGGCAGTTTTCACATGGTTTACCAAGGAAAGAGCACCAGGAACTGCCCCAAGAGGAAGGAGAGACAATCTCCTCGTTTGATTGTTTATTCCCATTTTACATTTGATGTGTTGGTTTCTCCTCCCATTATCTGCTCAGCAGCTTGAAAAGTCTGTTGTTTACACAGCTGTGACTGAGGGTTAGTCAAGCAGGCTTCATGAATGTTTGGAAAGCAAATGAGACACAACTCTTTAATTTCTTTTCTTTTTTTTTTTTTTTTTTTTCCCAAACCATGGCCAGTCTGTGTCTACAAGCTTTTAATTTCTCTCTCATATATTATTAACCATTTAGTAAACAGGTTGTTTTTCTAAGCGGTTTTGGTAAGTATTTTGACAAAATATGGTAGGAAATAGGTACTTACTTATTTGTATCATTGTTTATTTAACGTTTTTGTTGTTGCTGTTAGAAAAATGTAAAATATCTCTCTACTAAGGTGCTCTTAATCAATATATCTCCATCACGTTTTTGTTATGACTGTTAAATATTACCAGTCTACATAGGAGATTCTGCGTAGTTGCTGCTAAGTTAAACTATGAAGGTATACATTAAAAATAGTTTTATATACACTCATGTAATTTACCCAGCAAGATATTCAGCATGTGCTTGACCGCAAACATGCATTAGGAGTACAGGATTCAGCAAGTAACGAAGATATTAGCATATGCTTAGAATTCAACATAAACTTAAATATTTGACTAGATAGTGGCACGTAACAACTATGCCCTGCAAAACCCCAAACTAGTAGACCTGATGGAATTTTAAATGCTGCGACCCTGCACTGCGGCTGCTTGCCCTCTGCTGGAGTCAGCAGGAGGCTGCTAAAGGGAAAATCCTCACTGCAAGTTCATAGCTGCTAAAACTGCCGGGACTCTGGTGACAGACTGTGTATCTGAGCAAGCTGCATGAGTAACACACACTTTCAGGACTTGCCTTCAACAAGACAGTAAAAATACATTGGTGTGTGCCTGTAGCCAAGGTGTATTTGTGTTAATTTCTCAACTGGCTCCATATGTGACACCTATCAAACCTGTGGGAGGGTGTCAGAGGGAGTATTTACGTACACATGTATATGTTCCGCCTGGCCGTGAGGGGGAATTTCTTCACTGTGAGAGTGACGGAGCCCTGGACCACGTTGCCCAGAGAGGTTGTGGAGTCTCCTTTTCTGGAGATCTTCAAGGCCCACCTGGATGCAACCGTGTCTAACACGCTCTAGGTGACCCTGCTTGAGCAGGGAGGTTGGACTAGATGATCTCCAGAGGTCCCTTCCAACCTTACTGATTCTGTGATTCTATGATACACAATTCAAGAATTAGTGCACATGATGCACATTTAAACAGACATGTATGAGCATGCTCGGAGATGACTGAAATTCAGATCATCAGTTTGCTTAGAAAAATACCACATATTGCCATAAAGAAAAATACAAATTTGAAGGGTTTTCCTTAAAGCCTTAGTATTTAGGAAATACAGAATCTGTACTTGGACACCAAATTTCTAGCCTTGAACAGGTTTTTGGACCAGACATATGGTCTATTCTTTGGTAGCATTTTTTTTTTTTTTAAATGAAAATTAGTCTAGGCGGACTTGTACTATATTTGAACAACAAAAATGTGATTTTTCTTTATAAATCCTAGTAAATACTGTTACTGCAGAAAGCAGTAGAGTTGCTGTCTAAAGTGGGCCCCGGTACCCTTGTGGAGGTCTCTCACTGGAAATCTTTTTACTGTCTAAATTGTAACCCAAACTTCTGATGTTATTGACCTTGGTATATGTAAGCCAGATTCCTGCTGATAAGCAGATGCTTACACATACCCTTTTTACTTGTAGTTCTCACTTTAAATTGAATGTTTTACAATTCCCAAATGCATACTATCCTTTTTAGCTTCTGGATTCAAGGCACATGATCATATATATTAGTAAATTTAGCTGTGTACTAGAACATATATTTTTCTTAGGCATATTAATAATTAAAAAACATGTTAATAAGGATTAATCACTCAAACTGCATTGAGGTCAGTACTTCCTGGAAATTCATAATAAATGGCTTAATGTATCTCGCTAAAAGGACGTATCAGACGAATTAGTAAACCAAAATTGGCATTTTTTCCCCTCTCAGTTACAAAGAGGTCTAACAACGCAGCAGTTTCATATGATGCAAAAGAAAGTTCTTTACTCCTTTATCTTTCCTTCCTTCTGAACTGTTTGCTGCATTTTTGTGAAAGGCAGGGTAGGGAGGAAGAGATTAAGATGCTCAAATCCTGCATGCTTACCTTGTTTGTCACGGAAATGCGACAACATGGGCCAGAACTCCTGATACATACACTGAGAGGATCCTTTCAGGACACAGCCAAATAACAGATGAATTTCCATCAAATGAAATCTAAATTTCTCTAGATCTCTAGGTCTAGACTCTCTCTAGGTGTTGAGTGGTAAGTAAAGGGAAATGTGAACACAGAGCATTCCACAGAGGTAACAGCCTTTAACCACATGTAAAAAAGTTCCCAAATTAAAGTTATGTTTGACCATTCTTCACCCATTTTTAGAAATGGCATCCTATTTCCACTTGGTAGGTATAAGTCGGAGTGACATTTCTTTATGTATAAACAGCACAAAAACACAAAATGAGACATGAACAAAGGTCAGCTAAGCTACACTGAACTACAGGAATCTGCAACAAGAAAATGCAAATAAGATTTTTCCTCTCTCAGAATTGGCATGATGCAAGCTAAGGCTGACAGATGATGTCCACATGCACTGTAGGAGCTCTCGTAATACCATGCCTGACTTGCGTATGTGGCCTGTCAAAGCCAGAAGATGCAGGGCTATCCCTTCACACTGTGCAAGGAGACAGGGTGATGCTCCTGTAGCTGGTCTAGGTGGATGGTTGAAGTATTCACCAGAGGGCACATCATGCTAGCTGTTACTGCTGCTTCTCCTGCATTGACCACGGGGAGCTCATGCCCAGTTACAAACGGAGAGAAAACACTGCTGTATGCTCCCTTCCAAACAGGAGCGGAGGCAGTACCAACAGGCAACGCTTTTCTGCCTCAGCCCGCTCCTCTGCCTCTCTTTTCTTTTTATTTATTTTTATTCCTTCATCTGCAAAATAAGTTCCCATAGGCCTGAATCTTTTTCAGGACGTTTTACAAAAGCTTCAGTTTGTCAATCAGCTTTTAAAGATGTTTCCCAGGCAACATCTTGAGTGCTGCTGAGTACTATATCCAATGACTAAAATACATGTTGCGCTTGGGTCACAGAGATCTCAGCCTTGTTAACGTGTCTGTGAGAGATGAGTGATAGGAGAAAACAGCCGTAGCCTCCTACGCTGGAGAGCCTGCATGCTGGCAGTAGGGACAGTTATTCTAAAGCTGTTCAAAAGCTAGATCTGCCTGTGGGGTAAGACCAAACCAAGAAACCAACCGAGATCTGCATCCTGGAGGGAAAAAAATATCACGTATGTCAATTCCTTCATTTCTTGTGCTCTGTTTCTCCTTATTTGGGGTTTTTGTTCCTTTCTCCAAACATAATCATTGTAAAACACGTGGAGGCAACTTTAAGTAAGAGTTCTAAGATACTTTTTAAAGAGGATATTTCCAGTAGTATTTTTGATATCCAAAGCACATAATAACAAAAACTCATAAATCCATTAAGACGGACTATTAGGAAAAAAAGGACAAGATGGAGTAAAACAGGCAGGGGGACTACTCAAAGAGACTAACAATTCAATGTTTTGGTTTTCCCAACTGCTTTTTCTGAGAACTTACATTAGTATTAGATAATACTATGAGCAGACCACTCTATACAAACTTTGTTTTTAATTATATACTCCTTTGAGAGTTCTCCAAGCAGCCTGGTAGACTTTTGCAAAAATCTGAATAACAAAAAAAGAATCACTCGTGCCATAGGTTTGATTCCAGGCCTCATTTCATTGTTACAGTACAGCAAACAAACTATTTAATCTTAACTGCTGTAACTATTTATCATTAACTGCCAAGGCTGCTGAGGTACAAAACTTAGAAGGTATTTCTGCTGAATTTTCACTGCTAACGATTCATTGATAACATATTCAATTCTAAAAATTCCTCTTCTGACACAAACTTTTGATAAGACAACACTTTTAAAATCTGCTGTTGTAGTTAAACCAACATGAACATTTAAACCAACTTTACTTTTGCACTGGTTACATATTAAGTGAAAACCTTCCCATGCATGTAAAAAAACCCCCGAGGCATTTTTACCTGGGGAGGTACGGAAGCGACACTGTCCAGTCATCGGATCATACTCCTGGTTTTCATCAGAACACAGGCACAGGAAAGAACCATCGACATTTTCACAGAGGGCTTCGCCACATACTCCGCTCAGCATTTCACATTCATTCACATCTGGGAAAAATAAATAAATAAAAGACATAAATCAATTCAGAACCATTACCGACAGTTTGTTCTTTTATCTACTGTATCTGTGCCAATATTGTCTGCCAGAATACAGATGTGATCTCTGGGGGAGGATTAAAATATCACTAATACCTAAGCAGATTCATAAACAAGTATTTAGTTCCTTTGAAATAAAGGCCCCTGAAAGCCAGAGTAGTTTTTAAGATATTGGTGCTGATTAGGTGCTGCTTGTGCACCAGAACACCGACTTACATTTTTTTCATTTTTTTGTTTTGTTTTTAAAAACTTGTTTTTTTCTGGGGATTTAAGATGCAGACTCATTTCATTTGTTTTCTTAAACAGCTATTGCAACCAACTTGTTCTCCTTATTATCAGACTCTCACTGAAATCAAGAAATAAAATGGGTCAGTTTCAGGAGAATTCAGCCTCAACTATGAAAAGAGAATTAATTTTTTTCCTCAAAATCTCATTTTTCTCATAAACATCCCTGAACTATCCAAGCTCAGGTCTACTGTGTGCCTCCCATAGGCAAGGCCTCACAGGTTGTTCTGCAACCCCAGAAGGTTGTTCCCAGATCCCCCAGCAAAGCCCCTGCAGAACAGTGCCGGTTTCCTCTCCCATTTAGATGCTCCTCCCAGCCATGACTTGTCAAGTACCAAAAAGAATTCCACATATTTTGAACTTTGCTTTTATATGTCTCCTGACTAGTCTACCCTGAAATTTTTTGACGGACAGGAGAGCTGTCTGTTGCTTAAACAAGGCTTATCAAGTATTCTCAGGGTTGACTTGGCTCGCTCTTCAGTTGCTATAGTTTACCTTTGACTGACTACTTATAATTTGTAAATCATAATTCAGATATATATATAATTGAATGTAGTCTAAAGTGTAATTTGTGAGATGTTTTACCCTTTTACCCTCTTATCCAGTAAGAACAAAAATCTAGTCACATGATCAAACGATGAGTTTGATACATGATAAAAATACATACTTTAATTTATTACTTTGCTCAGAACTTTCAAAAAGTATTTAGATCATTTTCATCTTTTTATGGAATTCATATTGATAAGGATGCAATCCTCTTTGGGTAATGCTGCTTAACTATAAAGATTTATCTTTTTTCTTAAAATGTTTTGGTTTGGTTTACGACAGGCACCATAATTTGTAAGAGCGCTTTAGAATTTGTCCATCATGTTCTCAAGATCATAAAGAGACCTGACATTATTTTATGATGCAAAATTGCTTCACTAGCAACTCAAAATTAAATTCAGCTTCCACCAATTTGTACTCTCCTTTTTTCTTTCTTTGCTTAATTTGTTTCAGCCTGTAAGAAGTTACTATATGCAAAAATATACGTCAGTATGTTGCAAGTAAGTCTCAAATGGCCTAAAGAATTTTGTTACAAAACCGTTTAACATATTACAGAACACACACACACTCTTCTCTATGACTTCTAACTCCTTCACTCTGCTCCGTATTCCATTTAGCTCTGTGTTCCTGGTAAACGTGTTTCATCCTGACTCCAGCTTGAATAAATTGCTTAATGAATACCTTTCCTTGATCTGGTATTAATTTTATATTAAAAGCTTGTGCTGCTTCAGATGTTTCTCAGGTCCAACCATCACTATTAACAACAGATATGGAAACCTATTACTCACAAGATAAACATGCAGTATTTACACATTTACAAAAATCTCACATCTTTTCATGGTGATAGGTGTCTTTCTTGGAGATTGAAGCCAATCTTAAAGTCTGTTCAAACATAATGTGCCTAGGGAGGTGTGCTATCTAATTGAGACTGGCTGTACCACATGCCAGACTTTATTTCCTGCAGGAGGTAGTACAGAGTTCTGGTTATTCACCTAAGAGACTAAACAGATGTTGCATTTAAATAGGCTGAAGTATTAAATTCAATCCACTATGATTTATATTTGTGAATGGTCCTGACATGAGCAGAAATAGTGGGTTTTCTTGTTTTCTTTTTTTTTCTTTTTGCCTTTGGAGAGAGAGATAAAATGAGTAGCTCAGCTTATTTGCTGTTGGTTTCCATTCAATCCTAATAACAGGTTCTCATCACGTGGCTACACAGTTTCCACCTGGCATAAAGTTCATCAAGTAAAGCATAGCTCAACCTTATTTTACTAGTGAGTAGTACAAGTTTTAACAAAAAACGATGGAAAACAAATCTTGTGAAGAAATGCATTGTGCTTATAAGCTGCTTTTTCCTTGCTGGAATCCTGCAGTAGCAATTACAACCATCTCGAAGCTCACCTGTGCACCCTCGCCCATCCTGAGAGTCCTGATAGCCCTGGTAACAGAGGCAGCGGTAGGAGCCATCCATATTTTCACAGAACCCATGGCTGCCACACAGCGTGCCATTTGCGCATTCATCAACATCTGCAAAGAAGAATTTTAACATCACACAGGCAATGTGACAAAGGCAGACATTAATGAAGAGTGAAGAAAAACAACACAGAGATGTGCCAGTTTTGCAAACACGCATGCAGTGATACGTGTCGATAGATGAGAAGGAAAATACAAAGGACAAGACACAAAAATTTAAAGGAAGTACATGTACAACAAACAAAATTGTTTTAGTGTTAACTTTACAGGAAATATGTCAGACAACCATTTTGGTCAAATCCTTCCCACCTATTTCACCAAACTGCCCAGTCATGACATGATGCTACCCACAATAGAATGAGAGATAATCTAAATGTGACCATCTCACACACTTCCCTACAGACTCTGCCAGTGAAACGCTATATAGTCAACAGCATAGGTAAAACTAACCCCCTCCTCCCCAGGGCCTACAAGAAAATCTGAAGCATATGCTTACATCTATTGTGTAGGAGTGCTGAACATAGACCAAAGATTTTATGTGGGACTCAGAAGTGCTGCACAAATCTCATTCTGGTTCTTGATACAGAAGAGAATTTCACAGCACATACTTACATGGTACATACCTGAAGATTGAGCCTTTTGGCCTTATTCCTGTAAACATACACAAATGAATAATCTTACGCAGGCAGGCAGAGTAATTGCAATGACTATGTGCTTTCTGCACTGGCCCCTCATTTGCAGTTTTCATTTGTGGTTTGCTGGCCTTAGAAGTGAGAGTCACTGGGCGAGTAGGTCTGTTCTTTGACTCAGCTGCCCATCAGCCTATAATGAAGCTGAGGTGCTTGTGGCAAAACGTGGTTTATTTTTGTAAGTGTATTACAAGTGCCGTGAATATATTTATCTTCTGTTGAAATAAGACCTCTAACCAAGGCCCTGACCATCTGTGACCATTAAAGATGTCATGGGGTGTTTTTCAGAAGAAAGAACTTTAACCCAAACTGGGATCTAGCCAAGACACTAGGATTAGTATCTTCTGCCTTCTAAATTTCTCTGCAGTTTGAAGCAGACACGTTATTTCTACAATTCTTTCTTAGAAACCACTGTGACTTATGCAGAGCTGCTGTCCTCTCTGAATTCCCTTCTGTACTGTGCCTCCAGGGTAACTGCACTTTAAATGCTTCCAAATGCAACTAGTTCGGAAGGCTCCACCTCTCATGCACGACCACCTTCATGTGGCTGAAGCCTGCAGTTGTCCTGCCTCCAGCAAAGGCCTTACACACTCACTGCACTAAAGGGCTCCTGGGGCTGAGTCTTGCCTTGCCCCAGGTAGAGGGCACATACGAGCAGCATTGCTCTTCAGTGTCTTTTTGAAAAGAAAGAGTAGAGCCCAAATCCCATCCTGCCTCCTCCTCCAGCTGGTAACAGTCAAGACAAAGAAAGGCCCAGGAAAGTCAGCAGAGACCCAGCTCATTTCTCTCTTGACAAAGATTACTTTTTTACTTTTAGACCATGTCTGAAGCTCAACTGAAAGTGAATTCTTGGTCCTCGGAAACCAGCCTTTACTATTTGCTGTGGTTGGGGTGGAAGCAGGTTTTAAGACCACATACGAATTTTCTAAGGCTAGAAGAGACTGCATCCACATCCTGTACCCCACCTCTTGCACAGGTTACAAAATTGTCTCAGGTAATTTCTGTATCAACTGAGTAAATTGCAGAATCACAGCATCTTTTTCGGAAAGGCATCTGCCTTCATTTTAGTGATACCAAGTGATGGAAAATTCACCTCTTACTGAGTTGATCCACTGGTTCTCAACCTACAGAAAAAAATAAGTTCATGCAAAAACCGTATGTATCACATACACTGACATCTAGGAGACATCAAGGGCTGTATTTGATGTTTTTTTAAAAAAATATATATACTTGGGGACAGAATTAGCCGAATAATATTCTATTTACTTTGCTGGTTTTGCCAATAAAGGCTTTTAATGCTCATTATATCTTGATTTATTAAACAGATGAAGGAAAAATATTGAAGGAATTAATCTTAAAAAGGGTTATTTTGTATTTGGCAAAGAATGCAATAGCTAGTATGTTTATTCTGAAGAAAGTGAATATGAAAATTTGACTGGTTTTTGTACTCTACACTTTTTGAAATCTACTGTAAGCCATCCCTAGCAGAATTAATTCAGCTGTTTCTGCTCACTCAGCTATTTTATCTGAGTTGAAGAGACACTGTTAAAGGTGAAAAGTGAAATATTACATTTGATACCCTTTCTTCTTCCAGTCACCATAATAATAGAGTTATAAAAGGATGCATATGAAGTTACTGGGGGGGAAAAAAGGCAAGTGCAAAATAGAGCCTCTGCATCAGCATTTGTGGTTGCCCTTTTCCCCTCTTGCTACTGAGCATTAGACTTGCATTTTTATTTTAAATTTTAGCCTCCTATGACCATTTGGAGTTTCATATATCTGGTCAAAAAATGCTAACGGTTTATTTCTTATCCAGAAAAAATGATTAAGTTAGGAAAGAGAATTCAAACTGAGTAAACAGTGGAGGACTGACAACTAGGAATTTAATAAAATAGACAATAATGCAATGTTTGTATTTCCAGTGGCCAATTATAGTTTAATAACAGAAGTTCCTGAGCCACAGGACAGTTATCCTATTAAAAGCCTAGACAAAAAAGAACTACAACTGGGGATTTTAGAATTACATGAATTACAGTACTTTTCTTACTTAATAGCTAAATGTTAAAGAAAACAGAGGAATGGATCATGCAGCTGGTTCTCCAAAGGTAAACTAAGGTCACTGACTGAGAAGCTGCAGAAACAAAACCTATCATTGTAGCAAGTGTCCTAATTAAGTATATAATATATCCACAGAAGATAGCTTTATTTTTAAAAAAGTACACAGTCTGAATATGACTGTATCTTTCAGTGCTTGGGAAATTACAGAGAAGGTCCAAGCACCAAATATTTTTCCTTGTCTAGACAGCTCACTCAGAGGACTCCTGTTTTATAGCCGGAAAGGGCATTTGTTTCTTTAATTGCCCTGCAAAGCATGAGGTTTGTAATCGACAATTCTCTTGCTGTATGGAGACAGAGTGAAGAGAAAAACTAATATTGTCTATGTCTATACAGTGACTAAAGTAGCTCTCTGTAATTATGACCTGTTTTAGAACCCTTGACTCAGTGCTGTCATCTTTGATCAAGACTACTTTGATCTAAAATTGTCAGGATCTAAAGAAAGGCAAAACCTGTATGTCATCAAGCCTATTCCTGTTCAGCTCAACATCAACCATGTTCCTGGTTTCTGCCAACCTGAACAGGATGGAGGCATGATTAATCTCAGGCACATTTAAATCTCACTGAAATCTACTTATACTGCAAAGTGTCTTGAAGAGGGACTACTTTCTAAGACAGTTCATACAGTGCTTAAGACAACAGAGGTCTGATGGTGTTGAGGACGGTAAGGAAGGGATTCTTATTTCCCTAGCCAGTGTCTTGAAAAAGCACAGATTTGATGAAACTGAAGATGTCTACTGCATAAAATTTACTCTATATAACAGAAAATACTCTGCCCCAGAAGGAGCTGTATTGGAAGTATAGAATCTTACTATACCTTTTTCCTAAAACTGTCTTGCCTTCTCCACAAGGACAGAATTGATGTGTAGTTATGGCAAACATCTACTTCCTTAAAATATTTTTGGTTGCAGAGGAAGCAACATCACACAATAATCTGCTCTTCATGCAAAGCATCCAGAAGGGTCAGAGAGACGTAACTCAGTGGACCAGGACAGGAGAATAGGATACAAGACAGGAAGTGAGCGGAAAGGAAGAAGCCAAAGGTGGAGAGCTCGGATGGGGTGAGGAAGTATTTTTGGGGTGCCTGTTGAGGCAGGCAACGAAGCTTGAGGGCCTAGAGCAGGAAGAGAGACAAACGAGGAAGCCACTGGGAGACATACAGGATTGGGCATGGAGACAGAAGAGGCAACTGAGGCAGGTACTGACTTAAGCATCGGTGAACCTCTAACCTGAGTTTTTGCCAACTGGCAAAACTGGGAGCCAACTGGGTAAAACGCTGCCTTTCCAGGCACCCCTGAGAGCTCGACAGGCAGCTAGGGAGCACGCGGCAGCCTCCTTTTCGGAGAGCGTGGTGCAGCCAGACTGCTGAGCCTGGGCCAGGCGGCGAGGAATGTCACCGCTACAACAAAAGTTTGTCTATGCCTTGGAAGAAGACACAGTCTCCACAGCTGTTGAGTTTACTTTGGCCAACAGCCATAAAGACTCCATACCAGAGCTGAACCACACGGGGTTCTTAAATGTTTTATGTTGTTGTTTCTGCCTTTTCAAAAAATGGTTCAAACTCGTACAAAAACAATCTGGAAATATGGAAAATCTGCTCCCCAGGTACAAAAGGGCAGCTGAATCCAGCAAAATTTCCTCGGGTTCTTTCTCTGATGGTATAAACAGTTATTCTCACTCACTTAAGTAGAAGTAAATTTGCAGAGGCACCTAGTGTAAAGAACAGTAGCTCCCACGGCTGGAAGCCACAGCCTTTCCCAGCACCTGGAATGTCACACATTCCTTTTTTTTCTGAATTTTTTATTTTGTCTTGTCTTCTTGCACAAAGCTGACTCCTGAAACCAACACCAGCACAAAGATTAGTACTGAAGTGCTCCCTTTAAATGATTTTTTTTTCAACTCCAGAATTGTTTTTATTAAAATGACAGAATGGAGAAATAGTCATGGTACAAAAGGAGTACTGCTGCTTCACAAGACTAGAAATGGCTTTGATTCGCCAAGTTATTAAAATACTTTTCCAAGTGCTGAATATAAAGTCTGATCTGTATTCCATACACACCACCAATTACTTATGAAGCACAGTCAACTGGTTTTGTACTTGTTGTTTTATTCTTCATTAAAAAAGCTCTCAGACTACTCACAGTCCTGGAAATGCATCTTGTGATTTCATCCTTTTCTACTTAGTAAAACTTTGGCTTTTTTGTTCTAATCGAGATTAACTTTGCACCTTTCATCATCTGTGATGGTTCTTCCCTGAGAACGATGCTACTTCATTAACTGTCAGAGATCCAGACAGAGGGGCTCATTGTTTCTGGTATGTCCCCTAAAATTAGATATCACTGACTTTATTTAGCTATGTTTCTGTTCAGTTCTGCCCTTTTTAATTTCTGAGACATTGATTTCATAAGGTTAGTAAGAGTTCTTCTAACTTTGGTCTAGAATAAAACGTTTGGTTTCTACTAAGAGCAGGCTACATTCTTCTCTGCCTACTTTTTTTATTTTTTTTTAAACTATGCTCAACAGTGAGGCAAAACACCTGCTACTACTTTTCTTGCTGAGAAACTGAATACATTTAACCACGTCCTTCCTAAACACTGACTGAAATGCATACACGCTGCCAAAAGAGTCCATGAATGTGTTTTTAACAATTGGGTATCAGAAAAATTGGAATTATTCTCATTACTTGAAACCATAAAATACTACCTTGCCCATCAGTCCCTGGAGCTATTCAAATTCACTCTCTCCAGCACACCTGACTGGGCTTTTCTCTTAGCAATCAGAGAATGTTCCTTTCAATTTATTGTATGATTGAAAAATAAAGTAAATGTTTAGAGAGGAAACAACACCAAAGATACTGCTGGACTTTTTTTTAGTTATCAATAATTAATTAGAACACAGTGTATTTGATGTTATGCCATATCTAAATAGATAGCACTCATTCCCTTACACCAGCATAACAGTATTCTCTTGCCAAAAGTATATTTTATTTCATCAGTAATTATATTAGTTATTATATAGCAGTCTATGTGCCAGCTCAAATAATAATGCTGTTTTTCCTGCGGTAAAAATAGGGGGAGGAAGTTTTAATACACATTCTAAGCTGGAGGAAGAATCTCTTTGCTAGCCCTGAATGAACTGATGTGAAGAGCTGGCCCATGAAAAAATTCAATCATATACACACTTGCTGGAATGTAATTTAGGATGCAGAACAGCTCGCTTGCTTACTGCTTGTGTGCTTGCAGTTCATCGCCCAGAGATTTCAATCCTGAGCTACTGAGAAATCTTCCCAGGACTCTGCAGGCATCCTGCAGAACTACTACTGTAGGACTTTCTTCTCCCTCCTAAACTGATACCATATTTTTTTGCAAGGCTTCCTTGAAGAGCCCTCTCATCCACAGGAAAAAAACACTTTTCATCCAGTTAGGGAAATTTTTGTTTTCTGTACCATCACTTACCACAAAAAGCCACATATCTGCTTGGTATAATTGATCACAAGTCTTCTGCTTTAAATTAAGTGCAGCACAGCTGTGTCACTAGCAAGTGTGCGCTTTCAATTAGCAATAGGACGTTTTCTCATGCTGTAACCAAACAAAAAATCCTAGGCACACCTAAATTCCAGGCTTGTGGCTGATGTTTCTTACCAGTGTTATTACTGAAACAACTTTTACAGCTTTGTGTGAAAAATACCTGCATGAGCATACATGCATATATTTGTGAAGTGTTAGCTGGCTTTAGCAATGCAGAGACCTAATTACCAATATTTCTGCCATTTCACAACATCCGAGATCCTGTCATAGATTATAAAAGTCCATAAACTGACAAGATTTTACTACAAATTCTCGAGTTGCTTTTTTTTCCTTTCTTTCTTTCTTTTTTTTTTTGAAAAAGAAAAGGTCTTGACAAGCAAAAGTCTGTTGTTTAACATAACAGCAATGAGATCACTCACTCAGTTCATGCTTGCTGCTAATGCACTTAAGAAGCTTTCAGTTATTTGATTCTAAATATTTTGGACAGTAAGGGCTACCAACTTAGAAAGTATCAGGCACCTGTGTACCAAACTCCATTTACATATATATTGTATATATTTCTTCCTTCCACCCTCAGGATAAGACAGAAACTATTTTCCATCTCTGAATAGATTTTCATATTATTACAGATGTCCACTGGTTTCATATATTTTAACACAGGTATAGTGTTCCCTTCTTTGAAACCATTTGCCATAGTCTGGTCAGTATTTTCTCCTTTTCATTAATTTGTTTTACACACAAAAGATAATCAAATGTTACGATGGCAAAATTGTTAAAAGAAAAACAAATGGCTTCTAATAAACATCAACTCTGTTACGTTGTCCATTTTGTATTTTTCCTGTTAAACTTCGTAACACAGAGACAGCAATATACCAAACCACGCATTTAAGAGAAAAGGGAACAAAGGGCTTTTAATGTGGCAGACTACCGAGTTAATGCACGTTTTGGAATCTTAGACTCAAACTGTGACTTATGCACTCACCCAATTAGTAACAGCAGATCAATGGGAATGCAAGGGGACACTCATGCAATAGCGTGACTTTTCTCACCTTCACATGTTCGGCCGTCTGCAGACACAGAAAAGCCCTGCTCACATATGCAACGGTAGGAACCATCTGTGTTTAGACACTCCCCATGAGGTGAACAAAGGTCAGACCTCTCACATTCATTGATATCTGAAAACAGAGAGGCATTAATAGCTTTGCAAATCCTTCATTAATGCTTTTCTTGCATTTATTCTAGCATGTGTTACTGCAGCATGTATTATTAATTAATGCCTACTTTTATCAGTTAAAAACTTTATCTTTTAAGCTTAAAAAACATGAAGGTATTTTGGTTCTAATGCACATGAAAGACTTTGCCACAGAACATGGCTAGCAATAGCAGCTTTTTTTATTGACATATTCAATTTATTTTCAGTTATAACTGTAACTGCTCAAGACTATCTTCTCTAGAGTGAAGGACCACATTTTCTGCTGGGCTCGCAGAGCCTAGCCTACTAGAAAAAAAAAGACAGTAAAAAGTAATAATAATCATACCAATACTCATTACTAAGCCTAAGTTCCAGTAGTCTTAAAGTCTCAAAAGCTCTTATTTCCATCAGCTATGTAAATGATGCTCCCATTCAGGACTAACCAAGTCTTCTGAGAACATTCTTGAGCTCCATATGAGCATCAGTATGTCCTGCTTTATCATTCTGTCTATGCCACTCTGCAATGAGGCTGAGCAGATGAGTGTGATTCATGAGATGTCAGGAGAAGCTCTATACTAGCCAACATTTCTTCTATGATAGGGAAATTTTCAGATGGCTCCACTGCATTGCTTTTTGCTTACTGTACACTGGTCAACCTGTGCATCAAGCCTCATGTGTTACCAGCAGGTCTGGGGCTGCATCTTTTCCAGTAAGTTTATTTCACACAATTTAAAGCCAAATGCTGTCTTTGGCTGATGGGGAATGGTCCCAAATGCTTGGTATATATGATGCCATGATTATTGTTTCTTAAAACTGCCAGAAAAATACTGGAAACAAAACAGTAGACTACATAAGACTAGAAAGATACACTGAAAAATGGGAAAATAAAGTTAAAAATGTTAGGGAAACAACATTTAAATTATCTGAAAAGAAAACCTATTGCTTGCATGCTTTCTAATGTTTCTAATGTTTTATTAGACTCTCTGCTGCATGCTACCTCAGCTTTGCTCCTTAACAAAATGCATGTTCATAATTTCTAGTCTAAATTAGTTCAACTTTGCAGCTGCTGCAGCCTGCAATAATCTGCAAAATCTTGCCCGTGTTAGTCAAGAGCTCAATTATGATTTCTTCTGTAGGTAGTACTGCTATGGTCAAGTCACACCTCATTTTTTCATTTGTCAAAATAAACAGTTTAAAATAATTCAATCTTTTTTATCCCATTAGCCTTTTGGGGGTTCATGTCTGAACGCTCCTCAACTGATCAGCATCCATTTTGAACTGTGGGCACCAGAACTTCCCTGTACAACAATATGCCATGAGCAGGTGTATCAGCACAAGACAGAAGTAAATAAACCCCACTTACTCCTGCTGAGCACTCTGCTTTTTATACCTTCCAAGGAGTGCATTAGTCCTTCTGGCCACAGGGTTGCACTGGAAGCTCACATTCAGCTGAACATAACTGACCCCTAAATCCTTTCCAGTCACTATGTCCCAGAAGGAAGTCTGCTATCCCACAAGCATGACCGAGATTCTTTCTTCAGTATAAAACTGTCTCGTATTAAGACGCACATTGTTTCCTCACACAAAGTTTACCTCAGGATCCAGATAGCTCTTTACTAGTGGCTATGATCTTGATCTTTTATCATGCTCCTAATTTCTCTGTATAGATTCTCCACAAAATGATTTTATTTATTTATTTGCTGTTACAGATAGCAACTGATAGAAGTAACTTTCAATCATTTAAAAATGTTTCAGTTTAGGTGCTGCTGTGGAAAATCCTTTGAAAGTACTGCTGGAATTGAAAGAATTAATCATTTATGATTTGACTAGTTTTTGCCCAGTCCAAAATATGGCACAAGAAGATATAGCAAAGATCTCCGTTTTTTCTGCACTAATGACATTTCTACTCTAACATCCTATGACAGCTCAACAGCAGATAGTTTTAACATTGTAAAAAAGTGTAACTGTACTTAATTCTGCTCACCACAGATTCCTACATGTTCTTTTGCTGTGTCCAGTTTTTGCTTTTCTAAATTGTCTGCAAACATAGTATCTCTTCCATTTGTTTTGCTATTAATCTGGCTTCTTCTCAAGCAGCTTCACTCTCCTCAATAGCAAGTTGTTATTTTTAAATTCTGAGGGGTCTTCTTTTTCAAGTGAAGCTCTCCTGTCTAAAATGTTTTCCAATTTTCATTCACATTTTTCGATAGTAAAAATACTATTGGTCCCTTAGTTGGCTCATAAGTGCTTTCAGTTTTGGGAAGTATATGTATTTCTTGTTTACACAGCAGAGTGAAGATAGCAGAGTGGTATTAAAGCTAGCATTGACTTACAGCCTGTGATCAATTCTCCGTTATCTGCTAAAGCAAGGTCTAATACAGCATTTCCTTATGCTGAATGCAAGACTTTCTGAGTTAGAAAGCAGTCACGTCTAATATTCAGAAATTTTACAGGGAGTTGGTTGCATAAGATCTTCAACACAAATCACTTGGAATACAGCCTCACTGGTTAAATCCAAACCGTGCCGTAAGACAAGAGCCAAAGCACAGTCCAGTCTCCTGGTCCTCCAATCATTTGGAGCATAAACATGCCTGGACCTATCACTCTTTCCAGCTCTAATATCATGGATTTTTTTCCTCATAAAAATGGAGAAGTATGGTTGAGTCCTGAGGCATGCCTCGGTCTCATGCCAGCATTGAGTTGGGATCATTCAAACCTAAAAGCCAAGAAGCACTTCTGGGTTTGGCAATGTCAAGCTAGCCTCAGATAACACATTCTGTTCCTCTCCTTCCTTCACTGAGCACTGCAAAATGTGTAAGAGATGAGAGAGATTTACCTCATGTGACTTGGTGCTAGCTAGACTGCTCTTGTCTGTTAGTGCATGGATTCACAAATACAGTAGGTACTATCACATTAAATGCTCCCAGAATGTGGGAAAATGCACCACTCTATCTCTTTGAGTCGTCATATAAACTCTTCCATGTAATGAAGGCTGAGATTAAACTTGTTGAAAGAGTTTCTCAGCATATATTTATAACATTAAGTCAGAAAAGGAAAAAAGCACTAGAGATCATAGTAATACAAGTTTCTCCTCTTTATCCTGGTCTGTAACTTTCACAAGTTATACTTGTAAACTTGCATATTTATACTGACAAGAATGTTTTTTATAGCAATGCCATACCTTGACACCCTCTATTGGCTATCTGCTGGAAACCATCTGGACAAGTGCATTCATAAGACCCTTCAGTATTCACGCAATTTCCTCCAAGGCAAATATCACTATCTTGAAGGCATTCATCAACATCTGAAATAAAAATATCACTGAATAATTAGACGATGTCAAAAATGACTAAACTTTTAATAGTGATATTTTGATCTAATGTAGCAACTTGAAGCACCAGTTTCCTTTAACTGCTGTGGAGGGAAAAAAACACAAAATATCATTTACTACACTTTAAGAGGTCCTTTCATATTCTCTTTCATTGCATTGTCATCGCATTGCACTTTTTGCATTGCTAGAAAATTGCAAAATTTGAGTTTGCATGTCATTTCTTCTTAGCAAGCATGACTAACATGAGCCATCTGTATCTCTAGCAAAAGTAACCACAACAGATCTTAATACAAATGTCTCCCCTACCTTAATTGTGACTGTGGTGTTGGAGTGTTATAATTAACAAGAAAACCCAAGCAGCTGTACATTTAGAAGACAGACACTAAAAAATGTCTAGTAATATAAATTTGTACTTTGTAAAAGTTCATTTGGACTTGTTTAAACCATCATGCAAACAACCATGAGCTGGAAATAATCTGACTCAGATGTCCTCCAGAGCATATGCAAGCTCAAGCACAGCTCGTGAGTCACACTAGCCCAAGACATGCCTCTGAAGACTACTTGCACAGCAGCGTCACAGACAGGAGACCTGTAGGACATGGACTGCTCTGACCATACAGTTGGGCTAATAGTTGCTTTTTCAGAGGATGTTCACATGATGCAGTACTGCCATTTTGCAGGCTTAGCAACTTGGGTCGGGAAGCAGCTTTTACATAGTGCTACACCCAAGCCATAAACCCAGCTCAAGAGTCAGGACATGTAGGGTGGAGCACTCAGTTGCCTATATACTATGTTCCCAGTACCAAGCGTCAGGTCTACAGACAGCCCCTGTGTCTCAGCATCCATGGGATAAACATGCTGACACATTAGCAAGGTACATCTCAGGTTACACACTGCATAGAAGGTAATCAAATATTTCCGGAACAGGATACTAACATCTTCCTCAATACTGTTTTTATTAAGAAATTTTCCCCATGCTTGTAATACAAACATACACAGTATTTTATGTTTACAGCATATAACCACAGCACTCTCCCCTGGTGACCTCCTGTAAAATGTTTTTCTATGCTGTCCATCCAAAGATTTCCTAAGTATGTATTTCACTACTGGGCAGCTGTAAGGTTTTGAACCAGAACTGACACAACCATGCTGTGATTTAGATCCTGCAGGCGTAGGATTCATCATAGCCACACTGCAATTAAGGGGCACTGCTGGTTATACAGTAGCATCTGCTCCACAAACCACTGAAACTGACAGAATGAATTCCACTGTCCCCACCTATAGTTTCTACTTTCTCTTGTCTTCAAAGTGTTTGAAGGCAGCCCCAGCAAAGGAAACAGCTCACAGTTTTTCTGGCACAAGATTAACTTGGCAAGTGCCTACGTTCCAGTGATATTATACAGTTCTGTGTTTCACTACAGCTAAAGATGCCCCAGAGTACTTCATGATCATGCCTCTAGTTATAAAACAAACAGAAAATAAAAGAGAATCAGGTTAAGAAAAAAAGCTCACGAGCAACTTTCCTCTGTGTCCACAGGGCTCTGCCTTGTAATTAATTGAGTCTATGGCTCTAATAGGACAGATAGTTTCCTCTGAAAAACAAGTATCAAAAAGAGTTTTTTCTACTGCCTTTTGATTATTCTGACTTCTTAAGGATGAATTTTAGTTGATTAGAATTGTAACATTTCCTGCTTTGCAGGAATTCATAACAATAGCAGTTAAAAAAGACAAGATGACCTCTTTCTACACTTATCTTTGGAAAGCTCACTGTACATCAGAGTACAACTGTCCTTGAGATTTTGTCTATTAGACAAAAACTAAGAAATAAAGATAGCTTTTGCGCATAACTGAATGTTACTGCAGATAAAATTGCACTTATTTCTGACAAAATTGTGACCCTTTAAAAATGATGTGTTTTATAATAATTTTCAATTGAGAAGCAAATTGTGGTTTATTTAAACCAGCCATTAATTTTAACCGGGAGCAGGAGAAAAAATTAACGGCTCCCTTGCTCTGAATTAATGCCAAGCCCCAAAACAAGATGATGTTTTCTGCCAAATACTGTCAAAACACATTATTTCTATATATGACACAAACCTTCCCTCTCTGATGCAGCTCTTCACAGCTCCTGTGGTTCCTACATAAGAATCTAGAGAAAAATCTGAGACAGTAACTCATGCTTGAGATGTTTAGTCCTTTTACCACCCTTCACAGGTACATGTTTAGGGCAATTTTGGCTGTCAAAACCTCTGAAGGCTGCTAGTAGAATATCCAAGAAGTGGGTCTCTGGCTATTATGCAGAGGAAAGAATGAATCTTACTCTCTTCACCTTAAACAAGGAATAAAAAAATCATATAATTAAACTGCAACAATAAAGACTGCATTTGCACATTTGGGAAAAAGAAAATCTAACACGAGGATAGCAAAGCACTAGCATAGGCTGCTTGAAAAGATATTTGGAGTCTTATTCCCTGAAGCTTTTTAAGAGCAGGTTAGCCGAATATCTGTGAGGAATAACAACCTATTGTCCATTCTGTCTTTGTGAGGCAGGATGGACCAGTGATCCCTTCCACCACATTTTCCTTTGATTCTTGTCACAGTGTCTCTGCATCTATCACAACTCATGAAGATCTTGATGCCCGATGACAGCACACAAGTTTCAAATGCTCGTATCATCAGCCTACATTTTCTTTAAAGCTGGTTCAACTGATGCTGGTGTTCACCAGGAACTCTGACAAGATCTTGTTAAGTTCTTCTAGGACCAGATTCTCCAAACAGCTCTGTACCGAAGAGAATCAGCCTGCTGAGAAGATTTTAAGATTTTCTTGTACCTAGCTGCTGAGCATTTCAAGACATGCTGTTACTCTTCATATGTGGACAATCCAGCATTATTAGCACTGATGAAGCCTGGTCTGATGTCACAGGTTTGTCTTGAGAAGATAGCACTGAGCTGGCACAGCAGAACTGCTCTTCTGTCTGGATCACTTGGAAAGGAGGATTCCTGACCCATTGCTGTGGGTGAGAAGGTGATAACTGCCTCCTAGAGTGGTGTGTGGAGAATAACCTAACAGCAGAACACTATTAGGTAGAATGGCAATAAGGAGCTGTGTCTTTTTGATTGTATCAGTAGTCACAGGGAGCATCTGTGACTGGAAAGTCAGACTGGTAAGTTTATTTGTGTTAATACCACACGCATGGCAAGAGCTTAACTGAGAGAGTTTTCTTCCCTAAGGTGGGAGATAAGGAAGCAACTGAGGTAGAATCTGTTCTGAAGCTTGCTGGTGAGTGATGTCACATGCTGAGGGTGATCATGAATAGTGCAGCAAAAGTGACTCCAACTTACATAGCGTATCCAGATGGTATAGCCAGCAGTGTGAACTTAGAGGGCTCCAAGACATGGGATAGAGGAAAGAGAATATGCTTGAAATAATTGATTAGAAAGTTTGCCAATTACTGGACAGTAAGTTTTCTTACAGGAGAAGTCATAGAATGCAGCTGTTTTCTATAACACAGTATTTCCCCCCATGTTTGCTATACATTTTTCACCTCTGATTTTTGTTTTTAAAAGATCACTATGTAGACTGCCTTCTTAGACAGCGGAAGCTGTGACCTACAGTATATTTACCCGAAGCTCATCTTAGACTACGTTATTTTCTCCTGCCAATGCACATCTGCGACTGTGGTGGCTGGCTACAGATCAGAGCTGGCTACCAGCTGGAGAAGTTTTAACTTAAGCAGGCCCCCATGCCAATAGTGCATGCTGGTAGAAAACTTTGTAATTCAGAACCAAACACGGATCTCTGTGTCAGAATCTGAGCAATAAGAATTGAAAAGAATTAATTGTTCTTGGTAAGGATGCTCAATTGCTCTCCCACTCTTACTGTAAGAAACACAGATGCTGATTTCCTGCATGTGTAAGGATAACAGGGCTGTTTCTGAGAATCCATTAAACATGTGGCTGTGTAGGCAGAGCCTGTTAAATGGTTGACAGTAAGGTATTCAGAAAAAAAGAGGGGCAATACATCTTTATGCCTCATCCTCAAAAGAATTTGTGCCTACGGATGAAATATTTAAGATATTACTGGAAAAAAAAATCAATCAATACCTTAAGTCTACAGCCTTACCTTCACAATGATCTCCAGTAGCTGATAACATGTAACCTTGGCTACAAATACATCTGAAAGACCCTTCTGTATTCCTGCAGCGTCCATTCGCACAGAGTGATTGTTGCTGGCATTCATCTATATCTGTAGCAGAGGAGACAGTGACAACATAAAACATTTGAAAATACCAATTGCTAAGGAAATAATGCAATAATCAACTCTGAACAAAACAGCAAAGTCGAGTGTCAAAATAAAGTTCCCCTTCTCTTGGTCTGGTTTATTAACAAATGCAGACAGTTGACACAACACGTGAAAACAGATGAAATGGCAGACTGGACATTTTCCACAAGTCGACTGCTTTCAGCATTCTCTCCTTTAGTGTCAATATATCCCTCAGTGCACATGCACTTATGCACACATGCATGCGCACACACACTGCTTGAGAGCTTCCTTTGTTTCTCTTATATCTGGCAAAGGTAACAAGCCAGCTGCTCCAGTGAGTCAGCAAAACCCACAAAATACTTTCCAGCAGGATCACCACCTTTTAACAGGGTGGGGTTTTCAGATGCACACTGCCAGGCTGCTGCACTTTTAAGTTGTATATTAAGGTTCCTTTTAATACTTGCCTTTGTAACAGTATTAATCCTCTAAGTATGGGGAAATGTCTCTCCACTTCCACAACCACTGTTTAGCCCTCAGCACTTCAAATCTCACAACTTGGGTTCAGCCTGGGTTAACAGATGGATTTGAATAGCAAACTTAAATTTTCCTATGAAAATCCCCAAGCACTGAAGGGGAGCAACACTTTGAATTCAGAACACAGTATATGACCTGTCTGAGCTAGGAAGCCTGTTCCCCTCCCTTATTTATACAACTAACACACTGTAATTAAATCGATATGGTAGGTTGAATGTCTTTCTAAGGCTGAATGTCTTTCTAAAAATGTACTCTAATTCAACAGCAGGAAGTTAGTCAATGAGGTTTTTCAGGTCTGTGTTATGGCTATGTAGTCTGACCTTTTGAGTAATGGTCCCTGGTGACCACAGAAGTTTTAAATTTAAGGATCACCGAAGTCTTTGGGGCTGCATGAAGTATCTAAGCATGTACACGGTGCTGTGGAGTAAGGGCTGTCCTTCAGAAGAGTGCACTTTAAGAAAGACCATCTGCACATGCCAGCTGAGCTTGGCAAGGGCCCTTTTCCATGAAACGCTCCGAGGAAGCAGTCAAACTTTGTCTACATACTTTCCCCAAGACCAGGCTGCTGTGTGTCCTGGGCAGCACATTTAACTCACTCAAGACACTTAACTTACACTCATAGTTTGTTTCAAATTTCCTGACAAATTTAAATGAATAATCATTTAGTTTTATTGTATTATTCTAGCACTCAGAAGCCTGACTCTTTGGTGCTATACCAAAACACTTATAGAAAAAAAAGGGGAAAATATAAAAAAAGGTTTAGAAGAAATTCCTTCAGGGTTCTGTGTGCTTCCACAGCTTTCATCCTTGTAAAAGGGTTTCAACGAGTCCCTAATGCCTGCTGTTCAAGAAGCAAGGGGATATTCATACCTCCTGTATGCCCTCCAGACTTCTGTGTTCTGAATTCAGACTTAATTTTGCTCCACAGGGACTGCCCTGATGAGAATTTAGATGTGGAAGAAATGCAGGACCTGACACACTGGAGGTTCAGGTACTGTTCTTAGAATTATGGTACCGGTCTCTCTCTCCCTCTCTACTAGATGTACTACTTGAAATGCAGTGATGTAGGCATCAGCTCTGGCGCTCATCCTGGGCGCTAAGCTGAGTGTAGCCTGGCTTTTTTGATTCTCTGCCCCACATTAAGGGAGGGAGGGGGGGAGAAAGAAAAAAGAAAAGCACGGCAAATGCCATGTTAAAAGTTTATGGCAGAGAAAACTAGGGTCCCTAAACCTCTAAAACAATGTAAGTGTCAGGAATATCAATTCAGTAATATAAATATTACATGTTCTTGATTAGCTTTTTTCACCCTCAGATGTCTTATAACAAAACACAAAGCATACAGTGCGGCCATGAAAGCCATGATATGGAAATCTTTTTTCTTACATTTTTGGCTTACTTAGTTTTAGCTATTTAGCTTTAGTGTACTTCTGTTTTTTCTCTATTAAGAGATATAAAGCTAGATAAAAAATATTATCCAATCAGTATGTGGTATGTGCAACATTATCAATTTTAGCCATATTCCTTCCTACCTTCACATTGATCCTCTGCTGCAGAGAGTTTGAAACCTCGGCCACAAGTACATCTGAAAGACCCCTCAATGTTTTCACAATGTCCATTTGTACAGAGATTGCCATACTGACATTCATCTACATCTGTGAACACAAAAAAGTCATAAACATATAAGGAACTATCAGCCATCTTTCAATTGGGCTTGTGAATTTATTCAAATTCTGCAATAAGCAAGATTATAAGGAGCTTCTCTGTATGTTTTGAGCTTGTTAGTTCTGGGGTAATTCTGATTTTAATTAAAAGGATTTAAACTTGGTCTGGCCTGTGCTCAAACACTCAGCTCTATTCATGGTCCATGGACTAAACCAATGTTCTCACTCTAGTACTGCAGGGACTCTAGTTTATGCTAATAAACATTTTATATATGTATATGTGTATATATATATGTGTGTATGTATATATATATATATATACACACATATATATCAGTTCTATTATGAACTAACAACATTTGCATCATCCTTACCTAAATAAGATTATGTTAACAATAATTTTCCTACAACGGCTTCAATCAGTGCAGCTTAGTATAGACAAAAGGTCAGCAAGGGCTGGCACATTCATTCTCGCATTACACACTTTTACTCTTAGAAAGGATAAATGATAAAAGTGATATTATATCACAAGTATATCACAGTTATTCTGTGATAAAAGCACTAGCAGCTGCCAGTGCTTTGTCAATGTTATCACTAATCTTTCTGTTACTGTAAGGAACATTCCAGGGAAAGTCTACTGCAGACACAGCTCATGTTGTCAAGGCTGCGTTAGAAGTTCTCTCTGAAACCATGTTCAAAACACTTGCTCTGATTAGAGTCCCCCAATCTTTGCTACTCATTGCCTCCACCTGTTTACCTGGAGTTTAGGCCTACATATGAGGTAATGGAGTTAGTACAGAACTCGGCCACATTTTCTGCTGCTGAGCTTTTGCTGGATGCATAGTTAGGTTGATCAATGGACAGTGCAGAGGTTAGAGAAGTTCTCCAGTACATAATTAAAGACTATATACAAAACACCTGCAACATGTGACACATTTGTAGATGACATTTTACAAAGGAACTTAAAGGAATTAGGCTCTGAAGGACTTAGCCAACCCCAGGGAAATTTCAAGGGTTTTTCTGCACTTCATGTAGAAGGCTAGCCTATAAAGGCAACAAGAAACTTCAATGAATTAAATCTTTATTGCAGAAGTTTCAGAAGTAAGGTAAGAACTCTTGTTCCAGAGACAAGCCAAATTTATTTGCAGGGGATTTGAAAGAAATGTTTCTTCCACAAGCTATGCATAGAAGTCACTCTCGCAAGTTAACACAAGAATTGCAATATTACTACTAAAGAAACATCTTCAAGAATTCCTCCTGAATGCAATTCGTATAAAACAAAAAGAAACAAAAGAAAAGCAGATAAAAAAGTAACAGCTTCTGCTACAAACCAAGCCAGAATTAATTCAGTGTTCTGAAATAATCAAAATCGTCTTTTTTCTAGAGGTATTTAAAAAATAAGAGGTTCATTTTCAAATTTAATTTACTTTGGGAATGTCATTAATAGCAAGCAGGTGTCCCTCTGTATGGAAAATGCTGTACTTTTTAGCTTCAGTGATGCAGAAAAAATTTAAATCTGATTTGCTTTTATATGCCAGAAACTATATTACTTTCAATTATCTTGTCTTTTGCCACCACAAAGCACACTAAATCTGTCAACACAAAAGAGTAAAATTGTTGATTGTTTGAAGCACTTGAGTCATTTAGGCAGTTCCAGTTTAGAGAAAGCAGGAAAGATTAAAATTCTTTAATTCATCGTCATAACTGCTATTAGCTATTATGAGTATCTGCTGCAACTATTTTCCTCAGGTTAACTTATCATTCATGACTCTTTATAAGCTCCTGTACAATCTGACAGTCAACATCCATCTATCCCCAGATACAACTGAAATCATCATTATCATCTATATTTCAGATAATTTACAGTTCTTTCTTCTCTTGAACCTGTATATCTTGGGGCTGTAGGTACTATACCTCATTACATTCTGGCTAGAAATACAAAGTAGCATCTTCCAAACGTGACAGGGCAGAGCCACAGTCCTAGTGCTACTACAGTCCACAGTAGATAACACTGCTGCTATCCTGCTGCATGAGTAATTTCTCAGTTCCCTACTGATTCAGAATGCTTTCACTGAATAAATCATATACACTTCGCTCTTAATGTACGTGATATTCTCAATGCTTGAATCTAAGAATCTGTTAAAAAGAACCTAATTTAGCAATGAGGCACATAAACTTCCAACTAAGTAACACATCTGCTTCTTATATACTTGAAGTCAGCAATATTATTTTTTGTTTTCAGATGGGACTAAAGGTTTAAGAGACTCTTAAGAGACCCACAGAGCCAGCAAAAAAGCCAAGAAGACAACCTAAGTCTCCTGAGATGGAAGTTCAGATCTGTAACTGATCCTATTGAAGCTCTTTATAGTAGAGCTAGAAGTACATCGATCTGCTCTGCTGACCTCTGTATTACTTTCGAAATCTAACTGGATCCCTAGCATTGTACACAGCAAGTCAAATGACAAGACCAAATGATGCATCTATAACATGCTGATACCTTGCTAGAGGCAGATATTCAGACAGTAACTATCCACTACAGTATGCCTTCATCAGCAAGCAGGGTGTTAGGATGATTAAAAGGAGAGAATTTGTACAGCAAAACTGGTGCTGAGGCCCTGACAGTTACAACATACAACTTTTCAGAAGGTTCACTGCTCCACGGAATGAATGCCCATTTGTAGCTGGAGCACAGTA
Source organism: Rhea pennata (assembly GCF_028389875.1). Lineage (NCBI taxonomy): Eukaryota > Metazoa > Chordata > Aves > Rheiformes > Rheidae > Rhea > Rhea pennata. The sequence goes on from NC_084665.1 coordinate 37,047,409, forward strand.
CGCCCATCTTCCAGTGTTATTTCAGTCCAAACAAATCCAGTTCACAGGCTTTTACATGGCTTCATGAATCGAACTCGACTGCAGCAATTGGGGGTGATAAGGAGATAAGCTTTGGAAGTACACTGTCAATCTGAGCTAAAACAATAATAATTTAAAGCTCCCTAGGTAACTTATTATAAACCTATGTTACATTTAGATAATATGGTTACTCCATAAACACCCAGCTATCAAAAATAGAGTGCATGGGCGTACACACTCAAAGAGCAAACAGGAAGGTTCACAACAGACAGGATATCCTTCACAACTGAAGCTGAATTTTAGTTTCCAGTAGGGCCCCAAGAAGTGACGCTCAAAGCTGCAAAATATTTTTATTTCTTCTTTCACAATGCATTAATTTGCTCTTTGTTATCTGTCTCAATCAGTCAACACTGCCTTGAAGCGTATTGAACATACCGTGGCACTGTCCATTCCAGCCTCTGAATCCCACTCTGCAAGGAATGCACTGGTAAGAACCAGGAGCATTAATGCACTGTGCATCTGGACACGTTGTTGGGGTCAGACATTCATCAATATCTGTAATACAAAGAGAAAATAAAATGTAGGTCAGAATCATAAAACAACACTGAACAGTAAACTAATCTGATTATTCTGACTGTGCTTATGTCTTACTAATAAACTTAAAAAGTTGTGTACTTTCAGTCAGAGGCCCACCAAGGTCCAAATTAGTGCAAATTTGTGCCAGTGAAGGAGTATCACCTTGAGTAATAAATTAGATCATGGTTCATGCAACTGAATCTGAATTTTCTACTACGTTTTGCATCCTTAGCAGGCTCTCCACAAGATACAGCAGATCAGACTTTTGGCTTAGATGGGCCAAGACGAACACCTTTGCTTATGCCACCACTTCTACTATACTGAAGCGTTTTGAGGTACCTCCTACAGCCATTCTCAGGAGACTCTAGAAGTACATTGCAATAAAAAAATAAATTGTAGCTCTAGATTTGCAAAGCAAATAAGAATTTGTTGTGAATTCTCCTGTGCCCTGTAGTTAGGCAGTATGTACGTAGTATAGGGACTATGAATTTAACTGTGAATGGTAAGCAAATAAATTGTTTGCAGGAGAAAAGGAGTTAATTGTGTTTGAAGGAAAGCAGAGGCAGCACAGCTCTGTGAGGCTTTGAAGAGTATTCTGGCAGTGTTTAGGGTGATCTACAGACCACAGCATCAGGAGAGAACCTAGTTTATGCATGATGAAGTAACAGATGCCCTGAAAAACTCAGGGATCTCAAGACCAAGTTCTGAGCATCCACCAATAACTTCTCATTCTGCACTGAAGAAATTCACAAGACATGCTATGCATGCAATCTATACAACACTGCATACCAAAAATTACATTCAAAAACAAGTTGAAATCAAGTGATCAATAATTAGTTGATACTAGAATTAAAACTGCATGGGCAGCCTGAATCAAGCCAGCCTGCTTCCACTCTTGAGTACTCATATTATGTCTTTAATCACACAGTAATTATAAACCTTCTCACCAGATCGTTGTTTCCTGAAGTGCACAGAATTATTAAAATCCTCACAGCCCCAGCTACCTCTAACCCCAGATTCCAGTTCTCAGTTAAGCTCTTCCCATTTCCTTGTCCCATGCTTAGCTTTTGTGTCTTCTACAGTTATGGACTACTTTATCCTCCAGCACATGTAACATCAGGGAGACAATTTATTCATAGATTGGGGAACAAGTTCACACCTCCATAGCTATAAACTAGGTAATGGTCAAGCCTTAAAAAAATTCAACATCCCAGCTCCAAGCTGGTCTTTACTGTATGTGGGCAAATCACAATTTTTCACGGGATTACAATTGTCCAGCTGAAGGTACTTTCTCATAAGAACAGCAACAGGCCACCCCAGCCCCTGAGCTGCAGGGTTCCCCTGAAACCTCAGAATGCCTGCACTGTGTCTGCTCTCAAAACAAACAACCCAAGTTAAGTATTTAGTATAAAAATTTTCAGCCAAAACAAAGCCTAAAATGTTGCAAAGCTAAAAGATATCGCAAGAAGATTTTACAGGAACCTTTAATCGTGTGCAGCGATGACCAGCTGTGCTGGTAACAGTGTTCTCTGTAAATGACGAACTTGGCAAGAAGAGCATGTATGTACTCTATGTCTCTGGGGCTGGGGCTGTGACTCCAGCTTGTGTGTGCAAGTCTTGGGGGTAGAACTAAGGTGGGGCAGGGAGCGTGAGTGACCTGTATGTTGTGTGCAGCTTGGCCAATTCTTGCTGTTGTTCCTGAAGCAGTAGGAGGCGGAACGGAATAGAATGGAATTATTTGTGGAATCTGGAATCTGTCAGAACAGTGACTGCAGTGTGTAAAGTGTAATGACATGGTGAAATGATTCTCTGAATGTGTCATTTCCTTGGTTTGATGGTTTAGTGTAGGAGGGGTTTTTTTCCCCTTAAGCAACCCTAAATAGCTTTCAACAGTGATTTTGGTTTTGAGAATTACATATTATTAAGTTAAATGATAGAAGACTATCACCACAATACTTAAAATATAGGCTAATAAGAAATTTGATGCACTGTGATATTCTGATTTCTAGTCTATTTTAGTCAGGTGGATTCCCTACTGACAGACAAGACTTGGAGGAAGCAATTTTAAGAGTAGAGTAGGTGAAACATTTATATGTAAATAGGAAAAAAAAAATGCCCAAATAGACAGAGGAATTTTCTAGTAAAGCTCAGAACAACAAATACATCCACAGCAGCTTTAGGTTATTTGCTAGGCAACCTGACATGTCAGCAATTTTATTCTATCCTATATAGCTTAGACTACAGCATGAATGAAAGTATATTTAAAATGAAGTAGCTGACTGTGGATTTTAGTTCCCAATTTCACGATTGTTGAAAATTAGAAAAGAAGAAACAAAAAAGGCAACTATATCACACTGAAAAGTAATGTGAAGTTGTGAAGGTCGGATGTCCTAGGATGTCTTGTGACATGAAATACCTGCTAGCTGTATATTTCCAAATTAAAACAAAAAAACAAAACTTATCCTCTGCTACCTGCTATTAACATAGGAGAAAAGAGAAACAATGAATCTTTTCCAAAGCAGAAACTTTGTCAGTGGACAGAAAAAAAAGAACTGACAATAACATTAGCAGATTCTGTGGTGAGTGCTGTTCAAAAACCTGTCCTGAGATGAAGTGGTATGAGCCATTTTGGGTTGTGTTTGTAGCAGGGGAGTTCCTTTGCAGTGTCTTAAATCTACGTACTAGAAACTGAATTGCAGATCCAGACATCAAATAACTGAAAACGTTTGGGAGTATGCAGAAGGGTTTCTTGTTTATGATTGCACCCTGTGAAAACTCCCTTTGCAGCTCTAGCCTCAGGTCTGAGCCTCCCTTGAACAGCATGCACTGTTAATCATTCCAAGCAGCAGTAATGTTTGGCACTGTTTTTGCAATATGAATAAATGGTAACTTCGCTTCATCATCCAAGACACACTGTAGATAAAACAAGCAATGCCCTTTTGAATATTATGACATTTTCAGCTGCTGTATAGCAGAAAGTTAAATGATCTGAAGGCAAATTAAATGAACAAAGTAGCTGTGAGAGATATCTGGCAGAAAGATTAAGAGAAACTACTGATGAAACTAAGCACAGAGTGGGATGGAGAAGAGCGAACTCTGAACATAAATAGATATAAAACTACTGTGCCAAGACATTCTTGTTGAAAACAAATAGCAAATGGAGATTAAAATGAATTAAATGAGTGTATCAGGTAGAAAAATATTAAGCTACACATGAAAAAAATCTATTTTGAGGATGAATTATTTTAGTATTTCCAACTAATAGTCAGATTTATTCAAAAAAATAGAAGTACCTTTAAATTTTTCTGTTGAGATCAGAAACAATAGTCAATAAATTACAGTCAATGTGAACATATGGCTCCTCCTATTGCAGTTGTTTGGTTTGGCAAATGTTACTGTATTACTACTGGTGAAAAGTCCAAGCCTACCTTCGCATTCACCTCTTCTGTTCATTTGATATCCACTGTCACAATATTCACATCTGTATGAACCAACAGTATTTATACAAAAGCCTTCCCCACAAGTATGAGGTCTTGAACATTCATCAAAATCTAGGAAGATGGAAAAGAAAAAAATAAGAGAAACTTAACTTCATCATGAAATTACCAAATGCTTGCTTCTCCCCTAAACTCTGCTTTAATTAAACATAAATAAATAAAATACACTTGGATTTGCAAGCGGTTTGCGAGATACAGCCATGCAGCTGGTCCTAATGAGCAGCTCCATCTTGATTCACTGCTTGTAAAATCAGACGGAATGAAATCTAGAAACAATCTGGCTGCAGGAGAAGGGCAGTGAGCAGCCACGTGGTTGCAAACACAGAGCATCTCACTGAGTGTATATCACACCCAGGGCAGCACTAACTTTATGGAGCTCACAGCCTTTTCAGTCCATTCTGGCTCTAGAAGTCCACGGCAGTTATATTTAAACCTATGGCCTGTCATGTTTGCTAATGATTGAGAGTATTCAATTCTTGTATTGCCCATCTCAGAAGGTGCTTTTGTTAACTGGTAGTTTTCCTAAAAGAATATGATATTGAATAAATTCTTGTTTTTCAACAACTGACAGTTTTGTATATCAGTAGAAGCCACTCAAATACTTTCCCCTCCACAATACTAGTGAGAAACAGTTAAAACACTTTCAGGCATCGGTCCAGTACCAATGACATTGAGGAAAAGAAAATGAAAAGGGGACTTCAGTGAGTTTTGGATAAGTTTCTTGATTCATCTTTACTTTTTATGAAGTCAACCAGTAATTACCAACGCAGTCAGTTCCATCTTCACTAGCCATAAATCCAGCTTGGCAAATACATAGGAAACTTCCTTCGGTATTTTCACAGCGTCCAAGGGAACATAGATGGGGCATCTGATTACACTCATTAATATCTACAGAAGAAATAAAAATGTAAGACTATAGGATAACATAATTAGTTGTAATTCTTTTCGTGCACTCTATCTTAGGCTTTTGAGAAGACTGATCTTTTAACTATTTTAACTATTTAAAAGCACTTGCGCTTTCCTCTCTGTGACCTACATGAAAAGATGCATTAAATAGTTTTAACTGAAAAAAAAATCCACATTTTCATTGGCTTAGAATATATGAATATTACATTGGCCTGAAGAATGTGACCCGATCATGGTTCACTGTACAATACACTGAGGACAAACTGAGCATAAGTTGCAAGCATAAAACATTAATACAATTAGAATGAAATAGAAGGTTTTTAAGTTGCCATTTGGCTGTGTATGTGTGTGTAAATTATCTTTCAGTATTGTAATTCCACCATGTAATAGCACAGATATCATTGTGAAACTACTTTTGGTAGCATGAAAAGTTGATATATATAATTTGAAAATATCATATAATAAACTCTTCATGATCCAAGTTACAGAGGAACTGGCATTATCTGCATAAAGGAAAGGTACTGGTATAGTTGCTTCCAGATCTGAAATGGCTCATGCAAAGCCAATCTGGGCTCTGTTCATACTCTTCAGAGATCTCCGTTCCAGGAGAACTTGTTAGCTTGAAGGAGATGAAGACCTTGCTTCCCAAATCTCCTCATGGGCTTCTGGGTCATTTACAATTTACTTTCTCTTTTTCAGTAGAAGGTTGGAAGGAAAGATCTAACAAAATGACAGATTTAGTTCAGCTGCAGAGCAGCTAGCTAGGATGGGGCAAATCATCCTGTCTGAGAAATAAGCACTACTTTGATTATTCTTCCTCCAAACAGAAGGTCTCTTTCCGAGGATTGTAGATAACTGATGTAAAGCAGACAAGAGATGATCTAACCACTTTTTGGTCTCATCTCATAATGGGAAAATTCTTTTATTCAACTTTATGTTCAGTTCAGAGTGACTGAAAGACCAAATTTGCAAATTCTGACGTAGAAAAACTACTTTTCTGTGTAGCTAGGAAGTACCCACTAGAGAAAGCAACTCCCAGCTGCTCTGTTGTACATAACTGTTGGTAAGATTAGACTCTACATCTCAAGCATTTCAAAGCAGAATTATTTCAGATTTTTGAAATGTCCATTCATACCAGAGCATTTTGTCTGCTGATCGTTAAGTTTGTATCCCTCGTAGCAGATGCAAGTGTATCCTACAGGCAAATTAACACAATGTCCTGCTCCACAGATATCAGGATTAACTGTACACTCGTTGATTTCTAAGAAAACAAACAAAAAAAAAAGCTTAACATTAAACTCCACCACACAGTTCGCTAAGTGCACAATATTCTGTAATCCAAATGGGAAGACTGGGCTTGAAGGCAAATGTAAATCAAGTTGGTAAGTCCAGAGTTTCATAAGAGGAACTTATCTGGAAGATCTAGAAAAACATCTCACATTTCCCTAGTGATATATTCTCATGTACTATCCAAGATCAGGGTACATAAAAAAAAAAATAAGTAAAATGAAGATAGTATAAAAATTTATACAATTTAATCTTCTAAGACAAGGTTAAGAAAATAACTCTGGAGGCTTTCTGATTATTGTTACAGAATATGCAGCTGTTAATGGTTTTGATGTGTTTTGTAAATGAAATATGTTACTGCACAAAACATTAATGACTATGATTACCCGCAATATAATTAAGGTTACATAGCAATATGAAATAGTAATTTTTTGAAAGAAACTTACGTTTCCTGAAGAAGAATTATTAATCCAGACTACTTAGGAATAGTTTAAAATAAAATTTAACTAGCTGACGGTGCAGAATTAATGCACTCGGAAAAACTTTAGCTCTATCTGTATTCAGTTATCCTATTTTGTTTTTTGTCCTGCAAATCTTACCTCATTTGTTCCTTGCTATTTCCGAAATGTTTGAACAACACTTGGAATTGTATCTGAACAACAGCTTGTTTTATTTAACTATAACAAGTAACCTAACTAACTTCCTTTGCAGCACACAGCAATTTCTAATTCCACTCTTTTTTTCTGAGAAAGCAAAAGAACAGCAGAACATGGAAAACTGCAATTTTTTTCCTAACTGATGTAGAGTACACAGAGGTGTAACTTCCCTTCCCTGCTCTGGGCAGGGAGCTAGCTGGCAAAAGGGGAGCTGTCAGGGCACAGCTGACTTCCAAATTCTAGACTGACATTTACCATTAATAGAGCTTTCTAATGGGACTGACAAACTGTAACTACAAGTAATTGGAGGAGGCAGCTGAATGCTTACAGAAGGATGGCATACTTTCTCTGCTCTTTCAGTAGATTCAGGAGGATTTAATTGGCGACAGAATCATGCCTCAAATAAGCAGGGTGATTTACATCCTGTGTAAGTTGCATGCAACTCAAAAATCCACACCCTGGCCATATCCACATGAAGGAAAGCCATCTTTTAAGAGTTAAACTTTTACTCAGATATGTGCAATTTCACCATGAAAAGGCAAATCAGGAAACCCCTTGGTAGGCCTAGATATCTCTACTATATACAACAATATATACTGAAGTATTTACTCATCTATTCCAATCACTTCAAAGCTTCTGCTAATTCTGAGAGATTAGCCAATTTGACATTGTAATGGTCTTGTGTATACATACACACTACATAGACCTTTTGTTTTCAAATTTATAGCAAAATTTTAAGCAAAAAAAGTGTAAATTTTTGATACATTTGAGACTCATCAAATATCACTTAGACAACTTTCAGCTATGAAGGGAACATTACTTATGTTTCTGTTATTTTCTCTACTTGACAGCTGGATCTGGAAAAGGCAATGTTTAGTATGCCAAGTAGGAAGAAGCACACTAATCCAAAGAACAACATTTCAAAATAACAGCAGATGCATAACTCCTCATCTGCTTTTTATGGTTCATTTCACAAGCCAGTCTAGACAGTGAAATGCACACAAGTAAATGTGTTTGCTAGTGTCATACTGGTTAGTATCTAATGTTCATCAGACTTTCTACCTTCAGAGGCCTCTTGGTAGTCTTGGGCAAGAAAAAAAAATATGTAGGCTCCCTCCATACCCTCACGTTTTCAATTTCTGCCATCCCCGACAACATTACAGTGAAATTTTGTCACTCCTCAGCCAGTGTTTCTTCCAGGTGGTTGCAGTTGACTCATTTTTTGATTTTGCCCAGCCTGCATCAGGTTACCCTCCTGTCTTGTCACTGTATACACCTTTCCCTTCCAACATGGGTGGCTAGTCTGAATTACCATCCTCAGCCTGGAGCACAGAGTGCACCCACCACAGTGAACTGTACCTGTTCTGTTTGATTCTGTTCTCTTCATTGATTCTTCTACCTTAGCCTACTACATTTTCTGAATTGTGGTAATGCCTAGGAAACTCCAGCTATAATTTGAAGTCCCTTTGTACTAGACTATAGCAGAGCAGAGTTGTGCATCCCTTTAAACTGTTAGAAAACAAACAGTTTACAAAACTATCTTTGTAATTGAAGTGAGTGCAAATATGAACATTTACTGTTGGACTTCAGTTTCAAATCAGCTAATCGAGGAGGAATTACTAATTTTTGCATCTAATGTTTATTTGCGGGCACACACGTGGCAGCTATACACTGGGAAACTCCAGCCCTGGATCTGCTGATAGCACACTCATTTCTGAGATATTCTGCACCCTTTCTTTGTATTTCTCCACAAAGTATTCCTTTCTGTTCTACAGCTAAATTCTCTATATTTGCTATTGTAATACTAGAGTGGAACAAGCTATAATGTCAGGAACTCACAGTCATATGTTAATTTATTTTAATTCTGAAAAGGAAGTACAATACCTGTAACTTGAGTAGGTGCAATTACTTGACTTGCACTCGAAGTAGAGACTTCAGGAGCAACTTCAACAGGCAGAGGAGGAGATGTTTTCTCAATCACTACTGTGTGACATGGAATGGAAATCAATCATATCCAAAAAAAAAAACCCCTCACAGCATTCACACGTGATACTAAACTAGCCAGACACTATGAAGCTTTTCATTAATTTACTCTGCTTAGATTTGAAGTAGAAAAAATAGTATAAGTGGGTTTTCTATTGTTCCACCTCTTGTGAAAAAACCTGAGGTGCTAAATAAAGCAAGCTGAAGTTATGCATAAAGAAAGCACCTAAGTAAAGCTTCATCTTGAAAGAGATACTTTGCTGACATTAAAATTGTCATGCACATACTCCAGATTTTTTTAATGGTATCACCTTTGCCTACAATATCTATCTTTGCCTCCTGACATGTCTCCCACTAATACTAATCTCTAAATTCCTCCCACTTCTGCTTCCATTTTTTTTCCTTCTTTTTTTTTGTATTCTGCTTATGGAAAAACTGCTTGTTAAACTGTGATCAATTTTTCATTAATCTCTGTTACAACTGCTATTTTCCAATACTTTGAAGGATTGTAAGCACTGTCTCTTACTAGAAGAAAAGTCAAAAGAAGCTACCTGGAAATTGTGGATGCAGGTTAATTGTTGAAATCCCAGGAGAAAGCTGAGGCTGACCAGGCTCTAGGATTTGCTTTTCTTGATCAAACGAAACTAATTCCTAAAAGAATGATTAAAAATTTACAGTCTGAGAATAAATCTTTTAATTCAGCTGTTGTAACAACATACAAACCCCTGGCTTGTGAAACTGCTGATATTATCCCATGCCTGCTTTTTATAAGACATCATTAATTATCACCAATTTAAGCATGAAAGAGCATAGGATACTGTTTTTACAAAATGGCATTCAATTTAATGTTGATTTTAAGGAAGCACGTCATGTAGCTTCTACCTTTATCTCTGGCTTTACCACTCCTTAGTTCTCCTCTCCTCCTACTCTTCAATTACTCAGAAACAGTAGTTAATTGCTGGTCAGCATGACACAAACAGCATACAGTCACAATGTCAAAGTGGTCTGTATGTCTTTGACCACTGTGAAAGATTTTCTCTTAGCTATTGCATCAAACATCTTATTTTCTGTGAAAGATTTAGATGTTTGTAAAACTTTAGGAGAATGAAATGAAGCACAGCTACAGTTACTCCTAACTAATCCCATCATCTTCAGTGGAGATAACCTAGAACCTCCAGAAGGGTGAACTTAAGGCAGATAAGCACCTGAACTTCTCCACTAAATACACAGTAATCCTAAAAAGCTTATTCATCTAATTTAGGCATATTGTAACATAAGACTGCTAAGCAAGTGGCACAAATATGCCTCAAAGTCTCACACCATTTCTCTGTAATTCATTTTCTCTAGCTGTCAGCATCAGCGGCATTCTTTCACATTGTCTGCAATTTTTAGTATCATACTTAAAATATAGGCTTCAGAATTGCATATACAGCTCTGTATATGCACTAGACTCACCTCCAGTGCCCTAAAGAGAGATTAAAGTCATCTCTGTGCTTTACCTCACTATCTGTTTGTTTTTATATGCAATAATGACAAGACCTTTTTGCCTCCAGATTTGCAATGCAAGTCCACAGTGAGTTGCTTGCTCCTCGTGAAATCTAAATCCTTTTCATAGCCTCCATATCACATCTTGGTCAGTATTCTAATATGTGGTCAGTATTCTAATATCTGGATATACCACACTGGCTCAGAAAATCAGAGTTCACGTCCTGAGCAACTATTTTTCCTGCCGGCAAAGGTCTTTGGAAAAATTAATCAGAAAGTACTTGTATCAAAACTGACCCTTTAGGCCTGAAAGACAAGAAACTCAAAATGTGATTACTACATAGTTCCAGGAGCACATTTCTCTGAAGTATCAGCATACTCAAGGGATAACATGCTTTCACGTTTTACCTGATCAGGGGCTGCTGTTGCCACTAAAAACAGAAAGAAAAAAAAATTAATCAGTCTTCACATAATGTCTACTTATACATTCTATTTAAAACTATGATCATATTTAAAAGTAGTTTTTGCCATCATAGAAAAACTTCATGTATCACCTCATCCTAAAACACTGTAAATTGGAAGTAATGTTCCTGAGCAAATGTAAACATTAGTCTGAAACCAGAATAAGATGCTATGCACCAACCATTCCTCACAACTATTTCTTTAGTTTTCAGCTTCTTCTTAGATTTCTAAATCATTTCCTTAAAAATTGCCAGAACATCCAAGAAACTCACTTGTTATTAACTCACTTAACAGGCTGATATAAACTTCTAAAATCCTTTCCACAGAATATCAACCTCTATTAATATTTTAAAGATAAATTAATATTGTAATGGGATAAAGCTGACTATCAACAAATTTAAGTGCAATAATCAGGATCAACTTTTGAAAATTGTCTTTTTTTAAAGCAACTGAAAATGATTTTTTCCACTCAAAATAGCTTTTCTCTAGGAAGGAGAGAGAAAGAGTAATTGGTAGAAATTTCATGTAAGTTTATTTTCCATTACTGTTTGCATTTTTAAAATTTGTCTTTTATTGATGAAAGCCTATATGTCTCTGTAAAAAAAATTCAGGAATAATTTTTTTCCAATCAACATTTTCCACTTAAAAATGAAATACATACATACGTGCACACACACACACATACATATACATACACATATATATAAATTTTAAAAATAGAAGTAGCAATGGAAAATAAACTCAAATGAAATTTCTGAATTTCTGCCTCTCTCTGTTTGCTCTTCTAGCTCTAGCTTCTTCAGTATTAGTAAGGAGGCTGTTTAGCAGACCTAGAAGATCTTTTGATACAATCTCAAAAATTTGAAATGGAAACATATACAAAAGTGGAGTATAAAATGCAAACATGCCTATGTGCCATCACTAACTTAGAGTAAGCACATATATTTTTATAAGGTCATTTTATCATTTTTGGAACTAGTACTTCTGTTTTCTTGAGATTCTCTGTGTTCAAAAATTAACCATAATGTGGTACTCTTTCTAATTACTAAATTAGTATGTTAGTAAACTATATACTATTTTTTTCTGCTTCGTAACCTAGAAAAGCTGATATAATGACTGCCAGGGTTGATGTAAGATTTTACAATTCAGTACAGACTTCTATTTAAATTGCTCATTTTCTTTCCAGCTTAAGTTTAACTCCATTTGTGTTTTGGAAGTAAGACTAGAGCACTGATTATAACAGGGAATGAAACTATGTCACACAGAATTTTGCAGGTCAGTTGACTGAAAATCTTTCTAATAGTGGCCTGACATACATACAGCTGCATAACTGCTATGTGGGAATAACATACTATGCACTTAATATCATCATAAGGTTCTTCAACATATTTTTGTTTGCCTCCTGTCAATTCATGCTTATTGGCATGATAGTGCATATGATAGTGCTGCTTTCTGCATATCTTTGCTTTTGCATTTTTATAAAACACAGGACATTTTCAGCTGCTGAATGTTCTTAGAAGAGCTTGCAGAAAACCATACAAAGTCTGAGGAAACCATCTAAGAAAAAACAACTAATTATTAATAAGCCTGGCAAAGAAGAGCTGATGCAACACGGCCAGGCTAGGGGAGTGCATGATTGCAGGAGTGAGATCAGACCATGTGATGGGAAGCATCCCCACATCAGGTGGTGCTAATCTAGAGATGTATGTGGAAGAAAGACGATGAAAACCCCTTAACTCCTCTAACTCCCAATACTAGTAAATCAATGCCTGAGAGGGGTCTTTTGTTATAGTATGGAGATGATTAATATCTTTAAAGAAGTCTTAAAAACAAATATTTACTATTTCTTATTATAAAAACTATGATCAAAGTGATCTCGCCTTATGATGCTTACAGCATCTGCTAGGAGCTATAAATAAAACTTCAGAAGTAAACCATTTAATACAATACACTCTGGGATCTGGAATGCTCTACTGTGGGAAGCAGCTCCTCTGTCCTGCATTTTACACATCTACTGCACAAAGACACACATTAATGAAGATGCACGCACAGAAAAATAGACAGACTTTTGCCACTCTCACCTTCTTGCACAGCCACCTTAGGCTCACTTTTCTGTGAGAAGGTCAGTGCCTCCACTGGCTCTTCCTTTGCTGGGAGAGGTGGAGGAGAAGTACCTTTAGCAACAGGTTGAGTAATCGGGGTCTTGCCAATGACAGGTGGCTGTACTCTAACTGCAGGGTGATGATATAGCTTGTTTCTGTGAGGGCCAGAAACCGTATAACCCATTCCACCAGGGCAGATTTCCTTAAAAGCAGCTAGATTTGGGATGGGAAAATATTCCTTTTAGGAGTCTAAAAGTACAATATGTTGACATAGCGGAAAATATAATGAAAACCACTAATAAAGTTAATCTGCTAATGTATATACATTTCTATCAAAAAAAAAATGTAAAGGCAAACTGTGCATTACATGCTAATATGACTGAACATTCTCCCAAAACCATGTTCTGGCTCAGTTTATTCCAAAGAGGTTCCTACTCCAGTTTAACATCTTCCTTCAGTTATGTTTAATCTATTCTCATATCAAGATCATTTTTTCTTAATCCTCTTCAATCAGTATATCCTTTCTGAGCAGGAATTTACATAGGTAAATCATCATCATCATCACCTACATAGAAATGAAAATCACTATTTCTACCATTCCCTTTTTGCAGAAACCAAAGAAAAAGCTCACCACCCTTGTACTAGAGGAGCAGAAAAACATAAATTAGTAACTACATTCATTCACAGGATCCCACTTCACTACATTAGTGGTCTCATACCAGCTCTGATCCAATTCTACTGAATTGACTAAGTCTTTCCACTGACCTCAGTTGGCTGGATAAAAACAAGATGGGGATCATAAAAAGCCAAATCACCACTGGAAGAGAGGGGAAATAATCTCATCTATAAGACTGTCATAGAAAAAAGTAATGACAGTCAGGCAGCAGCACCTGCTCTGACTTCTGCAGCTGCTCTGCCTGAGCATCAGGCTTTGCAGTCCTAGTGGAAGACTAGGATGAAAAAGAAATAGAGTCAGTCTTCCTCCTTGTCAAAGATAACAACTGTGCACTTGTCAGGGACAGGAGGCTTCAGAAGTATTGACAGGTAGTGCTTCATTGCCCTCATTGTGGTAGGTACAGCTATGCTGACAACAGGTTTGGGATGAAACACCAAAGATTTAGTCTCCCATGTGACTGATATAATTCCTTAGAGCTTCTAAAGAGCTGTATGGCGTGGGGCATCAGTAAGTCCACAAATTCCACTATTGAAAACACATCAGAGATTTAAAAAATTAGTATCTAAAATAAGAACACAAAATACTAGCTATAGACACTCCAAAGATTAATTGATTAAATTACACAACTGTAGATTTTGGACTACAAATCCTACACTTTTGGACGTGTGTTCAGATGGAGTCTTTGATGAATGATGACAAATGATGAATGGTCAAACTGATTAAATTCAGTGGATTCAGAACAATGAAACACTTTTTATTTGGAAATGCCCAAATCAAAATTGCCACAAAAACACTCAATCGAGAGTAGTTAGACCTAAGTGCTCTCAAAATCTGGATATGCAGAGTGGGCCTCTCAGTCTCTTTTTGGAGCTGCTCCTCTTCATACAAATAATTAAAAAGTCATCAGAGAGTGAGATGATTGCTTTTTAACTCAGTAATACTGAAATAAACCTGGGATGCTATGGTAAATACTTTACTCCATTCTGGGTTATCCTACTTTTACAGATTTTTCATGGAAAACTCTAAAAGATTATTATGAATTTAGTCTGTTTCAGAAAGGAATACGTTTTTAAATCATGAAAGTTACCATGAAAGAATACTGTTTCCCACCTGGTTCATCAGAATTTTCTACTCACAGAGTCTACCTTTTTATTAGAACAGTTACTAAAATAACAGATTCCATGCAATATTCAATGATGTATTTTTACAACTAGAGAGCAGTCAATTTGCAAAAAAAAAGAGTATTTATCAGCTCCAGATTACTTAGAGTTTTGGGCACAAAGCCATGAGAACTTACGCACTATTCTCATAGATTTAAAGCATCAGCATATAAATTGCTAGTCATCTGATGAGAACACTTTTGCTCCATTAAAAAGTCATAGAAATATTATATATCCAAAAAACAACTGCACTTCTAAAACCCAAATAAGTGAACCAGTAACACAATGATAATAAAGAAAGTAATGGCGTTCAAAATCAATTCAAATGCTCAAAAAAATTGGTTGCTTCGATTTTTGTATACCCAACTGAAGGAATCCAGTAATTCCAGTAAGGAATTCAATATTCTCTAAAATTATCATGTAGATTTTAGTAGCAGATTCCAAAACATCTAGTTATTTTTTAAAATCAGAATTCTCGGAGATATACACAATCTGTTTCATATTTTAACAGCAACATCTGCAGCAGCACCTTTAATAAGAACAGCGGACTACCATTACAAATACTTGTACTACTACACTGAACAGATTGGACATCACATATGTTACAGTTTCCTTCAATAATGGTAATTTCAGCAATGATGCTTTTAAAAAAGATTATATTCATTAATTTTACTATATATTTAAATGTAAAATAATGCTCAATTGATTTTGACTAAAGACTCCAAATTCAGTCATTTAAGTTTTGAGCAAAATCAGAGAACAGAAGGCATTACAAAGCAGTGAGTAATATCTTAATCTATAATAAACAGTATCTTACTCCATGAGCCTAAAAAAGTGTGGTGATCAATCAGGCTGGTATTTACTGAGTCCTTTTGTATTTCAAAACTATCAGGACTCCAAGTGAACACTGACAGTATAAATGGGCTTTTTATAACAAATTAGCAATTGTTTAAGTGAAAGATGTTATGCAATGTTTAACTTCCAGTTACTATTAAGAAGTTGATACCATACTTAGCACTTTCCTCAAAAGGGATGGTAAAGATATGAAGGAAGGTGGGAAAACAGAGAAATACTTCCACTCATACCCATTAGCTGCAATGAAAACTACAGAACATGTAATCCTATAAACTAATTCTCAGTTGCTGCCATTCTTTCACCTGCAGCTTAAACAACAGAAAAGTATTAATTAGACTTTGGTTAAACTTGTTTAAATCTATATTCAGTATTTAATAGCCTAAATCTATATTCAGTATTTAATAGCCTACAAATTTATATTTATGTGATGGAGATTTAACGTTTAAAAACTATGTTCTGAGATGCAAATTCTAGATGGCATTCTACCACGAGATACCAAAGACAATTCCTTTATTTTAATTTTGAATGTTTATGAATAAAATGAATATATATTTAATTATTCTATCATCACTCGGAGAACTGTCATAATTTACTGACACACACTTTTCCTTTACTTTTTAATCAAGTGTTGGACTTTCTTTTTTAAAACAATTACAATGAACATAGGGTGGGTGAGTGCTTTTGTTTTTAATGGGCAGTTCTTACCTGTTCCTGGCAGAGGACACTTTTCACAGTGTGGACCCCAGGCTTTGCCAACACTGCAACAGCAGAGCTGCTTGCTGAGCTGAACAGAAAGAGGATGCATGCATTGCTTTCCTGCACTAACAAACCGGTAGCAAGGCCCTTTCTCTTCAGTGACCAGAGGACTATCAGCTGCAATGAAAATGGAAGAGAGGTGGGTACTGTTCACATGAAAAACAAAACAGAGAAACACCACCAGATTTCCAGTACTGCTTAGATGGATTAAGATTGACATTTGTGGAGCTTTTGTTCTAAATGTCTATCTGAAGCCATAATTACAATATATATATATAAAAAATTCTTATTTGGCATTAAACACTCCCAAATTCCAGCTCATCCTAGACCAAAGACAAAATATATTTTTGAAGAACAAAACTGATTTGCAAACCAGCAGTTGCCATCTTGCCAAAACAGAGATCTAAAATCAGCTCCTACATCTGTACACAAGTGCGATTGCTGAATCAATTTACAGTGGTGACAGGCTATACAGTCACTGCAACATTCAGCTATAAATAACCTATATAAATAAGACTGGAAAAAGATTAAGTATCACAGAGGCACTTACTTTTAAGACAATTATATATTTGTATTTTGCTAAGTCTCACTAATTTCTAATACATGCTAATATGTCAAATGAAAGATATGTTGTATGTAAAATCACTGCCTAAATGGAATTATTTTAGAACCACTCTGGACTCTGCTACCTTAACTATATTACCAATATACTCACTAAAACAACGTGTCATATCATAGGCTACACATATTCAATGACTGTGTTCTTCCTTCTCATTTCCAAACTCGAAAGACTTGCACAGAAATTTAAAATTCCTTGGTCCAAAAAGGGTAGACAATATCTTAATAGACTGTTTTAGTATGGAAGAGACAAAAACCATAAGCTATGATTAGTGTGAAGTAATGTGAAGCAAAGACCTATCCAGCTTTCTCATTTATGCATCCACATTCATATATAGTTAACAGTTTTGGGTAAAATGTTCATTTAATTCAAAAAAGACAAGTAATATTTGATTTTCAACAAGATATGTAAAAGCAAAAATTAAAATTTATTGCTAGTTCCTTTTTAACTGATGTCTAGTTTAAAAATGATAAAAAATTCAAAATGATGAAAAACTCTCTCAATGATTGAGTATCATTAACTAGTAGCAAAAGATTATGATCTTGAAAACAGAAAAGAATTAATCTACGATTTATTTAGGCTGTACTATATTTTATAAATCTAGAAATACCTCAGATAAGGAGCTTAGGAAATAAGGTCTTTTTCACCTGTCAATGTTCTTCCCAAAAGACTTTCAAGTGAGAAATTCAGTTGCTCTCTACGCTTTCTTTTTGTCTTGCAGAGGTAGTTGATCTCAAATCAAGTAAAAGCTGATTAACAGATGAAATCATTTCCATTTATGCTATTCACAATTTCTTTTTCCAAATTCTTTCTTAATTTTTAACCCTTCTTAATCAGAAGGAAAATGTGAGGAAGATCATCCTTGGTTGAATATTTAATAAATGTAATAGGAAAAACAGACACAAGCATAGAAACCTGTTACTTTTCAGGGTGACTATACACTGCTTCTTTTCTAGTTCCCTGCTTGACCTGAAAGAAGCTTTCTTCTTCTTTCTAACGTTCTAGTTACTTAAGTCTTTAATTTTTCAGTTGTGCAGCCAAATAAATACAGTTTCTTAAGTATTTATTCCAAGCTTTATTACATTTAGCCCCTTAGCCAAATGCAGGCAAAAACAATTTATGGAGGTGCTTTTCATTTTTAGATATTGCTCAGGTATGCACGTTTAGAAAGGAAAATAACATTTTAAACAGACTCAAGTGGCAGTAAGCCTTACAAAGATGCTGGTTGCACCATACCATTGATATGCATACTTGGAAATGGATACAGAAAGGAGGTAATGTTCAGTCTCCCCGAATTCAGAGCAGCTGACTTCATGTACAAGCACTGAAATTCCAGTGCTGTCTTGCTCAAACCATAATGCATACATGGATATTAAAGGGTTTTCATGCACCTTATATAATCTTAAAAGCAACTCCGCTTTTAAACAGATTCTCAGAAATACCTGCATCTTAGGTTAACCCAAAGAAAGTGAGTGAGAGAGAAAGGGGGGGGCTGGGAGAGAGAGGCAACAAAGGCCACTGAGCAGCTGATCTGGGCAAAATCAGAAGAGAGACTGCTGTGGAAATGGGTTTGCAGTTAAAACTCCCCTATGCATTTTCCAAGACATGTCTAATCTGCACAGCTGCTTAATCACAGAGTATTGATTTTTCTGGTTCATTCTTATTCTTTTCTAAATCACCCATGAGTTATACATGCGTGAAAGATCTGATACTTTTCATTGTTCGCTTCTCTTGTTTTTCTGCGCTAAATGTTGTCTGCACTGACTTCCAATCTAGTCTCGTGGAGCACACCTAGTCTTCAAGCTCCAGACGATGCTAACGGAGAGGTCTGTGCAGCATTTCACTGGGCACTGCTCCCAACTCAAAGCACTGGCACTTAGAAGTAAGAAGTGACATAAAACACAATCTTAAACATGTAGGGAATTAGCCTGGATAATCTGGATAGCTGTTTCTGGCTCTGTTACCCATTAATCTGTGAACTGCGCTCCAGAAACAAGGCTTCATTAATATTATGAGCATTATATCATGGCTGCACTGTAATGGAGCTGGAAGCTTTCCAGCAGCAGCCCTATATCTTAAGGAAAAAAAAATCAGAATGGAATGCCTTAAAATCTGACTTCTCAACAGTGCAAAAACTCTCTTATTCATACTGAGAATGAAACCCTGAAACCCTACATATATTCTCTCAAAAACCATTTAAACAAATAAAGAAAATAATTCCAAAAGTGTGTCTACACCAGATTTATAGACTTGCTAGCAGCACAACGCAGAGATACTTGAGCTAATTTAACTAGCTAGCTCAAGTACATGCAGCACTTAAGCCACAGCAACATGGAGCTCATTCAGTAGAGACCAATTCATCTCATCTGAAAAGCAAAATACATTACTCTGTCCAAAATTTTATTCTGACATTCACAGACTGCTATAGGCACTTCAGCTAACTAGCTAAAATCCAGATCAGATTAAAAAAAAAAAAAAAAAAAATGTAGAATTAAGTTCATCACAACTCTATCACAGCAAAGCAAATTCACCCAAAAAAGTATTTTTCAGGCAAAGTTCATTCAGAGATGACACAGCTACCATGTAACTGATCAATTCCTCTTCAGTCAGACTCTTCAAGTGAGAAATACATTATGTCTGGTTATTGGCTCAATTGTTTACCACATTACTACTCGGGAGAAAAATAAATTAAGTTTGTGCTGCCCATGTTTGATTTTATGTTGCACAACGAAACACTGATTAAAAGTTGTTATTCTAACCAGGTTATGGACTCATTCAATTATCTCATTTTCTCTTGCTACAGTAACAAAGTAGTG
Organism: Rhea pennata; assembly: GCF_028389875.1. Lineage (NCBI taxonomy): Eukaryota > Metazoa > Chordata > Aves > Rheiformes > Rheidae > Rhea > Rhea pennata. Next base: position 37,067,263 of record NC_084665.1, read on the forward strand.
TTTCCCATACCACAAAGAAATCGTAAGTGCTTCTCTTAAAAAAAGCTCAAATTTACTTGCTTATTTTCTCTCCCACCTGAAGCCTCCTTGTGAGAAAACGTCAGGTTATTGAGACATAAAGTAAGGTATCTATTTCTTTGGAAGTAAAAAAAGAATAACGAAGTCAGAAATGATAAAGCACTCTCTAATACAGTTCACATTCCTTTGGTTATACCATGAGATTTGTATTTAAAGAAACTTCATTTTTATTGACAATGAATAGGAACATGAGCAATAACTATCATTAAATTTTCCTGACAATTAACACACTAAGAATTTCCTCCTTCTCTCTTAAAGTTCGTTGAACTTTAAAAAAAAAAAAAAAAAAAAAAAAAAAAAAAAAAAAAATTTGGACTGTATTTTTTACTGTATTCATTGAACTTAAAAAAAAAAAAAAAAATTTTGGACTGTATTTTCCAATCCATCTGTCTGCTTCAAGCTGATCTTACATTATCTTATAAATCTAAGGCTAAACTGTCCAGTCTTTCCTAATGCTTGGACTAGGAAAAATGAACTGCTTTTCCAACATTAATTTTTTGTATAGCTTTCTCCCATCCCCCAAAGTTCCAGTTCTCTAATGCTTTGGGACAGGGATTTAAAAGTGGCAGTGGGGAAGGAAAAAGGTCTTTGTGTGAGAGAGGTAGCTTTCAGATTCCTAAAAACAGTATTCCAAATTATCCTGATTGAAGTTGCAGAGGTGGAAGAGGGAGGACACACAGACAAAGATGATTTGGGTTGGGGTGTTAGCAGAGACAGCAATGTTTTGTAGGGAGAACTATAATCATTGATAAAGATTCAAAGTGGATGAAGAGGCTGGATGTAGCCTGGAAGGTTTTGCGACAGGAAAAACCATGAAAAGCAGGCAAGGAACCTGGAAGGCTGTTAGGAAAACTAAAGTTTCCTGGACAAAGAGACACAAAAGAAGCATGAGGCATGGCTACTCTGACTGAATAACTGAAGTGAATAAGCTGACATGAAAAGGCAAGGACAGCAAGAAGTAGGATAGTTGGGTCCAGTCAAATAAAACTCTCAAGTGCTTTTAAGTTTCTATTTTGCTACTTTGATCAGCACTATTACTTACGTATGCATCTTGAGAGAGTGGGATCTGGCACAAATCCCATTTTGCACGTACATCTGTAGCTGCCCATGGTATTCAAACACTCACCATTAGGGCATACCCCCTGCAACTGACATTCATTGATATCTGTGGAAAAAATGAAAAAAAAATCATATTATCAACTGGAATGAGTATTAATATCGATCTTTCTTCAGAAGTTATCTAATTTCTTTTTAATATGAGTAAGAAAACTGTTACCAGTTAATACTCTAATCAGTAATTCTTTTCCCTACTGAAAACATTTTTTGTACATTTTAAAACATTGCTGAGAACATAACAAAAAACCAATTATATTTATACATCATTCTCAAGTACTCTGAATTTTTTTTATGTAAACATATACAAACACACACTCATATACAGCAACTTCTGCTGGGTTATTACACCCTCCTTTCCTGACTAGATGACTGCTTGCACAGTCAAACATAACTAGCAAGAACATTCATGAACACAAAGTTTTAAGCTGGCACATATGAGCATTCACAAGAAATGTGCTATAATTTATACAGGATGAAACACTGCTTGACAAGTTTAATACAGTTTTTATTAGTATTTGTATTACAGTAGAGCCTGAAGGACTATTGGGCTGGAAGGAACACAACATAAAAAGACCATCTCTAGTGCAAAGACTGTACCAGCTTAATAACAAGAATATGCTCCAGGGAGTACAGAACACAGGAGATGTGGGGAGGAAAGGACTGCCTCCAAGAGAACACAAGCTTGTAATAATTAACTATGGCCAAGAGCTGTTTGAAAAAGTTTGCAGTTACTAAACTACCTGCACATCGCCCCCTTCAGGGTCTCACTGAATGCGTTTTTCTCCCATGCCCCAAATATTGGGCCTCATGCCTTTATCACATCTGGTGTTATAATTCACTTAGTCCAAGAACAGAATCTATCCGACAATCATCTGGATACCATCTGTAACTAGGTCAGTCAAACTAGTATTTTATTCCAGGAGACAGTAACAATGTAGGTTTGCACTGATAAAAAAAAAAAACTTAAAAAAGTGTAATTTATCTCTGTCATAAGCTGTTGTGTGTCCTGTTTTAGAAAAGTAAAGATGGCACATTTTAATAAACCTACTTTAAAAAGGTTTATGCACATTATTTCCACATCAGGTTTTCCCTCCCTATCTCTAAGGTAGGGAAAAAAGCCTACGTTGCTGGATCAACTAGCTTCAGCTGCAGGTCAGATATTCCAACTAGCTTCTTGGAAATCAGGTATTAGCAATCATTCTATCTAAAACATAGAAAATATATTGCCACTCTCTTAATGTTTATAAACCCTAAACAGTTTCACTTGAGTTCATTGTGCGTTGCTGCCTGACTCAGTACAATCAACGAGAATAAGAAGTTAAGTATGCAAAACACCAGATGTTGTGCTGGACTTGGCTTTTGGAAATCTGTAGCAAGAATCTTTCTCATTATTACTTTCTCCTTCATTTTTTCTCCACGAATTTGGCTACCTCTGCTACTGTATAGGAGCACGTGACTTAAAACTTCCAGGATGGTAGACTCTAGCAGTTGCTGTGTCAGCTGTGATTTTTTCAAACATTCCACATTTGTGTTATCCTTATCTCTTCAATTCCTATTCCTAATCTAGTATCTTGACACTGCCTGGATCAACTTCACCTCTATGCACTTAGCCGCATGTGGCAAAGAGTGATAATTTATATCCTATAACTTTGCATGAAATATGATGGAAACCACATGGATTATCAAAGATCAGCTCTGCCTCAAAGGAATTTTTCAGTGAAATTCCCAGACTATATGACTTTCTGACCTGAAAGGGAGTGAGTTATTGACAAAGGAGAATAGTGTAAGAAAAGAACACAAAAAGTTGCTGAAATATACTCAAGGTTTTTTCCTTCAGCACTCTAACCCATCCAATCCTTGAGCAGGAAGATGGCCTATATAAGCACAGCAGTATCTTATTTAGGGATTTCAGTAATCCTGCTAAATTCAGAAGGTTTAGTAAGCTGGACTTGTCCTGGTACATTTGATGAAAATTTTTAGACAGCTTCTCCAGTCACTTAGTTTAACTACGTCCTTTCTTTTGGCCCTGAGAACTCAGAATATGACTGAAAGAGTCTATATAGCGACAATTGATTCCAAAAGAAAATATCATCATTGCTCCAATACCAGATTTTTTTTGTAATTAACAAGAAGAATGAACTTAACAAAACTAACAGCCAGTGAACTAAAGAAATTATTCAAACATCCCTAAAAAGAAAACACACCAAAGTTGTCAGGGGAAACAGCTACATGGCTAACTCTCCTCCTTCCAAACAGTCTGGCACAACACGGACATGAAAAAAGACATATTATGAAGTATCTGGAAGTGAATATAAAGCAAACACAGAAACACTGTGAAATGAGTATTGGCTTTTCCATCTATTGTCCATTTGGTGTTGTTAGGTCAATCCTCAAATACTAAGCAATGAAACAATTCTCCTTGCTTTGCTGAAACACTAAGTCTCTCCTCGGAAACAAGATAAAGGAATAGACAGTAGGTTGTATTTGGAATATAGGAAAACTCTCAGTATCAGGAATGATTTCAAAATGAAAATCCTGGGTGCAGGATTGTGTACAAATACACAAGTATACAAATTACACAAAAAATTTACACTTGCAATTTTTGTAGCGAAAAGTACATTTAGTTTTTCTGGGGGAAGAGGAAAAATACAGGAAAGGAGTGAGATGGAAAAGAGATGATATTTAATGTTAAAAGATAAATATTTTTAAATATGGATCCTTGCCTTTCATTCTAATCTGGCTTTTGCTTTCTGTTGTTTAATACTACTTATTCATGAATGTTGACAAAGTATGTGTTGTGAAAATATTTGCACAGAGTTAACATTGTAATAAGTAGACTTTCAAAAATGACTTTTTCACCGTACAAAGATTAAGTATACATTTTTACTATAGGCAAATTAACCTTTTACGATAGGAATAAAAAATGGAGGCTCTCTCTCAGGGGACATATATAGCATATTGTTTTGTTAGGGTGCTTTTTCCTGAATGTATACATGCAGAATTCACAAATATGTTTTGCCTAAAGAAGAGAACATCTGCATTTTAAATTAGTGAGCAAGACCATTAATTAATTAATTTTAATCTGACTTACTATTTCTAGTTCTTATTTTCTTAAGGAAAGACCTAGTCTTCTTTAAGCATTAAAATATATTGGTATTTGTCTATATATCATCATTATGTTAAACTTGGTATTTTTTCTTCCTAGTCAGGAGGATACATGCTATCTTTGTGCATATATTCACAGAATTTAAGAAATTACACAGCTTAATATATGTACATTCATACTTCCAACACTTAAAAGGATTAGGACACATTTCTCATTTATTAGATCATGATTTTATTCATTGTTTGTATCAAGTTTCATTTGAAATTTTAAAAAAATTAATACATGGATAAGTTTTATTATTTAAATACTGAAAGCTATAGGTGTTCAAAAAATAAAAAATATACTCCTGCAGGGATAGAGATGCATAAGAAGAGAAAGAAAAGTTTATGAAACCTGTTTTGTAACTTAAATTTGAATTATTCATTAATAAAGTATTATCTGTACTATTCAACTGAACCACATCCTTTAACTTTGTATAATTACTATATATTATCTTGCATATTTGCATATCTCTAGTTAGAAGTGCTTAGGCAGTTGACTTCTATCAGCTTAGTGATCTGTTTGGATTTTATAATGAAACTTTTATTTTAAATAGTTTATATTTAAGCCTTTATACAGATAAATTTTAACTGTAGCATATTTTTGAACAAAATTAGTTTAAATGTCATCTAAATGGAAATAATACATATTTTTACAAATTTGAATTTCACCCTCATCTCTGTTGAAAAAAAGCTGATGAAGTAACATATCCAATGCATCTGGTGATACTTTGGGAGAGTCATTTTTTACAGTTTTGCCTCCTAATGGTGAAGATTTCATGGTATTATTTACTGCACTCTCCAATTTGCAGGTAGAAGATGATCTTCCTATACCTTATATCCCATCAATACACAATCAGCTTTCTTTCCAAATGATTCAGCTATTCAGCAGGAAACATCCACAGATGCTGTTGCTAACCTATCTGTACCAAAACTATTTCCAGATGAACTGTTCTTGTACACTTAGTATTTAAAAATATTAAATTGCTTTGGAACCTTTACAGTCCCAGAGAGACTCCATTCACTTGTACTCTATTATTGCTATTTAATGTGGGTACTGCTACACATGAATAGTAGTCTATATGTACGTAAATACTGATGAATGTTCCTCCTCATGTTTTACGAAGTTTCATGAAACAGATATTCCTCTTTCCAAATTTGCATAATTTTTAATGCTAACTTTACTGTGCATGTTCTGATGCCTCAGCACAACTTAATTATAGTGTATTTTTAATGCCTCTTTTCCAGGTCATGTTTTCTGAATTAGCTCATCATAGAATTATTGAGCTGATGCTCTGTGTTGAATTACACAAGTCTACTTAGGGATTCAACAAAAACAAGCCACAAAGTGATAAGAAACTTTAAATTTCTGGAAGAAACAAAAACGTAAGAATAGTTTTTATTTAACCCACTCTGGTTAAAAATTCCTTCCAGATTTACTATCTATTCCATTTTACTTCACATTGTGGTAAATGGCCACCTACCCAGAATGTTTTTGATCACCTGCAGGCCTGTCCAGTTGTGCAAACTGCACTGGACTCAACTTGCTCAGGGAGCTGGAAAAGAAATCTAGTTGAAGAAAACAGATTTCTTTTTTTTTCTCACTCTTCTCTATTTGTTGTTCATTGACATAAAGAATATTTCAGATAAAAGCAGTATAGCATTAAGAATGCATTTGTCCTTGTTATAAAAATTAGAGAAATAGCTACTTTAAAATTGTCTGAATAATCTTTTATCTCACAGAAGTAGGAACTGACAACTGATCAAACACCTTCATTTACACAGTTCTAGCAGAGAAAATGTTTTAATGAGCTCTGTAACACCACCATAAAAGCATACATATGTAAATGAGGCTTTCTAAAGACCTAACAGCACCTTGAATGGCTTTTCAGGGAACCCTCAGAATAGATGCTATTATTTATTAAGGACTAACAAATAAATCATTGATTTTATTATAGTTGTGCCTGATAATGTGTATGACTTGACCCTGTTCAATGGGTATAAATCACTGCAACTCCATTGGCATCAAAGAAGCAATGTTATTTTGCGTTGACTGACGACCTGACCCTTTGCTGTTATTCCTTGGAGTCATGTACATGCCAGACACTTACAACTGGTCCCATGCACTTCTAAATTTGATAGTCCCTCTCCATGAGAGCTTGACAAGAAGTGACAGCTCTACTCCATCCTTTGACTCTGTAGAGGCTGCAGTGGATCACAGAAGAAAACCACGTGCCACCCTATGGGGCTGCACTCTCCAAGTTCATCCACGTGCACTGAAGCTTTATCGTAACCAGGGTCTTGACAGGGGTGCACAAAACGGTGTGATGAGGCTGCAGCTCCACCTGTACTCTCTTTTAAGCACACAGCTTGACACACGGCGAGGTCAGCCACCATGCTGTCCTCTAGATCCACTGCAGGGCTCCTAGCTTCCAGCAGCCCAACACCATCAAACCACTCTCATCACTGCTAAACTATCCCAGAATCTTCAGTGCTAAAGGGTACTTAACACAGATGTTTTAACAACAGTTAGTGTTCAACACCTTCACACAGATTTTTATAGGCCTACTGGGTGTCAGGTCAACCTGCCATTATACAAATACAATGTGTTAATGACTCTGCCACTGAATTTCCTGGGAAAAACAAGCTAAAACAGTCATTCTTAATTGAATGTCTGCCCACTTATGTCAAGGGTACAGCTATGAATGAATAAAGTAATCTTAAATATCAGAAGTGAAAGAATATGGCAGTGACATAAGATAGTTTTCACTTACGCAAGAAAACACATGCTAAAATTGAACTTGCTGAAACCCATTATGAACTATGATAATTATATGCAGTTTTACTAACACTAGTAATAATGACTTCATCTTCAAAGAGCTTTACATACAGTAATTAGTGACTAGAAGATGGAAATGGATAGATAACTAAGATATCTAACTGGAAATTTGTTTGGATTTAAAATAATGAAATGCCATTTGCTTTACACATCTTATTTTTCCTTGATTTCCAAAATGTTTAAGAAGTTTTATTTGGATTTCTGTGCAGGTATGTCAATCTTCAAGGTTTCACATTACAAATATCCTTAAAAAAATGTTTTGAAAGCCCTTTGCCAGAATCGTGTTCTATAGACAGTTAACAAAATCAGATGATGTTCTGACCTCAGTTTTTAGCCTTGCTACAAATACACATTTGGAATTACATAGTGAGAATATTACAATAGTAAATTAAATTTTATTAGTCTAGGTGCAGCCAGAAGATATCACAAAAATCTATTTCATATAAGAACTGTGATTTAGGGAAGGATTGAATAGCTTAGAAAAAAAGAAAACATTAACTTTTCAAAACCAACCTAATCCGTATTTGTTACTTTTTTCTAAACAATTCTTCCTTGCTTAAAGACTCAAAAACCCAGTGGCTTTTCAACACCTCAAACCACATTATGAGAGTCAGGCTCTTTTACTCAAGTAAGTTATTTGCCGATTTGTTTGTTCAGCTCTCTTACATGCACTGCACACTGGGGAACTCTAAGAACAAAGGAAAAAATAAATGAATCAAAACTTTAAAAGGAGTAGTAGTTAGATACGGGACCAAATTCTATTCTGAGGTACTTTAAAAAAAGTGCAAAGCATTTATACACCTAACTGCAGGTTTCCCTCTGACTATTGTTACATTATTCTCTAGTACAGAAGCATACAAAGTAGTAGATCAAATCTCTGTCTCCACTGCGTGCCAGCATGTGGAACAAACAAGGTGCTGGAAGGGAGGACCTGTCGCAGAGGCTATTCTCTTCCAATGTTCTGCTTGCATTCTCCAGTTGCCACAACTGCTTTTAAAGCAGATTAGAACAGTCATTGGGGCTGCATTAGCAGTTATTGGACACTACTTTGGTTCTCTACTGGAAGCTTACATGCAAAGGTCTCCCACCTTTCCTCGAGCAATGGCATGCTTGTCTCAATCACTTGCTGGAAGTGAATCATTTTAGCTTTATTCCTGGACTGATGACACCATAAGGTAGTCTGAGTATCCTTTCTCCAAGGATAATAAAATATTTCAAGTGTAAACATCCAACTGCAGGAAAAAAATAGCTGTGTCTACTTATAATGGGATCTGCTCTTGCCACTTCCTTATTGCTAAAAGAATATGCTTTGCTTGGTTAATGTAAAACACGCTGGGTGATTTACAGGGTGCATCAAAAAGCTACAGTAATATTCTTTAATTTGTCCATTTACTGAAATACTTTACTTGGACACTTCAGCAAGGAAATAGAAAAATGCTACACAGCCTCCTGGTCTTCTACATATCAACAGCTCAACACAGCCTGAAGAGCTTGATGCCTGCTATGGTCAGTGCAACAGGACTACTTGATCAGCAGGGTTGTTCTGCTGCAAACCAACCTAAACAAGTTGGTACCCAGACATAGCTCAGCTAGAAAAGCGTCAGACTGAAGATCTAAAGGTCCCTGGTTCAAGCCTGGGCTTCAGTAAGGGGGGTCCTTGTTGCTGCAATCCTGTCTAACATGCTCTAGGTGACCCTGCTTGAGCAGGGGGGTTGGACTAGATGATCTCTATAGATCCCTTCCAACCTTATAATTCTATGATATTCGAGATGGTTGGAATATCAGCCACTCGAGTGTTTCCCAGTGGCAGCGTCCACTTGCAAGAGTATTTAGGAGGGGAACTCCTCCATGTTTTGGCTGTGTCAACCATTATAAAAGCTCTTCAGACCACCGAGGCCCAGCTGGCCTAATGCAGAGTCATGGGGAACACAGAAGTGGTGCAATGCTGTCTTCACTCCCTTCAGCCTTGTAGCTTGTTTGAACACAAGGAGCAAGTCCACTCTCTATTCTCTTTAGCAGCAATTTAGCTCCGTATTTGGTCAAAAGCGTAATGGAATTTGAAACATTCCTTCCTATAAAACAAAATTCATTCCTTCATCTCCATGCTTAATGCTATTCAATTTATGCTCGTTAAAATCATCATAGCTTGGAGCACTTAGCTGCACTTGAAAACAGAATTCTAGAACTGAATGTACATGTTTATTAATGTCTTCTGGTCAGAACAGCAACATTGTGATAATAACACTCCTTAATCTACCACATTCATTTTAAAGAAAATATTTTTGTTTAAAAAAAACGCTCATAAGAGCTCAAAAAACAGTCAGAAGTCACTATATGAATTTTGAAAATGTAAATGTAAACAAAAATAGCATTTAATACAATGTTTGTAAGTTTGTTTTTTGAAAGAAATCATTGCTACTAGTCATATACAGAATGCAGTCAAATTTCTTTCCAGGACACCGATAACTTTAAAATGATAGTATCAGCTATCAAAATCAGATTTTTTTTTAATTTTACTACAACACAATGAACTAATTAGAAGACTTTTAAAATTTTAATACACAATACTGAAGAATACTATGAAATGATTTATTTAAAACAATAACCCCCCTTCTGAAATAATAAACTTCATTCTTACACAGCTTCTGCTATTTTATACATTTGGTGGGTGATTTTTGACAATTGCACAAAGAAAGCCTGCCTCAAAAGGCAATGAAAAATTTAGATTTTCAAATCATTACTGTATGTACAAGCAGAATTAAACAACTTTTAACGCCACAATTTTTAAGACAATTATTGATTATGGAATGAGTTCCCTCCTCTGTATGCTGAGTTGCACTGTTCCCTCTCTCTACCAGTAAGAGAGCAAAAAGCTCTGACTCATAGTTTGAAGATGAGAAAAAAGAATGCAGAAATCCCATAAAATCCCGAAGAGAATTAAGATAAGAGTAAACAATTAGCTTCTGGTAGATATCTTTTAATTTAAAATGCAATTTTTCTTTACTATGGGATCCAGAATAGAAGTGGACTAAAACATTAAGTAAGTGTAACTTGTGGAGAGGAGAGTTGGCTTTTTTAATGTAAAAAAAGAAGTTTTCAGAATATAGGTTTCCAAATTAGTGAATTTCTGGAACTGGTGGAAAATTATTTATGAGATAAATAGCATAGCAGTTGTCAGAAGGCAAGTCAGCTGGCCCAAGTTTTTTAAAAGAGGAGTGAAAAATTTCCTTCCACCCCTTTCAAAGTCTCCTGAGTTGTACTTTTTTTAGCTTGAGACTAAAGTGGCCAAACAAATACGCAACAGCTTTCAGCTAGGACAGTAATGATACCCAGAAGGTATTTATATATATTGGACCATGAAAGGGAACTTGTAGAAGTAGAAAACTGAGTTGGGCCAGCAGAGATCTATCTGCACTGAAATACTTAAAACAAATTTACAGCTAGAAAGCATCTGAGAAGTACTGTAGCCCCTTTCTTACCCTTGGTCGCAGCTACCTGGTACAGCAGGACTTGTGCAATCATGACATCTGCAGTCCACACCAATTCCAGTCCAAAGTACTGTCAAAAAGTAAGTTTCTGAAGGGCTAGTTCTGCACTTCACTCTGAAATTCTACGCTCTTCTCTAACTCTAAGAGGGAAGCAGACTGACTTCATTTAAATGTTTAAGTAATAAAACTGAACGGAAAATGTTTATCCACATTTGATGCAAAACAAGGAAATTGCCTCTCGATAACCACCTCATACATATAACATGCTTTACTATATTTAAGCAAAGGAAGCCTTCTAGATAATCATACGCTAATTGGAATTTGTCAAAGTCCTGGGCAATTCAATTTCTTCATTAGAAATGACTTAGTAGTCAGCCATTAAATGTTATTTAGTATTATCTGCCCAGACGTATATTTTCATATAGGAAGCTCTTTAACATGTACAATATCTCAAACAGCAAATTAAGACTGGGGTATATAATTTATGGTTCATTTGTGAAGTTTCTGCTCATTTTGGTAGGCATATATTAGGCTTCATTGGGAGTGCCCATCTGACTGAATGGTCTCCAAATAATAGGCTCAATTTGCAGGCCTTTATTCTCTCTTCAAACATCAGTTAAAACAGCACACGCTAACAAAACCGAAAATACTGTTCCAACCTCCTGTAGCTGTTATTGTAACCACTACTAATATCCTCAATTCTAAGAAATAAATAACATTCACATTTTACTGCCTCCATCTTGTTTGATTACATCAATAATAATCTGATTAGTGAGAATAACAAGGGGTAGAAGAAACAAACAGCAAGGCTTGGATGCTAAAGGAGTATATTTTTATGTATTTTTATGCAATGTATATTTTTAAATGTTACAAAGCGCGACCACTAATTTCAGTGAGCTAACAGAGCAGCAGTGGCAGAAATCAGCCCAAATCTTTCTGTGCTTTTGTGAGGAATTTACTGAAACACAAGTCTGTAGAGCCACACTTTGCAAACATATAAGCAAAGTCCAAACAGCAACCCAGCCCTCTTTCTGGAGATATATTTATGTCTCAGTATGATTTTCATAAAAGAGCTCATTTAAAGAAGGTTGTTAACTTACTAGCTAAGTAACATTCACCAGCATTTCTTATGAAACTAAGCTCTTTTAAGTCACAGTATACATAAACGACATGCAGGGAAAGCAAATTGATTTGTGTATTTTGGGGACAAATGAAGGAGCAGAATGTACATTAAAATCTAGCTAAAAGCATGCTGAAGTGAATGGAAAAAAAGCTTCCAGTCCCCAGTGCACATTATTACAAAATTTGATCCATTACTATGTAAGTACTAGTTTCTGCAAACTCATATACATTTAATTTTAAGCACATGGAGGATTTTTATGAACTTTCATGCACAACTTTCTACTTCACTGGAAAATAACAAATATTCAGGTATTTTTCCAGTTCTTCAAGATAAGATTTTTAAAGTGCTCTATTGGCAATATGTTAGTTTCCTGAAAAATGAATCCAACCTTTTTACCGGCTGTTTTTTTCATTCTATTTCATTTTTCCAAGAAAACCATTAGCAAAAGGAGGAAATAGTAAATATAATTCTAAACACAAAACCAAAAATTAGCATTGCATTCTGACAAGGAAGTTCCAGCTCTGATAAGCTGTATTTTGGTTTTAAAGACAGCCTTAGGGCATCCATGTGTGTACATGTAATAAATCAACCCACTGAAAAGATAATTACTGAGGGGGAAAAAAGCCTTGCTTGATAGCAATTATACTAAACTGTTCAAATTAACGTACCCACAGATGGTTCTTTGTTATCCTCCATACACATAAGAAAGAAGAATGTTTCATTACATCAGTTCATTCACTTGAAAGGAAATCAAGATCTGGTTATTAATCATACTAATACCACATAGGCTTTGTTCACTAAGGAGGCTTTTGACTGCAAAAACAATGTAGAACAAAAGGTTAATTAGGCGTTTAGGCCAGAGTTTCCAAAAGCAGTGAAAGCTGGATGATGTCTAGGTGAAAGCAGCACTCTCTTAGCTGCAGGCATGGATTCAAAAATATAGCCCCAGCATTATTTGGTCTGGCAATATTGGGCCTTTCTGAAAATGGAGAGGGCAAGCAGCCTCCTCCAGTAAAGAATAATCTAATTAAAATGTATACTTGCACATGGCTATTCTGTGCCACTCCAATTTAATTGTAACAATTATTACCAAAATAGGAATACTTGCCCTCTCATCCCTGCAGCAGCTTAAACAGTTTTCTCTTCACAGCTATTGCTGTTGTTTTCCTCCAAGTTTGTGATATGGATGGCTGCTTCTTCATCAGCCCTGTCCGGTTATCGTCTAGAAAAGTGCATTTGCTTCAGCCAGACACAAGTAGGACATTTTTGCCTGACCCTCTGAAAACCACATGCCACTGAGCATTAAAAGATCAAAATACATCCTGCCAGCAGCCCTTTCACATGTGAACCCAGCTTTCCTGACAACTGTGCAAACAGGGCACTCTCCGGACCCTCTGAGACAAAACGGTAGTCTTGTTATTTACTTCAATAGGACTAAGTTTCATCTAGTCTTCATTTCATGGGTTTTCCTTCTGTCAGTTGCTTCCTTATTTCTACCTTATTTGCAGAGTGTTTTGGTGAGTAAATTATAGAGAAGCATCCAACCCCCAAAAGGGCAATCAGGGGCAAATGTAGCAGTCACCACACTCACTTCTGTCTGCCCTCTCCAGATAGCTAGAAGATTGTCCCTGGTCCTCAGTTCATCAACAGTCTCCTCCCTGGTGGGATAATCTGAACTCCCGTTCTCTGATAAAACTCTAGGTTATGAGTTTTTCTGTATCTCAAGTTATATTGAGAGCCTACAGTTCTCCCTCGTCCAGCATAATGATGGCATAATGCAATAACCTCTGAAAAGCCTAATAGTCCTCACAGAATTAGTTATGTAGGACTAAAATGCGTCAGGGGAAAAACTATCAAAAAATAACACAGGAAACAATGACTAGCCTACTGGGTACTGATCTGTTTCTGTACACTACCATGACAGGACTTCACTCCCTCTTATGCTGCTACCCAGAGACATATGTTCTCTTTCTCTGTCAGCCTGTCATTGCTCAGCGAAACAATTTCCTGGCCAGCTCCTGGCAACCTTCACAAGAACCAGACCATTTTTTAACCGTTTGGAGCCCTTGATTAGATAATGTGGTTTCACCAAAATAAGTTTTGCTAACACCTAGGTAGGTACAAGACCACTGAACCAAACTGAATATCCTGCTCTCCTTTAAATGTGTGCTAGGTTGCTGCTGTCTAGGAAACCAATGTGTATACAGCAGAGTTTGTGCACGTTCTTCAGAGTTATCACAAGCTCTTCTCTCTCCTGGACCATGTTCAGAGGGATGCATGATGGTGCTGAGACACATCTTCTAGACACCTTCACTGCTCTGCGTTAGAAATCCTCTGTCTTTTGCAGATTCTGGAAAACCTCATAACTAATAAGCAGAATGACATAATCTCTTTGGAAATGGTTGGGAGCATGTGACACCTGCAAGTTTAATTTGAGGGAGAGCAGAAAAAGGCGATCCGTACAGTGCCCTACACTCATGTCCTTCACTTCTTCACTTTACAGTTCTCATCAGTAGGTTGCCATCAGCACCTCCCTGCCTCCTTTTTTTCTTAAAGGGAATCTATGGTCTCTCAAAGTAGATCAGGGAACAAGTTCTTGACATGCAATTTCTCCATTTAGTCTCCTTAATATTTTGACCCAACACAATTTTCTTCGAATTCATTGAAATTCTTTCAATGCATTTTCTTTCATCGTCCTCTAGTGTCCCTACCCTGCAAACTGTAACCTGTAAAGAACAGGCAACCTGTAAACCACAGGGTAGGGAACCAGGCAGTAGATAGAGAAACTTTCACGTAGTAGCTCACTGCTGAGTCTCCCTCAGCAATGGAAGCAGCAGGACTTCAACTTTGTGTTCAGCACTCTATGAACAGTACTTTTTTGTTGGAGAAATCATTTTATTCTGTGATTGGCTGCCATACATTTCTTTATCCATGTGTTAACATGAGTTTCCAGTTAAAATGAAATTAGCTTTATCTCCAAAATGCCTGTGTATATCTTTTGCTGCCAATGACCCTCACTTTTTCCTTCTCTCCACCCCCACAACTATTTGCTGGCAGCTCTTGTACTCTTGCAGTGACAACACTGACTGGCAAACCTAACCACAGGTTAGCATCATCCTCAATTTAACTCATGCTTCCTTTCCTTGCACAAGTCTCTCTGAAGAGCACCACTGGAGGATTGCTCACACACTGTCAGAGCTCCCTTCTCTTGTTTCCTTAAGCTGTGCCAAAGAAGTAGGACAAGCAGTTAAGCTTTTTCCTACATCCTCAGCTTGCACCTCTGTTCAACACTCCAAGACATACAGCAAGTAGGAGCATATGCCTAAGGCCATCTCTTCAGCTCCCTCAGGCAGAGATGACATCGGCTGGGAAAATCCAAATGCCCCGTGGCTTTCTGACTTATATGTGAGTTGGTTATGGTCTATAGTGCAGCTGCATGGTTGTGCAGACCCCAGAATCTTGCATGTTTTGACAACTGGTATGCTTAGAGTCAGGAGATACAGAGCATTTTTGCCCAAAAAATCTTCCACACTCAACTCTAATCTTTGAGTAACATACCTTATGTTCCACACTTCCCCATCTGTACTATGTACATTCTTGAAATACATGGTTCCCCCCACCTTTACAAGGCAGCCAGGTAGGCAAGGATCTCCCTATTCACTTACCAATGACATTATCTGGGTATGCTCAGTGCTGTTTGTTGTGTCTCACCTCCAAAGGCCAAAACAATCATTTTCTGATTAGTCTAAAGTATTATGATTAGTGTAAGTTATTCTCTATTGTTAGTTACATCTGACTCAGCAGGTTAATTGCTGCTATGAAAGAACTGACAGAACAGCATATTTCTACTGACAACAACAGAAACAAACACTTATGAGGTGATCTTTAAGCATCATCTGAAAAAAATGAGAATGCATATGAAAGTGTTTTTGCCCTGGAGAAAAGGGCATTGTACAGAGTTGCCAATATTTGGAAAAAGGTAGAAGGAGCCTCAACATTTTTTTTTTTTTTTTTTTTTTTTAAACTAAATACATAAATAGACCAGATCATTCATCTAAGAATACTGCAAAAGCTGTCACACAACACTGGTACTCAGAACAAACACAATCAATTGTGAACACTGTCTTACCTTGACAAAATGTAGCATTGATCCTCTTGTAGCCTTGGGGGCATTCCATCATCGGATTGTATCCATGGTAGGCTGAAGGAAAAATCACATCAGTTAAATACTGCTGTGTTTTAAATTGTTTTTTTGGTGAGCCTGACAGTCAAATTATTATGCAAGTATGAGTTATAATCGTTTTTTTATTATGTATGGTTAAGCATAGTAAGGTCAAGAAATACAAAATAAAGGTTGTACAAGCAACCTTAATCCCATCTCTTTCTGTATGTATTATCATTGAGGTCTTCAGTTGTTCAAATTTATATTCTTGACTCAAAAGAAGACATTCTGAAATCAGGACGTTATCTTTCACCTAGTTCTCAAACGTTCAATATCATTATCTTCCCAAACCAGCTACAAATATCACCTAGGAAAAAAGTAAAGTTGAAGATTTATGATAGAAAGTCAGTGGTTTTACAACTGAAAGTAGCACTAGAATGCAAAACAGGCTGCAATGTCAAGCAGAATATTTGGGTAGTGTTTTTCCAGCCACAAAGAATTAAAAATTATTCGAAATACACAGGAAACAGGAGCAACTAAACTTTTAGATGAGGCAAAAAGAAGAAAAATGGCACATTTATTGTTTCTGAATTTTAGAAGATTGTGTCACTTATTGGCTGTTCACGGTAAAATGTCGAGGGCATGATAACACTACAAAACAGAGACTGAGTTCAATTTTGCCAAAATAGAAAGTGTTCAGTTAACTGGACTTTTATTTCTATTTATTGTTTCTTTCCTCCGCTTAAGGTTGCCTTTGAGACCACAGAAAACTGTTTATTGATTCTTAAATCGTTATAACATCATAAACGAGAGTAGTAATTTCTTTGTATGACTATGTACTAAAAGCTAACCTTTTGGCAAAGCCCAGTACTTTATTAAACATATAAGACTAAACTTTTGGCACTATGATCTCACAAGTGCCTTTAATAAGAGCCAAGAGAGTTTTTCATCATTTGAATGCTACAACAGAGATACCTTACATTTGGTCAGATCTTTTGTTTTCCTTTAGAAGTGTTTTAAATTTTCGGCAGGCCAAAAAAAATCAAAATGCATTACTTTCCATCTTTACTGTATATAAACTGTCAAGTAAGACAGAACAAACTGAGTGAGATAATGTTTTCAGCTGGCTTCACTTCACATATAATGCTTCAACTACACATTTATCCCTGCAGCTTAGTTCAACCTTCACTATGGGAATGAAAAAAAAAAAAGAATTATTTTAATTTTTTAAAATTGTTCCTATACTCTGGAAAAAATTAGGCGTCTATCTTGATCATCAACCTTTAGAGTGAGATAGTTTTATTTTTAACCACTGTGAATCATCTTTCAAACAATTGCTCAATTAGAACATCAAGACTCCCTGAAGATTGCTCAAAGTGGGTTAAGTGCAAAAATAATACAGGTAATAAAAATGGCAACAATGTTCTTATAGTTTTGAACATATGCTTACGAACACATAAAGATTTCCCATCTTTATACTGACTACAACTATTTTAACATAAATTAAAAACTGGAAATGCTGCCTGTCACCATACCAGTAGCAGCCACACATTTATTTTCAAGCCAACTCCAAAGCCATCCTAGAGTTAATACCAAAATCAGCTTTGAAACGTGTATGTGAAATTTAAGGTGAGATTTTCAAAAGTGCTCTGTTAGCCTATTCTTGCTCCCCCAAAAGGCAGTGAAACTCTCAATGCTAACTTTGGCAGAGTCAGACTGATAATTAAATTTTCCACTGACGACGTCTGATGTCCTAACTTACCTTTGTTTTGTCATTGCAGACCCGAGTCAGTACACACTGAAACCAAGGGAGCGTCTGCACGACTTCCCGCGGACAGGAGTGGTACCCTGCTGCACAGAGCCTCACAGAGGGAAAACGCAGGAAGAGCAGAGCTCTCCCAGTCATACATGGAGACCCCCCCACCAGCAGTGCCAGCCTTTTCCAGTGCAGCAAGGCACATTGCCCTTGCACAGTGACTCTGCTGTTCTAGAAAGATCACTGGTGGGGTAAGGTCAGACTTCGCTACCTTCCTCCCTCCTCCTACACTGAATAGGAAATAGCAGCTTACTAGCAGCTGTTCTCCTCCTTGTACAAAAAGCAGCCATATAAGCAGATCACAGCAGAGTGAGGAGTTTGCTCAGGGATGGCTAGTCATCCATAGCAGAGCTGGATGGAGTCCTACATTATTTAGTCTTTACTCACGTAGACAACCTGTTTATAATTATTAACTGTTAGATAGTAGTTGGAATCAAAACATTCCTAATGTAACATAGAAATGTAGTTTGATTTAAAAGTCTTCTGCAGACATGGAGATCTGTTCCTACATTTCTTCTTCTACTTTCCAGTAATATAGACTAGCCTGTAAGCTTACAGACATGGGATTCCTGTCTCAGGCCTTGGCACTCAACAGGACAGTGGACCCTGATTCAAATGGCTATTAAACAAAATACTTAAGTACATCTTCACAAAGTGACAAAGCTCTACTCAAGTCCATCCGAACAAGACACACAGCTAAGTAGATCATTAAGTTGTGGACTTGAAAGAAAGAAAGGACATTAAGTGCTTGCTACTGAGACTGAAGTGCATGTTTAAATATGTTGATGAACTGGGTTTTGCAGGTGACTACATATTAAATACAACCTGCTTAAGTCTTCTGATAAAAACAGGTCAATCTTAAATGAAGTTAATGAAGTATAAAATCATAAAAGCAAAAGGAAGTCTGCTTTCTTCCAAAATGACTACAATAAAAAGGTAATACCGATTTAATGAAAAAAAAGTGTCAAAATATGTCAAAATGATGTGGCTAGAACTCTGCCTGCTGAGACGCAATGTTAGACACCACTTAACTGATAACCTGTTAATTCTCTATTTGAATCCCCAAAATGAGTTCTTTTGTCCTGTGTATTGATCTATGAGATCTTTGATCCTGTATAGCTACGTATACTCTTTTCATCACTGAAAAATTCTCATTATTGTGAAAAATAAAAATACTTGATGAAATATATGATACCTCCTTAAGCAGGCACTCTACAGTTTTATTAATTTGCATCACAAATTTACATTTATCTTTGAAAATTGTTTGCTCTACAGAAGCTTAACACCGATACTTTGAGACATCTGACTGGATACCTAATGCAAAGGACACTTAGGTCCAGGTCCAAAATAGAGCTGAAAAGGCAAGTACTGTGCCTAGGTTCAAATCTGACATCTATAAAACACCTGCTAAGATGGTCTGAAATCATCTAAACTCCTGTAACACTCTAAATTTATCACTTCGAATTCCTGGAAACCTGCAAATTCACCATTTGCACACATGCAAAATTGCCATGTCATGGAAGTGTAGCTTCATGATGCTTAACTCATTCCTAGATCAAATCTAGACTGAGAAATTATGCATACTTCTACCAAAGCTTTACGAGAGGCTCCATCAATGAATGCTTTAAAGCATACAGCAACTAAATCATACTCTCTATATAACGTAGTTGAAGTAGACACTGTATTTTAATCTGGAGAGAGTGCACTCATCTCCCCATCCCTTCTTAAAATGATAATGTACAGTGAGAGCTGCCACCTCGAAAGATGAGTAATGCATCTCTCTGTATCTAGGAGACTCAAATCCTTACTTTCCAGGAATTCCTTAACCACAAGACTGGATAATTCCAAGTGGCAGCATTCTCTGTTTCTCCTCTTGAAATTATAAAGTTACATGCAAAAAGCAATTCCAGATTAATTGTGCCAGAAAGCATGAGCGAGCATGACTCATATCTTTAATAATTAAGGACACTCACTGGGAAAGAGACTGGGTTACCATTCCTGTTCCAAGAACTGTCGCTACATTTTACGGGTTAAGGCATCTCCTCATAGGTATAAAATGTAGACATGAAACTCTTCTGGCAGAAAAAGGAACTCCATATTGCCCCATCTTGAGTGACTGTGCTAGCTGTTAAGGTTTTTGTATTAAAAGGATAGCATCCTATCAGCAGCATTTCAGAAAAATGATTCTGCTTAGTCCTTTGAAAAAGGATGGCAGACTTTCTTTCAGGAGAGGTTTCTGGGCTGTGTATACCAAGTGTGCTCAAGCACTTCTCTGTACCCACATTGAGGGCACCTGTGGTCCAGAATTTCAGATCCGGTTTGCTTCAATGTTTCCCTAATGGCTTGCTCTTAACAACATGCAGAGCACATTGGCATTAGGCAGCTCCCTGACCATCAAGTTTTCTGTTGCGGATTCGAGGCTGAGGTGACCAGGTAATCTGAGCTATAAAGAACCAGTACACAGGATTCCCTTGGTACCAGGTCACAAAATTTGGAATAGCAGTTCCAACCCGTTCTTGATTCTAACATGTATCAGGCTTTAGTGATTTTCTCATGATGCACATACACCCACTTAGGAATACATTCTATGTACTCAGGCACTCACGATGAACAAAATACTTGTCTGTAGTTAAATTACTACTTTTGCAGAGAGCGCTATAAATCAGGATACACTTGCAATTCAAAAAGGTACATCAATACAGAAGCAACATTCCTGTTAGAAACTATTGAGTTATATGCTGTAGAAACTAAAATTTAGATACCTGAGTATTTATTGACTTTTATCGATTTTGAGGATGCTCTCTTTTGGAAGCAATCCAGAAGACAGAAATACTCCAAAACACAAAATTCAAGTCCTTCATATGTTAGTGGATCAGACTGAGTCAGTAAATAAATTTCTCTTAGAATTATATTCTATGCACTTCCCTAGATTTGTGGACAAAAATATGCTTCCAAAATCAAACAATTAACATATTTCAAGCGTTGCTATCTATAGGAATAACAAAGGCCTAGGAGATCTGTGTAAGAATGACTGCAATTCCTTGCACTACTTTTAGCTCACTAAATGGAGATCTGTTCCATCTGCAAAACAGAGATCACGCTGTTTATCTGTCTTTACCTTCTATTCAGTGATAAAATCATCACATTACTACTCCTGTGCAACAATAATGTCATTCACAAAAGTTTAAGAGAATAGCTTTAGTTTTCCTGCAAGTCATTTGAAAGCTCCTTCTCATTACAATATGACATCAAATTGTAACAGAACTGAGGAAAGTCTTTGTCATAGCCAAATTGTAGAGGAAAATATTTCAAAAACAGTAAAAAATGTAACTGACAACTTAGAGCCTAGAAAACTTTGGCTTCAAATTTGAATGTTCATCTGTAGTCTCAAGAGGTCACTTCATGCTCTCCAAGCAGTAACTGGCGCCTCTATAATTTAACATTTCTGTGCAAACTTAAAAAAAAATAAACAAATCCAGCTGGAAGAGGCAAGATGATTCAATGTTATTATACTTCCTGCACTGAGAAAACGCAATAGTGCATCACCAGCTTAGAAGGAGGAGGAGAAAGGAAGAAAAACCCCAACCACATTAACTTTGCCGGCTGCACTGAGTGCCTGCATATTGCAACTCTGCTGGCATGCAGGAGAGTTCCATCTTCTGTGACCTACCCCTAATCACATCACAGTGCTCTTCAACTATGTTCCTTTTTTAAAGAAGAAAAATACTACTTGAGAAAAAAAAGCTATAACCTGATCCAGAGAATAATAATGAAATAGCACTTACATGGCTTCTTGGGACATTTCTGGCATTTGTTAAAACCCCAGGAAGTACCCACAGTTCCACAGCAGTCTTCTTGCTTTGAAAGGCCAGGAAGTGCTTTGCCACACTGGAATAGTTAAGTAAAGAACAGTCAGGTTAGTGATACTGTATGATGTTCACCTTTAGTGTAACATTTTCTTTCGGCCATCTTGGGTCAGCCTCTTGCCAGTGTAATTGAGACACTGAACATTCACCAGAGCTCTTAGCAGAACTCAAATAGTGCCCGTGCACTGGAATGGCTCTTTACACAGAAATCAGCAGATTAGGTTTTGAAATACATAACTGTCTTCCCCTGCTTCAACTTGAAAATGAAGAGAAAGAAACAGAATAGAATAGTATGTCATAGGAATGAGTGAGTATATTTCCAAGCGAGTAATTCTCCATTGGCACAAACTCCTTACATTTTTCCTAATAAAAATCTGTTCCTCCACTTTTGCAAAAGCTATATAAATTATCTCAAATACCTTTCTCATTATGCTCAAAAAAATGGACAAAAAGTATTGCCATGATTTCTATAAAGTAATCTTCTGTTATTAAAAAGACTCAATTTCTGGTCAACCTAGGTTTAATGCTTATGACGAGTTACTACAAATTGCCAAATTATAATGAAAGATTCCTTCATCCAGATATTGAAGGGGAAAGTAACACAGACAAGATGACTGAAATCAGTTATTGATGTCTGTGTTATTCCAAAAAGGTGTCTCTCTTCATGGGGGTGACCTATACAAATAATTAAATTAATCTTGCAATCTTTTCTGAAATAAATATTCTTTACATTTTTTTCCTAAACAAGAATATGCTGATTGCACTTTTATTAATAAAAACACTAACACTCAGAAGGATACAGGATATAACTTGCGTTTTTGACTTTTGCAATTTTTTCCATTTTGTATGGTAAACAAAGTTTAAATATATTTCTCTATGTGAGATGTAGACATTCAAAAACTCTACTAAACTTGTCAATTAGGTACAAAACAGAGGTGCACCAAGTACAAGGGAAATGCATAGCAGGCCCAACTAGTAACACACTTTCAAAGAAAATACTGATACAAATAGGAACCTCAGCCAATATTTCAAATGTGCTGAAGCACCTCACTATGGAATTAACAGACTCTCCATGACCTAACTTCCCTTCCTGTCAATATATAAATGCTTATTGCTGCTTATCTTTCAGCTCAAAATAGCTGGCTCATCCTACGGCAAGAGCCATAGGGATTGCTTTCACTCAGGTTGGTAACCTGTCACCGTGCAGTGGGGATGCACGCTGAACGCACAGGCACTAACAGCATCCTCTGACCAACATGCTTCTAATCATACTGACACTCCTTGGTCAATCAAGTTTCCCAAGGGCAAAACTATTCCATGTAGTTTTACATTATCACTATTAATGCAAAGGTAGGATACACTACAAAGTCATGGATCTGACTCACCAAATGGTCCTTTTCTGCATTGGGAAGGTAGGCAAAGAATCATCCCAGCCATCTCCTATGCTCATTTTCACAGATCATCCCCAGGTGCCTCCTAAAACATCTCAGTTGTCAATCCAACCAGCAGCAGGCAGTTCTCTGTTTGAACACTGAACTGCGCAATGCAACCTGCAGCAGCTCAGCACCTGCTGCATGCAAAGCTCAGATACCTGTCAAGTGAGGGGTGTGAGAGCAGCCGGGGGCAGCAAACTCATCCTCTGGCCCCAGTGAAAGCCACCCTCACTCACAAAATGGAGCTTTTGGCACCAGGGCAACTCAGAGAAGTTATGGTGTGCCTCTGTACATCACCCCTATATGGGACAGCAACATTTGTGCTAGAAGTCATGTTTTAGGGTGACATACGAAAGTGTTAACAGTGTGAAGAGAGCAGTGACCAAACAGGTTTAAAAACACTGCTCAGTTATCATGTAACTTTAGGAGTCTATTTTCACACTATCAGCTGCAGAGGGTCTTGTGCCAAATTTTCCCATGTTCCAAGGCAGTGAGTGGGTTGAGAAATAGTCCTGGCCTGGATGGTATTTGGCTGCTTTAAAACAGCGAAGTATCTAAACTAGTAAGTCCTGCCTTTCAGACACAGGCCCAGGATCATACTGTGTGAACAAATACCTTTCAGGCTGTCTTGCGCTCCACTGGCTTGGAGTGCTGCTGGAATTAGTATGTGATTGATTATTCCTGACCACTCAGTTATACTCTGCACTGTTTTTCGAAGTAACTCCCCATCCCGAAAAGTGAGTTTGAGTTTTAGCTTCTGCTAAGTAGTCATAGACATGCTGTAGATCCATAAATGGATGGCAAGGTAGCACAGCAATACTGGCACTTGACAAAGGCAGCCCAGGTGCAGGAACAGGGAATTCTGCACAATCTCATTTTCCTGCAGCAGCTCAACTGTTTTCAGAACTGGATTTAACTGCTTCAGTTGCCTCTAACAAGATGCTATAGCTTCCTGTAATTCCCAGAAGTCCCAAATCTTTCAACTGAAGAGAACGCATAATGTCTCCTCCAAGGGGCTGCCCTAAAAAGTTACAGAAGTTTTGTCACATCTTTACATGTCACGGGTTTCCCAACTCCCAAATGAGCCTGTTCCAAGGACCGTTTTACATGGTAATTGCAGGTGCTCGGCTCCTTTCCTAGTGCTGGTACTGCTTCTTCAAAGAAACGAGAGACTGCTTATTAAAGTCATATAGTGCAGTGGTTTGTGGGAGTCAGCTAAACTGATTTGCACTCAACTTCCCTCTACCTTGCCCCACTGGCCTTCCCTTCTGCCTCAGTTTTACAACTCTTCTGTCTCAGAGAATACGTGGGAGGAATTGAGGTTGCTGCTGCACCTCCCCTCATGATCTCAGAAACGGAGCATTTGGGCCACAAGGCGCATTACATAACACCCAACAGGACCGCTCCTCTCCAAGGTCACAAGCCTCAAGGACACATCCTAGCAGCACATGTGCGTAAAGGCAATACTCTATTAACATGAAAGCCAACACGCCATCATTAACTGGCCCATTATTTTCCTTTTTTCCCTCAGAATAGAAAATGTGTCACTTAACAGTGGTAAATTAAAAACAGAATAAAACAAAGTTAAAGAAAAATAGGAAGATGATGGACTAAAGCCTGCTTTTAGTTTAGGTGTGGTGCTACAGCATTTGCACTGTACTGAAAATCATGATCTCTGTGGTCATAACTTCTTCAAATTTCCATATAAAAAACATGAGCAAAAATAAGGATGCCAAAGTTTGAGTCATCTGGCAACTGTGCTTTGTAGTCCTGTCAGTAAATACTGGCAGCGATTAAAGCTGTTGCTCCCATTGCCCCTATGGTGAATTAAAGCTTGAAGAATCAGTGATAATTTGGTTAATGTCCAGATCACTGTAAGAATTGGCCAGCGAGGAAAAACAACTACCACATGGGGCTCCTTGTGGTGCTTTAGATCTGTGTGATTTTGGAGCTATGCATCAGAGAAAAATGACTGCTCTGTAAAGTCCTAAGCCAAGCAGAACAGTGAATTCTTCTACGGCTAATAAACCTTGATTTCTCTGGTACATCTAAGAGTGCTTCAGATACTTTCAATACTCACGGTAGTGCACAACCTATTTCCCAGCCAGCCACACTTTCCTAAGGTGCTCCTCATTCACAAACCGTAAGCACCAGTGAACTGAAGCTCTGTTTCTATGGGTCTCAAAAACTTTGAGGTTATTTCTGTCCTCTGTGGAAGTCTTATCCACTTTCTACTGCTGAAAAGAACTCCTTAGTTCTTCAGCCAATCTACTCCAGTCCCAGAGTCACAAGTGACCAGACAAGTCACTGGAGTGAATCCATAACTATTTTTAGTTTGTCTCACCATTCAAAACACCTTCAACACATAGTACAAGCCTAAAATAAGCAGTGAGGCCTAAACACATGCACCCAGATTCTGTTAGTGAAACGACAGATTCTGCTATGCTTGAAGATGATGCTGTTCTCCTTAGGCTTCCACTTTTCTATCCGTCATCCATACACATTTTAAACTAATCCATCCTTGTATTCCTAAGGGCTTCTGGAAAACTCCTCATATCCAGAAAACAGATTTCCATGAATGATACATCAATCACAAGCTTATGATTTGGAGATAATTCTTATTGGTTCAGAAGGCAAAGAAGTCACGAAGGATTGGTATAAAAGAGTTGAACTGTGCTGAAAGTGGCTCAGCAGTAGCAGCAGTATGAGGCACACATGGTACTGCTATAAAACAAAGTCCTTCCTGGGTAAAGCACTCACAGACACTGAAAGTATTGTTTTGAGTCCACATATTTTCCCCATGCGTGCCTGGGCTTCTATGCCAATATTTTATATAACTGAAGGAAGTACTGAATATTCCCACTGGTAGACTGAAATTCTGGCTGACCCTTCTGGTGCACAAAGGCCACCCCAAGCCACATCACCTCTTCGCTCCTCTGCTCAGACTCCAGTCTCGGTCCCATCTCCGCACTGCTGGAGTGCAAAGTCATGCACTCCATCGGGGTTAATAGGTCTTCAAAGGCCAGGGAAAAGGCAGGACTGTATCCTCAAAACTCCTCTGCTAATGTATTAGGAGAAGGAATATACTCAGCTCCCTGTTAAAGCATAGTAGATAGCCCAGCCTGGCAATCAGTCTCAGAGCAACTGCAAAATTTCTGGCCTAGTCACCAGGACATTTCCTGGGACTCCCACTCCCAGGTGACCCATCTACAAATCCCTTTACAGGCTACTACTTAAAGCCGTAATATTGGCATAAATAAAGGAGTGTCACATGATTAACTATGCTTGAAATTGATCGGTGCTTTGCCTGAGCTAATAGCTAATGACTGGGATTCAGCTCAAAAGGCTGCATTTCACATACCACAATAGCTGAAGTGAATGGATACACTGTTTAACTTTCTGTAAACTATTCAGCAGGCACAGACCTTGGATTGTTACTTTTTTTTTCCTCCTTCTTTTTCTGTAGACACTACAAAGGGAGCAAGAAACCAAAGGAAGAAACAAATTTAATAAATCATCTTACTGAAACAATTAACAAACCTACTTAATCAGCTTACTGACCAGCTGAATGACAGGTTGTTACAAATGAAGAATACTGGCAGTGTAACACTGGCTCACTAACAGGCATTGTCTCATAAGCAGAGGAGAGAAACTTAAATACTTCCAGACTTTCTAAAAGAACTGGTAAAGAATTTGTTTTGGCTTAAGCAGAACATTCTTCGTAGGCAAGTAAGAATTATCCAGCTTTCTTTTATTTGAGTAATTAAAACAATGTTTGGTGGTTTTGGTATCTGATACATCTTTAATCTTCTGATATTTCAGGGTATTGATTTTGCAAAGAATATATTGTGAATAGAGCATTAATCCTGTAAATGAATCCACACTGATTTCTGACAGTCTATTTGTTTAAAAACTTCAGAAGCCAAACCATGAGCTTCAAGGAATTCCAGACAGTTATTTTATTTTATGAGACGGTATTTTAAGACTATTCTAACGAAAAAAAGGTTTTAAAAGTACTCTGAAGATAAAAAGGACTAGTATGAAGCACAGAACTTTACTTGTATCATTTTCCTCCTACAGAATATGAAGAGGGAAGTTCATATTATACAGCTGTCAAAAAATGAAAATCCCTGAAATTTACGTACATAGGGAAGGTTTGTGAAATCTGATATTTATATTGTTTAATGAAAAACTTCAATTGGCACATCACTATTGTCATCACCTTCAGCCTACATATACTATGAACATATTGCATACAGTCATATAAACAGATCAAGTTACGCATTAACAGCTATCAACACACTCTGCTGCTCTGCTTTCTAAGTAAAAAATGTCTGATGCTTTTGTTTAATATTTCATATTGGGAAAAATTCATCAGTGGCCATCAGTTCCTAAAAATGTACTTTTATACGTTATAGTCTAAAAATTAACTATGTGGTCAGCACATCTCCTTGTGAGAATCATGTTAAGTACAAGCTTAATGGTTTGAACTGAGTCATGACACAATGTTGACAACTTCTAACTTTTCCAGCCACTTGGCTCACTCTGTATCAAGTCTGATGGCAGAGAGAAGGGCATCACTCAAACTAGGAAAAATGTCATCTGCAGAAGACATTACTGAAACACACCATTAAATAAACTGTTTTCATAAAAATTAATCCCATTAAAAATGTTGATCAAGTAACATGTTTACCACAGATACTTGTTATTTTCAGAATTAGGTAGCATTTGAGCATTATTCCTGTTATTTAGCTAAATAGATATAAAAAAGCTATCAAAAGATGCTTCCATTGTCTGCTATAGGTGGTATTTTTTTTCTTTAATAAGATTTTCCAAAGCATTATTGTAATACGCCAAATTTCACCTGAAGATACTAGAACAACTCAAATTCAGCCATCCTTCTGGTAGGAGCTGTAACAGCTGTAGGTCTTTTCTCCACCACCTTTCAAAGCCTTTTGCAAGGGAAGCACAAAGCATGGCTCAGCATCATGCAGCACAGGATGGACAAGCAAGGGGTGGAATCTACCCCAGAGAGGTCAGAAGAAAGTAAATACTCTTAGCAGAAACTATTTCAGTGATCATTTTAGAGAGCAGTCCATTCCCAGCTCCCCAGCAGTTAAACACAGCACAACTGAGGGACAGGGAGTAGGAATGAAAAAACATTGGCAGACACAGCCTCTTAGCCAGCTCTCCTTACAGACACCTTGGCATATGTCGCCTTCAGCGAGGTACACTACTTTAATATCTGTCTCCCTTCAAAACGGCAAGTCTTTTTATTTTGTTTTTAAGTTACAGATGCTGAGATCACTCTAAGTTTCCTTTCTAATAACTCAAAAAACTCTGCTGAAGAGAACAGTCTTACTTGTGAATCTAGTCAGGATTGCTTTAGACAAATTTGGAAGTGCCAGCTTCTCCAATTTCTTGCTGCTTTGCAAAAAATTCTTCTCTCTTTACAGTTACACAAAAAGGATACCAAATCAGTTTTGAGAAAAATAGGGGTTTTTTTTAGCCAAAATACTTCAAGTTAGTGACCACAGGAAAACATAAAAGTATACTTAATAGAGACTTCAAGGTGGTCTTAAGAGGAAAAAAAAGTGGTGCTTACTTTCCTTTCTATGAATTTTGATACATTAGGCATCTGCATTCCTATATCAATTTCAATGCAAGGTAATCATATACAAAATTAACAGGACTCTGATCAGCACCAGAAACTTTACTAGGTGCACCACTAATACTGTAAAAGTATTTTGGGAAATAACAAGATATTCTGTGTCATAATAAAAGCATTTTTTTTTATTGGACTTAAAATGAAAAGCAGCTGAAGAGAAGGGATTTAAAGATGAGACACAATCTTCCTTATTTGCTTACTTTTTAAATAGGGCTTAGTGAATTGGTGTTCTAAGATGATAGACTCTTTGGATTTCAGAAACACAGGAATACAAGGCTGGAAAGGACCTTGCCAGTCACCATGTCAAGCCTCCAGCTTTTAAAGGCACTGTAATGTACAGTGCTGTCAACAAATTTACTGCTCTCCATCTTAAGTGAGTAGGATTTTTGTCCTACTGCTTTCATTGTAACTTCAAATCTCTATTTTCTCAAGATCATTTTATACACATTAAAGTATAAGTACAACTCTACACAGCAAAGTATAAAGTTTGATCACTATTTTTGTGACAACAAACAATTTCCGAACTGCAGCTTAACTGCTAGTTTATCATCTACTATGCAAAAATCTTTTTGATATGAGGAAAGCATTGGATGACCCATGCCAATTTTATGCAGAACTGCATAGTAAGTTGTCATGTAACACGAAAAACTAGCATGGAGCAATCATTGTAACATCTCCCGGAAAAGAAGTATTTGTTCAGCTTTCCACTTGGAAAGAACAGAGGCAGCAATCATTAGCAAACTGACTTGGGGAGAACTATTTGTTTTATACCCTACTTTCTAAAAATTACAGTATTAATACTACACTTCCATAGTTGCTCTTTCCACTTGTGTCCTCAATGCTGGGGACACTACACAAAACAGTCCCAATTAAGCAGTGTCTATAGGTACATACATATGTGAAAACACACAGCATCTTCATTAATTTATCCTCAGTAAACCAGGACACTTCAGTAAATTAACTGCTGTCTTCATTCTTTTTGCTATCCTATTCTTATGGTCTCTGCCTTTGGTTACAGTTACTTTTGACATTATAGACGACAAGGCAGAAAGGAGGTCTTTCTACCTTGCTAAGTAGGACTGAACAAAGGCTTGAGAACATGACCAGATTTTTCAACTGTCTGTACCATAGTGCCATCCAGGCTTTGGCTCAGGATGGCTCCAGCTGCTAGCTCTAACAGTATGCACTCTGTTGGAACCAGGCTGCAAAAAATATGCTCTGGATGTCTTGATATTTGAATACAGCATCCATCCTATGATAGGAGGAGGACTAATGTTTTTGAATGAGACACATTAAAGGAATTTAGCTAAGGTGGGGTGAGGAAGAATGTGTTGGGAGATGAAAAATGTTTCAGGAAAGGTTGCAGAAAAAAGCAAAAGCATCAAAATCAGAGCATGTATAATTTGAAGACCAGCTGAAACACAGGAGGAAGATGGAGAGAACAAGGAGTAAGAAAGAGATAAAGGGAGAGAAATCCAGTAAGATAGAATTTACATACACACAACCCCCCAGTATAGGTTCTGATACTTTTGATGGAAGCTAAAAACACAGGATAAAAATGAGAATCTGTAAAGTCTTCATTAATTTGGCAGATTCCCCTAAAAGAGGCCACACACACACGCTTCCATCAGTCTGTTCTATAGACGGTAAAGTGACCTCTGATCCTAGAATATTTAATAGAACATTTCTGAAGCCAATTATACAATCCACCCTGCAAAAAAATGTATAAACACAGACAATTATTAAGAAAAGTAAGAATATCAAAATTATCCATCAAAATCCCCAGAAAGTACTTGTAACTCATCACTACTAATATCAAAAGCTCAGTTTAGCAGCCTCTCTAAACAAATGAAGAGATTCTTCATATTTAGCAAAGCAAATATCAAATAAACAGAAAACCAAGCTCTTTTGAAATAGAGACCTATCTGAGGATCAAAAAAATAATAATAATAATTAAAAAAAATCAAGTGCTTTGCCTAGCTCAAGGTATATTTAAAACATAGAATACTATTAATTGTCTGACTGCTGGAAAAGCACATTGAATTGTCTGGTTCAAATCTGAAAGGTCAATGCCGCTCTACAACTCCAGTTGTAAACAGAACATTAAAAAAGGCCCCCTGAAAAACCTCTTGCACTCTTCTCCAATATTGACACTGAATGGACAAACTGAGTTTGAAAAAATGAAAAAAGATATTATTCTAAATGGGGAGGCACTGCCCTTCCTTGAGAGCACTGCAAAGGCATAGTGTTTCATGGGAATACTGAAAAAAATACCATAAAAATTGGAGACTAAGCATCCAGTAGGATTTCGAGTCAGGCGTGATGTCAATGTAGGCAGATTTCTCCTTTCCTCTCCCATTTAAAAAGAGCGCTTTACTGTCTTCTGGTGAGTGAGTCTTGGTTTTAAAATCATTGTAATGTGAGGCGCATGCACGGCACACTGCAAATTTTGGCTACATGATTCAAAGTTTCTGGCTCGGGCATAAAGCAGAAAGAACAGAGAGGAAATTTATACAGCATAACAAGTAAAAGATAAAAAAATGCAGCACCCATTGCTGTCTAGAAGTGACAAGTGCCTTGTCATTTCTGACGTTCTGAGGAAGGAATGTGGCCTTCCTCTGTATACGAATGAATATAGAAATGCAAATAAGTACTAATAAAGCACAAATTATAATAATAATGTCAGAATTCCATGATTCTATGTGATGTCATGTTTGTTAGATCCCTTTTTCTTAGGAAATATAAAGAAATGGTTGTTTGACATGGGCCCTGACTCATTTATCATGTAACATCCATAAACTTTCAGCCAAACATGTGCTTCAACAATTGCCAGAATCAGGTCCCCAAAGAATAAATTAAAATTTTTACTCTTCCTGAAAGAGAGAAGCACAAAGTATAAACAAATTCTGTGGATCCAAAGTTAAGTATTGAACAATTAGTGAATATTAACCTTAATATTTCATATTCACACTTCAAGTCTGAGGTTTTAAAAACATTTTAAGGCTTGATGATGTTTAAATTTACTTCTCCTATAGCATTTTTCAGAACGATCCTTTTCTAAACTATAATAAAAAAACTTCACGATAGCCTTGCACCAGCAGATTTGGAGATCTTTAAATCCACTGCAATGATTTTTGAAAGTAGAGTTAATTACATCACTATTAGGAATACTATGATAGTCTGCATGAGTCAGACGCCACGAGGAAAAGAGAAAAATATTTTACAGAAAAAAGACACAGTTCTTTGGAGCTGGCAGAGCATGAAGAGGCGCAGGAGCTGTGGTTTAAGCTCAAGCTCCCAGAACACAATTGCTGTGATGACCGTGGGCCCAGCCACTTGTGTTACCTCACCCTGCTTCTGATTCCATCTGCTCCTGTCTGTCTCCTATCACCGATCCTCACCTCTGTATTTGACTGAAGTCTCGCCCCCATTTTCGCATGCTACTTGGGAGCCCTGATAACCTGAGGAAATTTCCTTGCTCTCAGTTTGAATGCCTGGCATCACAGCATTCACTGACAGCTAGAAGAAACACTTGTGAAGGGCAGTCTGCTCCAGTTCTGTGATGCTGTCTTTTTATGGGAAAGGCTCATGGACAGATGAAATCTTTGGAGAATTAGCTGCCACCTTCTAACAAATGTCACTGTAATATACTGCAGATATATCCATACTTTCAGAAGCTTGCGAATTGGCCAAATTTAGGTACATGTTACTGGAAAGAGTAAAAGCAGAGTGACCTTCTGGTCCAGTTGCAAGTTCTTGCTTCAAAACACCCAGATGATAAAAAATCTTCAATGAAACAGTAGTATTTTTTTTTTAGACAGAGTAAAACAACATATTCAGCATTTCTCAAAAAAGATGAATGATTTTTGCTAAAACCTCAGCAAAACTTTCACATCCAACATAAAATATTTCAGTATAAAAAATTAAAGTTTGGCAGGGTAATAAGCAATAGATAGGATGGGTCTTACAACAGAAGTGTTAAAAAAGCTTAAGTACCAGACATTGCCCTCGACCTGATTTCCTCTCATATACTTTCTCTCTATACCTAATTTATAAATATATGTAAGTATGTAAAAATGATAACATTGAGTCACCTCTTTTTCAAGAGCTGAAAGAACACATGGAATTTTGAGCAGTCATATGTAAAAAAAATTGGAGTAAAGATTTCATTTTAAACTGAAGTAAGCTTTTAATGCTTCAGTGAAGCCTCTACTGCATCATTTTAAACTCTATTCAGTGGTCACATTTCAACAAATCAAAAATGTTGTCCTACAATACCATAAAACATACAAAATTGTTGCACAGGAATTTCAGTGAAAACTGCAACACCTTCAGAGCACTGGTTGGTGAGACCTAAAGCAGAGGACAGTATAAACTGTAGAAGATGGCATTACCTTAGTTGCTCAATCAGAAGAGATGGAATTAGGGCTCAAATAATGTTTTTTTAATTTGGAAAAATAGCTTATAAATGCAGAAGTTATTGCTAGAATACCTGAAATCAGTAAATAAAGGATCCAAGTCCAAAAAATATGAACAAAAAAAAAAAAAAAAAGAGCTTAATGGAGAAGAAAGTTTCGAAGAGTGTTGTTTTGTCAAACAGCATTTTACAATCCATTCTCAGATTAATTTTCTTTTGGAAAAGAATGTAAAATGTGTCCCTTCTTTACAAGTGATGAAGCATTTTTACAGTCTTTCACAATATTGTTTCAAAGTTGTCTGTCTCAACAGCCTTAGCAAACATTTCTTACCTGTGTCCCAATAGTCTCCTGGAAGCAGCGCCCAAGCTGAGTTTTAACTGAAACAGGAAATACATGAGGAATGGGTTGTTGATTTGTGTAAGTAGTATGTCCTTTCTGGGTCTTCTGATACGGAAGACCTTGGTAAGAGACCTGTGGAAGTCCTGGCTGAGGTACTTTGGCTTTTTGTCCTGTTGATGTGCTGTCAATTCTTGAAACTTGGTGGATCTGAACTGAGGCTTCAGGGGGATGTTTCACATGGATATTCACTATGTTAGGAGGGAACTTCACTAAAATAATCAAAGGAAAAGCACATAAGAAAAACTGGTAATAAAATATGCCACAAAGAAATCCCAGGCATCTGCAAGACATTTTTTTTTAAATGTTAGAACTTTATACCGTTTCCTAAAGTGTGACAAAAATATAAATGAAGCACAAATTCAGAGGTGGGAGAGATGAACGAAAGAATGTATGGAGTCTGATTTAGCAGTAAGAAAATGAAAATTCTTCACACAGGAAAGACAGACATTACAGGAAATGATTGTAAAGATTGCTACATAAACATAGATGTCCAAATTGGCTGGTGTGACATTAATATTTGTGGTCACACTACGTAAAAAGAATCCCATTCAAAGTTCCAGAATTCTAACCCTACTGGGTTATTTTTGGATATATAGTAAGCTTTATTTTGTTTTTCAGATCCATCATCTTTCTTTGGAACACAGGAAAAGCTTCAGATTTCATCCCTTCACCTTTAAATACCTGCCAAGTCCTGAGTTTGCCCCTGCAACAGTTGCCAACATCTCAACCATCTAAAACCACCACTCCCTTCACTCAACTTTGAATTCAGGACTTGGCAGATAAAGAGGGAGGAAATGTTTTTCAGATACTTCTGGTTTTAAATGCAGTTGTAATTTTAAGTCTGGGCATATAGATTCAGAAGTTCTGGTCATTTAGTGTACTTCAGAACTGTTTATGAGCCTTAAGCCCTTTTCATTAAAGCACAAAAAGCCCTTAAAACATGTAACTCAACTGAATTCTTTTTTTTCTTTTCTTTTTCCTTTTTTTTTTTTTTTTTTT
Organism: Rhea pennata; assembly: GCF_028389875.1. Taxonomy (NCBI): domain Eukaryota; kingdom Metazoa; phylum Chordata; class Aves; order Rheiformes; family Rheidae; genus Rhea; species Rhea pennata. The sequence goes on from NC_084665.1 coordinate 37,101,812, forward strand.
TTTTTTGAGGAGGAGGAGGAGGAGGAGGGAATAGAAAGTTTTACATTTTGCAAGCTGCATAACAAAGTTAGAATTTATTGTGTCTGGCTGTGGTTCTCTTGTCAGCAAGTACTCTGTAGAATACTTGAGGTATTACTTTTCCTATAATGCACAGTGGATTGTTGAGCCTTTTGAATTGCTCTCTTGCCTCCAAAGGCAGGATTGTTCTTTTAAGTTTGATTAGACCTTTTCAGTTCTTATTTGCCAATTTCTGCCTCACAACTTCATTTCCCAGGAAGCATAGTTCATTTATTTTCAGTTGTTTTATAATTATCTTGCAACGTAGAAGTTGCTTTCATCTTTTTACCTCATTTCCGCTTGGCACCTTTTCATCGTTTATTAGTCTCGCTTAGAAATTCCTTAAAAGATGCAGCAACTTATTTTTCATTTGCTCTGCATTATTTATTTGAGAAACGCTTCAACATATTGCAGATAAAAGCACTAGGAACAAAGTGATAGAAACTCAACAAAATATGGCTCCTGGGCCTCACTGGCTCTTCACAAATTGCCTGCAGCAGAAAACAATTTTCAGCAAAATTTGATGCCAGATGAGTTCTGTTGCAGGTGAAATGCAGAGGGAGAAGATTCAATGTTACAAGCAGAAGCACTAATGCCCTTCTTCAGATACTAGAAAGGACTGTACTCGCATGGCATGACAAAAACAAAACTCACTCCAAATCAATAATCATGCATTATTTTATGTGTGGAAAAAAAGACCCTTCAAGACTGGCTTCTTCAGCTTATGTATCTGAAGACTATATTACTCTCAAAAGGAATCACTGAATGGCTCTAACATCTACCAATCCATCAAGAGATGTTTAAATGTTGAGCCATTACCAAATTTACTCTGGTTCCTCCTATCTCGCATTATCACCACAATCTTCTCTTCTACAAATCTTGGATTGCAGTGTAGATGCACTGATCAATTTTGATTTCTGTCAACCATTTCAGGATGATGTTTCATTCTTTCTTTGAAAGAAATCAAATGTTCCTCTCTACACAACCCAACATCCTCATTTGACATGGAAAGGGAAGAAAAGCCATTGTGGTTGTTGATGGCTCTGATAGAGAGTTCTGTGTTAAAGAGGCAGGAAAAAAATCTAGAAAGTCAAACTCTTTAGCAACAAGAAACCCATTGTGCATTTTAGAACAAGGACTCTAAATCTTAAAAAGTAACTATGGCCTTAAAGAAAAACAACTCTTTGCGGTCCACTATTTTGTCTGTGATCATTTGATCTGGAATTAAGCATTCACAAAAATAATTTTAATCTTTAGAAAATTATGTTGTTCTCTCACTTTTTTTTTTTTTTTTTTTTTTTTTTTTTTTTTTTAACAGCTCCTGGGAAGCTTTAGGGACTAATAAGCCAGTAGTTCAGTGGATACTACTTCCCACTGGACTGTGTAGCAGCCCCTAGAGAAAAAAGTCCATTGAAAAAATGGAGTGGATGTTTAGAAGTATTTTTAAATTACTGCATTTCCAACAGGATACCATTAACACTTCCCTCTTAGCTATGTCCCTTTCTGAAAAGGGAATTACTACATTAGATTATATTTATCACAAACATATAAATAGGTTATGTTCTTTTCAGCGAAGTGATTCAGAAGCTAGCTGCAAATAATTGGGCCTCCTCACATCCTTGCCCAATATATTTTGTTTTTACTCAGAGGCAGTAACATGAAAAAGGTGATTGTAATTTTACTGTTGACATGAAAAATCAATCTGGTAGTTCAAACAAAAAACAATATATCACAATTTAATTCTGAAACTGTGGAACTGAATTGTGAGTGTCTCTTGGTATAGCCAGGATCTCATCCTGATAAAATGCTACCTGATGAGTCAGAAGACACACAGGAAAACCAAACACAATATGCTTCCTGAAGGTCATCAGACCTTGTCAACTCACAGTTCCACATAGTATGTGTGGAACTGAAAGTTGAAGCTGACTGATCTCTCTTATTTGTAGACACTACATAGGCAAATATCATTACCTTACTGACTGGTTATCCAAAATCAGTAAATAAAACTAACTTCAAAGGAAAAAAATCTATCAGGAGAAAAGTTACCTTTTACACCTTGCTGTCCAGACATTGTCAGTGGTAAAGTATGAGTAGAGTGGATGACTTGTGATCCTATGGCTTTGTTCACCTGTTGTGGATGATGGTACAATTTTGGAGTATTGCCATTCTGCACAGGGATCTGACAAAGTTTACCAGTATAGTTAGGAGGGCACTGGCATTTATCTCTAGAACTGCACTGGCCTCCATTCATGCATGGAAGGTGACAAATAACTGAAATGAAAACAGAAAGAAAGATTTTGTTACTGACTCTTCAGCTGCAATTACTTTTAATGTTATCTGATGACATATCACACTGCATTAGATGAGGAAGGAAAAGGGGCTGTATCCCTTTATTCTTCTAACATCTGAGGAAGGACTGCCCATAAGGCATGCGCTCAATTGCCTTGTGGCAAAACGACTTCCCTTCCCCTCCTTGCAAGCTCTGTCCAGTTCACATGTGTCTCTCCATGACAAACACATCAAATATATTGACTACTTTGAAATGCCAGCTATTTAGTTTCATTCTGTTATAGAGCAGGACACTAAATTAACACTGAGCCTGGTTGCACCTCTGATTCACACTTCTGCATAGGCATTATTATTAAGTTAACCTCTCCTTTCCGAAAATCCATGACCTTCTATATTTACACAAAAGATGGAAAAATTCACTGGTTAGTAGACAGTACTAGGGATAAATTTTCTATTTTCACTGTGAGCCTTGGCTGTTCTCTGAAAAACTTTATTTTGAGTGTCTAGATTTTTGCTTAACTTTTATCTCTCAGCTAAAATAAGCTCATCTGTATAACCATCCATGAAGGTAAACAAACTATCAAGATATTTTACTCAAATGGTTTCAGAGACAAATTTCAAAATATTGGAAGATTTAATTCCAATATAAAGAGTTATCTATGGGTAATTACTTCTGTGCTGTCTAGTACTTACATATTTACGGCTATATAAATTATCAGATGAAACTTGAAAAATATCAACATTGAATGAAAAATATTTCTCAACTCATAGATACAAACAATTACAGCACGGTTCAGCACTTTCTAAAAATATTATGTTGGACTCTGTAATCAACTATAATCTAGCCAAATTGTCAACATTTTCAAGGACACAATGATTTAAAAACAAACAAACAAAAAGTACCAGAAGTTCTTGTTCAGTAAAAACTAAGGTTGTTCTTTGAGAAGTAGAAGATTTCTGGAGCAATACCACACAGTATAAATTTGTCAGCTTCAAGATAAAGAGTCTAGCTGTAACAATAAATAAATAAATAACTAGACTTCACGTTAATTCTGGCATTTTGTTGGATGAGTATGGGTTGGTTGATATTGAACTGCAGTAAAAATGAGAAGCTATGCATAATGCTAGGTATTTGAGAACTTGTGTTTATTATCCCAGTTGGTATAATCTCTGAACAACCGCAGCCTATTGCTATTACTAATACTATAAAAGGTCAGTGTTGGAAAAAGAGCATGCATGTTGTGTGTTGCGAGACGACAAAGCAGGAGATCCAGCAGCCCTAGGAGTTCCAAGTGACCTGCGTAATTCACTTGGACTGGAAAGAGTGCTGAAGAAATACAGCAATCAGACTGGCTCCTAGCACAGAACCCTCACATCATATTGACAGGATTTGGAACATATTTGCCTAATCAACAGATAGGTCTCCACATAAATGTAAACAACCAAAAAAATGTTTTTCCACTCAATTCTGCAAATGTATATTTAATATTTTATCAGCTTATCTCCTATTTTCATTATATATAAACTGTCTAAAAGTACTTCAAGCTGTAGCACTGCAAGTCAGCACTAACAGGCCTAGCAGCCTTCCCAGTACTGTCCACTCCAGTGCAATCCTCACCTTTTGGGCCAGTAGAACACTGCTGGGACTTTCTGAGTGCATAGAAAATGGCTTTACAAAACAGCTCTAACTTCAGGGAAAAATGGAAGATTTTTGACCTCAGCAGCGATTAAAGCATCATATCCATGTCTGTCTGGAAGAAAAAGGACTTTATTTTAAAGGCCTCCACCATTTTTCTCTGAACAGCCACAAATAAGCAGGTTTACTGCAGTGGTTACAATATATAAAGGACTTCAGGTACTTGCAAAGATCTGCCCGAGCATGGCTAAAAGCTACCACAGAACATATTTGTGCTCCTGCAAAAATCACGTTGCACAATGAAATAGCGTAACACGGTGCCAAGGGGATCGCAATCTGGTATTTCGAAGCAGGGCAGCGAAACAAAGGTCAAGGGAGTTAGTCTCACTGAGGAATCCCTTAGCTGCAAGAAGCCTACTTTGCAAATATTCTTCCTTCCCCCACAAATCTCAAGATATTGAGCTAACAGGCAAAACTCAGCTTTTAAACAATACTAATATATTCAGGAATTCCATCAAGACAAATTAATTTCTTCTGAGCTCCTGTTCCTATAAGGCAGTCTGCTCTTAAAATGCAATGCAGTTTGGGTATCTCTTTTTCACATTCCTCTACTGAAGATGTTTGCTGAGTAAAGAACAGGCACATCAAACTGCTTGTTTTCAAGCAAAAAAAAAAAAAAAAAAAAGATATGCTAAAAATCTTGGGTAGGAAAATACCAACAAAATAGAGCTTATTCACGTCCCAGTCATTATTATTTGCTACAGACAGCTGCAAAAATAATTTGTGCTATCAAGTGCAAACAAATGCTACCAGAAAGCCAAATAAAAGGTAAATAGTGTAGAATGTTTAGTGTCTCACTATTTATATATAAACCGAAAACAAAAATTACAAGCTGCCCACATTCTCAGACAATGCAAATCACTATAATTCAACCAATGCACATATAGATATATTGATTTACATCTCTTGAGGGCCTGGCCTAAAGTATAGGAAGTGAACTTTAAATGAGAACGACAGGTACCTTTACCCGAAATGTAAAATCATGAGCTGGACTCAGCCAAGTAAGAGCAAACAGAATTTGATCTCTGGGTTCAACCAAATACTTGGGAATATCAAATGGTAAACTCATGATGAGTAATCTAGAACTTTTTCAAAAAAGCTGAAGACTGAAACATACTGAAATAAAATATTTGATAACTTTAAATAGGCATAATAAGCCTATTTACTGAATTGAACTCAGAAAAATATAATAAGCATCTACGCATAAATTATGATTCTTCCTCAGGTAGACAGGAGAAGGATGTCTCAATTATGACACAGCTTTTGGAAATCACGGGCACATTGTTTCATCAGAGCTAAAAGTATTCAGAGAGCATTTGGAAAAGCAGACCAAAAAAGAGTACAGCCTCCGAAACCACAGCAGCAGAAGGCAATGCTGCTAGGTCCTTTGCTGTGACAGGCTCTGGGAATCACAGGTTAAAAAGAACGCAGAGCCCAGGGGAAAGGAGCGCTTCAGATAAGAACAGAATACAAAGCCAGGGTTTGTTTGAACAGCCCAGCTTCTGATGAAACGGTTTTTTGCTTTGTTTTGTTTTGTCATCAATCTTAAAGAACTTAAACAAACCGAATGGCTGAACGCTGCCAGCAGGCAGAGGGGACATTCCCGACAAAACCCAGACGCGCGCGCTGGGAGAGCCCGATAGAACGTGCTGGTTTTGCACATGTGGCCACCACTGGCATTTAGACAAAGGACTCATTGGAACCTGGTTCTCACTGGGCTGTTCCCGTTTCCTCTAAAAGGAAAAAAAGAAATAAAAATATCCATTACAGTGTGAAATCCTTTAGCTGCTTGGAGCCTGATAAAAACGTGGAGATAGGTCTGCACATGAAGACAAGAAATTTCAGTTCACACAGGGGTATCTTACAAACAAAACAAAGAAAGCATTAATGGACCCAAGAAAGGCAACGAATTCTTCACGGGACTCTACTGTAAGCCTAGTCTTCCAACCGTCTATTAAAGATCAGCCAACATATGAAAGGTGAGTAGATAGAAAAAAGAAAAAATTTGCAACATGAATCCTGATAAAGTTGCCATAGCTGTGAGTTAGAAACACAAGGATAGGGCATGAATCACAAACAGAGAAGTTAGGAAACCACTGATGTGATTACATCATCTAATCTGTTTTCAAGATACTCAGAGATACTCAGAGAACTTTAAAGAGTTCTAAGTAAACTAATTTATTTAACCATGTTTGAATTCTTTCATTTAATCAAAATAATGCAAAACAAACCAATTCCAAGCACCTAACTCCTCCTAATTGTAAAAAAATAAAGAAAGAAAGAAAGAAAGAAAAAGAAAAAAAAAACAGTCCATACTTATCCAAACAAGCCCTCTGGATGGATGGAAACTCCCTTCCTATAACCAAAGTGTTGAGGAAAATGAAGATGACTTTTGAAAGGCTCTCTATCTGGCACTCCAAACTCCTTTTCGTACACCTCAGGGAGTGCAAGTTTCTGTCTCACTTTGCCTCATCAGTCTTTGTCTTTTCTACTTGCACACTATCAACTATTCAAGTGTAAGCACTACTCAAATGCTTTAAAGGGCTATGGAAAAGTTTAATAGTGCTTATTAGATTACAGTATTTTCCACTGGATGCATCAGGAATTAGCAGATTAATTTTCTGAGTAATACACATCTACCCAGCATTATTACACGGCCCTGCAGCAGTTTGTGTGTCTTTCTTTCATGCTGTTTAAGCATACAGAAAACACCGGGACTAGTACCTAGATCTACAAAACACAACTTTTCACTGAAGAGATTATATGCACTGAAGTGTGGTGTTACCATAGACAATATTCTTGTTATGCAGGGCCTCTAAAAACCATATATTTTAGATACAAGTCCAAATCCATAGGTGATTTATAAAGTTCAGTGCATTCTTACAATCACTCCAAAGCTATTCCCAGTTTCTAACTGTAGAAACTCTAACCATATCACACAGAAAGGACAGAAGAAGTGTGAGCTACAGTAATGATGCTAGTCTCCAATTTAGACTCCTCCATATTACCATACTTACTACTTCTTTGATATATCCTTTTCTTGTTGCCCCTTAGTTTTCTAATTACTTAATGCTAGATGGTTTTCTCTCCAGTTTTCCGGTTGCAATTCAGAGGTGCTAGGTATATTAAGACACCAAAGAACAAGTAAATGTTTAACTGTGATTCTGAGATTCTTGATAGTTCAAACTCATTATTTGGGAAGCAGAGGAAGAAAACAGAAGCTTTAAGTGGCCTTAATTTAATAGTATAACACCTCTACATTCATCTCTGAATGTAAAAAAGTTTGTATTTTAGAAACACAGGCAATATTTCTGAGAAACCTTTTACTGCAACATTCAGATAATTTTAAATAGTAAAGTCTGAAGGTCAACAGGTGAAGAATGTTCTGAAAACAGAAAAACCTCTGAAACCACTGAAACCAGAAAAACGATGCCCTGGATGGTTCATATGTCACAACTGCAATGCAGCACTGTGATTTATTGATCCAAACTTCGAGGACAGCATCAGATTTGGTTTAGGACATAAGCAAAGAAATGCAAGCAAATAATTCATAAGCAAAGAAATTCCCTGAAGAAATGGAGATGGGGTGTTTTAGCCTGAATTCTTCTGCAACTGCTGAGAGAGAAGACAGTACTGTGGGGGAGTAAAGCACTTACTAATCCTATCTCCAGTACTCAGCAACAAGAAGATAAAAAACCCTGATTCTGAGCTTCTCCTCTGGTTCCCCTTGTTGAATGCAGCCTTGTGTGTAAACAACGGCCTAACTACAAGGCTAGGAGTCAGGTAGATTAATATTCTCTAAGATGTATAACTGCATGCAATGACACTTTGAAATATGCTTTTAAAAGTAAGAATGTTCCTGGAAAGTAAGTGCAGGAAATGTGGGTGGAACAACAGCGCACACTTCCTGAGTTTGGTACACCATAAAGATACAAAGTAAAAAAAGACCATAAAAGAATGTAGCTCATATGGAAACCTCTACAGTAAATTATTTCAATCAGTTTATTATTAATTAGGTCTAAAATATTTATACAAACAAAGATTCTCTGGAAATGGTTTGGATATAAACAGCCATAATTCTAAAAATCATTAATTGTAAGCCAGTATGGATGACAAACAATAGAAAAGAAGTATAGGTTAGGGTCATATTTTGAGGAATGTCCCTGCTGAGGTACAGACATTAGAGCCTGTTTTACCAGACTTGATGAATATCATCTGAGAATAAGAAAACCAAATTATAGTTTATACACTCACAGATTTTTTTTTAAATTTTTCTCTTCTGTACTTATAATTATTGTCAATATATTATGTTCAGACAAAGTTGTGCTAGGTATGTTCCTTCAGATATGAACTCTTGAGTCTTCTTAATTTTAATATATACAGTGAGTTCAGCTAGGAAGAAATAAAACAAATAAAAACAGTTTATAAGTGGGAAAAAAACACCTGCTTGCTTTATGTTATTCAAAATGGTATGGTTTCATTATCCCAGGCTTCTAAGCAAATAAAGGTAAAGAGGAATTATAGCTATATTGAACGTGGTCCCTTATACCACCACCTTCACACTGCTTATCAGAAGATGTGTAAAATTATAATAAAGATCTTCTCAAACAAGTATTTCTCTGAATGCTGAAATGCAATAACGTAAATCATCTTAGGAGGCTGAACATGATCCTGAAGGCATTTCAGATGTTTCCTCTGGAAAGAAAGTTAAAGTCTGCAACAGTGGGGGAAAAAAATTCAAACAGAAACCTACTTCAAATGTAACAATATAACAGGGAAGAATATGCAGCTACAAAACTGGATTCTCAGCCATTGTAAATCAACATAACCACTGACTTTGTCAAAATTTGTCTATTTATGGCCTCTGATGATCAGTCTTATCATATTTTTTTTAAATTATTACTATGAGCTGTTGAACAAAGTTATTATCCCTTCCTAAATGGGGTTGTAAAAGTACTGCAGTTTATCCAGACAAGGATATCAAATTATTGCCAAAATAAACAAGCTTTGTAGTGTTATTCCTGTCTGGATCATGCTTTTTTTTTTTTTTTTTTTTTTTTTTTTTTTTTTTTTTAAATAGAGAGAGACAAGCAAGGAAATCAAGAGAGTCAGCCACAAAGAACAGTGCTGAAACAAGTTTAAAACTTCCAAAATGTAAGCAATGTTTTCTGCATATAAAAGTTATTTTCAGTAGGTAAAATAATTTTCTTATATTTGCACTACTAAAATAATAATAATAAAAAACCCAAGGGATATATGCAGAATAATTACATCACTCAGGAACAAGACATAATCCGTTACTATTAAACGATTCTCCTACCACACAAAATAATACTAATACTAAGCTAAATTGCAGGGTCATTTTGTTGATTTGTGGTTGAGTGCAGATGACATTTCAAGACTGTTAACATTAAAAAAGAAATAAGCAAACATTAGAGTTCAACGATACACTCAACTAATAAGGAACTCTTGAGCAAGATACTGACTCATGCTCAAGCAATGACAACTGCCTTTAGGCGGTCTAATCCAGTTGCAACCATGTTCTATCCTGCTAGAAAGATCAGAAGAGCAGGCTGCCTCTGAAAAACCCAGAGTAAGGGGATCTGTGTAATGCATGTGTCATGCAGAGATGCATACACCTTCCTTTTATATAAGGCAATTTCTTTATCTTGAAACTACCAGGAGGAGTCATGGATATTTGAATGATTTTTGCTGCAAAGAGGCCCTTAAGCTACAAAGCATTATGGAACGTGGGACATTTAAAAAGGGAATGCTTTAAAGGGAATATAAACTGTCCTAGATAGGTTTCTCTTACCACATCATATGATAGTTAGACAATATGAAATACATGACTACTAGCTCCCATATTTAAATGTGAGGAATCCACACAGAACGGTTAAAGAGAAAAGAGGTTTAGACTCCGTCTCTTCCTGATGGTGTAACACAGCATTTGTTTGCTAGCTTTCAAGTATATATGCTGAAAACAGTATTCCTGGGCCTCTTCTGAGACAGGCTGCATGCTGTTGAGGACAAAGTTCTGGCTTGTTTACTTAAAAGAACCATTAACGTGGCCAAAAAACTCCCCAGCAATATTGCATACACTTTGAAACTAGTATCAATATTTAATTTACAGTTGTAAAAATTACTGTTGAAGACTGGTTTTTGCTGATGAGGCAAGGACTTGCTTTCTAAGAACAGAACAGAATGTTAGATCCTTCTCATAGAGCACGAAATTTCATTGAATTACTCCCTCTGTTAGGATAACTATCTTGAATTCAACAAATCTTACGTTCGAATTGATACCTACATCAAATTTGAAGCCACTTCCAACTACTATTCCTAGTTAGTAACAGTTAGGAAAGCACTTAGACATTCCTGTATGATGTGTATATATCGTACAGATTCTCTCCACACACAAAGCAGAAACAGGCACTGAATCCTTCTCCTTTCATTCTATCAGTGGTAACAATTTTACTAATGTCTCCATCACTTACCTCTTGCTTCTAGACTTCTAATATGTTATGCAACATCAAGCCTGGGATATTTTTCCTTAAAGTCTTTAGCTATCCTTATCAATATTTTATATTTAGCAATTTCAATTTATACTGATTACATTTTTCACCCTTCTATTTGTTATCAGTAGATTCTACACACACACGTACACCCACACACTTGCCTTCTCATCGTTACAAAATCATATTGACATCTGCTTTTAACTCCCAGGGATCAATACAGGTACCGGCACTGTTTAACCTCTTCATTAATGACCTGGGTGCTAGGACCAAATGTACCCTCAGCAAGCGCACAGACAATACAAAACCTGGAGCAGTGGCGGATACACCATTCAGAGGGACCTTGATTAACTGGAGAAATAGGCAGACCCCTCACAAAGCTCAGCAAGAGGAATGCAGAATCCTGCCCTTGGGGTACCCCAGACAGCAGTATAGGCTGGCTGGAGAAGAGCTTTGCAGAGAAGGACCTGGGGATCCTGGTGAACAGGTTGAATGTAAGCCAACAGTGCACCCCTGGGCAAAGAAGGCCAATAGTATCCTGGGCTGCATTAGGCAGCATTGCCTAATGGTCAAGGGAGGTGATCCTTCCCCCCTGCGCAGCACTGGTACGGTCAGTGCTGGGTCCGGTTCTGGGATTATCAATACGGGAGAGACGTAGCTACTGGAGTGAGTCAAGCAAAGAGCCATAAAGATGATTCAAGGACTGCAGCATCTCTGTTACGAGGAGAGGCTGAGAGAGACAGGACTGTTTAGCCTGCAGAGGTGAAGGCTCAGGAGAAATCTGATTAACATTTATAAATATCTGATGGGAGAGAGTAAAGATGACCCAGTCAGACTCTTCTCAGTGGTGACCATACCAAGACAAGAGTCAAACGGCACAAGCTGAAACACAGGAAATTCCAACTGAACATAAGAAAATCACTTCTTCACTGTGAGGTTGGTTGAACACTTGAAAAGGCTGCCCAGAGAAATTGTGGTGTCTCTATCTTTAAAGACATCCAAAACCCGACTGAACATGGTCCTGGGCAACCCGGCCTAGCTCAAGCACGGGAGCTGGATTTGATATCTCCAGATGTACCTGCCAACCTCACCTATTCTGCATAATTCTGTGGTTCTTCCTTGCAACAACATGACTACATGCTTCCAAAAGTAATTCCAGTCTTCTTTCACACTATTCTTATTTTTTCTCCTAGTCCATTTCATTTATACTTTTTCTCCAGTCAAAGAGTCTATATTAAAGAAAAATCATAAAAAGACTGAGGAAAAAAATGAAGGTAGCTTTGATGGTTGGATTCAAATCATTCGTTCTTAGCTTAATTGAGTCAATAAGGTTGAGGATCACAGAGCAGAAGAGCAACTACTGTTCTCCAGAACCAGCTGGAAAAGCATGATAATGTGTTTTAAAATATGTTGCCATGGATCCTGGGGCATTGCTCTTGCTCTAGAGGGATTCTTCCTGTCAGCAGATGAAGTTATTTTAAAAAAAACCCAAACAGCCTTCTTTTTCTGTCACTCTTTTTTTCCTTCATGGAGTGCCATACCACACTCAAAATAAGATACTGCACAAAAGCAGCTCAATAGCTGTGATGATGCCTAAGGCTAGGTTTACATTAGTGAATTTAACAAGCAAACAGAAAAGAAACACACCAAAAAAGAAAGCCTACCACTGGAATGCATTAAGATGCATATCTACCCCTTAATATTTTCACTGCTGTTCTCACTATTTTGGAAGATATCTCTCTTTAAATGAAATTACAGTTTATTAGTTCTTCTTAAACTCCTCCATCTAGCAGCATCAAGCTTTAACAAGTCATGTACTGTTATAAAACAATTAGAGGAACATCTGTGATGCTACTTAACGCAACATTACATGGCAATGACCACAGAAGGCAAGTGGAAGAAATCTTCACTAAATCAGATTATCTGTATCTTTAGGCATTTTAAATTTTCATCTCCCAATAGCAATCTTTCCATTTAAAAATTAATTCTGTAACTCATCTGCAAATTACAGGTTCCACTTCTGGGATGATCATTATCTCCATGAGTAATTGAGTTTTTGTCAGCTGCTGAAAAGCTGTCTAGTGATTAACATCTCCTCATGGTAGTGCCAATTTACTGCAAACAAATTGGAAGCACGTTAGAAAAGAATAACTGTCTACTTATGAAAAAGAGGGAGGAATGCTGCCTTCATTGGATATGGGAACCTGTGAGATTCCATCCAAGGAAAACCAAAGAATTAGGTAGGCATTGCCTTAGTTCTTCTTAGGCTTATTCACATCAGCTGCCTCACCAATTCCAGAGAGGTTACTCCCACAAAGCATACTGGGTCTAGCTCTCCAGTGAAAGCCCCAAACCTGCCAGGAGATCTGCACAGACAGTCAGACACCTTCCTGGAGCTCCAGAAAGGCAGTGTGGTTCAGGAAGAGTGCAGGAAGCAAGCCTTGCAGATCAGGCTGCAGGCTGGACAGAGGGTCTAAGTCCTTCAAAAGGGCCTCTGCACTTTTTACATGAAATTTTGTAAGAGTGACATACACCTGTTGGAAAGAACTGTAAGCAACTTTATAAAGGAAGACTTTCCTGGTAAGAAGCAAATTTTATTGCCAAGTGTTTCAAGCTCTGTGATGGTGAAAAAGCTGACATGAGTCAGTATTTTCTTTGTAAGACCAACAGGTCTAGGCACACAAACACACTCAAAACTTGTACCAGAATGCTGTCAGATTTTAGATACATTTGAATTCAAAATTGCATACGTTTTTAAAAATATGTTGAAACCCTAATTAAAAAGGAAGGCCCTAAGGCTCAAATATTTGACTGATAAGAATTTAGGATGGACCCAGCTGTAGCATGGACTTCCTATGCAGCCTTGGAAAAATCACTTTGGTGCCCTACACTTCTCCTATGGAAAAACAGGGTTGATATTTTGTAAAGGTTCATGTACTTGTGTGTAGTGTTCAGATATTATGAGGGTTATATGATAATACAATAATATTTACTCTCATTTGAGAAATTTTCATATTCAAAGAGCTTAATTCACCCAAACCAGGAAGACAGGATTGTACTGAATTTAGTGCTGGCTTTTTGTATATAAGCAACTGTTAACTTTGATTCCAGCCCTGCACTCTCTTCTCATGCATATCTTTTACTGCCAGTTCATTTTTTAGGAACACACAAGGTAAAAAGGGCTGGGGCCATCAGCAATACTATACAGCTAAACAAAATCCACCTCTTGATGACAGGAGCACGGAGCTAATAGAATGGGTGATACTAACCCTAAGACTGAGGAATTCTTTCTGCACAGTGAAGAACGCAGTATAAAAGGGATATCAAGTTAAAATTAAAAAAACTCTATATTTAACACAGAAGACTACTTCTAAAATATAAAAGAGAAAGCAAGTAAGCAAAAAATGCATTTAAATGGCAGAATTTAAAAATTTCTTAAACAATACAGTGAAAGATCAACCACAGAAGGCAATGCAAGAAAAACTAAAATATCTGAGAAAAAAATTAAAGACTAAGCAGTCAAAGAGGCCAAGAAGTTTCTAATTGGTATCGTGGCTGATCAAAAACAGGAAATCTGTAACAGAATAAAAAAGACAAAAGTAATACCTTTGCATCAGGCTTTCTATAAACCAATCATTAAATGCTTTTCTGTAAGAAAAAGACTGATGTATGAACTGAAAAGGTTCTGAAACAAACTCAGGCAAAAGAACAACAAGACAGTACAGCCAAACAGCACTTCCAAGAGTCCTGAGACAGAAGCACCTGAGTTTGCAGCACAAATAGGCGGTCTGCTGTTACTCAGCTACTATGCCAGAAGGCTTCAGTATACAAAATTGCATCCGTATGTTTTAAGGTTGATCCTGGGAATCGCAATTCAGGAACGCTTACTTGTTACAAAACAACAAGATTAGACAACAACTCAACTGAGGAGTTGTGCCTATATTAGAGTGAGCTGAGTAACTTTCTAAATTCTTTTGACTATAAGGTCAAAAAAAAAAAGCTTCAACATGCAGTTCACATGTAGATGCTGATATTTAAGGGGTGACAGGCTGCAAGATGAACCCTATTTTGTGACAGTTTTTCATTATAAATGTGTATCAATAATGAAGTATCATCATCATTCCACAGTGGAGACTATCTTCACTCTGAAAAGAAAGGAGAAGGAAGGCTCTGCAAATCAAATAGAATTATTTAGGTCATATAGGACAAGGTTGCAATACGATTCAGAGGAATATAAATTTGCTGAGTGCACATCATGATTGGTAAGAAATCCAAAACTAATAATACACAACATGATTTCTCTGTAGTACTTGTATGTTTTCTCCAGTTCTCAGGAAAAAATCAGGATGTCAAGGCCTTGATGAAGATGCGTATGCAAAGTCAGCCAAGTGGTTTCTAGGTCCCACCCACCCCTCTGCTGCAGAGGGCCTGGGTCTCTCATAGGACCCATACCAGCTCCTTTCCAGGCTCATGTGTTGAGCCAGCTACCCTAAGGCATGTCAAACACCACTGGAAGCCTGTGTGCAGGCAACCAAACTTAGTACCATCTGATCAACAGCTGTCAAAAAAGCTACGAAAATGATACAGTATGGAAGGAAGATAATATTTGAATATTCATATACTATCAGCAAAATTAAAGGCATGCTCTGGCACAGAGGATCGCCTAAAACTGTGGTTACTCAATGTGAAAAGGGTACAGCAAAAATTATGGTAGTTCATAAATGATTGACAAGAGGATTTAGGAAGCAGGACAGACTTTCCTTTCAAAATGAGTATTTATATAAAAGTAGACTGGATATTTAATTCATCCTGTCACAGTGCTAGAGAAAAGGGATATCCAATGAGGTTAGGTGATAGCAAATATAAAAACAACAAAAATTAATGCTTTTCTGAACACTGAATATTTAACCTTAGGGAATCACTGCTACAAGACAACAATGAAGTGCTCAACAGGATTCCAAAAATGATTTCATGTTTATATACAAGACTGTCTGTAAACACAAAAGTGTGGATTCAAAGGCAGGTAGATTTGAAAGTTCACAAACTTCTCATACTGTATCATCTGTATCTTATGTTAATCCCTGTCAAAGAGAAGATGCAGAGGTAGATTATCTACCACACATAGCAAAGAAAAAACCGGAGAACAATCTCTAGGATTACAACATGTTTACGTTCCCATGAAAAAAAGCAACAAAAAATATTTGACAGTGTACAATCACTGAAAAATCATTGATGTGAAACTAGCACTCATGTGAGACCTCTGAAATATCATAATTACTCTGGCTGCTGAACACGCATGCTGCTCACAGTGACTCTTTGTAAATCTACTTTCATGTTCTCAGTATTTGAGATGATTCAGCCAGATTCTAGTGTTGGAAGGAAGGGGATAAGCAGAGTGTTAAGGAATGACTTACTCCTATCCTGATTGCAATTGGTGATTCTATCAATTTTGTTAGAGTTGATCCTGACACATTCAGTGTAACACAGGAGTTAGGCCTAGAACCATGAACTAGATAAAAATTTGGAATTGCTGTTTATCAGGAATAAATGCACTGCAAGTGTCCAGTATCAGACTAGATTTTTTTTAAGTATCATTTTCAGCAGTGCTGTGTAACTTATTAACCACCCCTGTTAAAGTGAGAACCCTGAAATCAACGCACTCTGTGTCTCATGAAAACTAACTGTTCCTGTCTCCTGTATTTTTAAGGCTCTTATTATTCTGTATAATGTTTATGTGCCTGAGCACACACAGTATTATTAATATGTATTAGTTTAATGTGGTAATTCATCTGTTTCTAATGCACAGAACAAGAATTCAAGAGAAATTCAGATAACAATTAACAGCAAGCATCTTTAGTGCTAGTGGATCACTGCAGGCTGTCCCCCTCCTCCTGGTGTCAGGTGAGCAGCCCTACCACCTTTAATGACTGCATGATTAATCAGGAACTCGACCATAATAACAGTGAACTGCTAGAGCTGAGTTACAGTCTGACTGAAGTCCATGAACCCCACCTGCGCTCTGACAATGTTCTCCTATTTGGCTGTTTAAAGACGACATACTGGAGTCTTTCACAGAGTAAATAAGCAACAACATCCAGTAGCATAAGGCGGAGAGAAGAGCTGCTCTTAGATAAGGCAGATCCGTGAGGTGTCTGGAGAAACACTCGAGTTATGCAGTCACGCCTGCGTTACGCAGTGGCGCCGAAGACCACAGAAGTGGCAGAGCTAACGTGAGCCAGGGGTGTCAGCATCCTCACCATTTCTGGCAACTGAGTAACAGATATTAAAACGGAGATTCATCCCATTTAACCTTCAGTGCCCTCTTGAGCTATCTAAGTTAGGGGTGGAGTTATCTGACATTTCCCACTCCGTCAGTGGAAAGAGGCTCGGCCAGAATCTCTCGGATTCTCGGATCTCTCGGATCGCTGTGGCCAACCAACCGTACAGCTGTGTCCGTCTCCCTGCTGAGGGCAAAAAGGAGCGTAGGGCAAGGAGGCTCCTGACTCAGGCACCTCAGTCAGACTCTGTGTGAGCGGGACGGACCCCCAACCTTATACCCAAAGGGTCTACAAACACTTATCTACTGCTCCCCATGCCACACACATTCTGATAGCCTATGGCAAAATTAAGATGCTTAGAATAGAAAAAGGAAAGCCACAGGAACTGCAGCCGTTGCAAAAATTTCCATCATTGCTAGACAACAGGAGGCTGCTCTCTGATTACTGTAACATTATCATAATGCTCATTTTCATGAGAAAAATATTACAAGAAGGATAATGTAGAAACAAGTTCTTTCAAGTGGATCCTGATTAACATGCAAATAATAGCCCATAATCTAGGCTTTCCTGGACTAGTTAAAAAACATGAAAAACATAAGCTATCTAAGATTTTTCTGGCACTGACTGCATCACAAGAAATTGGAAAGTTTTCTAGGGAGTTGACCTTCAGGAGTTGACACAATATGAGAATATTGGGAAGCATATTATTCAGAGTTTGAGTAATAAATTAGGTCATAGGAGACCAGTGAAAAGCAAAAGACTCAAATCCTGGAGTTCCAAAGGAGGAAAGGAGAGGAATCACAACTAACGAGCAGGAAGGCTATGCCTTAAAAAACACACACATGTGCAACACTTACCATCACAGTTCTGTTAACAACATAGTAGCCGTATACATTGTTGCATGAGATGCATAAACCTACAATACAGTCCTCACTCCAACTGGTCATCACCAATTTCAGGGAACTGAAAAGTGCGCCTATCTTCTGAGCAACCCTGCTGTGAAGCAACCCCCCCAAAGCACCGCACCTGTCCAGAGTCCAGTAAAACGCGTGCAACTACAAAAACATCTCTTTTCTCCAATTACCATGATAGGTATTCCTAGACCTTTAGATTATATTGAAAAAAGGTATTCTAGCACCTACGTATATGGCACATAACAAAACAGAATGAATTTAATATAATCAAAGAATAAAACAGGCACGACAGGCACAGCTGCCTGGCTAACTGCAGGCTGCTCCCACTAGTGCTTACACTATGAGGCTGGTTGGTCTCTGCGGGTTCCCTCCACAACCCACAGGCAGAGACTGGCTCCTCTCCGGGAGGATTCAGTGGACCTGCACTCCTCAATTATGATATGAAAACTTGCCACAAGTTCCTCTAAACTTGAAGTATCTGAATAGCGTCAAATTTTAAATTTGACTTCATAGCTCAGCTCATCATCTTTACGCTAAATAAGATATAACACGACAAATATACAAAGTATTTGGCTGAATAAAA
This sequence comes from Rhea pennata, assembly GCF_028389875.1. NCBI lineage: Eukaryota > Metazoa > Chordata > Aves > Rheiformes > Rheidae > Rhea > Rhea pennata. The sequence goes on from NC_084665.1 coordinate 37,120,141, forward strand.
TACAAATGACAAACGCTGACTGTAACTGGGTTTCTTAGAGCTCAGAATCCTTCCTATGCAAGAAACAAGCACCTAATTTCCTTCTATTCATTAACTGGCATCCCTCAAGACTTTGTAAGAGGTTTATAAAAAAAAGCTTTAACAATTCCTATGGTCTTAAACTTATTTCACATTTCTAAATCCCCGCCTGAAACTCATTTCACAGTTCAGATTTTTTTATAGAGAGATACAAATCTTAAAGAATTTAAACGTGTGTATGTGTGTGCATATTGAATATACAATTCTTGTTCCAAAAGAAAGATCCAGAAATCCCTGTATGTCTATGGTACAAAACAGTCTGCTTGATTAGAACGATACTGAAATTATAGGAAAGAACGGAAAACAGAAAGCCATACAGGTTACACAGTGCAGAGAGAGGGGAATTATCTGGAGCAAAACAAAAACAAAACAAATAGATGGGGGAGATGAGTGGAATTGGAAAAGACTGCAATGAGTAGAGCAATGATAGCTGCTTGTTTCCTTCTGATTGTATTATATCCAAAGGGATGTATTAATACAAACCCAACTGCTATCTAAGAAACCTTACCATGATAAACAGTACATCTGTAGTCAGTAAAGAAATCTATCAGCTTCTTTTGTGCTTGCATAATTCAAAGGCAACTTTTTTTTAAGTCAAAGTTGGCATATACTTGATTGTCCCTGAGATATGTGCAAAGATATTTGGTTTAGCAGTAACACAATTACAGCTGTACAGGGTAATGTGTTTATCTGAATATGCAACAATTCAACTAAATACACTGCTAGTTCTCTCTTTACAGTACTTGCAAGTCAACTAATCCCTGTAAGTTAAAAACTATGTACAATAAAATAAAGCATTATGCATTTTAACTTCATGTGCTGTTTTGCTTTAGCTTTGAGGGAAACATACTCCATGTGGTTTTTGAATGCCTGCAGGTGTGGATTTTGTACCATTTCCATTTGTGTTTTTTTCCTATGACTGCACATTAAAAACTGTTTTCTCCATAATATGTACTTTGGTGAGTGCTTTGAGAGCAGATGGACTTTTGCTTCAGTGATGGTCTGGAGTCTTTAAGGTGAGCAAGGGAGTGGAAATGAGTTGCTAACAGCTTGTTTAAGTTCAACCTCACTAAAATCATCTGGCTACATAATGCTTTTTCTTTAAATTAGCATTTAGCTTCCGCTGGAATCAGAGATGTTAAATTTGAATAATTAGTTTAAAATTAACAACAACAACAAAAAAAGGAGCTCACAGATGCTGCAAGTTGTCTGGCAGAGACCAGAACTATTTGTTGATAACAAATACTGATAAACACAGACGGTAAAGAAAGCATTCTTCCTGGGCAGATGTGGATATCAACAACAACTATTCCCCTAAAATACATTTCCTCTTTGTAGTTTAAATATAGGTAGCCAAAACTTGAAAATGCCTACAACCTCAAATACTGGTCAGATTACAGAGTAGTATATTTACCATAGAGGTCAGAATTCAACTAGTGGACATTAGTGATTCAGTTTCAAAAAGCCTGAACTACACTACCTGATCTGTAAGTTAAAAAAGATTTATTCTCCAGTTTTCTCAAATTCACTTTATAGAATGGAGGTTAGAAAAATGAGTATCTGTTAAACTGATGCTTGTAGTAAGTATTTCCTTCCAGAATCAACTCGCTGTTTTTTTTGCATTGGCTCTTCAGACCAATAAATACCTTTTCTCCAACATCTTCTATAAGGCAGAGGATGCAAATAACTCATAAAATAGTTCTAACATTGTATTCCTTTCTATTTTGTCCAGTGTCTGAGTAAAAAAAAACCTTGCCCTCTCTTTTGCTACAGCTGTTACAATGCTGCTGCATGAAGAAATATTTAAAGCATAGTCATCATTTACACAGATTACATTTCAAGTTACCAGCTGAAACAGTGAATAAACTCTTATTTTCTCATTAAAAAAAAAAAAAAAAAAAAAGTCTTTTGAGGGAGAGAAACACTCTGACTGACTAACCGGCTTGATTATTACTGTGGAATACTTAAAATTTTTTAACTGAGTTTTTGAGAATTCTGAATTTTCAAGGTTCTGCCAGGTAAGAAGAAAAAATATTTCATCTGGCAGCAAAAGAGTGTAAAACAGCAAAGCCTGACAGAACCATAGTGATAATTACTGCAGAAACAGTGGAAACAGATCTTTTACCCAATAAGGCTACGAGGTAGCCACTATAGAGAAAGTAAAGAGGCTAAGCATTATAATTACTTCAGAAAAGGAAGATACTATGGCAAGTTCAATTGCAAAACCAAGAACATTTCAAAGTAACATTTTATTCCTACACAGAGAATACAGTGCTAAAACTAGACCATGAATCATACGCTGCCCTTGACCTAAGCAGTTGCTCTAGAGATGGCCTCCTCACCAACTAGGATATGCAATGGAACACTATCAAGTTGAAAACTGAAGTATTTTAAAAATCAGTTCTCCTTAATTATGTTCCTAGAAGGAACTTAAACATTTCTGCGTGACATTCATTATCAATTATTTTAAACCTTCAGTTTGAGAAGCTGCATCTTCATCTGCTAAGTATGAGCTGAAGCCATAGGAATAGCATTTTTCTGGAGCACAAGTTACATAGCTCTGACACAGGTCATCTACCCAGGTGTCACCATTCACCAAGCAGTAAACCTACTTCATAACAGAGAAGAGAGCATCTCTTTTAAGACGTTGCCATTACAGAACTATTGTAACAAACCAGCAATTATAATGGGTAGAAAAATGATATGGTATGCCTCATACGAGATGCCAGGAAAGTTTTTAAACTGTCTCAACTCTACACAAATGCTTCTACAAACTGTTAGTCTTTTAATCTACCTTCTCTGATACACAAGTCTTTATATGCCATTAATTTTTCCCTCCTCTATTATTCTGAATAAATGCATCTTTGTGCTGCTTATGTATGAGCATTAACCAAACGACACTGACAAATCTTCATGAGATATCATAGTCTTAACAGCTCCTGTCGAATGTAGTAGGATAGTATGTATTATACGGAGCAAAGAAACAACTTTATTACACAGCAAACGGCAGCAAGAGAAAGCTGTGGTTTAACATCCTGTTCCTTAGCAATGAAATTACAAAATCAAAAAAAAAAAAAAAAAAAAAAAAAGTTAAATGCCATTTACTGCTCTTGGATCTCCTGTCATACACAAAGTATAGTTGAAAGTGTTGGCTTGCTTACAGGTCATTGCCATTTTTTAACCAACACTAAGAGGTTTCCACAATCCTTTCATAGAACAAGAAATGCTTGAATAAAAAAAAATTAACTTCTGAAGCAGTGATAGAAATTCATGATCATATACGTCTGAAGAAAATTCAAAAATTCAATCAACTTTTGATAAAATAATTGCCTTATTTTCCAAGTTCCGAGGAACTGTATTTCCTAGCTTGTTTCCTAGGCAGGGAACCCTATTAAAGTAATAATTACATAGTAATTCTTCTTACTAAATTCCCTTCAAATAACCCATTGTTTTAAAATACATTGGTCAAATTTTCTATCACTATTTTCAACATAAGACGAAATAAATTTTGAACAAAACGTTTATGCTTCTTCTTGGAAGTTGCTGTCTATATATAATTGGAAACTTCTGGACAACCTCAATTACCTAAAAGCATTTTTACAGAATCAACAGAGTAACAGAGGAAAAGTTTTTGATACTAAATTCTAATAAGGGAAGTGCCAAAACTCTATACGCAATATAACTATTTGCCATTATAAAGGAAGTTGGTTGTTTTTAAGGTAACACTTTCTAACAACATAAATTTGTGCATTATTGCAGTAGGGCAGAGTATATGCAGATTATTGCGATTAGTGCTGAAAATTCTCTAAAATAGATTAAAATATCTTTCACCTAGAAGATCATGACACCACAGCATCAAATGATCTTTGGTGGATCCAGGTAGTAGCCTGCCAACGCAGGATTGGAGAAAAGGGCCTTTTATAGAGAGGAAAAGAAAGGAGGCTGGATAAGGATCTTCTCATTCGCCTCTAACATCACACGAAAAAATAGCTCACAAGGACTGTAGGCCCCAATGCATAAATCTGATCTAATTTCCAATCCCATAACTAAAGCACATTCTTTACAAAGATCAGTGAAGCAGTAGGAGAAATGCTGTTTGATTTTCCTTTAGATTCAATGAAACAAGAAAAAAAAGAGTACCCCAAAATCTCCTCTTCTTCCAAGGAGAAACACACAACAAAATATTCTCTCATTACCTATAATGGTCTAGGCAAATTATGGCTGTTCACAGCTGGGAAGAAGGACAGTTGGGAAGGCTATATGAAAGAGAGACTGGAAAAGAAGGGGAAGGGGATGTTAAAAGGAGAGAGATACTGATGAGTGTTAAAGAGTGATATAAAATAGACTAGGAAAGCAATAATTCTATCGCAATCTCTGCCACAATCATCTACTATGATCACGGGGGAAAAAAATCCTTAAACTCTGCCAGCTCTCCATCTGCAGAGTGCCGTTATTTCCCTGTGTGACATGGGTACTGCCAAGGGCTCAGACACAGAAGTTGTACAGAAAGATACACATTTCCATTCAAAAGCATGTAATTCTTCTTAACTCCTCATTCATAACAGTTTGAATGAACTACTTTAAATGAGACACAGGGCTGCAAATGAACAGTGAGTGAATATAAACCTAAGTATTAAACAACTGCTTCCTTTACTAAGTTCTGTTATTCCTGTGCAACAAATGAGACAGGGATCCTGTAGAAAAAAAAGTGTAAACCTATAATTAAATACATATGTCAATAGGGCAAAAATTAAAAGTATGAAAAATATTAATTTGAGCATGTCTTAATTTCATTTTACAGTTACAAATTAGTTGTTGTTCTCCCAGTCCTTATAGAGAGAAAATTAAGAAGAAAAGGACATTTTGGAATATGCAATAATTTCAAAGAGAAACAGGACACATTACTCCAAGTAACTTCCACAGTAAACGACACAGGAAACCTCCTAAGTTATTCTATATGCTTCCCTTCCTACGCACATATACAGTCCCCATTTTACAAGCCTCTGTAGATATATCACAGCTGAAATACCATACAACCTGCATATGCACCCATCCAACAGAATAACGAGAATCATCTATTCAACAGAAGTTTCCACTCAGATTAAAAGCTTTCATTCTCCAAGCCAATGAAATATTGGACGTCAGTTAGTTTAACTGTGCAACATACCTCATTCACAAAATGAAACTATAAAATACAGAGTTTCACTGAAGCACATTGGCAATCAGGGGTATCCTTCCCTCTTAAATACCAAGTTTTCATCACCTTTGGTTGAAGTGCTAGAGCTCTTTATGAAATCTGGCAAAACTCTAGCTACCTGAAAAGCTACATTTTCCCCAATCCGTTTCTTGTTGCTGGTTTTTGTTTTTTAATGGCTTATCCATATCTAATAAAATCTTCAGGAAACCAAGACTTGTTCTTCGTCTGAACTCACTGCTACCAAGTTTCAGCTGAAATGACTAACCAAGCAAATTTTAAGAATCTGAAGTAACCCATGGAAATGCTTTAGTAGCTTTAGTACAGGCATCACAACACAGGCCCTCTGAAAAAACGTTTTAGAAGCTCAGCACACAGCATTAAAGATAAACATAAGGTTTTATTTTGTTCATTATTAGAAATAATGATCATTAAAAACATAGCAAAGTGATAGCTAACTGCAATCTGTCATCAGACAATCCAAATTAAATATTGTATACTAGAGTACTGCTTATGCTAAGGAAATGCATTTAGATCCAGTAACAATCTAAAGCAGTTTCCTAATATCCCACTCATAGTAGGTGACTATTATTAGTAATAGGAGTTAGTTTTCCAAATAGGGCATGTGACTTTATCCTTTCTGCTTATAGGAAGAACAAGTACTTTTAAAAACATACTGAAAAAGTGCTGTTCACTACTATTTTTAAATATGTATTTTCTGACACAACATTGTTTTATGCTTGCACGTTTTAATGTCAAGTGGTCACAAGAAGAATTTTCACCCATTTTGCATAAATAGTAAAGAAACAAGCTAGAATATGGCCTTAGGAGCAAAAAGCACAAACAAAATATAATACAGACGTTAAAAATACAAGAAAAACAAATGATCTCAGAAGACCCAAATTATTTCTGCTTTCAGGAGACATCCTCATCAGGACAAGCCTGAGCTAATGAGAGACACTAGCTGGAGAACAGAAATAAAAATCATCAAAACAGTATGCGTTTTAAACCCTGAATCAAGAGCTCCTGAAAAACAGGAACCAATGAAAGCACCCAACCTTGGGGCGGGGGTTTCTCTCCTCTCTGAGTACGAAGAAATAAATTAAGTTCACTACATATTTTTGTTTGTTACTGGAGGACCTTGAAGTCACAGTTTAGATTTGTTTCTTAATCCTCTTCTGTGAAAATGATCACACTCAGAGCTGCTGGGAATGCTTTTGGTCTTTTAAAGATAGTGAGAAGACAGCCACAAACAGGCTAAAAATGTCTATGTATGTATAGTGATTTGGTACTATACATTTTGAGACACAATGCTCCCCTGTATTTTTATCAAATATAACTATCAATTGCTGGTGTTGAATATTTCTAGCGATCTATTGTACACAGTGAATCGCAAACTGCATGGCCTGAGGCCAGGAAGGAAGGTGTGTAACATGTTTTAACAGGTCAGTCTGCAGGATCTAAGCTTTCAAGTATTTGAGAGAAGATCAGGTTACAGCCCAAATTTACATAGCAGAAAAACTACATGACTTCCCGTTCTCTACATTTCATTTTCATAATTTCAAAAAAAAAAAAAAAAAAAAAAAAAAAAAAAAAAAAAGTCAAATGAAGAGAGAAAAATAATCCTATTATTGTAGGTAATTCATGGTAGTCAGAAAACATAAAAGAAAAACTTGCTTAGATATGGTTGTCCATGTTCACAATAAGCACAGGTATAAAGTGTTAATTTACTACCCCTTTATAAAATCCTTTCCTTTTTTAATTCCTCAAAACAAACAAAAACAAAACATGTGCTGTATTGCTCTTCTAAAATACTGCTTTTATCATCATTATTCCAAAACATATATAAAATATCTATATTATCAAAGAAAGTGTTATACATTTCAAGAGCTTTCGTCTCTAGTGTGCTAGTCTAGTAAGAGTCTTAAGAATGGGACTGTTCTTTGTATCATGTGTCTGGATGAAAAGAAGTAGTTCAGAATAGCTTTTTCTCCCTCAGAGGCCGAAATATAGTGCTCTTTAAAAAAGGCAGTATTGGCCAGCATCAGTACTGCCTGACATTGTGTTTAGATTAGGAGGAGACTAAAATTACAACGTTCATATCTGGCATTCTTAAAGTGCACATTGGCAAAATAATTAATTTTAATTTTTTGTAGATAAAAACACTACAATATTTTCATGATCACAACAAAAATACTTTCTAAGAGCAGTTAACAGCACGATATTGTGAAACAACAAATTGGAGGTGTTTGCACATCTGTCTCTACACAGCTGTATCTCTCTTCATTTACAGAACCAGTAGTTGCACACAAATTCCTATTACCATCATACAGTGTTCAGTTAAAATATGCCAATAACTTATCCCAAACAGCTTTTAGGATTTGTTACAACATAATCAACTGGTTACAGGGTTTAGATTGGCATACTGTTGATACTCTTCCTGAAGAAGCATAAAGAATAAACATTAATAGTGAAACGACTAGCTTCAATACTTTTGATTGGCGTTAACATTATTTCAGCTCCAAAAAATGACAAACTGAAACCTGATTTATTCACAGCAGTAGATAAGCAAAATTTGTAAACTGACACATATTTTTAAAAAGGATTGCAGTCCTAAGCATCTCCTGAACAATTTTTAGAAGACAGTTTCACTCTATTATCTGAATTTTGTGTGCACTAATTGAATAGACAAAAAGGGGATACACAGAACTTTTAGTGCAATCTGACATTTTCTCTGTTTATAAACACAAACTTTGAGGGGCAGATTTTACCAAAAGCTTCAGCTTAGCATACTGCAGCCCTGCAGTGGAAACTTAAGATGAAAAATACATTCCATGTCCCCCCCTGCCTATAGCACAAAAGAAACTTTTGGGAACATTTCAGAAGGATCCCAGAAAGCTTCTCTAACATACAACAGTTCCTTCTCAGCACAGCCCTGCAAACAAAGAGTAACAGATGCACAACTGGTATTAATAACTAAATATCTCCTCCTTCTGTCAGTCGAGAGAGGACAGCTAAGGACAAATACGGTTCCAGGATACTTACCCACTCGGAAGTTGGTGGCTGTCAGCGTGTCGGCAGCATGGCCGTTTTCACTAATGAGGGTGGTGGTATTTCCCTTCTCACAGTTGTTCTGACAGTTGCCCTTGGTACAAGTCACTTTACAGATGCTGGGTGTAAAGACCACCTTGATGCGGCCAGTGTGATTTCCCACTGTCAGCGGAGGCAAAGAAAAAAAGAAAAACAAACAGATCACTTTGGTATCCATTGATTTCCTTCAAAAGTTTTTTTTTAAAAAAAAAAAAAAAAAAGGAGGGGGGTAGAAAAAGGCGACAGGTCTACAGGAGGAGGGCAGTCTGCAGTGCTCTCTCTCATAGATCTCCAGTGGTGTCTCTGAAACAGGAGTAGGAAGCTTAGCAAACAGAACTCCGGGATACGCTCCAAAACCACATTTAAAGTCAAGTCACTGGAGTGGGATTAGTAATCACAATGCTGCACTTTATTCACAGTCAGACAAAGCGCAATACCAAGGGCATGACAGCTTAAATAGCCAACCCTGACAGGCAGATGCAATGCAAAGAGGCTGGCTGTGCACCTAGGGGTGAATAAACTCTTGTGTCCTCCTGCATACTTTTCCTGTTTCTGCACTTATTAAGTCACTATTTGTAGCTCGACCCCTGGAAATGTTTTAGGCATGCGGCATGTCTGAAAACATCTGTCTCAAATCTCCTGGCACCCCAGCCTGAAGTGGTCAAGTCTTGTGACGCAGCTGCCTGGACCCATTTTTTCACAGTTTTTTGGCACTACTTCTCCACAAGGATTTACATATTAGAGACTGAGCTTTGCTGTCAGTCTTTGCTTAAGTAATAAATAGCTAAGTCAGATAAATGGGTGAGTAAACGTCAATAGTTGAAAATACTTCTTCCAAGCTCTAGAAGACAAAAAAAGGGCTATGTTTCCATTGTGTTTACTTTCTCAAAACCTCAAAGACCCCTCAAAAGTAATGCAGCCTGAGCAAAGATTAATTTTGAATTAAACTCATTAGAAAAACTTTTTCCTGTTATAGGATTTGTTTTAGGAACAGGTATATCTGATTCCTCGCCTAACAGTTGAAGGAAAAGGATTAAAACTAGTAACTAGTTAAAATTGGGGGGGAAGGGGGAAGGGGTTTTTTGAAATTATTTAAAAAGAAAACATTTTGCTCTCTGCACACTTATTCATAAATTCATCAAACTCTTGCAAATATATTAGGGCATCTTTGTGAAAACTATGCATAAATGCTTGCATAACAAACCTAACAATCCCCAAATAAGACAAGCTGCACAGAAGAGAAGCACCTCCTTCTTCTTCCTGCCATAGAAATAAAAAGGTTGCCAGTGAGTTGTCCAAACTAGTTTATGAAATGCCCTCTGGGAAAACATTTTTCTGAAAAATCCCAGGAAAATGAAGAAAATCTTCCCACTTCAAAAAGAATATAAAGTCCTTTTAGCTCATAAACAAGTAAGTTAAAGCAATTGTGCCAACTGTTTTGTCTACAGTCAGAGGCACTGATCTGTTTGAACAGCAGCTGTATTACAGATGCTCCTACCTTACTCTCCCTAAACAACACTTAGAAGAAGCATAGCCCAGACAAACACAGAAATAAAATCTTTCAACTTGAGGCTAATATGGTGCTCTTAGCTAATTTAAAATACACCCTGGATGCCAAGCATTTCTCATGAAAATTATTAATACACCTTTCCCACTAAACAGAGATCTAATGGCTTGTGAATTGCTGAGGCTAGAAATGTCAAGTCTTTCTTTTGTTGAAGACAGCTTCACAAGCAGTATTGCAATTTTTGTATTTTATTTGGATGGTTTTATATATTAAAAAAAAACTTTTCCTAGAAAAGCCCAAAACATTTTCTATTTTATATATTCAGATGTTTTAGTAACATTTTTCCTTGAGGATATGATCTAACTAAAAAAACACAGTTAGTTGAATCACAAAAGTCAGTCCTGCCTAAACTGTAAAAACTACTGTATTGGGGGACCCAGACAAGTTTTCCAGCCTACCTAAAAACCAGGTTGGCTTTGTCAGGATAGAAGGATCTAAACCATAATTTAATTCTCCTCCGTAAGGCTTTGCACTATGTTGCTAAGTCCCAAGCTGTAGCACAATTTGGAATCATTATTAACAGCAAAATTATTTTTATCACATAGTCCAGATTTTAATAGAAAAATTCTGTAGCAAAATTTTCTTTGTTAGAAGGGATACCTTAGTATTAGACTGGAATTGTAAATTTGCCTCTCTCACCCCTTGTTGTTAGCATGCGAGCTTGAGAGTATCAATACTGAATTAGCAGCTGAACAGTACATTCAAAAACACTGCCCAATACCTAGACAGTATCCATAAAACAATATTTAAATGCAAATTTTCAGGGAAGTAAGAAGTCTGGTAAGCATGTGATGTAAGCCCTCAGCCCTACAGTTATTCAAATCACTATTCACCATTGCCTTTGCTAGAACACCAATACAATTCTCATGGATATTCCTGTTTTATTAGTTACATAAAGCCAGAAATAAGACAACTTCATATTCTTTTGACATGAGAATATTTTCTCCATCTTTCTGAGGTTCATCAAAAATGTAATTTTATAACTATTAGTTTCTTTTCCTTGTCTAGCAGGCCACCACTGTCAACTCTCCCAATTCCTCAGGAGACAGTTAGGGAGAATGAAGAGCTAAAGGCAGCCTTTGAGCTGAAAGTTCATCAGCTCATGAAAAGAAAAAGCAAGTGATTCAAGGCAGAGACACCACCTTCATCCTTCTTTGTAGTTGTCCCTAAGTAGACAGGACTGTCATAACATATCTTAAAGTTCAGGGACTTTAACAGCAAGCATAATACATGCACATTGAAATAGAAAAGAGACCAAAAATCCTTCTCCTTAAAAACTGCATTTTGCAGAAACTCTGCAAGGTTAGCTTCTCGGTTTCCTTGAATCCTCTTCCCTTTCTTCTGTGCCTTTTTACTCTTGCCCAGAGAGGGGATGAGAGGGAAAACTATATCCTTCAATACTTTTCAGTTGGTTTAAAAGCATTACTATTAAAAGTAATTATTTCAAAGACAGAGAAAGCCCACTACCACTACAGTCTTTACCTCTCCTGCGTTTCAGCTAGTTTATATTAAAGAACCACCACATATTTTTAAGGCAGCATACAGATTATTTTCATCTTTAAATTTTAGCAGCTTTGCTGATCATACCACTGTGATATGGACATAAAAATATCTGCAACTTAGATTATTTCAAATTTATTTCTGGAAAAAAAAATAGTGCTACAACACTGCAACATACCTGGAATCATTTTTTATATAGAGACAGAAATGTATCATAAACTCTTCAAAACCAATTTTAAACATGTGGAAATGAAACACCTCACCGTGCTCTTAAGTATAACACCAGATTGTGACAAAATAGGAATGTGAGACCAGATAAATAAATAGGCCTAATGAAATAAAACAAAAGTAGAAGATGCAAGCACCAAATCAATAGCAAAGCTACTGAAAAAAATGGCAGAAGTAGAGATAATTCAAGATTGTTGGTTTGCTAAAGATAGGAGAATCAGATTCCTTGATGCTAGCTAAATCTTCCATCCCTGATTTGGGCAGCAAATTTTCAGTGGGGAGCTCAGCCAACTGCACTGTCACCCTACAAGGTACTGCCTCATAGTCTAGGCTCACTTAAACCAAAGGACTCTTAGATATATCTGTTGAAGGAGATCAGTGGAAGAATGTACCCATAATTTCCAAAATCTGGAACACTCTCTTGGGACAGATTTACAAAGAAAGATGCTTGGAGAAACTGGTGAGATTTTAGCTGAAAACTGGCACTGCATGGATATGATTTTCTTTCCATCTTTGTAAGTCACTATGATATAATATTATGAACATGGCAAGCTCCTGCTGTGATAAATTTATGACTTAACAACAACCACTGCAGAAGAAATGGAAAACATAAGCAAAAAAAATTTCTTCATAGAATTCTTTCTGCTCCCATAATGACAAAGAGTGATTTTTTCCTGCTTTGGCAGAAAAGGCAAATCAGTTAAAGAGGGAGACAGGCGGCAGGGTTTAGACCCAGGTGGTCATAGTGCCTTGTTTGCTCATTCCTGGGCAGAGTTACCTAAGGTGAAGGACTCCTAATGAATCTCTTGGGTCCCTTTGTTTGTAATGTTATTTAACCTTACTCTCTTTCAAGAAGAATTTCTATAAACACTGTTTTTTTTCTTGGTTTTTATGTCTGCCCTCATAGCTCCAGGATTCTGCAAGGGTTTCACTATGACAGTATTCAATAGCCGCAGCAGATCTCAGAAGACTTGTGGCATGGCCCTGTTTGGAGGGAAGACAATGGGCAAGCAGCACTCGCAAAAGCAAAACTGAGATTCTGGTAAAAAAGATGACTACACTGTACTGCCTCGTAGGTCAAGTGAGGCAAAGAAGAGGAGAGAAAATATTTTAATGTGTTTATATTGTGTGTATAATGTTCTCATGTTTCACAGTGATTTAATCAAAAAATGCATTTATTCACAATAAAAATCACAAGCAGTTGTTTATACTGCAGACTTGGCTGATATAGTTTACACCTACCTCTCCCATAACCCTTGCAATAAAATTTTCTGTGATTCTACTTTTGGGATTCTTTAATAGCTTCACTTATGACACATATCCAGAGGCAAGTCTCCTGGAGGAAGAAACTGCACTAAGAAGTGATCTGTAGGTTTTCCATTAGTACCTCCAAGAATGACATGTACTTGGGGTTTTCAGGACACCCTATTTCCGCACAGAACTCAGTATGTTTTTATGTGCATCTTTGCAGAATCTTATGAGACCTGAAAGATTCTACCTGGAAAAAATACCTTATTCTATTCCAAAGGACAACAGATTGTACAAAGGGCTTATCTCAGGCAACTTCAAGTGATTTCATAGATGATAACCATGATGCATGAGGATAATGCAAGAACACAAATTATTTATCTTCTCCTCATATCAAAGCTGATAAACTTTTAAAAAGAAATAGATTCAAGAGTTTAAACTGCCAGATGACCAACTCCCTTTCCCTCTCCCTTTTTTTTCTCAATTAAATGCTGACATAATAAAAGTACAGAAAGAAGAGGAAATTACTTATTTCCTAAACCAGGTCTCTCCCAGTTATTTTACCAGTCCACCTGGTTTAGTTCTTACCATTAGATTTGCTTGTTCAGCCAAAAGGAAAGCTGACAGTGTATAAAAATCTACCAAGTAAGTAAAATAGTTAAGGTTTTAGAGCTATTGTCTAATGACCTTTTTAGATTTTTGACAACATATAAGGAAGTTCTGTCTTATCACCACTGAGTCATCAATTAAAAAAAAATCTGCAGTTCTCCAAGATTAGAACAAGTTGAAACAGAGCTATCATACATCCTGCATATGTCAGAGTCTGGAATATGAACTTACAGAAAGAGCTAAGTGTGGTGGGGGACGAATAAAGGAGAGTCACTACATTTATGCACAGACCAGAGGCAGAACTTTCCTAAATTTCCTATTACACATTGAGAGGGATACAATCTTTGCTAGAGCTAAAAAGGACTAGAACAGACTCTGAGAGATCACTTAATCTTTTCTCTCTTTTCTTCTTCCCCAGGCAGGATGAAACAGTACTGCACAGAAAGTATGTCTATTCTTAAAACCCTTCTATTATGCAGTTTCCACAGAGTCCCCAAGGAATGTATTCCAGTGCTTCAGTCTCTCTTCATATTAGAAAAATTTTCCTAGTACCTAACCCAAATTTCCCCTGTTGCAGTTCAAGTGCTTTACTGCCTTATCTGCAGCAAACTCTGAAAAACACTTTATCCCCCTGTGGATCGACCTCTAACATAGTTGGAGACTGCTGTTGTGCATCTCCTCAGTTTCGTCTTCTCTAGACAAAAACTATCTCAATATTTTCTCTCCTCCTAACAGGCCACATTTTGTAGACTTGCATTCTCTCCTGTTTTGTTTTTGATTCCTTTCACTTAGTTCTCATCTTTCTTGAAATAAGCAACCCAGCTGTACTTCATCCAAGATCCAGTGCCATCTCAGATGCTTAAGAAGTACTTCCCATGGTTCTGCAAGCATGCACACTCACCCACCCAAACATTTTGAACAAGAAAGGAGATAGGTATGTCATGCTGTCCTTTAATTACTACATCTAGACAGTTATAGCTATACATTATATGTAATCAATTCCACCATTCGTTCCACTTTTTGTTACCTATATAACTCTTTTTTTTTTCCTGCATGTGTATAATATTGCAGCTATTTCCTTGGCAAAAAAAAGCTTAATCTCTGATACTCTATCACTCTGCAAGTGCTCAGCTCTACTGCCTTTATGGAAGCCAATTCAAAGAGCAGGACATTATCCTGCTATCCTTTATGATAGTAACAGAAAAGAGGCCTTCACAATTTCTTTCTTGTTGCCATTCTTGTCATCATTGCTATTACACACACATCTATATATCTATTTCTCTCTCTAGCCATGTCACTATCTTCATGCCAACATTTCCTCCCTGTTTCTTGTTCATGTGCTCCTACTACAACCTTCTTCCTCCAGCCTGAACAGAGCTCTTAGACTTCTTGGTTCTATTGTACTCCTTTCCTTCTTTTTAAGCCCTGCTTGCTTCTTCAGTATCCTTGACAGGCAGGGAAAGAAATCATCCAGAAGACTGGGTTAGAAATTTCATGCTTCTGAAGATATATAAGAAAAAAGATAACTGAAAGAAAGGTCACTAGAAAAGCCTTTTTCCTTCCCAATTGCCACAGGGATACAATCTCTTCCCTGGCCCCTGTCACAGCAAAGGAAAGATCTTCTGTTGATTTCCTCATTAAAAATAATGCTAGCACACAGCAAAATCTTTGATCTATTCTAGGAGAGATGAATAGCCTACCCTTCAGTTCTCTTAATATCAGCTTAAGATAGAGATGCAAGTATACAT
This sequence comes from Rhea pennata, assembly GCF_028389875.1. Lineage (NCBI taxonomy): Eukaryota > Metazoa > Chordata > Aves > Rheiformes > Rheidae > Rhea > Rhea pennata. The sequence goes on from NC_084665.1 coordinate 37,135,403, forward strand.
TATAGCCGTTTAAAGTAATACTATAGCAAAAATTACTATATTTACTATATATACACTATATACATTTACTATTGCGAAAATTGCCTCATTCAGCTAGGATTTCTTCATTAACCTTGAACTTTGTGCAGTCTACAAGAAAGGTTTGTTCTGTTTTCTTTGACAAGGATAGCCATCACTTAAGTACCTCATTAAAGAAGCAGCTGTCCATGCAGGTCCAAGTGCAGAAGTAGTTTTGAAATAAATTTATAGTCATATTTACATGTCCCCCAAAGGCCTTCTGCTGATAAAACATTCTCTCTCAAACATAGCCTTTCTAGTCCAAGTCAGACGAATTCACAGCAATTACAATCAACTTTGTTCTGTGCGAGTGCATAACACACAAATCACACACAGACTGGAAACATCAGATCTGTGTCAGCAGGTTTTATGAATAACCTTTTTTCTTCTGGTCTATTTTACCACCACAATGATTCTCTATATGCCATCCTCAGACAGAGGACATCCTACCTGGGACTACAGTCATTTTCCATGCTTAAAACAATGTGAAAAAAAATCTAACCAATAGTTGGTAGTAAGCAGTATATCTTTCATTTCCTTTTACATAGGTTGGGATGCTCCAGAAAAAAAGACTGAACAAAATAAATCAATAGATTTCGCACTGTAGTTTGAGATGCTGACAGAATGGCCTCAATTCTGTTTGATTAAACTTCCTGGTGAGGATTTTTTTTTAAATCTGGTTTATGTTAATACACTTTAAAGTTATTACATGCAGTCTAGATCTACAAAAGGATATTACGCTAAGAAGTCTAGCATCTCAGAGCTAAAATTTTATAGCCTTAAATTACACCTCTAATCAGCACTAGGCCTTCTTGCACAAGAGATGAGAAAAGTTAATTGCAGGGAGCAAGCAATCACCGTATCAGCATGCAGCTGAACACAAACATGTCCAACCCAGTGAGCAGGAAAAGCTGAGAACACAGGACTGTGTTTAATTCAAATCCTTTCAGGGCTTAGACACTTTCCTTTGAGAAACTGGGGGACTCTTCACTACAGCTGGGGTTTCAAACCCTAACATGACTACGCTATAGTGTTTTATAGAGCTGAATCCAGCAGGAGAGTTTTAACTTGGCTTAGTTGACTAAAAGCCTGAGGAGAGGCAGACAGAGGAATGCTTCAGCTGCAGATCCTGGCACAAATTAAGCAAGAGATTAGCACCCAGATGGCCTGTCTTCTTCAGACTGAAACACTTGCCCAGAAACAGAACTACAAGTTCCTCAAGAGTCTTACAATTATAAGTTCACATCCGTGCTTACACTTAAGAGTCTGGAGACATTTCCAGCAGTCGGCAATGCAGCATGGCATTCAGGTATGCAAACCCTGTTTATATCCCACTCAAGATATCAACTGCCTTTGGGACCTAAAGGCTATCTGGACCCAAAAGGCTTTCATGGGGGCTGGGGGGGGGGGGGGTGGGGGGGGGAGGGAGGCAAGGGAACAAAAGCCATAAACCCAAATCTAGTAACAGAGAATCCTCTTTAGATCCAGGACAGAAATGCAGTCTATCCAGTGCTCATCTCAGCTGTTAGGCAGCAGCAATGACTTCACAGCCCATCGCATATTTCCACTGATGGCTGGCACTACCACAGGAACCACATGCTCAGGTAATAAATTCAGCATCTTTCCACAAAACCTGACAGTGATACAGGAGTTTAGTTAGGTGGGCAGTAGTTGTATAACTGACACTTCAGTATTTTCTACTAGACGTAACAACTACAGTTCGCTTTATCAAAAACTCTAAGAAGCGCTGAATTAGGCCTTTATACACTGAGAGCAGGATTCATTCCCACCTGATTTCAGCCAACTGAAATTACATGCTTTGCCTAAGGTTATTATCTAGGCTCCTTCCATTATCAAGACAGCAGATTTCACCCTACCCTAAGATAGTATACCAAGTCTTAAGTTGGAAAAGTGTATTTTCTTTATAAAAGAAATTCTTGAAATAGATGTATAATTTCCCCCTCCCCCCCCCCCCCCCGGTACATGACTCCCTTAAACAAGAAACCAAATCTTAAGTGCTACACTCTAAAATGGTTATCATTTCCAGGAATAATACAGAATAAAAGTTAAAAAAATAGCTTACAGAATATATTCATCTAATATTACATTTCCCAAAAGGAAGCAACTGAAAAGCACTAAGGAAGTCAACAAACTGTAAACAGTGACATAAGGCACAGAACGTCATGGAACTAAGTTATAAATATGCATAGCCCTCTCCACATGCTGAATCACCGTTGAAAATCACCTCTCTCAGCAGTGCATGAAGCCAAGACCTTTTTCTAAAGAAAAAAGTCCACAGAAACAAGGATGTCACTGGTTCTGAAATCTCCATTTCACACGGTACGAAAGGACCTTCTATGATTCTCCTTGCAGTATTTTTGCTTTTTTTGGTCAGCTTTTGTTCTTCACTTCTGGAGCGGGTGACGGCTCTAACATCTCAGGAGAGCAGTCGCAGGGCTCCTGTGAGTAAAATCAAACTTAGCTACTTGCAACAGGGAGAACGGATCCTTGGTATCCAAGACCTGGATCACAACAATCCTGACGTTAGTCTTGCTAAGGGGCTTTTAGTTGTGCAGGCTCAATCTGTCCATGAATCTAGCTGAATTACTATTTTTCAAATATGTCATAGAGGTTTTCCCCATGCAGAATTTTCTGGAAAGTCTCTTCTCTTTTCTTCAAAAATCTTTAGTTTTGAAGCCAATTCTCTTTCATCACAGCAGTTGAGATGCATTTGTCTCATTCTGGGCTTTCCCCTAGAAAGCTGGGCTGTTTTTAACTCCATTTGCCAGATTACCAATCTATTTTTCCAACATTTTTCCCCACACTGCTGTTCATCAGTCTTGGCCTCCATCTTTTAAAATGTGAATAGTTGATCATCCATTTCTAAGTGACCATTTAAATTAATTCCTATAAAGTACCAGCAGCCCAAGTCTGTCACACAGACATTCAATTATTAGTAAGCTCAGAGTCATAAGGTCTTTCTGGAGTCCAAACAAACACAGTCAGGGGAAGAGAGAGGAGAAGAGATTTACTGGCTGGTTCTCAATCATGAACTCTGTATGGACACATATAACTGTGAAGAAAGCTTGGAAACAGTATTGTTAAAATTCCTGCAGCTCTAGCATACTGAGAGAAGTAATTTGCATTTATACATAACTGTTCTGTCTCTGAGGATTTCAAATAGCTCCAGTCTTTTATAATTGCTAAACAAACTATATAAATTTGTTAAAGTTAATTTTTTTTCAGAATTTGCCACCCTACTTTTTAAAGCAAAAGCAAAGCAAATGTGTTGTTTAATTCTACAGATCTAACTGCATTAATGTTAACCCAGTTAAACCCTTAATTTATACTTGAAGTTCAGCCTCTTGTTTCCAAGTCCCATTGGATTCAAACACAGTCCCTAAGTGACTTTTATGAATTGTCACGGCTTTCAAAAGCAGTGTGGGAAATGCATTTAAATGATGGGGGGGAAAAGAATTCTTCGCTAAAATTGTTCAGGTTTTGTCATCAAAACCACACTGTTGCTTGATCCTGATGCTGGCTGCACCAAAAACTAAACGTTTTAGAATGTGCTGTAAAAGCTTCCCTGCCTCCTCTCCTCAAAATATGCTTTGTATTTTGATGGCGAAAAAAAAGAAAATTCAATATTTAACAGTAAACCATTCCTTTTTTGTAGTTGATCTGTACAATCTCAGAAGCAAGACATGAATCGCAGTTCCCATGAGTAACTGAAGTGAATTTGATTAGCCAGTCTCTTCACATAGACTGTATTGTGATTTTTCAGTTACTGGACTACTCCTCTTCTGCCTGTTAGTCCTCTAACTGTTCATTCTCTTTTTACCCACCTCATGCTGTTGGCTATGCCTTGTTTAATCAGAGCACAGTCATAACAACTTTATTCCTTTACATCTAAATTTCCTAAAAGTGCTATTTAGAAAAAACACCAGAGTTCAACTCCAACACACACACACACACGCATGCTTTGGCAGAAGTTTCACCAAAGAAACACTGCAGAACACTCTGATTAGGACAAGCCTGCGACAGAATTATTTTGTTGCTTATGCAAAGTTGTTCCACAATGAAATACCAAGAAGGGTGGAAAGAATATCTGGGCTGCCTTTGACCTGGTGAGATTTTTCCCTGAAGTCAGCGCATGCTGAATGATTAATATAGAGCTGTGGTAGAACGTCAACTCACATAGATACATTTACATGGCATATGTGTCATATCTTTGAATGCATTTTTTCACCAGTAGAACATTTATGTATTTTACAGCTGTTTTCCCATACTTATTGATGGGGAAATAGTGTTATTATGATGTAAGTGTCACATAGTGAAGTCAGAATGGTGCAGTTTCACAAAAAATAGTGTAAATTGGACTTTTAAAGCAACATCTGTTTCTACTAGAATCAATCTATGAAATCAATGAAACGGTATGTGTAAATCTTACACTAAATCAATCTATGAAATCAATGAAACAGTATGTGTAAATTTTGTACTATCTTAAACAAGAGCTTCTCTAAGTTATCAGCGTACTATGTTTCCAACAGTAAGAAACCCACTGTTATGTCAAAATTGTAACAAAGTATTCTATACACAAGAGTTCTGTGTTTTGGTACATTTTCTTCCACATAAATCATATTTCATCTATATAAAAATATATAAAGTGATGATGTAAAATATGAGGCAATTTACTGTGTCAATAATTTGGAACTGTTGTTACATGATTTGCATATGATTGTTTCTGCTTCATCTTCACATAAAGAACTAAATCCTGCCTTCAAAATCATGATTAGATTCTAAAACACTAACACCCATACATGCATACTTGTCCAATTTCAAGCCACAACACACATACAATTAAGTCAATGTAGCATACTGTATTCCTGTATTTATTAACCATTATGTGACTTGTACTACTAAATGACAGAGACATTTTTGGTTTCTGCCTAAAATTTCTGTTTTTTTTTTTGTTTTTTTTTTTTGTGTGTGTGTGTGTGTGTGTGTGTGTGTGTGTGTGTGTGTGTGTGTGAGATAGAGACAAGACTGACTCCTTACTGTATTTTACAAAGGAATCTCCATCTTCCTTAAAAAAGGGAAAAAAAGCTATGCTATCCATGCTATTTAACTGCAAAAACTTAAACATACTTCAATTGCAAAATTTGCATACATTTCTTACTCTTTCTGAATGCACTTTCTTTCTGAGATTAGGCTCATTTACCATCTTTTTTATATACACACACACACACATATATTATGCTTGAGATAGCTTTGTTGTATAAACATGTTTTATTCACACAATGCAGTTGCAGCTGTGGTTAAGGTGGTCTTTGCATTTCCTCTTGAGTTTTGCATTTGGTGTGATTTCTGATTGCCTCAGGTGCTAATTAATGTATTTTTCACTACATGCTTTTAAGATAAGTAAGTGGCAATATCAAATTTTACAGCTGGGGATTTGGTGGCCCATTCAGGGTATGCGAAGTGTTCTATACAATCAGGCAACACAAACTCCAACAACACTGGGTAAGTGATTTAGAAGAACCACTTTTTTTCAGTTGGAAGGGTAAAACAATGACTCTAAAAACTAAACCTTAACTGTCACAAGCTGCAAAATGAAACCTATATTTAAATATCTTTTCTGAAGAATGAATATCTACTTTAGGAATGTAAAAGAATGCATTACTATGTTTTTTTCAATCTTGCTAAAAATCTATACTTTCAGGTCTTAGATGATGTCAACAACTGTCCACAGGCAAAGTAAAAAAGGGGTTATGTCTCTCCCAAGTGCATCACTGAAATACGCTGTTTGGAAGCAATCTTTTCAGGTCTCCAGGCCCCCTGGATCAGGACTATCGTCATACTAGATAAGGCCAGTGCGGCTCTGTCTATCAGAGCTCTGAAATCCTCCAAGGATGCTTCAGGGGGTAACCTGCTCCAGCACTGCATCACGCTCCTACTGAAACCTTTTCCCTCCTGATGTCCAGTCTGAACTTCCCAAGCTGCAACTTGTGGCCACTTCCCTGAGCAATATCATCTGCTGCAACTAAGATTATAACATTGTCATCTTGGCAACAAGCCTTCAGGTAGGGGTATGCTGCCATCAGATCACCGCTTTGCCTTCTCTTGACCAGAGCAAACAAACCCAGCTTCCTCAACCTCTCATCACATTTACGCCTTTGGCTCCAAACCAGCAGTCCTCCACTAGATCCCCTGCTCTTGTTTGTCTACTTCCCTCTTGAACTAAGAGGCCCAAAATGCAACACAGTATTCCAGGTGCAGCCTTCCCAGTTCAATGCAGAGGAGGAGAGTTACTCCTCTTGATCTGCAGTGTTCTTCATAACATAGCCTGGGAGAGGCAGTTTGCCTTGTCCATAGCAGGAATACATTGCTGGCTCAAGATCACCTTCATATCTTTTTCAGCAAGTTACTTCCCAGCCTGTATCAATACATGGAATTTTCCTTTCCCAGGTATAGAACTTGACCTTTTTCCTTGCAGAACTTCACAAGGTTTCTGTTGACCTAGCCCTTACGCTTCTCAAGGTCCCTCCTGAACTGAAGCTTTATTATTTTGCACATCATCTCCCTGCCTCACCTCAACTTAGTATCCACCATAAACTTGCTACTAGTGTGTTCTGCCTCATCTTCTGAGTCTCTGATGAAGACATTGAATGATATCAAACCCAGAAAACAGCTGCTGGGTACCTCACATCCTACTGGTAGTCAACCGGATGTGAAACAATCAAGTACTGCTTCTGAGTCTAGCCATTTTTCAATTTTTTCAATCCAGAAGTCCATACCTCCTCAGCTTGCGAATAGGAATACCATGAAAGATGGGCCACGCACTCCTAAAGTGAGAAGGACGCAATCCAAGACTGAAGACCACTAATATCTTATGTAGAGGAAAATTACAGCTGACTAGAAGAAAAAGAATGGTATCTGCTTTGCAAAAAGAACTACTGATTGATGACAAAGCAATTATATGCCTTTGAACCTTCTGAGAAAGGGATGTAATGTTTTGCAAGCAGTACACTTTACTTGCTCTGTATTCGCACTGAGAAAACTAACCTAAAGGCCTCAGGCTGCCCACTGTTCTTCCTGTTAGGGCCGAGATTCTAACGAACAGTCAATGCGTTTACAGTCACGGAAAAGAAAGCAGGAGTTACATTTAAATGTAAGTGGACAGATCATAAGGATGTGCAACACCGAATGCAAAGATACTCACACAAGGATACTATACTCGCAGATTTAGGTCAGCTTCTTCCTAAATCCTCAGCACAGCATATTTCTCTGTGCTATAGCAAAGGAAGTCTGTGAGGAGATTGTTAAGTACCTTAGCTCCCCATGTTAATTGGTCCATTATTTAACTGCAGGAACTTTTCTCCAAATCAAGCCAGCAGACACTCTGTAATACCCAGCCCATAATTCATCAAGCTCTTCATCTTTCAAGCCAAAATTTGTCCTTGAGCTCCCCACACAATGGGGCATGAGCCAAGGCCACAAGCTGGGCACCTACACAATCACTTTTTTATAAAAACGAAGTAGAAACTCTCATGTAACCTCCATACTGTGAAGAAGTTCGTAAACACATAATAAATTAAATACAGAGAAAAACAGTCATCAACGAGACCACAGTCCTGGACTCCAGTTTCCAAGAAGTGTATCCATCATACTGAAGTAAAGGGAGCTGTCATCTTACGCTTACTCTAGCAAGAGTTCACAAAGCATCTTTTATCTTAAAGAAAAACTATCATCTAGAAACAGTGTAATGAGATTCCAAGAGTGAATCAGATTCAATTTTTTTCTTCATGCAGGATGCCTCTCAGAAGGATGCAGAACACTAGATCATTTGCTAATCTGAGAATTATCTGTTTTTTAATTATTTTGACTTTCATCTGTGTTAATGTGTTACTGGAATTCAGATAAACATAGGAAATTTTAAAGATATTAAAGAGAGGGAACTCGGGGGAATGCAGGTAGAAAAAAGTATGTTTTTTGCAGTTATACTCACATTGAAAAGGTGATACAAGTTGATCCTGGCCCAGTCTCAGTGGTAATGAGCCCTCAGTAGATTGTTCTCCCGAAATCACTTTTTTTACTGGATAATATTTGGGTTTGATCACATATTCCTGTGTTTGGCCATGATGAAGATTCATCATCAGTGTTTGAGACGAAAGGGGTAGCATCCTGTTTTATGAAAAAACAGAAGACAAAGAATGATGTAAGAATTAAAAAGTTAGACTGGAAAACACTTGGTAAAAAACCAGACATTCATCTGTACTCCTAGATCTGAGAATAGGTTGTAAAACTTACTAGATTCAAACTAAGCCCCAGATTTTTTCATGTTTGGCATTCTCATTGCTGTGTCAGCTCAAGAGGCATCTGAGAAAGACTATGGGGATCTTATCACTTTCTTTCCAATTGAAGTATCCTATCACAGACAGTTCAGAAAACAGGGAGGGAGGAGAAAAAAACTCCTCAAAACTATGAACTGGAGCTCAATCTTGTTGGCACACAGAGCTTTCCAGTCTTGTAAGAGAAGCAGGAGTGTGCCTAAACCTCTGTTTCCCACAACTGACATTTTATACCTGGTATGGAAAATAGGACTTATGCCCAGTTGACTTTCCCCCTGTTCCCAGAACACCATTCCTTCCCAACCATACTCCTCTGACTATAATGCAGAACACTGCTACTCTTTCCCCTTTCCAATACTTGTTTTCCCTCTTTCATGAGAAGATTTGTCTCTGTTTCTCAGCTGCCCATTACATGTTGTCCATTTTTTCTTTGCCTGCACTACTCCAGATCTCTGACAAATGTCCCACAACCACACGGCTTCCTTTTACAGCAAAACTATTTCCTCCTCCTGTCAAACAAGATTATTTCTTCAAGCTCACAGACTCTCTCACCCACAGTCCCAGCTCCTTATTTGCACTGCTAGATTACTCCCTAAAACCTCAGCTTCTCACTGCACAAGCAAGATCATGCCAGCTCTCAGAGGAAACCTCTCCCTGCTTCCCACCCAAAGCATGGTAGTGGGAACCAATTCTTTACTGGCAATCAAACTGGCCTTCCCCACAGCTGAGGGACACACTAACAAACCCCATAGCACTACCCAGCAATGAATAGGGGAGAAAAATTATGTAGCAGCTAGCCACATGAAAGGAAAATGCAAGTTATCTGGGGGCCCTGGGCTGCAGCATCCCACTGCCTAGCTATAATTGCAAGTCTTCAAGAAATTATAGTATGATCCATACAGCTTTAAAGATATACGTTCCTCAAGCTGCTAATAGTACTACACTGTACTAATAGGACTACACTGTCCTTTGCCTAAAGAAGGCATAAAGAGTGGGGTGCTGTGAGCCTCTCCCACTTCTCAGCTGAGGCTCGGAAACAAGTAGAAATTAGGGTAGATTAGAGGGTATTTGCAACAGCCATCCTCAAAGAGCCATAGATCTATAGTGTAGATAACTGCTCTCAGAGTACAAGTGGTAAGCCCTATATCATAGGTGACTGCCTACTAGTACTTCCCCAGAGCAGTGGGCCTCAAGAATTCCAACTGAGCTCAGTCAAACAATGATTTTAGTATTGTCCTCCTACATCTGGAGTGTGGCCAAGCCCCTATCTCCAAAGCAAAGACCGATTCTTTAGTCTTGCTATCTGAGGATGCTTAGTAACTGCTGCAGATCTGTGGTTAGCGCAGACAACAGCATTTTGTCCTACACAGACTTTCTTGTTAATTTGAATCTACTGGAGAAAAGTACATTCATGAGAAATTCTATGACCCTTACACACAACAGAAAAAATAACTCCTCAGACTATCTCCCAAGCCAAATTTTTTTAATATAGTGCTTACATAGCCTCATTGTGTTTGGTTAAAGTTCTTTCCCCACATTAAGAGAAGATACTATACTTCCAGCATTGTCTTTAGGCTTCCTACATACCAGATCAAAGCCTTACCTCATATTCCCTGCAATTGCAATCTATATCCTAACTACCCTCAATGCAAATAACTACTGTGCCTCAAGGTCTGCCTGCCAACATTTTGGCAAAAAATCATTAGGCTGGCTTTTAAGTAACACAACAGCAAGCATTCAATCCAGTACACTCATGTATTTTGATATTATAACTTTCCTTGCTTCCCTCTGAGAAATATTTGTCTTATACAAGCTTTCTAAGGTGTTAAGACTCCTTTCAAAGGCTCACCAAATTACTTCATACACCAATCTACACCAGTTACCTTGTTTTCAGATTTTTACAAGTATCTGCTTCTTTCTTTGTAAGAAGCTTTTCAGATATTCCCAATGCCTCAAACTGAGACAAAAGTACATCAAGATAAATCCAAAAAGTCCAAATATTTTAGACACTGAGGTATAAAATCCTTTATAAAACTGCACTATATGTATATAAAAAAAAGTCAACTATCACATCAGCAGTCCTTTATTATCCCTGCTTAATACAGCTGCCATACCATCTATTTGTTAACTTTCCTTGCCAGGGCCTCTCTGCTCTGCAAACATAAAAGAGATAGGTTGCTCTCCGTTATTGATATAAAGAACAGTTTTGCTAACTCCTATTTCCCCCCCCCCCCCCCCCGAGACAATCCACTCAGAATATCTGCTTTTATCAGCACAGATTTTGTCTGCATGTCTCCATCAGACATCATTCTTCCTTGGCTCTTGGTGTTTTGGCATTTGCAGTATTTTAAGACTGGAAACTCTACTAAGAGGAACAACTCTCATTGCTGTTACATCAGCATGGCATAGCATACTCATATCTATTTGGTTATCACACCTTTCCTTTATACGTAAATCTGCATATAATTCTTTTACCCTTAAAAAAACCCAGAGAATTATAGCCCTTCTTAGTCAATAGGATGACTATTACATGCCATGATTACCAATTTCTTAGTAGAACATACACTACTGATGATATTAGATGTTGAGGAAAATTTATTTAACCAAGTACTAGAGATTTGCTTCAGAAACAAAATACTGCTTCTTTATTCCCTACCACCACCAATAAAGTCAAAAAACTTGATTCAGAAATGCTGTTGACACTGTCTCACAGGACATTCAGATCACCCAAGTTAGGTTCATATAGCTCTTATTCCCCTACCATCAAGCAGAAAGCTACCTGGAAACCATATTATGAGAGCGTGTGACTAGAGGGATGAGTTAAGTAACACCATGTCCACGTCAAATTCAGCATTCAAATACAGCACTGTGTGATCAGCCTGGCTGTTTAGGTTTGACTGCAGAAGAGACATCTTGAAGCAGGTTTGTCAGCTAGTGTTGTTCAGTATTTTTTTAATAGTGACTTGGCTAAAAGAACAGTGTGCACAGGTATTAAACAAGGAGAGAAACAGGAGAGGCTTCAGGGAAGTGGGAGGTCAGGCTCACAATTCAAAACAGACAAGTCGGATAAAAGTATCACCAAAAAAGCTTCAATCTGAGATAAAGCTGAAGACACTTCTTTCAGTATTGTTTACATAGCAGAGTAAATTTCTTTGAAGAATCCCTACATTCCTTCCCTCATATACTGATTTCTCTAAAAAATTGGTTTGAGGACATTCATTTCTGTACCTGTAGATTAAAGGACCTCTGCCAAATTCCCTCCTTGCACCTGAAAGCGATGTGTAAGCAGGCCATGATAACAAAAATCCATATTACAGCAATGGTTAAACAGGACTAGTTTAATAGCGTTATCTTCTTTGACCAGACACAGACAGACATTGTCCTTCAAGTGCCATTTGTTAAGGCTGTAACATGTTGTAAAGCATATTTTAATACACAGAGCAAAGTCTATACTAAAGACTGAAGAGGCTGAAAGTTTTAGCACCAAAATCTAAAACATTTGCATAATTCTTCCTTTGCAGTTATTATATTTTCTTCCTCCTTAATTAGCTAGTATTCAAGCAAAGAAATATAGGAGTAAGCTTTGTTTTACAAGAAAGAGTCATCTAACTTGGTAGTACATGGGCAAGCTGTAATCTTTTCTCTAGAAACTCCAGTTCTTTAAAGGAAACATGTTCACCTGAAGTATGAGTTGGTATTATTAGTTTCAACAGGGGGCTCAAGTCACCTGCTTTTGTATCACAAAGGTGTATGTTTGCTGCACAAAAATTGCAAGACAGAAGATGAAGCCAGGTTTGTAAAGTTAAGAGTTTTCTAGACCGTCGTTTTCTTGCACAATTTTCCCTCAAATTTGATCTTCTTGGAGTATAACTAGCTAGCTAGCTATAGGTAAATATAACCATCTTGAAAATATCAATAAAAATCAATAACTATCTTGAGTATGGGTGCGGGTAAAAGTACTCTAAGTATTAAAAGAAGCCCAGTATCACTTCATTGCTAGTGTGGATGTGAGCTAACTGGCAGGTTTTTGCCAGTCATCGGGAAAGCTCAACTAGTCTTGCTCATGAGAGAATTCCAGTAGGAGCTGATATGATCAAATGTCAAAAGATTTGAGATTCCTCTGTTCTGTTATCTTGATATTCAAATTTCCTTCAATATGACCTAGTTCTTAAAGAGTTTATAATCAAAACAGCATGGCATAGCATAACTGCTATACCACTTCTTCCACTAGAATCAAGGATACTGCTCTTCAACCGCATCCTGCTCCTAAGAGCACATAGCTCTGCTGTCTGTGGCTTGCGTACAAAAGCTACCAAGGATCCACATTTTTTCTTCCTGAACTAGTACAAAAGGGATCTGCTGCAGGACTTGTGAAGTGATGGTCCTTAGCAAGGCTAATATGGCTAAGTCTGAATAAGGTAGGGATAAGATGTGAATTCAGGTGGACCCAGTGCTACAATGAATGCTTTATTTTTTCCTTATGTAGATCCCTGTGAAAGAAAGCTTCAGAACTGTCCCTTTTAATTGATCTCAGAAGACAGAGAGCAGCATTTGCTGCCTCAGAGAGAAGGCAAATAATACATCAACGCTGAAAAACATTAATATACTTGGAATATAAAGGGCTACAAGCAAACATTTCAGGCCTAGACTGATAACAAGCATCACCCCAGTGCCTGTTACGTCTCTGGAAGAGACCGCAGCAGCTCTACTATGGTGCTTCTCCACTTCTCTGAAAAGCACAGTGGCTAGTGCTATCACTGTTGGTGCCAGGTTGCTAAACCACCCTCCCCCCAGGCTGGGAGCACAAATGCCTCTTCCCCTTTCAGCAGGGTAGCCTCTGCTAGTCCTGGAGATCTGCCTGAGTCCCTTGCAGGGAGTGCTGTATCCACAGTAGCATCACTCACGCCAGAGGCCCTGAGGCTAAGCAAAAGCCAAGCCTGTCATTAGACTCATATTGGTTTAACTGTCCCAGGGCAAACAGTTCAGGCAGAGTTTAAATCCTGTTTACAGCACACTAGGGTGGCAATGTTAGGCACTTTTCCTTGGGTGCCAAATGGACTGTTTCCATCTATTTCAATGGTTGGCATATACAAATAAGAGTAAAGTGACAGAAGGATTTTTTTCATAACGCTGGTCTAAGTTCAAGGCTGCTAGAATAGCTAGTCCTATCTTGCTATCACAGCTACCAAGAGACTATTAAGTGAAGAAATGAAGTGCACTGTCACTAACTCATGGACACTACACTTGTTATTAAGAGACAAATAGCTCTTATCTATTTATAACAACCATGACCAAAATTGAATGTATTTTATTGCTTCTCAACTTCAGCATGTTTGCTTATCTATCTATTACTGTGCATTTGAACAGTACACAACTCAGTAGAGCCCCTGGGCATTATTTGAATGCAAAATATTGAAGTACTGCTAATGCTCCCAGTAACAGAGGTTAAAGATAGGTAATTATTAAGTCTAACTTTTTATTTTTGCGTGAAACAACCAAGACTTAATAAGATTTTTGCATTACATAGGCTTACGTCTCTAAATTACGTGGTAGATCATAATTAGATTGTCTAAACTGACATTATCGCCAATGAACTTGACAAAAACTTTCCATAGCTGAAGTGCACACTAGGCAGACAAGCAGATGTCTAATTGGGTTTTCAACAAACAAACAGTCCTACAGCTCCTAATAAGGTTATAAGAGCACTTCAAAGGAAGAACAAACATCTGTATTATTAGCTAACTTCCATGCAGAAGAAAGTTCTCTTGTTTGATAAAAACAGACCAGGAATGCTATGTATCAGAGTAACTCTGGCAAGCAGAAATGAGAACAGCAACATTTGGCATGAAAAACACTGTCTAGACTAAATAAGCCAAGCCTGACTCAGGCTGCTTTCTTCATTTTATTTACTGTAAGTCTGATGCTCCCATCATTGGCTCCTAGCTACCAAAACTTACAGAAATCTCATTTGCTGGCACAGTCTTTTTATATAGACCTAGAAATTAATTCCTGCTCCTTCCCTACCACTCCTTAAATTCAGAATGAAGAGGCAAAAGAAGAAGAAAACTTTAGCATCTTATAAAAAATATGAGCTAATAAAGAAAATATGCAGGATTGTTTAAAAGGCTCGAAAACAAAACTAAAACTCCTCTCATCCCCATAAATTATTAAAATTCAACTGCTAGTTCTGCCCGACCTTTGCCACTGTTTGCTCCTTAAATTGCTTCTGTTTTTTGTTTTTTTTTTTTTTTTTTTTTTTTAAGATACACAAAAAGTTTAACTTCCCAGCTGATGAACACAGGAGATTTCTTGAAAGCCCCTTACATTATCATTCTCAGCATTAATCAAGAATGGCCTGTTTCACAATGTTCTACCAGTCACAAGAGTTCAAACAGAAGAAGCATTCAAACTGTTCTTTCTTCTCCTCACCATCACAAAATGAGTTTTGTGCAGAATTTTTATGTATACAGATATGCATTTTAATGTATAATTAAAATCCTGTCTCTGAAATATGGCATAAGCATTGCACAACTGATACAGAGACCTACCTACCCTTGAGTAACTAAAGTTACATTAGTAATATCATTAGAAAATGCCCTTAGCTTTATATAATTCTATAATATAAATTATTCTACATATATCACATAATACATACTATATAGTGTGTGTGTGTGTGAAGTATATAATATAAAGCTACCTTAGCTTTATATATTTGTAACTATGTTTTTTTCCAGTATAAATCTTGGAAAGATCATGGTTTGGTTACAACTAAGAATGCTTTTAAGTTTTTTATTTTTACTTTTTTAATCCTTTAATCAAAGGATTAAGATGTTAATTAGTCCATATGCAAGACCATATTTGATGTAAAGGAAATGATACTATGAAGTTTAATAAAGATATTTAACTACATGACAACAAAAAGCTGTTAACAGGAAATCACTACATGACAACAAAAAGCTGTTAACAGGAAATCACAACTGTTTTAGAATTAAGTTCCTTACTATAAAACATTAACTTCTGTCCCTAACTACCAATTACACAAGATAGACCCAACTTAAGTAAATATAATTTCAGTGATAACATCCTTGTTGAAGGCAATTTTAGGGATTATCTACACTTAAGCATCTCCTAACAAAGCTGGACCTGTAGCTTTATTTGCAAACTCAACTGTGTTGCAATTTATACTAGGTTTGCCAGCATAAACTGATTTAACAGCTAGAGCAAAGCTCTATGAACTTGTGTTTTCAAACTAAGCCCAACTACGACTCCATCAATTTTCTACATGTAATATAATAAATTTAAATTTGGTAGATTGTGAACATTCTTTCAGATTTCTGAAGAGTACAAGAGTACTGAGTTTTCCCAGAATCATTAGCAATGATTCATTTCCTAGATCTCAAAAGGAGAAAAAGGCCTTAAGGCAAAAGAAATGCATCTGTTGGCTGAATATTCAGATAGGAAATAAGAATACATATGCGCATTCATGTAGTCCAGAAGAAACAGCACTTGTTGCAAACAAGAAATGCAGACAAGCATTTCTCATATAGTAAGAGCATTCAAGGACTCAGTTTGGAGAACAATCCTTCTGAAAAGGCATTAAATTATATAAATGGTAATTACATCAGTGAGGAAAAGGAAAGCTTGCCTGCTAAATATTTTCATCACGATGAGCACTGAAAGTCTGCCTTTTCTCCTTCTTCCAAAGTGCCATCAAGATATAACACACAAATCTAGAAAATCTTCATAGAGCATTAGGTCTTAACAATTTTCAATATAAAGCAACAGCTAATGAAACAGTATGTCTGAATTCCAATATCAAACAACTACACACAAGAAACAGCCATGAGTATGTAACAACAATTTGCAAATTCCTCTCTTCCTCATGCAGCAAAACGGACAATTAAGAGTTACAAACAATTCGTTACTTTATGCATAGTGTCACCAGTATTTAACCAACAAAACTCTTTATGGTTCCAAATAAATCAATTAGACATCCAGATTACTTTTTACAGGTTCTCAGTCATATATACATATTACATATATAAGTATATACACACACATTCATCATACTAGACATCTCTTAACAGCAAAGGAAGAAGAAAAATGTCTTGGTGTTTCGTTAACTTGTTCTTTTCTTCCTTGACATTAAGTTTGATAATACCACATTCATGTGAGACGTTTTCTCGGTGCCTTTTGGAAATCAAGGAAATCACTCACTAATAACTCAGTTCTAAATGTCTTTCTGCCAATGTGACAGATATTTGCATTAAAAATCTGACCTTCAGGCACATTATGTTACAATAATGATTCAAAATGAAATCTGTCAGTTAATGGCAACCTAACTTAATGATAAAGATCATGAGAGTTTCTTTACTAGCAGCTCAATATAAAATCTTCAGTAAAACAAATGTGTGATTTCTGTTCCCTGTTCCACATTATACTTTCCATGCAAAAATTGCTTTTGTTTTCATAGTCCTAGTGGCACGTTACTGAATATTACGTTGACACAGTGTGTGTGATAAAAAAAAAAAAAAAATACTCTGATAAAGACACCAGTGATGATCTCTAACCTGTCTACCCATGGGACATAATTGGTGTTAGGAAAGTCTGCTGAAATGGCTATTAAAAAGAGAGATATGAACTCTACTGGTGGATGCTACATGAAAAAGGCAATTAGCACAGCTGCTGCCAAGGAAAAACATGTATCACTAATTACTCAAATTCTCAAGCATGTTAAACAAAACAGCACACAAAGAATCCAGTTAGTTGACATAATTTATGTGAAACTCCAAAAGGCTTTGAAAAATTATCTTACAAGAGACTATTAAGAATGCCCAAATTGTAAAACAGCATCACAAGTTTAAAATCAGCAAGAAGATGGAATACAGAACAGAAATATGTTTTCTTTTCTTGGATACAAGTTTATTATGGGATGTACTTTTGGTGTCTACCAGCACATATATGGTTTGTTAATGCCCTATTTGAGTTAAATAAGTAATTAACTTAGAAGTATATGGAATTGTTTTACAGTAGTTCAGAAACTCCCAAATCTAATTTAAGTCTTCAAGACTAGGAAGCATATATCTCTACAAGAAGAGTTTATTCTGAGACTACACTTTGGGCTTGTCTGAATTTAGCAGAAATCTATTATTTAGAAATGTAGTAACTACATAAAAGTAAATAAACCAGTAAAGAATCTAAAAACTTGGTCTACCTTTGAGATTCTAAGATTATGGAAAAAAAATAACAATACTAAAATGAGCAAGTAATCACACCAAAAAGTTTTTAGTGCAGGTACAGACAGGTTAGGAAAAATGTTGTTTTGTCACCACAGCTCATTATCTTTAAGAAACCGTTTTAAGAGTGTGATCTTCCTGGCCTAAGTATAGCCCTTCAGAAGGGGTCAGGAAAATGGAATACGCCCTAGGTTTATAACCTGTTTATAAGTTACACATACATACAAATAGGAAAACACACAAAAGACAAGACCATTAACAATGGCAAGACAGGAAGAGTAAGGAACTGAGCTAGGCGTAGGGACTGTAGATGAAACTGAGCACTGATAAGCAAGACAATGTGCATCTCAGACAAGCTGAGCTTGTCACGCACATTACTGATGTCTACTTTAACCACAACTACCCAAGCAAGAGACTCTAGCATCAAGATATGGAGCCTGCTGAAAATTTCCCATGTGCAATATTGGATTAAAAGATAAAAGTCCAAGCACTATTGTGTGTAAAGAGCAGAAAGAAAATAGAAAGGAAGGATTTTAAAGGCACGCATACCGATAAAGCTAAAACAGACCTCAAGTAGTAACTGGACACAGGAAACCTAGATTTTAACCATTCTGTTTCTAGAAAAAAATCCTTTAGAAATTGTATAATGGAAACATAGAAAGTAACTCTTAATTCAAAATATATGCAATAAATTCCAAGACTAAAACAGAAATACTTTTTCCACATACCGCAGAATCTATTCATGGAAATAACTATCTCAAGATAGCAAAATTGTGTTTGCTTCTGAGGATGCAAATTGATGAGCATCTAGAATTCTAAAACAAGATGATCACAATAAAAACAGAAGTTCTTGTGCTTAAGGATATGCATTTCTACATAACAAATACAAACGAGCCTTAATTTTCTCCTTGTAAGGATGTACTAACAAATGTTCAAGTCAGAGCAGTTTATCCCTCTGTAATACACACTGGTTTCGTATGTAAGCAACTAATAGCAATTGTATATTGACATTCACTTTCCCCAACTACTACATACAAAGCTGACATGTGCTTATTATACGAGAATAAAGGATGTCTTGATGTGTTTGAATGGCGGATGTAATTGTGGGACAATCAACTATATCTATGAAGGCTTTCAAAATGATTCGACACAAAAATCATTAAAAAATGCACAGTATTTTATAACAGAAATTAGAATTAGAAAATTTCAATATTAAATCCAGATTCCAACTTTAGTACATGTGTATTTCAGCAAAGGCTCTTTTTGGTATAACAGATCAGCATAAATCATTGCACAGAAGGTCCCCAACTATTCAAGACAGCCACCTCCTTAAACACTCTTTTTTGCATGCATCTCACTCCACTTTGGAAGATACTCTAAAACAAAGACTAGACAAAAGCAACCTTTCTACAATTCCACTGAGAAAGAAGATGCAAGAAGATCTGATAGACTGTACCGGCTAGTGTAGGCATCACCATACGAAGAGATTGTTCTTCCTGAATTACACCATAGAAATTAGCAATCCTAAAGGTGGAGATTCAGGCTGAAAAGCAAAACCAAAAACTTTATCCTAGTTCTCATGTGATGCAACAACATGTTCCCTGACACCATTGGGAAGAATGAAAGTTGTTGAGTTGTAGCCCTGATGGTATAAAGATAAAAAAAAGAGAAAAACCTTTGGAGATGGAAGCAACACTTTTATTAGTCCAAGAACACTTAACATCTGTGCTCTCAAAAGTACTACTACTGAACAACCCACACTCTATTTTTCCCTACCACAAAACTGAGTAACTGTTAAGAACTGTCTTTTGTTTAAACTCCTCACAAAACTGGAATGTTTCTCTTCGAAGGCAGAGTCCAGGGAAGGGGAATAACAGCAAACATTTATACATACTGGATGTCTAATGTTGGGGGCCAGAGGTTCCCAAAGCATTGCAACATATATCTACAAATACTTTGAGCATAAAATCACACAAATACATTTCCTATGCAATTCAGCTAGTACACTTGTGAAGAATCAAAGTACAAAAAAAAACTCCAAAAGTTATTAGTGACCTTTAGCTACTTCTTGAAATTCAGCCATATAACTTTTTGTTCATTAAAAGAGCATGCATACAGTGTGATTTCACTATGGTCTCATTATCATGGATTTTCAGATGAGTAACAATTGGGGAAATTGTGCATTCGAGCCTACCTGGTACTATAGCTTACAAAGACAAATAAGAGGTAACTCTAATCCTGTTTTTGTTGCTACAAGACCCTGCTATAAAAGGGTCTCTTTAACAGAGTTAAAGAACTCTGCTAAAGTTAACAGAACTAATAAAGCTTGTCTTCAGGGTCACGACCTGGGAAATTCCTCTGCAGAAAGAGCCTTGACAAAGAACTTAAATGACCATGCCTCATTTATATTTCCAGAAAAGATACCGCAACAAATAATTAAAATCCATCAAAACATTATTATCAGCTCATCTAATGGAGAACAGATATAGCCCAATTTACCTACAGGACTAATCCTTTTAAGGCTTAACAGGAGCAACACTTTTTGAGCATCTTTCTCAGTTCAGAATCCCAGGATTGAAGATGCTCAATATATACCTTTTAACTTCAGTTATTAAAGGAAGAAAAAATAAGTTCAGCACCTTTTGGAAAAGACCAACATTAACTATCAACACACACTGACTACTACAACAGTTAACAACAACAACAACAAACACTAAAACCACCTGCATTCAAAGAACCTAAATCTAAAAAACAGGCTGTTATTTCTCACCTTAACTTAATGCTGCTTAACTTCATACTACCAAAAAACTTGTTGCTTAAAAATTGACAGTTAAATAAAAAAACTTTCAGAAAGCAAACCCACATAATGCTGTATTTCTGAGACAGTTGCATGATTTTCAGCAAAAATTACAGGGATAAAGAGGACTACAGGTTTCAAGTGATTAGGGACTCAATGACCCACTGCTAATGAGCTCAATAAATGCTGTAATTAACATTGTAACAGTACCTTGTCACTATTCCTAAAATAATTAGGTAGAAGGTAAGCTTCTCTAGTGCCCTGAAGTCAATGATGGAAGCTAAACTGCTTCAAATCTTAATTTTACTATTAATCTTCTTTTACTAAGACATACAGTTTACTCTAGAAGTTAGCAAAAACAAATTCGAATATCTTGCATTTTTCGTCATCTCTATTTCTGTATCCGAAAAACAATGACCTACACTACAATTTAACAGAATACTGCAAAATATTTAGCAGAGAAAGATTTTCAGAGTATGTGGTGCTCTATACAAACAGAAAAAAATACTGGAAAGGCTAAGCTGGTTTTAGTATGAACTGTCACCTACACACTTACTAGCATGAAATTCTGACTCCACTGAAGTCAACAGCAGCACTCATTTATTTCATTGCTGGCCGTGATTTCATCTCAGGACTTTAGCTACTTGTCAAACACAACTTTGCACCATAAAACCTGTAGACACTACACTCAGCTCCTTTTACCCTGCCTCTGAATGCCAGAGTAGAGATTCCACATGGTTCCGAATTCTAGCTCCTGAAACACACATTCGTCACTCCGGAATGCAAAGAAATGCAAACAAACTTAAAAGAACACTGTATCCCTGACTTCAGCCCATGATCAACACAGGGATAAAGTATGTGAAAGAGATCTAATTCCTTATTACAAAAATAGGTCCAACTGCAGTTCAATTCAGCTTGCAAGAAAGCAGCTATGAAGAATTTCCGACATATGCCTGAACCAACAATGTCTGGAAGAACTTGGATCTGCTACTCCAAACCACTTTGCCTACTGAAAAAAAAGAAAAAGAAAAAGAAAAAAGAAAAAAAAAAGTACTGTGACCAGAAGCCCAGACTGCATTCCAGAGGTCTAGGAATAGCTAGTTTTCTTATTTGCAGTACGTAAATTTAAAGTCTAAGATGCATTCCTCTGGTTTTTAAGGATGTCTCCAATTTCTCCTCAAAAATTCACTTTGCTTCTCTTTCGCTACTTAAAAATTTTGCTTTCTCTAGGACTACAAGCTTAGTTACAGCAAATATTTTTCAGAGTGAATTTTGAAAAAACATGCAGTCATCTTTCTGATACTGTCATGGCCATTGGTTTTGGTTTACAGGGCTTATTTCTTCATATTTTTTATGAAGCTGAAGTTTGTGATTTACAGATTTGAGCAATACAGCAGAACAGCAGCAAACCACACTTCATGCTATATCTTTTTTTTTGTTGCATAAGGGACTTCTTTTAAATGTAAGCTGGATACTGTCATTCAAACAAGTCTAAACTATAAAAGGAGAGGTTATAAGGTGTTTGAAATTACATCCTTAGGGCTTCAATTTAGAAGTTTCTCTTCAAATTCTTTTGATTTACGTGCTTCATTATGGAAATGTCTGCTAGAGTTCTCTTTCTCTTCCTTGTTAATGACTTCAAAGAAATACATGCTTGAACTCCTAAACATATTAAACTAATTTAAATTATCTTAAAACACTCAGTGACTGCTCAGCAAACCAGAAAAAGCAGACCGTGCTTCAGAAAATAACCTACTATCTAGTTAGCAAACTGCACACAATCAATTTAAACATAAACACATTTAACAATAGAGTATCATCAATACATATAATTTGAGTTTGCTAGAGATTGTTAAAGCACTGGAGTTACATAGGAGCATGAAACTAAAATTAAAAAAAAAAAGTAAAATCTAGTACCTTTTTTTAAAAAAAAAAGTTATTGTCACATCAGGCACATTATTTATGCTCTTATATTTGTAGGAGAGGGGAGGAAGTAAACATTTATGCACCTTCCACAATGACACAATTCAGATGTGTAATCCAAATCTGTAACCTAAACAATTTATGGTATTATTTTAATTAGCAGATGATAAATCTAGGTTTGTTAGTTTAATGAAAAGTGAAATGTAAATACAGCATCTCCCCGTATAACTGATGAGTTCTCTTACAGAATACTTGAAAATTAAAAACAAATTTCAAACTGCTGTTGCTTTAAATAAAAATAAATTATATACAGATCTGAAAAAACACCCTTAATGTAGCTATCTTTCCAACTGTAAGTGAAGAAAGACAATTTTAATCTGTTTCTTAGAATCCTATCTTAATTATAAACCAAATCAAAATCCTTATTTTCAAATCAAGTATCACTGAGCTTTGGGAAACTGGCATTCCTAACAAATAGACCTTTTTGCAGTTTGTGTTAAGCCCCCGACCCGAGCAGCCTGTAGAATCTGTGCAGTTTGCCATTCTACATGAAGCAAAACAATCTTTGCCTTAATAAATCTGTAAAGAAGTTGCAAATATAAGGATACAGCTGTAAAACTGGCAACACCAGACATTTCCAGTTGACTTGGCTATCTCGAATCATGATGATGTTGATCACATTCTTCCCATTTCAAGCACCGGAACACTCCTGCAGTTACCTAGTATTTTCTGACACTTACTGAGTCCCTTGGCAGGGCTCGTGACTTTGTGCCATTTTTTTTTTTAGGAATTCTGGCCACAAATACTGTGGGTACCTACCATAACACACAGGGCAATGATGGACAGGCATGGCTGTTTGGAACCCCTGAGTTTCTGTGGTCACTTAACATAGTTCTTCTGAATAAAAGATAAAAAATATAGTAGTCAATGATCAGGTCCTCCTCTTTATATGCCACTTTGGACTTAGCTTGCTCAAATTCCTCAGTCTTCTTGCTAGATCCACATTTCACATGATCACATACAACAAACAGTGATGAGTAAACACCGTAGGATTCCCTATGCTCCCCCATAGACCAAAGGTCTGTGTGATGTAGGCCTTGGTTCTGCTCTGTTTTGGGTAACCAGAGGATACAAAATTTCAATAATCTCTCCCTGGCACTTGCAGGTCAGCCAATATTCCTTCTAGAGACAGATTCCCACCATTTTGAGGAAAATTGTTCTACTGTCCATAAATACTTTCTAAACACGTAGCCTGCCTTGCAAGGGTAAGTTGGATTTACCTTTCCAAGGTAAAGTTGGACTGCTGTAACAATCAACTTCCCTTTTATTTTAGCCAGCAAATTCCTCACACAAAACAGAGTAGCCTTAGCTCATGACACATTATATGTGTATGTACACATACACATATATATCAACATCATATATCACATCACATCTGACATGACACTATGGAAAAACTTGAAAGCCAACTTCAAAAAATGCTAGAAAGTATACTCCCTTCCCTTCATTTTTGCCACTGAGCACGGGCATGAAAACACTGCTGTCCCAGAGATAAGCACAGATGAAAGACACTAAGTGTGGGGAGAAGCCTCTATTTCATCCCATGCCTCTGCCTGCAGGCAACATTATGTTCATGTTATAAGCACTACTTCCTCTTTTTTTTTCCCTCATGGTGGGATCCTAATCTTTGTCTCACTGTGTGATAGATCCCATCAGCTGAACCTCTTAAGTGTAGCATGATACTGCTAGGTCTGGCTTTCTCAGCTTGCAACTCACACAGCTGTGTCCAAAGAGCATTAACACTCAGAAGAAGTGAAAGAGATAGAAAGAGAGATGACAGAGGTTTTCCTTCTTTCTCCTTCTCTCTGCTTCGTTTTCCTTGAAAGCACAGGATACTTTCATCAAATCTAGTTGATAGTTTGTAACACTCAAGATAGTCATTATGGCCTTTACAACCAAGGAATATGAAAACAGATTTCACATATGCCTGGTTTATGCATGGAATTCTTAAAAAAATAAAATAAAAAAAATAAAGATTATAAAGTTGTGAAGGAGGCTCAATACTTGCTCTTTTCTTTCCTCATTTGTGTCTCTGAAAGAGGAACAAATCCTGAGAAAAAAGCTGAATGCCACAGCTTCCACGAGTGTACACGCCAGGTTTCCCCACACGTTCTGCTCTGCTAAAGCCGCGGTCACTCTATCACGAGGCTATCCGGTGAGCCCAAGGCTTCCTTTGCCCTATTTGCTGTGGGGATTGCCTCGGTATGCCCACCATTACCACGCAGCGCAGAGAACTTTGCTTGCTGAGGCAGGGGACAGGAAAGAGCAACCGTGCAAGAACTAATAGACTTCCTTGTCAGAGTTCCCAAGATGGTACACCTTTGCAAACACAGTTTCTCCTAGTGGGATGATGACCCATATGCCTGATGATTTCTTTCCCAGTATACTAGGCACACAGCTCACTCAGGAACCAGGGTCTGAAATTTTGTCAGTCAGCCAGCCACTCAGCCTGGTTGCCAGACTACACTGTGTTTGCAACCAAGGGCCTACAAGAGGTCTGTATTTTCCATGGGCAGCTGATAACAGCTTTACACAACAGCACTGCAAGCACCACAAGGCCTCTGCTTATACTTCTGAACGAGTTCTGAGATCACATCAAGAATCTCAGTTGTCATCCACTTGGGAGGGGGGCTGGAGGAGTTACATACCACGAGTGGCACACATGGACGTGGCTTGCCTGAGCCCAGCCCTGCTCAGCAGGATGACTGCACTGATATTATTAGCAGAGGATGATCTGCTATCTTAAACTTCACAAGTGAGAGAATGAATGGCCACAAGCACATACGAGGAAAACAAAAAACAAACAAACAAAAAAAATCCACATGTGTAGGAGCCACAGGATTCCTACATTACAGTCCTAGGATGGTCCTGAGCAGTATTGTCCAGCAGGTCTTTTATAATGCTTCCAGTCTGCTGCTGCTTAGCTTATAAAGAGCTTTCTCTCATGAACAGACTTCTGCATCCTTTTAAGGAAAGAGGCTTGTTTTCACAGTTAAAACAATCTAGTTACACCAAAATACCACTTCTTGCACATACTTGTTCTGAAAGAACAGCTTTTTCATAGTTCAGCTTAACTCTTGATGCAACAAAAATGCAATTAACACTGTTGAGAACAAACAACTCAAGTGTCTTCACTGAAGAAAAAAATTGACAAGATTCTGAAAAAAATCACCCAATTTCAGAAGTGTTGGACACCCAGTAATTTCCCACTACAATTTAAATGAATCAGCTGAATGTCAAGCACATTTGGACTTCTAAAAAGTGCCTTTTAAAAGATGTTTTGCATTTTTTTTGTTCTGTAGCTTACTGTACATAAGACTCTGAAGAATATTCCAAGTGCTTAGTATGAATGCATTAATTGTTAAATAATGTATAATGAATATGAAAACATATAATGAAATAGAAAAGTATCTTAAAACAACATATAACAGTTTAAAAGTCAGGTTGAAGTTTCAGCTGTAACTACTTTTCCTCCCTAATGATCATTTGATTTCTTAACTATGGCTTCCACAAACACCAGTATTTTTGTATGAATCAAACTAATCTATATGCAAACTCTGATTTTTTTTTTTTAATTTAGGCTTGATCTCTAAATCAATTTGAAATAAAAAACGTGACAATAAATATACTGTGCAACAATTGCACCAGATTTAAACTCTACAGAGAGCTATTCTTTTGGTAACATAAGAGCGATGGATGGAAGAGAAACAGGAAGGAATACAAAAGCCAAGAGCTGACACTTGAACTTTATCATGCAGACACACTTTATTTCTTCAATTCTACATAACAAGTTCTGGAAGAATTAAAATGGTATTTTTGGGAGAACACCACTGAAATATGTAGCTTAATCTGAAACTAATCATTCACCTGAGTTATGTAACTACGGTGAAAACCAGCTATGACTCCCCATAACCTACTGCATGCATTTACAAGTACAGCTGAAAAAAACAGTTCTGAAAGCTTGTACTAAACATGCAAAAGGCCAAACATGCAAAAGGCCGTAAGAGCAAGTATTTTATAGCAAGCACTGTCATGTTAAGAAGAAAAGTGTTTTAACAACTTGTGTGTTCAATACAAGCAGAAAAGTTTTGCAAATATTTTCAATTACTACAGCTGCATTATGCTTTGTGTACCAGCAAGATGTTTAATCAGAATATAAATTACTATTGATATGAGTCATTGGTGTTTCACAACTTTATGAATACTATCAAGACCAGCAAATTTATCAATGCCATACCAAGAGTTGCAATTCATGAAGCACCTTGACAACTACTATGTACAGAGCCTCATAATCTACCTTTCTCAGCATCAAAAAGGAACTGTGATTTTTGAGCTGTACTTGTGTTAAGAAAAACTTTTAACAGGCATTCCCAAAGAATTTTGCATTTACAGCACTGCAGCCATCACAGACTGAATAGAAAGAAGTTTGTGGCAACCATTAGTTTTTACTGTCTCTTCAGTTTTATTCTTTTAGGCTGGAGAAATCTAGCCCCCCCCCTCTTTTTTTCTTTATTAAGAGAAAGTAACAGAACATTCAAGTATTTATTTTATATGTCAAGATCTAATGACAATGTGTAACTTTCTGTCTTATAGATGCACTGTCTACAGCATAACCTAACCAACTAAAAACTATGCCTACAAAGTTTTGTATCTCTAAGCCCAGGTACACAAATCTTGTAGCGTTCTGAACATATTTTATAACATTTCCTGAGAAGAGGCTTTCAGCTTAAAAGATTCAAGCCGAAACTTGGCACACTTGGTCTTGTTTCAAGAAGGAAACTTTCTTTTGCCAAACTTGAGAAGGAGTGGTTTTTAACATTTCCAATTTGGAAGTTAAAAAAAGATTCTTTTTATGATCAAATAACTTGACAAAAAGCATCCAAACAAACAAAAACCCAACTGCTTCATGTTTTAAAACTCTCTCATACCTTAATGAGGATAAATCATTTTGCTTAAAGACAATTAAATTAATTGAAAATGTGGTATAGTGCACATGAAGCATGACATTTTAAAGAAGGGAGCATAGCCAATGAAAGCAAAGAGTGCTCCTTTTAAATTGAGAACCATCAGCTTGTTTCCATGGCTACATTTTAAACAATTGTAAGCTCAAGGCTGTTTCTTAGAACAACCTTGTTTACTATGAACAACATTAAAACCGCTATTCTAAGGAAAAACTACTTGGAAGCATTTACAAACAAGAACAGCAACTAGCAGTGGCTGCTATTTTAAACTTTTTAAAATGACAAATATGTACTGTATTACCTGCTGTTTGTTCACATTTTAATATTTACCTTTTTCAGAACATTATTACTACTATTGCTCCGTACAGAGCAACCCAGGTGTTGTGAATATCTATGTCTCAGTTAGCTTGTACTTACCTGACCACACTTTATCATACCCTTGGATAGAGTTACCTCTCTCAGTACAGAAGCCATACAGTATTTACACAGTTACCCAGTTTTCCTTCATATTCTACAAGAGAATCCAGTAGACCCCTATGACTTCTCTAAGAGGAGCTTTGCCATAAAACTTGCATACATTGGAGGAAAAACAGTATTTACAACAGTAGACCCAGTTCTTCCCTCACATTTGGGTGAAGGACTCCATATGCAGCCACAGGTGATAATTATTAAGAGCACTCCAGCTCCACAGCATTTGAGGTGGCAAATGTCAATGTTCATCCTAAACAGCTCTCCAAATAAATATAAGTGCCTGAAAGTAAAATGGTAGGAAGACTATAAAAAAGTATGCATGTCCCCTTTCTCTATAATGTTGATCAGCCTAAGCAGTAGGAAGGAAAACTTACTCCCCAACAAAATGACAAACCAGTTAGAGAAAGCGAAAGCTAGAAAGAGCACTTGTCTCTTCCTTCTCCAATGGGAGCCTGAGAAGGAGGTGAAATACCATCTTTCCAAAACAGATTATTACAGGAAGTGCTGACAGACTGACTACTCTGGGCTTAGCCCCAAATGATCTCCTTTTGGGAACCCTGCACACAATTAGTATTTCCCCTCTTTGCTGTTTTAATAATAGCAGGATTTGGCAATGAATGGGAATAAAGGGATAAATCACTGAATTATACACCTCTTTTTCCTTCTGCAACTCATTCTCTTCAGTCTTCATTGCCTGAATTCCCATTAGAAATGTACTGAGTGCACAGCTGTGGGTTCCATCTCTTTCTAATCTTACTTCTAGAGGCAGATCAAAAGACAACCCGATTTTGAAATTCACTGGATTCCTAAATAGTCCACACACAAAAAAATATATATCTATATAAATATAGCCCTCTAGGGTGTAGCAGAAGGGAAATACTTCAGGCTGCAAAACATATCTGCAATGAAAAGCCTTTGCAATAGTGAAAAAGGCAGGCAGTTGGCTTCTTGTTAACATGTGTGCAACAGCTGGAATTCCCAAACAGACATTATATAACAACAACAAAAGCTGTTCAAAACAGTAAGAAGGCACAGCTGGGACTGTGGTGACCAGCAGTTGTCCTC
Source organism: Rhea pennata (assembly GCF_028389875.1). Lineage (NCBI taxonomy): Eukaryota > Metazoa > Chordata > Aves > Rheiformes > Rheidae > Rhea > Rhea pennata. The sequence goes on from NC_084665.1 coordinate 37,164,324, forward strand.
TACTTTAGAGCTTCAAGGTTCTAGTGCAGGAAGCAAGAGAGACCTCAGAGCAGTTGCAGTGATACAGAATCATCCAAAAGATGAAAGACAGACAGACAGACAACCACACATAGCAATTATTAATCAATTTGATAGTGGTATCAATTCTACAATCATCTACTTCCACCATGCCAAATCTAGAACAGAATCCATACCAGAAGTCATCAAGATCAGAGCATTTATCAATTGTACAAGATTTACATTTGATCACTACATGTTGAAGTGTATGAAGGCTTTAAAAATAATGAAATGGTCTAGGAAATCAGCACTCAGTGCAAAACCCATATAGAGAAAGGTAAGTAATCCTACCTTTGAGTGTTGCAGCTTGTGCGAGGACAAAAAGTACTTGAAGCTAAAAGGATTCTAGACTCAGACACTGCTGTTCAGAGGTGATGGCTGAAGCGGCAAATGAGAGCACATTTGCCTCATCTCAAACTCAGAACTTTTTGCCTAACAGTATGCAAAAACAAGGAGCCAGAGAAGTTGACAATTTTCAGTGCATGGCTCAGAAAATGGTATAGACATAGTGGACTTAGAATTTTTCTGAAACTGGAATTGAGAAAGCTTTACAAAGGAGAGAGACTTCATTTAAAGCTTAATGGAACCAGCTTGATGGCACTTATCATGAAGCTCCTAAGAGAATTTTTAAACTGAAGACTGGGAAAGAAAGCATACAGTTCTGAATGATGCAGCTACCCATTGAGTGAAGTCAGTGTTTTCAAGCAAGGCACAAAGCTGAAGCTGGACAGGTAACAGTGAGGAAGATACAGAACAAATAGAATGCTTTACAAATAAGTGTAGAACAGGAAACCAAATCAGAGAAGTACACATACTTCTACATGAAACATTAAAAGTTCAAGAAGTGGAATGGAGAAACTAGAATGTCCAGCTTTATATAAGCGTATTAGAAACTTGGGAAAGGAAGGCAATGGTAGGGGGAGGGAGGAAGAGAGGAAACAATGGAATATCCTGGATATGAAAAAGACGGGATAGACCATCTGTGGAGGAGTGATGCTACTTCTCAAAGACTAGTGTCTCAAATTATATCAGCAAACTAACCATATCAATCGCTAACACAGGATCTCTGTGGACTATAATTTCCACCTGAAGTACAAGAAACACAGCATTAAGACTATAATATCAGCCACATAACAATGGTGACAGCTATCATTTCACTGAAGCTACAATGATAGTAAGTGATAAGAATAGGGAACTTCCATTACCCTCAAGGGTAGTGGAAATAGAGGCACAATAGTAAAATTAAATTTTTACATGCAATTAACAACATTTTCACAGATCAGATAGCCAGTGAACCCAGAAGAAGAAAATAAAATCTCAGTTTGGCCTAACCTGTTTATAGGATCTGATTCAAATGCTACCACTGAAGAGATGCTGCAACAGTGAACACAAAATGATTAGGGTTAACATCCTTGAAGTAGGAACAAAAGTCAGAAGATTCACTGTAGCAGCTCACAATTTCAGAAAAGAAGAAAAACATAAAAGGGAAGGCTAGTTAAAAAAAAAAATGTTAATGAGTGGAAAGCCTGCTCAAAACTCTGTAGAATCAATAAGCAACACTAATATTAAAGGAGCACACACAGAAGATAAGACCAAAGAAGAAAATCTCAGTTAATTCTTCCCATCCATGTTCATCAAGAAGGAACTTAGAATTCTAGGCTAGACCCTTTCTTCAACGGGAACTTGCAGAATCCGTTTCATATTGAAGCACAGATAGAAAACGTCACACAACAAAGACAGTCAACACTAAGACATTAGAACAGATAATTTTAATCCGGAAGTTCTACATGTTGAGCAAGATTCTGTCTGCATACTATGTAGTACTCTAGGTACAAGAGAAACTAATATAAAAAGATACAGTAATTTTCATCCATTGTGTAAAAAGGGGCATTGCACAGGTTTTATTTGCCTTACCATTGATGTGGGACATGTTTTTGTTACCATTTCTACAATCCATACACAGAGGCTGGAGAGGTGCTCTGTGAATCAGTGAGATCTTGAAGACTGATACAAATCTTTTACTCAAGCTGTCTCATCTCTGATTGTCATGAAGGCTGTCTGTACTGGCCTCCTAATTCAGCTGAGTCACAGCTGAATGACAGAGGAGGGGAAAGACATTTGATGGACCCTTCTGCCACACTATAGATAATATAAATGCTGCAAACTGCAACAGTAGACAGCAATTTCCCCTCTATTACTCTAACAACATCCAGCTTTTCCTTGCACTGGAGTTTTACTCTGACAAGTGGTATTATGTAGTCTCATAAAGCCATAACCCAACAGAGGCTGTCCTCATCACACAGAGATTAGCTTCCTGCTCTGTTGGAATAAGCTCTGGCTGACTCAAGATTGCAGCTGGCTCCCTAGAATTTAAGTCTCTGTATCAACATGAAATTCTATTTCTGAGAATTCTTTATCTGTTACAGATATTGATGAGAACACTGAACATCCTCTAATACCTATTTGTAAGACTTTCACTTCACTGGATGATAGTTCAGTTGTGGGCAAACTGAGATGTTGCTCCTACACAGGTAAGCTGCATCCTCTCAATGACACTGATAAAATAAAGAGCAGGACTGTGTAGTTGAACCTGATGAGCCTTATGTGGTAGTACAGTGGTGAAACTGTATTTTCAAAACTCCTTCTAGGGCATCTTTAGCTTTTTCAATACTTGCAGCCAGAAAGATTTCAACCATCACAATTGGTATGGTAGATCAGAATTGTTCATATTCAAAAGGACTTACAAGTGAGTGATAGCAACAGACTAGCCTTTGTGCACCAAAAAGACAAAGGCTGTCCTCAGGGCAGCTTGCCATAACAGTCTGCACAGTTCTCATACCATCAATCACTGTGAATTAACAGAAACCATCAGCTGGCTTGTCTGAAGTCTTTTTCATAACAAATTCATATTTGCCTATCTTTCTTGCCACACTTCAGTAAAGGTCATGGTCTGAGAGTCTGCTTTAGACCATGGCCTGTTACGACCTAATTAACAAAAATATTTTGTCCAACATAGGCAATTATAAATTATCTATTAGCTTATGGATCATAATTCCAGGCCTAAAATCACTAAAGGCATTTAAACAAGAAGTGCTGAGAGAGACTCTGCTTCATTGGAGTCAGATTCACGAATTCAACAAGCTGAACAACAGTCTCTGTCTTCTTGCTCCAGTAATAGAAAGAATCAGATGTAGAGGCTGAAGATTACAATGTGGACTTGTAGGGTTACCTTTATAAGCATTACCATCTGCAGAGCCAGAAGCACCGCAACCATGCTAATGCATGGTTAAAAATGGACACGGGGACTAAGAAAACAGTATCACTGTCATCAAAACCAAACACCGCTCCCCCACACAGTTTCCATGTTCTTCACCAACACAAGTGATCCCAATGCTGATGGGCATGAGCTATTTCCACCACCAGTGATTTAAGCTCCTGCAGCCTGATGACCACATTCTGCTAGAATGATGAATGGAGGTGTTCTTAAGGGCTGACTCAGTGCCTGGCAGCACAAACAGATGAGTAACTTCCTTTGAACCACTTTTTGTTCTCGCACACATACATCAACAACACTGCCAAAGACTGCACAAGCAAGAATAGCTGTAGTATCAGTGGTCTCAGCACTCTTTGGTTTCAGCTCACTACTAAGCCAATGTCAAAGATCCTTTATGTACTGCCTAGTGCTGCTGTAGCAATTAAGGAGATGATGCCTTCAACTGACTGCTCAGCACTGCATTACTAGTACCCATAACACTTCTGACCTTCATCAGGAACAACGTGAGGACACAAAGCTTCAACAGGGAAAATATAAACTCAGATATGACCTGCATGTATAAGGAGACAAATAAGAACCTGGAAAGAGCAACTTGGCTCTTCCATGTGCCCTCGTGCGGGATGCCCTGCCATAGTAAGAAAGTAATAGTTTCATTATTGTTTATAATTTCTAGGATGACATAATTAAATAACAATCCATCTTAATATGCTTAACTATTAAGTTGGGGGAGTTCAGAAGCAGCAAGACAGCTGACCTTTCTTTATAATAAAGTGCGTATGAGAGAGAGAAAGAGAGAGAGAAACACCAAGAGGGGTGTTAATTGTTTTAATCTAAAATAAACTTTTTAAAAACTTCAAGCAGCAAAGCAAGAAGCACTCTAACTCACTATGAGGAAAATTCAGCATAGAATTAACTTAGCTAACAGGTAAGAGATATTTCTGGAGGACAGCAGAGATCTGACTTGCCAAGTAATGGCTGAGTGGAACCATACTGTAAGAGAGATGATGTGTCCTGTGTACCTTTAGTACAAACACACATTGGGCTGCTATTCATCAGATGTCAGGTGTTTTTTTCTAGGCAAGAAGTCCGAGTACAGCGGGATATAAACAGCTGCCTACAACAGAAAGCACTAATGGACAAGCACTCAAGCATCTCCCCCTGTACACACCTTCAATTTTTGCTAGGCACATTTCTGTTGTTTTACTGCCCCCAAGCTTGACTCCACATATTAGCAGAGCAGACTGCATTTGAAAGGAGAATTATACCAGACAAGCAGTTTATGTTCACATTAAGAAGCCACCACCAAGAAAAAAAAAAATACACGTACACATTCAGTTATTTTTCCTTCTCAGATTTAGTTATAGAAACATAAGTCATGCTTTAAGAAAACATCATGTTAAAAGAGGGCATTCCCTCCCCTCCTCCAGCTTGAGGCTTTCTGCTCTACAACAAAATTTGAACAGAAAGATTCTATGAAGAAAATTATTTGGAGCTGCCTATGGCTGCAACTAATCTGTTTTTAATTTATTTTGTGTATTAGTGATCTTTCTGCTACAAAGCTCACATGTACTGACTTGCGTCCATCTGCCACTTGAGAAGGAGAGGGTCCACTTCAGCATTCAATACAAAGACAATTGTATACAATGAACAAAATAGTTCAAAAAACGTGCCACCAAAAAGTGACATATTCCAGTGAATTCAAACCACTCTTTTCAAAATTCTGGCATTCTACAGTATGAAAATAAACCCTAAGCAGAAGGAAAAGCAAAGCTTGCCACCTACTGCCCAATGGCAGTAGTAAGTATTAGTACTGTCTGTCTGTCTTTTTAGTAATTTTTTTTGCTTTTGAAATTCCTTCCCCTGGAAGAGCATACATAAAGTTGCCTCTTCGTCAAAAAAAAAAAAAAAAAAAAAAAAAAAAAAAAAAAAGCACTGCATAGAATATCCAAAACCACTATATTTCTTTAAACTGATTTTAATCTGCTGATGAACACCCTGACAAGCCTAAAGCATTATTTATGATAGCATCCAAACTGACAACAAATTCCTTTTAATATGATCCAGTGGTTTTATGGGCTCTAATGGAGTCTTTCCTCAGCGGGATGATGTTGAAAAGTTAATTATATAAAAAACACTTAAAAAAATCAAAAAGTATTAAAATAGATATCAAGCCTATCAGAACTATTTTTTTTTCTGGACATACCTCTGAAGCAGGTATTTTTAAAACTATAGATTACACTTGTAACAAAACCGAGCTATAATGAAGGCAGATTTATTGCCGATACTTCCTTTGGCCTGATAGTTCCATGCCTGAACAGAAGAAATCATGCTTTTTGTTTTCACGCACAGAGAAAAAACTCTTTTCACGTACAATACTATGGACACTAGAGATAACAAATTAGCCAACAGTCTGTTTTCTGCTCCTCTAGCACCTCTCTGTCTCTCCTTTAAGACCCTATGATCTGCTAAGTAAAAAATTGTTAGAGAGGTTGACAAGGTTTTGCTGCAGATTCTTCCCGCAGAATAGCAACTGGTAATAAAGCCTCAGTCAACATTTGAACAAATCCAGTAGAAGACTCTACTTTCTCCAACTGTTTAGCATTCCTCACAATCTAGACTCATTTCTTAAATACCATCATACAGAAAACTGTCTCCAATCACACACTGATGGACAGTGACAACCAAACTTCAAAATAAGAAGACACGAGGAACAAACCCCTCTTGGTAGCAGTTACACCAACAAGGACTTAACTGTGCAAAACTATAGTTGCAGAGTTCTGTGAGGAATTTCTCAAAGTACAAGGACGCATGACAAATTATGCATGCTTTATGGAGCTTAGGTAAAATAGAAATTGCTTGTCAGTAGGAAAAAAAGTCTGCTTCTTACTGAAAGAAAATATTCAGACTCTAGCATTGAAGAATGAAATAAGTTTGCTACAGACAAAGTATGTGTCTCGTAGGGATCTTCAATCATGAGCAGAACAGACTATTCACAGATACACGAGATACATGTAATTAATTGGACAGGTTCAGTCCTGAAAAATATACCTGTTTTTGTCTAAGGACTGCCAACAACATTCTCTGAATGAAGACTCTTGAACAATCTAGTTATCTACTATACTAGCAAAATGCTAAAATCAGTTAACCCCATGAAGAGATCTTCCTTGTATGTTATTTGTTAATTTTTAAAAAAACAGTATTAAAAATAAATTCTCAAGAAGAGTGGAAGCGTAAGGCCTCTCCTAAATCTACACTCATATCCAACACAGACAAATCAGCTTTACCAGCAGCTAACTTTAAGAGCCAAAGATCAAATATTAAGCAAAATACAAAGACTAAAGGTTGACATATCTGCAAGACTACTAAATCATCTCTCCAAGTTCAACATCCCTAAAACAGAAGACCTAAGTACTCAGTTCATTGATCATTATAACACTTGCAAAAAAGCTCAATTTTTCTAAGGACAGCATATTGTTAAATCACATTTCTATACCAGAAACCAGCAAGAAACCCTATTCCCCCAATTCCCTATTGTTATTCTTCCTTTAGAAGTACACCAGAGGGCTGTGCTGCCTGCCATTCAGAGGGACCTCAACAGGCTGGAGAAATGAGCAGAGAGGAATCTCATGAAGCTCAGCAAGGGAAAGTGCACCTGGACAGGAATAATCCCAGGCAGCAATACGGGCTGGAAGACGACCAGCTAGAGATCAGCTGTACAGAGAAGAACTAGGGAGTCCTGGTGGACAAGCTGAACATGGGCAAGCAATACGCCCTCAGGCAAAGGCGGCCATCAATATCCTGGGCTGCATTAGACAGCACTATCAGCAGGTCTAGTGAGATGATCCTTCCCCTCTGGTCAGCACTGTTATGTCCAGACCATATCTGGAGTGCTGCATCCAATTCCAGGCTCCCCAGTACAGTGAAGACTTGAATTTACTGGAGTGAGTCAAGTAAAGGGCCACAGAAGTTATGAAGGGACTGCAGCACCTCTCACACGAGGATAAGCTGGGAGAGCTGGGACTGTTTAGCCTTTAGAGGTGAAAGCTCAGGGGGAATCTGATTAACATTTATGAGTATCTGATGGGAGAGAGTAAAGATGACCCAGCCAGATTTTCTCAGTGGTGTCCTATGCCAGGACAAGAGGCAATGGGCACAAACTGAAACACAAGAAATTCCAGCTGAACAGTTTTTTAAACTCCAGCTGAAGTTTCTTAAAAAACATAGCCCAAAGACAATGCTGAAGGGAATACTTCAGGTGTCAAGGGTGGGGGTGGTGAAACCCCACCCAAGATATAGTTTTGCTGTTGACAAAGAAAAAGCTCTCCACTATTAACATTCTCAGACATTCTGCAAATCAATTCCAATTATTTCTTTACCTTGCAATTGGAGAACCTACCCTTCCTTTGCCATTATGCACTTAGTCAGTCAGTAGCTGAGGTCCCTCTGTTGAGGTCCCTCTGAATGGCAGGCAGCACAGCCCTCTGGTGTACTTCTAAAGGAAGAATAACAATAGCCTTTTCCCTCAAGCGCGCAGCAATAATTTTGCTTGCTACTCGTTAACAGGGAGAACTGTTCTTCATGATGACTAGAACATCACTGCTGATGTATAGCTCCTACTAGGCTTGACAAAATAGAAATTCCTTATTTTCACACATTTTACATGATGCAGCTCCACACCTTTCTTCCTTCTCCAAATAGCAACTTGGCATGTATTGATCTCAAGTCTGCCAAATAGATAATGCTTTGGGGATCAAACTACGTGTAAACCCACTGCTAACCATCATCAGATATTACATCATAAACCATAAGACTTGCTTAGCCTTAGCTGCCTACCAGCTTTGACAGCTTCGGTCAGCAGCACTCAGCAAAAGGGATGCCACGATCTGAGAACAAATAGCAGCTATTTGGTCACCATGCAGCTTTTAACTTTTTACTCTCTGGGCAGCAACTCTCATGACAAGTCTGAACTTTCAGGAAGAAGATGGCACTCTCCAGTCATCTCCTCCGTATCTCCCAGCTTTCTGAGTAAGTCTGCGGGGTACAAATAAATCTACAGTCTTGACCACCACCTAATTTGCTCCCTTTGCTATTTACATCTCCTAATGGAGCTATTTCCTATTAAACTTTGTTCCTTTACTAACTTTTTGTTTACTGATTTTTACCAGGACAAAGTCCAGACTTCCTTGCAGGACTGCTGGCTTACTTTCTTGTCACATGTCCTATTTTTGAGGGATCTCTGTCACGTTTACTCTTCATTCTTATCTTTTGAATAGTGCATTCCCTGTTCACCCTTTCTTTACGCTTTCATCTGACTTCAGAAACCAGGATGCCTATACAAAACAAACAGGAAAATCGGGCTATGAAAAAGCATGACTGGTTCTAATCTCCACAGAGGCAGCCATTTGGATTTGTTTTCCACTTCATTAATCACCAGATTAACAAAAAGATAGGTTTTTGTTGACCCTACTGCCATGAATACAGAGAAAAGAGAAAGCAGATAAGATCTTTTTTGCATTCCAAACACAGAGATACTGTGATATGCAGTAATAGACATGCAAATTTATTTTAGTACTATAAAGAGGCATTAATAAAATTTTAAAAATTTTAAACTGAAATCTATATTGTATTTTTACAAATTTGCTCCTCAGATTTCCCAGATAGTACAAAACAGATCATCTCATGTTTCCCGTCCAATGCATCCTGGAAATCCTTTATTGGCTTGAATTTTCTGTTTTCCACAGATAAACACACAGACATGTTGGCTTCCTCTGCAAATAGACAGACATCTCTAGAGATTAAGCCATTCTGGCTGTGACAAAGATAGGATCTCAAACACTTTAATTAAACTCATTACCTAATCTTTGGAGCTTCTGACATCAGCCTTTACCTCAGGATTCTAAGCAGTACCAATCAGAGCACCTAAGCTATTATTTTTTCCACACTATTTCATGGTCTGGATTCCCAAAATAGAGATTTTTAACTTTTGATATCCTTGCAGTTTTACATCAAGTATGACTTAAGAAGTTATCCAAATCTGGACTTACACAGTATGAGTAAAATCATCTTTTTCTTCCTTTATCTAGAAATAAATTGTTATGCTTTCAAACAAAACAAACCAGAAAAAGTGGTTTCTCTATACCTCCAATATGCAAAATAATCAGATCTCCTTTGATGCTCTTTTGAAACAGCTCCCCAGTGCAGTTAATTATCTGTTTGACCATCTTTCCTTGCCTTGTCTAGTTTTCTTAATACTTTCCAAATTTTTGCCACAAGTAAAGCTCTTCCATTAAAAGCAATCATTAGAGCTCTGACATTTTGTAGATCTTTATTGTTTGCTGCTAGAAGGCAAAGTAATTAGAAATCAGCAATCATCTTCTGTATTCAACACATCACAGGATTGAAGATGTAAAAGAAATCTGAGGGTCAAAGGCAAATATAGGTGTAGACAGTCTTGAAATCCGTCTCTACTTGTCACTATTCTCAAGCTGCCCCCTGGAAAGGCAGTGCTAGAAGACCATGTACCAATAAGCAACACAGTGATAAATAATATCAAAAAATCATCATAAAAGTTGGACCTAATTGCTACACTTCCTCGTGCAAGCACTAAATAGCCAGGCACCATTCACAGGAGCTAGAAAAAACACCTTGGAAAACACTATGGTTTGGAATGGTGGCTTACAGCCCCGTTTTCAACTAAAACATCACTACAGATTTAGAAGTAATTTACTATCCTGAAAAGTAGAGGCAATGATTTCTGCACACATTGCATACATACACATTGTTATATTTTGCTGTCACTAAGAGATGTTAGCATGAAGATATTCCAGTACTACTCAAAGAAAATAACATGATGACAAGATAATTAAGAAGTTGAGTCTACCTTATGGAGTGTGTTCAGTTTGCTAGTATTGTGGGAGGATAGGCTACAACATTCTCAAAAGGAATGTGTCCTTACATAGCATTATGGATAACGGGCCATATATGCTGAGTTGCACTGAAAAAAGAAAAAAAATCCAATTTAAGAATATTAATATGAAATATTTTGCTAAAATTGAAGTTCTTTATTTTGCAAGATAGTGCAGGCTGTCATCACTGGAGTTATAGTTCAGTTTCTTCCAGCTCCAGCTCTGCTGTGTATCCCAAGAGACAAGACAGTCTCTTCTCCTGAGGAAGTGAGGCATTTCATTATATGAGTTCCTGGCTTTCAGTAGAAATATAATCTCATCAACAGAGAATGAAAAAAATTGAACTACAACTTTAAGAAGTCATCACAGACATTCTAATTTTAACTTTAATCCAAGTTGGCAGCTTTTTGTTGTTTTGGGGTTTTTTGCCTTCTATGATGAGATGACTGGCTCGGGGGATGAGGGGAAGGTGATGAATATTTTTAACCTGACTTTAACAAGATCTTTGACACAGTCTCCTGTAGTCCCCTTACAGAAATATATACATATACATACATACATATATATATATATATATATATATATATATATATATATATATAAATGAATTGGAAAAGTGAATTATAAAATGGGTGAAAAATTGGCTAGATTGCCAGGCTTAAAGGTGGTGATCAGTGATATAAAATCCAGTTTTCAGGAGATTAAATAGGTTACTAGCTATTTTCCTTAGAGACTGACACTGAGGCTGATATTGTTCAATACCTTTAATAATGACTCAGGCAATGGGACAAAATGTAGTCTCAGCAAGAAGGCAGACAATACCAATTTCGGGGAGCAGTTGTTAAACTTTGACAGGTTGGAAAAGTGGGCTCAAAGTCCAAAACCGATGTAAAGCCCAGTATGTGAGATAAAACAACCTTGTGTAATGGTATCAGCTTGGTGCTCAAATGGCTGGAAAGCAGCTCTGAAGAAAAGGATCCTCATGGATAAACTGAGCATGAGCCAGCAGCATGTCCCTGCAGCAAAGAGACAGGTCAAAGGACTGATCATTCCCCTCTCTTTGGGGCTTGTGAGACCACTTCTCAAATACCACGTTCAATTATAGGCTCTTCAGATGAGGAGCCCAGCAGAGGGCCACCAAGATGGCCAAGGGCTGAAGCATGTAACTTCCAAGGAGAGACAGAGGCAATTGAGTTTAAGCTGCCTTTTTTTGGAGATGAAAGTTGTAGATTGCAATAACACCCCTAATATATACAGAAGACAGAGAGACACACTTTCCAGAGGCACACAGTAAAAGGGCAATAATACAAAGGCTAGATAAGGAAATTTCTTTTTTACCCTGAGGGTGGTCAAACACTGCAATAAGAATTCCAAGGTGTTATGTGATTGCCACCCTTGCAACCTTGGAAATATTCAAATCTCATCTGCATAAGGGTGTGTGTGTGTGTGTGTCTGTGTGTGTGTGTGTACGCATGCATGCACTTAGTTTAGAGGTCTGTTAAAAATATAAGTGCAGCACCCTTCTGGGTAGGGAGCAGAATTTTCTTCTGTAAATCTTTAGTAAAAGAAGCAGTCACAGTAGTAATGAAAATGGATGTCCTCCAGAGATACTTATTCTTACACCAGGCATTAACCTTCACAAAACAAAGACAGCATTCTTCTAATCTTTTTTTTTTTTTTTTTTTTGGGGGGGGGGGGGAGGGGACTATCAGCTGGGCAACAGTCTCATAAACCAATCCACCTGTCTTAAAAAAAAAACTACATACACCCAAAGATATAAAAAGAACTAGTACACAGGACAGGAAATGAAATAACTAAAACAGCAGTAGCAGATCTCAGCCAAGAGGTTTGTATAACACAAAGGCAATATCTTTTGAAAAACCAAAGCAAGAAAGAATGAATTTCATTTTGAGTTACAACTATTCCACATTGATAATTTCAACTGAGTTAAAACAGTGTGTGCCCAATTCTTCTCTCAGTCAGTTTATTACCTAGATTCATATTTACCTCATCTATGTCTTTATTCAGTTTGTAGTAATTGGTGAATAAATAGAAGGCATACTTCACCCTTCAACAGGAAGAAAAAAAATACATTTAAGATACAAGTTGAGGTTCATGAAAATTATCCGACTGTGTGCTTGCCTGTAATAAGCCACGTCTAGACCAAATGATCGAGGAGTAGTTTTGGAGGAATCTACGAAATACTTTTTAGATGTGTGGAACATGTTGATAAACCCAATTCTGTCACAAAGTCTGTGCATTTGCCTCTCCTTTGATGGGCACTGAAATGCTAATCTGCCCAATACAAGAGGAAACTTTCAAGTTATATCAATAATTCCTCCTAAAGGAGGCTGCTACTCACTGAAGGGGCAGTGCTGTGAATCTTTGGTGTATTACTGAGCTCCAGCTGATGAATGCTGTACTCTTTCTGGTACCCACTTCCAAAACTATATTTGAAAAAACTGTATTTCAAAAAATAAAAAAATCTGCTCCCATAGCTCGCAATGCAAAAAAAAAAAAAAAAAAAAAAAAAAATCAAGCTGTTGGAGCTATACTGTTGTCAACAAACAAGACAAACAAGGGAGTGAGATGTGGAGACACTCTGAGTTACTGGGGAGCTATCATAGAAATTCAGGACCACAAGCATGTCTGTTATTAAGATCAGAATTCTCACGAGGTTCCAATAAGAAATGGATTTTTGTCTTTGAGAGACACACCACTTGTTTTCAATTACAGCCATCTTCATCTTTTGCTAACATTCTTCCAAGATGAGACCTCCTACCTGATAGCACTTATCCTCAGCCCAGGGCTACGACAAACTTTGCTGGCGCTACGTGCCTATGTGTGTTCTAAATCCAAGCTATTTCAGGAAATTAATCTTTCTCAAGCACCCTGTTCTCCCCCTTCCTTCCCCCCCACCCCCCCAAAAAAAAAAGCTCTGGGAAAAAATAAGTGAACTTCTTGCTTCACTGCTATATCACAGTAGCTATGCCATGATAATATTGCTACTGGGATCCTAAGGAGATATGTAAGGACATATTTCTATCAGTGAAGTTGGAAAAGTTGTATTCACATACGAAACATAAGAATTGTCAAAGGATGGTAAAAGAAAAGAGCTTGAGAGATAAGCCTCCACTAGGAGCTTACTTAGGTGTTCCAGGTCAGATTTTGTCCAGCTTGTCATCAGTTCTTGGAAGACAGATTCCTTCAGATAAGAATTTTCAAAAATATATTTTACCATCCAATTTCCGCAACTGGTCTTTCCCAGAAAAGGAAGAAAGATAATGTCTGGTGAAGTGGAGAAAGACATATTCTATACCCTACAGGAATCACTACTTATAATACTGGAATTATCTGGCCTTTTCTGTACTGATTTTCTATACCACACTTTGTGGGACTAAGCAGAGAAGCCAAGTGCTGAAGATTATCAGTCCTGCTGGCCTGTATGGGAGGGAACAGAGAAAAGTTTGCTGATTTTACTGGTAACTTCCCCTTCACATTAGTCACTCCAATAACCCTGCTTCATTGACAGGAATGAATTGGGCTCAGAGCTGCAAAATACTAGAATTCGGTGGCAGTTTCTCTGTCCTTCAGGACTGTAGATGAATTTGTTCACAAAGACTACTCTGCTTCCCTTCTACATTTCTCAAAGAACACATTGGCTTAGGATTAAGAACCACAAGAGAACCCAGGTAAGTCCCTCTACCTATTACTCACATTAACCTCGTTTGACTTGTGGCTGCACAGTTAAACGAACCGGAATACCAGGAAAGGGAATCAGAAAGGTTTAGGAGGAGAGCACCTAATACAGAGATAACTAGATCTGAACATCTCTTACCACACTGAATGCCACTGGCAGTGTCTAGCAATCTCTATTCTCAAAAAACAACTTTGGAGAGGGGAAGCCCAATATACTTTGTTGTCAGAAACCTATTAACCACTCAGGTGCAGTCTACTGTAATCACAGATTGCTCTTCCAACTGTTTTTTATAGTTCTGGGCATGGGAAAACACAGCTTATCTCCCAGTTCTGATTGTCTTGCTCTCCAAGCTAGAAGTGCTAGGATTGCACTCTGCTTACAACTATCTAAAAGCAACACCTGTCATGAGGAGGGGGAGCACTTTTTGCCACCGACTTCATTTGACACTGGAGGGACATTAGTTGCTGCAGATACCTAAAACTGTCTCTATTCAACCTGATCTCCAACCCCTTGTCTCTCCCAAATCAAATGCAGCCTTGAAACCAGCTAAGGTCAGACACATTAATACAAACTAACATTACAGTTATAGAAATTCCATGCTTTTTTGAAGCATTCAAACTAACACCAATGTGAAATAGTCTGTCTAAGCTACCAGCCACTGAAGAGGCAGAAGGTGGGGGAGAGAAATAAAAACAATTTTAAATAAATAAAAATAAAATAAAATAAAGAAGTCTTCAACAATAGGGGTATTTCTTCATTCCTTATGAAAGTTAGATGCTATTCTGAACCTCAGATTCAAGCAAGCAGAGGTATCCATTGTTGTGAAATCATAAACACTAGCAAAATATGTGTGTGTATATATAAATATACACACACACACATATATATATTGCAAATGGAAAAGAGAAACCAGAAAACAATACCAAAATCTTACTCTCCTCATTTATGTGGAGTGTTGAAAGTTCAGATCAGACTTTGTTCACAGTTAAACTCAAGAAGTCAGTGTAAGCAAAGAATAATGCCTCTGAAATTAGTAGAGCATTGTCATTCTACAAGGAAAGGAAGGTGATTGACATTACACGATAATTTTCCCCACACGAGAAGATCTGTTTCATACGTGATATAAATCAAGAAAGCCACTTAAGTCTGAGAATGAAAACAAAAATGTTCTTAAAAGAAAATCTGCGTAAATTTCCAATTTCAAATCACTGTTTGAGAACAGTTGCAGAAAACCAGTATTTTATAAATCTAATATCTCCGACTTCTTTAAAAGCAAAGAAAATACTTACGGTGGTTGCATTTGCTGAGGTAAACCAACCGGAGGCTTCTGCTTGATGGTAAATGCCATTTGAGCCATTGGGCCAACCTTTGGTGGGACCTGCACCTTCTGGGAGAAGGTCTGCTGGGCAGCTTGCTGGGGTATGGGCCATGGGGGAACCACAGGGCTCCGGCCTCCAGTGGAAGATGCATCTTGCATGACTGTATCTTCACAGGAATTACCTTTTGTTCCTGGTTTACACACGCAAAGCTGAGGTCGCAGGCACATCCCTCCATTTTGGCATGGTGGTGCACAGTTAGCTAAAAAGAGACATTTGATAAAAAAGTACCTGTGAAACAAAGAAGGATGGAAACCACAAACCCTCCCTATAATACAACAGATATTAATCGCTAATTTTAACTGGAGTGGGAGAGGGCAACATTGTTAAGTTACACAAAAAATGGGGTTTTTTTGCTGCTTTCCTATAAAATACATGCACAACATTTTTATACCTTAGAAAAGTAAAATGCTGGTGAGCTAAGAAACAGGAAATTAGCAAGTTAAATCAACAAAGGCAGTATTATTTTATATCTTCCTGTTAGTGGCCTTTTCCACTGCCCTTCCCTGCTTCCTCTTTCCCCACACCTCAACAATCAAATTGCACACCGATGAAACACGATCACGCAGAACGTACAATTTTACTTCTAGTCCAAGGCTTGGATTAATTCTATGACTATTTAAAATCACAAATCCCCTGTAAGTACCTAGAGGAAATCATCAGAGTATAGATGACCAAAATGATGCTGAGAGGCATGAAGCAATTCAAACTCTTCCCTCTCTAAAGTGGGGACAAAATTTTCTCCATCACCACTGTAGTAACATACAAGAGGAGATGCATAAACCATTCCTACCAAGCATAACTGCATTGAGGAGTTGCATTCTTTAAAGAAACAGTACGAATGTCTGACTATCCTTGCATTATCAGCGAGAAGGGACAACTTTCTCCAAAAGACAAGTCATCCCACCTCTTTAATCCTATTTGAAGTCAGATGCCTGAATTACTCTCTGCTTGTGTTGCTTTCTCCTCTGACTTCAGGGAAACTTTGAACTACAAGTCTAGACCAACATCTAGTTTAAAGCAGGATCAATTCCATTCTGAGTGAGCTTTAGGAGAAAAACAAGTCCCATAAAAAAGTCATTTCTGATCACATAAAGTTTTTATCATGATGTATACAAAACACTGCAAAGCTATGCTTTATCTGAGAATTTACTTTGGGTGCTTAACATTACAATGCTGTTGTATTCAAAGAATGTTAAACTAAAACAAAGATAGCAAAATAAATGACTTCCCTTATTCAAAGGATACAATTTAACAGTAAAATACAACTTGAATTAAAAAATTTATCAAAATAATTTTGTTAGTCTCGTTACAGATGGCATGCAATGAAGCATTCAAGAGAAGATGTTGTTGAACAATGTATTTTCACCTCCAAATTGAGCATACTTCTAATATTGTTAATAATCTTTGAACACAGACAAAATGATATGTCTGATCATAAAGTCTATAGGTTATATTAAAATAGGTAAGTTCATATCATAAACTATAAAATACTACAGAATATTCAAGTATAAGCAATTCATTAGGTTAGAAAAGAGACGTGTATATATATATATATATATATATATATATATATACACACACACACTATATATATATATCCTTGTTTCAAATAAAGTAAGTTGGAGCACTTGTCACCTCAACCAAGTTTTTATACATAGGCATACACATATACATACATATATATAAAAATCTATTTAGCTGTTTAGGAATTGCATTAACTTCAGCTGCCAGCTGAAAATACCCAATTGACACAGACGCACAACATTACAGCTCTCATACAACTGTAACTTGCACTTTACACAGGGTTCTTCTCAAACATAGCTCCCCCTGTACTGTTCATCAGTATCTCCTCTTGAAAGCTACTTAACTGAACTAACTTAATTGTACTGACCTAGCATAATCTCTGTTTTCCTAGTGACAAAATAGTAATCATTTGCTAATTTATATTTCTGCATATTATGGAAAACATTTTGTCAGAAGGCTGAAGAGGATTTTCACATAAAACTTGGGTAGGGATTTACAAGTATGTTATAATATGTAAGCTGACTCTCTCACATTTTACCTTTAAGACCTAGATTTTGCTGTGAACAACAACTCATTTACATATGAACAACTGGAACGAATTGTATCTTTGAAAAATAGATTCTTAAATTTTAATCAGGTTTCAATGACTAAAAAAGTGGAGCAGAAGTCAATTTATTATGAGCTACAAGTTAGTATCATCTGCTGAAAAAAAACTCCAAGAACAAAGGCGTCTAGCTACTCCAAGCATTATGATGACCCAGAAAACTGACAAAAGTTATGGGCAAATTTGACTGAGGATAGTTCTGAATTTGGAACAGAGTGACAGGGGAACAAAGAGACGAGGGTCCTCATCTAACTCTCCTTATTCCAATCCACCATTATTTGTTAAATGGAAAGATTTTCAGAACAACTAAGGATTTAAGTGCATAAGTCTCTTTGAAAGATTTCCTTTTAAAAGGCAGAATAAAAAACCATGCATTCAAAATAGTTTTTTCAAAATCCTTTTCAACGTGTTTCTTTAAAAGTGATGATCTGTATTTCAAGTTACATAAACCAAGAGGCAAATCAAGCCACTCCAGCACACTCTAAAATAAAAATCTAGTACTTCTCCTGCGGTCTAGATGAAAAGCATGCAGATAATTTAGCAATCATTTTCAGAAGAAAGCTAGAATCCTACTTGATACAGTGTTAAAAATGGCTGCCTCATGCCAACTTCTCTCTCGGCTGGCATGCAGAATATTCACTCAAGACTGCTAAGCTGACATGTTTGTACAGTAAACACAAGTGCAAATACCTGCACTGCATTTCAGGTTGGCTGTCTAAGGTTTCTTTATGCAGCTTTGTCTTCCTCAGTCTGGAGAAAATCACACTACCAAATAGTGAGAACACAGATCCATACTTTCAAACAAAATAACTAGGTAATACAATTCTAATAGGGGCAGGTGACTCAGATCACTAAGATCACTCAGAAGTGATCTTAAAGAATTATTCCTCAGCACTATGATAATGGACCCTGGAAAGACCACATGGCCATAACAGTGACCCAGTCATCATTCTAACAAGATTAAAGCCTGTAGAAATTGAGATTACAGTGAAATAGTTTGGGGAAAGCTGCTTTAGAAAAAAAATAACAAGAAGTTCACATAAAAATTAGGAGTTTTTAAAGTACCATTTTTTGCAACATAAAAGAATGTCCATGTTCAAAACATTCCTTAAAATTTACAGACATACATCTATAACTTCCAGAATTTTTAATAGGTTACTTAAAACACACATACGAAAAAAAAAAAACACCGAAAGCACACATGCACACAAAATTATGTTACTCAAAAAATAACATACCACCAAAAAGGTAAGTCAATATAACAAAGCATCCAAAATATCCAGACTGTTAGGACACTGATGTCTTAACTCTCAAAAGTCAAGTGAACTAATAATTTATACATGTACAAAAAACAATACTGAGAAAACTGCAAGTCTTTGTTTATGTGCTTAAGAATCAAAGCTGTGCTCCAGAAGCTTAAGAAAACTTAAGTTTTCACTTACTAAAATAAAGCTAATAAGGTTTCAATGAATTTAAAGCTAGGAGCTGAAAATAGAATCTGTATTTAATTGCAGTTATCTATTTTCACCCGAACAGACCTCAAGATTCTTACTTCACTAACAGCACTGTAGACCCAAAAAGAGTTTCTCTAATTTATATGTAAAACATATGAAGCTTTGCAGGACAAACTACATTGCTCTAACATCTGGCCATATATCAAAACAAGCATTAGCATGTCCAACAACGGAAGAGATTTGAGACAAATTGTCTTCTGTGCGATTAGTAACAGTACTGAAAAACTGATCCATTAGATCTTCACAACAATCCACCCTTCAGTTGAAGTTCTTCATTAACATATAATAGAAGATCACAAAATAAGATACAAGATCACATTTTAATTCTTTTCCAAAAATGAACTTTAATTGACATAAGATGGCAGTTTACTTTTGAAAAATGTTCAAGACAGCTGCAACGTGCCAAATGTATGACCTAACTATTTTGTTTGAAGACAACAATAATGGCACATCTAATTCTAACACCATTATTTTCCACAAAGCTAAGCTTCCAAAATCTGGAGTCTGGAAGTATTAAGCTGAAAAACAAGAAGTGGGCTGATACACTCATGTTAACAGAAATGGGCTTGGTACTATTGAATTCAAGGTGGTCGGGACAGAGGATTCAAAAATGAAACTTGGCAATGATGCAAGCAATTAGACTAGCTGTACAGACAGCTAGGACAGATCAAAGGTCCACTTATCCCTGTCCTCCTCCGTTATTAACCAATGGTGGACGCTTAAAGAAGGGCATAAGAACAGTGTAAGAAGGAACAAAAGTTTATAACTTAACAGCCTTCAGCAATTAGAGGCTTAGCAATTTCCTGAGCAACAGTGCTGTTTAAGTTTAATAACCCTCAACAGACTTTTCCCAGAGTTTGCTGAATTGCTTTTTGAATCTATGTTAGCTTTTAGCATCTAAAACACCTTGTAGCAAGGAAAAATAACAATGTGCAATGAAAGTATAATTAAGACAAAAAACAAAGACTAACTTATGATTCAAGTAGGTTAAGTCAAAGGTATGTTTTGCGTTAGTCTTACATTTGGAGCACTGTTGTACAACTTGATTTTGCAACCATAGAAATCTTCGCTGGAAGGCATGTCTGGAGGTCTCCAATCCAAATATCCAACTAAAAGCAGGACTATAGCTAATACTAGATCATGTTGATATGGCTCTGACTGGGTGAGTCTTGAAAGCCATCAAGAAGGAAGATGTCATGACCTCCCACTGCAGCCGCATGGCTCTGCACTAACCTTGAACTGAGGAGGGTTACTTTGCTTCTTTGTATACATATCCCACCTGTCTGACAGAAATCGCTGTAGAGTAGCTACTCTCAGGATCTAACTTGAGGCACCTATTCAAGGAAGCAGATCACCACAGGTTTCTTACATAATCAGTGAAAAGGGGATCTTTAAAGAAGGCAAATTAGACCAGCAGCTGAACTGAAAGGTTATCTGCTGTTTTGGAAAGCATGTTACCATCTCTCACTACACAGAAAGGCTTGACAGATTAAGTGCTGATGTTAGGTGGCCACAGAGGAAAA
Source organism: Rhea pennata (assembly GCF_028389875.1). Classification (NCBI taxonomy): domain Eukaryota; kingdom Metazoa; phylum Chordata; class Aves; order Rheiformes; family Rheidae; genus Rhea; species Rhea pennata. The sequence goes on from NC_084665.1 coordinate 37,184,804, forward strand.
AAGAGAAAAAAAAAAAAGACCTCCCCCCACTTCCCATAAGACAAATATAAATGAGTGAATGGACGAATGGAAATGGGGTTGAGTTGGTTTTGTTTTGTTAAGATCACACAATTGGTATCTGTTAACAATTAGGCAAGTTGTTTCCTAAACAGCAGAATTAGTGAAGGACTGCTTCTTAAGAGTCTTCCTTTCCTCATCTCCTCCTATTACGTCCTGTTTCCCTGTCACATCACAGCCACGGACAGCAGACTTCTTAGCTAGGTCAACGCAGTGCAAGAGCCAATGGGCCAACCAGCACACACACATTGATGTACTGCCAAATGGCTCTCCACAGACCTAAAGGCTGTGTTTTGCCTTCTTTTTCATTTAAAGACAGTACAAATTAGCAGTTTCTGGCTAAGCACAACACTGAAGTTAACAATATGACAGTGCTAACAATCATTGAAGTTAAAAAAAAAAAAAAAAAAAAAAAAAAAAAAGACTCATTACAATTGCTTTAGGTTATCCCTATGGCAGTTCTTCTAGAATAGACTAGGGACACAGGGAACTTTTCTAATAACCAGGGAAGTACCAAAAATAGTTTCAGGAGAAGAGTAGTACATGTTAAACTCTGCACATAATATTGCGCATTGTACACATGTAAAATTATCTTTTAGGTATGTATCAAGAACTTCTATTTTTAGAGAAAACACATCTGCAAAGACACTCTTTTAAATTCCAAAGTTTTCTACTGCGACTAACTCAAATGCACAAGCACACAAAATCTGCAACAGTGACTAACTTGCTGCTGTTGCTTATCCAGTCCATTTCACACTGCTCAGCTTCCTCTCATAGTTGCAATATATTCATTCTGTCCATCCTCATCTCTAATTTTATTGCTATAATGTAATTGGGAAGATGCAGGCAGAGACTCTCCTATTACGTGCTATCATAGCTCTTTGAGCAATAAAGCTTTTATCCATCACTGCATTTCATAACTGTCTTTGATATATCATTACATTTCATTAGCCCCCAGAGATTCAACAATAGGGAGAACAAAACTTGAATTCGAGACACAAAGACATTTAGGAACTGCCCATCAAAAACACAGCATCCTGCCTTTCTCTACCTGGGCAGAAGTTTTCCAGGTGTTCCCCATTACAAAGTTGGCTATGTGAAAATAAATCAAGTCTAAATTATGAGTTGTAACTACATTTATCAGGCAGCAGACTTTTAAAGGTAGTAAGGATGCATCTAAACTGTGGAGAAACTGCAGAAAGACCTTACACCTCAAGCAATTAGGCCACAAAATGGCAGATGACATTTAGTGTAGATAAATGCAAAGTGAGCACCCTCGAGGAAAGAAAAAGTCCTAATCTCACATTAAATTGGTGGTCTTCAAACAGACTATTACAACTCTGAAGTGAGAGTAATTGTAAATAGTTCTATGAAAACATCAGCTCATTACTCAATCAAAATTGAAATGAAAATGAAATGAGCAAGTCAAGTGTTCAGAATGAACAGAAAAGGAATAAAGAATGACAACACAGAACACCATTATGCCCCTCTATATATTCACAGTTCACTCATACTTGGAGTACAGGGTACCATTTTGGTCTCCTCATCTCAAAGGACTTCCTAGCAGCTAAATCAAGAAAATGTTCAGAGAAAGGCAACTAGGATGATCATGTAAATAACGACCAAGCTAGCTAAGACTTTTCAGAACAGAAAACTTGGGCACGGCAGAAGCCTGCAAACTTTAAAGTAGCATAGAAAAGTAAATAGGACATCATCTCTTCTTTCAAGAATATCAAATATAAACAGCTGGGGGCAGGTTCAAACAGTAAGAGATTCATACATAGGTGAAGATGGAGTAATTATCCATGGTACCATATTTGCTTCAGAAGTAATTTGGAAGTTATTTCCTGTCAGTTCCAAATGATCTAGAGATATAATTCACAAAAACTTACTTTTCAGTGATAAATTCACAGTAAAAAAATTAAATGGTCCTGAAAGTTTCATGCACATCTAACCTTTTCTCCTCAGCTCCACCTCTAGGGATCTCCTTTATCAAGCAGCTGCTGTTGGTTAGCATTTAAACAGCCACAGAATATTTCAGTGTCATTCCTTAATTTTTAATACTTTGATAGTGATTTCAGTTAAGTGTGTATGTTATATTTCTAGTGAGCCAATCCACTAGATTCTTTCTTCCTGTTCAAACATAAAATTTAATATATCTTTTTTCTTAACTAAATATAGTCAAGCATCAATTTAAACAGAATGCACTGACTTCCAACAAATTGCATCATCGCGTTCATTGGAACAGTGTTGCATACCAAACTTCGTGGGGCTAATGAATACTGCTCATCCTTTATTACTACTCAAGCCAATGTGTTTTTACCATCATCTTTTATAGGTGCACGTAAATCTCGTCAGACAGAATACATGCTGTAGGACAGGTCATAAAATACCACTGAAATAGCCTCTGAAAGGAAGGTTAAATGCAAGCATGAGATTGTTTCAGCTCCCAGCATAAAATTGTCAAGAAATGATGTATGTATCAAGTTCAGGGGAAGGGGGAAAATGAACCCTGCAACATGAACATACCTGTGCTTAGAGCAACAATTTAAAGTTCCTTTACATGTAATATGGGAAATAGGATGTTAAAGACGCAGTAAATACCATCTTTCTTATCTGATTATTTCAAGATTTCTGTTCCTGAAGGACACAAGGAAACTGAACCTAAGTACATCGTGGCTGAGCGAGCATCCTAACCACAAGGCTGCAATACAAAGGCACCTTTAACTCCTGCAGTGTTAGGAGAGAGTGGTGATGCCCCGCTGATTCCAAAACAAAGGCTGTAAAAGACCTACTTGCTCTGAAGAGTGCTCCAAGCTGTGGATTTTGAGCGGAAAGAGGCAGCATTCACAATTTCCCCCAGAAAAATCTGAGTATGGTGCTCATATCCTGGGAGAAGGGCAAAGTTTGTAATAGTTTCCTGTTCTCCAAAACCACCCTACTGATCAGCTAAACACTTACTTTCATTTTTTTAATTCTGGATACCTTTTTGAGCCCTTTAACTCTTTGTAAACATAATATAAATCAAGAATGAGGATATCACACTTGAGACTATGTACCTAAAGCTAACTGAAGGAACATTAAGAACTCAATATCTAATGTTTTTGGGGAAATCTAGGTCTCCATATGAGTATTCCTCTCCAAATAGTATTCAAAAGTTGAAGTTTACAAGAAGTATAACTAACAATTCTACTGTCACTGAGTTCAAGGGAGAGGAATTTGTGACCATGGGCATAACAGCCATGTTGCAAGATCATCCTACAGAAGAGCTGAAATCATTTAAATAATCAGAAGAAATGCCATTATCTCCAGAAAAACTGCATGAACTCTGCACTACTAATAGAGGAAATATTAATGATCCTCTGTATCTTCCTACACAGGAACTTTGTTCGTATCAAAACTAGATGGACCAAGAGAATTCTTTCCCTAAATATACTTCAAATAAAAGCATGCATCACTCTTGGAATTCTTAATTGATCCATTTCAAAACATCTGATACATTCCTATATTGAGATGGATGCCACCGTAAACGTGACCTCCAAGAAAGAAGAAAAACAATGCCTTTGACACACAATTCTTTTTAAACAAAAATCAGAGTTCTTCTCCTAGCATAGACCACTAAGATACTTTATTAAAATAATTCCATTAAGATGGAGATTTATCAGAAATTAATGGCAGCTATACTCAAATACTTCAAAAGCCTAAATTCAAAGTGATGTATTACTTCATCAGTCATAGGAATATAACACACTTGATATTTGGCATTTTCATTAATGCTATTTTTACTAAAGCTTATACAATAAAAGTATAGTATTATAGACTATAGTCTATTATATAGACTCTACAATCTGGGAGACATTTCAAAGTATGTGAGATCAGAATTACATGTATCTGACACCACAAACAATACTAAATTTCACATGTGATACATCCTTCTTTCATGTCAGTAGCAAGGGAAAAAAAATCCACTACAGAATGGACTAAACCAAGGAAACCAGAAGATTCATATATTAGATGTTCTTGTTTGCTAGAGTGGTTAACACACCAGTCTACAATCCTTTTAATTCACTTAACAAAATGAGCAAGCAGTATGATGAGAAATGTTACAAAATACTTCGTAAGAAATAGCTAGGCAACTGGTGAGGCCTCTTCTCGAGTACTGTGTCCACTTCTGGGCTCCCCAGTCCAAGAGAGACATGAAGCTACTGGAGAGAGTCCAGCGCAGGGTTACAAAGATGATCAGAGGGCTGGAGCACCTGCCCTATGAGGAACGGCTGCGAGAGCTGGGCCTCTTCAGCCTGGGGAAGAGAAGACTGCGGGGGGGATCTTATTAATATGTACAAGTACCTGAAGGGAGGGTGTCAAGGGGACAGGGACAAACTCTTTTCAGTTGTCCCGTGTGACAGGACAAGAGGCAATGGGCAGAAACTGAAGCACAGGAAGTTCTGCCTGACCGTGAGGGGGAATTTCTTCACTGTGAGAGTGACAGAGCACTGGAACAGGCTGCCCAGAGAGGCTGTGGAGTCTCCTTCTCTGGAGATGTTCAAGGCCCGCCTGGATGCAACCCTGTCTAACATGCTCTAGGTGACCCTGCTTGAGTAGGGAGGTTGGACTAGATGATCTCCAGAGGTCCCTTCCAACCTTACTGATTCTATGAATGATAACTCAGAGAAACTCAATACAGGGACAATTGAAATTTTTTAATTAGAAGCAGGATTCAGACAACTAAAGTGTTACAGAAGAGGCATATCAAAAAAATATTACTCATAACAGTAATTAAAATGCTAAGAACAATGAAGTATTTCCTAAACTCAACCAATTTTCAATGAGAGTTCACCATTTAGTTGAGCTCTTTCAAAAATGCAGGCCTAAACTCCCATCTAGAGATAACAAAAAAGACTGATTCGAATTATACAAAAGACAAGTCTTGCCATTGGACACAAAATACTCTTTTTTTTTTTTTTTTAATCGGGAATCAGCAATCCAAAACTATAAATTTATACAACGATTTCTATCTGCTTTTCCAAAAGAAAAAGGAAATAAGGCACAGCAGAGCAAAGCTATTCTTAGCCCTGTATGAACACAACTTGCTAACATGTGCTCTGTCTCCTCACATGTGGAGTCAGAAATGCAGAGAATAACACTACAGCTTTGCTGGTTTTCTGTTGTCAGCATAGAAGACCTGTTTTCCAGGAATAAAATCAAGCTACAGAAGCAAAAAACTAGTGCTTTTAAAAGCAAAACAAAAAAAAAACTAAAGTGAGAAAACCAAACCAACCTATATCAGTCCATGCTAGCTACAGAACATAGACTCACTTCACAACTTCATCCAACCATAATCTGCTAACACTCAGTACTACTATATCTGAACAAGGAGTCAGTTGAGGGAGGCCAGTGCCTCTCTCCATCCACCTGCCGCTAACCCTGTATCTCCCAAGCGATCTGAATTTGCTCCAAGGTAGGAGTCAGCCTCTAAGCAGCTGTGCTTCGCCATGAAGGCTGCAAAGTACAGTGTCACCAGAGCTGCTGCACCCAACAGCTTCTGAACGGGTGGAGCACAGAGCCCTGCACTTCACAGCCTCCGCTCTCTTCCAGAGGCCAGGAGGCTTGCTGAGTGGGGATGTGCAGCCACTTCACACCACTCTCCCACTTTACTATAAGAAGGGTGGTGCAGAGGGGAATATGCACTACTTCCAGCTCTTTCCCTGCTCTATTGTCGGAAGAGTGGTGATACGGCCCAGGCAACAGCACAAGGGAGGCACAAGTGTGGAATGGCAAAAACAGGTCTAGGCCGTGCTATACAGACGGGGGTTTGGATTAGCATTGCAAGTACCACTTCACTGCCACCACATAATTTTGTTGTGCACAAATGCAGAACCAGAAGAACGCTGTGAGTCATGGTATCAACCACAGCTCTCGCAGAGTACTGATACAGTCTTCCACATCTATTCCAAATTACAGATGCATTTAAAATAAATAGCTGGCAAATCTGAAGGGTTTTAAAAGAAACTTATATTTTGGGTTCCTTCTGATACTGTCTTAATAGAGCATGTGTTCAGGACTCATCTCCACTGTAGTTTTACAACCTTACACACCACACATTCTGCTTCTGTTGCTAAGATTTTTAATCCTACAATGTGCTGAATGATTTCACTTATAAATCTATTGTCTACCTAAATGCATGGGCAGGAAGTCTTGAGAAACACTGTTTCATGTCTTTTAAGGTTTGCCTTTTTTTTTTTTTTAATCTACACACAGGTGTACTATTTGCATAAAATAGAGATGGTCCAAATGGATCCAAAAATAAAAAAGGTAGGTAGGTAGGTAGGTTTCATCTCATACAAATTGTGGACTGTGTGTTCCATCACAGAAATGGCAACAACAAATTGGGTGGTCATGTCTCTATGGCAGAGAGGAGCTACCCAGCTCCCTATCTTCTCACAATTCTTGTTCTCTCTTCAGGAACAAAGCTGACTGCTGAAAATGGCTAACAGACCAAGCTTGTAGTTTCCATTACCGCTTTAGTTTGGATCAGGATCCTCTTTTGAAGCTAATCTGATCAGTCACACTTACCAAGCTGTGGTTCACATTGCCATTTGAAAGCGCATGCACTGGATTCCTTTTAGATCCAGAAAAATGGAAAGGAAAGAAAAGATCTAAAAAGACCTAAAAAAAAAAGAAGAACACTAAAAAAACCCTAGACAACTAAATCAGAAAGGCACACGCTCCAGGAGTGCGCCTAATACATTTCAGCCTCTTACTAGCATTCATTCCATGAGACCAGACTACACCTAAAGCACAACACAAAACCCAGAAGCATGCATAGCACAGCCCTCAAGTTGTCAAAGTCAAGGGTTCCAGTCTATAGGTCTGTTCCCATCAGTATACACTACTTGCAACACAGATGTAGTCAAAGATTTCAAGAACCTGGGTCCTCTATTTCTCCCCTGCCCAAGGACAGTAAATGAAAATAAAGCAAAGTAAAACCATCACGCAATTAAAAAAAAAAGTGAATTAAGGCCTGTACATCACAAAAGCCAATCTATTTCTTATATATGAAATCTGAAGTTTTCATTTGTATGTTACAGTAGCAACCACAGCAGGACAAAATACAAGCTACTCAAGTAGTGGCTTTCAGTTTTTCAATTTTGAAGTGTTTGAAAGCAACATCAAAGAATAGATTAAAAAGGACAAATGTATAGTCAGTTATAAAAGGTCAAAGTCATTATGGACTTCAAAAAAGCAAAGACTATTCACCTCTTAAGTCAAGACATCTAATTTTGATTTAGACATAGTCTGAAGGAGATTCATACGGCTTTAACTGAGATGACAATCTTAGAAAGTGAAAAAGAAACATTTGGGAAGAATATGTTATAGTTAGGCTTTGAATACACAATGTAAATAAACAAACCTTGGTGAAAATCTAAGCCACAAAACTGATTAAGTACAAGCCTGGGAGGTTTTTTGGTCATAAATGGTTCCCAACAGGAACAGCTGCAAACATTTTAAGCAGTCAGTCCCATTGCCCAGAAATACAGCTTTTCAGGATATCACCATCTCTAAGAGCTAAACTAAAGACAGAGTAAGAAGAGATTCTCAGTAACCAAATATGAAGATACACAAAGTTTTTTGTCTAGACTGGGAGAATCACATGTGTGTCTAAGCTTACAGGTCTGGATCCCAATCCTACATCAGGGCAAGACCCAAGCACGCAACCTTGCCCTTACCTCCTCCAGGGAACCTCCGCAGCATGAGCCAGAAGCCACCTAGGGCATGCTCCATCCTGATGTTGGACAAGGGGGAAGCTAGAACAACTGGTTACATTGTGAAGTGCACTTGTCACAAAGGGGAGATGAAGCCACAGCACACTAACTCAGCAAGAACAGCAAGAAGTACAGCTCTGAAGGGTTAGAGATCAGACAACTCAAACCGAACAGTAATAGATAAGCAGAGGCCATGCAGATTTGGGGAATGCATGAAAGGGACCTTCCTCAGGGCAAGTATTAGCATAACTTTCTGGTCTACTACTTCACCAGCAGCAAAATTCATTTTGTTGCCTATTTCCTTACTCTGAAAGATAAATTAAACCTTGTTTATCCAATACACTTATCTTATTTTGAGCTAGCAAGTCGTTCAAAAGAAAAGCAAATACACAAAGTATTTTAATTTTTTTAAAAAAATGTCTTGTTCATCTTATCTTCCTTTAATTTTTTCAAGGTGCCCAAGCACACACCAAAGAGGGGAAAGAACGTTACAGCCTAGTTCAACTTAATTAGTCAAATTCCAGTTTCCTCACTTTGGGCTCATACACGAAATATAAGTACATACACACACACCAGCTCACAGAAATATGACAGTCTTTTTTTTTAAATTGACAGTGATGGCACAAGCAGGTTATTCCTCTACACAAATGATAATTCATCTCTGCATATGCAATTTACTCTCAATGTAATCCTAAAAAATCCACTCTCTCAATTGTTTGCCCTAGGAACCTTCCTCACACCTCTGCAATAAGGAGCTCATGTTTCAGTATTCCATTAACAACCAACTCCCCCACCCACATTTGTTAATTTTCATCGTTACATTAACAAAAGTTGTAATTTCTCCAGGCAATGCTATTTAAACCATTCAGTTTACACTGAAAACACTCAAACAGTTTATATTAATACTCCAGACAAAACATACTATTATACATTTTAGAAAATTTCTGTATTTACAATAAAGTGGTCTTGTTAAATCTTTTTGGAGGTATCAGACATTGCACGCATGCACACAGTAGGTAACTTTCTTTTTGATTTCCCAGTTCCAACAACTTTTGAGCTCATGAAAATGATACAGCATTTTCTGTAGGAACTGGTATTAACTAATATAACTGCAGCAACAAGTAAAAAAGCAGGAGACAACAGGTTTCAACAGCATAAACATGCAGTTGAGATACAGGAACTCCTAATTCCCAGCTTAGGTCTTCCAGTCAGTTGTTATGACTTGTCCAAAGTCACATTTAACCTATGTTTCAATTTCCCTAAGTAGAGAATAAATAAATAAATAAATAAACCTACACTTTAGGTTTTACTTGCCTTACAGCCATGTTAAAAGCTAATTAACATAATAATTAAATACTGTAATAATGCTCTGGTAATGCAACAAAACAATCATTACATGTAGCTGAGCCTGATGTCTCAAGTCTTGATGGTATCTTATTATTGTTTTTACACAATTATAACCTATGATAACTAGCACTGTAAGACAGTATTTGTCATAAACCCTTGTAACTTATATACTTATAACTTTTCAAGATGTTTATTGTTGTGGTTGCTTTTTCCCCAGAGACAGATGTCCAGAATATTACAGAAAGGTCTTCTTTGAAGGTTTGAAGCTGTTCTCCTAATATTAGCAATTCTGAACTTTATGAGCTTTATTGGCAAACTTCATGATTTCCTATTTCCAATTAGCATTACGCAGTTCTTCATATGCAAAGTCATACCAAGTTCAAAAAAGACATTCTTAAGATAACAATTCAGAATACAGAAGTGAATTATTAGGCACACAGAGGAAGAAATTATAATCCTATAATTGGATATAGTACACATTCATACACAGCTAGCTAACAGGAACACAGATGCTCATCTTCTCAAGGACAGTCTGTAAGACTCCAAAGAGAATATGAATATTGAAAACACAACAGGCAACTTCAAACTAAAGTTTACAAAAAGGACTTGAAAAGTCTACTTGCCTCCCATATACAGATGCTGCCCTCTACCTGCACAGAGATATTTCAGATACCCCTTATTGCCACTGCCTGGAGAAATTTAACACAGCTGTCACTAATAACAGCCAGACTGCCATCAGCCAGGAACAGGAGTCACCCAAGCGAAGAGCAGCTGCAGCAAGAGCTCCAGCTTGAGAAAGTAGGCCTAGCAAACACCAGCACTCAAGGGAAAGGTAGAAAGGAAGATTAACAAAGACAGGTTTGCAAGACCATTCCTCTTCACTGCAACCCCTATTTCTGTGGGTTACAGGCTACCTTATTAACACAGGTGTAGCACAGCAGAAACACATGGTGCTTGTTCCAGTCTGGGATCACACCTGAGCTAATAAGCCTTACTGATCAGAGCGGGCTGTCAGCACTCTGGCTCTGGAAGCACAATGCAGGCAAATGGAAGCTGGCTCTGGGGTTTATTAGCCCAAGCTTTGCACCATGCAAAAGAATATAAACTGGCCTTAGAGGCCAAATAGCTTATTAAAATGATACCATGCCTGAGCTAATAAACTCTGACAGATCCAAACTGACTCTGCATGAAGATGAAGTTAGCTCAGGTGTGTCTACATCTGTGGCACAATTAATCAACAACTGAAATAATCTGCTCAAAAACAAACGTGAGTTCAATGTCTGAATTAAAAAAAAATCAACACTTATTTTTACAGGAAATGAAGGGGTTAACTTTTGTTCAGTTAAAGGGGTTTTGTCCTTTTGAAAGGAACATCAGGAGAAGAGGTTCAGGAAAAGGAGATCTCTGGCTTTTATGACCCAGAGACTAATCTTCCACAGTTAAATCAACTCAATGCTATCTCATGGCTTTCCTAACTTACAAAACAGACAGCTTCAGTACCTTTAGCACTTTCCTTGGCTTGCGAAAAGAGAGTAAAACTGAGAAGATCTAAGCCAAGTGCATTATACCTCTGTTGGACAGTATAGGAGTAGCATCAGAACAGAGATCAAAAATATTTAATGCAAAGGAGGGCCCAATATCAGAGAAATAAAATGAAAAGGTCAAACAAAATTCTGCCCCCCACCCTTAACTCTTTATTTGCTACTCCAGTCCTCCAACAACCATATAATGAATCACGGTTAAAAACCATGAGATTCTACACAGCTATCCCATAAAAAATCTAACTGCCTGACTTGGTCCTTATGAAAAATCTAAGAATAGAAAGAAGGAATAAAAAGAAGACAAAAAAGAAAGAACAGTTGGATGATAACAGGAGAATTTGAAAACAGAGCTTAAAGGAGAGAAAGCGAAGAACACTACTTCATTTAAAACAGAAGTTAAAAGGATGTGTTGAAATTATCTGGAAAGAAAGGTTATTGGAAGACAGTAAGCAAATTAAAGCTATAAAGAGGCAAACTGTTCTTTTTTTGCTCAAGATAACAAAAATAAAATTGCCTGGCAATAGCATTGCAATTTAAATACAGTTTTTTATTTTAATTTCTTTAAATTATTCTGAGTTCTTTTTAATTCAGTTAGTCTTTCAGCCAATGTAGGTGTTTTATGAGCTCCAGAACTAGCTTCGAAATACTGTCTCAAACAATGTAAGCAAAAGGAAAACAGTTTAATATTTCTAACTTGCGTTAATTAAAAAAGGTGACAAACTTAACACAGCAGCATTTACTTAAAGCTGAAAACGTTAATTTAGAAGACTACCTTATGCATGTTTAAATTGGTCAGGGAAAACGTGCAATTTTGTCTTTAACAACCTACCATAATAAGGTCTTCGTTTTTTAACAACAGCTCTGTGCAGGTCAAAGGTACTTGACCTTACTGAGAATTACAAATGTGGTTGCTCCCTGTTGTGAAAAATCCCACACAGGGACAAAAGCCCCTAAGGAAACCCCCCCAAACACAGTATGAATCTTTAAAGTGTTGTTTCCTCCAACTTTCTCAGGGACAGAGGTCCATCTTACTAAACTAAGGCGACGTTCCAAGATCTGCACATTCTCGTTGATACCTAAAGAAGCTTCCTGAAGGGGTATGTCATTCCAGTGATTTCCAGCTCTTCCATGACCTCATGGCAACATAACTCTAGCTTAGCCACTTGCAGTCATCCCTGAATCCTACCTAAATTAGCACAGACTTTTTTCTGTTTGGCATTAGAAAGGATAGTCTGAGTATGGTAGTACTGATTTGGTCAGTGTTATTTTATGCAGTTATTTTATACTTCTAAATATCCCAGTAAGGATAAACACCTTTTCCAAACCCACTTCTTTGGGCTTGTTCCACTCTTAAAGAAAATAATAATAAAAAAAAACACCTAAGCATGGGGTCATCACATAGGCTGCTGATGAAAAGATAGTGTGTGTGCATGGCAACTCCTTTCTCCCCACTTCTGCTTCTCTGGCAAGTACTTTACCCCATTAAGCTCTTCTATTCAAAAAATCATTAACACCCAAGCATTTATGTATGGAGTGGTCACCTCCATACACCTGAACGAACTCTGCTAAGTTTTCCTCCCAAAACACAACCGCTGTGCCGAGAACAAACGCAAGAAGCATCTGCTGCTCATCCATCCTTCAGCAAAGCCAGAAAGGTTAGAAAGCGGAGATTTAGGAGCGAAAACGCAAGCATTACGACCGCCGTGCACCACGACACCGTGGGAGAACAACTCAAACCAGTTGGGCAGCTATGCCGCAGCACCCACCCGGTGCCACCCAGCAGACACCCCTCTGCCCGCTGCAGACGGGGGGGGGGGGGTTATCGCCAGGCCCCCTGCGAGGCCCATCCCCACAGGGCCTCCCCCCGCCGCCGGTGCCCAGGGCTACTCACGTTTGATGCACCTCTGGGAGCCCGTGGCCTTGCTCCAGCCGTGACAGCACTGCCCGCCGCACACGTTGACCCTGCGGGAACAGCAAGCAGAGGCGAGGGTCCGGCGGGGCCCCGCAAGGTCGGCAGCCCCAGCCGGGCCGGGCCGGGCCGAGCAGCGGGGCGGGCGTTGGGCCGGCGAGAGAAAAGGCGGGAAGAATTAAACGTTGCCACGCGCGTTCGGGCGAGCTCCGCGCGCACCAACGGCGCTGACAGCAACGGCCGTTTAACGCCCGCCGGGGGAGGGGGGGGGGCACCCCAAGCACCGATTTTGCGGGAGGAAAAGGGGAACCGCCAGAGCCCAGCGGGACGGAGGGGGCCGCGGGGGGCTCCCAGCCCCAGCGCGGAGAAAGGCGGTTGCGGCCGTGAGGGAACGGGGCGCCGCGGGGCCGGTACCGCGGCGGGGCCGCCCCCGCCTCCCGGCCGCGGGCGGCGAAGGTCGCTGCGGCTCCAGGTGCCCGGGCCGGGCAGGGGCGCGGAGGGGGCGCCTTACCCCGGCAGCAGCTGGTGCTTCTGGCGGAGCGGCAGGCCGGCGCTGCTGTTGCCGTGGGGGCCCGGGGGCGGCGGCGGCTTGGGCCGCGGGCCGAAGCGGGCCGGCTTGGCGAAGGCGGCGGAGTTGGGGTGGACCTGCCCGGCGGGGCCCAGGCGGAGCTGCACGCCCGAGCCGCCCGGCTTGCTCATCCGCCGGGTCCGCTCCAGGGTGCCGCCGCCGCCGCTGCTGCTGCTGTAGCGCGTGTTGAGCTGTACGTTAAACGTGCGCGGCTGCTGCCCCCCGAGGAGGGTCGGGCGCTGATGCCGGCTGCTGGACGAGCCCGCCTGGCCGGGGTGCAGGACGTATGTGATCCTCCGCAGCCTGCCCTTTTCGGAAGCAGCGAGCGCCGGTGAGCAAAGTGTACAAGCACAGAGGAAAAAGCCCCATCTGATCCAAGCCATCTCCATAGCCGGAGCCCCCGCAGCCAGCAAAGCTTCACGGACCCCCGGTGCAAGGATTTCCTCTCCTCCAAAGTATGTGTGTGTGTGTGTGTGTGTGTGTGTGTGCGTGCGTGTGTGTGTGTGCAACTCCCGTGCCTCACACTCCGCACCGCTCCCGGGCTGCAGATCCTTCCTCCTCTCGCTTCCCCCCAACCTTCTCCTCAGGAAGGGGGGGGGGGGAGAGGAAGAAAAAAAAGCCTCAGATCTCTCCCCACCCGCTCCCCAAAACTGTTAGAAAGTTCAGCAAACACGTTGCCCCGTGGAGCAGGAAAACACTGTTGGAAGAAAGGAAGCGATGGGTGCGAGCGGAGCTCCGAGCCGGACTGCAAAGGGAGGAGGAGGAGGAGGAGCGGCGGCGGCAGCAGGGGAAGGGTATTTTCTGGAGGAGGGTGGTCGCAATAAAGAGCAGATGTTTCGGTGGCTGGAGGTGCCTGTGGTCTGCGTGCGCGTGTGAGAAACAGCCTTCGAGCCAGTTCGCGCTGAAAAAGTCCTTTTTTTTTTTTTTTTTCTCTTTTTTCAAGAGTTCCGCGGCGAGGGGGCGCGCTGCCCCGCGCCGCCGGTGTGGGGCCGCCGTGACGTCACGCGACGCTCCCGGGCCGGCGGCGCCGCGGCCGGGAGGGGCGGGGGGGGGGGGGGGAGTCGGTGTGCGGCTGCCGCCGGGGCCGCGGGGCGCCGCGCTCCCCCCCCCCCCCCCCCCCCCCCGCTGCTGGCGCGCCCCCGAAATCCTCCGCTGTTTGAGGTTGTGAGTGCTAACTTGCGGGGCTGCTCATTCCCCACGCAACGTGACTATCTAATAACGTTCAGGTAACAGGAATTTTGCTGCAGGGGGGGCGTTGCTATCCCGTTTTAATGGATTTGGGGATGGGGGGGGCTCGAAAAATTAAAAAAAAAAAAACCCTAATCTCACTGCCTGTGTCTGTGAGGCCCCATGCAACAGCTTAAGGGTCTGCCTGGGTAGAGCGGTGGTGTCAAATGGATGTAGAGCTTTACACCCTGAGAATTTTACGTACATCCTTCACTTCCATCGGTAGGAATTCAGTAAAATCACATACACGTGTTAAGTAAGCATATTCCTCTGTGTCTGCATAATGAGAGGCGTAGATCTGAGATTCCCCTTAGCAGGTCCTCCCCCGCCAGTAGTTAAAAAGCACAATGTATTCCTAGAGGACAAAATACAAATCAGAATTGTACATCTGGAATTAAACTGTATAAGCAAAACTGCCTACATTTATCTCCAGCGTATCTCTCCTGATGTTGCCCTTTAGTGTTACAGATGATAAAGAAAAAAACAGAGAAAGTTAATAAAATACCCTGAAGATTCCATCTTTTAAAACATTCAGGAGCTAATGTGTCTGAGTTCTTTCCAAGAAACTTTGCAGAGAATCAAATCGTTTGCAAATCCAATAGCTTGGAATCCAGGTCTTCCTCCCCAGGTCCTCCTCTGCTCTTTTCCAGAGCTTTAAGGACACTGACCCTGGCTCCAAACTGATGAGATTTTGTTCCTAAACGCTATTGGCACAGCCACACAGCCGGCACGGGGAGCAGAAGGGTTTCACACGGACAAGATTCCATGCAAGAGTCACTGTTACGAGCACAGCAGTCCCTTCCTCCTTTGCTCTCATCTATTTAAAACTGCTCAAAAATAAATGCATGTTTTAAATAGATGAGAGTTTGGAGCTTTCTATAGTCGCAGTGTAATGGAGCTGCATCAACATTAAAGGCTTCTGCTCCTGTGTCTCCATACTCAGAATGAAATCCCAATGTTCAAAGAGAAAATGATAACTGGTACCAGGGACTTGCAAGTCCACAGTGGGTTAAACTTGAACTAAAACTCTGTGGTAGTTCAGAAGAGAAACTTCTGAAGAAAGATAAAGCCTGAGAGTAGTTCCAGTCTGAAGATAGATAAGAAATTAATTGTGAGACCATTGCCTTTCCTAGTAAATATGTAGCTTTGGTGTTTTGTTGGTTTTTTTTGTTTTTTTTTTTTTTTTAACTTGGAAGAGCATTCTTAGCATCTGAACTCTTCCATCTTCCACAGGCTAATTGTTGTCAATCCTAAATATGCTAAATATTTTACAGTGTTTAGGAGAAAAACTGCCTTGAAACAAAGTGAGGGCTGAGCAAGTAGAGAGAAACTGATGTGGTGCTCAGGATTGTTGCCCTGCACAAGGCCGCTGTCCTTCAGGAGTTTTCCAGAATGAGATCACAACTACTTGTGTGGCTGATTTTGTTGTACAGAGGGCAGAAACTGCATTATTCCATAGCAAAAAACAGTTGCTTTTAAGAAATGTGGGGTTTAAGTCACTTCAAACAGAGGGCAAATGCATTGTATTACTGCTAAAGCAAATGGTAAGGGACCTCAAGGGAAATATATCCACAAAGGATCCTGAATAAAATGATCATCGTTCAAAAACATTCTTGAAAAAATGTGAAGTATTAATATTAATTGGTTATTAATTGGCTGAGGTCAAGCATTTCTCACCTGTTTATCTGGCAGATCTAACTTCCAGTGTTCTCTTTTTATCCTCTAATGACAAATCTACACTTGTTGTTGTTCTTTTGTTTATCTGTTTGGGGAGTTTTGCAAATCTGGAGGGTCCTGAGTGATGGAACCCTGGTCTGGTTGCATTGACACATTGGGTTGACCATAGAAATTTAAGCAGCTAAAACAGAACTTCAAAGATCAGCTGTTGCTGTCTAAAACCTCATCTCAAAGTTTCTTCACGTTGGGAATTTCCTTCTTTCAAGGCTGAGAAGTGCATCTACCCAGCACCAAACAGCTAGACGCCTGCCTTTCAGAAACCAGTGAAGGGACTACTGAACTTCCCGAGGCTCCTTTAGCAAATGGTGTTGCTGCCTGTGAGAAACCTCCTTTCCTCTGGCAGCTGCCCCACCTCCAGGCACCTCCAGAGGCACCAACTGAGGTTACAATGAAAAGCAGTAATAAGTATTTCACACCAGCAGTCAGGAGTACCTCTCTCAGACATGATCTGAAAAAGCAATTTGCACCGGTTTTGTTCCTTTTCTTCCTATGTTGTGAACAAAGGATGAACACAGGGAAAGCTTCTTGGTCGTTAAGCCTCCTGCCAGAGGAGTAGCCCTCTAGGTAAGGGTATAGCCCAGGTTGGAAAGGGCAGAACTGATCTGAAGATAGGGAGTGGGGTGGACACAGACAGCAGAATTGCAGCAGGACTGTTCCAAGATGAAAGTCTTCATGGACTGGGGAGAAGCCTAAGATGAGGGCAAGGGTATCTGCAGCAGAACCAAAATAACATTATTCACTGCAAAACGAAAGAGAACAAAATTCCTGTATGCATTTTTGTTTAAATCTCATAACATGGTGCCAGTGCCATGAGCTGAGCGAGAAGGAAGGAAGATTATTTATGAACCTTTGAGGACGGCAGCACTCAAACCTCCACAGTTCTCTTCCAACATACGCAGGAGACAGGACCGTGGCCTTGTGTCGCAGGGAGTGAGCGAATCTGGTGCCAAGCAGGGGCCTTAGCAAGGAGCTGCAGGGAACTTGTGTGTTATGCTGCAGGTGAAGTCATCTGAGCGTGGGTGATGACTCAGCCCTCCTAGCACAGCGTAGTGCCTCGGCGCCTTCGTGTGACTTGATGCTCCAGGTTAGCTGGGCAGCAGATCAAAGCATGAGCAATGCCTGACGTGTCAGGCTACAGGGAGGGCAAGCGGCTCCGATGCTTTTCTAGACCCACTGGGCAACTAGCCTTAGCCTTCAAGGAAAGCTGAGTTGGCAGCTCGTGCTTAACATGTGGGAGTCTGACAAGTTTGAATGCTGTGTTCAACCCCATTTTTGTCTAGGAGTAAGTAACTATGGAAGAGCATTTTGACAGCAGTGTAGCTCCATTAGTTTCAATAACATTACTCCAAAGATATTCTGAGCTAAAGAAAAGCAGTCTTTCTAATTTCTAATAAACTGAGAGTTAGCTGGAGATCTGTATCTGGTATTTTCCTTTTCTTTACTGTGCAGGTATCAGTAAAAAAACCCCTGTATTGTGCAGACTAAATTGTACCTTCAGCCTCAGCTTTGTAGAATGGTACCTTTCTCTAATTTAGAAGGTATTTCTTTTGAACAGGATAGAATAGCTTACTCTCATTGTCAACAGAATAAGAAAAAATAGTAATTGACCTTTATTATGTCACTAAAATAAAGTACATGTGACTAAATAAATACATGAAGTGGATTTGCAGAGTAGGACCAGGTCAACGTTAATACAGTTTCTAACCAGTCATTCTTTTTGAGCAGAGCGGTACCTTCTAACAATGATCGCTGTTTATTCCTCGAGGCAGAAAAACTGTAATTGCTCCGTGGTTAGCAACCAACGGCCTGAGGCCTCAACAATTCCTCCTCCTCCCCGCTACCACAATAGAAATACCATTAATGATGTTTCACAAAGAGGCAAGTCCTTCTTGCCCTGTTCCTGCAGGCGGTTACCGGCACTTCTGATGAACTCCGCTCGTGAGACTAGGGCCGAGGCTGAGGCTCTGATCTGAAGGAAGTGGCTTGGCTTTGCTAAACCCGTTTGCTGCTGGTGGCCCTGCTTTGTGACCTGCGGATCTGTAACGATCAACCCTGGCGCCTCTGAGTGTTTCCAGACCTCACGCTGCACATGGCCTTTGGGTAAGCAACCTTCTGCCTCCCTTTCCTGGGGCTCACCAGCTCAAATGCATTTTCGGGGCATCTTCCCCAGCACCTCCTCTGAAGGACGCTTCCTCTCTCACTACCTGGTTATTACCACTGGGAGCTGCTGCGCTAGCTACTATTCAAACACATCAACAGATAAATGATGCCAGCTTTTCTCTCTGGGAATCGTAAGGCCTGAAGCAAATAGCTTTTCAGGGACGAATGAACTTTTACAGCAAGACTTGCAATTGGTTCTGTATATAAATTCACATCTTGGAACAATATGGGCCCTGTGTGGCCTTGGGTGTCTGAAGCAGTCAGATTAAAATGTAGATAATATCAGAGTTATGAGTCTGGATGGGAAAATGAGATAGACTAATGATAGCGGGGTAGTGGTCATCTTCCTTCCTTGGACAGCTACCAAAAGAGATGGCTATAAGAGTTTTTTTTTTCTTTTTTTTTTTTTTTTTTTGCATTAAGTCACAATGAAAGTTAGATCCACTCGGCAAAAAAAAATAATGCCAGTCTGTCATTTATGACCACTGTTGTTTATATCCAACAAAATAGTTGCTTAAGGCAAGGAGAATTTGGCTTCTTTTCAAGCTGCTGATATAACTGTCATAGTAAAAGTAGTTGCATGGATTTACATAGTCTCAAATTCCATTTTCCTGAAGTAGCAAAAATATCTCTACTGGAATATTTGGCAGTTTCACAGTCGTCTTTACTCACAGAAAATAACCGGATTCAGAAATACAAGATTTTTTTCAAGATATGAAAATCTCCATACTATGTTGTAATTATTCGTACCCTCAAGGAAACAAATATATCTTGTCCATAATATAATTAAAATGTCCGTTGAACCTTTTTATTAGATTATTCTTCCTCACAATTGCTTGTTTCTTTATACAATCCGTTATGCCCCCAAAATAACTACACTGCTGAGGAAATTAGATGGAAAGGACCACAAAAAAAGAGAAAGTAAATTTAATTATTTCCCTTTACCTTAGGAGAAGACATGTTTAAACTAACACATTCTTCACAAAGGCAAAGTAAATATTATAGCTAATATTTGAAAACTCTCGCAGCACGGCTATGTCATATGCCAAGAATACTAACCTCTACAAAAATAAACTTCAGCGGTGGATTCTGATTTGCACTGTTGCACTGTACGCGTCTGAGACTTACGAAAGCTGAAGGGAAAAGTATCGGTGTAAAATGAAGCCTCCCTCGACTTTAATTAGCGCTGAAGTCTTCCAGGTTTCGTAGTTACGCCTAAACCAGGTAGACAGCGGACAGAAACCTGCGTGAGTGGAAGGGGACAGAAGCAGACAGAAGCGGGTGCGAGCCCCCGGGAAGAGGAGCTGCGGCTCCTGGGAGCTCCATGCCCGCTGCCGCCTTGCCGCGCGCGGCGCTGGGAGGGAAGCGCTGGGAGGGAAGCCGCGGCCGAGCCCGGCTCCCAGGGTGAAGCAACTGTTTGAAGCCCCGCTGGCCGCCCGGGGCAGCACGTCCCGGCTCTTCGGGGTGGAAAGCGCCGCTTTTAGTGATGCGCTTGGAAAGGCTCCCAGCCACACCAGTGTTAGGGGTTGGGAGTATGTGTATAGGTCCTCTGTCTGCTGCTCTTTCAAGGTTTGTGGTGGAAGGTGATGAAATGAAAATTACAAGCTTTCTCTTTTCTCTCTCTCTCTCTCTCTTTTTTTTTTTCTAAAGGAGGTCGTGAGGAAAATGCTGGGCTTTCATTTCCATCCCTTTTCCTCCAATAGCAGAAGGTGTCTGCGGAGGTGTTTAATGTCCGTCTGCAGTGCGTCTGTCTGTGTTTTGCAACAGGCTGCCTGCACGCCGACCCTGCGGGGAGCAGGAGCTCGGCGCGGTGGCCCTGGCCCTCCGGAGGTCTCGCCCGCCCTGGACTCTGCCCCACCATGCTGCCGCGAGAGGTGGCATCGCGCCCCACCGGCAGCCCGCGTCCCCATTTTGGACGGGTCTCCTTGAAAAAAGCAGGTCTGCAGGATGCTCAAGTGCAAGTATCCTGGTGCAGACTGCCAGCGGGAGGGAGCTTGACACCTAGAAAAACTGGAATATGCCAGAAAGGAGGAAGCAGCCTCCAGAAAAAGGCTAAACACTGCGCTTAAACGTGATGCCGGGCACAGCCTGAACGGAGGTTGCCAGCGGGTAGGCCGTCTGTAAGAGCGCCAAGGAGGTACGAGCCAGCCCAGGGCTGAGCCTCGGCTGCGGCTGCGGACGAGCGATTCGGCCTGGCGCTCAGCCGCGAGGGCCCCGGTGGAGGCTGGCAACCCCCAGACAATTAAAACGCCACAGGCAAACGAGCCAAAGCGAGGTGACATGGGTGAGGACTTCCAAAAGCAGCTCGCGGTGGCCGTCCCAAAGAGCATGCGAGAGCCTGGGCAGACAAGAGGCATGGGGGAGGTCGGAGGAGACCAGTGGCTGGAGTTATCCCACCAGTTTCATGTTATATTGCTGATAAAGGGATTTTCTTTTTCTTTTTTGGAGGCAGGCTCAGCATGCCCAGTGGCGGTTCAGAGCCTGCTGCGCTGCTGTGCAAACGGACTGAAACCCGTACGTGGAGCTAAGGGTACTTGGTGGAGAGGCTTCAACCTGCCTCAGCATCTGTCACGTCGCAAGATCCTTTTCATTCCCATTGCCCAGAGGCAGTTTAGCAGCTTTCTGGTGCTGGGATAAGGCATGTGGAGACTAAGCAGTGGGTGACTACGAAAATGATATGTTTGTACCCTCCCTTAGCAGCTGCGTTTAAAGTAAGTCGCTGCAATTGCCAGATTGTTTTAAGCTGGCCGGCGTCGCTTGCTGTGGCTCCCCGCAGCGGCAGAAGATGAGGCTCAAGGGTGCGCGGCTCGTGGGCCGTCCCGCAGTACGCCTGCAGCATCGGCGGCGGGCGAAGAGAGCGGGAGCAGCAGGTGTCCCCGCGGAGACGTGCTCGTCGTCTCCTGAAAAGCCCTTGCCTGCGAACGGACATGCTGATTTAGCACAGCGCACGGGTACGGCAGTATGACGTCCCACGGGGCAGAGAGGGTACAGACGGGGGTAGCTTCTAAGAATATTGGTGGCTATCAGTACCTGAGATATTTGACTGATGATACTGGGGTTTCTGTGTTTTTTCTGGGCTGAACACGTCCGTGATGTCTGTCAGTCCCTGTATGCAGCCGTAGCCATGGCTGAAGAGGGTTGGGCTGCTTCTCCTGGATGCTGAGTCTGACAGTCCCCTACGAGGCGCCTTGCAGGAGCTGTTAGAGCAGAGCTCCTGGAAAGGCAAAAGCAGTTATGAAGATTAGCAATCATGATTGCCAGTTATTTAAATTAGAAGAAACTTACTTGCTCCAATAGAGAGAAGCTGAATGAAGACCCTATGTAAGTCCTTAGGCATGGGCTGGCAAAAGCGCTGGTGGGTCTTTTTGAGTACTTGCCAGTTTTGCTTAAGACAATGTTCTCAGAGTCTGCAGAAATCTCTTGTGATTCTTTACAGTTCAGTTCATCAAAGACTGACTTTTTTAACTTCAGTATTTCATTATTTAAGGCAGCTTTTGCAAGCCACAACAGTACAGTTCTTCTTCTGTTATTCTTCTCTCGTCATCTTTGTTATCATGTACCTTTTCAAGACTAGAATGGATTCTGCCAAATAATTTAGCTCTGCTCAGAGATAGGCTGATAAATTGTACTTTCAATTCTGTTACCTGTTGGTAGTATTTATTATTTTTAAATTGAGATTTGTTTTCTTTTCCACTGAAGGAACTTAACGTTTGTTTTTATTGCAAAGAGGATCTAGGTGATTTGACAATTAGACAGAACAAAAAGTCTTTTTACAAAACTATACAAAAAGTATTTAGTTGCTCTGAACAGAAAATTCACAACAGCAGTTTAAATATTTCCTCATATTTTGATGTGGGGTCCATGAAAAAATGAGGCTCCTTATCCATAACTCACGTATTAAAAGTCTTTATTTGGAATCTGCATCCAGAACTACTCTCTCTCTTTGATCTTCAAGTTCTCAGGTAGGCAGCACCTGAGGATTAAATTCTTCCCTATGGTCAAGAAACTGAGGAATTCTGTTTAATTTATATGTGTTTTAGCTTTTAAGAGCGCTGAACAGCAAATTAGGGAAGTGTGTGGGGGAGGGTCTTCTGTTAAAACATGTTTGTACAGATTAGCTGAGGTTGTTTGCATATAAACTAACCATCTTTAGTGAGCAATTTTCTTGAATGTAGCTCTTTCCAAATGTCTTTTCAGCAAAATTTTTTAAGTGCCTCTAAATATGATCACTCGGCAGGTGGCTTTTTATTCACACTAGGAAGAAAAATTGTAAAGGAATTTTTTTTGGATTTAATAATGGAGCTCTTTGTGAAAAAGACTATAGGTATCATATTGTTGAAAGAGTTTTTGGAGAACCTCAGTTCCTGCAAGAAGGGAGCACTTTTCTTGATTTTGTTTGGTGAATGTGTCTGCTGTAAATACATATATGATGGTTTGTCTTACATACTGAAAAGGAGTTAATGTGATCATTAAGTTAAATACAATATATGTGTTGAATACTCAGTTATTCTGTGTCTAGATTCACAGTTAAAAGAAACTTTCTTTAAGGCATCTTTTTCCTCTCTCACTGTGAAATAATGCTCAGTACATGTTAGCCTTTATTCTGTATCATGAAAGCTTATCTTCTCAGCAAAGGAGGCTTCAAGTTCTCTCTCGCTGGTAAAGTAGTTTAGCTCTATGCCAAGCTGGAAACTTTTCCTCTTCCCAAGAGGTAAATAAAATCACTATAAGCAAGAGTTCAAGTGGAGCAAGTTCTTCACTAGTTACTCTTTCCATGAGTCACGCTCTTCTCTTCTCCAGAATTTGCCCAGCTCCGAGTCTCAGCAATATAAGCACAACATAACCCAAAGTATCCTGTATAGCTGAGAAGAAGGCTAACCTCTGGTCCTAGACAAGAACAAAAGCCCTCCTCAGTTGCAAACCAAACTTTCCTCCTCCTCTCCTTCTGCAGTTTTCTTCACTTTGCCATAAAGCTTTAGCTTTCCTCTTGCAGTTTTCTGAGGGCTGGTTCTCTAATCAAAGCAATATGCCTACCTTTCAGGTCTCTCGTACACTTGCTTCTAAAGCAGTCATCGTTCTTCCTAATGTTTTTCAGTCTGGGGGACGCTCTTCCTTTCTTACACTGGCTGATCTCACCTGCGTTAGGCTGCTGCACTGCTTGGCCCGGCACCAGCAGCGGCGTGGGGGCGTGTGAGGAGTCAGGGCTCGAGGGCAGCACTGCCTGTTACAGTGCACTTCTAATTTGCAGTAATAGTCTTATCTTGGGAAAAGCTAATGCTCTTTGAGCGTACTGGCTGAGCCTATAATCAATTAATCTTGTACGGTGTGTTAACTATTCTCTTTGCAGCTGTTGTTTCCACAGGGTAATTCCAATGAAACCAGTAAATACATAGGAAAATATATTTTGGCTTTCATGACTTAAAAAAAAAATACAGAAACACTATCTCAGAGAACAGACTGCTTTGTACAAAGAGGGGAATACAGCACAGCAATTGCTCTCTTCCAGGGCTAGGTATTATGTCACACTGGAAACCTTTCTTTAAAAGTAAGAAAATAACACATCTAAAAGAACCAGTGAAGGCTTAAATGTGGAATATGGGCCCCATACAGGGTGAGAAGCTGTGAGTTATTTCTCATCGCTGATGGTGCTGATTCCACATATTACAAACTTATTTGAAATACTGTGCACAGCACGCGCAGTGGTCCCGAGATGGAGCTTTGGTTTTTATTGGGTATTACAGAGTTATGTACACCAAGGTCTGTGTATTGTCCAGAAGGATCTTGCTGTAGCCCGTAATCCCACTGAATGCTTTCACCGTTTCATTTTCCAGGACATCTCCAAGCGTGGAGCTGGTGATGTCTAGGTGTTGCAACAGATGAGTTATATTCTCCTGACCTTCAGTAGGAGGTTAAGCCACTAGGTAGCTTACAAAAGGAGTTGCACTAATATTTTGGCTGCCTGAGCCTGTAATTTAAAGATGTTTAGAGTCACAGGTCTATAAGTGTACTGTTAGTAACACAAACTATAGCACAAAGTGCTTTCAACTGCAAGCAATGAATTAGTCTTTGTTTATCTATATTTGTTTTACTAGGTCTCTTTTTTTCTACTTACAGGCTTTATGATATACAAGAATAAATGTTATTAGTATTACATATAATAAATGCCAATGTCCTTTAAGAAAAATCCAAGCTAACAGGTTTTAAAAGTACAATGGTGTGAACGAGAGCACATGCTTTAGGTTCCCCTTCATCGCTTTAGAGTGCTGTCTGGCTTTTCCAAACCATACACATAAATATGACTATATAACCTGGAGATAGGAAAGCACTTGTTCAAACATGTGCATGCCCACAGAACTGTAATTCACAGAGACTCGGAGCTGGCACTATGTTCTGATGCAGAAAAGTAGGGTTGCAGCACATGTGCTGAACAATTGCTCCAATGTTTGAAATACAATGGCCACACTGTTTTGTTTCCAGGTTCCTGTGGGGAAAAATTGGTACAGATTTGCTGGTACGACATTACCTCTCTAGGTACTGTAAAAAGGTACTCGGTGTATTGTTTCTGACCGTAGCTGTTACTTATAAGACCGCAAATAAAAATCTCCAAATGAAAGCTCGGGTACAACCCACCCAGTGTCACTTTGGGGCCCAAACCCTGAAGTGCAGCTGGGGCCGCCTGGGCCTTCGGAAGCAGCAGGTGGAACACCAAAACGCAGGCAGAACAACAGGCTTTCTAAAAAACCCTCCAAGTTACATATACCAATCTGATGACTGTAAACCAGGAAGCCAACCAAGAACTTTATTTTACGAGATATTGCACAATTAGGGGAAAAGAGGCTGGGGGAAGGTATCAAAAATTAAAAGTGGAAGGTAGGGACAGAAGAAAGATCTGTCCCTGTTAAAACACAGTTGCCTGTGCTGGGTGCAGTTGCAGTGTGGACAGCTGTACAATCATGCACACCTTGGTGCTCGACAGACCCAGCAAAGTCCACTCTGAACCCCCGCCAAAGCTCCCCCAGCCGAGACGCGTGGGTTTTCACGCCGTCTCGCAGCCCTCCTGCAGCACCGCAGGAGTCGCCGTCCATGCGCTTCTGCAGATGGCCGCCCTGGGTGAGCGGTTGTGAGACGGAAAGCTTTGGGGGACGTGTTTATTCTAAGCTTATTTCTTGATAGGAAGCCCTCCCCCTGCATTCCCGGTGACCAAAACTGGCCTCATCATTTAGACTAAAAAAAAAAAAAAAAGAAAAAAAGAAAACACCACCCGCATGGAGCAGTCGCACCGGCAGTAGAGCTGCCTGCAGTATCAGAGGACACACCGCTCCACCAGAAAGTATCCCAGCTAGGCTCTAATAAAAAAATAAATAAATTAAAAAAAAGTGGCTCAGCTTTTTAAAATCCCCCCCCCCCCTTTTTTTTTCAAACGATGTTGAAAAATAAAGATCCTTATAGGACATCTGTGCTCTTTGGCCTGTTTGACTTTGCTAGACAGGAAACTTTTGACAGAGTTTCAGCAGTGCTACGGCATTTTCCCCCCCCAAACCCCGCGCTTTAGTAGTTCTCCGTAAAAACGCCGCAGCTCGCTGGGTTTGAACTGCCACGGCTGTGGCACGCTGTCTGCCTCAGGGTCATTTTTAGCGCTGTCTAGTTCTGTGAAGCACCTAATAACCCGCACGCCTCTGTAACGCCTTGACTTCCGCCCACGGGCGTAGCCGCATCCCTGCTTTACACGGGGGAAAAGCCGAGGGAGCTGAGGCCGCTGCTGGACTTCGCAGCGCGTGTTGCAGTTTGGGTGGCGAGAGCCTGACGGGTGGCATTTGTGGGGTGTTTTTTTTTTTTTTGTTTTGTTTTTTGTTTTTTCCCCTCTCTGGTATGTTGGAAAAAACGATATAATGAGCCGCGGCGGGCTTGAAGCACGCAGCCGCTGGCGTGGCGTTTTCCGAAGCCGCCGCACGCGCGGCCGGTGGGGCCCCGGGCACGGCGGAGGTGGGAGACGCACAGCCTCGCCAGGCGGGCGCGAGGGGCGGCGGGAGGAGGGCGGAGGAGCTGCACTTCCCGGCTCGCAAGCAAAAAGCGCGCCGGGGGGCGGGGGGGAGAGGGGACCCCTTTCCCCCGGCGCGCTGAGGGGCTCGCCCGGCAGAAAGGCTTTGGCGTTGCTCAGGTGTCCTGCGAATCTGGAGAGCTGGCCCGTGAGCGAGGGCCGGTGTGCACCTGTGCAAAGCAAAATGTGAAGGAAGGCTGCGCAGGCAGATTTAAACTTGGGCTTTTGAATGCCTGATTTTTTTTTTTTTTTTTTTTTTTTTTTTTTTTTTGCAACCTTAAAATTTTCCACAAAGGCATCTGTCTATTTTCCTGCCCTGTACTGGAAACAGTCACAGATTTATATTTCAGGTCTCTTGATTACCACTCCCAAGCAAATGAAAGCCTAGCAGACCTGGCAGCCAAGTTCTATTTACATAATATATATAATTACATGAGAACAAGAGGGACTGGATGGGGCCACAGTCCTGTTCCCCGTCACACAGTCACTGTCATATGTGACTCAGGCCTCAGCCTCGTAGTGCCTAGAGGTTTTGCCCCACTATATTGTAAGCAGCAGGGTGAAAACCCCCTTCTGTAAGGCCATTGCAGAACGCTGGTGCCCTGACGGTTTGATGCCCTTTCTTAATTTCCAGACTTTTAATTTATTCATGGCCAATTTATATCTACTCCCTGCTTTTTGGAGTGAGGATTTTCTTTCCATTTTAGCAAAGTTCAGGACTTTTTTTTCCTGAGCGGATAATGAGTATGTCAGCTTAACTGCAAGTCTACTGGCATGTGGTCCATGGAATAATAATAGCTGCTACATTAATGCAGAGCTCACTCTGAAATTAAGTTTTAGAAGGGCCCAGTTCTGGAGGTAAGAAAGAGAAAGACTATATATCCATAGTACTTTCTAACACCTTGCAATTATGACTCTAAAACATACTAATTTCCTTTACAGAAGTGCAAGCAATTTTCTAGTCTTGAACCACTAATAAAGGTGTAGTGTTTAAGAATTAGTCTAAGCAGACTGACAGACTTAGCAGTTAAATAATTAAGCTTTGGCCTTAAAAAAGCATTTAAATAATGTGGAATTAAGGCATAAAGACCGTATTACTTTAGAAAAGCACACTTAAATTACTTTTTTTAGAAGACACCAAATACTAGTGAGTTTAATTTGACAGTGAAGCTTGTCAGTTTGGAAAAAAAAAGTGTTGGGAAGTATACAATCACTTGCCAACTAATCTTATTATGGCTCATGTGTTGAACAAGAAACATACAGGGGGCCCCTCTGTCATCGTGGCCAAAATGCTTTTTATGGGGGCTTTTTTAAGGCATTTGCACATTTACCAATTACATTGCTAAGTCAAAAAAAAATCAACAATGAACAAAAGCGATATTCTAAGAACAGGCTATGAAATATTTTTGTAGCATATGCATCCTAAACACCCAGATAAAGCATGAGCTGGGTCCTTCCGAGAGGTTTTAAAGCCAGCCGCCGGCTTCCCATGCCTTCTCAAAATTAGATCATTAATTCAGGTGCAAGCGAGGCGGCGAGTTTGATCATCCCGGCTGAACTCGGCGTCTTCACGTGCCGCCGCTGCGCCCTGTTTTGTTACCATGCCCGACTCACCGCGAAGCTCGGCGCTGCGGGAAGACCCCCGCCGCCAAGCAGCTGGTGTAGCCAGTCGGAAACCCGGAGCTTCTTTTTTCAAGTTAAGGCTGTCGCTTGCTGCCACAGGTCACGCGTGGTCTCAGCGCGGGCTGGGAGCGGGCAAAAGCGTGCGGTGCCCGCTCATCCTGCGGTGCTTTTGCCTTTGGGCAGCGAAGCGAGGGCTGAGGCTGCCGGCTGCCGATGCCCCCGGGCCCCATGGCAGGCACCCATCACTGCAAGGGGAAAAGCAAAATAAGGGGAAAAAGAAAAAAAGGAAAAAAAAAGGGGAAAGAAGGGAAAAAAGGGAAAAGAAAAAAGAGAAAAGGAAAAAGGAAAAAAGGAAAATAAAGAAAAAAACAAAAAAAGGAAAAGGGAAAAAAGGGAAAAGGAAAAAGGAAAAAAGAAAAGAAGAAAAAGAAGAAAAGAAGAAAAGGAAAAAAGAAAAGAAGAATTAAAAAAAAAAAAAAAGAAGAAGAAGAAGAAAAAGACCCCGCTGGCACTGCTTTGAGCCCTCACTCCTGCTGGCATGGCTGGAGGCAGGCGCGTAAGCTGCAGCAAGCCTCGGGCTGCACAGGGAACCACAGGCAGGCGGGAGGGCTGAAATGAGCTCATGGGGGCCTGAAAAATAAAAGGTTATAAATGAACTGCAGCATTAAAAGTAAGTGAAATGCTTTCAGGGCATCCTAAAGGGAAGAGTGGAAGAAAAGCAGACCAGCCCACTGGGAAAGCTGCTTTCCTAAGTTGTAAAAATCTCTGGAAAAACTGGGAAAGTTGTCCACAGTGCTCGGGACAAGGTGTTTTTATTTTCAGTCTTTCCCACCAAACAGCCGTGAAAAATTTCAGTGCGAACTGCTGTGCGTGGGCAAAAAGTGCCATCTTTGACTTGTAAGACAGGCGTTTTTAAAAGCTGGCGTTTGAGACATAGAAGTGAAATTGTTCAACCAACTTAACAGCTTAGTATTTCAGAAACATATCTATGCCCTTAATCAAAACATGTTTTCCAAATTGCTTTAATTTTGTTTTGCTGTACGTAAAAATATTTCATGTTCTTTGCTTACAAAATTCACAGAAATGTAGAATCTCAAAAAGCTTTCAGAAATGGAGATACCAAATGTGTCATTAAGAAATCCCCAAAATATACTTTATTGAATGAAATGGCCTGAAAAAGAAGCCAAGCTTCCAAAACGGAGAGCGAGACACATTTTTGGGGTCTCTTTTCTGAAGGTCCCTGGCCGTGCAAAGATGCCTCCCCCCCCCCCCCGCTTCTGCTCTGTCCGTTCTTTCCTAGCACCACCCTTGAGCATATCTGAGAAATTCTCCACTTCATCCTGACCTTTTTCCATGCCCGAACGCCATCCAGGCCACTGGGCTTGCGGCACGCGGGGCTGGAGGCTGGGTGTCCCTGGCTGGAGCCCGGTGAGCCACCAGCAGTGGCAGTGAGAAAGGAGGATGGAGGATCTTAGCCAGGATATTTTCCCGGCACATGAATATATTGTCTTACAGTACTTAGGGACCTCGTGGCAGCTGGACTATACATGCCCTTTACCTGCCCACGGCTTGCCTGCATACTGTATTTTTCTTAGCTTTTTTTTTTCCTGACCTGTGGCATAGCACTTTGGAGCTGCTTCAGTATCAGCAGTGGGATGAATGAATCCCGTTTAACTTCGTTTTGTAGTTCACACTACGGATAGCACTCGAGGCTCAGCTCTTGCTGTTAGGATTTTGTAAGCTGGCTTGCATGCAAGCGCGCGGGGGCAGACGAATGCGTGCCCATACCAAAATTCCTTCAGTACCTTTTCTGGCATCTGCTGTGCGTTGCCTGCACAAAGGAAGAGACCGGCTCCTCCACAGCCGTTCAGCGATTCAGACCTGAGGACTTTGTCTCCTGGGGCACAGGAATGACACCGGACCCCGGGAAAAGAGGGCAAACAAGACCTCAATGTAATCTTCTTTCCCTTCATGATTAACTGCAGTTAGAAATAGAACGAGGAGCACTGTCATGAGCGTTAGGCCCCTGGAAACGTACTGGAGACGTGCTGCTCGTCGGCTGAACAGGAGCTCTCGTGTGACAAACTGCTCAAAGGGACAAAGCAGCTCCTGGATCCCTGAGCATATAGCCAAGAACTTACCAAGCAGGGCAGCTACCATATGTCTACGTGCAGCCCTGGTGCAGCTACTGCTAGGGTACTGTCCAGGTTTAAGCCTACAGTTGAAGAAGGGTGCTGATACACCGTAGGAAGTTCAGTGAAAAGCCACAACAATATGGAGGTGAGGAGCCTTCCTTGTCCTATGAGCCCTGTGCCAAAATCTCCATTTTTCCAGGAGCCAGCAAGGGGGAACGGTCCAGGGAGGATCATTAGAGGAGGACACTGATCACCGAGACGTCCCGCTGCTCGGTGAGTGCCGCGACGAGGCCAGGCTGCAGCAGTGGAGGGGCTGGCGGCTTAATCTCCTCCCATAACCATGCTCACCCCTCAGCCTTCCCCAACACAGCCCACACGCCGTGCCCACCGAAGTGGTGTCTCGGCTGCTCGCATCACTTGCTGCTCTAGAGCCGCTGGTGGCCAGCTGGAAAATATACACCATAGATGAGGAACCTTGAATTCAGCCTATTTAGCTCATCAAAAAGAAGGTTAAGGACTGACATGTCCAGAGGCTGGCACATGAGTAACAACGCTTTGATGACAACCGTTCGATTTGGCAAAGAAAAATGACTCAGGAGGTTGCTTGTGACAAATATCTTTGGCTCTTAAGTTAGCTAAATCTTTCTGAAAATCAAATCCGGTACCTGGCACTCTGAAAGAGGAACCTCCCAAGGCAGCTGCAAACTCTTCTCCTTCCCCCTTGAGGCCGTTGTCCTCCTCAGAAACCCTGCGCACCGACAGCGCGTGTTTATATGTGGGGAATGGCTGTAATTGTAGAGCCAAAGGAAAGCTCATCCAAAATGATTACTTCTTTTTTGCTATATTCAAAAAGAACAAGCAGAAAAAGGCCAGAGCTGTTCCTCGGTTTCTACTTTTGAAATGTCTCTTTATTTGTGATACAGCATTTCATAAACTTAAATCTAAAATATACTCTAAACTTGCTGGTTCTGGAAGCAGCTTCTCAATTACCAGAGAAAACGCAAGGTTATCTTAGAAAATCGGTGAGGCAGAGTAAAATTAAACCCCAGTGCTTCTAGTTATGTAGTTTGAGGGGTGCTAAGTTCAGTGCTTAAAATACTAAATGTGGTAGTCACCCAGGCAGGGAAAAAGAGGAGCCCTTGCCCTAACGTTGGCGCCTCTCTTTTTTCCTACAGGAGAGAGCGCCGGGAATTTGGGAATATGCTCGTTTTCCCCGGGTGGGCAGCGGCTCTTCCCTGGCTCTCCCGGCCGGAGCGGGAGCACCCGAGACCCGGTGCGGCGGCCCCCCGGCGCGCGCCCCCGCCGGCGGCCCTGCTCGCTCTGCACCGCCTCTCCTGCGCATTTCTCTCCTCCGCCTTTGGCTCGTCCCGGCGCTTTTCGTAGAAAAATGACCTGGCTGGGGTCGTACGACTTTCAAACGCAGAGCAGACGTCGCGGCCCCCTCAGCAAAGCAGATCCGGAGCGAAAGCCCGCGGAGACCTCCGGGCGTCGCTTCGACCGCTGGAGGGGGCCTGCATCGTCCCGCGCTCGCCGCGAATCCAGAAAACCCCGCGTTTCGGGAGGGAAAAAGCAAAGGAGGGGAAAAAAAAATACAGAAAGAGCCCTTGTTTGCGCTGGGCGAGGATCAGCGGGCGGAAGGGCGCAGCGGCGGGCGCGAGGCGGCGGGAGAGCCGCTCAGCGGGGCGAGCGGGCAGCGCTGCCTGGGAGCCGCCGGCGGTGCCCGGGCGGCACCGCGCGGAGGAAATGCTGAAGGAATCACACGAACGTTTCCGTGAACCTGGACGTGAAACACGATGGGAGGATTTTGGCAGCCGCGTTGAACCGCTGCCTTCTGCCCCTCGAAATCCCAGCCCCAACCCCAACGTCATGCGCTCGAGGAAAAGCGATGCTGTAGCCGGGAGCTACGTTTGCAAAACCGCTCTCGGATGTCATCGCGTTAATATTTGGGTTTCGATTTTCAATGGAACATTTTTCAATTGTCAACACTTCTACTGGCCCTTAGCCTAGGTTTGGGGCAATTTTCAGCATTCCAGCCCCGGTACACAGAATACGCTTAGGAAATACGGTTTCCAGTTAATACTTCTAGTTATAACGCGAGATGCTGGCGCAAAGTTTGACGTAAAAGAGTGGAAAAGCTCAAAGAGAAAAGCTTATTATTCCTAAGAAAATGAATCGATATGTAACACAGAGAGATCATTTCTCATCAGTCTCCATCGAGTTAAGCAGACCGTAAATGTCAAACACGCTTGGTTTTCCTTTGCCTGCACTTTGCTTTTTCTTCTGCGCAAAACGAGTGCAAAGCCTGTGTAATACCGTAATAGCCGTATCCCGCGCTAGTGCGCTGAAGCAACTTTTCACACACGTCCGTATATAACCACATAAGTAACGAGGCAGCAGGAATTCAAATTGAGCATTTAATGTAAAAAATCCTGATTACGTTCAGCGACTTTCACAGCAGGCCCCCTGTGTAGATTAATGACACTAACACCA
The DNA here is from genome assembly GCF_028389875.1 of Rhea pennata. Taxonomy (NCBI): domain Eukaryota; kingdom Metazoa; phylum Chordata; class Aves; order Rheiformes; family Rheidae; genus Rhea; species Rhea pennata. The sequence continues at coordinate 37,217,399 of NC_084665.1, forward strand.
CCGTACAGCACTTTTAAAAGATTGGAAAGTGACTGCGGCTTGAGTAGGAATAGCCAATACTGCACGTTCTTGCTTGGGAACACTGTGCAAAGAAAACAAACCTTCCAGCTGAAAGCCTCGTTCCTAGAGTCACCAGATAATACGCAAATAGGACCACTTAGCCACACGGCATTTGCCCCTCCACCCTGACTTATTCATCTCTTTGTAGCGGATAGGAAATCTTGTGGGTGGCCTGACGTGGTCCTCATTCAATTTTATTTAATTACTCACTTGATTTCACTTGAAAGAGCTATTAAAATGGCATCTTAATTGCTCAGTGTTATCCAGAATCTCTTTCAGAGCCCATAAACTGTCGGGGATTAAAAATGATGTCACTTTTCTGAATTCACTTTCCAAGGGGGGGGGGTTGGGGCGGGGAATCTCCATCCGAGCCAAAATAAACACCCGCATAAAAATCGGCAGCCTTTCCGCAGGGGGCCGGCTCTCCCCCTCTCCCTGTGCTGCACAGCGAGCCCGTCGGGGGGAAAGCGGACGGTCGGCGGCGCGCTGCGGCCCGAAAGCTTTGGATGGGAAGGGGGGGAGGAGGCTTTTGGGGGGACCTCAGAGCTGGGGACAGGCAGGTCTCAGGCACCTGCTGTCCCCATCAGACCGCAGGTCCATCCGGGCCGACAGCTGGCCCCTGCCAGCAGCAGGGCAGCCGATCGGGAAAATCATGCAAGAAGGGGATGGGGTGTAGGGTGATACCCCCCCCTCCCCAAATATCCTCCCTGCTTCCGACATTCAGCACCGCGTGCCAGAGGTGGCCCGAGCCGCACGCCGCAGCGGCTCTGGTCCCCTGATCACCTCCGTAGCCCTGCGCTGGGCTCGCTCCAGCAGTTGCATGTCTCTCTCGTACCCTCCGCAGCCGTGTTAGGCAGCCCGCTAGTGCTGCGGGAAGTCCTGCTCTCGCAGGCAGCCCTACAACCCGCTTCTGCAGGGAGACGTTACGACAGTCTTACACGCGAGAGGAGTTCTGTTGGACGCTCGTTTCAGATGCACTTCAGTCTAGCTGGGAACTAGAAAAATAAAAATAAAAAAAGAGACAAATCTTGATGTAGGAGTAGGGGACATTAGCGCACACGGCCACAACTTTCCCTGAATAGTTGTAGACTCCTGGTACAGCGAATGTCTCGTACGTGGCTATAAGGACCAGGTCTCATGGATCTTGAAATAAAAGTTATTCTGATCGTTGGAGAAGGGAGGCAGAGAGGAAAAAATACTTTCTTTGGGTGATCCTGTACTTGAGCTCGACACATAGCTTCGCCTTTTCTTTGTTTTATTAACTACTTTGAAACAAAAATTATCTTTTATTTCTGCCATAAATAAAAAAATCTTTCCCTCTCCATCCCATCAAATTCCACCCACTTTTTTTTTTTTTTTTTTTTTTTTTTTTTTAAGAGTTAACTCAAAAATAGCTGAACTCTGAAACCTGGCACGCAAATAGTTCTAATCTTGGTGTACACACATGTTCAAGCTTGAAAACAAACCGAACAAGATAAAAATAAAGGTGTTGGCAATTCCGAGTATGTCTGCTTGGCATCTGCTAAGCTTTGTAGCGTGTCCCAGTTAAACTCCCCCGCATTTTATGACTTGACACAGAGATACCTGCCCCATCGGGGATGCTCAGAAGCTGCCGCAGAGGCGGTGGGCAAGGAAGACGGCAGGCGCCTCACGTGTATCACAGCAGAGCCTGGTGGTGGGTGAGAGGAAAGGAAGATGAAATTTGGTAAATACGGCCCCACTGGAGAGCGTTTCCTTCCGAGAACTGCAGCTCCCAAACACTCCTCTTGCTTTCTGCTACTGTAAGCTCTGCAGCTCCTACGCACTTGATCTTCAGTGGTTCCAGTCCATCAGTCACCCGATGTATCACCCAGCACACATTGAACTGGTGCTGCCGCATTCCAGTCCGGTGAAATGAGAGCATTGGCGGTGACTAATTTTGTGACAGTTTAGCTCTGGATTAGCCAGGGTGTTTAGGTACACGCTCACCTCTAATGAAAAAGGATACTACTAATGCACCCAAGCTGTTGACTTAGTTGGGGTGCTAGCTAGTAAAATCAATCCTAAAAAATGTTCTGCCATCCTTTAGGCAAAGGGAATCATTTCTGCAGTATCTATAAAACAGATACTGGCACTCTTCAGTGCCCCTGAGATGCAACGGCCTGAAGCGGTTCATTTTTCTGCCTTTTTTTTTCATACTTTTCTATCACATGAAAAAGAAACCTTCAGCAGCAGCCGCACTTTCTGAGTAGGAAGTGCGGACGGCCTCTCAGAAAATGCTACAACTATCGAAAAATTTGAGAGTCTGTTTTAACTTCACGTGGGATTTCTGAGCAAGACATCAAAGTGCAGAGAGCCAGGGCCAGGAGAAGGAAACAAGATACACTTTGTTGCATTTGTGTGTCTGTGCTATAAACCAGAATCAGGCATTTTCTCAGGCCTGGCTTCAGTTTCAAACCAAAAAAAATGGATCGGTTTTCTCTGTCCATACATATGCATATACATGGACACATACTCATAATGCATGTCTCATCATTAAAAAATCCTCCTATAAGAACAATACCAAAAGTGGCTTTTCCCATTTCATTAGTTAGAACTCAGGTGGTTTCCAGCTAGATCGTGACTCTCTGACTAGGGCTTCTGCCAATGACTTACCTGATTTACATTCCTTGTCTGTTAAATTTTAAGGAATCATTTAGCTTTATTTCTCCTGCTGGCACACACTTACTGCAGATAACTAGTTAGTCACACGTGATCCTGTAAGTCCCACTTTTGCCAGGTTTAAGAAACTAGTTTTTCAAAACTGTAGCGCTGGTGAGACGGTTCAGACAGGACAGTCTGGTAGCTGCAGCTGCACCATAAGCAGAACAGCCGATGGCAAGAGAATACTTCCTGACAAGGAAATTGCTGCTCACTTTAGGGCCTATACAAAATAGGAAAAGAAAAAAATTGAAAACTTGCTTGGGAATTTCACACAAAATAATTTAATTTGAATTGATTTTTTCCCCCAGTTCACTGTCCTCCAGTTGTGAACAGGCTTGCTGGTGCTCTTGCACAGGTGGTGGCGATCTTCGTGGGGCAAAGTCTTTAAGAGACCACATAAAATATATTTCTTATTCTCTAGTACAGTTTATTATTTTTAATTGCCCCAAGTGAAAGCCATCGATTTCCCCGCTCTGCACTTGAGGAATAAGAGTCCGACAAGGAATGCAGCTGACCTGCCCCCAGATAACTGTGCTCTGACCCGCCGAACACAGGGAGAAAACAAACGAGCCGGCTCTTCTCTCCCTCCTCCTTCCCGGGGAAGCCAGCATTCCCCACTGAAAATAAACCCGTGTCAGCAAGGGACAATTGTGGAATTCTCCCTGGGAGTTAAATCCCAGCCGAGACACTAAATCACCTCCCGAGAATGCGTCCTATTGTGAAACATTTGCATCGGAGTCCCACGGCACTGTCCTCGGCTGCGTTCTTCCGAAGTAAAAATGGGCATTTTGTTCCACTTGGGCACATCGTAAGAATTGCCACCAAATAATACTTCATGTGGCAGCTCTGCCATAATCAAAGAGACATGCCGGGTACATTATTTTAAATGTTAGTCCTAATCCTCCAGGCAAAGACTAACGGATAGCAGCGATTTGTGCAGTCACTGGAGCATAAAAATGAACTTTTAAAAATATCTAACGCCTGAAAAGCAAACAAACACACACAAGGAAATGCAATGGCTTGCTTGTCAGAGCACAAACAACTTCCTCACCAAACGTCTCAGAAAGAATGAAAAGGCAAAAATTCGGACAAATCCAGTTTAGTCCGTGTGTGAGGGTCCTGCCCGCAGAGGGAAATTGCACTTTGCTTGCCCGTTTTTGTTCTGCCGCGGCTGCCCTAAAGGGGCAACAAAAGCAGCAGCAATATGGGAAAGAGGAGACAGATTTAGCGAACTGCGGAAAACCCTGCCGGCTTGCCTGCTCGAGCGAAGCTGATGCTACAGCTAGCAGTGGATGTGCTAAACCGAAGCTGGCAAGAAGTGATTCTGGAGACCTGTGACACCGCATGTAGAAGTGGCATCGCAGATCCACACACAAAGCCAAGATCCCCAAGGAGAGAAGCTCATTACTAGAGAAAGAATGATACTACCCTACGCGCGATAACTCGCCTTGTGGGAGGCAAAACCATTTTTGACTTTGATCCTCATAGACTTGATTCAAATTTACCTTGCCCCCTGGACTTTTCCAACCTTCCTCTGTAAACACAACAAAACTCTGCTTTGGAAGCACTGAACAATCTTAACGGATCCTCTTTGTTTCAATATAGCAGTTAAAAACAAATAAACGGATTCACCCACCTATACACCACCCGTTTTTCACTACGGTTTTTTAACCCTCCCTGCAAATGTTTGAACATCATGATTCCATCTTGCTGCAAATTGAGAACTTTTGTGCTTGAGGGCATCCGGAGGAGCTGCGGCTGCCTCCCGGTGCTTGACGTGGCGCAGGGGGAAGGCCCCAGCCAGCAGGGACAAGGGCAAGCGCTAGGGAGCTGCCCCATGACACCGGTGTCCAGGGAGGGCTGCTACCTGTGCCGGCCTCTCCAAAGCCGCATGTCCGACGGTGCCCGCCAGCCCTCCTGGCTCCCCAAGTGGTTCCTAACCCCGAACCTGGAGGAGCCAGGCCAGCGGGGTGCCAGGGCTCCATGCAGTTCCACCTCCAGGTACGCCCCTGGCCATGTCCCTCCTGGGAGCACCTGGCTGAGGAAGGCGTGAGGCCAACTTCTCCCACAGCTTAAGGAGCCAAGTTGTGCAGAGCAAGCCCCAGGCAGAGCTTAGCTCTGTCTCAGTGCTCAGGACATCCATCTGGGAGGAGCTGGTCTCGGTATATGTGCCAGAGATCATTTGTAGTTTGATTATAAATCACACATACGCATATATATACATATATAGGGAGATAGATACACACAAATATGTATATACACACACGTGTATATATTTAACACGCACACATATACATACATACACGTATACATACCTACAGGACTGGGAGGCAGCTAACTGGAGGGTTTAGGGTTCTGTATCTTGGTCTTTCTGGTTTATCAGCACCTAGCCTGAGTACCCATGCGCTTTGCAGGGTTCGAGCAGAAGCTCCAAGGTCATAGCAATATCCTGTGCGCGTTATTGGATAGGAATGCTTCCCCTCCCGATCCCACCATCTCCCTTTGCTGTGGCAAATATTTCTTTTATCTAAATTATGCTGTGCATGCATCTTCCTAAATTGTTTTCAAGGAGTAAATAATAAAAAATGCTACATGTCTATAAAAAATCCAAACAAATATAGCCATTGTTTTGTAAAGGTTAACTGCTTTTCATGAGCATATTTAAGTCAAAGGGAGAGGGACGTATACTCTTCTTGGAGCTTAAAAGAAGAATGAGATGACACTAAAGGAAGCATGCAAATTGAATATTCTCTCTATTGAAAGCTCACACTTTTTCTCCTGCTATTTTCCCTCTACTATTTCTTCTACTGTTTATAATATGGTCCAGAGTTCATGAGACACAGGAGACAGCAATATCCAGTGAGCACTGTGTAGGCTCTGCGGGCCCCCAAACTAATCATAGCATGAGAGGAGCATTCATATACTCTATCTGATACCGTTATCCTAGGCTTTCAAGGTCAAAGTGTCACCATAACAAATTTTCTACCTTTTCCTTCTCTCTAGATAGAGAATTCCCATCAAAGTATATTGCCTACTTAAGCCTTCTTATTTGCACAGATTCTGTATGCTAGACAGGAGACAACAAATATTAAAAGTGTTTTTCAAAATGCAAGAGACAGAATCAGACTAGTTACCTTCACGACCTCAGAAAACACGACAGACTGTGCTTCTGGTGACGGAAGTGACCGGACCGGCATTTAGTCCCTGCGTGTCAGGCAACATAGTCTCAATTCTGGAAAGACAAAGAGACAAACTATTAAACCAGTGTTTTCTCCCTCTCAGACGTAGCCGTGCCAGCTTCCGGATGAGTGTGCTGACTCTGTTAAATCACAGCCTCTCACAGGATATTACCATTAAAAGAGAGACACATGTCAAAAGGGAAACTAATAATTGATACTAAAACTGCCCAGTCTTTCACTTCAGTTGTTGGTAGCCCAGATTTCCCATCGCCGTGCTCCATGGGATACTCTAATTTGGGGGAAAATATTCACACATTCGAGACGTGACAGACATTTCAGTGTTATGCTGTTCCAATGTACAAAACTTCATTTTACTGAGCAGACATATCTGCCTCAGGACAGCCAACAGTGCTCAGCTTTTGAAAATGGACGATTTAATGCTGTGCATAATGGTAGAATAAGGTCCCTGACTGGAAGAAGAAGTTAGATAAATTCAGATGTTAAAGGGCACAAATTTTTGCTGCAAGGAAATTAAAGAGTGGAACAGCTTATGAAAGGATGTGGTAAATTCTCCATTACTTCAATTCTGTGTCAATACTGACTTTTTTTTTTCTCCCACCTAACTCATCTATCCTGGGCACAAACCAAGAATAGTAAGTAGGGTGGAAGTCTATGGCTTGCGCTGTAAAGAAAGTTGAAGATGACAAATACGAATAATCCCACTTGGCTACCAAGTTGATGGGAGTGGTACTAAGATATTTGGAAGAGTTTGCTCATCCACTACTTTCAGATTTTGTTAATTTTATGGTTTTGTGAGTGTGCTCCAATATGTTTGCTCTACTTTTTATTTTCCTGAATTTGGGGAAAAAAACAGGAAAATCCTGTTCCCCCCAAACCTGCTTAAATTACTCAATATTTTTGCCTACCTCAGATGCAACTCTGTGTCTATGTGTTAAGTACATGATAGTACAAAGAATTTTCTTCTTAATTGCTGCAACTTGGATTTTATCCTGAAAAACAAATCAAGTAGCTTTTTCCCCAAAATTACCAGGGGCCTCATCTCAGCTCTCAACGAGGACTTTTGGTAGAGCATGTGCTAAACATTTCTGCAGACATCACTTGTTTTGTTAAGGATTTAGTCAATGTTTGAAGTAGAAACCTACTGTTAGACACCAAAATCCACATTCAGTTAATTTTACAAGTACTGAATACAAATCATGTCCTTCTGACACCACTGACTACCATTAGACCTATTCTGTTATATAACGTTGGAGGTAGATAAACCCTCAGAACTCATTTCCCGTTTGATTTCCTACAGTCTAAACAAGTTAATGCATCTCCTTTTTTCATCACCTGTCTTTCATCTGGGGGAAAGCAGAAGATAGAGATCTGTCCTGCTAAGGAATCTGCAGACAATCGACTTTCCGGCAAACCCCTATAATGTATAATTCATTTTCCAGATGTGATCCTGCCAGACCTGGAGAGTTTGTGTGCAAAAAAACATCCTCATTTGATTCAATATGCTACTCAACAAACCGATAGCATTATTATTCTTAGCCTAGTTTCCTAAAAGGTTGAAACCTGTGTAAATCACGGCATGTGTATTGCCTTAATATCGTCTATGGCCTATTTCAGTCATTTAAATTTTACAGCAGAGTAGAGATGTCCAATACATTCAATTCCTAAAAGTTTGTGAAACGAAACTGATGAGAAGGTCACAGAACCCAGAAGGGTTGAGACTGGAAGGGACCCCAGGAGATCATCTTATCCAACTCCTCTGGAGAAACTCTAAGTAGTTCCCTGAAGAGGCCAAAGTTTGCTCTCTTGAAGTCCAGGGTTGAGATCCTACATATTGCCCTGCTTCCTCCATGCAGGATCCTGAACTCCACCATCTTATGGTCACTGCCGCCAGGGCTGCCCCCAACCTTCTCATCTCCAACCAGTTCTTCTTTGTTCGTTAGTACAAGGTTCAGCAGCACACCGCTCCTCATTGGCTCCTCCACCACTTGTGTCAAAAAGGTATCACCAGTGCTCTGCAGGAACGTCCTGGACTGTTTGTGCCTAGCTGTGTTGCCTTCCAGCAGATGTCAGGGTGGTTGAAGCCCCCCAACAAGAACCAGGGCCTGTGATCATGAGGCTACCTCCAGCTGTCCATAGAAGGCCTCATCAACTTCCTCTTCCTGAGCAGATGGCCTGTAGTAACCACCCACACAGTGTCACCCATGTTAGCCTACCCTTTAATCTGTACCCATAAGCTCTTGACTCGCTCTTCCTCCATCCCTAGGCAGAGTTCGACGCATTCCAGATGCTCTCTCCCATAAAGAGCAACTGCAGCACCTCACCTTCCCAGCCTGTCCTATTAGTGCTCTACTGAGAACACAGCAGCCGTGTCGGACGAACGCCATAGGAGAGGCAGTGCTGGGGTGCCCCAAGCCTTCTGCTGGCATCTGCACTGCAGACCTAACAAGATGCACCCTAAAACAGAAAGCCACATAAAACTGGACCTCAGTGGCTCAGCTACTCACAAGGTTATTTTCTGCATGGTGATTTATGGATTTTTTTTTTAAGATGAATACGATTGCGGTCCCAGCCATGTGCACATCAAGCAGCTGTGGCGGGTGCCATCCAAGCTACAGGCTACTTCCAAGTGGCAGATTGCCTCTGCTTTTCCCAGACCTGCGCTGAGGGAGGGGTGGCCCCAGAGCCTTCCTGCTTTGCCAGGCACTTAACCCAGAAGCTGCCATCTCTGGTCCATGTCCACCAAGCAGGTCCCACTGATAGTGTCCAGCCCTCCCTCCTGAGAAGGGCTGGTTAACTATCATACAAGCATATCTTATACAGTGATTTTGTCCCAATAATATTTGCATTATTTCATTGCCTTGTTACAGTTTGGGGTTTTATTCTGTTGAAATGCTGTGTTTCTACCCCTTTTTTCCTGCAAGTAAAGTTCTCATTTTCAAGCTAAACAAAATTTCTCTATCTGTAAAGAGGAAAAAACTATTAAAAATACTAAATTGAAAAGTGACCCAGCCTCTCTGTCAAGATTTTTCCTGGAACTGATAAATACTAGATAGACTGCAAGAGAAATTGAAAATAAACTTGAAAATATGGCTGTAATAGCTAACCAATTTGGAGAGTCCTATGGAAACTTAGAAAAGCAAGTTCAAGCCACAGAGATTTAAAATGCAACAGCAGGAAAATCAGATTCTCAGACTCACTAAAAACATAAGACAAAATATTTGTTTTGACTGAAAGATCTCTCAATATATTTTTTAAAAATATTGTACTTACATAATAGTAATTCATGTGTATATAGACTAATGTACACTTTATACTCTTGCATCATACATCTTATCTCTCTGATGAAAGCCAATTGTGCTATATGCCTTAAATATTTTGTCATTGGAAGTTCAGCTAGAAAAACAACCCCCTAACAATTTTATTGTTCAGTTCCTGAAAGAATTCTGGTTTCCATTAAAACTAAGACCAGTTACAAAAGCTGCCTTTGAAAGACTCTCTATGGTACCACAGACTGACATTAGGTACCTAAATGAAGCCTGTGGCAAGAGTAAATCATGGCACATTTGCATCATCAGTCACCAGATATTTGCAACCAGCTGCTATGGAATTAAAGCCTCTGATAGCATGTGCAGTGTGGACAGTCAGAGCATTATAAAATTACCCATTCAGTTGCTTTCCCTGTGTTTTTAATTAGCTAAAATGACATAGGAGTGGCTATCTCTGGCATTGGGAAGCAGCATGCATAGCCAAGCCACAGCATTTGTGGTTTTGAGCAGGACTGGGGCTTATTGCTAAGAAACTTTAAAGATAATCTTTTGTAGTAAATTATCATGTGATATTTTGGACGTAAAACTTTTTTTTTTTTTTTTCTTTTCATATTGAATGCCTGGTCCTACAACAAACTTAGCTTGTTTCTGCAGGAGTTTTGCTGTTGACTTAACAGGACCCAAGAGTCAGGACATGATAAATCATTCCAGGTGCAATAGCTGAGCATACACCTAGTCTGGGTAAAAGTTTGCCATGATGGTTCTTTAGCCTTCCCTTTCAAACAAAACTCTTTGCTCGACACAGTAATGTCTTTCTTTTACTCTCCGTTCATAGGGAGACAATCGTGACAAGATAACGTAGATCTCTTGCAATGAAGCGTATTAATGGTATTGAATAATTTTCTCCAAGCCTTCAACTTATTCTCAGAAAGCGCTACCTCTATGCTGAGAATAGCACTAGCCAGGGCTGTGACCCCCCAGCATCTCCTTTGTCAGCTGCTTGAAAATTTGCTTTAAATTTTTTCATGTTTGTTGTCATCCAAAAGGTAGATTTTATTGAAAAGTTTGAGAGCAAAATATATCCAGCTGTTTCTTGAGTTATGCAGGGCTGGAAAAAAATACACTTTTCCTACTGTAAGAAGAGAAAAAACTCTTTGCCTTTCTCTGCAGAGCTAGGAACGCCTGCTCTGTTAGATTTGGCATGTAAATTATTCTGCAGCACATACCCGATCATGTTGGGTGATAAAAATAAGAAGAAAGTACATCAGGAACAACAGCAACAAAAAAATCACTTCTGATTGTATTCAGTCATCCCAAACACCCATCCAAGCATAAGGAAATTTCACCCCCAGATGAAATTCTTAAACAGTTTCTTCTACTCTCTAGGTTTTAAGAGAAGCAGGCAAAGAGGCCAGGCGCTCACTGATTTCCCTTGGTTGTTGCGCTGCTGGGCGGTGAGAGCCCCCTGCAAAAGGCGCACGGGCTTTAACTCCCGTGCAGCTCCAGGCAGCCGGGCGCTCACCGCACCTCCAGAGCCCCAGCCCCTGCGGCCACAGCTCCAGCCGTGGTCACGGTGCAACTACGAGGTGCTCTTGAAAGCACTTTTCAGGACTGCGTGTTCCCTGCTTCTGCCAGGGACATCAGTGAAATAAAGCATAGATTTTCTGTTATTAAAAATAACAAAAAAAAAAAAAAAAAAAAAAAAAGGAAAGGAGAAAGAAAAAACAGAAAAAGGTAGGTGTCGGGCTTTCTCAGACTTTGTGCCTGAGTAGCACCACGCTCAGTCCTTCTGAACGTGTGGGACACCTTCACTGTGTCCCCAGAGGGAGAGAATAGCAAGCAGCTATTCTCCCTCTAAAGCACTTTAAAAAGCCCAGCATACTGAGGGAGATGAACGCCAGCCACGCAGCAGGAAAGGCACCGTACACCTGATGCTACAGCTCTGCGTCTGCCGCAGCAGAAGGGAAAGCAGGAGGGAGAAGGGAGGGGAGCCGGAGCCTCAGCCCCGCGGGCCTCCCTGTGCAGGAAGGCACCAGAGCCAGGCGCTTCAGCTAGGAAGGGGCAGGCACAGCCAGGGGAAGGGTGTGCTGGGACCAGACACGCTCAATAATTCTTTACTGTGACAGCTGTATAGGAAATTTTAGCTGTTGGCAGTCTGCCTTGGCAAGCCACACCTTATCACCTCCCTGTGCAGAGAGCAGAGGAAGGAAGGGAGAAGGGGAGCTCGATAAGAGCCCTCTGCTCTTTTGGGCATCAGCCTGGTCAGAGCCGGGATGGGCAGAAGCGAGGTGTCCAAGTATCCACTTTGCTCTGGCTGGGGGCTGGAGACCTCTGCTTTACCCTTAAACTGAGGAAGAGTTATTGGCCTAAGTGCTGGAACAGTGAATGCTGGTAGGACTGGAAACATACAGAAAGGCTAGATGCTGTTCTCTTCCCCACATGGGAAAGGAGTTAGCTGAAGTATTCTGCCCCATTTGGACACTGCACTTCAAGGATGGAGCCAAGCAGAGATAGCCCTGAGGAGAGCAATGGAAATTGCTCTGAGGTCCAGAAAACCTGACATAGAAGGAAAGATTGAATAAACTGGAGTTGTCTAGGGAAAAGGATTGAGAGGATGCTTGATAACAATCTTCAGCGTGAAAGACTGTGGACAGGAAAGGAAAGGAACAAACTGTTTTCCAGGTCCAGTGTGGACAGCATGAGTAGTAATATGCTTGAATTGCAGCACAAGAAATTTGGGGAAAATAGTCTTCTAGCAGTCTACTAGTCTACTTCTAGGTAATTTGTCTTGGGAGGTCATTATTGGTGATATATAAGAACAGGTCAGACAAACCTCTATGAGGTGATGTTGGTGTAACTGATCCTTCCTTAGGGCAGGCCATGGACTTCATAACCTTCCTGAGGCTATAAGCTTGAAAATGCCAAACAGGACAATCTGCATACCATGGTCACACCACAGACCCTGAGATATCATATGTGAATGAAGGTCAGCAAAGACTGTGCCTACTGACATGTCAAACAGACTCACTGGCACTTCAGAGGAGGACCTTGGGTGCTTGTTTTAGGCCCTATTGTGTGTGAAAACATTACCTACTGACAGTCTTTGCTATTTCCAAGTAATTTCCGCTTATCTGGGAACAGATTCAGAGAAGGCAGTCTCCCAGTCACTGCTGGGGCCTCGCTGGCCTCCCTTCATATGAGGGAAGAAGGAGTTTGGGAAAAGAAATCATCTTCTCACCCCTGTTGTAAGAAATCACAGCTTTTTGTAGGCCAACAGAATTCTCTTATATCTGCTTCCAAACCCAGTTTAACAAGGAATCAGAGCATCTCTATAGTAAGCAAAGCCCTGGGGTGGGTAAGAGCCTGCTTCTTATCTAAGCTAAAAGGAAGGTTTGAAGAGACAGAGCCACATCCTATGTACCTTCTGAATGTGCAAAGGGGCCAGGAGCCTTCTAGCCACCCCTTGCTCCTAGGTGAGTGCTCTCCCCTGACTAGCCCAAAGACCTCAGGAAACCTGGCAGAAAGGGCCACCATGCTCTCCTTCCTGCTGGCCAGACAGTGTCCTTGCCCTGCATTCATCTCTGCAGGAAGCACATTCTGGTGAAGGCTGAAGTCTGAGGAATGCAGGCATGTTAATTATTAGAGCTTCAAAAGATACAAGTTCCAGTGGGCTGAATTCCAGAGCTCTGAATTAAATGAAAACCTCATCTTGATCTCCTGTGGCCTGCAATAAAGAAAGAAAGAAAGAAAGAAAGGAAAGAATACACACAGAAGACAATTTAACAGCACAAAACAATAGCACACCGCTTTAGGAATATGGGATCATTTTAAATCAAAAGCTGGGTGCCTTACACATGCTTACACTTTGCTGCTGTTACAAAAATTCAGCGGGAAGATTTCAGTGTCACGTTTACATTACTCTCCTTTAAAACAGATGTAGGCACATCTCCCCATTCCCTCCTGTTTGTTTGGCGTTCCCATCTCAGTTCCTGTGCCGTGACCGTGCTGGGTAATGGGTGTCATTGAGATTCTGAAGGACATGAGCAAAAAAGGATTATTTCAAAGTATTTCAGAACTGTGAGAGTTCCCCTGCCTGTAGTTTCCTCCTGTTTCTGCCCTGCCTTTTGCAGGAAAGTACATAAAGCTGTCATGCTGCTGCTTGCCTCCCTCTCTGTCTGAGGAACCCTACAAGAGAAGCAAGAAAAACAGCAGATGTGTTCAACCCCAGCTGCTCAAAAGCTGTGATTCCAGACGTTGGAGATAGGAAGGGAAGCACAAGTATTTCTCCACCTCAAACTACTTGGGTGAGACGCCGCAATCCAGGACAGAGGATCAACACTTGGGCTGTCTCACTCAGATTCCTGCTGTGACACTCATGCACAAAATAAGCCTATTTAGATTATGATTAAGGATCAGAAGGTTCACCCAGTCAAACACTAGCTCAGATGGTATCTAATAAAATATTGGGTGTTGGCAGAAAGAAAAAGGGAGGGATAAATTCTCTCCTGAGAGCTTGCACCACAAGCCTAGCCACCATCTAGTCCAGGCAGAGACAAACTTTTCCTTGCTAGCCCACGGTACAGGCAGTTTGAGCATCAGAAGGTATCTCCAGGCCTTTCCACTCATCAGACACTCACTTTGTTTTGAGCACTACAGAGGTTAAATAATTGCTATTTCTAAAGGTTAAAATCACTACTATTCACTACTATAATGTGAAGCTCTCTTCTTCTCATGATGGCTGCAGTGTGTGTTGGACTGGATTTGGCACAGTTTGCTAGTCAGAGCTCCTAACTCTAATTCTGCTTCTAGTCTGCTGGATAGTCTTGAGCAAGGCACATCAGCCCTCTGTACCTCAGCTTCCCCAGCTGAGAAACAGAGTTAACGATACTTACCCTTTTGAAGCCCTTGGAAATGTATCATTAAAAAGATATCATTATTAGCTTATTGCCCCAGCAGTCCTTAAAACTGCCACCTCATGAAAAAATACAGTTCATTTTAAAAAATGGCAATTTCCAATATTTTAGGCTCTGCACAAATGAAATAAAATCCAAAACCAAAAATCTGTCTACTGAAAATCCTGAGTTTCTCATTTAATGAAAACACAGACAGCCCAGACCCCACTTCTGACCTCACTGATGATGACTAATTCACAAGAGTTCCCCAGCACCCAAACAAAGCTGGCTTTGCTGTGAGTAGGCAAAAAGTTAGAGGGAGGTCTCTCTGGGATATAGGAAAAAAACACGGATATTATGCATTCAACATGTTCCAAAAACAATCAAGATGAAAAATTGCATGTCAATATAGCCAAGAGTTCAAGCACCGTAAAAAGCACAATTAAAATGCACATTTCTGTTGCCTCACTGAGGCAAAGCATCAAAGGCTACACACCAGCGTTTTACTTCACTGACTTTTATATAGACATTGCTATACCCTGGCTGTGTTAGTATTATCTTTTTATGACTTCATCTTTACTATCTAAGCACATACATTAAGTGCAAAAGGTTGTTTTGGTGGACTGCACCAAACAGCAGCGTTCTTATAAAAAATAGTAGTGGACACTTTGTATGTGACCGGATAACCATCTACACAATTATAAATGAATGTGCAATTGTGGAAACCAAAAAACTGGGCTTAACATTTGCCAGTGTAGGCTTTTGCAGTAGGACTGAAATGAAAATCTTCTGTTCCTAAGCGCAAACATGTGCTACCTGGATTAAACAGTGTGGTTAACCAATAGCTGATGGCAGTAGTCTTGTGGACACACCAAAAGAAGAGGATAAAAGCACCATTTTGCAAACATATTACCTGTATGCACATAACATGGAGAATCAGAAAATAAACTTCAAATCTGGCTTCTATTACGGAGAAAAGTTTGAACCAGGGTTTTCAAGTACACAGAACATTCTTATCTTTGACAAACTGGAATAATCCTGATTTCTCTACTGCAGGAACGCACCCCCAAAATGCACAAGTGATTTTTAGTCCCACTGCCTACAGCGTTGCAGCCTATCTGATCATTCTTCATGTGCTCACCTGTGTATTCATTCTGGCAACTTTTTAATGATATTCCCAGCCAGCTTTTACAGCGCTGCCAAAGATGCCTGAATTTCTACTTGTTTCATGAAAGCAGACTGATGGGTAGTGATGCCATCCGAGTCCTGGCTCTGAGAAAACTCGCATTTGCGAGTTCATGATATGAGAGAAGCCTCATGGGAGCAAACCATTATATAAACACCCCAGTGATGGGAAAAGCTTTCCCTTCACATCCTCTTAGATAGTGAAAGTCAGTCACCCATGAGACAAAAATCCATAGGAAATCAGGCTTCATTAGTTCTGCTGCCATAAAATTACTTGCTTAGCAAAATGGCTATTCCAGGCCTTTCTGCAGAAATGCACTATAATGTCAGCATGTGCAAGTCTGGATTTATTTTCCCCCCTTTTCTCACTAAGTGCTTCTCTTTATTAAACTATAAAGGCAGGACCTTGCTCACCAAGAAACACAGTCTCGCTGGCATAGAGAGACTAATAAAAGAGTGACTCTATGAAAAACCCAAACGAGAGTTAAGCAAACGCTTGTGCAACCAAACCCTGACAGGAGTCAACTGAGAGCAGCAAAGAAGGAACAATGTAAATCACCTGCCTGCTTAACCAGCAGCTGAACCTCCTTGTTTGCAAGCAGATTTCTAGTAGAACACGGGGGGGAAAAGATATCAGCCAAAAAAATCAAGCTGCTCGGGGTTTTCTTTTCAGCAGTATATTACTGTGCCCTGAATTTTCAGCAGTGGTTTTACATGCCAAAATTCTGAAGCTGGATTTGTTATCAGAGAGCCAACTTTGAAAATACTGCTGAAAAAAACAAGTCCATTTTGATGTCTCAAAGCTGGACTCTTCAGAGTTGAGGCATCTAAAGTCATCAGAGATTTTATTTCTAAACATGCGTTGTGTGTATACTCTTTTGCTTATTTAGAGTTCTTACTCCATGTGGGAGCGAAGGAAATGTAGTCACACAAGTCCCTGTGTTCTTGATAGTGGTCCTTCCTCAAATGCTAAAACAAACTACAGAACTGTTGTGGTCTATCTATCAAGTTCTGGACTTCACACAACCACACACAAAAAAATGCCCCGGAAATCTTTCGATATTGTGATTGTACCGGCATTCACACACACACAAACTCCCCCCCCCCCAAAACAAAAAAACAACCCTTAGTGGTTCAGGGAATTGAATTTTTGGGGATCCCCAGGATCATCAGGCTGAAAAAGTAAGGCTTATATACTAAATATTCTGGCTTCCATTTTCCAGGGTTGCTTCAGGATGCAGACTACAGACTTTAAAAAAAACAACCCAAATTCACCTCAAACCAAGTGGTCAACAACCAACAGCCTCACAGGGCTCTGGCTCAAAAGCCTCAGAAAGCAGCGTCCCGCCTGTGAAATACAGATATTAACAAGGACACACATTCATTCGCTGCGCAGGAGAGCAGTTGCTTGAAGGATCCTTTTGTTCTCCCATGCCTCTGACAGTGGCACTTACTCCTTTCTCACTTTTTCATCCTGTTTTTGCAAAGAAAGTATAGTTTAGAAAGCACTCCAATTACACAGATGTATATTAAACCAAGCTCTTTAGATTAGTCCTGTGTCAGTACTGTTACTGGTTAGCAGGATAAAAAGAGACAGGAATGTACTGCTTACACAGCCAGATCAAAACTTATGTAGGATTAAATCATCTTTTTCCTTTCTCTGTTTTGTCTACATTTTCCCCCTATTTCTTCCTTTCGCTTTCTCTAGTGGACTTACCACAATCTCTATACTTACACTTTACACTTTATTCAGCTTGCTACCCTCACTTTGGGTAACACTGGAGCCATTTCCAGCATATTCCTCTACTATGAAACTTGCTTTCACTATTTTGCCACAACCTTTTAAAATCTAGGTTTAAATGCTGTCCACCTAGCTTTTATGTAACTGGAGTAACAACAGAAAGCAGTTACCGGGCATCAGATGGGGGATAGCAGAAATAGTGATGTTGGGAAGATGCAATTAACATACAGGCATCCTCTAGGGAAAGAAATATCTGTTTATTTTTTCTAACTCTCATGCCATAACTATCCTCTGCCTCACATAAGGCTCTGCCCTGAGAGAGGTTTCTATGTCCTGGGCAGAGCTGATTGGTAACATGCCAATTAAATGCAACCCTGCGTTTCATGGAGCTGTTTAGAGCTCCATGTTTTAACTTGGATTTCTCCAATCCCAGATAGTTACTGATTCCTAGATAATATACATATATCTCTCTCTTCAGTGTCTACAGATCATGCATCAAGCCATTCTGCAGTTATTTGATATTCTTTCTTTTCTTTAGTATCATTGATGAATTTCTCTGATATCTTCCTTGATCGGACTTCTTTGTCTGCAAATGGTTAATCACCACCAGAACCACCACCAGTCACCAGTTAATCTCTGGGGCATCTATGTATCATTACTCTTTGGCTGTAAGTCCCTCAGCTATTTTTCAAGCCATGTGATATTTCATCCATTTAAGCTGATTTCAAAATTTGTATACTGCACATGCCACGTTCCTCCATGGATTTGGTCATCATGCAAAAATAAAACAGTCGAATGTAACAAGGTCTGTTAGTGACATAAACAAGGGCTACGACCAGAATGGAAGTAGCTATATGTAGGCACAAGTTCATTGAGAAGAGAAATGATCTGTAAGAGTCAGGCATCCTAGGAAATATGAATTAGGGGTAAGTGCTTCAAGGCAGATATCTGATCCTGAACACACTGGGGTATCTGGGACCTTGAGCCTCTGATTTTTCCCCTGCCTTTCATGTCTGTAAACAACATTTCTGGCTATGAACCACCCTGTATCTGGCATCGGACTGCTTATGCCAAACTGACTACACCCTTCCCCTGGGATGTAGGGTCATGAATCATGATAAACACAGCAGTATAGGAATTTCACACATTGTAAAATGATTGTTTACAAGTAATAGCAGTGATTACTCCAAAAATATCTCGGGGAAAAACAGAGGGGAAAAAAAGAAAAAAAAGAAAAAAAAGGAAAAAAAGGAAAAAAGAAAAAAAAAAGCCAATTAGATACACAGACATGATAATTAGGCTGTAGCCACTACTAGTTATCTCCTCACCCGGCATGCTAAGCTTTCCTTTATTCTTTTGCCGCTTTTGTATCTCCAAGGAAGCTTAACCCTCTGCAATCCTACCCGGAGGAAAAACATCGTTTAAATAACCTGTCCCTGCAACGCAAAACTCCAATTCAGTTCCTGTCCTTGTTCCCTAGGAAGAAAAAAACCAAGAGGGCATCTTGTAGGCTATGTTCATTTTGCTTAGTAGCTTGAGACTAGTCAGACCTGGAGACTATCCAAACTATTCAGTCTTGTCGTGCTCTCTTATGCAATTGCTCCCAGCATAATCCCACTGGGAGCAGCCTGCAAAAGAGATGAGGCACTCGTGGGCCCAGTGGCCTCCTTTCTGCACGTGGCCAGACAGAAAAAGCAGAAACACCATCTGCAAGGAGGGGAAGAGCAGCTTCCTAAGCTTTCCTGTTATGAATGTCCCACACGTGGGAGCACACACCCTGCCATGGCAGAGAGGCAGCGGTTTCTTCACATCTCTCAGCCAGGAGTTGCTACCTACCAGTTGAGGGGCCCTGATCTGACCATAAATCTGCTGTAGCATCTCCAGAGCAGGCTCAGCTTGGGCTTCTTTCCACCCCAGCCCAGCTGCGTGTACCTCCATACATACAGTGGGACGCCAAGCCTTTTCTGTCCCTCCGTAGAGCTGTTCTCCCTCACATGCACTAACTGGAGGTTGCAAATAACACAAACAGGCAAACTCCTCGTGGCCCTGCAAGCGTGTGTGCACTGCACATGGAAATACAACACTCCTCACTGCTGTCTCACCCACTCTGCAATGAGCCGTGTGATGATGGACAGGGTAGATTTCTATGTGCCATAGACGAATTACTTTCCCTCATTCTCAGTCTGTTGGCAACAGAGATTACCTACAGGCTCAGACCTTCTACATTTAGAAACCTCTTTAAACTGAAAAGCCCATACAGGGACTTCCCAGGACGTTCAGCACTATTGGTAACAGCAACTGCAAGTGTCCCCCCCCCCCCTCCACCCTCACCAGTGAAATATTTAGGAGTTCCTTTGGACTCATCTTAAAAATACCCAAAGCACAAAAATAAATTCTGCCTGAAGGTCAGTTAAAATGAAGTTGTCCAAATGGTGTTGGAAGTGCCCAGCTAGCTGCAGCTGAAAGGAGGGGTTGGTGGTTATTTCATGACATCTTACATATAGCTCAGTCAGTGTTTCTACCGGTGTCAAAGGAACGCCAGGAAAAGATTTCAGAAGGTCAAACATAACAGACCCTCTCCGTACCATGTAGGGACCAACTGCAACAGTGCCAGTGTGCCTAGCACAAGGAGGCCCTGCACAGCGAGGTCCTGCTCTGTGACCAGGAGTCCATGAAACAGAGCTAGGGAAAACTGGAGCAGCAACTTCTCTTGCCATTCAGCTGTAAGAAGGGTCCAACCGCCATCGAATTTGCAGGTTCCCTGCAGAGAAGGCCGTTGCGGCCTGGCTGCTCCATCAGTGCTGGGATCTGTGTATGGAATATAGCACATGTGGGACTGCAGGCATGCATGAATTTCAGATTTCTATTTCTTCCTACAAATTAAATCCTGTTACAGTTACATTTCTCTAAAGATATTCTGGGTAATAGTATTAATTCTGTGCAGCTGTGAGTGGCTTCTCTGACTTCATATAGAAGTTCCATCTGCTAGAGTCACCATCTGCTATATTCACGAAAAAATACAGTATATATAAATAGCATTAAAGTGGAGATAGGAGCTGACTAGAAGAAAGCAAAAGATTAAAAACCCTTTTCTGGGAAGAAAAGTCATTAATTTTAGGGATTGCTGCTTATTAGTAAGCTCAGTTATTTTACAGTTCCCATCTTTTTCACCCTTTTTTGTTTAATTTTCTCCCTTATCAACTATTTAGAGACTAAGGACCTTCAAGAATGGCTTAACCCTACCTTGTTTTCTTTTACGTTCTCTTGTTAAGATTCCCAGTATCTACTTGTTCCTTCATCTGTGGCTTATTTGTGCTGCCAAGGCAGCAAGCATCTTGCTGTCAGCTCTCTGCAGTCACCTCTGGGACACCTTCCATATGTGAAACTATGCACAAAGCCAGTGCCTCTTAGGTTACCTGCAAAGCCCTTTTCTTTTTACAAGGACTTACCTCACTTCTCCTTAACCTGCTCACACAAAGATCACGGAAGCTTGTACATAAACTATCTGTGCTAAAACATTCTTGTTCCTCTGCCTATTTGGCAGCGCTTGGATTGTGGTTTTCTTGGAGCAGGAACTGTATTCTTCAGCAATGTCTGCACCAGTCAGACTAGCCATCCTGGGCACAGGCCCACACAGTCATCCCTCTCATTGAATCAGTAGCACAGCCTCTGGCATGGTTTTGGCGTGGGCCAGCTAACTCTTTCCCAGGTATAGCTGGGGCATTAGCATGGGCCAGAGACCAGTCCCAGTTAGACAGTGAATGAGGCCAGTCTGGTCTAGGGGAGAAGAGTGTTTAGCTGTATGGACACAAGCTGTGCCACGTTAATTGGCCTCGTGGTCACAGTAACTGTCCTGGGCCCATTTTACAGATCAGGAAAGCTCATGTTACATGAATATCCCTCCCTTAAGGCATAGGAAGGCTTCATCCAGCAGTGCGAGAAGAACAAATGGTCCCAACCTCCCTTCCATATGAGGACATGATGAAGCCTCCACAGATTGGAAGTCTCTACATTCCCATTTCTCTCCTTGAGCCATCTGAGTTACCCGTGCTGAGTTCAGGGTTAACCGGGAGAAGTCAAGTCCTCCACAGGCCTCCCTTCCAACTGCTCTGTGGGCATGTACAAGGCCATGCAGTGGTGGGAGCTCAAGACAGCCTGGCTCCAGTAGTGCTAGGCTGCAAGACAAAGGGGGTCCTGGGGGGGGCAGAGCACCTTCACGGAACAGGAATGAGGAAGTCTCCTGAAGACAACGCTGGAAACAAGTTACAATAAGAAAGCTTAATGTGTGAGACAGTGATTCAAAGCAATACAGAGGCAATGGAGTTGGTGGCTGCAGAACCTGGCCTGCTCACAAGGGCCAAGGCCTCCTCCCGCTCCCTTTCATGGCTCAGGAGGCAGGAGGAGGCAAGGTGGCAAAGACCTTCCTGGTGCAGTGGCTGATAACGCTGTTATTCCCACTAAGGCCCCTCTGAGTCCAGGAAGGAGGAGGAGAGAGCAATAGGAGCCTGGAGGTGTGCTGCCAGCTGTTCCAGGGCCTTGGAAAGAAGAATTGGTGGCAAAAAACACAAGTGAGAAATGCGCAAGCAAAAGCAAGTTCTCTTGTGCGTGTTCTCCATTGTCAACAAAACTTATAGCTGATGCAGCTCTTGGGCGAAGCATCAAGAGCTGGAAGGCAAAGGAAAAGACTGATGCCTGATACATTGCTCATCATGTTCCTGGGAGCCTCTGACATTAGCACATGGAGGTTTCACTGCTACTTTGTTTTAGGACAATTGAAAAAAAGCAGGGACAAGGAGAGCGTGTACATGTTCTTATCTAAATTTTGCTTTTAAATAAGGAAAAATCAGAAGAACAATGCAAATCTTTCTTAACTGGGATTCGTGGTCAAAGCATTCCTATGGCATCTTTTCCAATCCCTGGCAGAAAGCTGAGCTTGGAGATCATCCAAACAGCATTTCTCAAACCCTTCCATCTTTTGACTAAAATATAGTCAATATTTAGGAGAGAGGTTCACAAAAAAAATACTCTTGCCCTCATTCTGCCACAGTTTAACACAGTTTCCAGAGTTGTGCTGAGATCATCGATGGTATCAAGCGCAAACAGGACAATAAATTATAAAGCCACATTAGCATCATTCGCCTTTAAAAGGCACAAAACCACACACATGCACTCGCACATATGCAATTTTGCCAAGCAGCAAAGGGCAAAGTTGTTTTTAGACTTCTGTCAAGTGGATGCATGAATGCTTGAGGATGTTTATATATTTAAAATGTCTAATATTATTTGAAAGTTATCTTCTTAAATCTCTACTTGTTATTTTTAATTATTATTCCAAATAAGGTCTGAAATAGTCACAAAGGCTAAATGTATTTGAGTTTGCGGAGAGGCACATTTAAGGTCTGATAATATTACACTCAAATCTAAGTCTGAAGATCCACTTTCTTGAGTGGTGCTACTCAAAACACTGCTTATTCCTATGCTGGCTCCCACTCTGATGAATCTACACACATGTGAGTAACTGTCCTCCACTGCATCCAAAAAACTATGTAAAGAAGTCAGGCTCACATGCAGGATGAGTATGTGAGTTAGGGCTACTGTAGGAGCCCCTGTTTAGGAAGTATTCTTTACACTACTAGTGCTGAAGTGGATAGAAAGACTGTTTCACCGGTTTCTCAGGGGAAGTTCGTGGCCTCTGCGTTTGACAGATCAGAATAACACTGCTGCTCCATTCCTGAGCTGCTGATGCAATATTTTCACTAGAGTTCTGGCAGAAAAAGTCCAAAGGAAAAAACCTAGATTAAATTTCAGTGACGATAAATCAAATCCGGAATGCTTAAAACAAAGAACTCGAAAGCAATTGCTTTTCTGCATAGCCATAACATAGCCATCCCATAATATAAACCCCATTTGTTTTCACTGATGCAAAGCCTTGCTGTAGAAATGTCATTACAGCAGGAAGCACCACCAGGGAGGATATCAAGTTTTCCTTTGGATTTATGTCTTGGAAGGTGAACATATCTGCAGTGATCCAGAACATGCACAAGCAGTGTGAAACAACATATCCTCATTGCATTTATTACTGTCACAGCAAGCTACCTTCACTGCCTTCCAATACTATGACAAGGAAGTAGACCCTGATGAAAAACCATTCACAATGTGCAAAATAGTTTATAGTATAGTACAGCCACAGTGTAGGACTGCTACATATGTCTGATAAGCAGAGGAAGCATATGAGCGTGTAGGTTTGTATGTAGTAGTGATCCGTTAGTACCGTTAGATACCATGGTAATTGGTATCACCCCATTAAAGCATAAACCTCTTAGTACTATCCGAAAGAGCAAGGTAGTCATAAGGGTATAACAGATACAGGATGCCAAGGGATGAGGATAAACAAAGGATTAGCCTCAGGAGACTTAATCTTTCTCTGAGCTGCTCCGAAAACTTAGCAGAATCCTACTGACATCAGTGACAACGCTCACAATTAACAGTTTGCTACAAGTCTGTTGTAGCTCCAATGCAGGAGCTACTCAGAGGCAGAGCTACAGGTAAAGCAACACGTGCAGACAGCCCGCAGTACCTCACTGCCCGCAACACCTCTGAATGGTGTTTCAACACCAAGCATGCTTGGTATTGTTACCGTTTTGTTTCATTCTATGGAGGTCACTTCTTTATTGGATTGTAGGCCATTTCTTTCTTTCTTCTTTTGCATGATTTTATACAGGATTCAATGTAAAGTTCTGTCTGAAACTGCTAAGTTATTTTATATTGTTTCTTTTGAATCTGCTGTACTGCCCTATCAGCTTCCTTGGAGACTGATAGAGTGTTAAAAGCCTTTGTGGGGCCCAGACCAAATACAAGCTACAAAAAGCTGTGTTTAGCATGACAGTAGGTTAGTTTTGCATTACAAATTACAAAAATCACCTAGATCCAGGAACTGCTCAAGCTTATGAACTGGTTGCCTGTTCTTCTCTCCCAGGCAGAAGGCACAGATGGGCTGAGACCACGCTCACTACGCCTGGTTTTAGGACTGCATAGAATTTACAGTCAAATTACAAGCCTCTAAAAATAGGAGATGATAGTGTTGACAATAGCAAAACCTGAGCAGTGCAAAATGGGCAGCTATAAACAGAACAAATCAAAAAATCCTAGGTATGGCTGGAGGCTTCCCAAACAGACAGGACCACTCAAGAGCTTACATGCTGTTAAAAGCCCTGCAGCGCTTTGGCGTTTGCACCTGCAGTTCAGCTCTTTCTGTTTGGGGCTCTCGCCAAGCCGGGACTTACCTTTGCTCTCCAGCTGCGCCTGTTACTTCTGGTTGGTCTGCCGTCGCTCTCCAGCAGCGCGGTGGTGCAGTCTGGTTATTTACTGCTCAAGCCTCTGCTCAGGGAAAGCTGTGCGGCCTCCTATGTAATCAATAGCACTAATTTTCCTTTTCCTGGTTTCAGGACTCACGGAGGGACCATCCCATCTCTGGGCTGCTGCTCTCCCTGCGCAGTCTCGGCTGTCGGGCAGAGGGTCCCAGAGTTCCTCATGCTCAGCACCCTCTGCTTCGTCCCTTTCGTACCCTCTACACTAATTGCTGCCTTAAGAGCTTTTCTACTATCTTGCCTTCCAAGAAGCCTTCCTTCCAGGAAGGGAGGAAGAGAAATCACAGAGAGGGGGTGCTTTTCTGTGGGTCAAGGTCCCAAAACTGGCAGATGACCCCCTGAAATTGAGAGAAGATCCACGTAAAGATGGGCAAGCAAACCCAGTGGCAGAGAAGCTAGAGAACACAACTGCAAAATAACCATTTTCTGCAAGGAGCAGAAATCCCCACGATCTGCAGAACCCCCAAAATTTAGCAGGACGAGAGGCTCGGAGGTGGACAGAAAGACTACACTTAAGATGCAAAGAATACAACGTTCATTTAGGGACAACAGTGGAAAGCTGCTGAACTGTAGGAGTTAACTTCTAAATGTGACTCGCAAAAATTAGCTGCTTCACTTCAGCAGTGATGTCATTAATGGGCTAACTCACAGTTTTGAGGATTTTCATCTGCTAATCCTGGTTTTCCGTTGCATGACGCTTGGCTGGTATTTGTTTGCCTAGATTGTTAAGCTGATTTTTGGCCAAGAGCTATTGTAGGTGACTCACAGGTCACAGGGGTTTAAAATAAAAAGAAAGGAGAAGAAGGGATATGTGACATCACTGGCGATTAAATGTTCTTGGTGTGTTCAGAGAAAACATTCAGGTCAGAGTAAACTGGAAACAGAAAAAAGGTCTTTCGTACTTAGGTCAACTTGGAAAACAGTTCTAGACAGAAAGCAGAGTTAATTATCACAGATTTTTCATCCCAAACCACCCTGTTCTTGCAGGGAGCCAAGTTAGGTTAAGATCAGTGTTAGTCAGCGGTTTAAATTTGTAATAGGTCTTTTATTTACCCCAGTATGGTAAGGCAGTGACTCATACACTTGTCTTGTCAGTACCCAGCATCCTTGTCTTGCTCAGTGAAGCCAGCCTGAATGCACAAATTTAGTTTCCTAGCCTTAACAACAAATCAAAGGTTTTAAAGAAGTGAATGAAAGGAAGAAGGCTATAAAGAGAGCAAAAACAAAAGGCAAGACTGCTATTGCTCTGTGGGATTTGTGTTTGTTTAAACAGCATAAACAGATAAACAAATCTTCTTAAGACATAGTTGTATTATAAGCTAGTTCTAAGCGCAAGTGTGTCTCCATGCTCAGCAAGGAATTCTAATTTAACGTAGTGCCAGGGTTATCAATTTTCACCTCTCTTGCTAAAAAATCAAATGGAATGGGAATGGGGAAGGGAACGGGGAAGGGAACGGGGAAGGGAATGGAACTTTGCTACTACATTCAGCCTGTAAAGGATTACTCTTCTATTAATGTAGCTCAGGGATTAGTAGAAATGTTTGTCTAATGAATGCAGCTACTATATTTGAGCACATGCCTGAATAAGCTACTTGTCGATTGAAACCCATCTATTTATAAGTACTTCTGAATGGTGCAAAAGCTATCTGTACTGCAGTATGACAGTGGCTTTTGCATAATAGCAAATATTTTATTGCTATTTACATTGTGAAGTTTGCCAGCTTTATTTCTGAAACCTATCATATATAACATACCAAATGGACTTTCCTACATCTGGCCTGATTTGCTTTCACCTTTTTCAGCTTCCTCCTATCCCCAGAAAAAGTGTTACTGGTTTGGAAGTTCTCAGTAGGGGATAGGCATACTTTTATATGCACTTCTGTGCATAAAACATCTTAAGAAAAACAAATTAAAGCACTTCTTAAGTAAAACAAATTAAAGCACTTCTTAAGTAACTGCTATACACATCTGTATTAATTCAAGGTAATCACCACAATTTTATGATAAAACAAAATCATTTCAATACCCTGCTGTTTATTACTCAGCCCTAATATAAAATCATTTCCATTAGTATTTAAATTAAAAAATGCTTTATAAATACAGGAAAGGACAGCTTTGTAATTGCAGACATCAGTGGAAATCTGTCTTATGTGAAAAAGAAAGGAAACAACGTATGTTAAGATTTATCTGTTTACATATTTTAAGCCCAAGCAGTAGACCAGCAATAAAAAGCTCTATGGAAAACAGAATTGAAACAAAGAAAGCAGAAAATTAAAAGTTCAGGCAGTCAGCCCTGTGATTTTTAATTTATGAGAGTAAAGGGCTTTTTCCATGAATTTCAGCGAACATCTACCAATTCTCTAGTTATTGCCTGTTAATAACAAATTTAGATGACCCATATTCTGACTAAGACCTTCTAATACACTCTGTCAAATTTGAATATGGATTTTGAATGTCTAACATAGGACAGATGGAAAGGCTTTATTTTTCTGAGTGTGCTTAGCATTCTTACTTTAAAGGTCAAACTTCTTTAAAAGTTTCTTCAACTGTACCCCTAAAATAACCAGTCATCTTTGAAATCACGGACTATCGATCCTATATTGATCCTATGCAGGATCCTATTGATCCTATCTAATCACACTTAGATTCCTCATTGGCAAACATGCTAGAAATGCACAGAGAGAAAGATGCCATATGTTCCGGTCTCTGTATTGTACACTACTTTTGTGAGCTTTATCTTCCTGTAAAGATCTCTTATAATTTCAGTATTAACAACTCAGTTCTGTGACACACCCATTCTACAGATATTTAGGTGTATATATATATATGTATAAATATAGAGCCACCTGTATGTTGACAATTTTCTCCTGTTTAGAATGAGATTTTCCTACCATGCTTCAGTTTATTTTTTAGTTGAGAACCCAAGTTGTAACAATCGGCTGTTGTCTTTTCCCTATTTCATATGCACTTTTGGTACAGAGCTCTCTGCGTGAACACAGATGAAAAATAGTGAAGCACTTGTATATAATTTTAGTTTGTATTAGCCTGAAATTAGTAAGTCTTTTTTTTGGCCTCCTCTTATCCTCTGAAATACTTTATGTCCATCTGTACTGTCATTCATACATCTGCTGACGTTGAGACAGAAATACTGAACAGAAGAGCCAAGCCAAAATAATTTCAGAGTGACCTTATACCTTCTTGGGCAGAAATACTCCAAAGCAGGATAAAATTAATCCCTTTTTTTCTCTGCCTTATTTATTTTGAAAATAATTAGAGGTATAGTTTTAACCAAAATACATACGTATCCTTAATCTAAACTTGTAAATGTATCCTTTATTTGTGTATAAGCCATATACTATTTTTAGGTCTGAGAAATTATTCCAAGGCTTATACATGGGATGAAAACTGCCTGTCTTCCTGAGCGCACCAGTCAACACAGTAGAAAGAACGTCGAGGATGACGTGGCATGGAACAGAACATTTACTAGCATTTATTTGGGACGATCTGCCTGACTCAACACGGCCTCACCAGCCCTTACTCATGAGTAGAAGTGACTGTTGTTATGTCGCAACCCAAGAAAACCCTTCAGCACCACACGCAGCTGCGTGCACTCCCGCTGTGCAGACACAGCTCTCCAAATGAATCAGGAGATCCTTTTCCTGGGCTCTACCCACTGGTGGTTGAAAATATATTGTCATTTGAACCATATTAGGTCAAACACATGCACTGAACCCTCTCAGGTCATGCAAATAATTTCTCCTTCAGAAATCATTTTTCCTTCAGACTTTACTGGATTCCTGCCCTTTGCCAAAACCTGAGACAATTGTTTAGCTAGTCTGGGTAGACAAAAACTACAAAAATCTAGACTCATCTGTTTTACCACTACTTCACACCAAATTATTTCTAACAGCAGAGAGATGATCAAACAGGTAATTTCTAATACAAATAAAGCCAAAAAAGACAACTGGAAGTTCCTGGCATTCTGTTATGGACTGTAAGCCATTTCAGTGAAATATTAGTCAGGTAAATGCTACACTAAAGGCATTTTTCAAATAGTTTTAACATATAGGTGTACATGTTGCACTTGCAAATATCACAGATGTTTGTGGATGTGACATCATCTACACTGGGAAAGGACCACACGGTTTTGCTAAGCCCACAAGGATACCCAAGTTGTCAAGGGAATCAGCTGAGTGAAAAGCATCCCCACATTAGAAGACAGATGTTCCCCCTGCGATGCAGATCTGGAAAGTTTTCAGTCTGGAAAATATTCCTTCTTCTTCTCATTCTGGCAGACTTCTTTGCATGTGAAAGACAGCCAAGGCTTTTTTAGTAATATTGTCTTCATGACATTGCTCTCCTGGAGCTACTCTGAACTAAGCGATGTTGGCATCAGCACAAAAAATGAACATTATTCAAAAGTGAGGGTGCTTTGTTTCTGTAACATATTGAAAGGCCTCTGTGATGAGCTCATCAAAGAATTAATACAGGCTAACCCTCTATCTGAGCAAGATGAAAATGTCACTAAAACAAAGAGATAGCAAAAACAGTACAGGGTAAGAGATTTACATCAGGTGTTCAGCCTCATGGATGTAGTGGTTGACATTTTCAACGATGGTCAAAAAACAGTCTGAAAAGTCAGTCTCTCCAAAGTGGCAATCCAGCTCCTGCCTCCCTACACTACTTATACTTACCTATACACTACTTAAATAGTGTATATTTATATATATTTTTGAAGTCCCTATTACATTAATTATTACAGGAAAGTTGCTGTGCTGCTCTAACAGTAACCATTTTTGCTCCTCAGGAACACACTGTCTAGGGATAGCAGGGTTTTGCCATACCATGAGAAAGAAAGTTGTTTATATTCCACACATCTTCTAAGAGAGGAGGTGCGTATGAAAAAAACAACAGAGATTTTTTTTCTCTGTTGAGAAAACATATGAAGGACTGCAGGAGAGACATATTAGAAGAGGAATGATTTTTTCATATGACCACCTTAGAAACAAAAGAAGATTCTCAAAAAAATTGAAAGCAGAAGGAAATTAAGGTCTTCTCACAGGTTTCTCTAATATTCTTTGAAATGTTAACTTCCCATCTATCATTACTTCATTTTTTTTTCACTTATGCATGCTTCTCACTATGTATATATGAGCAAAGTGGGAACATTTCCAGCAAATTCACTCTGCATAAACTTTAGTACGTCCTCCCTTTCTGGACCATTTCAGTGAAGAAGTGTTTTGGAGCCAGCTCTCCTTCACTAACAGGTTTATCCTTTGTTAAGATAATAATTTTTCTGGGAACTTCTTGTTAAAATATTGCCAGGAAATAATTTATTTTTCACTCTAAAAAGCTTTACAAGGATAACTAAAGATGCCAAGATGGTCTCCCCTCCTCACACTTAAATACACTTGGTTACCTTTGTTTCAAACCCAATTAACTAATTCTTTTTGGATTCCTTTTACTTTATGACCCTTTCTTCAGGGACAACATTGTTGCCATGTAGTAATTGTATAGTTTTAATGACCATACCACATATGGTGTGTATATAGAGAATAAAGATAACTACATTTCTGGAGACTGCATCATTCTTATATTGGAGAAAGAGTCAAAAATCACGGTGTGTGAGGAAACTACTCTGCATAGGTTTCTGAAAAAAAACCCCACCCCTCCAATTTTAAGAAAAAAATGTAAGTCAGATACTTGAAAACAAGCTATTCAAGTCCAGTCAAATATAAGTATTTTAGACTAGCCTTCAGTTTTACTGCTGCCTCAGCAGAGATAATTCCCCGTGCCTGTAAAAGCCCCACGTGAAGTCCTGCTCTACCGCGCATGAGACCCAAGTTATTTATATTTTGAGGGAAATAATAATGTTGTGAGCAGTAACTCCTGGCAAGCCCTAATGCTGCAAACACCCTGCCGCTTCGATTGTACTTCAGGAATAACAGCAACAGAAGAGAGCAAATTCCACATTCTCGCTCTTGGGACCCCGCTCGCGCTCCCCTGTAAGCAACGAAGACCGAGTTACAAAGGAGCCAGCCAAGCCACCAGGCGAGCACCCTCCGCGCCTCACCACAGCCTCCCGCCACTTACCCAGCAGCCTCACAACGCCTCTGATTGGCCAGCGGCGGAGAGACACGCCCTCTGATTGGCCACGCAGCTCGCTGCTAAGCGCCAGCCGGGGAAGCCACGCTGCGATTGGCTGGGCCCCGGGCGGGGCACAGCTATGGCCTCCCGCCGCGCCTCCTCCCCCTCCTCCAGCCCTGGGGCTCCTCCTGCTCCCGTTAGCAACGCCTGGCGCCACCCACCTAACGCGCTCAGGCAGAACTGATCCTCAGTGACCACTTTATCAACGCAACTCGCTTTATTCCAGAAAAATCTGGGCCTGGGGAAGCAAACACACGCTTTTAAGATGGCAAGAATAGATAAGAATCTGAAAAAGCAGACTAAAACCTGAAGAAAGCTGACCACGAGAACAGCATTGTACAGGAAAATGTTTATTGAAAGTGTTGCTGTGCTGGAATTGTTACCATTTCGTCAGCGAACCTGCAGCAAGTGAAACACATCATTATGGTCTTCCTCCCATGAAATCTGGTCTGTATTTCAGCACTGGTTTCTCAGTTGGTTGCTCAGTTCCTGAAGTTCAGCAATCAAGTTGTCCATAGCTGTCACTTCATCAGCTATCTCACTGGAAACCTCACTACTTGTTACATCTACAAAAAGTTGCTGCATAACAGAAACAAATACATTATTTTAAACAATATTTACAGTTCCTATGTTTCAATGCAGAGACAGAATTCAAGAACCTCATCACCGCTACCATAGCTTTTGTATCACCACCTTTCATGTAATTTTTGGCATCAGTGATAGTATCTCTCTCTCCTTAAAAAAGACCATTTTGTGGTCAGTAAACAGATGAACTTATGAACGGCCATCAGCTTCTGCCACATATCTAATGTTCTTCTGTCCAAAAGTACTGACCAATCCCACAGAATTTGGGTTTCTGCTCTGACCTGACTACCTACTCCCACTTCTGCTCCTATCAAAAGCTAAGGATTTTACCGTGAAACTCAAACTAGAACAGTATCTCACTGACAGTCACTGCAGTTTGCAAATCCACCTGCAAATTAAGTAGTAATTCTGAGTTTTAATGTCTATGGATTCACAGCGCCATATTATATTGTGTCACTTTCTCCAAAACCACAAATGTTTTAACTTTTGATGTCAAGATGCATGTGGGTGGAGAAAAGCATCTGCGTATAACTAACTCATACACAAGAAAACTAAATTCTGCAGAGAGATAAAAATAGTTTCTACTGAAACACATTAGCAAAACCACAAAAGAGCTAACTCACGAGAAACTGTAATCTTAATATATTAACAGGGAAACTAAGGAAAAGGGTAAATAACTTGTCTAAAATCTTGAGATACACAAGGTCTGACCAGATCTTTTCTACCAAATTGTTACTTCAGGCAAGCTGCACCAGAACATGGTGCTTTTGGAAGGCCAAAATCCGTCTTTTGACTCAGGTAACAGCAAGGCTGTGCAAGGTACCACTCCACATAAATAGGAGAGTGGGGGAATCCAGACATACATTTCCCTTTTATTATCTAAACAGAGAGTGATTCATACTTCACTTGAGACAAACGAAAAGCCTACGTTTAGAGATGAAAACTAACCCAGAAGTCTCTGGAGTACATCTGTCTTCATTATATCATCAAAACATAATGGTACAATACAGATACGTATATAAACAAAAATGTACTTAAAAGGCCTTAAAAAGGTCTTCTGCGTGTTTCACAACAGGGTTGTCACTGAACAAAGGAATATCTTCCACAAAAATAGGAACATGTTCCTTCAACACGTACAAAGTCTTTTCTGACTCTCAGCCCAACCACCTCACACTGGGAATCTGACAGAAAAGTTTGGTTCTTTCTGGCTAAGACAGCTAAATAAATCAGGATGATATAATTATTTGCTCATTATTATTATTATTTCCACACAGTTAAAGAGATCTTTTCATCTAGATGCAGACTGGGCAAGTTTCATGCATCATCATTCTCTAGGCTTGTGCCTTATGTTTCCCCACCAGAGCACCCGCATTTCATGCATTTATGACCCAGCTTCAGGACCTTTCTCCTGTTCAGGGAGTCCACCTGTCAGATCTGAATGATGCATAGAGTTAAGGAGCAGAAGAGAGCTCACTGTGCTACTTGCCAGAGCACCTGACTGCCCAGAAGGCTCTATGCATAACATAATGCCCATTCACAACACATTTTCTACATCCAGCCCTAGGCAGAGTCTGGCCGCATCATGTGTCTGGCATGACCGAAGAACTGGGAGCCACAGACAAGGATTCTAGTAAAGGCTGAGAAGCAACATTGTTTCACTTGTACAAAAACTACTGATTTATTCCTATTGCATGCCCTGACTGGGAAGTTTTGGAATTTTATCTTTTGAAAGTTACAATCATTGTGCCTTTATTACTTCTGAAATCTTAACTATTGAGTCCACTCTTAACACTTTTTCTTTTATTAAAAGGAAAAAAAAACGTCCACTAATATTGACTCATTAGGCAGGAACAGAAGTCAAACTTGAACAGACATAAACGGTGCTAAACTTTTTGTGCATAGCATCTTATAGGAGATGACTGAGGTTTTTAAACCAAAGTCATACACTCTGGAAATTCAATATGATTTCAAATTTAAAATAAGATAGTATATTGGAATGTATGAAAATATAATTAGGTCACTCCAATAGCTTTATCTCTAACATGTCACTTTTGTCAGAAATGCCATAGAACTCAGAGACGCCATTATCTGCCAAAATTAAGTTCATTTAATTAATGCCTTTAGGAGTTAAGAATACATTTTGCTAGACTCACTTATTCTTAGTATTTCAGCAACTGCACTATCTAGCATAATTTAAACCACCTGTACTTATGTTTATAACATTTATGCCAAGTAGTCTTACCTTCTCCACTGTCATACTCAGGACTACAGATTTTTTTTTTAAACCATTGTGAATCACGACAGAACACACAAGTTGTGATTTTTTTCCCAGCGTTCCTAAGAGTTATGTATGTCAGTTAGTTATGGAGCCAGCCTGTGTCTGCTTAAACAACTTTCCTAGGCCCTTATCCTAAAAATTATAGGACTTAAAGAGAGCGAGCCAAGTTTAGCACACTGATGATGGATCAACACTTTGTAACACAAGCACACATGTTTTAAAACTCATGCCCTGTAGTTCACATTTACTAAACCTCACACACAGCAGAGGAAGAATTGTTCTTAAAGACATTTAAGCATATTTTGAACGAAAGCATATTCCAGATCAGTCCTCAGTTAAACAATGGCTGTGTCTCATATTGTAAGGTGGAGGATAAAATTAGGATAATAATGGTGCAGGAACAGCCTTGGGCTGTTTGGGTGCCTTGCTTTACAAACTAGAAATCTGAAAACCAAACATGTAATTCCATGAAAATTTCCAGTTGATATCTGAATTGGTAGGCTATCCATGAAAATCCTACCAAAAAGGAGTTCACTGTTTTAACAAATAACTCCATTCATAAAACAATTTGAAGTGATGCAAAGTAGTCCCAACAGACTGCCCTTTCTGCAGTTTTACATCCATTCCTCTTCAGACTACCCCTGCTCCCCCTCATGATAACTCACACAAGGAAAAGATCTTTGAAATAACTGTTTTCTTCTGAACATTTGAGTCTGTTTGCCTTACACTAAGTAAAATTCTAATTCAGACTAAAAGTTAGCCTTCAAATCTGAAAGCAGCAGTTTTAGTTCAGCCAAAGCCTTGGAGGAAGAAGGAAAACAAAAGTCTCCTTAAAATTGGGCTCCTTAATGGTGTAGAGATGAACATTTTCTTGATGATGCAATGGGACAGGTTAATATTATTTATCTATAAATGACTTAAACCAAATAAATCGGTTCTGGCAATAGATATAAAGATATTTCTCTCAAACATTCCCACCTTTGCTTTGGATGACAAGCCACGTAAGTTGAGCCGAGCTGAAGAAAGTATCTGCAAAGCTTCCTGATGATTAGACTTGTTTCTACTGCACTTTATAGACACTAGAATTCAAACACGGAAGAAAAGGACATCAAAACAAAAAAGCATTACCTCTGTCATAATAATCATTTAAATAGAACTCTGGATACCTTCCATACCCAACGTTTGAATGCAATGTTCCAAAAAGAAATTAACGAAGAGTCCTAGGATTCCTAAGTAATTTTGAGAACACCACTCTAACCAAGCTAAAAGTATCCTTCTTGCAGAGTCATTACTCATACTAAGTCTAAGTTCTGTCCACCTCCAACCCATAAAACATACACACCACTACACTTGAGATGTTGGGATGCTACAGTCAAACAAAATTATTATGTGACTATTTGAAGATTGGAATGAACTGCTATTGCATTTTTACTTACACTAAAAAATACCTAGACCATTAAATGTTTTGGTGAGAACGGAATCAATCATACGTTTACCATTCACAGTGTTTGTTGACTCACAGAACACAAGTTCTGCCCCACTCCAAGTATATTCTCATATGTACTTTATGTACTGTAGGACTGCTTTATGTTAGAGGACTCCCAGTAGTAGGAATAAATACAACAGATAAGACATAAGATTATTTTGTTACTAAGCTTATTAAATATTCTCCTCACTTTTCATGAATAATACAAGTTATTTTCAGGCAGAACATACCATGTGCAATCTCTATGGCTCCTTTCACCACTTGCTTAAAAGACAAAACATCTTTCTCCCAATCACTTGATTGAATTTCACATTTATGTGCCTTAGTGAGATACTGCAGTGACTGCAAGAAGGAAAATATAATCAGTATGTGTGTACACAAACTAGAAGTCCAGTTTGGCTTTAAATAGCTATGAAATTAACGCTCTATCAAGAAAATGAATGGATCTTTGCTATGCTAGCTTTTCTAGGAGTTAGAGCAGTTTTCTTCTCTGCAAGTGTAGGCACCAGCTGCAACGCAGATGTTCTTCACCAATATTGCAACTCATGTATGACAGGCATATAAAGTAACATGTGTCTAAAGGCAATTTTTATTTTTTAAAATTCTGTCTAGACTGATGGATGTGACCCACGTTTGCCAGGTCATCATAATTAAATGCACATGAAAAAGGAAAAATGCTTGTACTCACACTTTGAACAGTAATTTTGTACTTAAGAAATGTATAACTGAATACATCAAAGCTTTCTCCCTATATATATGTATTTTAGCCAATAATGCATTTCACAGACAGAGGTACTAGTTGCCATACCGCATGGGTTCTCAGCATGGAACAGGAAAAATAGAGAAGATAAACAAACAATATGGAAGGAAGGTTCTATTAAGAAAAAAAATCATAACAAGTAGTAGGAAGGAGCATAGAAGGTAATGGAAAGCATTTGTTTTCCTCGGCTATACGGACAATAAGGAAAAAAAAATCTGTTAACTCGCATCTCCTTACTGTAACTTCTTTTCTTAACAAAATAGAAGAATGGAAAAAAAACAATGAAAAACCTAGACTGAAAAAAAATACAAAAATAAATCTAGTGACGCAGTACTAGAATTAGTGCTCCGTTAGTCAGAAGAGAAAATAAACAGTACATGAAAAAAATTAATTATTATATTAGATTTATAAGGAGGTTATAAATACAAGCTGGGGCACAGAGCTAGTCCAAAAGGATAAATACAGAGGATGTGCAAATAAATCTAAAAAGTTATGTCACAAAATCCATAAACTTATTTCATAAAAGTTCAGCTATCTAACTAAACCAAAGCACAAAACTCCATAGGTGAAAGAAATTTAAGATGCAGAAACTAACTATTCCTTTCTAATTTTGTTTTCTTCCTACAGCACCAGAATTACTAAATATAAATACACGTGAAAAGTTACATGACTTGGTTCAGAGACAACTCTTCAATTATGTTTTTAAAGAGTGCAAGTATTATAGAATGGAAGAAAGAGCTTTCAGTGGAGTACCTGTACATATGCACAACAAAGACCTCTAATTCTTGAAGAAAGATGGATTAAACCTGGATGTTATCCCCCCAGAAGCATCTACTTCTCCCTTGTACTGGAGTGCCAATCACTGTCACATGAGGACTGAACTGCCCATGCTGTTGAACCACCGTAAATTGCAGTAGGGTGTATTAAGTCCAACCAGACTAAATAATTTTTTTCATAATAACTTAGGTTATAACTGGCAGTAGCTCTGGGCAGCCAGGGTAAGAGCTTCCAAGAGAAGGAAGGACAGTTTTTACAGCAGTCTGATTTTAATCTGCACACGTCTGAGTAAGAGCAGCAAATTAGAGGGTTTTGCTGACGGATGCCAGGTGGGGGAGGAAAGATTTCAAAGCCTTGTGGGTTGTTTGTTTGCACTTTGGGAACCTGGATGTATCCTGGAAGGAAACAGTTATGAGCTGGGGAAAGTTTAAGGAACAGAAGGGTTTCACAGACTGTTGCCTGCATATGGATCAGTAGGAAACTTATACGTTGGAAAGATTCTTAAGTGGGAAAGTGGTGGACTGGGTTCAACATAGGAAAGAATGAAGTACTCAGTGAGGTGGCGAGCTGGATACATAAGGCTGTAAGAGTTGGTATATGCTAGGTCAAGGTAGCTAGAGGTACGTCTTTATCCAGAGCTTCAGCAGATTCACACTAACTTATTTGACTCTGATTCAATTTACAAGGGACTATGGTAAACTGTAGCTATAGGCCCCAATGATTCATGGCATCAGATACGACCAAAGAGTAGAAAGGTAAAGAAAATCCCCTTTACAATTGTCAGGCATACAAGATTTTTTTTTTTCCTCCAAATGAAGTGCTAGAAACAACATTGGCTAAATATAATTAAATTTACACTAAATACAGTATTACATTATGTAACAGAAGTCAAACCTTGTATTTGCAAGAATGAACATATGATAGGTCTTTTCCCACCTCCTTGTTCTACCACGCCACAAAATAGTAAATATTACCCTTTCAGAATTCACCTTTTGCACAGCAAACATGGGTTGAAAACTGCAATCCTACAGCTCAAATTTTTCTACAGATATTATGTCTGACACAAGATAAAGCCTGTGGCTGTGAAGCCACTAAATATGCAGTTTTTAGAATTTTTAACTTTATAATACAGTATCAGAAAAGCTACCAATGAGCATTCTGTGTAATGAAAACCAATTTTGATAGAGTAAATTAATTCATTTATGCTGTGGCTGTGTACAGTTTTGCTCTTTCATGATCTATCACCGTAGTAGCACCAGGATACTAAAATACACACGCAAGCATCCCCTAATTCATTTATAAACATCATTCCATTTTGCAGGGCAGGCTAGACCATAACAGCGTTCCATAACCAGTCTGATTAGGAAACGCAGTTGAAATCCTGTCTACTCTGCAAATTGAAACCATGTTTTTAACTGGGTTAGTGAAAAACACTGTGATGTAACCAGATTCTGAAATGATTACATTTATAGTATAGACAGGGCCTCTGCTACTTTGCATGTCTGAGCAAGAATTTGAGGATATATTACAGGATATTGCAGTGTCTGTATTTCTGAATTCTAAATAGGTCAAATCCTTTTTATTGTTCAGCTGTAAAGAAGAACAGGGAAAAAAAGAAAGATGAACTGCAAGTATAATGGAGACTGGCAAGGGCTAAATGAGGCATTTCGCAGAGCTTGAAGAATGAGGAAGGGCCAAATAGCTACAAGTT
Organism: Rhea pennata; assembly: GCF_028389875.1. Lineage (NCBI taxonomy): Eukaryota > Metazoa > Chordata > Aves > Rheiformes > Rheidae > Rhea > Rhea pennata. The sequence goes on from NC_084665.1 coordinate 37,255,536, forward strand.
TTACCCCACAGGCATACAATTTGTAGGCCCAACCATCTGCATAATATGCCTGGTATCGAGTGACAAGCAATCCCCCGAGTGACATTTCTGCCCTGACCAAAGACATACCACCCATTAGGAAACACATACCAAATGCTGACCTTGTATATTTTCAGCTTCAGTGAAAAACTGATAACCGTAAGTATTTTTGGAGCATGCAAGGCTATTTGGATTTTGGAAATTTACCACCAAACACAAAGCATGCTCCAGCATACAACAAACTAAACTCTCTCAGTATAGAATGTTTATTTTAGAAATGCAATCATCTCAATTACCTGGGAAGTGATAGGAACCAGAGAAGGAAGTTAATGTAGCTAAAACAAGTACAGGTAAACAGGAACCAACACTTTAACAGATTAAGAAATAAATTACAACAGTAATTCCATTCTAACTTAAGCAAGGACAAAGCTCTCTTACTCTGCAAAGTCTAACTCAGATATTGACTATCGTGATATGCATTTCTCCTTGGTGGTTCCAAAGAAGAATTTAGGTGGCGTATGATGCCACTGGATCATGCCATTATGATCCAGGAAACCACTTTTTTGTCCAAAAAAATACTACGTTTTCATCAGAATCAAAAATTGTAATCAAATAAACAAACAAAAATTCTCATAGACATCAGATTGTTGCCAAGAAAGCTTTCTAAATAGGAATCCAAGACAATGATCATGTGCTCTGATGGAATATTTTAAAATGAAATATTGATGAGATGCGTATTCAAAAAAAAAAAAAAAAAAAAAAAAGCACGACAGAAACATGAAACATCTTGCTCCTCTTAACAAGTACAAACATTTGTGTGCTGTGGAAACAGCAGAAATTAAGCATATACAAACAATAAAGCAAAACATGTCTGAAAGAGAAGCATGCATGTCTTACTACAGTATTTAGTACATTAGAGAACATAAGGCTTCTGATGTAAGCTTGTAGCCATGAAAACTTAAACTTCACAATATATTTACCTTTTCAATATCTTCATCACTATCATTCTGTCCACTTCCATAGAGTCGGGCGTAAAGTCTCCAGATCTCCCCATCATTTGTCACTCGTGAAGTCACTCTGCCCAAGAGCTCTTGCAACCTCCCCTTCAGTCCACTCACCACTTCTCCAGCCCGATCAGCCATTCCATCCACTACTGCCCTCACCAGAATAGCCAGCACCTTGCAAAAGCAGCGGGAAAGAGCTTTCATTTCGACTCGAATCAACATCAGTAAGTAAAATGAGCATCTTGATATCTGAGCATCTTGATATCTGTAATATTTGCTATTAATGATTCAGTAAAACACAAACGTAGTACCATATGACAAATACAGAGTTTACAGTGAAATACATTATGGGAATAATTCAACTCATTGAAGCATCATCCAAAAGATTCTGTTGTTGGTGAAGGTAGGAGCTAAGGAGGAGTTAGCCTGGCAGGCTAGCATAAAAGAGACTACAGAAAGATAACTGGAACTTGTGGCAGTATCATAATGATATTTTCACCTTATAATCTGCTAATAAGAAAGGTCAGTATACAGCTGGAACTTGATTACATTTAGACAATGGAAGACACTTGTTTATAGGACCTCTATTTCATTAACTGCAGAAATTGAAAGGTGTAGTGCATGAGATAGGAAACTGGGAGGCAACTGAATACTACTCTGGAAAATTCTCGTGATAAATGACTAGTCAAGTCACTTAAATCAACCTTTATACAAGTACTCATTCAATGGCCTTATTTTCTGAGCCACTGGCTTGAGAATGTGGGATCTGACCTGCAGAAACTCCGAGTACTTGCAGCTGCTGGTGAACTCAGTGGGAGTTGTGATTTCCATATATGAAATGCTACATATCGCCAAGACTCCCAGGAAAAAACAAACAGAAAACCCCAAACCCACCACCACCGATCTTCATGTCTTCAAGACTCCAGACTGAATACTTAAAATCGGAAGATAGTTTCATTGTGCTTTAGTTCCTTATCAGTAAAATAAGAAATAGCAAATGTAGATGGATTAAGATATGGGAACATATGGTGAATTCAAATAAAACTCATACCGGCTGTGGCTTATTAAATGAGAACTAACTGTCCTGTGTAGTGCATGAGAAGGGGAGACTGATTATAAAACAAAATGGTAGTCTTGTACAGCTAGCATTCAAGATGAGCAAATAAAAGATGTATAAGCAGCCTCCACGCTGGTACTTCCTAACTTCTAAGACTGATTTGGCAACCTTAGTACACACTTCAGCACTTTCGTTTATGTGATATTAATATTTTCAATGAAATCACATAAATAGCAATATTAATAATAAGTCATTAATAAAAAATTTTCAAAGATGATTTATGAATACCCTATAACCACTACTATTCTAATAAAAGTAGGACACAGCTGCATCTTAACAAGCTAAGATGCAGCTTAGTGGCAGAAAATAATGCAAAATTTATCACAGTAGCAAAGCATATTACACTTAAAATAAAAACATACTATTTTTAGTATTTGTGATACATCATGCTCCTAATACAACTTTTCTTCTACAGAATAACTCAATTACCATACATCCCAAGAATCGTTTACTGAGTTCTACCAAACATGGTAAACCCTTGGCTAATAACAATTAATGAAGAATGGCTAATGGTCTTATGAAGTATATCTATGTAATTAACAGAAGAATAAAAGTAAAAAAAAGTTACTTGCCCCCAGTTTCTTTTCAAAATTCATATGAAACTATAGTAGCAGAAACATTCAAATATTAGCTAAGCAAACAACCCCCCCCTTCCCCTCAAAACTTTGTGTATAACTTTATAAAAATAATACGACAAAGCAGGCATTTTTTCCCTTTCCATTCTTATAAAAGAAAGGCTCAACTTTTCACTCAAGATGATGGAAAACATGATCAATTATTACTTGTCCACAAGTCTGGAAATTCATACTGCATTTGTGTTTTGTAATTTCAGGGATTAAAACCCAGCATTAGGAAATAAAAAAAGGTATTCTATAATTATTTGCTACAAAAATACCAGCAAGTATTGGCATTTCTGTTACTATCGCACCATTCTAAACATTATAAAATAAGTGAATGAAGACATATTTAAATATGTTCTATTCTGAAAAGGAACTAAAAGTAGTCTTGGGCGTTCCATTAATGTACGTGCGACTCCTCAATCAATTTCTCAGTCGATAGTAAGAAAATTGCATCTCAAAGTCCTAGAAGTTAGTTCAGGTGAATATCACCTGTAGCTCTTAGGAGTTTTATAGCTGACATTTTACCTACACATGAAAAGTTTCTTCAGTCAGTAGAATTTAGCTACTGAAAAATAACCTTCATTCCCATAAAGTTCAGGCTTTGCTTACACTCTCATCATAATCTTTTTTTTTTTTTTCATAATTCATCATCTAAAACATTAGCATTACAGCAGTTAAAATAAAACCAGTATGAAAGCCTGGATTAAATGGTCCATTAAACACTAATGAAACATTAACGCTACTTGGCTGTGCCTAGTTGTTAGATAATGCTACTTAGAATTGCATGTGAATTGTACTAATCATCAAAAAATACGAGCAGTCTAAGTAAGCTTTCCATGATTAGAGCATTGCTTTAAGTGTTAAGCTTTAATTCATTTCTTTGAGAGATTTTAAATTGCCATATAGACTAAACTATCCCAAGAAAACTATTTTTTTCTTTATGCCTCTTCTAATGAACTGTGCCCCATATGACCACTGTGAAGAGAATTCGTGTTTAACATGTCATGTTATCTGCATTCTTCTTCTTCCTTTGCTTTTGTGATTAACATGTGTTTAATAAAAATCTAAACAAAACCCATCAAGCTACAAACCCTTGACAGAAACAAACGGAACCACTTTTAAATGTCATGATTGCTCTCAGTTAATCTTCATTCCACAGCTGCTGTTCTCCAAACAGCTCATTTCATTTAAAAATGCACTTGACCAAAACATTTTTAAAAGCTTCATTAATGCTAATCAAACTTGAGAGAGCTCATGTAAGAAAAGAACCCTCAGATATCAGGTCTAAAACGTCAAATCTGCAATCTATGAGATCTCCCTTCCCAAATTAAAGTTTATAATAAAGACAATTGGCAGTAGTGAGCTACTTACAACAAAGAAGCTTCCTGAAGGTCCTACTCTCTTATCCTCAAAATTACTTCGAAATACCTTGCAACCTTTTATTACAAACAGCCTTCTGAAATGAGGATAATACAGGATGGAAAGGATAACAGAAAGCCTTTATGTTAGATACTAGAGAATATAGTGTTGGTAGAGAGGAGACATTTATCCATACTTTTGGATTCATATTCATTGACAGTACAGGATAAAGATCTGGTTTCTGAAAGCAGTGTAGCAAAACACCTTTTCCACCCACAAAATAACTTTTGTTATTCTTGGAGCAGTAACACTACAAGTAAAGAAGGTTGCTTGCCTCCAAAAGCATGCATGTAGTGCGAAGTTGTGTGATTAGCAGTTGCAGAAATCTCTTGGGTATATTTATAGCCTCAGACTAATAATTCAGAGGCTAAACTGACATTATACCAGTTAAGGCTTTCTCTTCCAGTCCATTAAGTGAACCATGACTGATCTATTAGCTGAAAGTGTAAGCTGTGACTATCAAAACTTGCCAGTTGCTACGGGTAATTCAATGAGCCTTTACCCTTTATTGCATAACATCTGTATCGAAAGTTTGCAAGGTCTATTTCTCAGTAAGTCATGACAATAAAAAGGAATATGGAAATTGGAAATTTTTAAAATGTTTTGTTTTCATTTTATTATCTAATAGGGCAGACAAGAAAAAGAGCCAATGTCTTTCTTCTGTCTACAATAACGTTACAATTTGAGTATCATCATCAAGATTGTCTCTAAATACTGTTCTCCATTAACACACTGAAGTTTTGATGTTGAAAATATAAACATTCTTATAATAAAACTAGGACTTAGCAGCTATGCAGGAAAAAAGGTAAGTCAGTGAACTTTTAAAAACACAGCCATTTAATAACAATGCTAAAATGAAGAAGCCTATAATCGCATGCATCACTTCATGACACTTAAATCATGTCACATGTAAGTGTACAGCTATTTAATTTATATGTGAAAATAACTGAAATATTTCCTTTTTCAAGTTCTTTCTGCAGAATCTGTATATACATATATTCAGCCTTGTAATATCTTGATCTCAGAACTTTTGCCAAAAGGATGACATCATTAAATAACTAGAATAGCTCTGAAGCAAAGTTTCCCAAAACTGCATTCTGTACTCTAACTAGAATAAAAAAAGGTAGCAATGACTGAAATCAGAAATGAAGATATGAATATCTTAATGATGGTTTAAAAATATGACTGGATACTATATTGAAATAAAAATCTCATGTAATTACGTAAACCAGGAACATTTCAAATCACAATCAACTGCACACTGGTTGTTTGATGTATTCAGTCTCCCAAGGGGAATCTTGTAGTAATTATTATGCTGGAAGTGATTGGTATGTGAAGGTCCCTTGCTAATTTTCTGTTTTCACAGAGAACTGGAATCAATGATTCAGCCATTTTCTTCCACTGCTATGCATATTTATTCTTCTGGATTTTTAAATTCCTACAGCCTTGCTTGCTACAATGCCTTCAACCTTGGTAGTCCATAAACTAAGACCTATGATGACCACAGCTACTAAATATAACCTGAAGGAAGATCATACTGTGTTGCGTGAAAAGAGAGATAACATGTTTCTGCTTATCCATGATCATAATTAGTTAAATTATAAATGCACAAGAGGATCACAGAGTATCTCCATTTAAAATATGCCAATTGGCAAATAGGAGAAGCTCAGAAATTAACAGTGAGCTTTGTAAAGAACCTCAGCAGAAGCTTTTAGTTTTATATGTTTTTTTTTCCTTCCTAAGAGAGTATTCTTCTCTTCCTTGTAAGGCCATTGATTGAAGTCTTTTTGAAATTCTTTAATTAGGCTCTCAGGTTGGCTTTTAGCCAACCAAAAAAATTGTCCTATTGAGCAAATAGTATTAGAAGTTACGACAAAACCCAGAAAGCACTTTAGGTAACAGGAAACAAAGTTAGTTGAGATGCAATTAAAAATTTTTAAATACATATCTATACTTCTGTGTAAAATTGATAATGTATTTTTAAAAGCTATGTAGGAACAAGACAGAAAGAGAATTATAAAACAAAAATAGAAATTTAGCTGAAACAATATCCCCAAACTTTTTAATTGAGTGTGTTGCATGAAATTTGACAAAGCACACTTTAAGCAGTATATATTATCTCAAAATATGTAAAATGACACATAAATGGAGCAAACTGGTCAGCTCCTGCTCAGGTATCAATCTGATAAAAGCAATACTAGAGGTAGTCTACTGTTGCTCATAAAAAAAAACAAAAAACAAAACCACAACATTAAAAAAGCCAATGAACTACAAAACTACAAGAGGTACCATGAACAAACACAGGTCATCTGGTACAACAATCCTATAGGCATCAAACCTGCTAATATTTACCATGGAGACTACCAGAGAGGACTATGTTTTCCACAGGCACCTTGCACAAAGCGAGTTTAAGGGAGGCCTTTTAATGTTCAGCCATATCAATGCTAAAAAATTTTATTCACGTAGAATGCTATCCTGTTCATGGAGGGCTTTTTAGTAGCTGTTAGTAGTGTACTCATGTACAACTTGTTGTTCAAAGTAATCTGAAAAAAGGTTTTTAAAAATCCAAGAACAAACAAGATATTTTCACAACAATAAGTAATTTTATCTGTTCAATGTCCTTATCACTTAACTTAATCTCCTAAGACTCAGAAAAGCTAAATTTAATCATCTTATGAGATAAAAATTAAAAAAATAAAGGAACTTATACTCCTTGAATCAACGGCCAGCTGCAGATGGGTGCTTTTACTGTGGTACTACAGACAACCTTCCTAAGAGCTCCCAAGCAGCTTGACCAGATCCATGGATTTTGAAAAGGCTTTTGGAGATATTTTACTGCTCTGCATAAGGGATTCTTTGGCTTGCCTTTCTGATTCAACCAGCTATTTTCACTAAAACACAGAACAAACAAGTCTCCTTCAATTAGCCGGCCTGGACCAGGACCTTACTTTAGGTAAGGTAACATCTCATTTGAAGATGTTAAAGTAGGTTTTTTGGATTTTATCCACAGCTACATTTACAAACACAGAAGTTAACTGAACTTAACTGAACTACAGTGGAAGATGAGGAAAATATCTCCTTTATTTTACTTTGTTCCAGATTATTTATAATCAATCTTCTCACTTTACTGCGTTCAGCCCATGAAACATAACTCACTTTCAAAGACTCATTTGTGGAATTTTCAGATGTATGGGAAAGGCTTACCTTCACTGGAAGCTCTAAGACATAAAATATTTTATTATTTCTGACACTGAGATATGCTGGAACAATGTGGAAAGATGGGGTTATGCATTAAGTTTTATTTAAAAACAGACCTCAAACAACAAGGTTCGTATTTGTCCTTCCACAAAGGCAATGTGCATGCAAGGTTTTGGTTTTTATCCATTTAAAATATTTAATCTCATAGTTCAAATCTCAAAAAGTTAAATGGCTTGCCTACATAGCTTTCATTGGCATTACTGATAACATAAGAACGTTTAATGAACTTAGGAAATAATCTAAAATGAAAACTTCCCCACCTCTGTATCCTTGTACTTTTCTTTCAAGTCCATGAGCCGGTGATAAGCTTTAATTGCTTCTGAAAACTCTCCAATATCTGTACTGGTGAGAAGGTAGTTCTCCCAAATTTGCCAGTGCTCGTAGTTGCACTTGAGAGCTTCTTGAAGGGTTCGAAATGCTTTGTTTCTAAATAATAATAAAGAAGAATGAAAACAAAGATTCTATAAATATATTAAAATCAGTTGGTATTGTATCAGCTAAAAAGCTGCCTATTTCAAAAATCTGTTTAGAAAGCAGTGCAACCGAAAATTATGGTTCATAATTTATAATACTGATACGTTCTTCTCCATTGGCAATTACTTCCTATCAGTTCACCAATCAGTATACTGTGTTACGGCTGTTTCCAGGTAATCTCTACATTAGCTCTCCTAACTATATTTTGGCAAAATAATATAATAAAGTAAACAAAAATTGATTATATTTGTGCTATCTGTATTGGTATTTTCTGGAGCTTTACTGGTCCCAAACACTATTAGGGTCCTTTACAAATGCTGCTGCCCAGTGAACTGTCACACAGTGCCAGGAGAGCATGTGGTGGAATAAAGGCAGGTAGAATCTCTAAAGTTACTGTGAAGTCAGTAACCATCTTCCTCATGTCCACATGGATCCACAGCAGGCAACTGTTTCCCATGCTGTTTCCCAGGGAGAAAAGTAATAGTGTTCTGCGGTAAGGAGCATACGACAGTTTGGCCAAATGACATGCACGACCTGAAAGCAGCTGACATCCAGTTTACGGAGGTATGACTTCCTGCAGGACATGTAACCAGTACTGCCACAGAGGAAGCAGAAGGAGCAATCTTAAATCCAAGTAAGTAAATTATAGTTTTCTACTGCCCAAAGTTTTAAACGTACTGTCAAAAGCTAAAAGCTTTGCTAGAAATACAGTGTGATATGGTTCTTTGGATTTTAAGAGCCCGAAGCTTACTCTCAGCTGGAGAGTCATGAAGCTTAGGAAAAAACACAAAGGAATATATTTATTTAAATGAAAGCCTGAAGCAGGGTAAAAATCTGGTAAAAATCTTTTTGGGAGACTTCTTAAAAGAAATCTCTTCTTAAGAAATATCATATAAAAATGCTTTACTAAAATTTGCAGCTCACTTGCTCTATTGCTTGAGTAAAAGTCCTTAGAAGTACTATCTGTAAAGAAAGACAACTCAAAGAAATTGCTGGTTGAGTTTCAAAAAGAAGAGTGCAAGAGTGCAAGCACCTCGGCCAGGAAAAGGGAATATCTAACTATTGGATCTGTCCATTAAAGGCTTGAAATTGGCTGGGTCAGGAAAGAAACATAAATAACTGTCAATCTTAAGCCCAGGGTATAAAATGAGTTACTAAGCATCTGAATAGAGGTGAATAAGAGAATAAAACTATTGAAAGAAAACAGGTCATTTGGAATAGCTGGGACAGAACAGTCCATGGGCAGATTTTCACATATTCACTCCCTTTTTCTCTCCCTCTCATATACATTCTCATGCTTGCTGCTGCTGAGGGAACATACCAAATAACAGTTGGGTCTTCTCCAATATTAACTGTGTTGGTAAAGGGATTTTAGCCCCAGATTTTGACTTGTTTTATTAGAAAACAACAGACGCCTGCTTCTTCCTCTGTAGATTTTGCTACAAGGGAAGCTGGAATCTGCCACAGTTCTCTAACAGGCTGGAAGACACTTTGGCTAACGGACACAGTTTAATCACCTGGAGAAACTGCTTATAAAACTGCTCTTCATCATCTTCAGGATTAGCCTGTACTATCTCAACCATCTTCTCAAAGAAGTTAATAAGTTACCAGGGGGGTTGATGCTGATCAAAAGGAACCAGGAAATGGAAACAAGACACCAAGGGGATAGGATGTAAAACCTGTTTCTCAAATCATTGCTGTTGCTATGCTAATAAAGTAGTAAATCACTTAATGATGGAGTATCCTCAACGAAAGTAACAGTTAAACCAATGAATATGCAAACAGGACACCCTAGGCAGTACTCTGTGTCACTCTGCCTTGGTAGTCAGCATCTTCCACCCAAAATACAGAGGGGGCAGTCCCAGTTTGTTCTGAGCAATAGGAGATCTCCTAGATTTCAAAGACCTCCTACCATGCAGAGAAATTCTTTGAGTAAACTAAACAGTAGACTCTGGTTTTATCACAATGAATTTTTCTTGAGGAACTTAAGAATATACATAACTTGTGGACTGTTAAAAAACAAACCAACTTCCAAAGCAACAAAAGACCTTTCATTTGGGTGTCAGCAAGTTGTTTGTGCACACTTTTCAAAGACTTATGCATTTTGTATTTGTCTGCTGTATGAGACTGCACTAAGCCTCACATATATGTACAGCTCTTGAGTGGGTCTGAATTCAAAGCTTAGCAGGAGCAAAACTTGATCGTGATGAGAGAATACAAGAAAACAGTTAACTTTATTATCTTCTTTTCCTTTTTCCTATTTTTCTTTTTTTTGTTTTGCAAGTAGGCATGCAAAATAAAAATTTCCACTCACCACTCCTCTGTCCCCAAAATATACTGAAGGTGTGTGCATTGCATAAGCTGAGATTTGGGCTCATAATGCAACAGATGTCCATTGTTTTCAAAGTGGGTTAAACTAAATCATAGAGTCTTTATATATATCACTACACAATTAGTTCGAAGTAGCTATTCTCCAGCAAAGGCAGGCCACACTCACGCATATAATACTGACTTAATATCCCTTGCACACATATTCCTATCCTATGTGATTCACGTGGAGAAAAACTCAAAAAACTGTTTCTCCCTCTTACTATTTTTGATATGATATCAAATAGGTTGCAAGTTTTGCATGCATTTATCATGTTAAAATCACAAAAGTAAAATCATAGCAATAAAATTAAATCAATAAAGTGAAACTAATCACTCAGTAGTTTCTCAGCCTCATAGTAGATGGATAATTGGAAAGGTGATTTTGATTAAAGACACTTCCATGAACCAAGCATAAGCCACCCCACTAAGCATTTAACATATCCTTTGAACTTTATGCAAAAGAAATAGGAATCTTTCACAAGCAGTCTAAGATAAGAGGAAGAAACTTTAAATGAGGAGAGTGACTTCTGAATAAATGTGTAATCATCTAACTTTAAAAATTAATAAATGAGACATAGTATGATTTGATAATTAAATTGTGCATTCTCTTCAAGATACTGCTGAAGACACAAGGAACTTCTGGAAAGGTAAAACAAGCTCTTTATTTCTCTTACTCTTTTTAGTTTAAGTAGTCATTTTAACCTTCATTTTTTTCTTCCCTCCTGTTCCTGTTATCATGTCTAAGCATCTCTTGATTTGATTTATTAGTTGCCACCTGTTTCCTTTGTGTGTTTTTGGTTTATCCTTTCACGTAAGCTTACCATTCTTTGTCAACCTTTTGGTTTGTCTCTTGAATGCATAACCACATAAACTGATGTCAGATTTTCAAACACAGAGTTTAATTTTTTGTATCGATAAGGTTTTTAAAAAATATTTTATTCTACTATTTCATTCTTTCGGGACAGGTTATAACGTGAAAATTCTTCTGAAACATTAAGTTCTTTCAAGTATTCTTTTACTACAATTAACTGAGATACAAAAATAAGAAGGCAGTCCATTTAGGTCAAAGCCTCTTATATTAATGGTTAATTTGCAGGGAAAAGAAGAAGCAAGCTATTATGTGTGTAGACCTCCATCTGCTTTCATGATATGAAAAATAAACTGCCTGTTTTTCCCTCAAATCTCCCAAAATTAAGGTGGTATGAATTGATAGAGATCTAAATACATATTTTGTTTTAAATGGACACATCTTTTTAACTTCATAGTCAAATAAGTTTCCAACTTCATTATGAATGTTTGGCACTGGCTATATGTACTATGTAATTAAAACTTTTAACAAGAAAGAAGTGTAGGCTTAGTAATTCCTATTTTTTAAAAGCTTATGAAAAAAGGAAGCTTCCTGAAAAAATGAAACAAGTATCATCAGATAATCCAAGCTGGGAGAGAACTGAAGGGATGAGAATTAGGATAAATAAACTAACTGCATTATGAGAACAAAAAACTAAATGTCAGAAGAAGAAAATGCAAATTATTTATTTTGGAAACTGTATCTTCTAATCCTTTTGAGTACTTACTTCTGTTTTAATCTGATATATGCAGTTGATAAATTGTTCCAGGCCTCAGCATTCTGTAATGACAAAAGGAGAACCACCACCTAAATTACACTTATTAAAAAATATGTAAATGAAAATACTATTATATCAATTTCACTGATTACACATATTAACACACATTAACATATTACAATGTAGTCAAAATATTGCATTAAAACAGAAAATACTGAATTAAAATATGAATAAGTATTACTGATTAAAGCAACAATCAGAAATATAAACAGTTCGTTTAACTCTCTTCTTGTTGGAATATGCTATGCCAGCTCTTGCCTTCAGTTTAAACTGTAAACAGGCATCTCTTCTGGATCTGGCTGGGATGGCTGGAGATGTTAGTGCTTCCAGCAGCTCCTCACTTCTCACTAGTTGGAATTTACTTACCCACATAGCTTTGTTAGCAGGAAAATCATCTGAATGCATCTAATGCATTTCAGGCAAAACTAACAGGGTCAATTCTAACTGCGTTTATCAACTGTTTTAGCTGAAAGGGATTAGTAATTTGAAGCCACACAACTGAAGTCAGCAACGTGGCAACTAGTATAAATTTAAAGAACACAAGCTGGGTATTTCAGTGAAATACTCTCTTGTGCTGAGGACTACTCTCAGGCCTATGGAGCATTTAAATCATGTTGAGAAACCTTTTTGAGGCTTAGTTTAAATAGTCACTTAAGTAGTCACAGTAAGTCATGAAAAGAGTCAGGGCATTGTTGCAGATTGTTGCACAGGGACAGGTTTTACCTCCATAGCCAAGAGCCAGCTCAGCATCCTATACTTGCATAATAAATACTACGTAACCTAGAAGTCAGTTGTCTTGTTTGTATAAAAACAGGCAAGTATGAGCGCCAGACAGGTAAGCGAACACAATTTCAGTACCCACTTGGGACTAATCTACTGTGTTGAAACAGATCACATCAACATGTAAAACAAAGCAAAACTTCCATGTAAGTACAGGCTTATCTGCTTTTCTTTTAAATAAGTTCTTTAGTTTTAGTAATACAGAAAATAGAATATTGTGTCACCTTGTTTGTTCTCTTATTATTTTCCCCCCAAAAAAGAATGAGAAACTGTTTCTGTGAAGTATCATAGAGACGTAGCCGGTAACATAGAATCATAGAACGGTAAGGTTGGAAGGAACCTGGGGAGATCATCTAGTAGGACCCTCCGCATAGTCCATACAGGGATTGAACCCACGACCATGGCATTAGCAGCACCACGCGCTAACCAACTGAGCTAAACCTGCCCCCAAGGAAGTAACACCAACTGTATGTCAGCAACATAGTGGCAGTCAGGTCTTTGGACAAAAAAGTATAGCCAGTACATTCCCAAGAGGTAATCCAGTTGTCATTTCTGCAATCTCTGCAGTCATGCTCCAACTGCAATGTTGTGCACACACTTCCCTCATACATCCTGAAATACTGGGTGACAAGCTCCACTTTGCCTGTGCGCATGAATTATACTAGTCACAAATTTACCTGCAAACACAACTAATTTGACACTTTTTCAGGAGAATTTGATTACTTAGAGGACTAAGCATTTTAGCTTAGTGTTTTATCCATCTCTCTAGCTCTACTGATGGTCTGCTCATTCCCTTTTCTCTCTGCTGTAGCAATGTATGCAAGCATAAAGGACTTGTATGCTTAAACATTTTTTAACATTCACACGCATACTTGGACAATGTTAAGTATTGGGCAAGTATTTTTATGATGCCTCACGAGGAAAATATATCCTTTATGCAAGTTTGATTTATTCAAAGGGCTAAGTTTTAAACAAGATTTTTAGTATTGCTTTGTTTGTTTATAATGAAAACATCCTTGTTGCTTTTAGATAAGCCATCTCAGTCTCTTGCTGAAATGTACATACATCTGGTTCCAATGTCACACAGCGCTGAAATGCTTTGGCAGCACCTTCGTAGCCTTCTAAAGCAATGTATGCACAGCCCAAAGAAAACCATACACCTAGCTGGAGAGAAAAAAGAATGATTAGATATATACTTATATACTTCAGCACAAAATAACACACATTTTGCCTGGATCCTCAAACTTGCACTACTCTTGTTGATTCTACCCGATTTTCAGCTACAATAATAGTACTGCATTGTTATAAATAATATCTTTAACACAGAATACATGAAAACCTTCAGTCAAAGTATTTAATAAAACCAGAAATAGAAAAGTGATGATATGGGAACCACTTCATCATATGTGAAGTGCTTTTTAACAGCACATCTTCATTTTGAAAGAAAGTGACTGATACTAAGAGGTTTTCATACTTTGCTTTAACTTGCAAATAATCCACATTCCCTCTATAATATTGCTATTATGTCAAATGGTATATGTGAGAAAACATACTTCGGGCAAATCACTTTTATAACCAATTTCAGAGGACTGAAAATGGGCAATTCAAAATTATAGCTCTTTTAGCTTGTTAGAATATTCTTTAACTTATAATGCAATGTTTAGAAACATAAACGGGGAAAAAACATTTAGTCATGTCTCATTTTTTGGAATCTCTTTTATCTATCCACTTTCTAACAGTCCCACATTTCCACACCTGATATCTAGTAACCCCTTTGCCACTTTATAGGTTGGAAAGGTGGAGGAAGAGATGGGAGGACTCAGTATGAAATTTAAGGCTAGCTCTAACTGTACCACTCAGACAGCAGTGCAGCTCAGGCTGCAGAGTTAAAACGAGGCTTTTGCAAATGGTGAGAGAAAGAATCACTGCATTTCTTACTCTTCAAATACTGCAATTGCAGCACAGTCTTACTTAGGGGCTTGTGCTTCCAGCACCTGATTGACTGAAACTCCTACTATTTTCATTTTTTGAGGCAAAGTGAGTGGCTACATATCTCAGAAACTACCTTAACAATGCTTATTTTTTTTTATTCTTCTCTCAAGGAAAAGTTACACAATACAAGTAGAATGTAAATATTTTATTTCTGTGGGGAAAAGCTATATGCCTAGTTAAAATCATTATATCACTGCAAAAAAATAGACAATTTTCTTTTCTTGATAGTTTGAAACAAAGTATTGTGTGCAGCTGTAACTAAGCATGACGATTTGGACTGAAGGGAAGAAATTTGGGAATTAGCATGATGGATAAGGTTGCAAAAGGTGTCCAAAAGGGATTTTTTTAGCAGACAAGGAGAGCGAGATGAAAAGTCTCTGGAGTGGGAATCAAGACATGGAACTATGTGATGAAAGAAGAGTAATTTTCAGAAACTCAATTGTTTCTGAGATGTTACAATACTGAGGTGCAAAGTATACAGGAAATGCATTACGTCACGCTGATAGAAGAGTGTTGCCATATGTTAAAGAAAACTTCAGAGTCAATCATATATCAAATAACTGTATAAACAAACAGAACTGCTATGGATTAAAACTTCAAACTTAAATAAAAAACCAGCGTAAAGACTGCATCACTGAATATTTGGCTAAGATGGTGAATGTAACATATTGAGGGAGATCAGAAGTCTGTGATAGTAGAAAAATCATAAATACATGGAGATTTTATTTACTCTATATAGTTTAGTAAATATCATATTAGATGCAATTCCACAATTAAATATTTTAGACATGAAAAAGCTGGCCAGAAGACCATACTTACCTTGATCCTGACTATTAGTTAAGGATCAAGTTCAAAATGTTACTATACAACAGATGTTTTGTTGTAACATAGCTAGATTCAATAGTCCTCCAATAACAAAGTGAAAACATTTAGTAAAGATTATATTAATTTTAAGAACGACTTACAAAGAGAGCATTGTGTCAAAAACTAAAAGAGACAGCTAAAATAGTAAATGTTCTGCAGAAGATGTGAAATCTATTTACATAGGAGAAATTTCTGCACTTGGAACAACGGCATATTAGTGTTCAAAAAGGTTCTAAACAGTTAAAAGAGTTAAAAAGCAAAATAAAGGAGACTATTAGGAATAGGACAACATACTGAAAAAGCTGATGAGAAAACTGACAGGTTAACTACAAAAACATAAAGAACTAAAAAAAAAAAAAAGAAAATTAACAACAACAAACCTTGACATGCACTTGTTAAAGGCACAATGTCCTTCTCCAAACATGTCCAAAGCAGAACACTGTATCTTGGTCCATAGGACCAAGAAATAACCAGACTGAAAAAGAAACACTTAAGACTAGTGCAGGAAAAATTTCGTGTTTTCACTGGGGAAGAGCTTGTGGAGGCTCACCACTCAAGGGTCTCCCCTATCCGAATACATCTGTAGTGAAGGGCTTTCTTAGGTTAGTGCAGAAAAGACTATAGAACAAATAACAAAATGAACTGTAATGAGTCACCACAAACTTTAAAGAATCTGAATATAAAACAGTTGAATGCAGGAAGTGTACGGGGAGCTACAAACTGATAGGGCTGATGTTTCCGTCAGGCAAATTAGTTGATATTCTGCTAAAGAGCATTATTGGACATACAATATACTTTATTGGGGAACAGTCAAATTCACCAAGTCTGTTACACTTTTCTGAAAGTAGTAGAATGGGCTTGAGTCTAATTGGATTCCAAAAGGTATTTGACAAAGCTGCCTCACCAAAAGCTTTTAAAGAAGCGAGGAAGTCCTTGCACAGGCGAATAATGACAAGACAGGAAACAAAGGGCAGGAGTACATTGACAGTTTTTACCATTTCTTCTAACACAGAAAAGTAAAGTAAGGACCTTCAAATGAAGCTAGTCGTTCACAAGCTGTGAAATAACTCCTGTGGTTATTTTGACAGTCAAAGCTACAGAAGCTAAGTATTCATACACACTCAGAGGATGACTATGCAGACTCAAAAAAAAGCATCCATGGCTACTAACCATAAAGATGTTACCCCTGGATGAGGAAGTCTTTGAACTACAAATCTTTGAGGCTGCTGGATTAAGTTTGTCTTGTTGCTTTACTCTCAAAAACATCCAACCATTATCAGGCATGATATTGCCCCAGCTATAACCTTACCTTGCAGCTGTTTTTATATAGTGAATACAACCCACGTTTGTCACTTCAAGATTGAAATTCATTTTGTATATGTCTGCGCTCAGAAAGCATGTGGAAGCTGAATCTGACACAGAATTTAGCTGCTTAATTTTGCATCTTGCTAATATAAAAAGATGTTAGCCCATGATCTGCACTAGCAACTTGCCTTTTGCTGTACAGAATTCAATCACTGAAAAAGCACAATCTTTCAGTGCACATCACACATTTAACTGGCAAGCAACTTTGAAAATATCCACCCAACAAATTCTTTTGACCTGTAAATTCGTCAAGGGCCTTTGTTACTTCATTTGGAATTGCAGCTGCAGACCCCAGGCAACAGTAACGACGACGCTGGGTAACAGAGGAAGCGTGCCTTAGGAGAACTAAGGCACATTTTCAAGACCCACAAGGAAATGAATCAAATTGCCTTTAACCTATCATAGCACTGAAACAGTATTTTGCTGTCCTTAGATATCTAGAAAGAGTACATGAATTTCTTCCAGTATATGAGAAGGGCAGTGATTTTTTATTATTTCTTTAGAGTACAGTTTAAGGATAGATTTAGAGTTATTTTATGTGGAAAGAATGATAAGAATGCCCTTTTTATTAGGCACAGCATAAATCTGCTGATTCTACTGGCTGATGTAATAACTACTCCAAGGAAAGTGACCGACTGAAAGGTAGTGTATGGAAAAATTTGTTAGAAGTTCAAAAAAGAATCTTGTCACCACTTGTAGAACTAGGTTAAAGTTTCTTTTTGGAAAAAAAAAAAAGCAGCACGTTGGCTACTTATTGGAAAAACAGATGAAAAACTGTAAAGTTTTCTCCTTTTTAAGAATGAGGACAGTGACCAGCGAAAGATAATAATTTAGGCTCAAATCCTTTATTAATTCTTGCCATCAGGAATTTCTAGACAAATTTCTAGTAAGTCTAAATGATTACAAAAGTCTAAACAATTCTCTTGTATCCATGGGAATACATTTCCAAAATAATCTATTAGCTATAATAAATATAGCTAAATAAATAATTAAAAGAACATACACATTAGAGAAAATTTTTTGCATTTTAAGAAGCTCCTACTATTCATATATTGCAAATATACACACATTTTTTCCAGAATCTAGTAAACTTTTAAGTAAAATACTCACAATGGTGCTAATTTAGAACTTGATTTAAAATGAAACAATCCATACCCTGAAGAGAAAAATTAGTCTTCACAGTTAGTAATTACAATTAAATTCTAAGAGTTCTGCTTGAGCGAAATCCTGTCCGAGTGCATTTAATTACTCATTTCTGGCACAAGTTGTCTACCTGGTAAGTCAGCGTCCTTTGAACACATCGACAGAATGTATTATAGCTTTAAACCAAGTATTGAGAGTTTTATCTTCTCCAGTTGGAGATTCCAACCCAGCTCTTGTTTATTTAATTTACTTTTATCATTACAGGATGAATGAGAATAAGAATTCTTGAGAATAAGGCTCTCACTGCATTGTCCAAAGCTTTAAATTTCAGATGTAGTTGATGGCAAGCTAACTTCTAAGTGTTTTCCCACATCTGGGAGAGAGGATTGGCCTGCCTTACACCCAAGAAAATTAGTCTGAGAGGTTAGAAGCCAAATAGTCTAGCCCAAAAAAGGATTTTTTTTTCCTTGAATAAAGTGACATGGTAGTTAAAGGTGTGTGCACAGAAAAGTTGCCATGAACATTCAATTTCTGGAAAAATTAAACATGATATGTGACTGGATATAGAGAACCATACACTGCTCAGGGCAAGAACTAACAAATCTGTTACCTAACAAGCTGTAAGCTTTGCTATGTGGACTTCAGCAGCTGGAGAAATGACTGCGTAAGCTCTTTGATCCCTCCTCTTTCCCCAACCCACTGGAATTGTCCCAGTCCATCCTTGCAAGATGCTTTCAGGGAAAACGCAGGAGAAATCCAGCTGTCACTCATTAGGTACATACTGAAACAAGTACATTTGTGTGCGGTAATGCTAATGAGGGTAGGTTTCAAATATATTTGAACTATGAGATTTGAGGTCCTTTGTGGATTCTCCAAAGTCTAATCTGGTGTTCGGCTCATACTGCATCGACCTACTTCTAAAATCTTCATCAAATTTGACTGAAGTTGGCCAAAGAGCAAGCAAATATAAAGGAGGGTTGACACAGAATGATCTCACCCACTAAATATTTTGGGGAATCATTTGTTTCAAGTCTAGAAAATCCTTTCTCCAAAAAGGTTTCTTATAACAAATAAAAGAAAGACTTAATTTCTTTGTAATAGGAAGTCTTTGTTTACCTGACGATTCATTCTCAATTCTGGGAACACTACATTAATCTCTTCCTTATATTAAAGCTCCCAAATCTAAAATTACCTGCCTCTCTCCACAAGACATCCTGGAATAGGAAATAATTCATTCCTATGGTGACCGAATATAGACAGACTTTAGAAGACAGTGATGTGTCAAATCCACACTATCCAGTTGCTCAATCTATTTGTTTGAAATAATTCTTCTGAATCTTTAATAGAGCTTCCTGAGCAACAAGAGGAGGAAACGTTCATTTTCCTATATGGACTGGACTATTTTTCTTGGGTTGCCTTTCATTTTAAGCTTCCTTTGGGTAGGACACAACCCCCCCCCCCCACCAAACAACAACAAAAAAAACCTCAGCAGCGTATTTTTTAGTTTTGAACTCCGCAGGCCAACTTCTGCTGCCCTTTAGCCAGAAGTCCTCCTGATTTTAGTAAGAGTCTTACCTAAGAAATAATGTTTATATTTTGGCACTTCCTGAGGCAGTAAGGAAGCTAGAAAACAAGGGAAATTGTTTTTGTTCCTTTTTGCTTTACATTCTAAGGTGTATATAATTACAAGTTATCTGGAGTTCATTTGAATAGGAGCAGGACTCTGACTCACTGGAAAAACATACGTTACTGAAATACTGAACAGCTTTGGAATATATGATTCGAAAGGCTAGGGGGCCTTCAAAATTTTCCTAAGGTAGAAGTGCAATAGGTTACGTGGAACTCAAACCAGCTTATGCAGTATTCTTTGGAAGGAAAAAAACAATATCTTACCTTCTCACTGACCTAGTAACAGGTACGAAGGGCACAATGCACAGACATAAAACAACCACAAAGGGGTTTTAAATTCTCAAGACCTTTCACAGGATGGACCTTATTGGGATGTGATTTAAGAGTGGCTGAGAAAATGAAGCATCTGTCTGCAGACGAACAGTTTGCAAAGGATCTGTCAAAATCTGTCAGCATCATCAAGAGAAATCTCTTGACTGAGGCTTCAGTTCCGATGCATTATTGTAATAAAAACTACTGTCACCACACAAGTTTAACACAGTGCTACTCCAGAGTAGGACAGACCAGAACATTTGATAATGATTTCTGTGGAATACACAGATGTGAGTTTTTACCTCCTAAAGTGAATAGAGGAAAAGACAAGGTAAAAAGCGAATTCTGTTAAAATCTCTTGCCCAGCAGAGTAAATGATCGAAAATAACAGAAAATTTAAAAGGAAACTGCTTTAAAGTGCTATTTAAAAATGGAATGATTTGATATTTTCAGAGAAGTTTGTTACATTAAGCATATTCATTCCCTAAACTAATATCTGATGTAGAAAAGAAATCCTTTAGCTAAGATTTGATGTAAATTAAATCATTTAAATAGTAGACAAGCTGTTTTGTATACGGGTATTTCTATTTTACATTGATACAAATAATATATATTATATAAATTACATAATAATATTATAATTTTTTGATGTTGAGTAACATTCATTTACTATCCGATAGTAACTGGAGGTACTAATTTGACCTTATTATAACAGGTATTTTAAAATGAGCTGGAGATTTAGTAAGATCTTAAAATTTCTCTTAAATCTTCGTTTGGCCAAACACATAAATGCATGCCTTTGTTTACAAGTTTGTTTAGAAGGAGGAAGAAAACCTCAATTATTTTTTTGTTTTGTTTTAAAGGTGTCCAAATCAGTCCTTTGCAAAGCTTCTCTTTTTCCTGCACTCTTTAAATACATTTCCAACAATAGTTTCTTGAATTTTTTCAAAATCTAGCTGAAGATTGTTCAATGAAGAATTTAATTTAGATGCCAGGTCTTTTCCCCAGGATCATTAGAATACTTTGAAATTCCTTATTCACTGGCACTAGTCACTCGGAAGCAGGAAAACAGCCCCGGAATATTTTCTTTGTTTCCCTCTCCACTAAAATGATTCTTCAATAAAGAAGAATCACTGCCATTGGATAAATTTGCTGTATTCATAGAGCAAACTTCTAAAAGTCTCTCTCTCTCTCTCTCTCTCTCTCTCTCTCTAGTTCTCTGTTGCTATTCTCTTCCCATTAAACCTCTTTATCCCTTCCCTTCCTGTAGCTTCTGTTGCTTGGAACAGCTCTACCTTCTATGATCTCTTTTTCTATTACCAGAAGTAGTAACATCTACTCATAGTTGTTGATATAGACTATTGAAGGTAACTACAGAAGGGAAGGGGAAAGCCATAAATATCTACCACTGTGTTATCCATGAAGGATTATGATTACAACCGTGATTTGCATAGCACTCTTACACTGAAAAAGTTTATGTCTGGAGAAGGGTCAGCTACAGCTTCAAGTGAAATAAAGCACAAGAAGCCAACAGGGGAAAGGCAGACTTCGGTCTTGGTACACTATTATGTGTATTTGTTAGACAACTACAGAAAGCATCTAAGCAGTGCACTGTCTGCAGGGAATTCCATCTGCAATCTATACACTAAGTAACGCAAGAGGAAAAATTGGTAATTACGTGGATTCAGTAACATCTAAAGGAAAACCCGTGACTACTCCAAGCCGTAAGTTGGAACTGTCTTTCTTAATTGGCAAACACTTCTCCTCTTCCATTCAGTCCTGCAGAATGATAATTAATGTTCTTTGGCTTTTTACTAATATAATTCCTAATGCTGTCCCTTGTATCATTCTTTGCAGTAATGACACAGTCTGCTTCCTTGCAAGGACAAGGCTTCCTAAGGACAGCCAAAGGATGCTGAGGTGATAAAAATGCAAGCAGAAGTTTCATTTTAGGTGGCTTCTGAATTGCAGCTGAACTTAGCATACTCTCAAATGCAGAAGAAATTGTATTTTGTAGCTAGAAAATTACATTATGTGAAAAAATAATTTACATAAAGACTAACATAAAGATCAGCTGCTGGTAAGAAAGACTATGAAACTATGGTATGTTCATCTTCTCCTGTAGTTTTTAGCAAATATTTGCGCTTTAGTATCAGAAACTGAGGGACTTAAAGAGGTTATTCAAAATGACTTCCCTCATTTCTTACATTTTTGCAGAACTTACATTACATGCATTATGCCTGATACTTGTTAATGATTTATTTGATTACTACTATTAATTTTCAATGGCTTCATCTCTTTGAAATAGAAGAGCTGTATGAAGTGCTAGTGGCATACAAGGACCCGAAGGCAAAAGGGTGTCTTCCTTTCACTGTGTTACTGGTTTTAGACAGGATTCCCAGTCTCTCATACTTACCACAAGAAAAGCTTGCTAAAAATAGTATTAAACTGCTATTTTGACATTTGTGCACAGAATTGCCTTTGTTGTTGCATTGTTTCCCCACCTGCATAGGGTTGATCTGCACCGAACGCTCGAAGCACTCCACACACTGCCTGAACTGCCGGTTGCGGAGGTGGAGGAGGCCTTTGGAGCGCTGCGCTCGGGCGCTGCGGTGCCTCGAGAGCTCCCAGGCCTTGTCGTAGTACTGGGGGTCTTTGAGAACGTCACCAAGCAAACAGTATAGTCCTGGTGTCTCCTTTTTCTCCAGCTCTCTTCTCAGTATTTCTTCAGCCTGTTGAAAAGCAAAGAGAAGTGAATTCCTTAATGGGACAATTAATTGTCTATTAATCACCTACCCAAACAATAGCACTTTAGCATCTTTTAATCATCAGTGTATCGTCAGTGGTTTTTGCTTTAATACCCCAAGAAAAATCTACTTATCAAAGCAAGAAGCAGCTTGCTCCTAGTGTTATATCCTACAGGTGTTTTCTGTCCAAAGAGCAAATACCAGTTCTGGAAATCAAACCTACATCCTCCTCTTTGCAATGCAATATCAGCATCATGAAGATCCTCTTATTATACCTGTATTTTTTAATATTTCCTAATAAGTACTCTTGCCACTTCTTTCTCTAACTGTACTTCTCTGAAGATAGTTACTGCCGTTCTATTACATATGAAGATGGATCTGTCTTCATACTGTTGGTTCTGGAAATGCTATTCTACACAAAATGCAGATTTTACACATTTATCTAAACGTTTAAGATAACATATATTCAGAACATATACAGCATTATGAAAAAGAAGATACAAGCTGGGTCTCATAGACAGTCTACTGGGCTATAAACAATTTTCAAAAGCTCTGTATCTCAGGGTCACTATCTCATTCTAACAACAAAGTTTTTGTTTCTTTTTTCCAAACAACAGATAGTCTGCCCTGGCCTTTTCAAAAGATAAATAAGCTGGACAGATGATATGTTGTTCAGACTGAACTCTTATATCAGTCTCCCTCTGCAAAAATGCAACATATATAATTCAGTGCAGTATAAATCTGCTATTGAAAAGATCTATTTGAACAATCTGAAAATATGACAGATCTAACAAAGCCTACCACAGAATTTGAGTTTGACAATGAAACGCTATTCATTCTTCTACTATAGCTAGTTTATCTAACAGGAAAGCTGTGTTTATGTCTGCATTCAAATTATTATTGCTTTTCTTGTTCTTATGAGAACTGTTTTCTTTCCCATTCAGATAATCTCTAGAGAATCAAACAAATGGCTGCTATATGAGCCCTCCTCCTCCAATAACTCATTGATCCTGTTTGAAAACAATCTATAGTAGAATGACTTCAAATATTTTACTTTATTTTGAAATTTTTAATGTCTACTTTTACCATTTCTTTCTTATTATCACTTCGGTTAAAGAAAGTAGCAGAAATATAAAAGTATACAAATACTTGAAGTGCACAGATATGCGGGGGGGCATATTTAGACTTGCAAAGGGATGTTTAACCAGCAAAAATGGAATCAAACTAAGAGGAAAATTATGGGCTGAACATCAGGAAAATAAGTTAACAACAAGTGATTTTCAAGTCGCTATGTTCCACAGCTCTTCAAAAACAGCTGAAGAGTCTGTTATTGGAGGCATTTAGAACCAGCCTAGTCAAAGCTCTAGAAAGCACAGCCTAGTACGAAGGCTCTTCTGGCAGGGGGCACAGTTAGATGGCATTCCTCCCCCTTCTCTGCCTCTACTAATTGCTAAGACAGATTAAAGAAACGCATATTAACACCAGAGCTTTAAAATGAATTGTTCTAGAGCAGAAAGAACTAGGCACTCTATGACTGCAGTAATCACATGAGGCACTAAAGGGTAATTTGCCCCCCATCACACACTTCAAATGAAGCAAAAAGACTGAACTTTTGCTGCGTGAACAGCAGCCATGAGGTGAAAAGTGCACTGCACGCTGCTTCTCTGCCTCTTCTGGAATAGGGCACTCCCAGGCTTAGCTCACTCATCTGTGGCAGTGCCTAGTACTAATAATACACTACACCAGCAAGCCAACCATTCACTAATAATATTTCATATTTAAAAGCATAAAAACATCATGTTCTGGTCTAAACTTGCAAGGATTCATTGCCAACATAAATATTTCAGCACAGAGATAAAACATAGAATTAAATAAGCAGAAATCTGACTTTTTCTTCAACTCATTAGCTATCCGATCACCCCTGTGGCATGTTTCAAACCTTCTTATTGCTTAGATCTGTAAAGGCTAAAACAAGTGATTGTAACTAGGAACTAAAAAATTTCTATTCCCGAAACATTTGTCTTCTCCAAAATCAGGGAACACTTTAAAACAGGATTTCTCATTTTTCCGCATATTCCTCTCTAAGTTCCTAGTAGACTACTTTTAAAAATGCACATTTAATCTTTAATAAAAATTTTGCTTCTGCAAAGTGGCACATCTTGTCTTGAAAACAGAATTCTTATCAAGAAACATTCTCCACTCAGTTGATACAGTGCATACAAAGGAAACACAAGCCTTAGAGATTTCTTTAATTACTCTTACTCACTGAAGAGATTATTTAATTAATTATTAATTGGTCTGTTTCATAATTGAAAAATATCTAAATTAAACAAGCATTGATAAGAAAAGTATCAATAAAAAGCTTACTAAAAATAAAAATTGAAAGTTTATAATCCTTGCTGACTGAAACAAATGTAATTATAACAACACTTTTTCACAGAATGGTCTACACTGAAATGGATGGAAATCAGTCTTCAGCTAATAAGACAGTTGATTTAAACATGAGAAAGACTGAAGCTGTTATCTGGCTTTCTGGATTACTACATCTGATACAAGAATTAAATAGGCAGTGCTTCATAGAAACAATCATTAATAAAAGTTCTGGTTTAAGTGACTTTTCATTACTCACTACAGAGACTCCTAGAAACCAAGTTTAAGATTCCTCCTGCATTTGGCTTCCCAGCCTTGAACTTTCATTTGCCCGTCCCATCCACGTGGTCCCAGCCTTTTATTTTATCTGTTTCGTAAGAGCATCTATACAAGCCTCACGTATTACAATGATCTACCCATCCTATTATACAATACTTCAATCCTCTGCTAGTTTAAATTTCCTAAAATGCTTTCATCTTTTCTGTTTGGACAGTATTTCCTAGGTTACCAGACAAGTAGCATGAAGAAGGAAAACAGATGATCATGGAAAGAGGTGGTGAAAGGAGAACTCTGAAGTTGTAATTTCATCTTTCTCTATAATTTCATGTATGACCTTGGTCAAGTTGTTTTCTCTTCTTTCTCAGTGTTGTAGCTACACACAGGGAACATTTACCTACTTTCAAAGTGTAGCAGAAATCAGTCAAGCTCTTGAATGATCTCATGTGCTAATCAGCATAGCACTATACTTGACTTTGCTTCTGGAAAGCATTTCCTGAATTTAAAGCTAAGTTTCTGAGTTCTTATTACAATTGTGTTTCCTTGCTCAAATGTTCCGAGAAATTTCTGGATATTTTCATTCACAAATTTATCTTGTCATAACAAGGAAAATAATGTTGTGGAAGGTGAATTGCTGGGTATGTTAGTCCAAAAACAGGCTGCATACGGTGCCGTTTACCCTATTTTAAGGAGATTATAGGGA
Organism: Rhea pennata; assembly: GCF_028389875.1. Classification (NCBI taxonomy): domain Eukaryota; kingdom Metazoa; phylum Chordata; class Aves; order Rheiformes; family Rheidae; genus Rhea; species Rhea pennata. Next base: position 37,281,622 of record NC_084665.1, read on the forward strand.
CAGGAGTAGAGCTGAAAACAGCATTACAAGAGAGAATACCAGCCTGATACTAAAAGGCAGCTTTCACGAATTCAGCAACAGTCAACAGCTACAGTGCTCTAGAAGTCCTGCAAGGTAGCAAGTCCTCATTTCAATTGGAAGAACTGAAAATTCTTATCTCCAGGTCATCCATCCCTTTTCTTCTTCTTCTTTTTTTTTTTTTTTTTTTTTTGTGGCAGTGAAATAGAGCCATTTTTATTATATTTTCTATTTCAGGTGAGGTTGAGAGACCTCTTATGCCTTAAACCAAATAAAGTTGTCTGTGGTAAATAACTCTCTGAAGATCTTTGAACCTCACTCAGTTAAAGGAAGAGAGAGGAACACAGGGGAGAATCTCACTTTTCAATACCAGTTTTCACTCTACACATGGAGATCAGTGTTTCCTTTTCAACAAGTCTGCTAGAGGAATACCCAAAAGTGTAACATTGGAATGACAAGGACACAGAGACTATCAACATACTGCACTTTCAGATTTTATAATGCTCTTTTTGTGCTGTGCCCTGCTTTGCTTACTGCTTACCACTGTTACTCTTTTATCATCTCACATTATCATACCAGTTTCTACTAATTATGTTCAGTGGACGAAGTAACTGAGTATAGTCATACCTAATAACAGTAAAAAATGAAACAAATAATTATAATAAAATATAAATATAATAAAATTTAAATATTAGTGACATCTTACTCAGCAAATTTTATACTGCTGTATTGCCTCTGTTACAATTGAGCAAATTACGATTTTCCAAGTATAGAGCTTTGCATAGCCATATCTACCTGTTCTGTTTCTTTAACAATGCATATTTCAAAAATAGAAGAAAGGAACCTATTATTACTCCACTACCAAAATTACATGAAAATCATTGCTACTTCTGCTATCTGACTGTTTTATTAGGTTTTCCAGTTTTTAAATTATTCTTTTCTACATAAAAGTGGTTGTCAGTGAAAGACATGCAAAACTATCAAAACAGTTATTCTTTTAGGCACATATATAGTAGGTTCTTTAATGAGGTCAACCCCCGCTGAACAATACATTGCACTAGTAGATTTTCATGTGCTTCCAACAGAATAACTACCATGTTTAAAAAAAATTAAAACGTTTTTGACGAACACAAACAGTTCAGACTCTGAAAGCTTTCTGATAACGAGCACAAATATTCACTCCCTTTAGCATACAGATAAATGTTTCTAATTCTGCAGCTTTTTTGATCAGAAGCTATCTTTGTTTCAGCACAACTGTTACTTAGGACTTAACATTTTCTATTTTTCAAAGTATAGCACAACCACTCATTCTGAAAGCATTTCTAACCAGTTTCCTGTGTCAGATATCCTGCCCTATTCTCTGAGTGCCATTTTCATAACTCCCTAAGGGCAGTTTGTGAATGTAACTAGGAGAGAATGCACTTCCAGGAAATGGAAAATACTGACCTCTACTTCTCTACTGTACTGAAAGCATTCTGATATTAGCATACCATCCCCAAGGCATGCATAATGTGATACCGAGTTTGGCAGTGAAACCCATCTGTCAGTTTATAATGACCAGAATCTAGGCGCTGGTGTATGATAATTAGAAAAACAATGCATGTATGAGAAATTTTAGAATTTTCTATTAACTGAAGTTATAGCTCTCTATTCTACAAACTTAATTTAGTATAAGCATAGTCTCTGTGCTTAGGTTTTCATATAGGCATATAATCATTCACGTATTTAATGACACTAAGATACCACCAAAAAAAAAAGAACATACTTTTGTCTAAAAGTTGGTGCTTCTGAAAGCTATGTAAATACTGAATGGAAGGTTTGACAGCATAAATTCCTGGGAAAATGCACCAAAAAGAAAATATAACTGAAGTTACATAGGAATAGGCATCGTTTCCAGATATTGTTTTCTAAAATCCTCCTTTCATTGCTCTAATAGTAACAGCAAAACAGTCAACAATAGGAGGGCTGCTACAGTCTGCTATCAGCATTTTTAAACAATTCCGTCATTTATACATAGAATTACATGATGGCTTTAAATTGTTTTTGCCTGAAGCTGGTCACACATAGTTTCAGCAACGTTAAAGAAATGATGAAGAACTTGAGGAAAACATCAGTATAGTTTGAACAGAATAGATAAAGCCTTTCAATCTCAAGAAGCCACTAATTGTCTCAAATGTTTGATTCTGTAATTTTAACAATATGTTAACATTAAGGAATTAAACACATCAAGTATTGATGTTTTTCTATTGAACCTGTTTATAAAAATACAGCCAAACAGTTTTAAATCAAGTGGGAATAAGAACAGATTTCCTTCCAGACAAAGTCATTACCCACAATCTTGGCATCTCCCCATCATGACTGCTACAGCCTTCTTGAAACACCCACACTATAACTTGCCGTGCATCCACAGTTTCTAACTTGATTTTCCTCAAATATTTTCAAGAATCACTCTTCTCTGAATAAGACATGAGGTTTTCTCAATAATTTTTCCATGCATCAGGTTTAAGTACCTTCCTGCATTCTAAGTTATTTCTTATTTATTCCTCTTTCATTTGTTCATGATCTCAAATCTTTTTTAGCATTCTAGAGATAATGATAGACCTTTTTTCTCATGTGCCCATTTTCCTATAAGAATTTTCCTCATAGTAGCCCTACAAAAGTGAATGTCATGAGTGAAGTGACGGCTCAAGTCAGGCAGTCCTTCTTATTTCAGATCCCACTTTAAGACTCAGGATCTCAGCTGTGAAAACTACTTTCTCTTACCTTTCCATGCTGTCCCGCTCTTTCATAGCAGATTACTACATCTTCCCACATTTCCAATTCCTCAAATATCTGTAAGGCTGAGCTGGTGCACCCCAGCTCAAAGAGTAAGCTTGCAAGCTGACGCTGGAAATATAAGAAATTGCAGATAATTTTAAATAGTTAGGTATACACTACTCTCTACATTTTTTTCAAGATATCAGGGACACTTCTGACGTCACTAAGAAGCATAGAGAATAGGCTCAAGCTGGAGCCTCAGAAATATATAAATATCTCTCTCTCAAAAAAAAAAAAAAATCAACAGAACAATAATTGTTCTGATTTGACTCCAGTTTGTATCAATAACTTCACTTTGAACTAGTTTACAATGGAACACAGAGAGAGGCAAACATGTGAAGGATGAATTGACAGAACTGAACTGCCACTCCTTAAATCAGGTACGTGGCATGTGCGGCTGGATAGGAGCTGTAGCACTATGCTGGGAAAGCTGAAAGTGGGAAAGAGAAGCTGAAGAAGGCATGGAAATCTCTTCTAGCAATCCTTTGCTTTAGTGATCTGTACCTGGGGAGCTACATCACACACACACGATGAGAAAGTTTCTGATATGATTTTGCTAGGTACTCTCTACCAAGTGTAAATAACCACTGTCCCAAACAGTCACTGTCAAAGGATGTTAGTTTTAGTCAAATCAGTGCTGGAGTTGAGCTCACATTCAACTCCTTAGCTAAGTTTTCCTCACAGATAAGCCAGCCACTTTGTTATTTCAAATTCAGTCTATTATTTCAGCATACTTGTAAAAATAAATGAGTAATTCTTTCCATTTAAACATAAACAAGGTATATTTTCATGACTTTGAAAAGTTGTCTTTGGTCCTTTGTTTGCTTTTTAAGAGGAGATCAAAATCACATATAGTTTTTGAACTTTGAAGTAAATAAGCTTATCATTTCTTCATGTGAGAAATACACCATTTGGTTTGCAGGAAAAATGGGAGCATAGTGTATAGAAGGATCTCTAATCATGCTTTGATGTCCATACAGTGAGCCTTGCCAATGGTGTTGCTGATCTTGAATGGATTCCCTGAAGTTCCATGTGGATGTCATGGAGTGCTCTTTAGAGGCTTGGGCTCAGTTATCCGTTCCAAGGAGTAAGGAGTGACCATACACAAACAGATGCAGTAACCATAAAATTAAGTTGGCTACAGTTCTTTGACAAAAATACATAATAAACTCTGTTGAAGTCTGTAACAGAGTAATTATTTGTTAGCTTGATATTAACTACTTAGGAAAAAAATATTTTCCTGCATCTGGAATCAACTTACATTTCTGTTTTTACCAAATTCACTCAGATTTTACTCAAATTTGGTAAAATTTATATAGGCAGAGCCTCTTTAATACTATAACTAGAAGACTGCATCCATCTTCCATTATAAATCTCTATTTTAATATTTCTATTTTTGGCTTGGAAAATTGGCTTGGATTGAAAAGTGCCACTCTGACAACTGGAAATGAAAATCACATTTGCTAGTTTCATTGCAAGTGTCTGTTGTAAGACTGTGCAGAGCAGTTTGAAAATGCTAGAAGAAAATGTGGTTGGTAAAACCAATACACACTGAGTTTAGAAATCAAAACTGAAAAAGACAACAATGAAAGTAAACAACACGCATGCCTTTGGAGGTATTTAATGTAAACAGTTTTCTTAAGTTGGTTGTTGAATATACCACCATCAGATAAGAGTCTAATGTGTAGATTTCTGTTGTAGAAAGCTTACGTTCAAAATAAACAGTACAGTGTGGGAAAAGGTATCCTGTCTACGCTGTTGAAAAGGCATCTGTTTAGGAAATTAAAAAAGTCTCAGCTCCAGGAGCTCTTCAATGTACCTTTGACTCTGGGATACTTTGACCTTACCTTGACCTTGATACACTTCCACAACTTAAAGTGAATGCTCATTAAAAGATGGAGAAAAATGCAACTAATAAAACAGTAATAAATAGTAAAAGAGTAGCAGGATTATTTTTACTGGAGGCCTGTTTTAAGTTTGAAAGATTTTGTCAATTTTTTAATGAAGGAAAAAGAAAATAAAGAAAAACTGCACTACAAGCAACTATTTCTGTATATGACAGAACAAGACTTCTGAAAGCCAAAGAGTCTGTACAATTTGACTTCTTTCCAGAAAACCTACTGTGATGTTAGACTATGCCTTTATTTCTAAAGTGTTTCAATGCAAGACCATACAGCACTTTCTCAACTTTTGAGTCACACAGTAACAAAAATGGTGAGAAACATAAGACTCTAAAACAAAGTTTCATATGGGGTCACTTCATACCTGTATGGCCCAACGTGGCGGCACCTGACAACAGTAGAAAATCTTCATTCGCTCCGATACTGAAGTATTTGTATCTTCAAATTGGTCTGCAAGTGCCTGTAAAGGCAAAGTGTGCTCTGATTTAGTGAAAAAAAATTCAAAGTATTCAGGACTTAGATATTCTTTACTTAATACAAAAATTACATTAAAGATGACATGACAGCAAGCTTATATTGTAACATGCAATAGTTTTTTTTTTTAGATGACAACACCCTACTGTAAAAAAGTTACTATTTATGTAAAAACTCTATTACAATCAATAATAAAAAAGCTTTGAAGATATTCAAATTTTAAAGCGGAAGAAACAGGACTAAGAACCAAACTTAAAATCCAAACCAAATGGTGTAGCATCTAAAAGGAATGCTCTTAAGAGAAAAGACTGAATAGTAAAACTTTGTCAAATGAAGTGATTTGTCTAATACATTTGTGTATTATATGCATAATGTATAATTCCAGCTTTTCCTGACAAAGGTAACAGTCATGTGCTTTAAATATGAAACGTCTCATAAAAAAAAAAAAAAAAGGAAAAAAACTTACAACACTGAGTCACACTTTGAAAAACAATTCTAACATAGAATAAACTGTTACGACAGGAAAATCAATTCAATTCAGACTTTTTTTGTTTGTATTGGGAGAACTGTGGATCTTCTGAAACTGTTGAACTGAACTGAACTGAACCCTTTGAAAAAGGGTAACAACTTTTGCATAGTAGAAACGCAGCAATAATTTTTGCTCTGTAAATACACTATCAAATTAAACTGAAATTCAACAGCAGAAGAAATAGAGTGTTAAAGGCAGCTACACCAAGAAAGTCAGTCAGAAAATAAGGAAGAATACTTTCAAATACTAGCCCTCACTAAAACTACACATATAAAATATAAATAAACGTAAGGTCAGAGATACAAATTGAGGTTTATTAAATTACTTGCCTTCATATGATTCATCTAAGTCTCACATATAATTCAAAGATTTATAGAAAGAACTAGAAAGATTCCCGGAATTTTCTCAGCATGGAAGATGAATGCATAAAATACAAAGTTTTCCAAACGAAAGGAAAAATTGCATATGATTTCTCTCCTTCTCCCTCTAAATTTAACTATTCACTACCAACCTAATTTGTATCAAGAATGCAATTAGTATTTGTGTAAAATTCAGTTATGTGATTTAAACTGCCAAGTAACTTGCAACTGCCATTGACTTTGTTGGGTACTTCATTCTTTTAATAAGAAAAGAATCAGAACAGGTAACAGTAATTTAATCTTTTAAATCCATGCTCAGCCTTCTAATTTTATACATTAATATTTAAAATATTATTCAAATCCTCTTATAAAATTATCTCCAGAGACCTGTTCCCAGAGATGATCCAGAAACCTACCCTAAGATATGGCTGAGATGTATTTATGGCAAAGGAAGGATCAGACTAATAAAATCACTTTTTTTTATACAGTTGTGAAGAGTCCAAAACGTGTCAGATTCAAGTAATACTTTATAGTCAAGTAAACTACTAAATTAATATAATTTAAAGATAAAAACCAATCACATTCTGTTTTAGTACTGCTGAACTGTTAGAACACTACACAGAAGCACATTTTTCTATAATCTGTTACAACAGAAATTAAATGAAAAATTGTCTAATTCCTCAGGTAATCATTTGAGAAGACCAGACAAGGTAGTAAATTACAGTGGGAAATTTGAAAAATAATTGCCCTAAGCCTGAACAAAGTCAGAAAATCCTAAATGTTTCCTGTAAAATAAGTTTCGTGGGAGAACAAAACATTGAAGACAAAATGTTTTTAACTCAATCAAAATGTTTTGTCCTTGTTTTATTTTTTATTATTATTTTCCCTGTCCAAAAGAATAACTGGAATTTAAAGAAAAGTTTTTAAAAAGCGAAGTATTTTATTGGAAAGTTTGTAGCTGTATCTACTTTCTACCCCTCTTCTGTAGAAAAGTATAATGTAAGTGACATGTTGTAGGAGAATATGACCATTAACAAGTTGAATTCTCCCCCATCCTAAATTAAATACTGTACTCTTTCGCAGTTCCAATAAAAAGTAAAAATGTAGGTAGAACATATGAATATTAGATATTCAGAATAAATGCTGATGAATTTAAAAGTTATTAAAATTCATGGTTCATGCACTCTCTTGTATGTTGAACAAACAGGTAGCTCTGATGGTTCTGCATACTAGTGATGTGTGGAAAGTTTTTAGAAGATTGCTGAATTCTCTGTCTCTGAATAATGCTTGAATAAGAAAAGGAATTGGGTTGTATAGGGAGCAGAAAATCAGAATCCTAACCTTATTCCACAGCTAATGATTAAACACAGAACCATAACTGAATAAAATGGAAAAGATAACACTGCCAAATGAACAGTCCTTCTCATTAATAATCTTCAGCGTAAATATTGTCTCAGGAAAAAAATCTGTATAAATACTGAATCTTTGCAACATAATCAAAAGATATGTATTTCTTTAACTAGAGCCTCAAATTCCTGTCTCAGAAGTTCCTAAAGAGAACTATGGCACAAGCCAACTAAAATTCACAACTCTAAGTAATATATGCTTTCTTATATATGTAGCATTTAAGAGCTATTAAGTTCAATGGATCAAAAGCCCCAATCATGTAGCATACCCTTTCCCAAGGCTTGAGCTGCCATAGATACCATGTTACTAAATCAAAACTAACAGTACAGAGGTGCACAAATCCAGCCTGGAAACAACAGCTATGTAGATGACTGGAATTTTATATCACAAGCAAAGACTACATTATAGTCAGATGAAAACAGCAAAAGACAGCTCTAGGAACTAAAACTCATTCTCCCCATCTCATACCATAGACTTTGGTAGGAAACTAAGAAAGCACAGTAGGTCCCCTGTGTTTGGGGCAAGCATAGCCTGTAACTTGAAAAAAGACCAGGTTAGAGCTTTGTCCACTTTACTAATCAATCATAAATCATGCTCAGCTAGTAATTATCCATGAACTGAGTTCATGAGGTTTGTTAAGGATTATTTCCTTGTTTCACCTTGCATATCTTCTCCATACATTCATTCCCATTGCACTTCCCTGCTTTGCCTCCATGTTCAACTTCAAACGTAACATCGTGATGGTCTTGATGGTAAAATATTAACTTTGATTTTAAGCCCACCTTGGTTTTAATCTCTTTATGATTTTTTTACTCTTTCTATAGTGGTTTGAGTTTCAGCTTTTTCTTCTTAGCTAGATCCTGCCTTTATACTTAGTTTCTGAAAACACTGCTATATCCCTGTAGCTACTGATCTCTGAGATGGAGCTTTCTTTGCAATGTAATCCCATTTAATTTCTTTGCGTACTTATAACATCCCTTTTAAATTTGTTATTCATTCAATTAGGTCTGATGTCTTTCCCTCAGGGCATCGTCTGTTTTGTTAAACATAATTTTCAGCTAGCTTTTGCATGAGATAAATGGTAAATCATTTTCACCACCTTTCCACTCTTAATCTCTTTATTCCAGATTAAATTGTTTACTTAGTTCCTCAAAAAATTGCCCCTCAGTATGTAAAACTGCAACTACACATTAGCATTTTTTCCTTCTACCTCATCTGAAGGATCTCCTGATCCAAGCTTATTTAGGGAAAGAAGAAAAAAAAAATATACAACCCCCCCCCCCCCCAAACCAAGCCTTCTCTTTTCAAAAGATCAAGATATTCACTATTTATCAAAAACATCTCAAAAAACAGAATCACAGTTTTGTTTGTGTAGTAACTATTTAATTCCACCAGGATCTGTCTCCTCAGTAACACCAAAGATAGGTCTGTCCATAAACGTATCTAACATTGCTGGCCCCAGTAAATCATCTCCCTCAAAGCAGTCATGATCCATGCATAGCATTTTATCCATGCTACTTCTTTTTAGTTCTCTCTCGTTTTTCATATCATGAATACACAATGTCAACACAACACTTTTCCCTTTACCTATCTTTTCTGACAAGCACATTTTCAATTTTAATGTTCCAGCATTATTTCCTTCATCTGTGCAACAGCTGCTTTCACGCACTGTGCCAGTACTTTCAGCTCATCTATTTTGTTTTCCAGGCTTCTTCCACTGCTACCTAGACATCCAGTGGCCTCTGAGGGACACATCCCGGTAAGACACATTAGCTTTTACTACTTTACTACCTGACTACTTACGGCACACTTACTCTTCTCTGCCCCTTCTTGGCCTCCTCTATTCCCTCATGCTCTTTGATGTATCCTGGTACACTTGATGTCCCTCTTTGGTTTTGTAGGCAGGAAGATTAGACAATTTTTTCCTAGTCTTCTCTCACTTCTGTCTAGAGGATCTTGTCAGCCTGCAGCTCCAGTGGCAACCATCCACTGAAGGCTCCTTTCTACCTGAATGCTCCCAACAGCCACGAACCACAGTATTTCTCCAACCCTGAGCAACATGTTGACTGTGGCATTATCTTGCCTCGCTTTTGCCCTCCTTCTCCAGCTTCTCTAAAATGCCCCACTTCCTACAGATTTTCCCCAAATTTACCACAGGTTGACTTGATTTATACCAGACGAAATTCGATGCTATCATACATTCTAGTCTTTCCCACTCCTGCCATGGTCCAGCGTGCACTACTCATCTTGCACCTTAATTCCCAACAGACAGATTCACAGAGGAGAATGAATGGACGGGTGCCTTTCAGGCTTGCCTAATAAGAAACTCCAAACACTCAGGGCTACCTTATCAAGGTGCTCTTGTGCGTTTCAGGTTTTTTCCTCAGTTTCTTCTTAGGTCTAAAGGTTCCTTCTCACACATCAGCCTAACCTCTCCATGCTCTGGTATTGTCATTTTCCTTGCCCTGCCTCTGTTTCTAGCATTGCCTCTGCACGTTTTATAATTACCAAGTCAATCTCAACTGTTCTACTGTTCTTATATTCTAGCTGCTCCCTTAGCTCCATGCTTCTTCCAGTAATTCTCCTGCTAGCCATATGCCCTACAACGAAGTTTATTTAGCAGATGTCAGAAAATCTTTAGCAAATGTAGTCTCCTTAACATTTTGCTCCTTTATATCATATAAACATCGAAGCTTCATCATCTGACTATTGGTTACAGTTCTTTCATAAACTTTGCCACATGATATTTCACACAAATTAATTTTAACATACTAAAAAGGTGGTGAAAATACCACAACTTCTATATCTATTCATATGCTTTCCGCCGCTCTGCTCCACTTCCAACACTGACTCACCTATCATCATCATTTACCCTTTACAGGAGAAAACAGAAGTATTAACCTTCCTCTATTTACTCATTTAATCCATCTTCTGCTCATTTTGGTGACTGACTGCCTCATCTTACAGCTTTCTTTGGTCACTCTTATCCTTTGCTTAGGCTTAGCAGTTAACTGTATACTAGCAGCTACCATAAACAGGAAGCTTCCCCTTGAGGGCTCCAGTAACAAGTAGCTTATATTCACAAAACACAGAATCATAGAATCAGTAAGGTTGGAAGGGACCCTTGGAGATCATCTAGTCCAACACTCCTGCTCAGCAGGGTCACCTAGAACATGCTAGATATAAATATTAGACTTGGTAAATAGGATGCAAAAAACCAACCAGCTGAATAAAAATCTATCTGCCCTTAAAAGAGCAAACCCTATTCTTTCCTCACCAAATATCAAGCCAATTTTCCGTGTTATTGCTCTGCTTCCTGAGCTCAGGAAAATCCAAAACCTATAGCTGTACTTGCTGAAGACCTTCCATTGTAACCTCCCATTAGACAAAAGTATACTAGGAGTATGTCAAAAAATAAATATATTCTCAAGAAAGAAAGAGAGAAGGAAAGCTTTGGAAAAAAAAAAAAAAAAAAAAAAAAGCATCTGAAGTGATACACCAGTGTGACATTAACATAAGTTTTAAAAATTAAAAAAATAATTCTGAAACCAAAGGCTGACTTTAGGCATCTGTCTTTACTTATTCAATCCATACACCTTTAAATGCTGGAGTGTAGATACCAGTTTGGGGGTTGCCTGGGTGGTCTTGGCTTACATTTCAAACACCTATTATGTATTACTGATTCCACTATTGCGGAACAAGGTTGAGACACTTACTGTCATAACACATCCCAAATTAATTTTGACTAAAGCTCTTTCTTGTCCAGAGTTTTTCAGGTCCACAAGGGCTTCTTGTTGTATGAGCTTAAAAAAAAAAAAAAAAAAAAGCCCACACCTTGTTTCATAAGCACTGAGCAGTCAAAACATGTTTTCTGTGGGACAAACTGCTGTGATGAGGAATCCAGGAGCTTTTGATGACAAATGTATTTATTTGTCCATAACTTGTAAAATAAGCTTTCTGAATAAAGTAAGAACTTTGTAATTGTATAATCACAGAGATATACTTGTAGTTGCTGTTACTTTTATGTAGGAACTTCTTGGTTCTTAAGTAATACAGGCAAGTCCAGTTCAGTTTGGACCATACACATGCTAAATTCTTAGGACCACAGTAATAATAAAACTAGATAGCAGAAGCATTTTCACTATAGATACTTTTTTATTTCTTATCCTCCATGGTCTCCAAACACCTTTTGCCAAGAGAAATTCACTATGTCAAATCTCTTTGCAGGCAGCCGAACAATTCTAAGTGGGCCTTTTTTTTAAGCTTATTCAACAAGAAGCCCTTGTGGACCCTGTAATATTTACAAAGACTTCCATCAAACTGCCAGAGGTTCACTCTTAAATTAATCCATGTAAACAAATGCAACTTTCATGGAACTTAATACCTAACTTTAAATGCACCTTTGTGTTTTTGGGGAACAATATTAAAATGACATAAAAAGCTACATTAATTTTGAGGCTTCAAAATTTTAAAAGGCTATATTATTTTTAAATATCCTCTGCCAAATTATCAATTTCTAACAATAAAGTCTGACCAACTCTGGACAAGAAAGAGCTATAGTCAAAGTGAATTTGGGATAGCAAAATCAGCTTGTTCCATCAGCTCTTTGTCAACCAAAGTGTTCCAGTAATCAAGACCATTGGGGCACACAGTAATAACTAAACTTCTAAAGTCAATAATGGTCAAAATACTTAATCTTGCAATGAAGCAATGCCAGAAATTATGAAGTCATAAAAATATATTTCACACAGCAATCAATGAAGTTTAAATTTATTTAGTGGGAAAGAATAATTTCTCATTGATAATACATAGATAAAGCATGGAACTAATGTAAATTGCCTAGATTTGTCTAAACTTTTTGAAGATGAAGACTATGACCAAATAATGATTGCCTTATTGATTGCCAAATTTATTATTAGTTAAAAACAAATAAAAAAGTATATTCTAAGAGTATATACATACAATCATTATTCAGAACAGCCTTTTGAATAGACAGGAATTTGTTGCTGGCAAACTAAAATTACTTAAAGGAAATCATGGGCTATGCTATTTAAAAGTTCACAGATTTAAATGATGAAAACCCAAAGCATCTAAAACACAGAACAAAAGCTATTAACCAAGGAAGTATTTCAACATCAAGAACAAACCTTGCTCCTCATTTATTTAATTTTCAAAGGGGAATGTATGACGTTACATACTTAAGAAAAAATTATTACAGTGATCACTATTACAAATTATGAGTGATTTATGTAAGAAATGGTCTTCAAGTTTACATTGTGCAGAAATGCCAAAAGCATGATGACTACTGGTCAAATGGTGTGCGTAATTAAACCAACTGGAGTACAATGTATCATATTCCTCCCTAAAAACTAGCAGACCAACAGTTAGTTTAAAATTTGTCAAAATTATTTTTTTAAATGTTTTATAGCACTGTCTGCCTACTTTGTATAGCAAATGAACGGTTACAGGTGCAATCTCAAAACACAAGGGTTGCACAGATGTCAGGATACTTCATGAAGAAGAACTACCAAGGCAATGCAATTCTAGAACTAGAAAAATAAAAGCACTTGAAACAAGGTTCAATTGAAACATTCAAGCAGAAGAAGGATTGTGGCTGCAAGTCAAAGTATTTGCATGGGAAGTAATGCTTTAAAAATTGCCTCACCCAAGATTTTGATAAGAACTTCTTGATTGTACAATCACTGCATTGAAACAATTTCAATCTTTAGAATTTGAGGTTACTTGTTTTTTTAAAGAGTCACAAGGAAATGGTCTCAGTTTCCAGCAGCCTTAAACAGACAGAAGAAAAAAGGTTGATTTCCTTTAACTCAAATGTAAACAAGAGCTGTTCTATACATATTTTTTCAAATTAATATAATCCCTTTTTACATAGCAAGCTGATACCCTAGTGTCTGTGCGTGTGTGCATTTTGTTTATAATCCTAGATTGGAACCAGAAGTCTCCTTGATCTGAAAAGAGAAGAGGCCCTTTTTTACTGGATTCTGCACTATCCTCTGTAGTAATTTAAGTAGCCTATTTTTATGGATTCTTTTAAGATGGTCCATCTCCCAGGAGTATAAGTGCCCGTAATATCAAGTATGCATTAAATCTTTGTTAAAATTCTTTTTAAAGTGTCTGTTTTATGGCTTGTCTTCTGCTATCTCACATTTCTTCTCTCCCTAAACAGCTCAAGAAACTCAGTATCAGTTACTCTACAGTCAGATATAGCCATATGCAAATACTTAAGTATTTGAAATTTAAAGTTCTGCAATATTATTAATGCACATCTTTCAAACACATTTGAAAAAAGATATTGTATTCTGCAATGATTTATGTAGAAGGTGTACGATTTCCTAACTTATCATTTCTTTAAAAATTTATTTTAGTAATAAAAAGCTAAATTTATGATTTAGCATATCATTACTTGTTTTAGAAAATGTTTTTTCCTGATGTTCTAATTATTAGAACAGACTGTAAAATAACAGTGAAAACTCCATGCACTCTCAAATATTCACATACTGATTGCACAGAGTCTGTGCAACAGTCACAGTTCTGACAGTGATACAAAAATCAGTGCTCAACATTTAATGTACACACAAGTAGTTTCTCTCCAAAGCGTGTTTTTTTTTTTTCTTTTTTTTTTTTTTTTTAAATCAAATTGAGACTTCTTTCTGCATGTAGCAGTTTGTTAGAATACAGAATATTTTTTGCCTGGATTGTTTCCTAGTCTAATGCCTGTCACATTTCTGGTCTGTTCTCTTCTATCCACAAACTCTACCATATGCCAAACAGCCTAAGGCTTCTCAGACAGTAGGGCACGTTGACCAGGTACGTACTAGTTAAGCAGAAATGCCCTAGCATACGTCAAGACTAATACCTAAGCCATAAATTGTTTTGCCTTCCTGATTGTCAGCACTATTAATAAACAGGCTCTATTAAGTGCTTAGGGAACTATTAGCAGGATCTGATGAAAGCTCAGATCGAGCACATGCCCGTGCTGGCTCAGAGGGACATTGAGCCCAACAGAGACACGGCTACTCCACTTTGTTTCCTGGGCTGAGAAAAAAGTCAGGATAGGCTTTTTAAGGACAGCCCTCTCTGTGGTATTTGCATATGGGTTTAATTTAGTTGTTCAGTGCCTGACATCAACCTAAATAATACAGCATTTTCTCTAAGAGAGATTATGCATAGACATTTTTTCTAAAATGTTTTTAAGTTTGACGCATTTAAGGCTTCTATGGCTATTCCCTTTACATAAAGGCAAGAGCAAATAAACTCTTTTAACAAGGACTGCATCTATACTTTAGCAAAGAAGAAACTTGCTTGTAATCTATGATACAGATCTGATTGATCTTATGCCAGATACCATTTACTCCTTTGTACTGCGATCGTTTTTCCCCCCATGTCAGGCATTATGATAAGGTGATATACAGAATAAATTATGTCAAACATTTGTGTTTTCTAATGCGTAACGTACAATATTTGAATAACTTGGTTCATCCTCAGCAAAGCCACAAACAGAAGGAGATAGCCAAGCAGATCACTTCATTTTAATAATGATTAAATGTAGTATTTCATTGTTAGCTTATGTATGATACTCAAAAAAAAAAAAAAAAAAGCCTCTGTGACATTTAATTTATTCCGTATTCAAACAGGAACACACTGTTCAAGAAGGATAATCTACTGGAAACATCCTGTACTTTTTCTATTGCTGTAAGACTTGAGTTTACCTATGATATTCAACACATATTTGCATTTTGTTTACAGTAAACTGTATGACAGTATACAGTATAAGGATAAAAACATGACAAGCCACTTGTCCATAATAAGCAGAAAAAGTCTCATCCAAATTTGATCACAAAACATATTACAACTCTTGAAAATAAATGTTTGTGCATGGCAAAAAAGTTTTAACTAGAACTTAGGAATGAGATGGTTGTTTCAGAAGAATTTAAACAACAAGACTTAAAATAAAACAACAAATTCCAGAGGAAAAGTTAAGACCACATTATTAATTGCAAGTATGTAAATATTTTCAGCTTCCTTCTACCTGAAATAGAGACTGGGTTGTATGCTGCTAAACAAATTGAAATCTTAAGAAAAAACTACCAATACAGAACAAAATGCTTTGTCTTCAGGTAATGCAATAAGGTTTTTAACCATTAATCATACCAAGCATAATTTTTTCATGTTACCAACAGTATATGCTGTCCTTAGATGCCTGTAAGAAGAAGAAAAAATATTATATCTAATCTTATCTAGATACCTATAACCTGAATCTACAGATATTCAGCTGAATTAAGCACTAATAGCTCCTTTGTGGTATTAGAAGTAGGAGCAAATGCTCATTTGCAGAATTCTGTTTTTAAACTATTCTCATTCAGCTGTAACTCTCAAGAACCTCTTTTGTTACTTTGATGAGGAGGACTGATGAGAAAAAAAGACAAGTTCCGTTTCTTTTGTCTCAAATTTGATTTGAATGTCTCAGTATCTTGGGATACCCACTTTTTTCTGCTGTTACAAAAAAAGAAACCCCAACCCAAAACTCCCCAAACCCTCCAAAAAAACAAAACCTAAAACCAAACAGCCCCCCTCTCCCCAAAACAAAAAAGCTTTTTCTCAAGAATAGCTTCCCCAAACAGTGAAACCTTGGCTGATACCCAATAGTTTCTGTTGAAAAATTACTTGGCAGGAAACAAACATTCTTCCAGTAGCTGAGCCTGACCCAGCAACCATACAGTATATGATGGTAAGTACATTAGAAATATGACACATGGGCAAAGTGTTCAAACTTTAGCTGTCCCAAAGAAAGGGAATCACATACAAAGAAGTCTGTTTTCAATATACATATTTTCTTGAAAGACATCCAGTCCAGCTCTTCACATGTTCCTGGAAAGCTCTCTATACATTAGAGAAAAACCAAACAAAACCCCTATCATTCTCTTAATGATCAATCTACTTACCAAAGAAAAAAATAAGCATCTTTAACAATAATTGGATGAAAAACAACAGTTCGATTTCAAGTACAAAATGAAAATACTCTAAACACATTACATTTTATATGCCTGAGTGTAAGCACATTCAAAGAGAAGCCCGTCAAGCTCCCCAAAAGATTCAGTTCTCCTTTATCAAAGGAGCATGAACTTATAGAAACAACTGCTCCCAGAATCACACAACAGTATATCCAAAGAAAAACGTATTTGTATTTAAAACAGTCTGATTCGCAACCAATTAAAAAACAAAACCAAATTTTAATTCAGCAGGAGGGAGTTTTATGGTCTGTGCTGACTTACTCAAGCAAATAGGTTGGGGGTAGAGGCTGGATAAAAGTAGATCTTCCTCTCCTCCATGGCACAGCAACTAAACACGCACTTTATTGATAATACTGGGATCAAAATCTTTGCCCAATAAAACAGTGGTAGCTGAACCAAAACAGCCATAAGGACAACACATACATCCTTTAGTCCATTCACAGCCTTCTGATGAATTACAGTAATAAGCCATAAGCTCCATCAGCACCAGTTTCATGCTGGAGTCTTTTTTATTGAAGACCTTCAGGAGGCAGAGGCAACGCCACCCTTTCTCTCAGCTGCCCCTTTTACTTGAGAAACTCTAAACCAGGCTGGAGGGAGGAGGCTGAAAGGCAAAGGAAGCCCCCAGAGGCAGCATCTTTCCAGCCACCATGATTTCCTGGGGGAGGGAGGAATTTGAAATCTAGGTCAGGCATATTAGGTCACCTAGCTTATAAAAAGACTGCACATCTGTCAAAATGTCCAAGTCTTATCACAGAATCACAGTGCTATTATTTACAATATTACAGTGCTGCTATTTACAATATTCACACAGTTAGAAAGCAGTACTGTGAAGAAACTGGATAACTGCAAAAGCAAATGGAAATAATGAAAAGAGCCAATATCATATCATCATATAACTCTCCATATACCAATCCGAATGATCATTTGAATCAATGGGCCTTAAATCAGTTTGAAAACTTAAGAAGCCAAATATATTCCTAAATTCGTAACTATAACTGGAACAGAACAAGTGCTAAATGAGATGAATTAGGCCAGCAAATAGTTCTTCAGTCAGAAGCTACATCCAGCTCTCACCATTGCAAAATTTGTCTCCAATGAAATTTTTTCCAATCAACTGGTTCTTTACACACTATACTCCCCAAATTTCTTAATTCTGAAGGTGCAGAAACCACATACAGTTATTAGATTCCCCCCGACCCCCAATATAGCACAACCTTCCCCTGTAACATACTATAGTGCTAGAGCTCTGGCATAATGGAAAGTTTCTTCCGGTAGAAACATTTATTTAAAAAAGCAGTTATCACTACTGCAGCATCATAGTTATAAGCTAATTTCAAAGAATGAATATTTGCATTTTTGTTCTCAAATTCATAAACGATATAATCATCTGAAAACAGAAAAATAGATTTTTCCATCATTAATTACACAACAGTCCATTCTTTTTCTATTTTCTTCATCTTCTCTATAAGCACTCTCATTCTTCACTGTTTCTAGATCTGTCTCACAAAGGTCTGTCCTCAGTTCAATCAACTATCTTACAAATTTGCACATCCCACTCACTGTGGATCAATACTCTCCGGGTCAATGATTAAAAGCCCATGAGGCTCACGGTTCTTCAGTTTTGTGCTGAAATTCATGCACTCAAATCTTATTTCTAACTGGCATTCACAGGATCAGTAAGGTTGCAAGGGACCTCTGGAGATCATCTAGTCCAACCTCCCTGCTTAGCAGGGTCACCTAGACCATGGTAGACAGGGTTGCATCCAGGCGGGCCTTGAAGATCTCCAGAGAAGGAGACTCCACAACCTCTCTGGGCAACCTATGCCAGTGCTCTGTCACTCTCACAGGGAAGAAATTCCCCCTCATGGTCAGGCAGAACTTCCTGTGCTTCAACTTCTGCCCATTGCCTCTTGTCCTGTCACATGGGACAACCGAAAAGAGTTTGTCCCTGTCCCCTTGACACCCTCCCTTCAGGTACTTCTACACATTGATAAGATCCCCCCTCAGGCTTCTCTTCCCCAGGCTAAACAGGCCCAGCTCTCACAGCCGTTCCTCATAGGGCAGGTGCTCCAGCCCTCTGATCATCTTTGTAGCCCTACACTGGACTCTCTCCAGTAGCTCCATGTCTCTCTTGCACTGGGGAGCCCAGAACTGGACACAGGACTCAAGATGAGGCCTCCCCAGGGCTGAGGAGAGGGGCAGGATCACCTCCCTCGACCTGCTGGCAACGCTCTTCCTAACGACCACCAGGATACCATTGGCCTTCTTGGCCACAAGGGCACATTGCTGGCTCATGGTCAATCTGTCATCCACGAGCACTCCCAGGGCCTTCTCTGCAGAGCTGCTCTCCAGAAGGTCAGCCCCCAGCTTGTCCTGGTGCCTAGGGTTATTATCCCCTAGGTGCAGCACTCTGCACTTGCCCTTGTTGAACCTCAGGAGGTTCCTCTCCGCCCAACTCTCCAGCCTGTCCAGGTCTCTCTGAATGGCAGCATAGCCCTCAGGTGTGTCAGCCTCTCCTCTCAGCTCGGTATCATCAGCAAACTTGCTGAGGAGGCACTCCGTCCCCTCATCCAGGTCACTGATGAAGAAGCTGAACAGGATGGGAGCCAATACTGAGCCCTGGGGGACACCACTAGCCACAGGCCTCCAACTAGACTCCACGCCACATTGCTTAACACCTTCTCTGACTATCTGTGGTATTGACCCACTGAAATGTTTCCAAAATAACGTTCTAAGACTCTACCCTAATTTGGCTTTGGATCGACTTTCTTGCCCCCGCTCTTATATTTGAGAGTAATCTATTTCCATTTCTGTCAGATTTTCTACTGAGGAGAATCTCCTTTGACAATAAGTGCATGGTGTCTCTTAAAATCGCAGCTTGCACGCTGACCTGAGGAAACAAATTCTTTTTTATCCTATCAGAAGAAAAAATGCCTTGCTGATACACTGCTTTTCCCTTCTCTGTTGAGTGGGTATATATGGGCAAAAACAAAGATCACTGATTCCTAGGATTTACAAAGTGATTTTTAACTTATTATCTATTTCAACTTTTGCAAGTATTATGGAACCTCATTTTCAGCCTTTCACTTTAAACACTTCAGAAACAAAAACCAGTCTCCAGCCTCTCATTTCCTGCAATGGTTAAAGTAGTACTAAAATACCTTCTAATGGAAAAAAAAAATCAGAACAATGCTGGATCTGTTTCAAAATATTAAAAAAACAAAATAAAACCCATCTACAATACCATTTGCCTCATTGTTTTTACACTTATTCCCCAGTAATTGCTTTCATAGGTCTAAAGCTTCATTTCAGTAAATAAGCAGGCCCTATCAACTACTTTTAAGACTATAGTCTTCTAAGACCAAGCGTGGCAACTTCTGCTCAGGAGAAGTACTCCAACCAAATTCACTGTCACAGTTTTGAGGGACAGTTTATCGTGGCCCTGGCAGTTCTCAAACTACAACAGCATACCCCCGCACTGCCACAGGCACGTCAGGCTCCAAAACCCATTCAATTTGGCAGGCTTTGCAGGGGAAAGATTAAGGGTATACTCCTCGGAGAAAATTGCAGGAAGGCAAGGAGACCCGCTTCATTTTTATTTAACTGATATAATCGCTTACCTGTAAAAAAAAAACCAAACCAAAACAAACAAACAAAAAAACCACTATTGAATTATCATTGCAAAACTATCGTTATCAGTGCATTTTATACATACTCCATGTTTCTATTATTCTTGAAAGCTATTAAATGGATAACAATTCATAATTCATTCCTTATCCTAAGCTGTCTTTTAAAAGACATTTTATGAAGCAAATAGCTTCTGTATTTTTAATTGACTACTTATCTAATCAACCAACCAAAATATTTGTATTCTTGAAGCTGAAGTATATTTGAGCTAGAGAGAACTGATCTAAACTTAAGTGATTCAAATGATTGATCTCAAGTACTATTTCAATCAACAGATCACTTTGATTTACATATCATTTTTTTGTTTACATTTGTGATTTTTATTCTATTTTTTAATAAATAATAAAAAGATTAATTCTTATCAGTGATGAGAATCATACTGCCCTGCAATTATACATAACCATTTTCTAGCTATTCTCTTTTAAAACAGGAGGATCCAGTGTAGACATATTTAAAGCAACTGTTCCTTTAGAATAAAATTCCTGGTTTTAAAAATTTAAATATTAGAGAATGAATAATGGTATTTCTCACATCCTAAATAAGAAAAAATATACTCATCATTTAAAATTCCTCTAGATAGCAAAAGATCTATCATCAGCAAAAACAGCAAACACAGATTATTATATCAATTAAAAAAAGTTATATGCTTTATAACTAGAAATGTGTTTTGCATCTACAACTTGCTCCTTTCTTATAGATAGCCTAGAAATGCATAGGTTGTAATTACACTGTGTTACAAGACATTAAAATTAGAAGATCTCAGCATTTCACACTTAATTTTATAGACCAAACCACATAAACATGCGTTCTTGTTTTATCACCTCCCAGTGAGCTTCTCAATTCTAAATGAACTAGGTATTGCACTGAATAGGAAAATACGCTATTGCACCTGTATAACAGGCTACAGCTGTTGAGGCCAGGTCGACCACTTCAAGATGCTCTTGTTCAAGGCACTTTGGCAGTGATTTTCACCAGATTGTGGATCTGATTATTTTTAAACTTAAAGTACCAAAACATATGCTGCTGGTATATTCATTTAGATTACTGAATATAAGTTTCGGTTTAATAAATTTTATAATAAAATATCTAAAAAATTAATTGGATTGACTGATTTTCCTCTACCCTAGCTTAAGATGCAACTGTGTGATTACTGAGACTTCAAGTTGGTTTACACATAATGATGGCATCATCAACAGAGATATTGAATGTATAGAGACATTTTTTAAAGTATTAAACTGATGCAGCCATATTTGCAATTTTGAAGTTCTACAGCCTTCCTACTCCATAAAAAACCAGATTTTTTAAAACATTTCTTGTTCGCCTTAGTTCAGAAAGCTAGAGTGAGTATTTAGTTAAATTATACTTGTTTCTACTACATACCTTTAGTAGACCCTCCATCTGTGATGTTTTTCAGTCTCTAATTCTATGGCCTGCAAATTAAAGCTGCTTCTTATTTTCTCCTTTAAATGGTGGAAACTAGAAAGCTACTGCTTATACAGTATTTCCAAGATCTTTCCCTTTGTGATATTCTGGTAATTCATTCTACCTCACTTCCATTACTACTCTATCCTTTGGCGAACAAATTAATTATTCTCTTTAAATATGTTCCCTAAATATCCCCTATACATTTAAACAAGAAAATCACCCAAAGTTATTGACAATCCCAATAACTTCAAATTTCAAAATACTTCAGGAAGAGACTACCTTTTGAAACTATGGTCCTGGTTTCACCTACAAATACACTTTAATGTCAGGCAAGCTGGAACGTGAAAATTTCACAAACCATTTCCACATAGGTAGCTGCTAGAACTGAGAGGCCTGGACTAACAACAAGACTGCTCATTTTTGCATGGCTCCAGACTGTGTGATGAAGCTTTAAGACACAGGCAGATATTGATAGCTCTATAGAGCAGAAGTGATCAATTAGGATGTTGGAATCATGCATTACTCTGTTTACAGCACATGGTGTGGAGAAGGCCATGAGTGCCAAACAGCTGTATCTACTACCCAAGTAGTAGATTCTTGGTATGAATGTCTGCTACATCAGGCCACAAATCCTTACAGGTGCCTATCACTTTAAAAGCAATATAGCCAACTGGTTAAGAAATAAATACTAGCTTCTGTTGTCAGTGTCACTTTACTAAAAAAAAAGATTGAATTTCTTCATAATAGGACTTGCAACTGGGTGGGGAGGAAAGCAGACCAGAGGAAATGAGTCCAACAATCCCAAATTAAATCTAAACCATTTAGTTCTCAAAATTAACACAAAAGAGGTCAAGGTCCTAAGCAGAAGATAACTAGATTCATAAGTGTCTGATGCTGTATTTCCTTTCTATTTCAAACTGAGAGCCAAGTAGTACACCAGACAATTTAGGGCACCTCCTGTATTTCTACCACTTGAAATATTTTTGTTGTAGTCAAATACCACCACCTAAAGCAGCATGGTAAAGCAAATACAGTATCTAATTGTACAATAGCATACCTGACTATCAAAATGATAAGCATCCTGCTCTGGACAAATATTGAGCCTGAAGTTACTGATTGGCAGTATTTAGGATATGGTTCGATATTATAAATGATCAATGACTTAGGCCTCAGGATAAATCCACTTACAGAGCACAAAAGCCTTAGGAATGTGTTATTTATGTATTTACGCTATTTGTATTTCTTTGTTACTTATTTTAATGTTCCTTATATGAAATATCATTTTAAACTCATTAAGGATACGTGCGCTATCCTTAGAGAGGTGAGCTTATTTCAACTTTTTTTTCCTCCCCCTAAAAAAGCTGCTTCATCTGTCAGTTATTTTATTTATTTTTGTGATGTATCAGAAGGCACAAGTAGATGTTCTCCTAAAGTCTCTAGAAGCAGCTAGATTTACAAGCTCACTTGCCAAGAATGGATTTAAAGCCAGACACTTCCTTTTCTGTTGCAAAACCAAGGATATTGATATCATCCATCAATTTACCAGGAGAGTGCTACATGTAAAAGTTCAAATACAGGTTAGATCATTTGGCTTTTGGCTAAAGACACTTATGCCTCATACAACTACATGTGGGGAGAGTCACCCACAAGGGGAAAAAAAATTTTAAGTGCATCTTGTATAGATGTAAATCCCCTAGTTGCAGCTAGTTAGTTAACTTTACTATTGCCATTAGTGAAACAGCAGTTGCCCAAAACTTAGCACAAGGTGCAAAACCGGCAGGGGAGCTGCATACACTTTGAAATTGTAAGCCTCGATTTCCTGCAAGTCATTGCAGCTCTACTGCTTTCAGGTCCCTAACTAGCTTCCTCTAGGGGAATGTATAATTGCAGTGAATGCTCAAAAATATATCCGAAGACTTCTTGCATCAGGTTTTGCCTTCTGTACTAATGAGGAAAGTCAGGAGAAGGACAGTGACAGACATAAAAAGAGTGAAAGCTGTTGCTTTTAAGTTAGAGTTCAATTACAATGTAGGATGCACAGACAACTGCCTTAACAGAAAAGGGAGAGTGTGTTTTGAAATACTCAGCATGTGGAATGGGCAGTGTGGCTCAGTACGTTTAATCTACCGATGCTGGGCTATTTCAGTCCATGTTCTGTGAGCTCACCTGGGAATACATATCTCTAGATTTGCATGGGTATTTATGTGTCAACAGCGGTAAAGAATAATCTACTCATATTTAGCAATAGGTGGGAATAGTGCTCCATGCCTTGCGTCTGGTCTGACTCTACATGGAATACGGAACTTGATTACTTTAATTGTTTAGTTCTGTTCAAGTTAAACTTGTTCACTTTTTATAGCGCAAAGCTGAGAAAGAAAGATGTGCATGTTATGTTCTGGAATCTGCAGATGTTTGTATTTTTCTTTGCAATTCGCTGTCATCACTTTGTCTATACAAAAAGTGTAATATTGCTGTTCAGTGTAGCTTAAGGATTCTCCTATCTGACATTGTAACTCCCAGTATTATCATTCTAATTGTCAGGACACTGAGTTACGAGAATCTAAAAGGAAGAAGGTAAAAGCCTTCAGATCTAAGATTCAAATAGCAACATTTAAAAAAATGGGAAGCTTATTTTTGGCTGCTTTTTAGAAAGTGCATTACACTAGGAGTATAACAGCTCTGATATTGAACATGATCCTCAAATGAGCAAAGAGGCTTGTACTTTAAAAGTACTACCTAAGAAAATATGCATAAACTGAAGTCCATAAAGAATGGCTACATTCTTTTCTGGACACTGCCTAATAGCCCTGATCCAATTTGCAAATAAAACAGTGCAAAAGAAAATTCCTAAGCAGAAAGTAGTACCTGGAAGATCATACTATTCAAAATTCTCTTTTTCCTAAGCAGTACGAAAACACTTCAGATATTCCTGAAGAATCCTTGACAGAGTGAATCTCTCATTTTTTCTGAGCAAAAGCTATAATTGCATACTGGAAAAAAAACAGACGGAGCCAAGCACCATTTTAATTATTTTGAAGTGCGTTAATGAGTTCAGTGTATCATCAGAATCATTCATGTCATGTAATATCTTGTGTCAAATCTGTCATCAACTTAAGCAAAATGAAGTATGTCCTGGAAGTGTGTGTCTTGAGACTGCAATCATTAATGATCACCAACAAGTCACTCTCCCTTATGATTGATTTCTGAAGTAATAAATTTAATTTCAAGCATTCTGGGGACCTTATGATCTTGTGTGGAACTCATTAAGTAAAGATTTTGAGACACCTGGCTTTTCTCTTCTTTTTAAAAACCTCTTGGAATGTATTTTAATAATAAATACAATTAATAATAGCTGAGAACTACTAGGATATCAATGGAAAAATCTCTAGAGTTTAGAAGAAAAGGTGTTTCTTCTACTTACTACCCTTCCGAAGACAGCAATTTAAATCTCTCTCAGTTCCCCAGATCCCAGGAACTTTTCAGTAAAACTTCCAAATGCATGTAAGGCATCTCAGAACCAAATTTAGAAGTTAATCATTTTTCCCCTCCCTCATCCTCTCTCTTATTCAACACACACTTTAAAAACAACTACTAAAATCTTATTTAATGTACTCTTAGGGTACAAGGCGGGGTGTTGAAGAATAAGAGTAGATTCCCAGTTCAGTGATCTGACAGTTTGGCTGAACAGTCAGATGCTGCAATTCCCCTTGTCATACCCAAAGTCTCTTTGCATTGTTCCAGTCCTGGTTTTCAGATGTGCAATCAGAAAGATATTTAGCATAGGCATCAGAAGAACAGGAAAAAAAACATTAGCCTCAAATCTACCTAGATCAGCTGCTTAGTGGGGGGAAGAATGCTCCCTTCTCCCTTTTAAACTCTTCCCCCATTGCTGAATTTGTCCAATACAGAACACAGTCAAATAAAGCAAAGAGCAAGTCGACACGGAGGTGCCAGTTTAGTTTTGAAGACAAAGAGGATCTGCTTCTATGATAAATGACGTAACTTTCTTGCACAAATATTTAAAGACCATCAACATGAAGATAACAAAACAGCAAAGCTGCATTAGCACAGGTTATGCCTTACGGTACCAGCCTCTTCTTATTTATAAATGTACACTGAACTCTTTAGGTTTAAAAAAATTACACAGCAACTACAGAGAACATCTACAGAATGTCTTCAGCAAGAAGAGTTTAAACCAACAAATCATAATTTCTTTTTGATACACAAAAAAAATTAGTCACTGGAGAAAAAAACACTCTGAAGTACTATTTAAGTGAAAATTACAGAGCAGTTGACACAGAATTCCCAACCACATACAGCTGTGCATGACTAAGAATATAAAACAAGATCTCATGTGACCTTTCTGTCTTAGACATAATGATTAGCCCATAATATTGCCAGTCTGCTCCCAGCTCTCCTGAACTCTTATTAAAAACACCCTCTCAAGACACACTTCTATCCCACTAACAGGCAAATTTCTCTGTTGCCAAAAAAAGCAAGCAAGCAAGCACCATATGAAATAGAGCATACGTTGTATTGTGTGTTCGGAAAAAATCAAGTGTTTGGCTTACAGGCCTGTTATCACCAGGTGCAGCCAGCAGGAGAAAATACAATGCGAGAAGGGGTATATAACAAGCTGACAAAAGCTCCAAGCATAAAGGGAGCCAGTGTAACCGCACAGATTAAGCCCTGGGAAGTAACTATAACAAGCCACAGGGGAATAGGCATTAGCAGGCTACTGGTATGCCTGGCCCATGAACGGGGGCACACAGCAGCTTCACCTCCTTGGCTGCCAGCAATAACCACGCTCTCGCTTCTACCCCAGCATCCTCTGCAGAAAGCATGCCATTGAAATTCAATTTGCTTCATTTCTTAAAAAAAAAAATCTTTGAAGTGGAAGAGTGCACTTAATTCACTTATTAAGAAACTACAATGAGATGTTAACCTGTAAGTGCTTAACTTTTTTTTTTTAATCACTTTCCTCTCTCCTTTTTCAAAGCTCCTGGATCACTCAAAATTCCATTTTTCTCCCCCTTGAGCTCTGGCTGCACTTTTAATAATTTGTGATTCAACAGCTTATTCCAACACATTTTCCAATATTACTAGTTTCTGAATTACTTTTTAACAATAAAATGTAAAAACCCAAAACTGATACAGAAATTGCAGGTTGCTGGTTGTGTGGAGAGCTGGT
Organism: Rhea pennata; assembly: GCF_028389875.1. NCBI lineage: Eukaryota > Metazoa > Chordata > Aves > Rheiformes > Rheidae > Rhea > Rhea pennata. The sequence goes on from NC_084665.1 coordinate 37,308,465, forward strand.
TATCAAAAACTAATGTCTGTTCCAACTCTTTTCTCCTTCTCCCTTCTCTCCTTTCTAGCATTTCACTTCTTCCTATCTACATTCATAGAAAAAGAAAGAAAAAAGCCCTTAAAAAAAAAGAAACAAAAACATACACTATCCAGAAACACATTTGGGCTAGCATTACCTTAATACATATGACATTACATATGTCAATATATGTTATACTGTTCATGATTAAATATTCTAGCAGAATGTAAAAGAACCCTGTTTTAGCCTTCGAATACTGATTCCTTTTCTTAGAAAAGTGATTGAAAAGAGTACTGGCTTTAAAAATCTTTAACCTTATTTTGTGTATCCAAACCTCATTTAGACAAAAACTGGATGGAGACAACCAGCAGCCTCCAGAAAAAGTTAAGAAAAATCTCTCCTCCTCACTTCCAGTTAGCTACTTGCTGAAATACATTCTAGAACACCCAGAACGATCTTTTTAGTTCATGTTTTTAAAGTAATCAGAAAAAGCTTTTGCAAATGATTATTCCAATTCCTTTTGAAGCTTTCCAATAAAAAATATTTACAGTATCATTCCATAAAAGCTTTTAGAATAAAGTAGGGATATATTGATACTTCCAAGTATCGGATATAATTGTTAAATTAACAATTAATAATTATTGTTGTTAAATTCAAACAATATACTTTCATTTCAAGAACAGCTGTAATTATTTTTAAATAATTAAAATAAGCTAACCAAACAAAACGAGGCCCACAAAACATGCAGTCCAAAAGCAATTTCTTTGACAAACAACTGAAACAAAGCGTATGCAGCCTGGTTTGCCCTATGCAGAGAGGCACTATATGCCGGCCTAGTAATACTAACCTAAAAAGGTGTTTTTCAGCTGGTTAAAAGGATTTTCAGATCCAGTGCAAACTAAAACAGTAGCAGATATGAGTGGAAATAGAGAAGGGAAGGAGAATTATGGTAGAAGAGAAGAGTCCCAGCATAATAAACTGGAGTCTACAGTGGTCCGTGCTTGCTCACTGGCAACCCTAAAGTTGGTTACTTAGAGGATTTGGTTTTATCAGTTCTTACTCAAGATGTCTTACAAAGACTCTTATAATTACTTTGAAGACAGATACAGCAAAGAATGGAGGGAATCCAATCATATTACATCAACCTCTTCCCTTAATCTTCCAGACTGAAGTTAACTTGCTCTTTCTCTTTAATTATGCCCTTTCTGCCCTTTCTTTTTATTATCAAATCTTATTACATCAATCTGAACTGATAAACCTGAAATTATAAAAAAAGGTAAAAATCTGCATGAAATAACTCTGGGTACAAACTTAAGCATCTTAATGAAGATGATGTATCAAAAGGAACTTTTGTTATGTACGAAAATAACATGGGACATTCGGCCTATGTTTCCGGATTCCAATTCCTTAAAGATTCTTAGAACTGCTAGAAACCATGGTATCTGGTTAAAGATTTTTGATCAGATGGAACTCAGGAATGAAAACCTTAAATGGAAAATTATTCAGGTTTTTTGATTAGTTTAAGATCGATCAATCCTCAAACAAACAATTTCTAACTATTTTTGGAAATTGAGCTTGATACTGTATCAAATCAAAACAAATACGCCATTCTATTCAGAATCCTTGATAAAAAAAACATACTAAGATGAAAGATAATACTTAAAATCACAGCTTTGATGCCTATTGTAAGGTCACCTCCTGAATTGTCACAGCGGATGCTACTCAGCCTCCTCCCCCTAATATCCAGAGCTTGTATGAAAAAGGGCAGCATTCTAGCAGCAGCAACACATGTGAATGTAGATACTGTACCTTAACAATGATAAGCCCTTGATGAGTTTTCCATCATGAGATTATCAAATTGTATAGTATGACAGCTTCTAATATTCATGTTTACAAAGCTAGACAAAAATGTTGGCAGCATTCCAATTGCTTTGTGCCTTGGTGCTTAAAGATTCCCAGATCACTTCCCAAATGCCTTCAGATGTTACATCTTCTCCCAGACTGGGAATCCAGGCTTCTCTGACACTCTTTCAACAACCTTGGGAAATTCCATTAGAGCAATTCTGTGCTTTCCTCAGCAAAAGAAAAATGTGGCAGCACATTCTTGCCGCACTCCTTCAAAGATCCGGGCATTAATAATGATTTTAGATGAAACGTCAGTATATTCAGGATATAATTACTCAGCACTGTAATCATTAATTTTGTACATTCCGGGCCCCTTTTAGTCATCAGGACTATTGCCCAACAGACGCAGAGAAATGTTTGCGTTTCATGTGTGACAAGAGGACTTAACGGTATAAAGGTGACTAATAAAACTCCTAAACATGAAGAAATCTTCATAAAGCTTGGTTTTCTTTCCTTGAAAGTATTTCACAACTAATAAGCTGATAAACTTCTGAATTTTTAAATTTGTCATTTAGATTTTAAAAATGGGTGTTATTTACATTTGGTGCAAGATTATTTAATCACTGCCTCAAACTTGTAATAAAAATACCAATCATTAAGTGCTATATCAAAATAGTAAATCAAAAAGCGCAATTCACAAATGTGCTTTCCTATTTGCACCGTCCCTTTGTAAGTCTCAATTTTTTCTATAGATGTTTTACTTCAGTTAAAAAATGGAACCGTAGCAGCTTTACATTCATGAACTCTTATGTAAATAACTCTTCGGATATTACATAACTCAGGAACTACAAGCAAGAAAATACATTATAATTTCAATCTTTCAAAACTTTTGTATCTCTTTGAAAGAAAATCACTATTCATAACTTGCACATATAGGAGTTTGTCTGAAAACTGGCAGAAATTAGAGGATTTGTAGTCTTTGCATTTATCCTAGAGGCGTAATTATAAAAGTAGGATCACTATATTGTCCTAGAAGGAGAAGCAGCTTAGCATATTCTCCTGCCTGGTTCCATTCAATATGTAGGGAGCAGGTATTTGTAACAACATAGGTACCCAAGGTAGATTTAGGCAGCTCAGAAGCCTTACCTGTGTCTGCTTCATTGCCCGTTCCATTCTGCGAGTACTTCCCTTCTCGAGCTTTGTCCGAAGGAGCAAGGCTGAAGTCTGGATGGCCCAGAACTTTGGCTGAGAAAGCAAACACTGCAGAGAAAAATAAAGTTTCAATTACTTGTTATTTCATTTGAAAAAACACTGATGAAAGTGAAGTGTTTAACCATGTCTCAAGCATAAACTCCATTTCCTATTCTGAAAGACACATGCATGGTCATTGTACCTATTTGAGGACTTCAAAACTGTACAAATTAATCTATTTTTAGTTTAAAAGAAGGCACTAAAACTGCTGTTTCCTTTTCAACTACTGTTGCTCTGAGTGTACATGTACTACATGATGCACGTAGAATAAATGGGATAACCAAATCGCACAAATTAAAAAGGCTACTCAGCACAAAAAGGTAAAAAGAATTTGACATTGTGATTTACTGCTTTGACATTTCACCTGAAATTTACTTATTTTCTTGGGAGTGGGAGAAGAGAAGGGGAAGATAAAATAATCTTTGACTAGAACTGGTGACTGGTGAATATCCATAAGCAAGCAAACTTAAGGAAAGCCTGCATCTTCTTTCAAATCTTTTTGAAAAGGAATATATCCCAGTACAGAGCAATTACAATAATAATTTTTTAATAGTAGTATCTGTAAAACTGTACTAACAAATATTTCACACAATTTTTGGTAATCTGCAACTGTTATTTGTGTCAAAAGACACACTCTGCAGCTCCATATATTCTATGTTTGCTGAAAACAAACATGTGGCTGATTTGAATGCAATAAAGGTGTCCAAGAAGGGCAGTTCATGGAAATGTTTTCAATAGTAAGATTTTGTAAATATCAATGAAAAAAACTGTATTAGAATCACAAAATCCTGTGTGTTGGAATGGGCCTCTGGAGGTCTTCTAGTCCCATGTCCTGATGGAAGCAGGTCCAGTTAGATTTGGTTGCTCAGGCCCTTGTTCCAGCTGAGTTTTGAATATCTTCACAGATGGAGATCCCTCAGCCTCTCTGGGTCCCTGTTCCAATGTTTGCACACCTTCACTGCGGACAATTTTTTAATGATACTGTGACAGAATTTCCTAGGCTCCATCTTACATCCGTTGCCTCTCGTCCTTCCACCGTGCACCTCAACTCTGGCCGCCTCTTCTCTACACCTGCCTATTAGAAAGCTGTAGACAGCAGTAAAACCCCTGCCTTAGCCCTCCACCTCTTAAGGCTCAACAAGACCAGTTCTCTCAGCCTCCCTTTATTTGTCAAGTGCTCCAATCCTATATTAACAACCCCTCCACATTAAAATAAGCTGAAATTGCTATGTATATCAAGAATATCAATCGAGTTAGATTTTGTTATGACTTGAGGATAATAGGAAGACTTTTAGATCTGTAGTATAATCCACAGGCAATAATCAGTAAAAAACTTCCCTGAAAAGACTGTAGTTATGATTCTTAGATGTAAAGAATTTGATGCCAGTCTTCAATCACTGATTTTTAGGAAAGGCTAATAACAGATGTGTAGCCAGTATAACTTTAACACCCCTTAATAATATATAGATAGCCTAGACTCTTTACAGTATGGTTTCAGACACAGTATACCATTACTAGTGTTAATTTTGAAAAGAGAGATAGCAATAAAATTTCCTTGCTATTTTATTAACACCATAAATGATCCAGTCTCTCTGAAAAAAGAAATTTGTCTATAGATTTTTGTTGAGGGGGGAAGGAGTGAAAAAAAAAATCTTCAGCTTCAGTTATTCAGTTATCCTACTCTTTCCTCCCAGAGATCTCCTACAGCGTTAAAAAGTATGCTTTGCTAGTGGTTTGTGAGAGACGCCTGACAAATTTCTGTCATATTGTAATCTATTTGTTGTCTTTTCCTCATTTTTTTTGCCAGAAAGGAAGCAGAAATAGACAAGCTAAAACAGTATTTCTGCAAACAGAACGACAAGGGAAGTAAGAGAAGCAACAGCAAATGAAGCATAAATGAAAGCAGTAGGAATGTGTGTACAACCATCAAATACTTCAACAGCAACTAATCCTCCCTATTGTGACCAACACTCTTGGTATCTCTGCGCAGACTCTGATCACTTCTACTCACTACTGTACTAAGAAGTTCCCAAAGATTTGCATACCATCTTGTTTGTACTGAGCAGCTGAAAGCATCAGGGGAATGCAATTATACATTCTGTATATCCCCAAGTATCATTTTACAAATTAAATATCATCAGTAAATCTGTAACTGGTCTGAATCCTAGTTCTGAGAGCTCATCTCTCGCTTATCTCACTGTGGGAAATTCAATCTGCCACTTAATTTTCTTTGGTCTTGAGACAAATATTCCACTGCAGGAGGCAAGCAGAGAATTCCTAAGAGAGGACCTTTATTTCTGAATTTATTCTTCAGTGGTTGATTCTAGTTGTCTAAAAAACTTAAGAGATTGTTTGGCCAAATATTTGAATGATTTTTACTTTAGCTTATAAAAGGTGACTTCTTTTGTGAGAAAGATTACTTTCCCCTGATTTTCTCTGATATTGTGTCATACTACTATATATATATATATTTTTTTTGAATTTTTTTTTCCTCCTGTATGGTGCTGGATACTAATATTTATTTTTCAAATGAACACAACATCTGTTAAAAGAATAATAAAAGCTGAAGTGCTTGATTAATCAATGGTCCTAAAGGTGCTTATTTTCAGGTCCAACTGCAGCCCTTGCCCAGCAGTACAGTACTTTTCCCATCACTCTGGTTTGGTTTAATGACTGGCACAAGTGGGCTGTAGAGCAAAGGTTTTGTGTCAGCTTCCTCCAGCTCTACCAGAAGTGGAATGAGCAGCTTGGAAAACGACTCTTCTAACCCCACTTTTTTCCCCTCTCTCCGTCCCACACCAATGTCTAGCTATTTTTTCAAGTAGCCATGCTAGATATCACACCTGTATAATGCCCTAACAGGAGGGAAGGGAAGCAAAGACAGGGTGGAAAAGAGGCAGAGGAGCAAAATATTATAATCTTATCATTTAATAACAACCCTGCTTTTTAAAGTATTCATAAAGAAGTAAAATAAACTTGCTGAACAACCATGAAAAAAAGAAATTCTTTAACAATTCTATTGCTATAAAAAAAGCACTGCAACTGCATATAACAGTAAGAAACAGATCTGTTTTCCAGTTAAGAAACATTTGTAACTCAAGTGCCCACATTTTCCTTGCCTAATCATAATGTTTAAAGCAGAATAGATATAAAAAGGCATATTAAATGGCACAAATATTTACGCTCATGGGCTTTGAAGAATAATTGCAGAACATGTATCAGTAACTACAAAGCATGCTTGAATTTTCCGCCCAGAACATCTACAGATTCCAGATAATAAAAGTTTTGTCAGCCCCAAAGCTTTGTAGTTCCACCTGAAGCTAAACATAGACTCTATTAATGAGACCATTGTTTAGAAAAAGACATCTGTAAACAACAAAAACTAAATCAAAATCATGCAAGTTTTGTCAACATATCTAAAAATGTACTGTACTAAAGGCAGTTAAGAAAATTAATGAAATAATTTAGAACAAAAACACACTATTGAGAATCTTTACAAGTCATCTTTGTTACGTTTTAGAGAAAATAAAATACAAAAAACAAGAAAATGAGATGAGATGAGAAGAAAGGGAAGAAAAAATTATGCAACTTTTTCTGTACAGAATGGAATGTTTTCACATGGGAAAACTCATTACTCCAATTCTTCCCCACACTTTTTCCTCCCCCCAAAATCCCTTAATATTCTCCTCTTCCATCATTTTATAGTGAAAAGAGAAGATATTACCAAAATATTATATAAAGCAGCACACTTCACTCAATATACCCTCCTTAGATGGTATTAGAATGAAACAATACGAACCTCAAAGACTTAGTAACAAAAGAGTAAGTAGCTGGTTATTACATAACATACAATTTCCCCATGACCATCTTAGATCAAAATTATAAGTAATACCCAAATTGTGAGATGTGTGCACATTACAAATGAGATCCAATTCAAAACCTACACATATGACCATTGTCAGACCCAGGTTGACTCTCAGGTATCATTATTCAGCTTCATCATTATTCAGAATTTAACCTAGGCTCGATATGTTCCCTTATGAACCCATTCATCTGTTAGAGAAAGAGATAAGAGAGAGACAAGGTAAGAAAGGTTACACAAATCATAGAATCATAGACAGAATCACAGAATCGGTAAGGTTGGAAGGGACCTCTGGAGATTGTCTAGTCCAACCTCCCTGCTCAGCAGGGTCACCTAGAGCACGTTAGACAGGGTTGCATCCAGGCGGGCCTTGAAGATCTCCAGAGAAGGAGACTGCACAACCTCTCCCAGGGCAACCTGTGCCAGGGCTCCGTCACTCTCACAGGGAAGAAATTCCCCCTCACGGTCAGGCGGAACTTCCTGTGCTTCAATTTCTGCCCATTGCCTCTTGTCCTGTCACATGGGACAAATGAAAAGAGTTTGTCCCTGTCCCCTTGACACCCTCCCTTCAGGTACTTCTACACATTGATAAGATCCCCCCTCAGGCTTCTCTTCCCCAGGCTAAACAGGCCCAGCTCTCACAGCCGTTCCTCATAGGGCAGGTGCTCCAGCCTTCTGATCATCTTTGTAGCCCTACACTGGACTCTCTCCAGTAGCTCCATGTCTCTCTTGTACTGGGGAGCCCAGAACTGGACACAGGACTCAAGATGAGGCCTCCCCAGGGCTGAGGAGAGGGGCAGGATCACCTCCCTCGACCTGCTGGCAACGCTCTTCCTAATGACCACCAGGATACCATTGGCCTTCTTGGCCACAGGGGCACATTGCTGGCTCATGGTCAATCTGTCATCCACCAGCACTCCCAGGGCCTGCTCTGCACAGCTGCTCTCCAGCAGGTCAGCCCCCAGCTTGTCCTGGTGCCTAGGGTTATTATTCCCTAGGTGCAGCACTCTGCACTTGCCCTTGTTGAACCTCAGGAGGTTCCTCTCTGCGCAGCTCTCCAGCCTGTCCAGGTGTCTCTCTGAATGGCAGCATAGCCCTCTGCTGCATCAGCCTCTCCTCCCAGCTCAGTATCATCAGCAAACTTTCTGAGGAGGCACTCCTTCAACGACCTGGATGAAGGGACGGAGTTGAACAGGATGGGAGCCAGTACTGAGCCCTGGGGGACACCACTAGCCACAGGCCTCCAATTAGACTCCACGCCTTCTACAAAAAATTTGAAACAAGCTAATAAGAATCTTAAAGGAAGCCTGTGCCAATTGCTATTTCATATATGTACATACATACAAATTATATACACACACACATACATGTATGTATGCATGCATGCATGCATATAATGCTCGGTTTTAGGAAAACTAGAAAGAGGGAAAGCAGCCTGAAGCTTAAAACCAAGAATGTAATATATTCAAGGTAAAATAAAAGAGTTAACCAAAGAAACTTGGGACATATAGAGGGGTGTTAATCCCCTACAATACTACACGGTGTTCAGTCCACAAACCGCAAAAAGTGAGTTTTCTAAAGAGCAGAAGAATAAGGTTGTCCTAGACAATCATGATGTAAGTCTAGGCTGTTCAGAGCTATTGCTCTGTATGACTCCACTCGCTATTTTAAAAAGTAGGAGGTCCTATAGAAATTCTCTGGGGCATCCAAGTCAGATCTGCCAGACAAGAAACTAGAAGATCTAAATATGATTTTTGTTATTTACGAGTCTAAATAATTTGATTGTTTTTGATATTTTCTCTCATTACAAATCTATGCTTTAAGAAAGACCATTCTTTTATCCTTGAAACTTGTGCAGCGATAAAACTACCAGTAACCCAGCCACCTACTGTGATTACTATGACAGAGCTTTGGTTGAGGCTAGACTTTTGAGCTTTAAGCACCTTTAACTGCAACAAGTTGCAGAATTCCCAGGAATTTAGATATTAATCCACCACTAAACCAAAACTATTTACATTTCAGCCAAACTGCCAGGACATGGTGAAATGCCTTATTTGAAGACACAGACACGAGGCGCCTGAAGGTTACTCCACTCCTTTGTCCTGTCATCACCTCCAGAGAAACAGCCTTTAGTTTACAGTCACTCAGGTATTTGTTAATATATTTTTTAAATAAACTCTGAAAGGGATTTAGAAAGAATGAAAAAAATTCCTCAATTTCTTTTCATTATCAATTTCAGTTAACATATTTCAGCGGTTTTGTTGTTTGCACTTCCAAAAATCCACATGTAATTAAGATTTCCAAACTACCTATATGGATTAATTAGTATCTGTTTATAATTAGTCATACTTCATCTACCCAAGCATAGAGTTACCCAGTGATTTTCATGAATTCATCTAGACCAAAACTGTTTTTCTGCCATACAATGCTAATGATACCTCTGCTTACACTGGGTCTGGTTTATGGTCTAAGAAAGACTAAAGTAACCTAGAGTTCAGAGAGAGGCAAAAGAATAAAAGCTTTGCAAAAAGTCCCTAAAACGGTAATTTGAAGGAAAAAATTAATTCAGATTAATCAGCAAGGACACTGATCTGGGTTAAGAATTAGTCATTCGATGTGTAAAGACCTCATCAGTATATAATAAAAAAGATGAAATATTAGGACAAAATTTTTTATTTACGTGAAGCATTGGAAGAAGCAGTCCAAAAGGTCACGAAAGGCCAAACAACAAAAATTTCAAAGAAATATTCATACAAATACCTGTCAGAGATGATCTAGATAAATTTGGTCTTTTTTCACACAGAAACTACTAGAGCTGACGAGAGGATGTACTCTGTTGTCCTTGCTACTCATGAATAAAGAAGAAATGATTGCAAAGTTAGTGTCATCAGCCTTGGCTGCAGAGACTATGAGATGGTGGAGTACGAGATCCTGAGACAAATGAGCAAGATAAGGAACAGAATTATAGACTTCAGGAGAACAAATTTTGGCTAGCTGAGGGATTTGCCTGGCAGGATCCCATGGTGAGACTGTCCTGAAGGAAAAAGGGGCCGAGGAAAGCTGGTTAATCTTAGGAGAAACTCCTCTTAACAGCACAAGAATGGTCTATTTCAGTGTGCGCAACACTGAGAAGTTGTGGCAGAAGGCCAGAATGGATGAACAAGGAACTTCTCACCGAGCTCAAATGCAAGAAGTCACACAGAAGGTGTGTGCAAGGCTACCCACAAGTAATAGATATAAAGACATTGCCCAAGTATGCAGGAACAGAATTAGGAAAGCCAAAGCTCAGTTGCTGTTCAAATTAATTAGGGTAACAAAGGACATCAATAATAGCTTCTGAAAGCACAGCAAGAAAAAGAAAAAAAGGGGGAAAAAGGGGAAAGGAAAAGGAAAGGGAAAGATTAAGGAAAATGGGCCTGCTGCTTAATGGGGCAGGGAACCTAGGGATATGGAAGGACAGCATCCTGCAGGCCAGTCAGCCTCGCCTCCATCCATGGGAAGGTGATGGAACAGCTCATCCTGGGTAGCATCTGCAAGCATGTGGAGGCAAAGAAGGTGATCAGGAGTAGTCAGCATGGATTCTCCAAGGGGAAATCAGACTTCACCAATCTTATAGCCTTCTATGATAGAATGACTGGCTGAGCAGACTGGGAAAGAACAGTGGATGTTGTCTACCTTGACTTCAACAAGACTTTGGTCGCTGTCTCCCATAACATCCTCCCAGGTAAGCTCAGCAAGATTGGGTGAGATGAATGGACAGTGAGTTGGCCTGAGAAGTGGCTGAAAGGCAGGGCTCAGAGAGATGTGATCAGCAGCGCAGTCTAGTTGGAGGCCTGTAGCTAACAGTGTCCCCCGGGGTCAGGACTAGGGTTCAGTCTTGTTCGACTTATTCTTCATTGACCTGGATGAAGGGACAGAGTGCCTCCTCAGCAAATTGGCTGACGGTAACAAAGTGGGAGGAGTGGCTGATCCACCAGAGACCTGAACAAGACTGCTTTTATGGGACAACCACCAACTGCATACAGGGCTGTATTAGCCAGAGTTCAGTCAGCAGGTAATGGGAAATGATTCTACCCTTTCTATTCAACACTCACGAGAACTTCTGGGTTGCTGTGTTCAGCTTTGCGCTCACCAGTACAAGACAGACACTGACATACTGGGCCCAGTCCAGCACAGGACCACACAAATCCGGGGGGGAGGGAGGAGTGGAGCACACAATATATAAGAAGAGGCTGAGGGAACTGTTTTTGTTCAGCCTAAGAAAAGAATGGCTAAGACTTAACTCTCAACTACCTATGTGAAAGTATAGAGAAGATGGATCCAAACTCTTTTTGGAGGTCAGTGTGAAAAAACAAGCAGCAACAGATACAAGTTGGAACATAGGAAAACTTTCACAGTGAAGGTAGTCCATCATTGGTATAGGTTGCTCAAAGAGCTTGTGGAATATTCATCCTTGGAAATCCTCAAAAATTGAGTAGAACAAGACCTTGAACAAGAGTAGTTGACCCTGTCTTCAGAGGGAAGTTGGATCAGATGACCTCCAGACGCTCCTTGCGACCCCAATGACTTTCTTCACTGGCCAGTTAGAAAGCGTTGAAGTGCTAAACTCTTATGCAGAGACTTCAGGTAGGTGCTAAAGTTAAAGGAACAGATGATCAAGTACAAATGTAATTTGTCTAAGATCCTATACATACATATGCACATAAGCATAAGGTCTGTCAGATGTAGAGGACACTGAACACCAGAGTTTTCTTCTCTTTGCTAAGACAAGCTTCTACTTAAGCAAACTATCCTGAATAGGACCAGTGTATTCCCCACAAAATACAATTGACCTACTCCACAGAAATATACCAGCACACTTGTCAAATTTTACAATTCTTTCATCTTTACGTACCAGAGTGCCAAACCTTACACACCCTTGCTCACGTTATTAAACTTGCAATGTCTCAGCAATACTGCTGGCCATTTGTAAAACCCTGCACTTCAGATGAGCACTGGTCAAAGGACAAATGCATCTCTTTTCTCTTATTGTACATGCATAGGGAGAATAAGAAAAGACAATCAGAATCTTTCAGAAGTTCTTGAGATTTTATAACCTATTTAGAACTTGACTGAACTTCTGTGGGCACTTTATTCAAACAGTTACACCTCTGTTAATGGAGCTAGAACATCGATGATCTCCAGGAGTACTGGCAACAAAGCAACCACTCTATATAACCACTTTCTGCAGCTCTTCTTGGTGTATGAACATGTAAAAATCTCTGGTTTACTGAAACAAAGTAAATAGTTTCTCTGTTCAAATTCAGCATACATACCAATTATGATGTATATGTCCATCCCAATGATTAAATTAAGAAAAAAAAACACAGGATACCTCTTCAAATCAATTCCCCAGATGTTAAATTCCTCAACTGAAGTGTTTTTATTCATATAACAACACTCAATTTTTCGTGGAAAATACTACATTACCTAAAAGAAATAACTCTTTTTAATCTATATTTAAATCAACAGCCTGTGTTTGAAATTATATATACTAGATTTTCATAAATAAAATTGCCAATACAATGAAAAAAGAGCCCTTCAGATCATGGAACACTAAATAAGGACTGGAACTAAAACTTTTTTTTCTTAAATACACCATGTGCTCAGTTCAGTGCTATCCCAAAGTTTTTCCCTTTTATTTTTTTATTTCCCACCACACTATTATACACAAAAATCTTTAGTAGTATATTGTTATATAATTACAAAAAATTTAACTCTCAAATTAATTAAAACATATATCTGTAAATCCCCATGTAATTCATCCCACACTTAAAGAATAAACACCATCATTTTTTAGGGGTTTCATACTAACAGAAGAACTCTGCCAGTTTCTTCACAATTCATGTGTTTACTGAAATTAAATAATTTGAAGCTAAGATGGAAACAGCTCCCACTTACATGCACACACATATGCAATACATAACACTTCCCACTGCTCTCTGGATATCACTTTAATGCATGACTTCCTAACTTAAGATACAAAATTCAAACATAACCTCACACAAAAACAAAAATTCATTTTGCACAGCTAGTTGGAAAAGGTGTCAACGAAACATAACATGTCATATTCAAGTCTAGTATCTTCCCTGCTTGCACATGAGGGATTGTGCTAATGAGTCCTACAGTACAACCACTGATATAAAACATCACGACTACATACAGTTCCGATGAAACAACAATGGTTAATTTGGGTATAAACAAATAGGATGCTGAAGGAAACATATTTAAATCATCTTCTCATTGCAACTTCTGTCATCTTTAACTACTAGCACTACAGATGACATTCTCAAATAATTTGGGAATTCACACCACTACTCAAGAGAGGTAATTTGAGCACCTATAAATTCCTCACCTTCGTAAGGATTACACAAACTACGTATTTGATTGCATGTGTCATTAGCTAGATAAGACCTACTAATCTGAAAAAATAAATTTTCAGCATCTGTTCGAGGCAGCAAATCTGTACATAAACAAACTATTAATTTCTAGAAACAACAAGTTTTTATTTTATTTTATTTATTTTTATTTTTTTTGGAACAAGAATGACAAGATACAAGGCTGTCTATTCCCCAGTCACATCTTAGTAGCTATGAATACCTCCGTGTTTTCAAAAGCCCAACATCACAAAGGTTACATTAGGCTTTCACGCTAGATGACTCCTGTTACAACAATACAAATTCTAATTCTATTTGGCGTACTGTCCTTAGAGAGATGCACCAACAAACTAGGTAAGCAGTATAATCTTTTCATACCTTGAAAATGCAAGGCTTCCATAAGTTTTGACACTGGATGCAGTGCCTTAGCAGGAAGAATTGGATAAAAGAAATTATACTTATTCTGTAATTTAGATGGTAAATTTGCTTCCTGGCACAGATTGGCTAATAGATATAGTACATTAGCCTCCCATGGGTTTTGGTTGCTTGTGGGTTGTTTGCTTATTTGCTTTTTTTTTGGTGGTGGTGGTGGGGGAGTGTTGAAGAGATCTAAAGTCAGGGAATACTCCGTGATAGGTATTCTATTCCACTGTGCATCTCACTTCCTCAAGATCAGAAGAATTGCTTAGGCATCAAAAAACAAAGGTCCTACTGATATATTTTCACAGGTATCAAAAACTGTCCTGTCTATGGCTTGATGCATCTGTTTGATTTCACACTTTCACTGAACACTGAATTCTATCCTAGACAAGCCAAAACATTATCAACTAATCCAGCAAATTATAAGTCTGCATATGTCAACATGAAAGCAATTGTATTTAAAATTTCTGATTTTTTTCCTGACAAGCTTATAAGAATTTTAGTTGGCAACTGATCACACCTTTTTCCATCTAATTTGACATTTTTAAAAAATAAAAAATAAAAACAATATGCAAGTCTTTGTAGTTACAGATTCCTAACTGATCAAAGGTAGTCTTAGGGTAAAACTATCAAGATAAAGATAATTTCCATTTTCACTGAAAACTCCACAGCTTATATTCTACACTTAAAGTGAATTATATTTCAGGCATTATTCCAAGTCCAGTGTTAGGTGTTTTTCTTTCAGTCTTGCATGGGGAAAAGGTGTTATAACTTGGTTAGGTCTTAAATATTTTCTTGCCTAACGGCATGTAAAATAAACTCTACCTTGCACCTTTTGATATTAAGTCAGAACCTTTGCACTACAGCAACAAAAGCAAAAAATTATGCAATGCTTGAGCCCATATGACATGTATTAGCTGAAATTCCATATTTTCCCTTATGAGTTTTTTTCTCAATTTTAATGAGTTGTTGTGTCAAGGTAACATTTTATAGTCAAGCATTTGATCACCTCTAATTTTTTAAAGTCTCTTCAAATTATTATCATTTGAATGTAATATTTAAGGGAACTGAATTTGACCATCATTTAGGTAAATCAGAGGGACAGGCAGAAAAATGTAAAAGTATTAAAATGACAGAGGAAAGATTTTCTTGCACTGGCTGAGACATCAACATATGTACTGTGCAATTTTCCACTACTGCTTTAATAGCCCATATATATTTCAGTTGGTTTAGACCACACATTCAGTGTATTTTTTCCAAAGTCTAAAGCTAGTCACTCAAGTGTATGACAAGGGTTTATTTCGGTCTATAAAACTAATCCTGGGACTGCACAACTAAAATAGCTTTTCACTGCAACAGGTGTTAGCTGATCATGAGCAGAGCTAGGCTTAAAGCTCTTAGCCACAGCCATTAGGAATACCTCTCTTGGATGTTAAAAAATCAAGAGCATGGCCAAGATACCATCAGCAATCTGCACCAAGGGACTAGCTTAATTAGAATGGTATTTTTAAAATTTGCTTTGTCTAGTCTTGTCTGGTAGCCTCTGCGCTAAAGTTATAACATTGCATCACTGTAAACAGAGTACTTTTTGCTCAATCTGACCACTGAAACATGAAGACTATTTGATTTTTTGCATTTTCATATACTTCAATGTGTTTGAATGAGATTACTTCACACAGATAAGTAGTTTCATAGTCTTGGATATTTGAATGCATTTGTAATACATGATTATTTTCAACAGCTTTAAAATAATACATATGCATATATATGATGGTCAGTTCTGATTCTCCCCATCTGTAGCTATGAAAAGTCTTTACAAATTTCCTCTCTTTTCTGCCCATACTTTATAAAGCAAAAGGTATGTAAAAGTGTTAAAAAAAAAAAAACTTCACTAAAGAGTTAAATCATTTAGACTAGATTGTACTGATTTAGAAATTAATGCTAGATGCAGTATAGCAGCAATTAGATTGTGCATCCCATAAATATAATTTAAAATTATTAAGTAGCTCATTTAATTTCAGTTTGCAAGTGACTCTGGAAGTTAACATATCTGAAGATACATTAAATACAATATAGGTATTACTCAACAGCTGGCATAATCTACCCAGGAGTTAGAAGACTGAAATAAACTTTCTCGCCATAAGATTTACAAAACTTTCCAGTACTCTGTGCAAGAAGGCTGAAGTCATTTCTCTAACTGTATTTTCCACCACATTTTTACTCCCCCATCCTGTTCTGTAGCAAATAAGCAACTCTCAACAGACCACAGTCAGACCAACAGAATCTTCATACACCACGCTTTTTCTCACTCTAAATATCTCTCTCTCCCATTAATTTCAGGGATCACTGTTACGGCTTCTGATATCTACCTTGCAAGAACCAGGATGTATTACAGCTTCTAGGCATCTGTCAATGCTATTTCTTTCCCCTCATTAACTGATTTGTGGTCAGCTTAGAAACTGTTGGCTTTTTTGCCATTTCTGTAGTACATATGAGCACAAGGAATAAAGGAGAACATCAGCTAGACAGACTTGGAAGCCAGACTCCCTAGGCTGTTTAAGTAGGCAGTGGCAAGAGGAAGGTCCATCCAAAAGACAGGTTTGAACAAATAATCAAGTTTTGAGGCTCCTTGAGAAAGCATCTTACTCTCCATTGACTATTTACGAAGGAGACTAGCTTTCCAGTCTAGGTACCTAGGTTAGATGCCTGACTGAGGTGCTTGTTGCCAATGAATTCTCTGGACAGGTTCTCAAATCACTGGATTGTATCTTTCAGGCTCAGATGTCCTTTGGTTCCCGTAGGCTTATCATGGGGCTGCAAATACCCCTCAAATTTTTATGACCGTTTTACTTGAGTAGTGGAAAAGAACATACTATAAATGAGACTTTCCACACAGACCACAGATTTTGGAATGAGGAGAAAAAAAAGAAAAAAGAAAAAAAATCCAAGAGTTATCTTGCATTCTGCTATGGTTTTTAACTCAAGGCAAGAATCAAGTTGAGAACCATGTAAATATTCAGATCTAATCAGTTCACTCTAGTTGGTATACTAGTAATAGATTTAAGTGTATATGGGTCACAAGTCCCACTACTTAACCGAGCTATTTCTTTAAAAAGTGCAAAACACCGTGTAACTCTTATTAATTACCTCTAAAGAAAGACAACTAATCATATTTCTGTGGATGGAAATTTAAAAGCCAACCAAAGAAAACCTAAAAAATTTTGCATTAGAGGTACTACATATTTTCTCTTTTCACTGAAGATAATGGAAAGAGTTACTGAAAATGAATCATCAGTGAATTTTGTGCACAATAAATACACCTGCTAGTTATAGTTAATGCTAACAGTTCAAATTTGCCAGAACACTGCAAGGACTATCGTCTGGTGTCTAAGGTTACTTTCCTCAGTAGAAATACTACAACACTTCAGTACCTTTCTGCACATATGCCTCCTACCTACCCTAAAAAGAAAGCACTCTGAAAAACACACAACTGCTCCCAGCAGTAGGTTAAGGGTATTCCCTTTCACTAGCACCCCTTTCCTTTAGTCAACACTGAGAATATTCAACTGACAATACAGTTAAAGTCCTGATGGGGAAAGTGGATGATTTCCCAAAAGAAAATACCCTCAGACTTCACAGCTTCTCTTTGCTCATCTCGCTTTCACTAGAAAAGGCAATATAGATAATGCAGTTGCCTTACATCTGGTATTCGTTCTTGTGAGCACCAGAAGGAAAACATCCAACTGCCTTTTCCATTCTCCATGAAGGTCTCATTTGTAACCTGAAGTCACCCCTAGCCTATCTTTCTTTGCAGTGGATTTTATTTTCGAAAAGAAACAGCATACAAAAGGTCTAGACCTTCTGAGTTTACTTACAGACAGAAATATTTTGTTCTGTAAAAAGGCTGCACCTTTCTTTTTCCTTCCTTCTGCTACCATATGCCCTTCCTCACATGCAGAAATAATATAGAAAATGACTCTTTCTCTCTCCTTACCCAAGTACATTTTTCAGCAGTGTATAGGGAAGTGGTTAAGCACCTGTTCTTGTTAGAACAATGTTTATGCCCAAAGCTCAGTCCATATCCGTTCCTCCTTCTTCCCACTATTATAGTCTTTGCTTCTTGCGAATACACACTAAGAATTTCCTGAGCTTTCTCTTAAGCTGGCTGTTTCTATGGTTTTTCTTGGAAAATTTCCTGCCTTATTCCATAACCTTGTGACTCAGAAACACACAAATATTTATATTGAGAAAATGGAAATAAAGTAGGTCATTTGATGTGGATGTAGGTATATACTGGAATCTGATATATAGTCAGAAGGAAAAGAAATACAATCATGTGATGAGTGGCTTTTCAGTGAGCTGTGAGTGTAATTAACAGCAGAACTCATTTGTTATTTGATACAGGATTAGGCAAAAGGGTTTTTTCCTAATCTCTGGAGATAAAGCTTGAATGGAGGCCTAGTGTCTCCTACATTAAACACTGCACAGAAAAAGGTCAAAGAAAGTGAGCATTAGAGAAACATTCTCTTACAAGGGATGACTCCTATGTTTCACAGAGGAAAAAAAAAAACAATGAAAGAGATAAAAAGACTTACACTTACTGAAGAGTTTTCAATGGAAACCACAAAAGGTACAAAGAAATCTTTGTTTGGATTTACATTTAACAATGACACAGAAAAGCAAACTCTCATTAATTTGTGTGGAACAAAAACAAAACACCAAGTAGGGAGACACTTAAACACTTGAGGTATTAACATGATTCTTAAACCTGCATCCTGTTGGTTACTTAACTTGTATGCATGCAGGTAGGACTTTTCAGAAAGGCCTATAGAAGGAACAAAACTCACAATTCAAAATAATTTTGGATACATTTGGAAAAATCAAATAGGGTTCTGCTAGGAAAATATTTCAATGCTTTTTTTTTCTCCCTTAGGATTCATTACTTCTGCTAACAATATAAAGGCATTATTAGAGTGCCAAATGACTGCTTAACAGTTCTCCTTATACCTTCAAACTGCAAAAATTCCTGAAGGGCTAACCTCTGATGTTAATTTTCTTCAATTAATGGGCACTGGTGGAGCAATATTCACAAAGCTGCTAAGAACTTAGTGCTCTGCAATGATATTAAAGCAGTATACACATTATATTCTCTCACATGAGCAAAAGAAAAACAAATGATTTTTCATGCAATTGCTTAAGCGGAGAACTGGGTTGTGTTTTATTATGTTTTTTCTTTCTGATTTGAAAGAGTATTTAAATTCAGAAGTAAGTTTACCTTAGAAGTTCTCAATTAACTTTCTTTAGGAGAAGGAAGAAACTAGAGAAGAAAAGGAAATGTCATGAAGAAGGAAGATGCTGTTTTATTTAAAGGAATCTTCTTTCACTGACCAGCAAAGGGTAAACCACATGAGATATGGCTCCTGTTTTCACTTACAATGGAGGCCAGCCATATCACTGACACTCGCTCTACTGCGCCAAACATAGCATTTATTCTGTGTTATGTAGAAAATAACTTCAGCCAGATTCGACTGTAGTAGCATTGTCTTTTTCAGGTCTGTGGTTTGGACTTATTCCTGAAATAGCGGAAGTACAGACTTCCATACCACATCACAGTACTGCATTTATTTCCTAAGGCCCAATCTCAACAGCAATAGATCAGCTTTTTGGATTCAAACGACTAGACTTTAACTCTTTGATACCAGTGATAAGGATTCCCCTGGATATTAAACAACAGTGCATTTCTCAGCCCCAGGAATTCCACAGTCTAGGCCAAGGATCTGAACTCATCATGTGCTCTGTTGAGGACATCTTGAAAAACAGAAATGCAAACTGCTCACTGCACAGGTAAAGCAGTGAATTTGATTTGTATACTGATTAGTCTCCTATATCCAATACACCATATTTTAAAGGTTGGAGAGAATGGCTAGACATCTTACTTAAAAGATAAACAGCTTCAGCTCTGTACACAACAGTACATAGAATCTGAGGACTTCCAATCTGTTTAGTCTCAGAGCAAACAGGACAAATGACTGAAAAAAGTGCAAAAAGATCACAAATTGATGCTGATGAAGCATATTTTCTAACTTGTTCCATTCAAGTTGGCACTGTGGGAGAAGAAAATCCCTGCTAAGTATTCCCTGGAAACTAGCACAGTATAACTTAATAATGTACAACTTAATTTCCCCACAGCGTTCCTCCCCGCCCTTCCCTGCCTTTGCCTCCCTTCTGACAGAGAACATTATGGGACAGATAGTGTTATAGTTTAATTTATCCTCTGCTGATAGGAATTTTCTTCTCAGGAAGTCAGTCAGTTATGACTTCTCATCCTTCTACTTCCAGAATAGCTTCTGGTGACTACAAACAAGAACCACAATTCATCAGTAGATTCAAGTTGGTCAGCTCTGTCTAAGCTCCTATTTGGTTTAACACAGAGGGGGTTTTGTGTTTTGTTTTAAGCTCCTAGGTCTTATGCATAAGAATCCAGATGAGACTGTACACCAAAAATTTCTTTTTTTTTTTCTTTTTCTTTCTACTTCCTTGCTCATTTGAGCTGGCGAGAGCAAACTCAACACTTGCAGCACTCTGGACCACTGGAACATCCCTTAAGCATGACAGATCCTTATGCCACTGCACCAGGGTGATGGGATTTGTCTGTTTTCCCTGCCTAATTGCATTCTCCAGCTCAACGCTACGCATCCTCCAGAGTCCACCAGTAATGTTTCCTGTTTGTTTGACCTAATAGAAACTTTTATCTTTACTTTAGCAATGGTAACTTCAGGACTAATGTGCATTTCCTATAATTACCCTTAAAATAATTTAACTGAGTATCTTTTGCAAGACAGAAATGTGAGGTAGCAAAAATATTAATTCTCAGACAGGTTTGCAGAACAACCACATAAAAATTTTACAACACAATAGAGTCTTAAAAGCTCTCATCACATCCCTCAAAAAAAGGCAAATAACTATCTTGAGAAGAACCAATTTAATGCTTCCTTAACTTCAGAACTGTAAGGCTGGTCAATGCCACAGCACGAATACTTTAGAAGCTGCACATGGTATTTGCATTCCATAAATGCTATTTATGAAATCATCCTGTAATGATGTTAACTACTCAAAATCAGCAGTATTTTTTTTTCCTGTAACATGGACAGACAAAACAATTCAGGAAAAATAACATACCTAAACCAGTGGCTTATAGTAAGTGTGGCACTGACTTTATGCCAGAACAAAGTATAGTATTTAATGTAACATCTTCACAATCTTAAGTCTAGAAAAACAGCTATATTTAGAAAAACGGTGAGGCATACCAGAGGAAAATTCATGCAGTTCCAGACAGGACTGTACAGGGAATGTGTCATACCTGCTTTTCCTCTGTTTTGAATGCCAGCATCCACCATGGGAATTTGGCCTACAACAACCTATTCAACAACCTACATATTGCAGTACTTTATGTACTACAGCGTAGTTAAGTGTAATATGCTGAATGCAAGAGATATACCCCAATTGCTGTTTGGTGGGCTAAGTAGCTAGGGTTAAAGTCCTGAGATGACAATTACAGTGGGAGCTCTAGGACAGTCCCAGCAGTTTCCCAGAGAAGAGTCCACGTTAACAAGTCTCAATGTCTATCAAGAATAGCTAGGTTCTGATTCCTTCAGATTTCTGTCTTAATCAACAGTAGAATTATGTCTCCTTAAAGAGGTATCATTCCCATTATATATAATATGCTCAAGCTGCTGGAGACAATCAGCAGCCTGGCATTAAATCTCATGTGTAAAAGTTTGGTCTCCAGCAGCAAAGCAAAGCAGTAGTCATCTTCCTTTCAGAGACTGAAGAGAGCCCTGAAAGATGACAATGATTCCTTAAATAGCAACTAAAAGTCAGGAAGAATAAGAATAGGGACAAAAAGATGTGAGAAAGGAATTAGAGACGATTAGAGCAAAAGAAAAAGTCAGAGAAGCCAAGAGGAGGTGCCAGCAGGAATATGGCATGTTGAAGAAAGGATGAGCAAACAAAAAGGGAAGCAGTAGAGGCATATATGCCAAAAAAAAAAAAAAATAGTGAAAAATTGCTGGGGAAAATGAAAGAAAGAAAGAAAATCCTCCTATATTGGCGAGGAGGAGAGAACAATGTTCCTAAATCTGACAGAGTTGTGTAGAGAGAAGCTGTACCCCGAATGTATTTACTTAGAGACCAAAAGTAAAGGTAATTTCTGGGATGTGTTTAGACTTGAGCAAAGTTAAAAGCATAAAGTATGATGGACTATGATGCAAACACAGCTTTCTAGTAGCTATCCAGCTGTATAATGTATGTAAACTAGACTTGCTTAACAAACCAAGTTGTGGAAAATGGATGTGGGAAAGGGGTAGTTTCACAAGCAGGAGGCGGCCTTTTTAGCTATGCACCTACAACCTTCTCACTTTCCCAGCTCTGTTAGACATTTATTCATGTGGTGAATTTCTACTACTAGTATAAGGGAAAGATACAGAATATACAGACAATTAAATATATACATTGCAATTCTCATGGAATAAGCTGTAGGATGAAAAATAGCCTTATTCCAGCAATTAATTGACTTGTTTCCTTCCTGTCTCTAAGAAGTGACTCCTAACTACTAAGCCATTCAACTGTTCCAAACCATGCAAGATGTTTAAAACAAAATAAAAATAATGCTAAACATATTTTCTTACTTTATTCTACATCTGGACCAGTGTTTACAAGCATCTATTAAACTAAAAAGCAAAGCAAATACACTTAGTTTTAGACAATGAGAAATACAAATCCGGTACTGGACTAATTTGGGGGGGGGGGGGAATACAAAATGCATGCGCCGCTTCCCTGAGACTGTTAAATTCTAGAATCAGACATCTCATTTTACAGTGCTTCTAGCAGTGAGAGAGAGCAGAAAGATCTCTCAAAGACTATTTTTAAAAATCTGTAAAAGAGTTATTTTCTCTCTCATCTTTTGTCTAGATTATGATAGAAGTCATTGTGGAATGTGTAGGCCAACATACTCTGACAAATATACTTAAGAAAAATCTAGTTGACACAAGATATGAAGTCTTTCAAGAAAAAAAGCTCAAGCTCCAACTTGACTAATGCAATATACGCTAAAGTATAACATAAACAAGGCAATGAAGTATATCAAAATACACATATATGTAACTTCAAGACCTTTCTTCTGATTCAGAGAAGGCTTCAAATTCCAACATCACAGATATTAAAATATTAAATAGTTTAAATGCTTTTAAAACATCTTTGGAAATTGAAACAAATAGAACATGATACTTTTTAACATTTCAATTGCATTTGTTTGAATGGTCTTCATAACTAAGAGCTACACTTGCCATGATTAATGCAGCCAGTCCAAACATTTCAAAAATATTTATGCCATAGCATATTATCATATATGCTAAACATATAATTTATACACAGCAAAAAAGTCTGGACGTTCTCACTGTATTTGTGAGCCTCATTTATGGCATACGTTGTGTGAATAATTCACTAAATGAGCCGATATTGTTTCTAATTCCCGATCTAGTCTTCATAAACAGAATTTGATCCTTTCCTAGCCCTGCATTCAAGCAACTGTCAATCAGTTTTCGTAACAGTCACAAATACTTCGTGAAAGCTATCTTCTAAAATTTTCCTGCATGTTTTGTTACATATCTTCCAAATAATACTTTACTTATCAATATGAAAGCTATATTATTAGAAATACTTTTGTGGATAAAAAAGAGTAATAGGTCTACTGGCAAAAATATATGCTTTCCTGTCTTTAGTCACAAAGTACAGTTTAGCACACGATTGGCATTAGAATTCATGCATTACATAAATACAAGTAAAACAAATGTGCTTATGTGCTACATAAGGTTGTTTAAAATCTTTCTCAAATTAACAATCTTATCTCAATCTCTGCTCTGTAGCACTAGAATTCCATTTTACTATTTAAGCTTCTTGCTTTCTAACAGAAGACAAGAAAGGAATTATTGTAAAAATCATAAGTGTTTAATATTTGTCCTTATCTAGGATGGATGGTACCATGCTTTAGTATACCATGCTGAACCCAAATAAATACTGCTACAAGGGCAGCACACTGCAAAAAACATACCTAAGATTATTGCTGAATAGAAAGAAACGAGGATGGCTAAGCATTTATAAGCAGTTGTTCAGTTCTTTTTTTAATTTGTTAAAAAAAAAAAAAACAAACAAAAAACTTTCCTCCTTCATTCTTGTCCCCTCGGTTTATAGACTTAGAACTTGATTAAAACATCATTTTTTCTCCCACAGAATTTTTAAACTGCCCATTAATAAATCCTCAGAAGAAAATACCAATCAGAATTTCCTTCCAATAGTTTGGCTATCTAAGAAGTCAGTTATAAAGAAAAGAAAACTAAATTTATCACTAAAGTATTACTGAGGATATCAGATTTGCACTTCAGAGATCTTTTGAGGCAAAGGAAAAATGTATTTCATAGAATCATAGAATGGTAAGGTTGGAAGGGACCTCTGGAGATCATCTGGTCCAACCCTCAGCATAGCCCCATACGGGGATTGGACCCGTGACCTTGGCATTAGCAGCACCATGCTCTAATCAACTGAGCTGAATGTCTGCATACAATGTCTATGGCATTCCAATCTGAAACATCCAAAATCCTGTAGTAAGTCAAAAAAAGGTCTGTTACTTTTCAATATCTCATCTTTAATGCAGAACAGAAAGACAGTTTGGGGCACTAAAATGAGAAACATTCTAGTCTAAAGTATGGACATGATATGATTGGAGAAAATTAAACTCAGTTGCTTAGAGACTGTAGCAAGTCACCTGCAAACAAAAATTCAATCACCTTGATTTTTTCAGGTGCTATGGAACAAGAAAGGTTAGAGTAACACTTGAGGTGCTGGATTAGAAAAGGCATAAATGAAGGCACAATTCTAAAACCAGATACAGGAGATGAGGGCAAGACATCAGGAAAACTAAATAAACTTTAAGAGTAATTCTTCCTAGGCAGAAAGAACAAAAATGTAAATTTACTTTTAACAAGAGGAAGACTCAGATTTACCACTCATTTGACATATTCCCCTGCACTGCCTCCATCCTTGCTAAACAGGCAGAGCAGTAACACATCCAGCACCACTTAAAAAAAATTCAGTGACTACTGTTAGTGATAATATAGGAACTGATCATCAGAATACTGGTAAAAATAGTCTATTAAACACTGCACAGAGTAGGGAGAACATTTCCTTCAGATGATACATCAAACAACGTTTTGTTGAACAGAAGGTTTAATTTCATCATCTTGTTGCAACAAACTCCAAAACTTTCTTGTTAAAGTAAATTTTAATAGTTAAAAGTGATGAAGGCCATAAAAGGGGGCAAGGAAGCCTGCAACTTGTCAGCTAGCTGTCAGAGAGGTTGCTAAGAAAAATAAGTGAGCTGCTGATAGATAAAGAGGAAGGAGGAGGGGGAGAAGAAAGGCTGCTGTGGGAAAAAAATGTTACTAACTGTCATCCAATTTGCTTGCTTAACTTCTCCTCCCCCTCAACAAGCAAATAATTTATTAATATTTAAACACGATTTTCTTGTTCTCTTATTACTGTGGTTTCCATGAGACCACTAAAATCTGTCACTTGTGTAATTCCATGCAGATTATATGAAAGGGCAGACTATGCTAAAAAGGAAGGGCTGTCCAAAATTTCTTCCTACTCAGCCAAAGAGGGACACGATAAATCAGGCATCGTCTCCTCTAAGATATAGCGCAAGCAGCACCGTGGATCCCAGGGACTTGAGGAAGAATGCAGACCACAGAGGAGAATAAATTTGACAGGAATGGAAGTGTCAATTATGTTGAAATCTGATATTTTGTAAAATAAAACAACTTCAAACAGATGGTTACTTAATCCCAGTTTTGGAACGGAATGTGAGCTTCCCCCCTGCCCCAGCAACACATGTACTACAGTGGCCAGCTTTTCTTACCTGAAATAACTAAACAAACAGAACACAACAGCAGCAAAAATAACTGGTAACACTAGGTTAATATCCTGCCTATCATACACTGTAAACAGAAGCACTGAACACTTGCTGAATAAGGATCCAAGAAATCTAGTCGAGCTCCTGCACATGATGGTCCAGCAGAAAGAAGCAACTTCTCTTCTGTTACACTCAATCTAATTTTCTAGTAATGCTTAATAGGCCAGAAAGCATAAATGCATTAAATTAGCAGCAATCACTTGGATCCTGACATTCCTAGAAAATGATTCAGACCTTTGAATAGAGTGCTGAGGATGCAAGAAAGGGAAGAAAAAAAAAAAAGAGAATAGAATAGCTTTGATTTACCTCAAAAAAAAAAAAAAAAAAAAAAAAAAAGGAAAGAAAAAGAAAACTTACAAGCACTAGCAGGACTTTGCAGCAAGAAAGTCTTTGCAGTGTTATAATCTCGTAACCAACAGAGCCTATTCAAAATGGGCAACATTGCTTAGAAAAGAAGTGAAAGACTTTTTATAAAGCCACAAAAGTTACAACAGTAGAGACACATGGCACTCCTAATGAGCATTTCAGTACTCTTGCTAGTTATTAAAGAAAACTACAGTCATTTTCTCAGCAGAGAAAAATGCACTCCTTTTATTTAAGCTATATAAACAACTTCTCTTTAGAAACCAAATTGGCATGTTAGTTTTACAGAGATTTTAATAGGAAGGCTTAACATTAGAAATATCATGTGCCCTGATTTGATCATTCCCTAGTTCCACATTATTATCGCAAATGCAAAACAAAAGGAGAAACAAATCATTTCCATTCTCCTCTCCCTCCTCCCACAGACCCCCTTACAGTGAAAGGCAGAAAAAAACCCACATATATGTATACGCACACACACACACTCTCAATAAAAAGTGTACTACTATTCTTTGCTTCATGTTTCAAAGGCACCATATACCATCAGTTTCCATTGCATTCAGTAAATGCTCACTTCTGAAAAAAATCAGACCAACTGTTCTCAAATTCCTTAGTAAAAATAATCTCTTATGGAATTAGTAGCTGAACACTGGGGAAAAAAAAAATCAAAAAGCATGAAGAATTACCATCAGGTCCATCTCTGGACTATACAGTATTCCTCGGATTTTGACAGACCCCCTCCACAGTCTCTAGTTTCCTGATCTGTGGCTTTCTTCACGGTATTATATGAACAATTTCAGAAATATCACGGGGTTTTTTTCAGAAGAAGGTGAATAACTTAAGTTCTATATTCTGGGTAAAATGAAAGCTATTGCACTATTTTTATTCCTCTTTAAAAACAAGGAAGATGTCTCACATGTTGAAAATGTCCGTAGGCAGAAGAACTACCAGAGCTTCCTTTGCCCAGTTTTTACCACGTTAAAAAGAAACCAACTGCTCTAATCTCCATAAATGACAGTAGTCTCAGGAGTATAACAAACTAATGCAACAAAATTGTCCACGGTCCCTTTTCTTTTCCTTCTAATACTCCATTGTTTCCAAAGGATATGAATACTGGGTTAAGATGGGGGAAGCACAGAAGCAAGAGGCTTCTGTCCCACAATTTGTGCTTGCTTTCTCTCTTCTGTTCCCTATCGCTTAATACTGTTACTATCACCAGAAGTCCCTTGATCTCAAGGCATTAAAAAGGTAAATACACCTCGCATTCACCACAAAGCTCATCTCTCTTGGACAAAGCCCGGGCCAGGACAGATGGCAAGGATAACATTTATCCTGGATATCCTGTTGGAGCAACGTAAATTAGGTAAACTCGCATCACAGAAGTGCACCCCCAGTATGTAAACTATTTGGTGTTCTATAAAACTGTAGGAACTTGTATTGCAGAGTCCAACCTTATTACTTTTTTAATACATCTTTTTCCTCTTTTTGTGAGAAAAAATGCAACACAATCCAATAATTTCTCACCTATTCCCCTGCATAATCTTAAAATGACAGCACATCAAAAGATTTACCAGATTTATATACAGCATCCATATGTACCAGACTTTTACATTTCAAAATATCTTTTAGTCTTCTGACCTGAAATTTAATGTCCACATGACAGACATCTTAGATGAAGTTAACTTTAATTTTTAATTCATTTTCAAAACATTCTGAAATCTTATGTATACATTTAAATGATAGTATTGTTCATTTAATCCCTTACTTACTATACTTTTATTTGCAATACCTATACCAAACAAAGCACAAATACAGTAAAAAAACAATTATCTAATTAATCCTCCTTTTGCTCATTTATGAAAAGTCCCCACCCCCCAAAAAAAAATTATTTGGGCCACTGGTATGTGGGGCATTGATGTACTTGTGAGCTTCTAGGGAAAACCTGCAGCCCAATATCAAACTTAGCAGATTTCACGCATTTTTTTTTTATGTAAAAATACAAGTATCAAAATTAAAGATGGGATAAAGAAACAAATGCAGGGATTGTAAAACTTTCCTGGGGAGCTGAGAGTAAAAAAAAAAAAAAAAAAAAAAAAATCTACAAAACCTGTGTATGAACACAGTACTGAACAAATTCTTTGGTTCTTGCATTTTACTTCCTATACAGGAAGCTCTATGCAAAAGGTTGGTAATAAGCAAGAAAAAAAAGTGATTCTAAGAGAAACACTAGGTTTCACTGTCCTTGTCCCTCTTTTTCTCTCTTAAAAATGGTTCTTTAATGCAATATTCAGTAACTTAAGTCAGAAAGTTTGTCAAATATCACAAGTAAAATCATGTCTCCGAAGCAGCTAGTGTGGTATTTTTCATATACGTATATAGATATCTATATAGATACATAGTATAATCATCTTCAAGTCCTAACATATAAAAAAAAAGTTTAGAATGCCTGTTTTCCAAACTATGCCTAATAAAAGTCAAGACCATGCCATCAACTTGAGTTCATTTTGATCATCCTTTCCCTCTTGCAGCACATGGCCTTTATTCCCTCTCCTATAAAGAGGCTGCTGCTTACATGCATTTGTTTTACAATATCCCAAAGGAAGAGGGTCTCCTGATGAGCCACTGACCCATTAAAAGTGCTTTAAAATTTCTCAAGTTTTTAAAGATATCTTGAAATGCCCTCCTTTCTTCAGGAAAGATAAATTTCAGCAGATATCAGATGAATGCATGACAACCATCTAACCAGCCTGCAGATTTAGGAATCCACATGTAGGCTGAGAAGATGCCTGCTCACACACGCACACACAGAGCAGTTTAAATGATGCTAATGAAATGATGCTAGCATTGATTCCAGGCTTTTTGCCTGTTTCACTGGGTAGTACCGAAGCTTGGAAAATTGCTTAAATACAAGTGATTCTTTTGTGGTGCCACTTACATATTCAACTAATGGACACCAAAAGAATCAAGGTTTTGCTAACATTCTTGCCATGGCTAGGGAGCACGGCAATAGATTTCCTTGTCTCAGTGCTTCAAACAGAACTAAGATGCGAAAGAGCTCCAAGATTTTACCATGAAGTTCTTCAGTAACCATCTACAATTTTAGGCTTAAGCACAAACCACACAAAAGATGCTGATACTAAAGAGACACAACCTACAGTCTGATTTCTACTTTCAGTTTTCCAAACAAGACTGTCAGGTTACAAGTCATATTCTTCTTCATTTTTTTTTTAAAGGAATATAGTTCTAGATAAAAAAGAGAAAATAACGGTAAAATTGCACTGTGTCACTATAGCCAGTTAATCAGGTAGCGTTAAGCAGGAATTTAAAAAACCATTATTCTAATATTTATTTTCTCAGATTTTTTAGGTTATCAGCTGTACCCAAGTCACTGCTATACACTGAATTCAGCACTATCAGACAGATCTATTTTTCTGTTTGTTTATTGCAACAGACCCTTCTTTCTTGCTGCTCAGAGTACGAAGTAATGTGGAAGTCTGCACATTATCTTTCAGATGTAATTCTATGGAGGGCTTTCTCTTGACAGTGGTTCTGCTGATCTTTTAAGGACAAAGTAAGCTGCAGCAGCTCCAAAAGGAAATTATACTCTCCCCATCAAAAGATAACTAAATGAAAGAATAAGCTCTCCAGTATCATCACAATAAATATTTAAGGAGTAAGGTTCCTCAGGTAAAAGCTTCCTGTGATTTTTAAGGAATCAGCCGCTAGATGGCAGAAAAATGCAGTTTAATTTTCTCGTAATCATGAAGAATTTGCCCAACACATCTCTTGCATCTTATTTAACAGTAGTATAATGCATCAAGAAATGGCAGATAAAGATGACAGTAAATCTGATCATCTTTCTTATCTAGTACAGGTGCTACCTTAACTTTTTCTCCTCTGCTGTAAAGCCTGAGTGGTTAAATATTTGAAAACTCAAGAGTTAAAACAAGTAAACCCCTCTCTAAGTTCCATTATTCTGGAAAGCGTGGAATTATTGGCAATCTTTTTAAAGACGTTTTGTTATCACAGTATCACTCCATTTTAAAGAATAAAGTAGAGCAGAACTTATTTGAAGATTCAAGTATATTTGAAGATTCTGCTTTTCCACTCAAGAATTTTACAAATAATAGTGGTTAGTGGGAAGAAAGGAGCGTGGAATATAAAGAGACTGTAGGGAGCTTGGCAGGAAATAAAAATGAGGGGAAAATGAGTTTTCATAGAACAATCCCATTAAAAACGTATTTTATTGTTACAACAGAAAAGACAGGGTTCATTGTAAATAGGTTACATGTAGAATTGGAAAATTCATACATCTGCATTAATTTCTGTGCAAAAATGTTACAATAGTTTCACAATCTTCTATATAAATAAAAAGCTATACTTCATAACAAAGCACTTCAGAAAGTATAAGGATATTATCAGAAAGCATTATGACTACCGTTGGAGCAAAACTATAGGCAATATAATGTACTACAGAAAAGCCAATGCAAATAACTGTTCTGCAGCAATTCACTCATCTTCCTTTTTCAGATCTTACATGTACTACATTAGCATACAGACTAAACAAATATTACCAAAAAAACAAAAACAAAAACAAAAAACAAACAGATTTTACATTCATCTATCTAATAGAAAGACTATCTGTTTTTTAAAGGACTGGACTTTTTAC
Source organism: Rhea pennata (assembly GCF_028389875.1). Taxonomy (NCBI): domain Eukaryota; kingdom Metazoa; phylum Chordata; class Aves; order Rheiformes; family Rheidae; genus Rhea; species Rhea pennata. Next base: position 37,339,325 of record NC_084665.1, read on the forward strand.
ATCATAAAAATGTTCCCATTGTCTTTGGATTAGAGTCCATAAATCTTTTACACAACTATAAATGTCAGTGATGAAATCTAAGACTAAAATCAATGGGATTTTTGTCAAGATCCTATCTGCAAACTTGAACAAGAATTTACTTTTTCAGGTGCCTCTACTATGAAAAAGGATCTGAGACTGCAAGGTTTGGGTAGGACAGCAGAAAAACATCCTCTACTTTACTGCCCCAAAGCTTAAGTCTAATGTTGTGCAAATCCCTTCCCTCCCTGCAATAAACTACTGTTGAAAGAAAGCACAAAGACAGAAAAGACCAAGTAATGGGGCAAACTGTGTTTATTATTGACAAAAAAAAAATACAATGAAAAAACACCAATTTAAAAATTTCAAGAGTTCTTAGAAGTTAAAGATTTTTTCTGGAGTGAGAGACAAATTAGCTGTTGAACTGGGAAAGTGGAACACCTAATATTTAAACTGTAAACCTGATAGAATCATGCTGCAATTCCTTTCGAGCTACACCTACAAAACTGTAGGAAGAGGAGCACTTTCACCACTAGTGCAATATGAAGAGTTTGCTGTAAAAATTTATGCTCTACTATTACATTGTAATTCACAAAGTTAATACAAACTAAAACACAAATGCAAAAGCGTTTAGTACATGTTTTCAGCTGAAATTAATTTTTTAAGTGTCAATCTTGCCCTACCACATGGATTACTCAAAAGAGGGTCAAATTTCAGCATTGCTTTAATTTCTTGAAATAAAATTAAAAAAAAAAAAGACTATTAGAACAAATTTGGTCTAGAAACAGTTTCACAATTAGTGTGATGGACAGGTTACTGCTTGGAACTTAACTCAGATATTAATTGCAAATATATTCAGTAAAAAGCTCAGATAAGCTACTTACTGAGGTAAAAGCCAGAAGTTCTTCTTCAGTTAATTTGTGTATTGGATTGTTCTTTTGGAAGTCTATACTGTAAAAGAAAAGAAAAATTGAATACAAAACAACATTCATTTAATCTTCAGAACACTAGGTAGAACATGTTTCCCAAACTTGCAGAAATCTAAAGGATGTTCAGGAAAAGTGTTCCAACTACAAACAGTAGTACATATGTGCAGAAGAAAGCCTAGACCTAAGAGTGCTCACAGATAAAAACGATCATTTCAAAGGACCAAGATATTTAGTTGTACCCTTCCCAGCACATTCTAAATTGAAATGTCTTACTCAGTTTAAGCTTAAAACATTTTTAGGTATCCTAAACAGCTTTAGGCCCACTCCCTGTTTTAACAGAAATGTGTTTTCAGTTAAAATTCTATGACTAATTGAAGACAGATTCTGCAAAACACACTAATGCTCAAAAAGCGCTGAAGGATAATCTCAGACACACACACTCATTCAAAGAACATGACCACAGGAGTTCTCTTACTAGCTAGCATTACCACTAACTAGTGGTACACAAATGAAGAAGGAAAATCAAAATACACAGAGATGAAAATCAGTTATTTTATTCGCAGTTGGACCTTTTTATGGAGATGACCAAGAAACTGGGTTTACATTTCTACATGAGTGAATGTTCTTACCAATATTCTCAAATATACTACAAGAGATACCTTCAAGAGGCACAAAAAGCAGTAAGATTACAATTTAAGCTCTCTGTGAAATCAAGAAGCCAGTTGAAAATAAATCAAATTATACTACAGAGCAGGAATCATCAGCAGAACTTTACAACTGCTATATAAATATGCTTAAAAATCAACAGAACACTCCTTTAGTTTTGTAGTACTCTTCATGTTATAGATAAAAATCGCAAAGATAACATATTAATTGTTATGATGGGTCATAAGTAGAAATTATGTTCTCTGTTTTACAGTTAGCATATGTAAAACAAAATGGAATTACATTCCCTGCTTTATTTAGGGGAGAACACTTTGCCCCAAGCTAACTTTACTCTTGCTACTTTATTAATTCTTCTTTGCATAAACTATGCAGTTACCTTTGCAGAGATAATAGTCAATGATATCACTAAAATGTTGTTACTATCTACATGTACAAGGCTATTTGTTCAGATCTTGATTATCCTTGAAATATCATGGTGAATGGAAGATGATTCTGAGGTCTCAAAGCAAATGTCACTCCCATCTTCAGGAAGAGCAAGGAGGAGGATCTGGGCAACTACAGGTTGGTCAGCCTCACCTTGATGCCTGGGAAATGGTGAAGCAAACCCTGTAAGCAATTTCCAAACATATGAAGCGCAAGAAGGTGATTAGGAGTAGTCAGCATGAATGATGAGACAGACTGCATCCTCAGCAAGTTTGCAGATGGTACAAAACTGAGAGGAGCGTTCGGTACACCAGAGGGTTGTGCTGGCATTTAGAGACACCTCAACAGACTGGAGAAATGGGCACAGGGGGATCTCATGCAGTTTGATAAAGGGAGGTGGTGAATCCTGCACTTGGGGAGAATAACTCCTTGCACCAGAACAGACCAGGGGACAACTGGTAGCAAGAAGCTTTTCAGAGAAGGATTTGTAGTCCTGCTACAAAACAAGTTGAACATGCATCAGCAACTGCCCTTGCGACAAGGAAGGCCAATGGCATCCCTGGACTGCATGAAAAAGAGCACTGCCAGCAGGTTGAAAGAGGTGATCCTTCCCCTCCATGCATCACAGGTGAGGCCACATCTGAAGGGCTGTATCTCGTTCTGGGTTCCCCAGTATAAGAGCCATGGACATACTGGAGTGAGTCCAGCTAAAGGTCACAAAGATGACAAAGGAACTACAGCATCTTTCATACAAGGAAAAGCTGAGACATCTGGACTTGTTCAGCCTAGAGAAGAGAAGGCTCTGCGACAGTTCTTATCAACATATAAAAATACCTGATGAGAAGTTGTAAAGACGACAAATCCAGACTCTTCTTAGTGGTGCCCAGTAACAGGACAAGAGGAAATGGGCACAAATTGAAATATCAAAAATTCCACTTAAATATAAAACTTTCTGCTGCAAAGTGCTAAAACACAAGAACAGGCTGCCCAGAGGGGTTAGGGAGTCTCCATCTATAGAGATATTCAAAGCTTGACTGAACATGGCCCTGAACAACCTGTTCTAGTTAATTCTGCTTCCAGCAGTGGAGATGGGCTAGATGATCTCATGAGGTCCCTTCCAACATCAACAATACTGTGATACTGAGCAATGCATTATGATACTGTGATACTGAGCAATGAATTACGCAGTATTTCATTTAATAAGACTTACAGTTTACCTTTTTGATCTTTTTGATTTGTTAAAAAAAAAAAATAGTCCATTTCTCACTGGAAGCTAGAAAAACTTTTTTTATATTGTACTTAAAACAAATAAAACTTCCTTACTCTTAATGAAGTAGTTGAATAGGATGGCAAGAGGGAACAGTGTTGTAATACCAGATAACATGCACAACGTAGAAAGAAATTTTTAAACATGCGTTTTTTTTCCCCTTAATCTTAGTCAAATATTTTAATTTAGTTTCATTTTTCTCCCTGAAGCATAAGAAATTTGACATTCATGCTGTCTCCAAGACACAGTGTAGGCTCTGAGGAGCAACTAAAAAAATGTGGCTGTCTAAAGATTTTACACTACTTGAGTATACTTAAACTATACATAAGCTGTGAGACATGAGATAGCAGAGTGCAAATAGTTTGAGAAATGCAACTATTTGCAGTTTATTTAAAAAGTGACTGAATATCCCAGATAACATAAGAGTCCATACTTAACAGACAGAAAACTTCTCTCTGCCTTTGAGAGTGTGTAAGTCTAAAATGGTCAACACAGAGAAGATAACAAACATATTGAGGATCTTCTAGTAAGTTCTGTCCAGCTGTAGCGTGAATCTATTTAAAACTTTTTTTAATTATTACTTTTTACCTCTAAATTATCTCCCCCTTCATTCATCTGCCAGCTGTGATAAAGGCCAGAGTGCCTGATGTGTTCAGTGTTAAGGTCCAGCAAAAAAAAAAAAAAAAGTCCAGCAAAAAAAAACAAAACAAAAAAAAAAACAAAATAAAACATCTGTCTCAGAGATTCTATTAACGTGTATCAGATACCATTAACATACTGTACCTATCTCTAAACATTGTTTACTCTAAAGATATAAAATATTAAGACATAATCAAATAAAGACTAAGAAGCACAGCATCTAAAACAAAAAAATAAAATTGATGTCATTCAAGCACTCTTATCTCTACCTTTGCATGCCCCCACAAACAGAAGGAGAGCTATTACATGCGTAGTAGAGCGCCAAGTCTCCTTGCTGATGCTCTGGGTCTCTCCCACGTTCCATCCCTATGGTACAGGGGGGAACAAGGAGAAAACATGGAAAAAGAATACTCTCTCTGGAGAGCACTGATTCAGCACTTCTAAAATGGCTGTTCTTCAGCAATCACTGACATTTAGCAAATTAGAGCAGTCTAGGAATGAATGCAAATGAATCATTAAGGAAATTAAGGGATGTGGTTGAAACAAGTTCCACTCTACAAATGCAAGTTCCATTTGTCCAAAGGAGTGCAGCCAAACACAGGCATGCTGAGACGTACATACACAGACACAGCAGAAGCCCCCTGCTGAGGTTCAAGTTCCCATTTCTATTAACAGGTAAGATCCCTCTTTCTGTGCAATTTAGCAGATCTATCATTTAGTAGATTAATCAATCGTACAATAGTCTTGACACTTTCTCACCAGAGTTCTCCCAAAGTTTCAAATGGGGGGACTCCATCAAAATAAACATAACTTCCAGTGTCAGCAGTGAATTTTCTAAACGTTTTAAAAGAAAAAACAAACACAGAAAGTAATCGGCATGTGAGAGCTGCCCCCATCAGTTTATTGATTAAAACAATAGTATCTAAAATTATTTTATATAAACTATACGATAATGTAAACGGATACCAGGTTTAGTGCTGGTGATTGTTTGCAGTGACATGAACCAACAGGAAAAAAAGTTATATATATTTCTAACAACTACTGAAAATTATGTGCAAGTGTGAACATCTGTGTGTTTTTATATAGATAAAAAATAGGTTGCTTAACCATGAACTGAAATTTTATAAATGCAGCCCTTTAAGTTTTAAGGTTTCATTAAAACTTTTTTTTCCCCTTTAAAAAAGGGGTTTTTTAATGCTCTTCATAGGATTTTTGCTAATGTTTCATAATGACTGGCAGTCTGTGCAAGCCGGATAATTGTAGCCACAGGGAAATACCAGCTGTGCTTCCGGTGAAGTACTGACACGAAAGGGCTTAGAAGAGCAAAATGAAGACCTTGCCATCCTCTCTTATTCTTACGCTCAGTGAAGCGGGTCTCTGTTTAGAAGTAAAGTTAACTATTACATTAAAAGATAATCACTTCTGACATAACTTGTATGGTTCTTAATTTTTGTGAATAGATTAAAAAAAAGGATACTAGCTATTACAGGAATGCATTCCTTAACCTCCCCTACCTTCTCACAGAAGACTACGCTATTGATGGTTTTTGGAAAGTTCTGAAGAACACTGTTAAGAAACAATTCTGTCATATATATCACTTTTCGGGGTTTTTTTTTTTTCTTCAGAGTTTTCGTCATGAAAATAGCAAAGAATTCTTCCTGTCTCAGTTGCTTCTTTTCTTGTCTGATGTCAGCTGCTAGCACAAATGCTTATAGTCATGTTCATGAAAAACGTGAGGTAGTCAGTCAAGTCATTAAACATTAGTCATTAATACAATTATGGCTTCAGGTGAAAAATAGCAACAAATATCTTTCTGCTACAAAAAGGTAGCAAGAAAATTCCAAACAGTTTAAGAAAATCACCACAACAGGCAACCAGAATGTCTGAGTGACAGATCAGTAGATTTTGAAAAGCACAGGTAAACCAATTAACAGTTACATTTTGACAAAACTGGGTCTTCTTTTTCTGCATCTTAAAAATACATTGATTCAAGCACAAAGTATTAATCCCTCTCCTACTTATTCTTTATAAAGATTTCTGTCATTGCTTTCTGAAACTTATAGGTCCAGCTTTTATAGCTTGCAGCCAGTGATAAAGTAAGTCTCTGCTTTTAATTTGTCACATTCATGTACAGTATTTTAAGATAATTATCGTAATGTAACCCTTGAGAGATGAGGGAAAAAAATGAAATTAATGATGTCCCATACTGAATCAGATTGAATTTAAATTAATTTCTGTAGTTAGAGTAGGAACAGTAGTTTGGTTTAAAGCATTTATAATGACTGTGCCAACTTTTATCAGAATACTTAATAAATATTTCAGTTTTATGTCCTTTATTCAGGTTTCAAGGATAGGTAATTTAGTTTACTCCAGGGCATACAGAATTTAAGAGGCTGCAGTCAAAGCTGAATTTAGGAGCTGCTCATTGTGGGATCTACAATCAGACATCTTTTCATAACAGTATGAAGGAAAGTCATCAATAACTATATCATTTGGGTTTGAAAGGTATTTTCTGTCCAGTCTTGAATCCTACATTAGGAAAAGTTTTAAAAAAATAAATCATGACACTGGAAGCTTTGGAATAAATGTTTCAGTGAAAACACAAAACCACAGGAATGAAAACAGAAAAGCCCACCCCAGTTTCAAAAATATGTTTGCTTTTCTACCTACATTTCTTAAAAGGATCATAAGGCTACACTAGTACTTCAAAATAACTAATCTGCAGTTCAAAAACAAAAAATGAAGGCATTTATCTAAATGAATTAGACAAAAATCTTAACATTAAACTACTATATTTTTTATGGAAATCAGAAACTTAACCAAATTCATAAACAAAATTATCTTCCAAACAATTAAGAGGGGCAGCTCTAAAAGCTGAAGACCACATGTAGGATATAAAAACTAATGGCAGGTAAAGTGTCATAGGTAGTTGAATGAGATAAGAGGGATAGGAATCAGAAAGGAATAGAAATGTTTTAGATAGAATAAAAGAGTAATAGAGTAAAATCTATTTTGCAGTAGAAAAGTATTTGCTAGTAAATTAGTAAAGCTAAATTTCAAATCAGTTAGAACTTACAACCACTTATTTACTCTGATTAATCAGATCTACAATAGAAACATAATGGGTAAGATATGTAGTTTAAGTAACTAGTCATATACTTTAAGTAGCTATATATATAATTTTTAATAGCAACAATAATAGCAATCATTTCAAACTATCCTTTTTTGGACAATGACTGAATATTTCTGTTTCAAGAACAGATTTGGAAAGTTAGCAAATGTTGAAAAAAATCTTATGTTAAAGGCTATCAGAAATAACAAAGCTTTCTCCAAATAGCTGAAGTTGTATTCAAATGCACAATATAGAAAGAATCAAACTCTGTCAGATAAAATGAAAAAAGATTTGGGGGCTTCTCAGGCTTGCTCAGGCCTTTCCTTGCTATGACTCACTACTTGGCTGCTGGATAATTCTAAAAACGTAAGATAGTTCATTATAAGATAGAGGAACAACTAGCCAAAGGAATCAAAACCAGTGCTAAATCCTTCTTCCAGTACATCAGAAGCAATCATCCTGAGAGTCCATAGGGCCAAACCATACCCTTGCTATAAATGCCATTGCAGTGAAGCTATATGAATTTATTAAATTAGCATTTATTTTAGAAGAACAGAGTAAAATTCCCACAAAGAGAGTCCTTCTGTCAAAGGGAGAGCTATAGGATTCCATGGAGAGTCTCTCTGAAACTAAAAAGGTGTGAAAGAGGTAATGTTACAAACAGACAAGTGGGATGCTAAGAAATGATCAGGACCAAATAACACTCACAGAAAGTTTAAAGTGAATTTTGGGATGAAATGGCTGAGTTACTAACAGCAGTATTATAACTTGGAGTTATAACTCCTCTTTAAAACCTCCTCAGTGCCTGAAGATAAGAGGATGGCAAAAATGATGCCAGTCTTTAAATTAATTATGGGGAATCCACATAATGACTGGCTTATAAACAGAACGGTTGCAGGTAAATATGTAGAAACTCTACAGGGAACAGAAAGACCGGACACACCTGAACAAATACAATAGACACAAGGAGAGCCAACTTGGCTTCTGTAAAAGCAATTCCTGCATTACAAATCTGTCAGGGGCTTTTGAAAGGTTAAATAAACATGAAGATATAATAGGTGAGCTTGTTGATAAAAATGAACATTGATTTCTGCAGGGCTTTTGGGGAAGTTCCTCACTAAAGACTTTCAAAGAAATTAAGCATTTGTGAGATAAGAGGGAATGTCTCAGCAAAGGTAAATAACTGATTACAAAGTAGGAAATAGTATGAGGCAAGTGGTCAGCCATCACAATGAAGGTGGTCACCAGTGGAATCCTGCATGGGTTTTGTGCTATGACTTGTGTGCTATAACATTCATAAACAAACTTGAAAAGGAGAAAGTATAGTCAGTTGAGAAAACTCGCAAAAGATATGACACTTTTTGTGGAGGTAAGCAGATTGCAAGTAACTAGAGCAGGATCTTACAGGATGGGGAAAGAAGGTAATAAAAAAAAAAGTACCACGTCAAGCAATATACAATAGGAAGAACCTCACAAAAAATGATAGAGTTTGAGCTGACTATTTCCATCCAGGAGCAACTCTTCAGCAATGCAACTGCACGAAAACATGAGCCCAGTGCTAAGCAGCAGTTAAAAAAGCAAATCAAAGTGCCAAGAATTAACTGGTTAAGGAACGGAGAATAAAACACTATTAAAAATATATAAAACTACTACACGAAGCCTACATAAAATACCACATAAAACCTTTTTTTGCCTACCTGTGAACAGTATGTGCTGTTCTGGGCCGCTCCTTTCAAAAGCGGTGATTCAGAACTGGAGGTTCAGAAGGTTCAGAAACATACAGCCAGAATGATCAAAGACAAAAACTTCTATGAAGAGAATGACTAAATAGGTTAGAACTAACCAAGGAGAGACACTGCAGCGGTTTTCAAAATTGTTAGCAAAATGAAGAAGGCATTTAGGGATTGACAGCTCATTATCTCTTCCAATGGAAGAGCTATGGGTCACTAAATGAAGCTACTAGGAAACAAAACTAACAAGAGATGATTTTTTGAATAACAGACACAAAACATGTGAAGAAGCAGATTTGCCAGAGGATGCTATAGATGTGAGAGGTTTACATGAGTCCAAAAGACAACTAGACAAATATTGGAAAGAGATCCACTGCGTGCTTAGAGATCTCCATTTAGAGGCTGGGAAGACCCTAGAGAGAAGGGAGCAACACATGCTTTCCCTGTTCTTACTTTCCCCTAGGCATCATCTTACAGTCTGTCTTTAAGGCAGAGTATTGAGTTAGTTGGTGAAGACAACAGCCGAGTTTTAGTTTGCTTATGTTTCCCCACACATTACCTGTTCACAAGTGAAGACTATACAAATTAAAGCTCCTCAGGTAACTACTTAACACTACACTTAATGAAGAACAGATAGGTCAGACTTTCCACATATATATTTTAATAAGTATTTGTTGCTTTTCTGTGCAGTTATACTGGCTGTGTTAATTCTGGGAATGAAAAAGAGTCAAACTCAACTTTACAAGCATTTTCAAAGTTTTGCAAAAACATTTCAGATGACTAATAGTTTCTTATGTAAGTACTCTGAATAGCAAGACAGGAAGTTAATTTCCCAAGTGGAATCTCTTCACACAGCTATATGTACTTGTGCACAGCAATATACTTCATAGAAATGACTTTAAACAGCCATAAGCTGACCATGGTGAGATTGTTAGGACACCTGGCACTATAATTGGTTTGTTCCTTCAAAAATTGACATTTACAAGAGATGCTTGTAAAGATGGTTCAGAGTATCAACAAGTATTTAACAGAAAAATCTTCATCACTTTTAAAAGCTCCAGGATTTTACTTCACGCCTTTTACTTTTACAGAATCACAGAATGGTTGAGGTTGGCAGGCAGCTCTGGACATTATCTAGTCCAGCGTCCCTGCTCAAGAGGGTTACTTAGAGCACATTGCATAGAATTGTGTCTAGGCGGCTTCTGAATATCTCCAGAGAAGGAGACTCCACAACCTCTCTGGGCAACCTGTTCCAGTGCTCTGTCACCCTCATAGTAAAAAAGCTTTCCCTCATGTTCAGATGGACCTGCTTGTGTTCCAGTTTGTGCCTGTTGCCTCTTGTTCTATCACTGGGTACTACCAAGAAGAGTCTGGCCCCGTGCTCTTTATACCCTCCAATTCAGATATTTATACACAATGGTAAGATCCCTCCTCAGTCTTCTCTTTTACAGGCTGAACAGTCCCAGCTCTCAGCCTTTCCTGGAGGGATGCTCCAACTCCTTACCTACCAACTTAGTAGCCCTTAGCAGGACTTACTGCAGTAGCTCTATGCCTCTCTCATACTGAGGAGCCCAGAAATACGGTAACAACTATAAGCACTGGCCATCACAGTTAGTTTTACATAATCTCTTCCACCTCAACAGCTTGGAAGAAAAAAAATACTTTCTATTTATTAGCAATGAAAGCTCACTGATGAATCCAGGTTTGTAATTGTGAAGTACTTCACCAGCTGACATACTACTCAGGCAGCCGTTAACCCATACAAATCACCTGCTTATTACAAAAAGCAAACGAAATGAAACCATATGTTTCATTTCCTGTTCTTGGTACAGAAGCATTGCATATATGAAGGAAATAAAATCATCTTGCCTAGGGAAAGAAAGGAGAGAATGGAAAAATACAAAAATAGTTGTTTACCTTCTTTTTCCTTGTACTTCTGATACAAACTACATAGCATTTCCTTGCTTTAAAGCACAAAGGCGGCAGCAATCATGTATCAATTAGCACATGATCCACCTCACTTAACTTCAAAGATCTAAAATTTAGGCATTTAACCTCAGCTAACTGTCTAGGCTTCATTCACAGTCTGTGAGAAAAGACAGATACATGCAGAGAATGATTCAACCCATTCTAAAGTATGTGCTTGAAGTAGAATGAATCACACTCTGCAGGTGCTCACTTCTCCACTGACTAGAGAGTCAACCAGCTAAGATTAGGGTGGCTAAAGATCTTATCTCACTTAGCTAAGCTTCCCATTTTGTTTCCACTGCCAATATGTGTATTGGAATTTTTACTTTATTTATTTATATTATTTATGATTCCAATAAAATATCTCCTTAGTGTTTATGCAGCTGTTTCAAATATACTTCTACATTTGTTTTGTAAACTGTGTAATATGTTATTATACAGTTTCTTATTGCATAATAAAATTCAGGCTTCCTGTCACTTTCCTTACCAGCTGAGGGTATCAGCTGCTGCGTGTACTCCAACAATGACATAATTTCAGCTACTTCTAAGTGATGAGGGAAACTCACTCTCCTCTCAGTTGCTCAGCATTTTGTTATTATATTAACACATTAAATCATATACTGGCCCATTCTTGTTTACTATCTGTTATGGTTATTTATCAGGACTTGCGAATGTCTTTCTTCATCAACCTCTGAAAGTTTGGTTCAAAGCTTTATATAATTTTGGACTAAACTTAGTCCAAAATGAGAATTAGTTATCTTCCTATAAAATGACAAAGAAAAGTCCTAAACAGATGATGCTTCTACACTCCTAGAAATTTCTTTTAAAATTTTCTTTATGCTGCAATACTGTTGCAATGAGATGATCTGAAGAGACCTCTAGAGGCTTTCTTCCTGGATAGATACTACAAAGTCTGGATACAACCAAATAGGTAACCTCTGTGTAAACTAGGCAGACTTTATTATCATTTTTCATACCCTGTTTTATTTCACTATCATAAGAGGCAAATATTCTTTTCCTTTAGATTTAGTTCCTCAGACTGTTCGGTACTTGGAAGAGAAGGGATTCAAAGAGAAGTGTGAAAGCCAAACACTTGAAAGGAAATTGTGTTCTTCCATACTGTGGTAAGACTAGAGTCAAGGTGAGCTGGAAAGTGAGATAGGAACAACAGTTAAAAAAAAAAAAAAAAAAAAAAAAGTGAAAAGCAAGAAAAGAAAAAAAAACCAGCTAGCTGTGCCTCGAGGCAGATGAGACAACAGATGAGTATCTTACTAGCTAAGCAAGCTTCAACTAGGAGATTAAGGTAATTAAAACAATAGTTTAGTGCATCTGAAACAGGTTTGAGATAAGAGACAGATAAAAACAACAGATGCCAGAGGGAATTGGCTGGGTACAATTTACATTGCTACATTGTTATATAAATGAATTGTTCATAAAAAATTTGCTCTTTCTTCACATCTGTGTAACACTGATTTGGGAAAAAAACAAAAACACCATCAAATCAGTTCAGCTCTACACACAGCTACAAGCTGGCTTAAGCACACTGCATGAAACATTGCTTGGATTTTTGCAGAGGCAGCTGGTATGAAATATTTTTAATACTTTCAAAAATATTGTATAAGCTCTTAAATTCCATAAGCATCTCATGTGATTAAACGTTTTTCAGTAACTGCAATATTTCCAATTTGTTCTGCTATCCATAACATTTCCACATATGTTTCCAAGACTGAATTAACATTATTTAGATAGAAAAATTGTATAGCGAATATATATATATATTTTTTTTAAACCTGTTGGCTGTGTTTCCTCAATAAACCAGGTCAGTCTCTAAAACTTTATTTACGTAAGAAAAACATCCACTTTTGACACTGGCAGTCAACAATAGATACCATTAAAGTGGTGCTGGAACTAAAACAAAGCCTAGTTAAAAATGCTCTGGAAACACAAAGGAAATTTAAGGACTACTTAACTCATGAAATATTTTTTTCTACAGGTTCTCAAACACAAAGGAAAAGCCAGAAATTTGCTATAGCCAAGGTCTGAGAAGTACTTTTTTTGTTTAAAAGCTATCACCGAATGCTTTAACATCCATAAGCTTCCCTGAAAATTGATATGCCAATACCTGGTACACATACCAAGGGTATGGCTAGCAATCCAAGTGTAAATGCCATTTCAACATAACGGCCCTAAGTCTCCACACAATAACATTTTTCAAAGCTGAGATTCTACTAACAATTCTGCAACATGTCTAAATATCATATCTTGGCTTCATCTATGACTGAAATTGTTTCAGTTGCTTAACATTATCCCACCCATTGAATGGCATTTATCACTCTTATGGGGAAGCAATATTGAAAACATTTTTTTTTGTTTTGTTTTTTCCTTTCTTAACTGAGCTTTTTGCCTTGAGTCTTGCCTAACTTGCATGCCATTGGATCACAACCTACACACATGGCCAGAAGGCAAGACCTAGCCACTATTCACAGCATAACTGTGCTGGTTTCAAAGTGACACATTGCGGTCAGGAAATCTGCAGCATAGCCAGCAAGCATCCAATTCAAATTCTACCCTTTAACAAAATACTAAAGACTAATATGCAAATTAAAATTACCTTGGGGAGGGTAGAGGAAGAGGGATATGATAATCCAAATTTAACACAATACTGCTTTAAAAAATAAAGTACACATGAAAACATGTGTCACAAAAAGGGGGAGGGGGGAGATTTTGGGATGGGGTGAAAGACTAGAAATGACTGAGCCAAGAATGAATGTCAGCCACACTACTCACTCCCCTCCTTTGTCCCCAGACTGGATCTAGATGTGACCTTGAAAACAATTCAAAATTAAGCCTTTGGAAATATGAAGAAGTCGCAGTACACATTCTATTCATGAATTCTTGACTGCACTGGGTGGGCTGAATGGTTATGAGGCATAGCTGAAGCCAGAGATGTCCAGCTGCATGTTTAGCTTTAATTATATAACCAAGAAAGTGTCTGGACCTTCAAAAAGCTGTGGTCTGCAAAACGGGCACACGAAAGGGAACAACCTTCTCTCCACTAGTGACTCCCCCTGCACAAGAAGGGGAGAAAGAGCTGAAAGTTTTGGCAAATGGGGCTGGGGGAGAAAAACTGCAAAACAGGCAAAAAATCCCACAAAACAAAAGACTTACTGCCAAATTCTGTTGTTAGCTGCTGTCCCCAAATTCTCTCACTGGCCCTTTCAGTAACTATGCACTTAAACATTTCAGAGTATAACTGCTACTGCTAGACCCATCTTCATGATAGGGTGATAACAACACTCGTGCCTTCACACAGAATATTGGTCTGGGACTTGGAGCTAGGAATCTCTTCTTGTTCTGCTCCTGGCCACTTTCTGGCTTGGGCAAGAAATTTCAGCAGTACTTTTTCCATTATTTTGCAACTTATGGATCAGAAAAGTGTGCTGAGAATTACAAATGATGGATACTCTTTAGAAGTAACAATCCTTCCTTCACCACAGTAACACTTCTGAAACAATCACACAGTAAAATTAACCGCAATAGGCTAAAAGACCATTAAGTTGTAAAATGAATAAATAAATAAATAAATATGAAAGAAAACTAGGCTATTAATTGGAAATCGGCTTATTACACACAAAGCTCAGGCTCCTTTTTGCTATTTTGTGCCCTTTCCAAAACTCACATAGCATAAAACTTTTGAAAAACAGGAAAATAATACTTAGGTGTAAAACCATGGGAACTCTGTGCTATAACTTTAGCTTGTAACTGCCAATCCGAATACCTACAGTATTCCAATTGTACTCAGTAGTGGTGGTAGGGTTTTTCCTTGAGAAATGAGGTTGATCCTTATATAAGGCTAACACTGCAGGTTCTGACTTTAACTAAATGCCACCATCATATGGTAACTAAATGCCATATGACATTTGAAAGGTAATTAAACAGAGACAGAGGACAAGAAGCTTTTTCAGGGTAAGCGCATGATATAACGATTAATAAAGCATTGCTAAAAATCTGAACTAGACATTAATTTTTCACTCTGAAATAACTGAAAACTTGATCCATTTATAATGCAAATTTCTTAGCTTAATGGTCAACCAGACTTTACAATCGGGAAGGAAAGAAGAAAAAGCTCAACTTGTCACTGTGTTATTTCATTATTAGAAAGATTCAACTAATTTTCTAGTAACTATGAATTAACTTACCAAACTCCAAGGATTACAGCAAGCTCTTCTGCACACAAATCAGGTATCTGGTACTGATCAGCATCTGCTAATTTTATCTCATTTAACACTGTATCATCATTTAAATCATAATTCTGTTGGAGTGAGAAAAATACATTTTAAAATAGAATGGCAAAAATTATAGAAAAAGTTGCAAAGAAATTTTGATGCCTTTTAAGATGTGAAAAAAAATAGACTTGTTTGAGAAAGGTTTACATAAACGTATCATAAAAATATCAAACTGAAAGTAATTTTTCATAATCTTTAATGCTTTCACGGTTATTATTCCTCCAGCTGACTAAGCCAGTGGAAGGACGTTTTCAGGGTTTGGGGGAAGGGGAGAGAGGGAATCCTTCCTTTCAGAAGAAGAAACTACTTTTGCTACAAGGAGAATGGTTGTCATGCAGAATGCCTAACAGGAAGGGCACTCAGAGCAACTTTAAGGAGAACAGAATATTCATATTTTTTTAAATAAGGGCTGAACAGTTTTTTCTTCAATAATTTTTTTCTGATAGCATTATCAATAATCTCCTCCTCTATTATACAAAATCTGTTTTGGCTTATCTGTATGATATTAAATGCTTTCCTAATAGGCAGGTTTTCAGGCTAGTGTCCACAGACCTCTGGGAATCTATAGATTTTTTTTAAAGTATAAGCAAAGCACAACTAAGAAAAGCATGGTTATTGACAGCACGGTTAAATTCTATATACTGGGAACTGCTCCTTCTGTCATCGTTTTTAAAGAGGTTCTGCAAATTAAAGAAGTGCAAACAAACTGCCCCACTGAACTGGCATCTCCAGATACTCCTCCTTGGTAAAGGCTAAAATGGGTATTCTGGAAAGATTTGCTCATGAGGAAGCTTTTTTTTTGTGACTTATCAAGCTTCCTCTGGAACAAAGAGTTTGAGGAGCATTCAGTCTAGCTTTTACAAACAAGTATGCTGCCTGAAATTAAATGACTGGCAATGAACTTCAAGAGGAAGGTAATATAATCTATTGCTGAAAAGTGTGAATTGCTTTGTTCATAGAATTTGTGTTTGTTTGCAAACACCAAAGATTCCTTTGATTACATCCAAGGAGGAGGAAGTTGTAATATTGTTTCACCTTCCCCTGAAAAAACAAAGCCTTTAAGTATATCATTGAAGATTTTCCAGTTAACAGAAGTAGTCTTGATAACCGTATTTGGAACTTCCTTTTCTATTCCATTCAATGCACTTGTAGTAGGGTTTTGATAAATAATTCTTTCATCTGCTAAAGTAAAACAAGAGTCCTCAAATCAAAAACAGGAAGTCTTCAAAATGGGTTATTTGCATTCATCACCAGCACTTTTGATGCTATATAAATGAAACTAAGTGATTTGAGAGATAGTGTGAAGAAGTTGTTGTTTTAATTTTAAATAGAACACTCTTTAAGATGTATTTAAAAAGTCATTTTCTTCCCTTACTACATTAGACGTATAAAGATTATCTACAACTTCCAAACAAAATGATTTTAGAACAGAGTACTACGTTAATACTGATATTATTTCATAGGATGTAACAGAAATTACAATTTATATGACAATTAGTTAAAGTCTACAATTGAATTTTAGCCTGTATAAATAATACTAATTATTTTAACTTCACTATGAAGATTGACCACCTGAGCTGTATTGAAGTTGCAACAGTATGCAAAAATTTTAAAGCATGATTTACATTCTCAGATAAAAAACCTCTTATCCCCCCAAAAGCATAAAAATAGGCCTAACTAAATTAGTCAAACTAATCAAATTTATTCACATATCATTTCATATTAAGAGTCCTAAAACATCACCTCATGCCTGAGGTTTTCCTTTCACAGACACATCAGCAGTTTACCGGAATGCGCACTCTCGAACTACTTAATGATTCTGCAAAAAGCTGACTTGTGAGCAAAGCCTTGAATTTACACCTTCAAACGTTCATTCTCCAGTGCAAATAGTTTTCCTTTTAGTGCAACTAGAGATAATACAAATGGTCAGCACCAAGGAGGGGTATGAAGTGCTTTGCCAGAAATCCACCCAGCTGTCAACCCAACAATCAGCCAGTCAACCCTGCAACATTGGCAGCATTTTTAATGGAATGAAATTACTAACCCTTTAACTACAAAATAACTTGTTCAGTAGTCTTACCTTCTCTTTATATAACAGAGTATAACTTTAAGGCCCCAGAACAAAGCACTCCAAATGAAAATGAGAATTAGAAGGCGTAACCAGTCTCAGCTTTGCTTTTATACTTACTGGCAGGGTTTATGATTCTCTTGGGAAATTTTCCATGCAGCCAGTACAAGTCCAATTTTTGGACAAATAGAGCATTTTATTTGTTTTGCAAACAACAAATGGTAGATGTAAAATAAGAACACTGAAGAAGGGAAGAAAATTTCCCTCTAACAGTTTTGTAACATTTGCCTTTCAAGGTTCCATATGCATATGTTCTGTGAGGAGTCTCAAAATTTCACAAGATTTAGTTCCTGTACATCTTCCACAAGTACTCTTTTAAAGGAATATAAAATACATGAAGCATCTGCCCTAAACTTAGATAGAGATGCAAGACTGTTGTCAATAATTTTTGCATCAGATGGAAAACAGCATTAACTTCAGTTTTAGCCTAAATAATTTCAAGATACTCTCAGAGCTGATAAGTTCAGGATGTAGACAAAAGCCTGGCAGAAGAAACACTAGGACTCACGGTTAAAACCCACTGACACACTGACAAGCAGCTGTATTTTGATATTAATTATCAATACAGATATGCTAGTTAAATAATACTTCAATGCACATGCAAAGCAGAGATTCTAGGTAGTCAAGTGCAGTCTAATACCCATGACAGATTTCACACATATGATGTTCAGTAAATGTCTGAAATTGAAGTATCTCAGGTTTTTCTCAAAAAAAGCAATTAGTTCCTCTTCTACCATTTTGTAGAATTTCTGCCATGCATAAAATTCATAAAATAAAAAGTATAAATAAATGCATAAAGTTTTGACTTTTAAAAGGTTCCAGTTGACCCAATACTCATTCCTGAATTCTTCACCAAACCTACTTCAGCTGCAGGTCAAACAATTATAATATTTTATTAGAAAGGATAATTCATTTCATTCCATGTTACACCTACCACCTAAAACAGTGTAACCATTTTTATTCAAACAGCGTGCCCATTTTATTTCAAACCGAAGTCCTTATTGGATATAGACAAAGGCAAAATTTTCAGTGTCATAAATAACTAGAAAAAAAAAGTTATACTTCTTTTAGGGACTCACTAAGAACATTTCATCATATCATTTAGCACTTGGTAGTCATACACTTGAGGTGCTACCTAAGTCTGACACATTCATCACCTGGCTTCCCCTGAGCTCTCACTATCCTTAAATGTGTGTGTGTGTGTGTGTGTGTGCACGTGCATGTGTGTGTACTTTATCACAGCTGCAAATGAAAAGATAGGATAGTTTCCTAAAATATTTATGTATTAAATTTAGAAAAAAGAATTATTGTCAAATTCCTTTCCTTAAGCTGTCTGTTTGGCCTAGAATCCTATCAAGTCAACCTTTTTGTAAAGTCTCTCCAACCTAAAGACTGAATCTTGGATCATAGGGTCCCAGTTTCTCTTCAACTTCTTTAGCAAATCCAGAGAATCTTAAAAACTAACAAAAACTGATCTTTGTGAAGAAAAATGTCTTTCCAAAACAATTCAGTGGTTATTAGTCAATTCACAATACAAGTCATTATGCACATGCTTAAGATTAGTAGAGCCAGGTTGCATAATTCATACCAGTTGGAGTAACTAGACCAATCTCCCATCTTTGCACTGTTCCTACACCTGCCTGTCAGTTTTTAAGAGTCTGCAGGCTCATGTGATGCCTTGTAGGCTACTCTGAAAAAAAAAATTGTCTCTCATCTCTCTCTTTCCAATTCAGTGATTCTCAATCACTACAAATCAATACACAAACTTTGGAAGCTCACCCTTGCAAACAGGCTCTTAGTTGAGCAGCCTCTTACATCTTGGAGAGAGCCATATCTTGTTTTAGCCCATATCCTTTACTATTAGGCGAAGGACTGCCCCATATCCTGTCCAAAAACTTTCAGAAATCATAAGCAAGCTCCTTCTAGATACCACACACTTCTCCCCTGCAAACACCCAAGAAAAGCTTCAAAATAATTTCATTAAAGTGGATTAAAAATCTTGACTGGATTTTTAAGAAATTAAACAATAATTCTTCTCAAATACATACCATTGTTAAGTTTTCTACAGGAGTAGGTGCCGGACTTAGTTCGCTGTGAGGAAGGACGAATTTATCTGTCCTTTGGACATCCAAAATAAGCTGTGCAACATATTTTTCCTGAAATCGCGTTCTTTTCCCCAAAGCACCTACAGAAAGTTTATGTAAGTTACTGACCACTGTAAAACAGTAATTTCACCACATACCAGAAATTACTTATAAAATGAAAAAGAAAGAAACACATTGAGAATTAATCTGTAAGGTTCAGGAGTGGTTTAAATTTGTTTAGTGGTTATCACATCTGCTTTACACGCTGCGGGTCCTGGGTTCAAGCGCCAGTGGAACCAGCACCAGGAAATCTTTGGGAGGTTGGATGAGATGATCTCCAGAGGTCCCTTCCAACCTTACTCATTCTGTGATTCTGTAATCTACTCGCAATGAAATGCATGCTTTGTCACTGCTACGTAGCACATGTACATAAAAATATATTTTAAAATATATAAACAGAGCTAAAGTTAGGGAAATTCTCCATGACCTTTCACATTGTCTTTGAAAACCCATAGCCACCAAATTTTATCTATTCCCTTTTTTAAAATACTAGTAAAACACTGAAAACACTTGCTCAATTTGCCTGCTAGAAGAAAGTAATTCACAACATGGAGACATTTAGGTAAATAAAAATCCCACAATACCTTAAAACGAACAAAGTTCTTAAACAAAAACCGCTCAACAACAAGAAAGCTTAAAACAGATATCAGTACTAAAAAAAAAAAAAAAAAAAAAGATTAGCTTTTGAAGTTAAACTTTTGGGCATTTGAAGACCTGACTGCTTCTGTGGAAGTTTATACATTCATAGACCATTCAGAAAATACAATCAGGATGGAAACATCCACAAAATCCCATTAACTTAATTTCTAGGGCTACACCAGTTCATAAGGACAAGTGATAGATGCTTGAATCATAAATGGTTGGAGTGGTGGGAAGAGGAGAGAACAGAATAAAAATAGGACAGAAAAAAAGCCTTTACCTTTTCTTCAGTTTTGTATCATTTCCGTGCTCTTTTCCATCCCTTTCGCCTGTATTTTATTACAATAACTAGATAGTCCACACAAATTTTTCTTATGAAAACATCTTTGCTCAATGTTACTGCCATTCTTGTAACTAGCCTTAACGGAGATGGCATTTTCTAAAGTATACATTTTCTACATTATGTTTTACAGCTATAGGCCATCATTTTAAATACTTCAAAAATTCTAGGGGTCACAGACATGCCATTACCATAATTGCGCATTTAAGATCCTATGAAACTACCACGGGAGAGAGTGATGCAACAAACCAACACAGCCAGTCTACTGCATTAATCAATACTCCAAGTATACAACGCAAAAGTCGCTGCAGTTTTGTTTCTTCAGTTCTTTATTAGACACTCAGACAACTTTTATGAGCTTTTAGGATGGCAATTAATCAGGAAGACATTTACACCAAAATGAAAAGAAAAACATAGCCGATCTTCCTCTGTTAGCAGTCTCTTTCCAAGCTGCATTTGGAAATCATAGGGCAATTTCAGAATGGTAACATAAAACAACAGAATCCTAGCCAAAGCCAAAAATGGAACTAAAAACTGCTCCATAACATTTGGAGATCTGCTTGCTTTCTATTATACAATGCTTTGTTAATGCAACATGTGAAAGTTTAAATATAAAGAAAAGGAGAACTGAATACTGACCCACTGTTGGTTTTGCAGAGCCAGATGAAACTCAAATGAATGGGTTTTAATTTCATTATAGCTTTGAAAATTTGTGAAGCAGAAAAATTTGAAGCAAAGATGGTTAACAGCTCAAGTGCTTAGGGGATAAGGGTCAGAGGATGAGGCCACTGGCAGTAAGAATCACCTAGCACAGATAGGGAAATAGCAGACACTCGGTCTCGCCTCCTTTTTTTTTCCTGTCGGTGGAAAGACCGCAGCAGAGAAACTAGCAACCATACTAAATTCTCCTCTTCTGCCCACCACCACTTTTAATGGGCAAGTCCTATTTTAAGAGCTTATGAAGTGAAAAAGGTTTTAAAAATATCTTCTTATAATCACAAGATCATCTACAGAGACAGCAAAGTACTGGTTAAGGATTCACACCAGTCTTATATAGTAGCACTTAATTCTCAATTTAAAAAATACTTTTAAGTCATTATGCTGTAATTCATATCCTACTATGCCTTACTGCTTAAACAATTAAATAAAACCTTGTAAAGCTATACTGGTACCAATAGACTATAGGCATTACTTGCTACCTTCCAGAAACTGCCATTTGTTTATGCCTGAGTCTTTCCTCATTTTACTTCAGCTGATTACAGGGATAAAATATTTTTCCATAAAAAAAAAAAAAAAAAAAACAAAAAACCAAAAACACACGTATTTGAGATTGGAAAAAAAAATGCTTTATACCATCGTAAGTTCTCACAAAAGAGAGGGAGCCTGCATATCAATAGAAACTCTCTCTCTCATATTCAAAGCTCCCAGGCCTAGTGGACATGAAACAATAAAAAGACAATATGAGGATCTCAGAGTTTAGCACTATTAATCCTTGAGATCTGTTAATCTTTAATTTATTTAGGATTACGGTCCTTCATTTTAGAAAATTTGTATGTAAGAAGGACCACAGACATTTATTTTATTCACTTCATTTGGAATTCTTTTGTGGATTTAGCGATGGTGGTGACTCATTGAGATATATAAGGATGCTTTCTAATAAGTGATGAATAATGTATAGATCTGAATATAGTACAGGCCTCAAAAAACACAAGCCAAAACATCTGCAAGTCTAGTGCTTAAATCTTCAAGTACAATTTAGTCACGCATTTCCAAAATAACTTCAGAAAATATTGGTTCTACATTCTCTTAAAAACAGTGTAACAAGTTCCATACCTTCACAAAACGTTCTGCTAGTAAAGATTACAATCATTAAAGAAGAAAAACCTCTTAAAATCCTCTCCTAAAAAGGAAATTTCTTCCAAAAGCCTTAAAAAATATCTTTGCTAGAGATCGAAGTTTTACATTAAAGCAAAGTCTTTCTTGATGATGTAACATTATTTCTATTTAGCCAAAACATGCATGTCAAATGAGTTTGTCCAGAATACCAACAATTCCCACATGTTCATTTCATTTAATTTGCCTTCAGGTTAGACATTGTTCATAACTATTCTAACAGATTTATGGAGATAAACCACAGAACTTTCAGGAGTTTCACAACAACATTTTTCTAAGAGACCAGATTACCACAGTCTCTCTCTGGGACAAGCATAACTTCTTGGTAGAGTAATCAAAAATACAAATACTTCTAGTGCATCCAAACTCTTTTTTTTCTATTGAACAATAGCTTTTTTTCTAGGTTAAGTTTAGGGAAATTATTCATCAGAATCCAAAGGTCCCTAAAGAAGAAAAGGCGCAGAGCTGTAAACTGATAAATATCACTAAATAGTCACCTGCCATTTTGATTTTTATTTGTTCTTGACTTGCTTATTTTTTCCAGTTTAAGTAGTATTTTTTTCTTTAAATACCACCCAATAACAATTTAGGTTAAACACCTTATAATACTAATTTTGCAGTACATGTCACACAAGTTTAGCATCAGCTTAATTCAAAACAAAACAATGTCACATCTCAGGTACTGCGTTGGTTTCAAACATGCATTTTTCAGACATCCAAGACTACTTCAGTGAATTTTTGGTTACAAGTTGTGTAATTCTCAAAGGAAATTTCAGAAGATGGAATCTCCAAAAATGGAGAAACTCACCCCTGTTTGTATCAGAGACTATTTTGTTGATCACTGTTCTGCTAAAGTAGGAAAAAAGGAGTAAGATCAATCAAAATGCATGGAATTCAATCAGATATATGGGAATTACTTTTATGTTTCTATCAAAAAACATTCAGTATAATCAATTCAATCATAGTTGCACAAAAACATCCATTATGCCACAAAATTTTCATTAAAATGTTTTCCAAAATTTTTCCAAAAGTTCAAAACTTTTGAATAAATGAGTATGGACCACCAAAACAAGTCTAATATTTTTCTTAAAATATTAAACAAACTGATGTTATATGGTAGGGTTGCTGCAGCTCCAATCAAGACAGGAAGGACTAGCTAGCCTTATTAAATAAGCTGGTGTAATTGGTAAGGAGGCATTAACTTTCAGTTTTTTAGTCCTAATCTGCTATTAAGTATATAGAAAAACCTGAACATAAGGTTCTACCCAGACAAGACCAAAGACATGGAAAAGCTATGCATTTACATCATTTGGTTTACTTTTACTTGGGTTTACTTTTTTATTTAAAAAAAAAAAAAAAAAAAAAAAAAAAAAAAGCAAATACTGCATTCAGAAGCAGGACCAGGCTGGCAACGAAGTAATCCCGTATCTATATGCATAATTTCAACAGAAATTACAAGCGTAGAAATCTGATCTGCTTGACTCCAAACAATTAATTCTTCCTTATGAATGAAAATTATGAAGCCACTGAATCCTTGATAGATGTTTGTCAGAAATATGATTTATCTCACTTATATCCTGTGATAACAGTAGTCCTGAGAGTGACTTTTAAACACTATTCACATGGAGTAGATTTAGACTCAAAGCTCAAAAGGTGAAAGACTGCATTAAAACGTCATGTAGACTTACTTGTAAGCGTCTCAAAAAGAAAAAAGAAAAATCTACTCATCACTACAGATTGTGATACCAGCCTTTAACAGAGCCAGCTAGACCTAGAATTTAATAAACTACAGAGCTTGACAAGGAAGGATCATACCATGCAAGTTAAAGGACTACAGGTACTCAGACACTCATATTAAGCGTTCTATTGTCACTACATGGAATATTTATGTTCCCTCTTTCAAGTACTTCTTGAAAGACCGATAAGTAGGCACTGTTTAAAGTGAAGAATTTTCAAAAGAGCTTTATTTTTTTTTTTACATATCTAAAGGAATGTATGAGTTAGTAAAGTCTAACCAACCATTTTCATAGACTTGTAAGCAAAACTTACCTGTCAGATTGATCTGCAGTTTGGTTGTGTCTTTAGCTGTACTGAAGCACTGTTTAGCTTTTTTATACTCATAGTAATACAAAAATGTGTAGGCACACTCAAGATTGAACTGAACTTCTAAGTGCCAGCTTTCACCAATTGTGAACAAAGTTTCTGCTTCTGTCACTGGAAATTAAAAAAAGAAAAAGGAGAAGCTATCAAGACACAACCCAGCAGAATATTCAAAACATACATATTCATTTAAAATACCAGGACTGAAATACTGTCATGCTTAAGGCAGACCTGTTGTTCTTTAATCTTCTACACATCTAAAAACACGTACTCAGTGTACAGGAGATACGCAACTTTTAAAGTTTTATATCTAAGAACTGCTACTAAGATAAGAACAAAGGATAGTTTAATTTTCTCTTGCCTTTTATTATCAAGCTGAGTTGAAGTATTACTCTTGCAGAAAATATACAAAACTAGTCATATAGGACATCTACTAAAGAATATAGGAACACAGGAAACAGTGAGTAGAGGTAAAAGAATCCTTTCTTAATTAGAAGGCTTAAATGAGAAAATTTGGCTAGCGAATTGAGCACTGAATTGGGACGCAGGACTCTAGTTCTGATTTTAACAATTACTGGCTTGCTGAGCCATGATGACCACCTACCTTCTTCATCTGAACAAGAGAAAGTATTTTGGTAAAGAAATTTGAAATCTCTAGGAAAATAATTTGATACTTTTAAATTTAAACATTAAGTTTAAAATGATTCATATTTATTATTCTTAAATGGAAGGATTTTTTTCACTTTGCGCTTTTTTTGAATTTATTTTTAGCCAGAAAAGTTTTATATAATATAAGTCTTTCAAGTGTATAGTGTCTGAAGGGCTGTTGTCAGTGCAATGAAGCTTCCAAGGCACTGATTGTGCAGGCACACGGGGCAAACCTTACAAGAATGCAACTTTCTGATCAACTAATTTTAATTCAATTTCAAAGAAAAAAACAAAATGGTTATAATCGTACATTACTTCCTGATTTTTAATAGCTAACAAGTTACAATGATCTGAATATAAAACTATCTACAATAAACACGTGCCAAAACTATACATGCTCTTACAGTGATGAACCAAAGAAATGTATCAATCTTTTCTTTTTGATTGATCACCTTTTTAAACATTCACTATGGTTGGTAGGACAATTCAAACCTAAAATTTCTTAGCGCAATAAATCTAGAAACCTTCCAGTTGTTTAACTTCTTTTTGTTTAAAAGTATTCACAATTTTGTTCTGGAGTGATGCACGGAGATGTAGTCGTACTACTTTCCCATCTGAGCGCCATTTACTTACAACGCTAATTGTGAGGCCTGGCAAGTCGAGACATCTGAGACTTAATACTTCAAAGACTTTGGTGGAAAGTCTCCTGTTGTTACTGGAGTCAGTTTGGCTGTACGGACACCTCGATGGCACTGACAGCCCGCCCTGTGGCATCCCGTGCCATGTTTGGCCTGGGGCCCTGGAGAATGAGAAACAGCAGGGAGCCCTACTCTTGCCCTACACCAGCTCAGGTGGCTACACTGACTGCTGCACTCAAAACCAGTATACTTAAAAATGGAGAAGCTAATCTCTCCTGAATTTTAAGGTCTTGTCCTCCAGGAATTAAGACAAAGCTTCCTAGGATGCTGAGCAAGCCAGTAGGTTTTTCAAGGCCTAATCAAAGACAATTTAAGACGTTTATTATCTTAAGGGATGTAAAGGTATATGTTTAAAATTACAGATGACTTAAATAAATTAGAAAGTAAATAAGCAATTAGAGGAAGGAGTTAGCATAACTTGCCTGACAAAGCTTACTACTGATCTAAGTATCATCTTCTCTGCAAACTACAGCCAAGATTCTCCAAATAGGTCACTGAAAACACGCATCTTCGTTCTTACTTAGTATTGGTCTATATGCAGCACCCTGTACAGATCACGGCTGCTTCTGTATTTCTAACTGCCAAGTATCATCGAGGTAATCCATTTCAAGGGATTTTAACGCTATTTCTCTTCCAGTTTTGTTCCAAATTTTTAGGTATTTCTGAGGTTTTTAGTCAAATAACTGTTTCACAAAATACTCTATTAAAGCTTTTATTTTATCTGCTACTCGAGGGAATTTGAAAATGTTTCAAGGTGCTCTGATTGCTCCAGCAAAGCTAACTTTATAAAACTGTACCATCCAAGAAGCATTACAGTATTCAAATACTGCTGCAAACTTCTGGCATCTAAGCATCTTTGATGCCAGGCAAGTATGGAACACTTACATCCAGAACAACAAAAATTACAGAATGAACTTTACAGTAGCTTTAAGTTGTACAAAATGAACATGGAAAAAAAACACCCCAAAACCTCCACATCCTTATCTGAATGAAACACTCCAACATCCAACATAGATATTTTTATGAAACTATTTAGAAAATATGCACTCTAAAAGCCCTGTACAACTTAGCAAACAAATATTCAAGTCTTACTACATTTAAAGCAAGCAGCAACAATTCGGTCCAATACAATCCGTTCACAACCATTGAGTAAAGCAAAATAATCCTCCCAGTCAACCACCTATTCAACTATCCGTTGTTGACATGGCTTTGAGAAGCAGGTGAGAGATGAGCTTTTACAACATACTTTGAAAGTCCCATTTTAAGGAATTTCTATTTTTAAATGCAAGCAGTTAAATTGGTTAAATTTGTTAAATTCATCCCATTGGATTGACATGAAAACTATTTTTAAGTCAATTTGCTGCAATTTATTTTGGAAATTTAAATGAACTTTATATTTCATTCTTTGCACGAGTTAAATTCCAACCCCCAGCCCCAGGCCTAAAAATTAACATGCCTATTAATTTAACATGATGTGCTTAAATAATATCTGTCAGCTATTTTTTAATATGTGCAATAAAGCAGCAATACTCCCACTATTCTAAGAGCTACAAATTTTGAAGTTAAAGAATGTAAACAGAATTCCATCTTAGAGTCCCATACCAACATAAGATAATTCCATAAACTCATTCAAAATTTTCTAACAAAGTATAAAGAATACAAAATCACAGGTTAATCAATTACAACAAAAAACTCTTCCATAGCCAGTTCTTATAGCATCCAGAAATAGCACTAAATCAGTTGCTTTTTCACTGGAAGGGATCCAATGAAATCCTCTCCAAAGCTTCATTACTGCACTAAGAGTGTCTTTAACACCTCTTTGGAAGTTTCAAGGACCAAAAAAACACTTCCTGTTTTGGAAATCATTTGCATGGCTTCAACCTGTAAGACAGTTCAGATCAAAAAAGATCCTTCATTGCGGTGCAGTGGGTGACTCAAAACTTTGATATTTGAGATGATCCGTCTTCTTCTGCTGAAGAAGACGGATCATGATAATTCATTTCTAAATGCAAAAGAAAATTTCTTAGGAGTACTTAGCTGGAAACGTCATGCTTATTAGCTGAAGCTTCTTTATTTAATTTTATAAATGAACCAATGAGGCAACAATGTGTATAAAAGTTGCTTTTCAGCTTTATTGGTTGCCATAGCAAACGATATAGATCAGTCTATAGAAATAAGGTTTGTTCCTCTTAAAAGAAAAATCCCAAACAATGCAATTACATTAGACATTTTAATGTTCTACATTGAATGTTCATGGCCGTCAATATTTCTTTCTTAATTCAATGCTATTTTCTCAACGTATAACTCAGAGAGGTAAGAAATCTCAAAATTTAGGTGGAGGTAAACAAAATAGGAAAAAAAAAGTTAATTTCCCTCATACAGATGTAGACAAACAGGGAAATTCACCTTTCAAACCCAAATTAGATCAGTAAAACGAGAAATGAAAACTGCACAAAATGCCTTCAGGTTAGCTTGTGATAAGTTAACTGTGATATGCACGGCAGGGGGAATCTTTGCCTGCAATCAGATATTCCTGGCTTCATCTTGCAGTCTCAAAAATAGCATGTGCCACACAAATCCATCTCAATTTAAATGAATTCCTTTTCTGTTCTATAGTTACATAAGGACCTGATAAGCTTCATGTTGCAAGAGTTGTGCCTAAGAACTCCCTCCCTTCAAAATATCTAACAGCTGGTGCTCTAGGCTCACAAATTGAGTAATTAGAAACATACCTTCTTTTATACAGGCCTGGGCAAGAGTAAATAGCTCAGGTGACCGCTCTTCTAACAACTGCTGGTGAGTATTCACACATCTCAGAGTCCACCAAGGCAAAGTCTGAAAGAAAGTGTGGATATTTTAAGCAAATAACAAATACTGATGCCAGTCCTGGTATCAGATGATACTCACCTATTTAAAAAAAAGCGCACCCAAGAGCGTTTTTAAAGATAAAAGAAATACCCGTGCATTTGTTCTGCATTAGCCACTTGCTACTCTGGTTTTTTGCCTCCTAATTCTTGTAACAGAAAGGGGGAAAAAAAAAAAAAAGCTGATCTTTACTTTCCATCTTTCTTGTTACATTCATGATTTTAATAGGTAGCCATCATCTCACTCTTCAGCTATCTTTCCAGACTGAGGAGTCCTAGACTCCTCAGTTACTCTTTGCTTGGAAGCCGTTCTGCATCTCTGATTATCCAGTGTTGCCCCTCTACGCACTTTTTCCTATGCTATTTAATCTTTCTGGATGTCTTCAGGTGGGATAGCAGAAAGACTGACAAGTGAAAGAGGACCAGAACTGCTCACAGTACTTCTTAGTATGTTGACATACTATGGATGTATACAGACTTCTATATGCCACTCTTTCAGTCTTTATTCCTTTAATTATAATTTAATAATTTAAATTTAGTAATTAATAATTACTAAATTTAAATTAAATAATTTAAATTTAATAATTTAAATTTCCTTTAATAATTCCTACTATTTATTTTTTGATTGCTGTTGAATACTAAGCTGATGCTTCTACAGGTTCAGGATAACTCAACATCTCTTTTCTGAGTGGTAATGAGTTCAGAGCCTGTCACTATACAAAATTTTCCCTGCATACATCACTGTATATACATCTGGTCAGATGACTACTCTGAGGCAATGATAAGTCACATACAGGGGCAATAATGTCTTGAATTGTTCCTGCAGTTTGCTCAGAAATTTCTGTCAGAGCTTTTACCTGGACTGATGAGTGACATTCTCCCTTTCTTCTCTGCTTTAAAGGATATAGTCTTGTGAAATCTATCCATTAATGGACAACTATCTTTAGGTCATTTTATTAGAAACCGTTAGCTTATTTTTTGTTTGTGGAGTGTATTTTCTTCTTGGACTACTTCTTGGAAAAGTCTCTCTATGAAGTATGTAACTGAATCAAGAGCTTCCTTTTTGCAGTGCAGATGGGCTCCAGACTCAGCAGCCAGCTCTGTTCCTGGAACCTAACTCTTTCTTTGCATCTTTCTCCTTTTTTATATTTTGAATACTTTTACCTATGTTTAATAATTGTTTACAGATTAATAGAGTGCCCACAGAAGCTTTCACAACTTTCTTTGTTCATAAAAGCTCCATAAATTTATCTTCTCATTATTAACAGCCTAGAATACTTTACTCTCTCACAAGTCTCACCACTGGAACTTGTAATACAATTAGCCATAACATAGGGAAGAACACGATGGTACTAGATCTTTGCACTACTGAACTGCAACCAGCAGTTCAACCTAGGGACAACTCCAGGAACAACCCAACAGTTGGGCTTTCTGAGGGAACAGAAAGTTCCTCCAATGTCTAGTGTCAGTCCATTCACTCCAGGAAATTACAAATGTTCGTAACTTGAAACTGGACCAGTATCTGCCGTCCTATCTTCTAACTATCTTTTTTGAAGGATAGTGACAACCAAATTCAAAATTTAGAATATCTGCAATTACACTGGACTCTGCAAGCAATGATTCTTTCTGCATGTTTTCAAGATCGCTGCCCTCGCAACAGTAAGTCTTTCTCTCAGAGCTAACTAGTTTCAAAGGAAGTATTTTCACATTTAAACAAAATCTGAATTAAGTTTTTTATACTTTTAAATAACTTATTCATGAGAACATCTTACTAGCATAATAGAAAGCATTAATGTTGGCGTGTAGAATCTGAGATAGGCAAATACATTACATGGCTAAGTAACCATTTCCATAACAGAGAGCACACCTCAAAAATATCTGACTTTAGAAAGCTGTGTACACAAAAGCACATCTTATCCCTCTTTAGTTGCACCAGATGGATACGCATGGAAAACCTAATTGATAATGTAATATTCTTTTCATAGAATTACACTTAAGATTATCATTTGTGAACGCAGGGCATAACTCTACATAGGCTCTAACACTTACTATCTTTGCTACTTCTGTTACGATTCTAATCATTTTCTATGAAACAAATGTTAGATCTCTGCTGAGATATAGCTACGTTCTAAACTTTTTATACAGGTTATATCACTCAAAGGACAGAACAGCATGCAAGCAAAAACATCAAAACCAATCAGATGTAGTTGACTCTAATGTCCCTAGAAAGGAGCTATCAAAAAGAATAATAATATCTATTTCAAAAAGCAATGAAAGATGACTTTTGATATCAAGTTGAACAGAGCAAAGGCACACAAACAAGAAACTTTGTGAAAATGGTTAAATCACAATATTTCATCACCAAAGGCAAGTTAAGTAAGAAGTTTCAAATGACTTTAGTTCAGCATTATATAATGAAGTATTTGTTTCCCATGCAGGTGAATATCTGGCTCAGTGATACAATTTCCTAGGGCCTGAAGCTTGTCACTCAAAAAAATCTTAGAATCAGAGAGAACATATTTATAAAGTTCTTTTTCTTCATATTTATAAAAATTATATAATAAGTTTGAAGAGAATTTTTTTATAAAGTAAATCAACTGAGTGCTGTATAATGTTTTATTACTACTGTTAGCTTTTTGGGACTCAAATTAAGAATTTTCTTTTGAATAATTTTCAAGTATTTAATCTTCCATATGGAACAACATTTGTGAATAAAACAGGGCTTTAGAGGATAGATTTCAGAGTATTTTATCATATTCTAAATTGATTTACTTAAGATAATCTATTAGATTATCTTACTTAAGTAAGGAGTAAAGGCATTATGAGACTTTCCGTTGAATCAAGTTGAAATGAGAAAGAATAGCAAGCTTTTATCATTACATTTACTTGTTGATGAAAGTAGTTTTTGTTGCTATCTTTGAACTACTACCAAAACTTGATATAGCCATATGGAACTGAACCTCCACTGGGCAGAAGGTGGCCCCAGTAATGTCAGTCTGAGGGGAGGTAGCAAGAGACTTCTCTGTATGTACATTTTCTGCCTCCCTGACTGACCCAATTGCTGGAATTCAACAGCATTCATCTGTGAATAATAGAGAAAAGGACGGAAGAGCTTGGCTTCCAGACATGCAGTACAGCCAACATCTCCCACACAGTTGAATTCAACCCCCATACAAAGACCCAGCTGGGAATGGATGTTGTCAGCCAAGCATAAAGAGGGACCATGTGGCATTTGATCTCCAGCCAAAGTCTGTTTAACTGGAATGCAATAAAGAGAAGTTGCTGCTGTTAAGAGAGTCCCCCAGTTCTGAAAAGTCTGTCAACCAATAAGCCTTCTGCTAGTTCACAAAGGAGGTAAAGTCAAAAACTCATACCTCCCTCTTTGTCATGAACAAACACAGCAGAGCACCAAGGTTGTCTCTACATGAACGCCTGCAGGAGGGGTAGAAGATGATAAAAACAAAAGAAAGGACTTGGCATCTAGAATACATGGCTTAGAAATCATACAGCAGTGTTCAGAGATATCCCAAAACTTGTGAAAAAGTTACATTTATATACATATATATATATATATGTGTGTGTGTGTGTGTGTATATACACATACACACACACATACATATACACACACACACACATATATATAAAATGCCCTATAATGTCATAAATTGTACAACTTCTGAAAGTTACCTTCTTTTAAATTGTCTGATTTTTGCACATGATGAAGGCATCTTTCTTCTCTTTTAAGGGAAGATGGCGAGAAAATACCTTATCTTTTTCTCACAGATACTTTAATTGTAATCTCTGCCTGAAACTGTTCCTTAGAGTAAGTAACCTCAAAGCCGGGAAAAAATAAAAAATAAAATAAAATAAAATAAAAGTGAAAGAGAAGGTAGAAGACTAACTCATTGAGATATGGGAGAGAGGAGAAAAGAAATGTGACTATTTTTTTTTTTTTTTTTTTTTTTTTTTTTTTTTTACCTGAACAGATGCAAGCTTGCGTCTTGATTTCACGAGAATTATCCTAGCTATAAGCAACAAGATAGGATGAGAAGTCAAGGTATAGACCGATTCACCATCTAGGAGCAGTGTCTTCAAAACAGCTGCATGCAGCATTTTTGGCTGAAAGAAGAATGAAAAAAAGACAAGTTATAGGCAACATGAAGTTTAAATAAATCATGTAATACAGAATTAGGAAAAAAGACAACTATTCACTTATTTACGGAGAAAGTCTACTCAAAAAGTTAAAAAATGATGGTGTCTCAGAGTCCCAACCCTTCACCAAGTCATGCTAAATTCTGCTTTCTCTCTTGTTGGCCAGATATGCCATACCAACACGACCCAAAAGACCCCGATTTCCCGCTACCTGAAATGCATACGTCCAGTCAACTTCATCCCCACTAAATACATTCCCATACTATCATCATTCCCATGATCTAAGGAGAAAAGCTTTGATAAGCTTTGATCCATGCCATTCAACTTGCCATCACAAAAAAACTAATTTTTGTATAAACCTACAGTGCTCAAATACACTACATATTCCTGCAGTGAAGTCAGTATGTGTTATCTTTCTCTTCCTCCAGAAGGAGCTCTCTGTTGGAATAGCATCAGTTCAGCAATATGAGAGCCATTCTTCCCTTTGTCCAATAAATACAAGCCTCTCTGCTTGGGATGCTGTCTCATATGATCTTTCCTGCAAGAACTCTTTTACTTAACGGGGTTGAGGTAGCTCTCCAGGGAATCTGTCTCTCAATGGCAACTGTCAGAAGAGAGATATCTTTTCCTCTCTCCCTTTTAATGTAATGAAAGCATTCAAGCAGTTTATCTTCAGACTTCGGCAGATGTCAGTTCATCAGTTTATTCCTATTCTCATATGGCAGGTTTCCTTTGCAAACTAAAAAAAGTAGGGCTTTTGTTTCCAGTTGGTATGAAAAGGGCAGGAGATGGGAAGCGAGAGGAGGAGGAAAAAAAGAGAAGGTTAAAATAACAG
Source organism: Rhea pennata (assembly GCF_028389875.1). Taxonomy (NCBI): domain Eukaryota; kingdom Metazoa; phylum Chordata; class Aves; order Rheiformes; family Rheidae; genus Rhea; species Rhea pennata. The sequence goes on from NC_084665.1 coordinate 37,372,804, forward strand.
CTTGCATTGAAGGTACTTGCCTTATCCAGCCTACGCAACCAAGACAGAACTTATCTGAACCATAATCAACTTTTTAAAACTGAACTGCTAATGTAGTTCCTAGATTCTCTGAAACTGCTTACCAAAAGGTTACAAAGACAACAGCTGTTAAGCCACATTATTCCCCTAGCTCACTTTTCAATGACCACTGTTTCTCTTTACAGTAATCTTGAGACTTTATCTGATTTGCTTAGGTTTGTTACTTGTTTGCCATTTATTAACATTTAAAATGAATCATTGTCTACAAAGATGAATTATGACTTTGAATTATCTACACAAACTGCAATTTTTTCATTACATCACTGCAGTCACTTCAATCCTACCATGGAAAATAATTTACAATACTCAAAGAAATTGCCAAGTGAGGAATACACTAGCTGCCCCCCCCCACCTCTACTGATCCTTAAAGGAACATCTCTAACCACTCTGATTCAAAGAAAAACATGGCTCAGCACTACTAAAGATTTGTTTTCAAGAAAAGGCACACACATAAATGCCACTTCATATAATTTTCAGGTTAAGTTAGACTTGTCTCCCTCTACTCCTTTTTTGATTCTCTCTACAGCCAAATGAAGTTGCACACTAAAATGCAAAGGGCATACTCAGTTGGAAAGCTTATAGCAAGGAAGCTGTAAGCTTTGTTATAGAACCATTTTATACAACTTGCTTGATATGCCACAGCAATCTACAATCATTTAAACACTGTAACTATCAGTTAGTTACAAATTCACATTTCAAGGCCATTCACTGGAAAGCTCAGTCTAATTAATGTAAGGAACACTTTATAGGAGAGAGATGATGTCATGTCACAGGCTTGACAAGAAGGCAACAAGTCTCACAGCCATAAAATCCTCTATTTTAACAAATCCATGCTCTTCTCCATGAAGCAAATGCGAAAGGAAACAAACCACCTTCTCTTGAAGCTGAGAAAGCCTAAACCAGCATTCATCCATCTAACTTCTGCCATGAGACTATAGTACCAATGCAGAGCGCTACCAACAGAATCTACTGTCCCAAAGAAATCTTTAGAGTGAGAGAACAGGTATATATAAAAGAGGTGAATATTTAAACTTTTTAAACTTCAAAGGCTGAAAAGTCAGGATGGCCAGGAGGCGTAACACAAATAAAAATGGAAGACAAATGTATTCAGGTTACCAGTAATGTGATTTGGTGCTTTGCTCTAGATTCTTCCCTCGAGACTTATTTTGGGGACAGAAAAGTTTGTTTGTAACTGCTTCTCTCTCCAAATTTTTGCAAAGGAAATGATGAGATTACAGCGGAGACTATCCTCAGTTTCACGATCCAAACCAGCAGTGGTAAGTGACGCAGAGCTGAGTTGCAGACCATATAGGTATTCAAGGTGAGCTAGCATAAGCAGTACTCCTGCCCCCCGCCTCAAGAGTGCAGTATGTGGAAATGTTTAGCTACGAATGCACTTGTCATGTTCCCTATGAGGCCTACCCCTACTCTATTTTCAAGAGAGTAGTTTTCAAGAGTCCTCACTAAGGATGTCCTCTCTCTTATTTAAGTATAGAAAGGGAATTGAGAATTAGCAGACTGGCCCTGCTTACAAGACTCTGCCTCCACATTTAGGGTCTATCATTCACCCTTACGCACTCCACAAGGAGAAATTTGAAGAACCTTCAGATGCTTCATCTTGCTGGTCACTAGTATCCAAAGAGGACATCAGTCAGCCTAAGATTCAACTCTTTCTTCTTGCTGGCCAGTTTATGCTAACGAAAGCACTGAAACAGGTTGCCCAGAGAGGTTGTGGAGTCTCCTTCTCTGGAAATATTCAAGGTCTGCCTGGATGCAACCCTGTCTAACATGTTCTAGGTGACCCTGGTTGAGCAGGGGGTTGGACTAGATGATCTCCGGAGGTCCCTTCCAACCTTACCAATTCTGTGATTCTGTAAAAAGCCAAGCCTACGGATCTGGGGAAAGAAGAGAAGCCATTTTCAAAGGTTTGAGTTAACAAGACCAAGGAATCATGTTGGATTTAGGACAGTAGTGCTCCATAGTACACTTGATTTTTCATATGAATTATGAACAGGGCTATTATATCTATGGAAGATTGGTAATACATCAGTCTCTTTCAGTAAAAGAATGAAACTGCACATAAAAGAAGCAGCAATAAAAACAAATATGAAAGGAATTATTCAAATGTGTTCTAGATCTCATGAGCTGGAACCAAACAGAAAATTAAAAAAAGACCAGTAGGAGTTGCTAATACACGTATTTGGAGAATTTCTAGGAATTATTTACATATTGATAATACATATGTATTATCAATTAACACATTGGGATTTTCTTCCAGATGGAGCTTCTAGTTGTTACCAAATATATCATACTTGTTTTATTAGTTTTTAAAGAAAGAGCAGTATCTTTGGCCATGAAGAATATGAAATCAGATGATAAGCAATTAAAAGAACTCAGTCCTCACAACATTTTTACAGTCCTTGGTGTTAATCTTACTACATAGTTCTGCCTAATTCATCTCCTGAAAATACTAAACTCAGTGGTTTGAGTTAATATTCAATAACTTCTTGGAAACTTATGGCAGGATAAACTTTCCTCAACTTAAACACTTTTGTTTTATTCCCTTAAGTGCAGAGAGATAGTGACAGTTCTTTAATACACAGAAAGCCTATTATTATATTCCATTTATTATAAGCACTTAGCTCATCACAAATGTATTGACCTAATCCTAGCAAGTTCAAAGCTGGCATTGACTTTACATTTTAAATTAAACTCAGTATTTTTTTAAAACCTTGCTTTAACACAAGTCATTTACCATCTAAAACTCAGGGCAGTATCAGTCAGAACATGTATAGTAAATTCTGACATTATTAAAAAAATAAAAAGACATCTAATAACTAAAATGCTAACTGCTTTTCTGTTTAGAAATTACAGAGCTGTTCTTGTACATGGACTCATAAAGAGAAAAGCATAATCCAGTTCTGCAAAACATTTAAAAATCCTAATGGAGTACGTGAATTTAATCATAACCTAAAGATAAGGCTGGAATCAATCTCGTGGATGGGAAATAATGTACACATACTCATGAATATTGTTAATGGAAGACATCCAAGGGGCCCCTCCCAGCAACTCATCTAAAGTAGACTATTTCATGGCTTATTCTTTCACTGAAATTAATTATAGTCTCATGCAGTCTTAATGCATCCATAAGAAAGTAAAATTAATGATGCATTCTGTTGTCTGGGAGCAGAAACGAACTTCTACCACTGACCCAGAGTTGAAACTTTGGGAAGGACAGAAGTAGCAGATGTTATATAGCCTGAAAAGTCATAAAGTTAAGACACATACAATAAAGAGTTCTGAAAATAATAACAGCATTTTTGAAAAATATTCCTGAAATGAATGAGATGCAAGACTTGGAAGGCTGAAGGTTAATAGTATTATTTAGAGCAGGCTAAGAGAAATGTGCTTCGTGAAGTTGTAATTTCTAACCTTGACACGGGAAGAAGCCCATTTTAGTCTGAAAACCTGAAAAATGGAAGACCTATTTAAAAAAGGAATCGTACTAGTCTTCATGACAGAACATAGCATATTATAGCTGAGATGGAGAAAAATAGAGCTGTATTTTCAACCCAACTTTTCTTAGTGTCTGAGCATGCAAGAGAGAAAAACCAGATTAATGGAAGTGTAAAAATGATCATTTATCGACACATTCATTTTTATGTAGTGCTTATACTAAGAACCCTTGGAAAGAAAAGAATATACATAAAGATAATTTAAAACATATGAAAGCTTTTGAATTAAGATGTTTAATAAAAAAGAGAACTGGATATTATATTTCATCACATAACTGTTTAGTAAGCTTGGGAAAAAAAAACATTAACTTATATATATTATTGCTATCTTCATATAATGCCAAACTTCTTTCGGCTGAATGTATAAACAGCTATATTTTGAAGAAATCTAAAACTCTGATGCAGCACTTCTAAGAAGTCAAGTATGCCCAAGTCTGTTTTTCTTTATCTTCTCTTGCCAATTTATTTTTTGAAATACTATCTCTGTGTAAGCAAACACCCATCAATGCATTAAATTCACAGCCATAAGAGAAACTAAAGGACATGTGTATTTTCTCATTCAACAGGCAATTAGTATCTCATTCTTCCATCAAGATGTACAATAAACAGGATGGTTGATACAAGTTATGAACGTTGAGTTTTACTAGTCTAGAAACTCTGCCTACAAAAGCAATTCTATGACTATCATTTTGGACTGCAGTAACAGCTTTAAAAGGCAGCCTGTGCATTAACACTAACATAAAGTATTAGCCTTTTTCAGTAAATAGCACCCACAAAAGTCAGGAGAATGGAACAAGTTTGTCTTGCTTATTTATAAAGGCAAACGGAAAATGTTTTCCCCTCAGAAACAGCATGCTTTAAAATTTCTGCTAACTCATTTTTCTTTCTCAAAAATTTAGTACACTTGGCTTCCAGAGCTGTTTCTCATTAAGTCATTAGGAGACTAGACTTGAACTTCTAACATCAAAAATTAAGCAAAATATAAGCCTATCACATCATACCAGCTCTAGAAAATACACCAAATTAATAAACTTCTATTTTTAAAAAAATGTATTGTACCTGAATTCAAGTTTTTTAGAAATACATACTTGCAAATGAAACTAGTGCAGGATTTAATGAGTTATGGCATTCCTGTAAAAGCATGCCACAATAACGCAACACAGATCCACGAGTTTTATGAGAAACTTATCATATACTTGCCAAACCTCCCCTCATTCCACAGTTTATAGAATTTACATTGCTCGTGGTCTATACCTGATTCCTAATGAAATTCTAAATTCAAAGCAAGTCATGTGTACGTTTAGCATTAGCAGAGAATAGTGAAGTATAAATGAACTAGTAGAGGTAAACCAGTATGTCACTCACTCTACTAACACTGAATTTTCAGTTAAACCTAACCAAAAAAAACCAAACAAAAAAACCCACAAAAAACATTAATAGCTGGAGATTCATCAGAGGTAAATTCAGTTTTATATGAGAAGGTGTTTCGTGCTCTGGGTAAGTATTTAAAGACTAGTTAAATTTTTCAACTTGCCATTTATATATTAAACAATGTAGCAAACTTGCATATTTATCACTACTTCCAATTCCTACAGTCTATATTTAACAATATTCTCAGTTATCACTTTGTATTAATAGTAACTAATGTCTGGTTTCAGTTGTCAAAAAATCCTCTATGTTAAATAACAGCTAACAAAGTAGCATTTATAGGTGACAAAGGCATAAGCAGATTAGTCGCATGTTACTGAATGGAAGCTACAAAAAACGCTCATCTTTTTTGAGAATGACAAGAAGATTCATGCCTTCTAAAAGGAAGAAGAAAAATACCTTTCCAATATTTGGCAATATTTAGGAGGCTGTCTGAATAAAAAAGGAGGAAAGTGGAATTTTTCAAACTAGCTTTTAACAATTGGAAAATTGCATTTCTAAATGGCCCATCTGATCTGTATTTACTTATACCCCAAATTTTTAGAAATGTTTTATACCCCAAATGTCTTTAGAAAAGACAGAAGAACTTATCTTCAAAAGCATTACATTTTTATCATGTTCCCACTTAAGCATAGAAGAAAAAGTAACTGAAGTTATCCTCCAGCCTCACTTCCCTCCTGATATATTGCAGTAGTCAGTCAGTATCTTACTATAGCTTTAATTCCAAGCGAAAATTAATGCTGAAGAAGCTGTGATGAACCACAGATACAGGAGCAGCAGACACAGTTTGAAGCACAGTACTGCCACCAGAAACCACATATGTATCTCACTAACCTAACTGCAAGTTATGGTGTTGACCAGATATAGGTGTAAAACGATGCCAAAGCAAATAATTCTGATGCTCCTCAGTTTCAACTCCTATATTCCCCTCCTTTTTTGGAAGTGCTATTTGTCTTAGTGATTTCATATTAATAGCAATGTCATTCACGTGGCATCATCCATGAATCTGACAGGATGCTGAGCAATCAAATCCTATTCTCTTTTATTTGGCAGATATTCTGCTACTTGCAAAATACCTAGCTTCTACCTCTCTCCAGAAAGGGAAAATTTCTAAGCCATTTATTAAGTACCTTTCTTTGATCCAGCTGAGAATACATCCCAAAATAAAATAAAGTTTATCAACTGCAAATGACCTTCAAGCAAATGCTACCATGCAATAAACATATCTTCTGCATCCAAATCCGATGCTTCCAGCATGAAATCTCTTCAGTACTGAAGGCAAACACAGTAACTGCTTTTAGGAAAGTGTATAAAAAACTGATATAGCTGATGATACTTTCAGTAGCAGCCAGTAGGACTTAACGACAAAGGCAATTCATTCCCACCCTCTGTCTCACAGACCTGTCTTTTCTGGATAAACGATTTTTTTGTGAATTGCAGTGACTATAAAAAGACAGCTTATTAAAATTCAAGTATACCTCACAGAATTTCTGTAACAATGCAGATGGTAAAAAGTCCTGAGGCTGTAACTGAACAGGAGGCCCAGTCCAATTGCTTTGAACAAAGAGCTGCAAACTGCCCACACCAAGTAGAAAGGCCAGTCGCTGCCTGCAATATAGATAAGAAAAGCAATTAACAACTGATTAAATTTTTAATTAAGACTACAAAATCTGGTTAATTCTCATACTAATTCAAAACCCTCAGTCTTAAAAATCAAACTCTTGGTATAATGAATCTAGTACTCAAGAACACAGAGCCATGTGGAAAACTGAAAGGTATGGAAATACATTTAGTCATGTAGAATGGTTATAATTAATTACAACACTTTGGAAACAAATTACATTTTCAGAATTTAGGACTGTATCTAATTATCAGAGATCAGTAGGAGATTAATACAGGAGGCAGATTATCCTATATTTGCCTATTGCAGTGTTATGTTTTCCTACGATGCATCTTTTCCTCAGCATTGTCAGAAAGAGAATATTACATTACTGTATGTTCCAATTTAACATGCTTATTTCTGTTTTGGCATAGCCATTTATTTTCACTCCCCATGATAGTTAAGCAACAAAATTAACCTTAAAAAAGTTCAGAAGTACCACCTCAGACTTGCTTCAGATACTTTGACAGTAGTTATCTCAATCACTCATACTTTTAACTTAAAATATGCATTATTTTTTAAAAGGCGAAATTCTGAGAATTGTTTTTCTTCCCGAAACTGAGTATGACAAGCTTTTCCTTATTTACAAAGCTATGCTCATCTAACTTCATTATGTTACTAATGATATAGCCAGCTACAGAAACAAATAACCCCTGTAGTCTGCAGAAGGTAGGATAGAATCCCTCAGAATGTAATAGTAGATTTAACAGGTGCAGACTTTTAGGACACTTAAAATTTCTGATTTGTTTTTGGACTTCTTTAGGACTTTCAGCCTTATTGTGCTGTAGATCAGTCATGTGCCAACAAAGGCCCAGTTGCATATCACAGACATAACATACCTCCTATATAGAAAAAGTTAACATTTTAATTGTGCTGGTCTGATATAAAACCAGGTATGTTAAAGAGCATAACTGAATTCAAAAGACCTAGTTGTTCTGTTTCTGTAAAGGGACTCAGAGCCGCAGGATTTTCCCAGAATGGGAAAAAATGGGATAAAATATTATACAATTCCTGAAAAACAAGCAAGCAAGCAAAATGAAACAGAAAAGCCACATATAAACAAGTGGTTGGTGGGCAAGAATGTGACAAAAGAAGTAGGAGCATGAGAAAGAAGAAGTGGGGAACACTTGACCGAAAAAAATGAATAGATCCTTGAGGAGAGTTAGAAAGCAAAGAAGTGGTATAGAATTCTTGTTGAACGATTAGATTTACTAGTTACCATTATCCAGATGGTAACTAGCTATCCATAAATACTGTTTGAATGCATATTCATTACCACTCATATTACCATTAAACTTTTAAACAACTCAAAGACATAAAGCAACAATTATAACGATTACCATACACTAAGTTATTAATAGTACACCTAAAGCAACTACCCAGGCATAAAATTTCTAATTATTCTCCTACAAGTTATGCTTCAAAATTTCAAAAAGAAAAGATATTATAAGGTATAACTGATCATCTCTGTATTGGGATTTGACAGATGAACTTCAGTCTTTTTAAGGCTCATTTACATTTTTTTTTATGATTTCCTAATACTAAAAATCTGATTTTTAACATTCTGATGTCTATACACAGCAGATGAAGTTGCTTGAAGTCTTACTACAGTCATATCCATGCAGAATGCCTCTGCAATGATTGAAACAGATCCCATTGCTGTGACATCATTTTACTTCAGTCTTTCCACAGACTAATTTGTCATCGCCAATTGCTTGTTCTCACTTTCAAATCCATGAACAAGCTCCGCTTTACTTATCACTCAGTCTGTATCAGAGCATTAATCTCTAACTGCAATCCCTGCAACAAGGCTAGTCTCCCTCACCTATCAGTTAATTTTTTTCCTAAGAAATTCTTTTATGCTGTCTCCCTGACTACCCCTCTAACTAGCAATGCAGTTCTGTAAATGCTTACCTCCCTAATGTTGCCTTAAAACTGCTCTTTTGTGCTACCTGAAAACCAACAGAAGTACAGCTGCTAGTATTCTGCTTATTTTGGTGACCTACATAGTCTTATTCCATTCTTTTATTTCCTTAGCTATCCACCCATCTTGCTGGTTCTTTCTCTTTTTGAATGGGGTTTTCCAATTTTTGTGAGTTTCAAATGTTTACACTAAGCTCAGCAGGATTGTGATTCATAATGCAAAATTAGGCGCTTATATAAATAGTCCACTGTAATATATAAATAGTCCACTGTAATATTTATACTGCTCTATATATATTTGCTCAGATTCAAAATAAAGCAAAACTGACCATTTATATTTGGAAAAATAATGGATTTGCATGTTATGCTAGAATTCACATATAAAATGTAAGAGTAAAAAAAATACTCAATAGCCTGTCTATGCTTAAAATAAGATTGGGTTATGTTTTTATTTTTCTATGATTTCCCTTCTGTACTTTCTGGAGGGAGGGAGAAAGAGGAGGGAGGGAGGGAGGAAGAGAATGAGTTGTTACTTTTTCCAAACAAAATGCATCAGCTCAAGCTGCAAAAACAAAAGAACATATTTACTTTTGGTTTTCAATATGTATGGCACACCAGTTTATTGACTATCAGATGCCCCAAGAGACATACCAGAAATATCATTCAGTGTTCATGTTGAGAAATCAAAATATAAACTTGATCGTATGCACTTGTTTTGGAAAGTCTGTTATTCATTAATATATTGAGTGGTAAATATATGGTCAATAAAAAACAATGTTATTGCTCATTTCCTTGTTCCTCTAGGTTTTAGAACCAAACACAGTAAGAGGTGTTCAAGCTCTTCAGAATTCTCCTAAAACATTTCACTATTTCCTTGTGTTCCACACACACTTTCCTTCCAGTCTCTAGAATCAAACTATATCTGAGGCAAAAAATGCATTTCCTTCAACTGGAAGTCAGGGAAAAACAAAAAGATATTCCCTTCTATATAGACACATATATACTACCAAACTATATTTTTCTATAGAAGATAAGTGTTAACCTTTGAATTGAGTAGCCATAGCAGGAAAAAAAAAATCTTTTTTAGGTTTAAGAAGAATACTTTGAGACTTTATTTTTAAGCCAGGAAGTTTAAAAGTACCGTATTGAAAAATGCCTGAGGGATAGAAGGAGAAAAGCAGTTAAGATTATGAAAAGGTTGCAACAAATTTTAAAATACTGTTAAAATACTTTTCTTACTGAACCATGGATGTGAAAGTGGGAAAAGTAACAGATTTTATCAAAAAAAAAAAAAATCAAATATTGAGCTGTTTTGCTCTCAAGCTTCTTAAGTTGTAGCATCAGTGAAAGAACTCCGTAAGTTTTTAATGCTATTATAAAACTGTACTTTGTGTTGTTTTATATTGTGCTAAAAGAATAAGGTTAACATTATCCAACTTTTCATTTTTATTTGAATTGAGATCCCACTGAGTTTTTGAATTTCCAGAATTAAGACTTGCAGTTCAGGAAAAAAAGCCAAAATTTGAACTAGGACCTGTCTACTGAAAGTCACAGAAAGTCACCATATTACTGCATTTTCTGAGCTAGAACTTAGAGATTTACTGCATTTGTTAGGATCACTGGGGATTGAGGAGAAGGGTCAGATATTTTGACTGTAAGCAGTGAAAGGTCAACATAACAATATGAAAAAGTTGCATTAATTTCCTCCATAAGGCAGTCACATAGGGCACAGGGCCTGCAGCTTGAAAAATAACTGTGGAACATATTCTAATCTAGAAAGTCACTGGAGACAAAGAAGCATGCTACAGATATAAGTGCTGGAGGCCATGCTTACCTAAAACAGGAAGTGATCTGTCTTTTAATTGAAGATTTTCTATTCAGAAGATGATGCAAACAATTTTTCTTTCAGTGCTAATATCATTCAAAATGTCTCATATTACTAATGGAGCCTGAAAAATTCATTTGACTGCTACAAACAGAACACCTTCTGGAAGACACTAGTACATTTTGAAAAGTATACGCTCTCATTTTGACTAAAACTCTAGCCTGTAATCTTGGGCAGATAAACCTCTGCTTCTGAAAGGTTCATTGTTGTAGTTCTGCTTTCATATCTTTGGACAGAGGGCTTCTAATGTTGCCTAGAGTTGCAGAAGAAATGAGGAAAGCTGTAAGACCAAAGCACCTGAGAAACAGATTGCTTTCTGAGCACTAGAGCACCATCCTCTAAATGGGACATAAACCGATAAAAACTCGTAGAGGGAAGAGAAGATGATGCATCACCATGACAAGAAATTATAAAGTATTAAGTATAGCATATTACTGAATGCATGATATATGATCATTTTTAACAAGCTAAGCAGTTTATAAAGGCTATTTCTTTCATGTGCAGCAGCATGTATTTTGATCAATGATTAAGATCAGGATTGGGTTAATAGTTTTCAGTCTGTTTCAAGTTCCAACAGACCTTTATTTGCTGCATCATTCAGAACAAACTATTCCAAGAACACAGAAGTTAACAATATTGAATTTTTTTCTCAAAATCATGTCACTATATAAACTCCAGCTAGTATACAACAGCAGCAGCACAACAACAAAAGAGAGACACAAAATCCCTGGGAACAATCTCTGAACATTCCAATTCAGAAAACAGAAGCACATCATTCTGCATATACATACATACACACACACATAATTTTATATATATATATACATACATATATGTATATCTGTGTACATATACACACATACATATATACATACAAACACACACACGTTTTCTACTTCCACAACTCCTAGTGTGAAAGATTTTAGTCTATTTATTTACTTAGCAAATTGTATACACTAAAGTCAGTCTCATTAACAGCAAGATTAGAATAGGCAAAAAAATTAAGCTAGAGTGAATCTATTGCAAAGGAAGTTTTGTGAACAAAATAGTTAATCCATGGACACCACCCATGAGTAATACCTAACTCATTTTACAATAAGATTAAAAAAATTGTACTACAAATCAGCCTGAAAAATATGAATAAACATTGCTTTGACAGTAACATTCCATTGTACTTCAAGTATTCACATGTATGTAATGCAATGCTTCAGAGATAAACGTGTTAGTAAGTGGCTGGAAGATGCATGGCAAGATGGCTTCTTTATACCAGCAGCATCAGAGGTACCACTGTAAATAAAGCTAAAGTTTTCAGCAAGCTTTCATATCAAAATACTATCTAGTGAAGGAAACAATTGATGCTCCAGCAGGAATGTTGGGGGAGGGGGGAAGGGGAAGAGGAGGAACTCGCATATCATAGGAAATTAATTTTCAAATTTTCTCTCACTCAAGAGTTTTCGGAGACCACGTATTTCTAAACGAAAAAAATGCCCTTCGTAAAATCAAACACGACCTCTATTGACTTTGCATATAATAGGCAATTATTTCCACCTTTCCATGTTATCGGCCTCTGCAGGACAGTCCAGGTATGCTAGTATCTGTTTCTCCAAGTAGCTGTCAACGTTCTCCTCTGTCATAGATGGTGCATTGAAAATATTCTGGATGGTTGAATTTGAAAATATTGCCTCGTATTTCCCATCGAAAATCAACTGCAACAACAGTCCACTTTCTGTAAAATAAATAAATAAATAAATAAATAAAGCGTCAAATTTGAAACAACTTTATCTTAGAAGAGCTATTCAAATCAAAGCATATACATCTCCTCTTTGAAAAAAAAGAAATTTTAATTTATCTTGCAAAAAGTGCAGCGGTATTTAAGCCAAAGAATAGCAGTAGCAGGAGTCACCTTATTCAAAAGGAATTTAACAGAGCTGGTCTTAATGCTGTATTGAAATACAAACTGTTCTACGAATACAAAGCATTAAAAAATTGCACAGGAATTTCAAGGGAAATATATGGATGGCCTTTCAAACACCTATGCCAAAGTTAACAAAGACAACTTCAATTATCAGAAGAGAAGTTTTTTTTCCTCCACAAAAACATTTTAAGTTAGTGTCTTATAGTAAAATCCTACATATAAGACAATAATTTCACAGACTACAGAACCCTTTTAGGAGAACAAGAGAGCTGTGACAAAAAAAACAGTTCAATAGTTGTCAAAGTTCAGTGAATAAAATCCCACATAAAACTGCATAGACTACAGAGGTTTTTTATACAGGTAAAATCACATTGCCCGTTCTCTGTGAATATTCTCAGCAGTTAAAGGAAAGACTATTTCCCCAACATAAATTTACTATCTCCATGAGAAGTCTACATATGAGGTCAGATTCTTAGGAGCACTTGCTATATCTGTCAAATCTACGTTCTATTTGTCTTAGAAAAAGCAGGTAGAGAATTCATTAAATGACATATATTCAATTCCTAAGGAATTTCAAAACAACCAAATATTCTTGACTAGGCCAAATCTTCTGTTCACAGAAGGTACCTTCCATTCTTTTCTCAAATATACCACAGTGCAATCAAACAAGCAGCTGTCTATCAGAACAACTTTGAAGTGTTAAAACCTTCTATTCTTGAGCACCTCTATCAGATTTGACTGCAGTCAAAGCTGTTGCTTCAGCTACTAACTAGTTTTAAACTAGCTAATATGAATGCTGGTAATGGTGTCACTGAGGAAATACAGAAGTCTGCATAGGACAGATGCCTCAAGATTAATTTGTGATTCCAGTTGAGTACCGCAGCTCTCATGCATTCACTGTTGCCATAGCTATACAAATCTTGGTACCCAAGCTAGCCAATTTAACACTAGCACAGGTGTACATCCACACAAGCTGCAGCTGTGCAAGGAAGCTAACTAAATACCAACCCCAAGCTCTTCCAGCTAGAGCAAGTAATCTAGAACTCACACGATCTGAAAAGTAAGTGCAGAAACAGCTTCAGTAGCAGTGATGGATGACTTGGTAAGAATGGATGATAGAAAGACATTCATTCTCATCTTCCTGCACCAGGCTAATTACCAATAATTTATGTTCTTTGTGAGAAAGAGCAAACAAATGATGTGAGAAATTGTTTGTGCTAAATGAATTAAAAAGACTAAGCTGAACCTGGAAGGGCACATGCAAAAGAAAAGTAACACTTCTGAAGTCCTGCCGACATCATACTCACAGAGCAGAGAGATGAGCAACTTTCTCTCACCTGTTCTTTGAAGAGACTTTCTTTCACCAAATGATAACTTCCTTATATTGGATTACAGTTGCTCAGACAGACAGTGTTGTATTTGAGTAGAATTATTAGCCATGAGGACACTGACAAAGAATACTGATGTTTATTTTTCCAACAACACTGCAGCATAACTGTCTGGAACCTCATAAAACCTGCCCTTGATTCTATGTTTGGATTTTTGTAAGACACCATACAAATTAAAGGTCACAGTCTTTACCTTTAGTTTCAGGATCATCAGTGACTAACTAGGGCCCACTCAAGTGATGACTAAGAATCAACATTTTCTATCTCTACCACAAGATATGTTTGTTCAATAGCAATCATGTCCAAAGCTCACAGCAACACTTTACTAAAACAAAACATACACAACTCTTAGTGAAAAGATGAAAAAAATGACAGATGACAGTTGAGTCACCTAAGATTTCTGGATAGTACAGTGATTAAGGCTAAATAATAATTAACATATGGCAATTGAGCTAATTAGATCTACACAGTGCTTTTCCAAAATTCACTAAGTGGTGAGGTAAAGGAGTCTTTCAACAGGCTACAACCCTTAAATATTTCAACATCACAGCACATGACCTACGCACAACTGTGTTTCTAGACTGACTGAAGAATGAAAGTGCCTTTGCAGCAACAAATGTCACATTTTTAAAAACTGCTGTGTTCTCCTGCAGGAAAGCTGGGTCAGTATCGACCTAATTAAGTCCTGTCAAGAGATGATTGTTTGTTGTTCCTTTAAGTAATTACAACTATAATAAAAACACTGAACAGGTAACTCATGCCAGTGTTTTTCTCCTCCTATTTGACTACAAAACCGAGTTTCCTGTTACTGCCGAGCTCCAACGGACTGCTCGTGTCACCCGCGGTTCAGGAGAAAGCCGAAGCAAGCGGCGTGACTAACGGACACCAACGGCAAGGCCCTACGGACGAGGTGGGGGCGGGGGGCGACTGCAGGCCACCCCCGAGCCCGCCGGAGCCTTTCGCCTACTGAGAACCGGGACTGCCGCCGCCTCAGCACCCGCTGCCCCGGCCGCCCGGCAGCCGGCGCCTGCTGGGGACCGGGAGCCCGGAGAAGTGCCTCGACTTGCCCCGCCCGGCGGGGCCCCGCCGCCGCCGCCGCCCCCAGGGCGCCGGCAGGAGCCTCCCCAGAGCCCAGGAAGAGGCAAAGAGCGCCGGTACGGGGAATTAAGCCCCACCAGAGCGGGCGGAGGGAGCTGCAAGCTGCGGCCGGGGACGCGCTGGCAGCCCGCCCCAACGGCCCCAACAGCCGCGCACAACGGCCAGGGGCCCGTGCCCCCCCCCCCCCCCCAAAAAAAAAAAAAAAACGACCAGCGACCGGGCCCGCCCCTCACCTGCCGCCGCGACTTCGCTCTGCTTCCACGCCAGGGCCTCGGCGGGGCTGAGGAAGCCCC
The DNA here is from genome assembly GCF_028389875.1 of Rhea pennata. Classification (NCBI taxonomy): domain Eukaryota; kingdom Metazoa; phylum Chordata; class Aves; order Rheiformes; family Rheidae; genus Rhea; species Rhea pennata. The sequence continues at coordinate 37,387,987 of NC_084665.1, forward strand.
TCAGCAGGGAGCGCTCGAGGGCCAGCATGGTCGCGCCGCGCCGCCTCGACCCCGCTCGCGGCTCCCGCACCCACGCGCGCTGCCGGCGTCCCCTCAACCCATGTGCAGGAACCGGCCGCAGGGAGCCGCCATGACACTCTCGCCGAGCACGCCGGGAGGACGCGGCACCGCGCACGCGCGGCGCAGCCCCGCCTGGGCTGTGGAAGCGGAGGCGAGCGGGGAGGGTGGGCGAGCCCGCGCGCGCGCGCGCCGAGCGGGTGGCCGCGTGCCTCGGCGCGAGCCCCACGTGCGGGCGAGGAGCCCGCCCCAACCGCCGCGTGCGCCGCGCCTTGCCGCCCTGCCCCGGCGCGCGCAGGGGCGGAGCGCGCCGCGGAGCCGTTGGGCCGTTGCTCCGTCCAGAGAGGGGGTGGGGCGGCTCCTGACGGGTGGCGAAGCAGAGTCAGCGGCGCTGGGGCGGGGACGCGGGTAGAGCGCGTTTCCCTCCTGGCGTTGGCGTGTCCCTGTAGCCCGAGCAGGAGCTTGGGAGGCAGGTGTGGTGGGCACGCCCACGTATCCACGCTACACGCACGCATGGGGAGGCCTCTGTGCTTCCTGGCCATGTGGGTTGCCCCCAAAGTGGTGTGGGTGGAGGTGCTAAGGCAGTAAGGGGGGCACTCCAGCTGGTCTGGTGTATTTGGCTGTGGCCATGTATTGCCCCTTCCACATGGCGCAGCTTGTGTGAGGGCCTGGGGAAGGAAACTAGACGGTTCACTGTGTAGCGTTGGGTGGGCTTTTTGTCTGAAGGGAGGGAAGGCTGTTGCGGATACGGTGGTGAGCAGAAGCTAGAGGCTTTAACACCCATAAGGCCATGTGGTGTCTAATTTCAGACTGAAGCCTTTGCTGGGTGGCTAGTAGCCACTCTTCAGGGCTGGGAGGGTTGGAGAGGAGCCAGCACAACCCAAAGTCCAAGAGGAGTCTGATCTTCTATGCACTCTCCATTTTTTTTTTCTTCACGTTTGCTGCAGCTCAAGTTGGTTTCCTCAAAATATGCATTACTGTTAGGGCAGGCACAGATGGCGGAGATCATCAAGGGCTGTCACCTGAGTGTGTAGCAGACTACAGGGGGCAGATTTTTCAGCTTGACTTTAGTTTTATTTTGCCAGCTTTGTTACTGGAAGTAACATAAGCCAGCTAATTTGGAGAGAGCTTTCATATCTCTGGATGAGCTCTGTTCACTTAACTGCATGATGTTTTTGTCAAGATTTCTGTTGTATTTTTCTGTTTTGTCAAGATTCTTTGCACAGAATTAGGAAGTTAGAATATTAAAAATACTAATTTGTGAGTTGCATAGATATGAAAAATGGTAAGAGAAAATATTAAGTATGGTTAGTAGACACACAGTTGTTGTTTTCTTTTTTTATAGGGTTCTGATAGTTTGATTTAGGTGTCTACATGCCTGAAGATGCTTTGGACACAGATACTTACCTTAACGAGTTACTGGGGTGAAGAGTGTGCACCTCCCTTCACTCCTATCACTACCTATATTTCAGTACCTATCTGAATAACTTCAAAAATAACTCTATCCCATTGTTTCCAAAGTCTTCATTTACATGACTTTGCATGCACATTAGAAGAGGGAAAAAAAACTGAAATTGAATGCAACAATTCAAACAATAGAAAACATGTTCGCGGAGTTCTCCCTCCTCATCTTCAGTTACGGCATTTGAGCTTGTTGGAAGCTAAATGACCCATAAAAAGATACCAGCTGAATGTTAAAGCTGAATATTTCAGCCAATTTGCTTTACTACTGGGCTAAAGCTGATTAATATGCCAACCTTACAATTTTTCTGTGATGCTAACTACATTTAGAAGGATAAAGGATGATAACAAGTAGTTTTAAACGTTTTAAGTATTGTTTGAAAAGTGGTTTGAGCTAGGTATAAGAAATTCTGTGATGATATGAACAGTTTTATTAAAAGCTGTTTTGCTCAGACAAAAACAGTTTGTGCTTTTATACTGGTTGGCTTCTAGTAAACAGGTATACCCTGAAGTGCTGGATGCCAGAAGTCATTTTTTAGAAATTGATTTCTAGGCATAAATAATTGTAAATAATTATAGTTACATTCTTCCACAGTTATTTGCCGTGCAAGTTATAGCTTTTAAATGCCTTATTACCTTATATATATGTTGATTGGCTCTTGAGTTGTATGCTGCTAGGAAAAAAAATGCCACTGTCCTTGATCATTTAAGATAGAGAGTGAAAATGAGCACTCAACTTCATTTGCTCAGAGTATGCAATAGGCTAACACTTTAGGGTCCTCCCAAGATTTTTAGAGGCCTCTCAGTTTGTAAAAGTAGGGAACAATGCAGGTGTGCTTTGAGAGTCACCAGATTCATTTAATGAGGAAGAATGAATGCCAAGTGTGCAGGGTAAGATGAGTCCTGTCAGCAGCTCATGTAGCAGTGCAGCTTTAACTCAGCAGTTGGGCTACTGTTGCATGTACAAGAAGCCCTCATTATAAGGAGAGAGATGGTGCCTAGAAAGCTCACAGATCAGCTACAGCTTTCTCAGTTTTGCAATTTAGAAAAGAACCCAGACTTACAGTCTTGAGGTGACAAAGGCACCTCAAAGGACACTTACTTTGCAGCTGTTACAACATAGTAGTAGCACATCTTAATCACAGGGACTGATGTTGTGCTTCACATGTCTTATAGCTGTTTCGCCAGATTCACCAATTAGCCTTGAATCTGATGGTTCTCTCAAGTTTTACCAGTCAGCTAACTTATGCCCTTGCTTTTCCTAGATTCTGAATAATATAGTCAACACTGACAGCGAGATGAAGATAGAAAAGTTATACATCTAACTTGCTTATCGTAACACCAGGTAAGAAATTCTTCTTTTGTCTTACCAACAGCTTTATGAAGTAGTAATGGGGAGAGGCAGAGCTGGATACTGCACAACACATGAAAAGAAGCAGTGTTATTCAAAACCACACTTTAAGAATGTATAGGAAGGAACATGACCAGCTGCAAACAGCCCCAGATAGCTGTCCTGTGATACGGAGGTGATTCAACAAAATTGTCTCTTTAAAGCATTGATGTTAATCTTCATTCATTACCTGGAAAAGATTATATATGAATGTCATTATAGCTGTTTTTGTATAGTGCCCAAGATCAGTAAATAACTTAATAAAAGTAAAATAGGTTTAAAGTAACTACATACTCCGTCTGTAAAACAGAAATGTAAGCTCTAAGGCAGTCTTCCCGCTCTGAAGAGGTTAGTTTTTCTGAAATTCAGCCATTAGTTTAATATTGTCTTTCTTGAGGTCCATGAATATATATTTGCTGTTCATTTAGCAGAAGTTTCTCTGTTCCTTTGTTTTCTCCTTTTTGTCAGATCTCAACGTATCTTATTTGAATTTAAGAAAATAAACTCTTGCCTAGTTAACTGCCTAGTTAATTAGCAGAAATCTGCTGTACTTCAAATACATTACATCTGTGAGTGTTCAGATGAAGAAATCAAAGCCAGTGTGGAAGCAGTTTATTTTACTGTTCAACAAGAGAAGAATTCAGAAGTCAGTTTCATTAAATAGGCATGTCCTTTTGTATCATGCCTGTTTGTGGTATTAAATGCTTTCTCAAATAAGCACGTGCAGGATCATTCTTATGCAGTTTTAGTTGTTGATACTGCAGCATTGCTTGTCTTTTTTTCTGCTAGCCTTGAAAAGAGAGAGAAAAATAGATTTAAAATGAAGGTTTTTTAATTTTAAAGGGCCTTAATTTATCCTTGGATTCTCTTTGCTGGTGTGGAGAGAGAAAGCTTAACAAATTAGTTCCAATTGCATGCTCTATGTCAAACAAACTTTAGCTGGAATAGATAGAATCTTGTATTAAAGCCAGATGATACCGTTTATCTCTTCTGTGCACTTAGTAACGTGATTATATTTTTGGACATGGAGCATGAGAAGTGGATGATCACTTGTAAACAGAAATGTTTTTCTGAAATTACCTTACATTTTATTGAATGAATGGATAGTTCTGGTTCTTGTTACGCAGGTATATCACAGCTAATTTAGGGTGGCTACCATGCTTGGCTTGTGAGACTATGCTGGCATAAGACTGGTGGGCAGTCGGAAACACTCGTGACAGGCAGTAAATCATAGAATCAGTAAGGTTGGAAGGGACCTCTGGAGATTGTCTAGTCCAACCTCCCTGCTCAGCAGGGTCACCTAGAGCATGGTAGACAGGGTTGCATCGAGGCGAGCCTTGTCCAGAGAAGGAGACTCCACAACCTCTCTGGGCAAACTGTGCCAGTGCTCTGTCACTCTCACAGGGAAGAAATTCCCCCTCACGGTCAGGCGGAACTTCCTGTGCTTCAATTTCTGCCCATTGCCTCTCGTCCTGTCACATGGGACAGCTAAAAAAAGTTTGTCCCTGTCCCCTTGACACCCTCCCTTCAGGTACTTATGCACATTGATATGATCCCCCCTCAGTCTTCTCTTCCCCAGGCTGAAGAGGCCCAGCTCTTGCAGCCGTTCCTCATAGGGCAGATGCTCCAGCCCTCTGATCATCCTCATAGCCCTACGCTGGACTCTCTCCAGTGGCTTCATGTCTCTCTTGTACTGGGGAGCCCAGAACTGGACACAGTGAATAATGAAGGGGTGATGAGTTTCATATACTGAGAACCCAACTGAGTTCCTAGTGTATCATCTTCCATCAGGAACAGTGGAGCTTTTGGATAATCATTGTCAATTTTGCTTGTAAGACATTCACAGAGCTTTTCCTCTTTGGTTCTCCAAATTTTGAGTTATATCTGTGACTCTTGACCTCATTAAGGTCTGATGTGTGACTTAAAGAATGAGAACCATTGGCCATCCCTGTTTTATAATGTTGGTAAAGGTTGATGAGAACTGTGGCTGAATAATGTATGTGTGTGTTAATTATGGACTATTGTATTTGAATAAGCAGAATAGTTGGTATGCTTTCATAAATATTTTTACATTAATAAAAGCAGCTCTGCAACAGCTTATGACTGTCTTAGATTCTGAAAAATACATGAGTGAAATTGTTATATGATTATTTATTAATGCATTTTACACAAACTACATTATAGATTTTCTTTTTAAATCTATAGAACAGTAGCTAAACTCTTAGGTGTTGTAATACACCTTCCAAAGTGATTCTTCTAACTAATCAGTGCAAAGGATTTCACTTTTAATAGCGATATTGGCTTAAACGCTGTATGGTAGTATGACAGACATTATGCCTGGTGAGGTTCACAATCCTGTAAAAATTTCAGTTCTTTGCAGCTTTGCCAATACCACAAATATTTTGGTGGACATTTTCTATACTGAATCTTTCCTTTAGCTTGGACAGAGAGGAGAATAATGGTTTTTAAAACACCATTAGGTCTGACTGGCCTCTACTAGCCTGAAACCTGCATGAAAATGAGTTGTCATATTCTTTATAATTATTTTCTTTGTAAATCTGTTTAAACTACTAGCTTCTTTGAGGATCATCTTACTCTCTGTCCTAGAAAGAACAAAAATGAGATTAACTGTTTTCTTCCAAAACCTGCCTTAAAATGCCTTTAATGTTTAGTGCATATTTATAATTTGATACAGTGAAGGATTGATGTGATCATTAACAGTGAATTAGGATGACTCATTTCCCTGTCCTTTGTGACTATTTCTGCTGATCTCTTTACTTCTCCCAGCTCCCCAGAGGAGATGCAGTGACAACTTTGACAGGCTCTGAGCAGGCTTCCAGGGAGCTGGAGGAAACTGCTCAATTCTTTTACAGTCCTTAAAGGTGGCAAAAGGATTTTTCAAATCTCACAAGTTTTCTGTGTGCTGACATTGCCTCTGACGCTCTCATGACATTTTTCATTCATTTTGCACAGTTGGTAATCATTGAACTCCGTACATATTAGGAAATTTGTCGATGTCATTCCCAATCTCCTACACAAAATAACTTTACACAGGCAAAATTTTGTGCCAAGTCGCTACCAAAACTCTTGACACTCATAAGATCAGGATGTGACTTCTATTGACACACATAGCTTACATATAACCTTTTGGACCATACAGTAAAGTGAGTAAAATAAAGTGTTATATTCCAGTCCCTTTGCAGGTTACCCGTGGATGGTTAGATGACAAGTTGTTCCTCTAGGCTTTCTAACTGTTTCTCTTGGTAGTAGAATTACATCTTACTTTTATTATTGTGAGAGATTCTTTCTTCTTTCCTCCTTTGTATTTAAGGAACATTCTCATGGGGCTATGACTAGAGAGAGGCCGAGAAATGCACATGATGAGAAATCACTTTAGGTTTTGTATCTTGGTGCAGACCTGAACTCTGTTGAACTGTTATTCAGCCATTCCGTTCAAAGACTATTTGTAGCAATTGTCAATAAAAGTAGATTAGGAAATAGTAATGGATTAATCCATATCTACTTGTAAGCTTACGTTCTCCCTCAAAATAAAGTACATGGCATTGTGAGACTACTATGAGCAGGCAGGTATGGAAAACAGAATCATAGAATCAGTAAGGTGGAAGGGACCTCTTGGAGATCATCTAGCCCAACCCCCCTGCTCAAGCAGGGTCACCTAGAGCATGTTAGATAGAGTTGCATCCACTTAAACTGTCCTCAACCTATTCAAATTAGCAGTTGGTTTAAGTGTTGCATCTCAGAGAAAAATGTTAACTTGTTCAGCTTTATAAATGAAAGATGATTAAAATTAAAATAGTTCGTTCTTTAGTTCCTTACCTGGACTTCAGTCTTGGTTTTAGGATATATGCCTGAATTTTGTAATGTTGACTAAGTAGAATTCATTTGCAAATATCAGTGGCTTTACTAATAAAAAGTGGCCTGAAACAAACAGGGTCACTCTATGTTGGTTAACTCTAATGTTGGCTAAGAAGAGACTTGCAGCTGATAAAGCAAATTAGGGGAAAAAAGAGCTTATCAGAAAGTTGTTAAAGATATGGGTGTCTGTTAAAAACTGGAGAATCCTTTTGCCTTTGTATGGATTCACAAATAACAAAAGAGGTTGGTGGCTTGACATCTCAGAGTGGGTTTGAATTGTCTGAATCACAGAGCTGCATCATAATGACTCATTATATATTGATATCCTTGCTGGGAATGAACTGCTGTCTCTCTCTTCCTTTGGCAATTTCAGTTTGTACATTTTCTCTTCCAACTGAAGTTTTTGCTCTGCAATTGAGGTTGGCCTTTCCAAGACGCCAAGTACTGTATTTCAGGTACAGCAGGTAATTTGTTACTGTATAAGAAGCTAGTATTCATTCCTTCAAGTAAATAAAATTGTATGTATTCCCTTTAGGTGCTTTGCTAGCTATAACTGGAGTCCATCTCAGTGCACAGGAGGGTTTTAACACAAACACTGGCTGCAGACTCTTACCGGTTGCGAACACCTTTGCTTTAATAATTACTAAACTGTTCAGAGTAGAGATGCTGATCTTTATAAAGTGAGCAAGTGAACAGCCACTGAAGGAAAGGCCATTCTAAAATAAGATGACCAACCAGTGCTATAAATTCTTTGTATTCCCGTCACCTCAGAACTAACCAGCCCGGGATGAAACAGTGCATATTTGCCTCCATAGATCAATCCTAGAAGTGGTGAACCAGGGATGGCTTCCAAAGGGTAGAGGTTAAACTCGCCATATGGTCTTCTAATCTCTCTGAATGTAGATGAGGCATTGTTTTTTTCAGGGCAGATTTCCAAGGTGATACTGAGGTGTGGGAGTAGGGAGTCCTGTCTCTGGAAATTGTTATTTTTCTTTATTCTTACCCTCTGCTGTAACCTTGCTGAAACATCCTTCCGCAAAGTCATTAGGATTGTAACTCATTGCACTTTTCACAAGGACTTTTCAGGTATATGTGCATGTTACTGCCAAATTCTTGTCAGCAACACTTGGGGTAAGAGCTTCTTGCCTGTTCATCTCTGGCAAAAATGCTACAGGATTTGTTTCTATACAAGATGAGGAGGAGAGATCAGGCCAAGAAGGCATAATGGTAATACCACCCTTCTAAGAATTTCCAGGGAATAGCTTCTTCTTCTTCTTCTTCTTCTTTTTTTTTTTTTTTTTTTTTTTTTTTTTTTTTTTTTTTTTTTTTTTTTTTTTTTTGTCTCTGCTGTGTCTTGATAATCTCAGATCTTCTTGCCCAGATTTTTTTCCCCCAAACTTTATGAACTTATGCTTCATTATTTCTTATCCAGGAAAGCAAAGCTCAGGTTATTTGATGCAAGTTTTCCTTTGGAGTTGGCAGTAATTCTGAGGCTCAGAACCAGTCCATCTTTCACATGCTGGTGCTCACATACTATTTCAACCTGAAATGCAATTAAACATTGTAGAACTATTTAGCTAAATATTTTCCTTATTGTCTAATAATCATTTTTAGAATCCATTTGCAAACTGTTTCTTTCAGCAAGAGTTTTGAAGGAGCGAAAACGCATTCGTACATTTATACTTTACATTGGTATGAGTATTTTTTTAAATTACAGAAATCAGGCATGTTAACCTGAATGAGGCAATTTCCTCCTCCCCCCCCCCCCAAAAAAAAAAAAATTAAATGTGTTATCACAGGGTGTCTATTTGCATGCTTAGAGGTAAATTAATTAATTAATTAAGATTTCTTGAACCTTAGAGGCAATTACTTTTTTTTTTCTTTGACAATGGAGTTAGGAACCATAAGGTTTCATTGCAATTTCTTAGCTTTCTTTTTCCCATTAATCAGCAATTCTAAATTTTTCTCTCATTTCTATCTCAGATTTTACTCTTTTCCTTTTGAATTAGCCTATGAGGAAAGATGGTTAGAGTGATATTTAATTGAAAAAAGAAAAAATTTAGGGGAATTCATGAGTCTTGCCATATGTAAAAGTTGCTATAAAGAGGATGTACAAAGTTCAGCAAACACCTCTGAACTTCTGTGGCCTTCTGAGGGTAAGGAGCTTGACTAAATGGATTGCCTGACCTCCCTGATGGAGCTTTCACCTTGTGATTTTTGTCTTGAGTTTTTCTCTGAACTGTGAATCACCTTGATGGATGAAGGTTGCGTTCACATTCAGCGGTTATGAAATAAGCTTTGGAGCTTTTATGGCATAACTTTCATTGGTCTGGAGTCTTTTATCGGTCTGCTCTGCTGAAGGTGTAGTCAGGAAAATGAACATAGCATTTCTCCATAGATGGCTATGATCTGATTAAATAAGCATGTGTGATGTTTAAAATTGTATTCCATTTACAGTGCTGCTCTATCACAGTTTAATACTTTTTAGTTAAATGATTGCTTCTTAAACAAAAAAAGATGAATTCTTCCTTTATTTCTTCATTTGCTCTCTTTTTGCCCATCATCTCTCTCTCCACCTCTGTTCCCAGCCAGAGCCTCAAAATGAATGCTGTCTTGTGCAGATCAGAATGCTTGAAGGACCTTAGAAAGATTGTGCAGAATTATAGCTTCAACTGGAATGTGCTGCTGCTCTTTTAATGGTGTACTTTAAAGATATATGTTATTCAATCTTAATTGCTTTTGATGTTTCATCTGCTAAAATAATGCTGTACTACGTTTTTTGTAAACTTAGAAAGGTTATCTACAATTTGCCTTCTTCTCTACAGAAAAATTTATTTTTTTAATAGCTGAATTTATATTGCAGAGGCGTCACTGAGGCTTGCTGGCATGGAACCAGATTCTGATAGCATCACAGTGTGGTATAGGTCAAGACTTAATTTAGTCTGGCTTCTAGTGAAGTGAACAGATTCTCCTTTAATGTCATCTCTTTGTTCCTGACATAGAATAATAGCTATTTCTATTTACATCTCGTTTTCAAGCCATATAATTTCTGCTAGCACTAAAAATGGAAGAAGGGCGTAGGATAAAGATAACGACCTTGCTGTAGCTGACTTATTTCTGAAAAAATAGAAGTAGGTGGTGGGAACTTGATTTTCCTTCTGTTCTCTTAAAGATGAATAAATAAAGATAAGATAAAGCTTGTATCTTTAAGCTGTCTAGTTAGTGTAGCAATATGGTTTGGTCTACAGAAAACTTGAGGCATATCAAGTATTTATATTTTTCTGCATGTTCATGGAAAGTGATCGACACAAAAGACCAAATTACAAGAATGCACTGCACTGGTGGCAAGAGTGACTCAGTAACTGAAAATATACTTGGATACGAGATCAAACTAACCAGTTTTGCACAAATTATCATGCATATGAGAAATTTACAATATTCTGTTCTTCACCTTCTTACTTGTTCCCAAATTCATCTGTTAGACTACTTTAGTATCTACATAGGTAAGTCTTCAGCTTTTCTCAGGAGAAGGAAGAAACGCTTGTTTTCCATAGTAGCGTATCTCACAAATATCATAAAGCCAGATGACCTTTCATGCTTTCCTAAAGTAAAAAAGATTGCAATTTTTCCTGTAATTAGCTGTTTAAAAGCGCCATCCCTCTTATGAGAGTCTCTTATGTGTAGCTTGAAATTGTTGGAACAAATTCGGTGATATAGTGAATTTTGGAACTTTTTGGACAAGGTGAAATAGAACCATAGAAAAATCTAGGTTTGAAGGTGTCTCTGGAGGTGATTTGTTCGAAAGCCCTGCTGAAAACAAGGCTATGTTGTTAGATCAGGTTGCTCAGGGCTATGTACAATTGAGTTTGGATGGAGATTGTATAGCCTCTTTGGTTATCTATTCCAGTGCAAAACAGCCTCTGTGAAGGAAACCTTTTTCCTTATAGCCAGCTAGATCTTCTGTTACTGCATTCTGTGAATTTTGCCTCCTGTTTTTTAGATACGCACTTCTGAGAAGAGTCTGGATCTGTATTTTCTACAAACTCATTTTAGGTATAGAAGAGACTGCTTTTACATCTCTTTTGCAGATTTAACAAGCCCAGCATCTTTAGGCTCTCTCTTGTCTGTCATGTGCCAGCTTTAGTGGCCGTCCACTGAACTCTTTCCAGTTGCTGGTATATCTGTCCTACTGAGGGACCCAAGACTGGACATAGTGCTTCAAATGAAGTTTCATTCTTAGGTATGTGTCTGTCTGCACGTGTGTGTGTGTATGTATGTATATGTATGTGTGTATATATATATATATATGTATGTATACACACACACACACACGTATATACACACACACACACGTATACACACACACACACATACATGTTATATATGTTATAACAGTAAAAGGTAAAGGATATTTTACTTTTTATTCATTCTCATAGTTATGTGAAGCCTTACATGAATCTGACACAGGGATCTGATATGCCAAACCTGACTTTTTCAGGCTTGAGTCCTTGTTACAAACATCACACCTTTTACTTATAAGTAATATTGGGTTTTGATCTTTTTTTAACATCTAATAGAAATTTAACAATTGATCGAATCATGATCAAATTTTCCCATCTCCTTCTAGTTCTTCATCTCTCCTTGTAACAATTTTCTCCTTCCTAACAAACCACAAAATGTACACACTTCTGTTTTGTTTTTATCTTGTTTTGTTTTGTTTTATAAACCATACTGTCCCCTTTTTCTGCATCAAATTTCTGGTCTTTCCAGGTCTTAAATCAGTTATTTAGGATCTCTGATGCTAGATTTGTTTAGTATTAGTATTTGTATCATTTTCTTCTTACTGCTTATAGGGATTTGAGGTGTACATGTAGAAAATCTTAAATCAGCATTTTTAGGCATTTTAACACCTTGTATTAATTTCAGCAAAGAAATAGATCAATAGGTAGAGTCTTAAACATTCTTGCTAGCCAGATGCTCCTGTATTTTGCATGAAGAGCTCTTCCAGCTGTTGTCAGCTTGGCAGATGAACTGAGCTCTGAATGTGTCCTGTTTACTTTAATGATCGAAGTTTCAGACATTCCAAACCCCATGCTCTGTTCCTGCACTGAAATGTGTAGGCCTAATAGCAAGGAAGGTCTATATTTATTAGTTTAGTACACACTACATTTCTGTTTTAGTGCTGTCAGAAACACTTAATTTTAAGTATTTGTGTCTTCAGACTTAAAGTCCAGACACAGAATCTTTTAATTGCTTCGGATATGCATGGGGGATACTTGAGTGAGGAGGACCTTATTTAAATAGCTAGCCTTTGAACCATGGAATTGAAAAAGTAATTCTTGTTTGGCTGTGTTACCCAGAACTGTTTTCTGAATTTGCTATAAAGTTGCTATAGATCAAAACTGCAGTCTGTCCTGCTCAGTACATATACAGATACTTCAGCTAGTTTTAGATATTATTCATTATTCCAACCTTTGCAAGCAGGTTTAAAACAAATCTGTAGCCATTACTGTATTCTCTGTTATTATTTATGGTAAGGACTGATATCGAAATAAACACACTGGCCAACACTAGGAAGTTTCTGTGCTCAGAATCTACAGGCTACCTATTGTCACAATGTAAAGCCTTGAAATTGCTGACATTAGTTGGTAGGTAACCTAACATGTGGGAGCAGAATTTAGAAGACATTATAAACTATGTTATCATCAGAGTATTAAAATAATTGTTACAAAATTGAAGACATTAAATATCATAAAGATTTTATTGTTGCTTAATGATTTAGGAAAACTGAAAGAGGAAATCCCATGGGTTCAAGCACAGCCAAAATCTATGCCAAGGTGCAATTTGGAAAGATGCCATTTTACTGCCAGGAAAAGATCCTGCCAGAAGCTTGGACTAATAACAGAGCATTCAGACTCACTGCCTAAATAAGTAGCCTTTGTAGTTTATTGAATGATGATGATACATAAAAGTATATTAACAAATCCCCATCATGGCATAATACCAACATTTTAGTCCCACATGTGACTGAAAAGAAACAGAAAGCTTAAGGGAGCTGAGAGAAACTATCTATCCTCATATTCCTCCTCTTGTTAGCCTGGTTTTCCAGGAAAACCAGATATATGCAGTCATGCTAATGATCCCTGTTTAACACATTTAGAATGCAGTGGCCATGTTCAGCCAAATGGAACAGATGTGTAATTGTCTCTGAGATCATTAAGTTTTTGCTAGTTTTGTGAAAAAGGTGGCTAGGTGAGGAGAAAAATACAGTAACAGCCTCAGCTTCTTACTTCTGCATGAACCTATGTGTTGTTATGTAACAGAGAATTCACCTGGGGAGGAGGGGGGATGTTTAAATACTCTGTAAACAGAGAAGGTTTTAATTGAAGCTTGCAGTCAGCTGAGGGCACAAATTAGTGGGAAACAAGGCTTCACTAATTTCTTATACTTGCAGAACTCCTGGTTTAGTGATATCACCATGATCCTTAAAATTTCTACTCACAGCACATGAATTTGTAAACTGTTTATATTTCCCAGTAAGTTTTCTGCTCTCTTAATTTTTCTTTCATATGATGTAGCTTTTCTCTGCTTATTACTTTGCCAGTATCATAGTATCCATTAACATCTGTGAGCTTCTTTACATTGTAATTAGCATAGACTAAATTCTGCTGTCTTTGACAATACAGGTCATGGTCATAGTGCACTTTTGTCCCATATAGCAATTACCCATATAACAATATTGTTTTCTTATATGGACAGCCAGTGTGAGCTTACATTCAGTTAATTTCCTCAGTAAAAATGCCTTGCTTTGTGTCTCCAAGTTTGAGTTTTAAGGCAGAATTTGTGACTCAGACTCATGCTGTTGTATCCTGGAAGGAAGAGGAAGGTTGGATTCTTATGTACTGTGACCTTTGCAGGCCCTGGGATCATGAAATTAAAAGTTACATTGCTGTGCATGTTCCAATTGCTGTATACCTAAAATTATTCCTTTGAACTTGCTGTGAGGTCAAGTAATTCTTTTTATCCCTAATGGAGTTTATTAAGTTGATGAAACCTTGGTCAAATTTATTTCAGACTGTTCTTTTCAAAGCTCTTCTTCACTTTCATTTCAGAGCACTTCTGGAAAATAATACTCTAACAAACTTCCTAGTCCTGTATTTCACTTCAGTGATTGTTTTTGCAATTTACCTTTACGTAATTTTATAATCTTTCTAGTATTTTGCACTGTGCTTTCTATGGTAATTTAATCTATTTCTCTGCTTTTTTTGAAACATAATCAATCGAGAGCACTTCTTTTTGAAATCTAAGAACTTTTTTTGTTATTAGTCAGTGCTTCGGAATTGTATGGTTGATTAACCTCATTGCAGAAGCCAGCTGTTGTACTCCTTCAGCCATTCTATTGAAATATTGTACTGTTAGTTCATGTCATAATCTTCCAGTATTAATTTTTCTGCTGCAATGCTTACATTTCTCAGTTCGTGTTCTCTAATTAGCCCATTTTGTGTGTTTTCAGGTAGCATTTTGAATGAAACAGTTAATAAGAATTAGTTATGAACAGGTGGAAAGTGCCTTCAAGTCCTTCTCATTTTTTACTTTATCCTTGTTTAGTGTTACCTCCACCGTTTCTGGAATTTAACTCTTAGACTGCGGCATGCGTGTCATTAATAATCAGTTTCATTCAGAGAGATTTGTTCTCATTCCATTTAAGGTTATTTTCCTTGCAACGCTTCTCTGTGTCTGTAATTGTAATGCTCGTTGTCCGGGTGTTTGAGATTTTCCAAGATTGAGGATGTGCTGTTTTGCTTCACATAATAACACAGTTTTGGCAGGAAGTTCCTAAAAAAATACTAACCAAAAAAAAAGTGTGAGGGGGAGAGCGATTATATGGGGAAAAGCTTTACCTTTATTTTTTGTTGTTGAGTCAGATCTGCCAAAATCCTTGGATTGCAGCTAAAGTTGATAATTATTTTGTGTTTTGATGTTCTATAATATTTTCTCATGTGAAATATATATATATATATATATATATATATATATAATGATAAGTGATATAATCTTACCGAAATCTCTTTAATTGGTAGAAGGGCCTAATATGTGTTTATGAGTGAGATATGTAGCATCATCCATGGACTTGTAAAGTTTATCACTTAAAGAAATTTGGGAAAATGCAATAAGAAGGAAAAGTGAAATAGTCCCTTCAAAATACCCTCACCATACCTACCTTTCCCCTTGCATCAGATTAGCTCAGTATTTCCACTAACTTCTATTTGTTTTAGTGGAATTACATTTTTGCTGCTGCATGGTCACCTTATGGTGGTCCCCAGCTGTAGCAGCACTGTCCACTTCCTTTTGATGTTACAATGCTTTGTCTGCGGCTAGGACAATAGTTGGAACTTTCTTGAACAGAGTTTCTTTAAGGAAAAGATTCTTTTTCCTCACAACATAATAGGTGTAAGTTATGATTTAAAAAATGCTAACAAAGATGGTAGGACTTAAATCTGTGGATGAGTATTTGAAGCCACAGTTTACTTTTTTGAAATTAAATCGATTTTTAAGTCACAGTTTAAGTAAAACTGCTGGCAAATAATTTGCACTAGTAGTAAATGATTCAAGTCAATCAGAAATAATCAGTCTTAAAGAGGGAGTTTCATTCAAACATTTACTTACAAAACAGTCTTTCAGGCATCAGAGCTGTGCAGACAAAGTTAGGTAGAAAGCATTCTATCCAAGAATGTACAGAAAGCAAATCAGTGAATTTAAGACAATAGTAGAAAGACAAATTGCTTACTGGGTATGAATAGAAAATTTGTTAGGTGTCTATTTTGTTTAAAAAGAAAATTCCACGTTCTGTAAGTTTTTCATCCTAATGATTTTTATCTGTTCACCAGCAACTAAACGTCTGATGGATTCTCTGCCACATTTGTATTTGAATACAATCCAACATAGAAGAATAGTTTGAGTCATGGAAAAGTGATCAATTCCCACAAATACTAATCTCTCAATGCTTTTTCAAGTAGTCTCCAAAATTTCCCTAGGCATGAGCAAGTTCGTAATGCCTGTACTGTGTCGCTTTTTGAAGAAGTAAAATTTAATTGAAATTTAAATAAAGCTAGTGCTAAAGCTCACTGCTTTGTGAGCTAATACATTGGTAGTCTGCATTTTTTTTTGCTGCACATGTTTCAGTGCTGCTGTTGTTGGACATCTGCCCTTGAAAAAATCTTGCCATATCTGAGGTAGGGTCCCTACCTTAAAAAAATTTTTTTTTATGTATATATAAGTTCTTGAGGTTCACTCACAAAAACTCTCATTCAGATGACCAGTTGAAAAGTAAAGGAGGTATCTTATTGAAAAGTAGTGCTTTGTAAAGCGAAGTGTTGGTTTCGGGTATAATTCTGGCAACCTGTAGATTTCAAATATGAGAAACTTGGTGAATTCAGCATAGAATCATTTTCAAGCTATGAGTAAAACACAGGATGAAATAAAAACAAGAGTGACTTCTGTTAAAAATGATTCACTGCATTATGTTCACCAAACATAAGAAACAGTTTTTACTCTGATATTGACAGTGCAGTTCAGTGCCCTGAATTACAGCTCTGCTTTATGTTTAGGTTGTGTTTACTTAATAAAATGCTTGTGATTTTCACTCTTTTTAGTTATGGTCTTTTGAAGAAAGAATGTTTCAATGATGCTTTTCTAGCTTACACAAGCTGAGAATGGGGTCCTTTCTTATTCGAATTTCTAAAGCTGCAGTATTATTTCTTAGTAGGGTAGTACCTGTTGTACTGTATTATGGACTCTGTAGTACCAGTCACTATATATATTCTGAATAAGTAGTGTGTCCATATCCAGAGAGCTAGTGTCTAAATCCAGTGGTGTAGAGAAACTGTCTTTGTTACTCATTGCCCAGGAAAATATTCTCTTATTATTAATGAGCTATATTACTTAGAAATCCTGATCACAGAGGGCAGATTTAATAACAGTCTGTTTCACAGAACTCTTTCAGCAGTTTGAAAATGTGCTTGGAGGTGCTGTGGAGGGCTGGTGTAGTAAATGGTAGAGAAAAAAATGTTTTCATAAGCAGCTGTGTGAACAGCTGCATCTTGTCTGATTTTATCATTTTAATGAAAAAATCTGAATGCTACGTAAATAATGGAAATTACTATAAATCTTCCATCTTTATACAATCAGTATATTACAGGGACTGCCGTGATAGATAAAGATACTGAAAAAGATAAGGAGTATTGAGAAGTAGCATTGCAGGCAAGCCTGGAAGGATTTTATTTTGTTTTTTCCATAACTCAGCAGGAAAGAAAGCATGAATATGTTTGTGATGGAAGGGATAAATGGGCAATGGAAATGAATGTTGTTAGCTGAGTGAGGGATCAGGATGTAACAATTTGTGTACACATGTATTAAGAGCTTTAATGCCTTGTTCAGGGTGTGGTGAATAAGGGGAGCTGTTGGACATTTCGGAAGTCTGATACTATATTGTTACTGACAAGGAAAATGGTTGTTAATGGTAGCCTTTTATGCTAAGAGCCATGTAAGTATCTGGAAAAACAGCCTGACAAGTTGTGGCAGCATTGCTGGTGTAGGTCAAGCCTGGGGACAAGAGGTTCAGGGGTTGACCAAGAAGAGATCCTATTTTTCTGTTTTGAAGTGTATGTTGTTTCTTTGGAGTGCAGTAACATTTTCTAAGCAAATGAAAACTAATCTACCCGGTCTCCTCAGGTTTACATCCTCTTCCCTGAAAGACTTCTTTTGTTGTCTTGAAGTAAAGAACATTTCAGCCTCATTGCCCAAGTACAGGGCAGATGGTGCCCTCGTGGAATTTAAATCAGGTATCAGCATGTTGTCACTCGTGACTGGGAAGTGCTGTAGTTTGACCAGCTCTGCAGTGCAGTCTCTACGTTGTCAGGAACAGAGGGGAGAGAAATTTTGCTTTAGCAGATGCTGCATACAACGGTTTTGCAAACTGAGTAATGTTATTCCTTGGCTGCATGTACATCTGACAGAAAATGATTAAAGTGAGGCACATACACAAAAATACTGTGAGTTAAAAACGAATATAATTGTTTTCAGCATGTAGTAGGTTGAGGAATTAGATATTTAATACATCCATGGTTGGCAACTTAGCATGGCTTTAGAAGGTAATAGACCTCAGTATAAATTTTAAAAGTAGACTACATTTATTATCATCAAGGGGTACCAAACTCTGAATACTTACTTTTCTTAAAACCAATAAAAAGTTGTCAGCTGCACTATGTTCTTGAACTGAATGCAATATGGAGTATGTTTAAGTGTGAGTAGGTATCCCTTTTCATTTGTGTTACTTTTATCATTACCATTTAAACATTATTACACTAGTATATTATTCAAATGAATCATTGTTTTGAATTGCTGACATGCTCTAGGTGACCCTGCCTGAGCAGGGAGGTTGGACTAGATGATCTCCAGAGGTCCCTGCCAACCTTACTGATTCTATGATTTCTTCTTAAAAGGGGCAGAAAGGTGAAAAGCTTGAAAAGGTTTAGGCAGAACAGATTTATTTAGGGTGCAATTTTAGGAAAAGTGATAAATTTTTACTGCTAACCTGCAAAATAGTGAAGGAGTTAAGAAAATTAGGTATCCAAGTATGAGGTAAGTACTAAATATAACTTAAATAGTCTTGAGCAGACCTTACCAGAAGAGAGATTTTTTTTTTAAAGAAAGGAGATGAGCTTTGCATGAGCAAGGACAATACAGCAGGGAAAGAACAATTTAAACATTAGAAAAGCTGATAGTATTTTTGCAGTGAGAGTAAGATAACTGAATGGAAAACTATGAATTAATAGAAGGAGTCACACAGGGCAACAGCACTTAAGAACACAGTATTTGAGTTAGAATTTAAAATGCTTCAGTGAGAGGAATCCATATTTACCTGACTTAATGTTTTTGAGATCTGACTCTGTTTTACATCTCTTGACAGTCAGCAGAAAAGATTTGGTGTTGGGGGAGTTATATCACCCAGATCCTGACTGACTTTTACTGAGGGTGGTTCTCATTTAAGGTAGCATGCTCCAAGATGCTTTTGAACCAACATGCAGTTACAGATAATCCAAAGCACTTGGTGTTGCACATTAATCAATTTCTTGTCCCTTTTCCCATACCAGTACTGACAAATTGATGAAGCTCACAAAGCTCATTAAGAAGGAAAGATGCCATGTGCCTCATCCATGTCAGAACAAAGGAAAAATACTCCATTTGATTTAGCTTTCCTGTCATGAGCATTGGGCTCACACACAGATGTGACTACAGAAATAAAGGAAGTTGTAAATTTCTGTCTTTGTGATGGGTGCGAGCAAGAAGAGGGGAAAAATGATGTATTGTCCTTGAAGTAGTTGTTTTTTATTTTGATGTCACATGAGAGTTGGAAGAGTTCCTGGATGCTATGCAGACTTTCAGAAAAAGAAAGATTTCTGTTTGTTTTCTATGTATGTTCAGGAGGATGATGTATTGCTGATAGTTGTTTTCTTTTTCTCAGATTTTCCTAGTGCAAGGGCATGTTAACGATAGGTGTCACTGGAAGATATGTTTTAGGGTATATTTAGAGGAATTTATAATTGATGAATTAATCATGCCAAATAAAAAAACATCACTGGTGAAGGGATTATGTTGATTTCATGGAGAATCCATCCTGTTGCAGTAATTCCAATTACTTTAAGGATGTCAGATCTATTGAAATCTATGCATAGAAATGCTTTTGATAGAGAAGGAAACTGCCAGGTATAGAGTAAGTTTAACGACAATAACAAAATATATATATATATATATATATATATATATATATATATATATGTATATTAACAAGATAGAAGTGCTGAGGTTGCACTTGCATGAGAAGCTGAGCTGGCCACACAGCTCACTGCCTCTGAAAATGACAGGTCTCATTGCTATTCCTTCTTCTCTTGCTTCCTGCCCCTCTTCCTTCTGGTGCTCTGGAGAGTTTTCGCTTGGCCAGTTGCATTTCCTGTAAGTTGCATTTGCTGCAGTTCCCCTTTGTATAGGGTTGTTCTGTGTCAGGTTGGGGATTATGCTGTTGCTGCCATGGTTGCAGCAGTGGTCATGTGAGCATCAGAGCTGTTGCAGCTCAGCTGTAGGAGCATGGTTCTCTGGGGAGAAGGGGACCATCCCCATTTCTGCAGCAGTGAGCTGTTAGATCAGGTCATGCCATCTTGCAGAATTGTGGCCTCGTTTCAGGATGAAATGGGTGATTAAGGCATTTGTGCTAAATATCAAACTTCCTTAGCTGTTTTACGGAAATAAACTGTCCTGATGAAATTCCCTCTCCTTTGGAGTCAGGTGCTGAAGTATAATTTAAACATGAAAAGAAACAAATGCTAAACCAGGCCATGTTTTTAAGTGCTAGCTTTCTTCTGCCCATATTAGGTGTGCTGGAAGATGGTATGAGTGCTCACTGGAGGCTATGAAAGCCATTTTAAGAGCTGAGTAAGTGCAGAGAGGTTAGCTGACTTTCTGCTTTATCTTAGGTGAAATAGCTGTTTTACAGGGCACTGACTGCTTTTGTTGCAGCTGATGTGTGCCAGCTATAGTAAATCTTTTGTTAGATTGACTGTGTGGAAAGACTAGAACTTCTGCCTTTTCCAGTTTGGCTGTAGTTACTGAGTACAGCTACTGCTGCAGTAAAAGTAGGGATTAAGTCAACATTAAACATAGTTTTTCTTTTGTTTTCTCCAGTTTGGTTACCCAACTGAAAAATGAACAAATATATATATATGTATGCATATATATATATATAAAAAGATTTGGATCAAACCAAAGTTATTAATTTCTCCCAAAGCCAAGCCCTGGGAGATCTTACAGATGGAAACAGGCGGTAATGACTTTGACTTTTAGGTTGTGTCACAGTTTCTGTGATGCTGTATTTGTATGTCTGTACTACCATGCTGCTGCAGGCTTTCAGTGGATAGTTGCATTTTGGCAATTCAGGCACCGTTGGTTGTTTTAAGGATTTGGGGTCATTTGTGAATTAAATTCTGTTTCGAAAATAATGAAGCAGTAATAAGGAGAGAACTTTCACATATGTAGCTAAACTAGATGCAAAGCTAATTTCAGTTAAAAAAAAAATCAATAAGAAAGCATTTTGGATGGCCCTGTTGTATTTTCATTTGCTATTTTGTGCGTTTGTGTTCGTCTATACATACATAAATGCAAATCTTGAATATGAAGTGCTGAATTATTGCTCAAAAATCATCCTTAAAAAGATGGATTCTATTAAACAGCTTGCAAATTTAATTTTTCTTTAGATTGTCTTTTATAAATTTCAGAAAATCTTCGTATTAACCAGAGCTGGCTTTTTATTCTAGAAAGGTCTTGTGTTCTTATTCCTCCAATATCATTATGTATATGTTTGAATAATCTATAATAAAGTGTCTCCATGTCAATGTGGTATTTAGGTCCAGTTTATGAAAATTAGAACAAAACTATTTTTAACAGCAGTTGACATCAATCATGCTCACGCTCAGGTAACCTTTAATGCAACATTTTAAAAAGAAAATTCATTAGATCACCTATTTAGATACCCTGACATCATTCTGTCATGGCAACGAAGTGATTTACATGGAAAATATATATTATCTCTGCTTTTAGACAAAATTAGTTTTTCATGATTCATGGTTTTACTGCAAGTATAAGAGAAACTGAAAATGACCAGCCTTTTAAAAGTGAGACCTGATCTATGATCAGTTTTCCTCCTTATTTTCTTCACCTATTTAAATTTTTGAAAAATATATTAAAATATACAAAATAAGCTGTAAACATGGTGTAACCACAGTAACATCACTACATAGTTGGGACTAGAGACAAAAGAGAGAGAAAACAATTAACTTCAAACAGAGAGTTGGAACAGTCAAAATGGTCAGGGACTCGGACCACAGGCTGCATGAAGAGAAGATGAGGGAATTGAATGTGTTTAGTTTGGTAATGAGCAGGTTGAAAGGTGATTGCTGCCCATTGTCCCTTCCAGCCAGCATGTTCATGATTCTCTTACGTGGTTGAGTTTTGGCAGAGGACTTAGTAAACAGCACAGTCGTATGTATGGTGAAATGGTATTTTAACAAGAAAGCAAAGAGCAAATCATATTTTCTGATATATATGCCTTAAAATGAGACTTGTAACTTTTCTATTAGTCTTCATACAAAGCTATCTTTATCCTTCGGCATCATGTAAATAAAATGTTATTATGCACAGAGGTCTAAATTAGGATGAGAAGATGAGGTAGTGATGCTGAATAAGAATTGCAAAAGTATGGCACAAACTGACAGTCTTGATACTCTGGAGGAAACTAGCATTTTTTAGATAAGATAATGTTTTTTATTTTACCTGATGTTATTTGCAAATGAAATTACAGAAGAAGGTACAATCTTTCGTAACAATGAGTTGAATAATCTCATAGTTTGGAGATTTAAAAATCTTAACAACTAGTATTTTTTGTGCATGAGTGTGCATGAGATGAATGAGTGTTCGCAAAAGAAAAAAAAAACCAGTAGTTTACATGGAGGAAGTATTCTGAAACAGCTTAGTCAACTTCCTGGCTTTATAACTGTTTAGATTTTTTTTTTTTAACTAACAATGTTTTTACGCCTTTAAAGAAAATAAGTTACTAGTAAACCACTAAAGCTTACTAATTTTAGTAAGTTTTGTAAAGTGATGACTTTAGCACAGTATCGTTGAAGAGCACAATTGTTTTTATGGTAACACAGGAATTGATTGGTGACTGGTCTTTTTTTTTAGGGTTAGCTTTCAGAGTGACTTAAGTAGTCTAATGAAACCTGTAAGGAGGGCGTATTGATTTACTTAATCGATTTTGATCATGTTTTGCTTTTGTATGTTTAGATAATTTTCAGAAAAAATGTTTATTTTCATTGATTGCTATAGCTGTTGTAACACAGTGATTTGCAGCAAAATTAACTGTATACTGTTTGTTAAACTTGGAAAAAAACTACACTAATTTAGGCAACTGGATAAGGCCAGTCTGCCTGAATGCTTTTGAAATGTGTCTTTGAAAATGGGAGGCCATGTCCTTGAAATTGGTAGAGTTAGTCCTTGTTGTTTCACCAGGTTTGCATAGATTAAAAGGGGAAAACTGCCTTTCCTACTTCTCCAGCTTCTAGTCAGAATCTTGATTTTTTTTTTAATTAACATGTCAAAAAAATATTTTTTGCATCTGCTAATTGAATTAAAATCGAAAGGCCATTAGGGCAAAAATTTTTTAACAGTGGAAGTCCATACATTTAAGAAGATGTAACTAGTACCTTTCTCTCCAGGTTTGTGAAACAAATTCAGCCTGATAAAAAGAAGACAAAGTTTGAGATGAACATTGCTTGCAATTCAATCTGTGGACACTTTGCAGCAGGCGCAGGATGCAGTATTTGGAATGGAATATAGAGCAACTGGTGTACTCAGATCGGGCAGGCTTTGCCTTGAACCTCAGATTCTGACCAGTGGGAGTTGCAGCTGTGTGCCTGCAGTGAATGCTGAGGCACCAAACCCTGTTCTGATGCCTCAGTAGAGCTTTGATGCGTAGAAGATTGGAGTGATGGAATGTGGAAAATGAACTGTCCGAGGAAAAAGGAAAACTGGTTGAATTTAGAGCCATGGTTTGTTCTTAGTGGCATTGACTGGGCAACTGTCTTTGAGGGCATCCTTGGCAATGGAAAATCACCTTCTGTTGCTGTAAAAGCAAAAGTGTGTTTAAAGTAATAAAAATACACTCATGTGAGGTAGACTAACATTTTCAGAAAGACAGCAGGCAATATCAGAGCATATTTGAAACAAATAAGAAATTTAACTATATTATTTTTATTTGGGTGATTAATCCACGTCTTGTGCTAGGCACACCTTGAATTTTAGTAATTTAGGATTCTATTGCAATTCTCTATGTAAAAGCTTGAAATTTCAGAACTACTCTTCACTGATTTCTGCTGGTACTGTAGACTCTTGAGAGCTCTCCAAGGTAGAAACATCTTTGCTGCACTACACAATTACTTATTAGGACTCATAATACTATTGCTCTGCCCTTTGTTTAGATGGCTTGGCTTCTCCTCTGGTACAGGTTATTGATGTTTGGTTCCCTGCTATGTGTCATTTGTTCATCTGGCTATTTGTTTTCTAAATCAAAGTTTTCCTTGGAGGAACAGAGAGAAAAGAGTGGAAGGAGGTTTAACACATCAGGTATCACAGGAACAAAAAGGATATTTTGTTCTCTAAAGTACCTTCACCTCAGTCTCCGTTTGTTGCCATCAGCAGTAATTCTTTTGTGATTTAGTGTTTGCAAAAATTTCCCCCCCCCTTTTTTTTTCTTTAGGGAAGTAGTGGTGATGGTTAAAACTGTATCAGGACCTCAGTCATCACTTGGATGTAATTTCCTCACTTGTCTTCTGTGTTCTGTGATACAGATCAGGCAGTCTCTATTCAACCCTTTGTGTTGCTAATGTTCAAAGCTTCCCAGGGAACCATAATACAGCAGGTGCTTCAATGTCTGTGCGACCTGGCTGCACACTCTGTTGCCTTTAGTGACCATGAGGTAGACTGGAAATGCATTGAATTGAACCTAGAACGAAATTTTTTCCTAGTTGGGGCTTCTAAAATGCTTTGGGATTTATCCAGAATCTCATATGCTATGTCAAAATGAAGTCAGCTAAATGGTTGCATGATTTCTCTTGTGACTTATGCTGAGCTGGAGGCCAGCCCTTGTGAATTTTGTATAGCACATTAAGTTTCACTGATTGAAACTGCCTCAGGCCCAGTTGGGATTTTCGCAGTAACAACTAGGTAGTAGAGAGGATGGCGCTGCTGACAGACATACCATTTCCTTTTCAGTAATCATGCTGTTGGCTATCAGTTTTTGATCTGCCATGTTTCCTCTTTTTCCTTGTGAATCATTGCCATTGTACATTGCTTGCAAACATTCCCAAGGTTTTCAGGACAGCTTGAACCATAGCTAGAGCCAAGAGGCAGGCTGGGGCTTGCATTCGGCAAGACAGTCTGCTGCCAGCACGGACGAGGATCTGGCACCTGCATTCCATAATGTGCCTTTGCTTTGTGAGCCTGGCTGTGCCTGTGGAATGGTGATGGCCTTGTTACTGCCTCTGTTAACCATGACGGTGCCTCTCATGCAGTGTTAAAGATTTGCCCTTGTACTTTGAGCTGTTCTGCCATGTTGGGCTTCAGCTGAGACTGTTGTACAGCTGTACGATGGCCAAGCTCGTATTGCTGCTTTCTTACAAGCTGTTTGAATGTAGAAGTAAACTTACACATTATTACCAGAGGTTTCTGAAAAAGGAAATTGGAGTGATAGAAATTGTTCACTTTGGTATGGTTATTGTTGCTTTGGCTATAGGTAAAGATTTTCTGTGCCTGAGAAACTAGCTTTCCATCTTAAGGCAAGAGAACAGGACTTTTGGAGACTGCCAAACCATTGTTCATGAGTATGTTTCAAGACTTCCCCCCCTCCCCAATCACATGGTGAAGTCTGGTTTAAATAGCTCCAAGAAAATGGAAATGATAGATAGAAAAAAGATTAAGAGGATATCTGGAGGAAAAATGTGCCTTCACAGGAACATGTATTTTGTTTTTCCCATTTGCTCTCATGGTAAATGAGAAAATTCTTAATGAAGCAACAGAGGTGGTTGAAAATTTGTATGCTGCCTTTTTTTTGTTTCTAACTTTGTTAAGCTCTGATCATATTGTGGCTGAGATGTGGTCGCCTCCCAGCCATAGAGCTTTTATACAGACAGATTATGATCTACTGAAGAGTCTGTACATGTCTGTGAAGGTGGGTATTTTCATAGGGCTTCATTTGTGCTGGTTTTTCACATTAATTCAGTTATCTAACTGTCAGAAGTAGGACTGATAATAAATGCCCTATGGCTGTTGAAGATTCTGGTTAAAAGTCCAGAAATGAACATGGCAACCTGGTATATAAAATTTTGCTAGATGAAGTCAAGAAATGTTACTAGCTGTGGCATTAGTACTGTCCAGACATTTGAGGATGACATCATTTTATCAGATGATACAGATACTGTAGGCAATATAAATGTTAAAGCAAAAAGTTGCTTCTGCTGTAAGAAACAGAACACACTGCAGCCTGCAGAGATAATAGGTCACAGTATGCAGAGGTCTCACGATTTCAAGATGGAGCATTGTGCATTGGGATTTGTTTGCTCTGAGTCTTTATTAAAAATAGAGGCAGTGCTGAGATTTGCTTTTTTAACGCTTTAGTAGGGTAATTCATTTGGTGGCTTTTGCATTTTGTGCACCACTGCTCTAGGAGAGTAAGACAATGGCAGCAACAAAATGTTGCTGGAGAATGAAATGCTTAAACCAGTGTGGTGTTTTAATAAAGCTAGAACTTCTACCCACCTTTAGCTAACTGGAATTCAGAAAGCTTGTGTTTTGATCAAAAACAGCTGCACATTCTACCTATCATCATTTATAGAAAAGAGGGAAAGTAAAGCTCAGCGCACTATTTTTCAAAGACAAGTAGCCACCCAATCTGATGCATGTCATATATTGGTTAAAAAAAACAATAAATTGAGAACATATATCTGAAATGGCTTCTGTCCCTTATGCTTGTTCCTCATGGTAAGATAAATGGAAATCTGTGTCTCATTTCAGTTGAAAAATATATATAATTTGTTTTCAAACTAGAGAGTTGATGGTCCAGTGACATGAGTCCTGGTGACAGTAACTGGCTTCTGGAGAGACAAGGAAAGAAAACATCTCAAACACAAACAGGAAGGTAACATGAGGGTAGGGGGAAGGGGAAACAGAGACATGCCTGAGAAATGCCAGATAAAAAGCTTAAAAAACCTCTCCTTAACAGGGAGCAGAGTAACATAGTATAGTCCTGGCTGAAATGCAGGTTGACTGGATTTATGTTCGTAGATTATGGGTAAACAAGCTAAATTAATAATACTGTTAATCAAGTTGTTTGTCTCAGGATGTAAAATAGAGTATTTATTTATGCAACACCAGAAACACTTTGGAGAAGAAAAACTCCCTTAATAAACATCCAATATCCAGGGTTAGAGTTGCAGAGGGGGAAAAAAAATATGATGTGGTAGTTTCTTAATAATTTGAATCCTGCCAGAAACTGAATGCCCTGTTTGATATGCACCAAGGAGATGTTAAAAAAAAAGCCACAGTAAATATTGTAGTATGTTTATTTCCCATATTGTGTGGGGTGTGGGAGGGCTTTTTTCTTGCCCTTTTTTTTTAATTGTAAAACAATTAAAGCTCTAGTGCTGCTTTAATATAGATCATGATCCAACTACAGTACTGATGACAGGCTTACCTTGAATATCCCTAAAGCTGTCAGTAGTCTTTCTTTAAAACCTTACTTGTGTTGGCATGGTTTTTGCCTGCTCCAAGAAAGTTTTGAGAGACTAGTAAGTCTATTTATGCTTAAATTTATGATGCCAAAGACTTCAAAAAAAAAAAAAAAAAAAAAAAAAAAAAAAAACAGACAAGATGATACAACCCTAACCAGCCCCATCTAAAAGACTCCTATACACCAATATGGACAGTGAATCCATATTCACATGTATTCTGTGAGTAGCCAGATATCTAATGTTTAATTTTTGGAGTGAAACTTAGATTTCAATTTGTATATGGGACTCTGTGGTTTCAATTTTTCTTGCTTGTTTCTTCTAGATTATTTTTATAATAATTCTTGTATAGAGGTAGTAGAATTACAGAAAAGCAGTAACCCATATAATTTTGCACTTTTTTTTTAACCCAAAGGAAATCCAGAAAGAAAACAAGTCTTTTCAGAGGTATCATTCATTGTCTATATATGAAAAGCCCTGTGTTAATAACCACAAAGTAAAACATTGATGCACAGAGATCATTGTAATGTCAGCAGTCTCATAGATTGCTGAGTTGTTCCCCATCTGGTAGAGATAGTGCAGGCTGAAGAGAAAGGCTGGCATTATTATTTGTGGTTCTGTAATACGAAGCTTCAGGAAAACCAATTATATTAACACTGTGTGGTACAAGCTTCTTGCTTTGACAGAGTTGCTACAGAAATTCCAATGGCTGGTCAACTTTGGACACTGCAGTAACGTGGTAGTGTGCTAGTGGTGAAAGCCGGACTAAAATCAGTACCAGAAATTATGGGCAAAAAATCCATTAGATCTAAAAGACCTAATTAGCAGTTTGCTGCCATTTATACTTTCAGAAATAACATCTTGATTTTTGAAACATTTTCTAAGAGCCAGCGTAATAGTATAAAACTGAGGACTTTAATGTGATTGATTGATAGAAGGAAACAGTGTGCTCTGTCTATATAGTCATTTGATGAAATAGTAAAAGTTGAGGGAAACTGGTTAAAAAAAAAGTTGTCCATATTACCTCATAGAATTTACTGATTTTATTGCATAATGGTGTAGCTACCCTGTGCACTTTACCTCAAAAGCTGTGAAAATACACATTTTCTATCTGTTGCCAGATTTGCAATTTATTCACTAAATGGTGATATTGCTCCAAGTTATTAAGCATTGCATCACTGCACTAGTTTGATGCAATACAGCTGTAGCTCAGGTTAGAGCACAAAATAACTGGGGTGTAGATACAAAATAGAATCTAATATCCCATGCAGCTGTTTACATCTGCTTAATTAAACAGTAGTGACTTCACATTAGCATTGATACCATAAATACATACTATAGAAAAAGCTACAATCATGTTGTCCACTCTCTTAATGCTTAATCAATGCAAATTAGGTACTTTATTTCAATTTTTTTTTTAATAGTAACAAAATTTTTATCCTCAAGTATGAGGTGGTCTGATTGATAGGTTTGGTTTTGGTACAATGCTAGAATTTTATAAAAAGACTATGTGCTCCTGTAGGCAGACAATTTAAGCACTATAGTAGTATTTTTTAATGCATCAGTAAATGAAGTAAAGGAAACTATTAACATATCTATACCTGTAAGTCAGTCAGTCAGTGACTAATTTTGCTTTTGAAGCTCTTAGTCACAGTGCATTTGTACTCTAATGGAAGGCAAGTAAGTAAATACCTATCTAGAAAATGAAGTTCGTTCTTTTTTAACATAGATAAAGTTCTAGTGCTTTCACTACACGGCCTGAACTTTCACCTTCGGATACTTACCAGAGCAACTCTGACACAGAGTGGCTGTTTTGGGTTTTTTGTTTAAGGATTCTGTGGAGTAACACCAATGCCTAAGTTGATACTTGGAGAGGTATGTAAAATCAGGACAGGCCTTGGATTAACACAGAATATCAACATAACAACAGAAAAATTTTACTTTGGTCAGAACTGTCAGTGTCTACTAACCACCAGCATAAGAACACAACCTCAGTTGGTGCCATTTTTAATGATTAGAAATAATACATTATAAAACAAAAAGTGAAAAAATTCCAGCATGATACTTATAAACAAAGAACAAATAGAAAACAAAAAGATTTTGTTTTTTTGCCTGTATTATAATATTAATAATACAATAGATCATTAGTCTGAGGTAATACCAGTATTAACTTTTTACTCCTTCAAGGACTGTTCTTAATTTTAAGTAGTGATAGTAATGCATGTTGTGTTAAAAGTGAGACTTGATTGATTACTAAGTCAGCCCAATCCCTTACCCTTTTTAGTTATGTATCTGTGGCTGCAAGTATAAAATTAGAAAAAAAATCTATACAGTAGGAAATACAGACCATTAGAGTGAGTCCTGCATGGCACATCATTAGCCTGTGTCACTAATAAAGTACAGTTGATAATGTAAAAATCAGATATTTCAATAGAAAAACGGCTTTGTTCCAGAATAGTCCTTTAAAAAAAATTTTGGAATACTGTTAGTTTGCATAAAACAGCTAAACAAAAGATGAATTCAGAAGTCCAAATTTTGGCATGAGGTAAAACCATGTGCATTTATTTCATCTGCATTTTAGAATTACTAAGCATAAAATTAAATACGTTGACTGTAATGAATTCAGTCATACAAGTGCAAGTCTTCAGCTATAATGTATTTTATGGCAGTTTATTTAAAAAAAATGTACCAGTAAATCATAAAAGAGGGATCATGTCCATTTAACTTTTATTGAAGTATACAGGAGGTTTTCTTTAGAATCAAATATGAGCATGAATATATGGCCAAACGTAAAATCTATCAAATTCAGTGAAAATTTTCTGACTTTAAATAGGAGCTGTAAGAATGACCAATATATATTCTTTGTTACAACCGCCCTCACTCTACAAGTAAAAAAAAATAATAAACATTCAGTAAACATTCTTTCCTAAGGTAGTTTCCCTTATATAGCAGTGATTTATCCATTTCTTGTATACATAACTTTTTAAACATACCAATCAGTGGTTCTCACAATTGAAAAATAAAAGCACAAAAAAGTTTACACTCTTGTACAGGTAAATAAAAGATCATTTTGAATTAAACTGTATATCCTTAAGGGCATAGTATAGTTTCAATTTCATTACCTATTACATAATTAGCTTCTTACATACAAATATTGACATATTTGGCTTGTGCTTCAAAGCCTTTGTGTCTAGAAAGTCCATGTCATTGCAGCTCATAACTTGAAATCACTGGGGATATCTTTACTGCTGCTGGGTTTAACCTGGTCGTGCAACATAGTCTCTTCTGAACTCGTTGTGGCACTGCATTTTTCTGCGGAGTCATCAGTATCTGGATCCAATCCTTCAGGACAGGGAAGTTTTAGGAGCTCTTCCCGCAGCTGAGCTGTATGACGCTGAATATACAAAAAGAAGTCAGTGTTGAAACCATAGTTAAAAATTACTTTTCACAATATTAGAGAAAATAAGGCAAAAAATAGGAGTAAGTGAAAAGGTTTAAATAGACTATTTCAATGACTGGATAAGCTTCTCCCATACTCCTCTGTATTTAGGTTGGTACTTCGGAGTAATTAGCAGCTGCTACTGGGGACTAATGAAAGGTGGTAAACAGAATGGCAGCAAAGCCGCCTATCAGTATAAATGTGAGGCCTTATGTCTTGCAGTTGAGTCATGTCTGTGTTCTGTGATCCCAGCAGAAGCTGGCTTGGACAAGGTAGGTGAGACAGATGTATGGAGACTCCATTTTGAAGTCCAGTTACTTTGAAAGAATGCCAGTCCAGCAGTAGAGAAACGGAGACTTAAAAAATAGTGAACAAAATTCAAAATTCCACTTTTAATTACATGCAATATAGGTAATAGAGTCTTGTTTTCTGTATGGACACAAAATACACATATGATAGTACTTGGTCTAGGAGGGAAGAAAGCATTATAGTTTTATCTGTGTTGATAAAAGTTTTTAAAACGGAGTAAAGCTACTTGTAATGGGCTGCAGGTTTCTAACATTCTCCATTCAAACAGCTTATTTTATGGTATGGAATTAAGCTCTATTTGTAATGAAGGTTGGGCATAGTACAGTTTTATCAAAAAAAAGAAAACAGTTCTTTGAGGAGAAAAGATAAGCTCTTAAGTATTTGTGGACAAAATAGGCAGGGAAGGAACTACTTAAAAGAAAAACTTACTTGTAGAAAAAAGTACTGAAAAAGTGGCCTTTACATACACTTGATCTTGTGAAACCTTCATTTGTTTAGATGTTTTAAAGTTATTTAAGTTATTATATAATAACAAAGGGTTTTGTTATTATAAAATTCAGTCACTGAGCAATTTCTCTGTAATTTTGTTTGTCATTTTTGGAGTACATTATTGAGCGTAAAAGTATAAAAGCAAGTCTCACCTTAAGAGCTGCAGCATGATGGGACATTGTCCTGCCTACCCGTTTGTCACTGCTGTACTGCTGTATGTCAGCTATCCACTCCTCACACTGAGCCATGATCTCCACTCTTTTCAAGTAAAAATGTTTGTGGATAACCTATATGAAAATATTCAGAATGAAAGAACAGCACATTCATTGTTTTCTAAGAACCATACACTAAATAATACAAAATCTGCAAGTTTTAACCTAGCCATGTAAGTCCAAGTGGACATAAGGAAAAAAAAACTAACAAGTCACTGTAAGGGTTGGAACAAGCTGCATTTAAAAAAAAAAAAAAAAAACAAACTGTGGAGCTTGCGGTCCTTGGAGGGTTTCCAAGACCCAACTGGAAGAGCCCTGAATAACATAGCCTGAATTCAGTGCTAACCCTGCTCTGAGCAGGAGGTTGGCTTGGATGACCTCCCAAAGTCCCTTCCAATCTATGTGAATCTATGATTTTGTGAGTCTGCCACTTCAGCATTCCCTCATGCTATCTGGGGGAAGGGTAAATGAGTGCCAGAAATACAGTATCTCACTAGGCAAAAGAAACAGTGATAGCAGAGGGTTAGTCAAATTCCAGCTGAAAGATGATTTTACCATGGAGGATGATCTTATTATGTATGCACACTTCTGTTCACATAGGAGTAGGGTTACACAGATAAAACAAAGGATTTCACTGTTTCACAGCCCTATTGTATTTAGGAAGCAGAGGTAGGAAGCATAAGCCCCAGGTCGTCTTCCGTCACTAACTGCTTGCTGCCTGAACAAAAAATAAGGAAGCAGAAACGCTGTCAACTGTAGGAGCATAGAAACATAACACGCTTCTGCATAGAGAAAAAAATCACCAGCTGGTATAGAGGAGGTACAACTGCAGTTATATCCCCTTTGCAGATACAGTACCTTCATGGACACTGGAATTCCTAGACAATACGATTTGAGCTGCCCCCAGTTTCAGTGGGAACTAGTATTTAATCACATACTAGTTTTGCTATTTATGTACAGATTTGATTCCCCCTTGCCCCCCAAAAAAAGACTCCTCACAAAAAACTTGTGAAACTCTACTTAGTGTTGTCTTGAACAGATGTCTAAAACTCTGCCTGGTGAGAGAAACAATAAAATTAAAGATATTTTATTGAACACAGTCAATAAACTTGGCAATATTGCAAAATAACTGACAAAATATCTCTCTCTCTCTAGAGGTTAGAGACTTTAGCTATCTGCCTAAAGAAAAACTGCATATTGAAAGCATCATAGACTTCAATTCTGGATGCATTCCTTGTAGTCACAATGAAACTTGGGAGACCTCCCAAACACAACTGACGACTAGCAGTAAGATCTCTTGGGTCTACTTCTCATTTAAGACTCTGAAGGGAAGATAGCTTAGACTTGTGACGAAAAAAGATTTTATAAGCAGAAGGATGTGAATTCTTTCTTATGTCTTAAGTTTCCGGTTTGCCTTTCCTTTTCATTATTGAAAGATCATCCAACTGTTAAGGCATCTAACCTAACCTCACAAAAACCCTAGAGATCTAAACACCATGAAGAACCTAGAGATCCAACCAACAAGCTAGTCTCTCAGAGAAGTGCTTGGATAATTTAATTAAGAGCCATATTTTCACTTTGATGGCAACACAGCCTCAATCCAGCATTCTTCTAAAATACAGTTACTACATCAGAGAAAAATGTAACTGTTCATGATTTTTTAGAAGCAAACAGTGAAGTAGTATAACATTGTGAATAGTACAGATCGAGCTACTTATTGAGTGTGTCAACAGCCTTAATTACATTAAAGACTCCACTTGAAAAATTTTAATGCTGAAAGTAATGTTGTATGTTTGATAAAGATGACTAGAGGGACCAAAGAAATATCCTTCATGGTATAGAAAAAATGTGCACTGTATTTTTGTGTTTGTATTGTATTTAGTGTTGTCTTTATAAAGATACAGAATCAGTCTCAGTCCAGAAATGAGTTATAGTACTTTAGTGGAAGTGGACAGAAATGTGAAATTTGGTGAAAACTGTACTGTATTTATTTTTGGTATGTGGTTTAACTCAACTCACTCCTAGCTACAAATCTTTCTTGTAGGTAGCAATTTTAATTACTTTCAACATCTGGCTTTTTGTAACATTGTGCTATGCAAAAGTCATCTGTTCTCGGGGAATGTCTGTTTTTCCATTGAAACAAAACCATTTGGCTATACCTTATTACTTTACTTTGCTAAAGAGAGGAACGATGTCAGGTTACAGGTGCTTCCTTTATAGTAATAGTAAAAAAGCCAAGGTGCAGAGTAAGCACGTAAGTGTTGAGATGCAATGGAAGGAAAGGGCAAAACCAGTGAACTGGAATTCATTTATTTACCAAGTACTATAATACTGCATATCTTTCATTTCTGTCTAACTGAAGAGAAAGACTGAACATTACAACTATTTTTTAATTAAAGGAAGATATTGGCTCCCTGACAGTAATTTGAGAACTCTCAAGAATGAAATTGTTACATATAGCTAGAAAAAAAGGATATGTTAGCAGAGGTTATTTGACTAAGTATCATGACATTATCTGTATCAAGATCTTCAACTTATTGAGTACATTCATTTCAGAGTTAGTTCAGAACAGCAAAAATGGATTTCTTCATTAATTCAAAACTCCAGAGTATACAGCACATCCTTTTCTACCTGCACATGGATATAAATACTTAACTCCACTCACGCAGGTTAAGTGTCTGATGATTTCTTCTTCCCTAAAGCACTCTGTAATTTTAATGGGAAATGCTTTTTGCATTCTAAAGGATGTTTTTACGGACAGCGAGGAAGGGATGGGAGTCTACCCTCTTGCTCATACGCCATACCCAACAATGTGAGTAATCCTACAACAACCTACATTTTTCCAACATTTTAATATACAACCAATTGGGAGCTTGTTCTACCTCTCAATTTAGAAGTGGCAGCTGTTTCAGTAGTTCAGAAGAAAACTTGCTTTCCCAAATAGTTGCTAGTAGAACCATGAGATGACTTACGTTTGACCAACCATTTTGCATTTATTTATATGCACACAAATTCTCTTAATGCATCTTCCAGTCTTTTCTCCTCAAATCTTTGGCCATGCAAATTCAGGACCCAGACAATTGGACCTGATTTGATAAATGGATTAGACTAGATGACATCAAGAGAGGTCCTGTCCAACCTAAATTACTCAACAATTAAGTTTTGGTTTCTTTTCAAGAATGTAACAAATTAAGAACTTCATCTCTCTTGAATTGTACATTTTTTCAGGCAGTATGAAAGTGTGAAGGTTAGTATTGTTTTATCAGCATGAAGACAGTTGTTTTCTAAAAACACAGATTTCTAGCTTAGCACAGATCCACTATGGATTTTTCCATGAATAATGTGCATGCTGGAATTTGTTTTAAAATACTTTTTCAAAGTTGCATTATTGTGGTCTATTCAAAGTGTTCCCTAAGACTTGCTTCAAATTCGTGTTTCTTAGAGATGTACTTCATAGTTAGCCAATCAACAAACACTACTGTACAGGTGCTACCTGGCATTAAGAATTAGCCAAGTACATGAACTATATTTTGTCCAACTGCAAACCAAGTCTCCTTCTGGGTCAGTGCCAATCATCTGCATACATTCCCCTTTCCTACTAAAGGAGCTATGAAGTTCTATACATTCTTACTCACTTAAATCTCAAGAGTCAATTGCCTCAGGGAATAAAGATAGAAGAGAGATCTTACGCACAATACAGTGTTTCCAAGTATTTGAATTACTCTCAACACTCAAGCTAATAAAGATTCTTCAGGGTTTGTGTTAAAATGCAACTGGAAAAGGAATGTATTGTGAAACAACATAAAAAAAATCAATTCTCCTGACTACTCTGGCATAAGTATTTGCTTAGTTACACAGAACATACCTCCTTAAAGCATGGTGATGGATTTCTGATTTGTTCAAGCATTGCCCACTTGACTGTTGCCTGTCGTATGTTTCCATCATATTCTCTGGAGCTCTGGGTACCACTCGGAGTACCTCTTGATCGTTCATAGCCTGGCTCATTAAAATATGGTTCTGCTACTAATATTAGTGACTGGACAGACACTAACACCTGTTAAAAGAAAAAAAATAAACATTAACAGTGCTACTTGCTTGTTTTTACAAATATACATACTTTTGCTTACATTATACACGAAAACATTTCTACAGGAAAGTGCTGTAATTTGTAATACATAATACTTCGACTAGTTGTAGGGAATGTTCATTCTTTCAACCTGAAACCATTACTACATTTTAGAAACATAAGTAAGAAAGACATATAACTGTACATTTTATTCAAACAGAAAAAAAAACAAAATAAATGATAGGTTAAAAATACAAATATAAGTAAAACAAAATGTTTAAAGGAAGAGATGTCTGACTGCTCTCTTCTGTGAAATAAAATATATTATTTTCCAAGTTCTCAGTCAACAATTCCCAAACTTCCTGGGGTAAACTTAGTAACTCTTTTAATTCTGAATTAGATGAGAAAGAAATAAGGGAGGTGGCTGCTCACTACGAGTTTAACTACTGAAATTAATCTCAGGATGCAAGCTTTCTCATTTCTCTTTCATATGCATTCAATTACTTTAGGTATGTTTAAGCTGTTTAACTTCAGATTTTAAATGTAATACTTTGAGTGTTACATGGTATTAAAACAAAAATTCATTATTTTTCTTGAGTTAGAAAAATATTTTCATTACTATGTCAACAAAGTATAATACAGTAATAAGTGATAATTTTCCACTCACAATTTTAATAAGGTATATGTGGGAATAGATACTTCAGTACATACAAGGCATTTAACTGTATGTCCTAGTAATCCTAATATAAAACAAAGAATTACATAAATATATAGGATATTTGGGAATCCAAATATACATGTATTGCACACCTGTGATTTGATGGCTTGGTCTCTCATTTTTCCAATGTTAAAATGTTTGGCCTTGTCAGCTTTTTTTTGTACCTAGTAAGTTATGTTACATCTAAAAACCATGTTGCTAATACAGGTAGCTTTTTTTTAAAAAAAAAAAAAAAAAAAAAAAGTAAAGGAGGGATTTTTCTTATGGACTTTAGACCAAATCCCACAAGAACTTTAGATATTAAGTACTTTAGATATTAGAGTACTTCAAGTACAATGCTTCAGCTACCTGGAGAGTTTTGATGATCTGTGGCCTTTTCGCAGGTCCAGAACTAATTGGGTCTGGTTTTTTAGAATGTTGTATTTTAAGTATTAAGGGAAAAAAAAAAAAAAAAAAAAAAAAAGCTCTGGCAGAGAAGTTGGATACTAAGCAGCATTGTACTTTCTTGGCCTTAATAAATAGTTGTTATTCTGAAACATAATTTTAATGAACTAAAAACTCTAATC
This sequence comes from Rhea pennata, assembly GCF_028389875.1. Lineage (NCBI taxonomy): Eukaryota > Metazoa > Chordata > Aves > Rheiformes > Rheidae > Rhea > Rhea pennata. Next base: position 37,424,960 of record NC_084665.1, read on the forward strand.
TGATTTTCCAGCTTCACTTGGGTCAGAAAAATTAATTGCTGAAGCATTTTGGGTGGTCTGACAATAGCTTAGTCTTTGAGCCAGAAAAAATATGTTCTGTTTAATTCTTTTTAAGCAATTTATATAATCCTACAGCTGTTTTCCATTTAATAGCTACAAAGTGTTTTTTCTCCCAATGTGTGGGGACTTTTTTCCAACCAGTCTCTTACTATCTTCACAAAATGAAACCCTACAAACACTGAAGTTGCAAACCTGAATGCTATATGAGATTTCTAACAATCAAATCTATTTTACAATCCTTATCCTCACCCCCCTTGTACAAATACTATCTGCAGTTGTGCAGATTAAGCTAAGGCCTGCATGAAGTAAAATCAACATTATTTTTACTGAATTTCTTTTACTTGGATTAAAGTTTCCCCTATAGCTGCCCATCCACATTAATTTTATAGTTACAGTTCAGAATTTTAGTTTCTCTCTGGATTAAATAGTTCAATCTTGGGAAATTTCACTTTGTAGTTCCTCCTTATTCAAGGAACTACAGCCCAGATTTCCAATTCAGACATTTTTCACCCTGTAGGGAGAGTGAATTTAATCTCCAAAGATGGAAACACCACAATCTCTCTTGGACTCCTTTCCTAGTGTTTGATGAAATGCTGAAATTTTCATGCTGAAATTTTCAGTGTCACAGCTTGTGTCAGTTGGTACTCTTCCTGTTGCTGTGCCTCTGCAAAAGGAGTCTGCTCCATCTTCTCTATACCTTTTCCTCTCAGGTACTGAAGACAGCAGTAAGATCTCCTCTTGGCCATTGGTCCAGCCAGTTTTCCACCCCTCACACCATATCTCACAAATCCCTATCTCCTTGTCTACAAGGAGACTTGGAGACTGCATCAGAGGCCTTGCTGAAGTCAACCGGCTGGCTCTGTGTGCAAAAGGCAAGCAGTGGCTGTCAACTCATTGTAAAAGGCAAGCAGGTTGGCCAGGCACTGTTTGCCGTGGCAAATCCATTTTGGCTCTTCTCAGATCACCTTGTCCTTCATGTACTTGGAAATAGCTTCCAGGACGATTTGCCCCGTAATTTTCCTAGATTCAGGTGAGGCCAGCCAGTCATCAGGAAGGTCCTTTGATCATCATGAGCTTTCAAAGATGATAGTGATTTTGCAGTAACACTGGCTAGCTCCCTTGGATGCACCACATTTGGTTCCATGGATTTATGGATCCAGTCAATCTAAATTCTCCTTACTTTTTCCTCTCCTGTGGGCAATTCCTTATTCTCACAGACCATCCTACTAGTTGCTCAGTTCTGGGAGAGCAAACCTTACCACTACAGTGAGTCAAAGACTTCTGCCTTTTGCATGTTCTTTGTCCCTATATTCCCTGCACCACTAAGCAGCAGGACCACATTTTCCTTAGCTTTGCTTTAGTTGCCAACGTACCTACAAATAGCCCTTCTTATTCCTCTTTATATCCCTTGCCACTTTCAAGACCAGCTAAGCTTTAGGTCTCTTCATTTCTCTCCTGCATGCTTGAGCAGTGAATTCATATTCCTCCCTCATAACACATCCCCTCTTGCACCTCCTGTGTACTTTTTGCAGTTGAGCTCAGGCAGGAGTTCATTGTTTATCCATGCTGGCTTTCTGCTAGTCTTGCTTGACTTCCCAACACTGGAATGGACCATTCTTGTACTTCTAGGGGACTGATCAACCAGTTCTCCAGGGCCATCTTGCCATTCAGGACAGTCTTCCATGACATCCTGCCAAGCTGAAAGCTGCTCTCCTGAAGTCCAGGGTGCAATTCTACTACGCTGAAACAGAAACTGTACAGTCCTTCTGGATCTGGAACAGAAAACCTATTCTGTACTATGAAGTAATTACTCCAAGGAAAGGAGAAATTCAGAAAATGCCATAGGAACCAAGACAAGCCATTGCAAACTTCAGGTTTATTATATCTGTGTGCTTATTTCTCAATACATTTCTGTGATGTAAAGATGAAAGTTAAAAAGACTAGTTAGTCAATTATCTAACATGTCCCCCAAAGTTCTCTGTTAATTGAACACTAATTGTAATTGAAGACACTATAGTTACACTTTATCTTTCTTCAGCTTTCTTCATATACTTAGCTTACTTGCAGGCTTTGGAAGAGTACCTTTACAGTTCTCACAAGTGTACTTCACCTTATCTGTCACAGTGTGGACAGCTGCTTTGTCATCACCACAAATAGCTTGTGATACATATATTACATGAGTTCCAGGAGTTATGTCATCTTCCAGTTTTTTTTTTTTTTTGCTTGTTTTGTTTCATATTTTTTAAACCAAGCAAGTTCAGGAATGAGCTGCATACACACAAAGCCACTCTTCAAGACAAGATGGATAGGAGCACTTTGAAGAACCTGGCCACTCCATAGTGTTTCTTTTACCAGAAATAACAAGTGCATCCAGATTCTGTGTGGCTCCTAATGTTCACGGCTATCCATTAATCTTGACAGCAAATGAAGTAACCTTTCAGAGCCATAAAATGCCACTCTACTGTAGAGGACAACTTGGGCTATAGCTCACCATATATGATCTCCAGACTTGATTACTAAATTCATGTATGTAAGAAAGCCATGCACCAAAGTGATGACTAGCATAAAATGCAAAAGACCATCTTTTTCATTTAACAGTTCTGAGTATCTCAAAAGCCAGTGCTTCAGTCTGTATTGACTCTCTACAGGACACAAAGTCCAACTTCTGCTTATCTATCCAGGAAACTCCAAATCCTTTATGAAGTCAAATCTGGCTATTCAAAGTTCAGCAAATGCTTTAAGCCAGTGTAAGACACACTGCATTCCTTCCCCAACTCTAAAGCCATTTCTGTCACTCCCCAAGGAGCCTCCCTTTGTATAACAGCACAAGGATTTGTCATTAAAAGACAGAATTTATCAAGAAAAGCATTATCTCTAGCTCGGTCTAATTGTAGACTGGGAAACCAAGACGTAAGAAATGAGGATGAGACTAAGTCAATTACTGCCAGAATTGAAGACAAACCTGATTTCTTTGAATTCAATACGCAGTTTTGCAGGGTACTTATAGAGCTGTCTTAATTCAGGAGTCATTTCAAGCATCTCAATTAAGACTATTTTGAAGTATATAGAATATTTGCGGAATTTTCAGAACATGTTTACTTTTCTGAAAGTAGAAATCATTAAATCATGCTTTATACTAAGAATTTGTTCCTTAGTCTATTAAGAAAGCAACCCTGGGTTTAAAATTAAATACTTGTAACAAAAATAATAACTTAATAGGTGACTGAGGTATTAAAGAAGAATTTGCATCAAACACATTCTGAAGCTGTTATCTATGAAAACCCTCTTAATTGGCAATATACTTTGCACTCATTTCCAAATGCTAATTAGATGGCCCCACGGAAAACTATGCTACCCAGTAACACTGAAATTAGAGAGCTCCTCTCTCTTAAACTTTTTTTTTTTTTTTTAAATAGGAAGTTATTAGTTGAAGCATCAAAATTTATTTGTAAGGCTATATTTCCCCACGCTGTACTGCTATCTAACTGTAGCAACAAGCCACTCTTCTTTGTTAGAGCATTCAGTCACAGCAGCCTGTACAAACATTTTTATGAACAACTCGGAATGCCTTTATTATACTGAAAATTATTGAAAAATGATACAACAGGCTGAAAACCCAAGCGTGCAGAAAATACATTAAATGATTGAAATGACTGGCTGACTTTGTGTATATTTACAAAACAGAAATACTATCCCAATTTTTTCTTTATAAGAAAAATCTACTTGCCTCTTAGGAAAAAATAAAGAGTAAGATAAAGTCAAAGATCTAGATTTCTTTGTGTAATAAACAGAGTGTCAGTTCCTGTGACAGTTAAAGCAATCAAATGACTAGGTGCTGTTGAAAGGATAACATGCTAACCCTCACCTATCTTTTTCTTCTAACTAACAAGGTATGTCCCTATAATGACACAAATGGCCAAAAATTAACATTACATAACAATTTCAAGATTTTAAGTTACCTGAAGTGCCTCATCAAACATCAAAAAGGCAGAAAGTATGGCACTATCCAAGCAATTAAATCATTTTGTTCAGTAGTTGCGCAGATCTTGCCCACAGAATCTTAGCTGGCACAAAAATTCCCATCATAAATTTGAGGGTGATAACAGCAAATCTTATAAATAATAATTGGGAAACTCTTTCTTCCAGCTTGGAAATTTCTTGTTCTAGTAAGCTATACGGGAAAACCTTAAAGTACCTCTTAAAACATTCCTCTCTGTAATCCAAAGCTCATTGTTAAGGATCAAGTAAGTTAATACTCTAATTTATTTGAGAAACTAACCTGTAAAACTTGACATTAGAAAACAGTTTACAACTGAGGGATGAGAAAGTGAAAAAGCATTTTGAATAACAATTTTTTGATCACCAGTAACAGGTCTGATTTGCAGGAAAAGACTGCTGTTTCACCTAGGTACCTTGCAAAACCTTTAAGAGCAAACTTTTGAAGTTTTAAAGTACTGCTACTGTGACTATGGCATTAAATGACTTCCAGTGCAGTGAAGCTAGAAGGTGGTTCAGTGAGGTCAGAGTTTAGCACTTGAGTGTGTTCCTCATAGTCATCCTCACTGCAGGCTTCAGAACTGCTTTGTTAGCATTGGCTTTATTAAAGCTGTTGTTTACAAAAGCAAGATCTTAACACAGCTGAACAGGATTTCTGTAAAACTGAGGCCACTTAGGCCTACATATCAATAGAAACTCTATGATAAGACAAACCTCTATAAGCCTTTCTTGTCTATGGCAGTGTGTCCCCTATGCTAGTAACCTACAACAAGAGAGCTGTGGGTGGCCAGAGGACACCAAAATCACTTGCAATGCAGGACGGCTGTCCTAAATAACTTCATGTTTTGTTACATTTCAGTACAATGTAAACAGCAATGTATGCTCAAACTAATAACTACATAAAAATGGTCTGCACAATTACTTAAAAACTACTTACTCTGTATAAGCAAGAACTACAGAGATATGTAACTGCCAGTCATGAAAATTCTACTCTTGGAAGCTTTGTAACAGCAATGAGAGCGAGCGTGCATGCGTGCATGCAAGAGCAAGCGCGAGAGAGCGCGAGTGGGAGCACAGGTCTGAGCTGATTTCATGTTAACAACACTGCCTCCAAATCTGGGCAATTGTTAGATCATTTTACAGCATGTATTTATCATATAGAATGTAAGTATATGTTTGTATGATCAGTGTATAGTCTTAGACATTTTGGCCTGTGTAAAGAAAACACCTTTATGAAGTATTATGAAGAAAACTGAGCAACTACTTGCATTCAAGTCAAGATTCCCATCTGTGCTGAGCCTTAATCAGGATAAATCTCCACATTTACAAAAGCACAAAAGTATAGAAATATGCACCATGCTCCCAGCTTCCCTTACAGATTTATGCTGGTGCTCTGATACCTCGAACAACAAGTATCTATAGCATTATATGCCCTGGTTTTCAAGTCCAATTCACTCCAGCCAGGTTGCATGTGCTTCTCTGGATTTCTAATCTCATTGCACAGACATCAGTCAGCAATGTGCAATCGACTGGAAAGGCTTCTAGTTCTTAATAAATTGGTGAGGGGTAACTCTTCATTAATTCCTTTCATATTTGAATGTGTCACATCTTATTCTGTTACAAAAGTTAAACTAGTTTAATTACCAGGAATTCTGCTGTGAAGGTTTTCCTAGGTAAAACAGATTGATTTTTACTGCTAAGTCCCAACATTTGTCAAAAACAAACTTAGTTGTGTTTTGTTTCTTTTTCTTCCCTCTCAGTTGCTCTAAGGTGAGCTTCATATACATGAAGCAACTTTTCTCAACCTTCCAGCAAGATAATCATTTGCAGATACAAGAAAGTGAGCACGGTCGTGCTCTGGCAATTTTGTATACTGCATGTTTTCAGTTTGAGTTCTGTCAAATCCATGTTAATGGTCTATTTATTCTGATTGTAGCTGCTAAATATAATTGCCTAGACATAAGTAAATAAAGATTATAGTATTCCATCACAGCTGCTGATACAATGAAAGGATGTTTACACATGGAAGAAAAAAAGTCCACCTTCAAAAGGTATGACTCATTGCTAGACATTCACAACATACTAATTTCATCCTTACAATAACACCACATTTAAATGACAATGAACTGTTACAAACTTCCCTGCAGCTCTTTCACTGTTCTTTGAAGGACTAATATTTCTACTCTCACTTGTGAATCGGATGCAAGTTTGCTTTGCTGTGTTCTGGACTCCCTTGAAATCATGCTGATGTGGTGGGCTTTTCTGTCTTCTAAATAGCATAATTTACTAGTATAATTTCTGCTTGTTGACTTGGAACATAGGTGGACCAAGCTCAAGTCCACTTGCAAAATACTGCGTAGACATAACTTTAGATGAACCTGTTACTAGTGACAAAGCAGAAATGTCACACTAGGATATGTTCAGGATATTTGTTCTATTGTTGCTTATTTGAGGGAAAAATCTGGTTTAAAAACACTATAAAGAAAGCACTAGGACTGACTAACCACTTATTACTCCTAAATGATATCCACTGAAGAGAAAGAAGTAGTGCTCACCTGCAAAAAACTTGATGTCTGAGGATTCCACTTCTCTTCCGGCCTTCCATGCCACGTGTTAAGTATGCTTAAACATACCTGGAAAGGTGACATTATTAATACCACAGACAAACATTATGATAAATTTGTTCTACTTGGGCTGAGCAAATAATACTGCATTCTAAAAGACAGATTCATTTTCTATGAAGCTCTAACTTGAAACAAAAATAGTGTGGATAAGGAAGAACAGCATGCCAATAAATGAGCAAAACAAGGTATACAACATCTTTTTAAGGAAAAATTATGGATTGTAGTGGCTCCAGAAATAAAGGAATCATGAATAGTATCTGATTTCTTACTTTTTGCATTAAATACTGTTCTCATGCTTATTTTCAAAAGAAAAAAAAAAGAAAATAAAAAAAAAGAAAAAAAAACATTCCACAGGTGGTTTCTGGTCACATAGTCTATCAAGGAATTGTAAACATCCTTAACTCTTATGACTGATTTGGAATTTTATAGTAAAGTCAGTGGAGCTCTTGAATTCTATCACAAAATGGAACAATCAAAGGGAGTATAGTGAGAAAGAATTAACAGAAAATATGGAGAGGAGAGTATTCGCCAAGGCTTAATGCTAGGCACAGAAGAAAGGGAAGTCTCCAGTCTGAGTTACACTGTGTGTGTACTTTTAACAGAAAACCCTGGGCCTAATTCTAGAAGACAGCATTAGAGCTTCTGAAAACAGTGAGCATGTCAGCCTATGGATTAAATTTTTATACTAAAAAAGGTGAAGGAGTGCCTTACTGGTATTCTTATCTAAGAGAATGTCACCAAAGCCAGTTTTTGGATTTAGGCTTCAGTGGAGACATGTACATAACCATCTGTGTAGCTCTACAGAGAATTTCACATGTGCCTAACTTTTAATATAAACAGAATAGCATCTCCATGGTATACATGTGCTCTTTTGATAGCTTTTGGAGCCTTTAGAATGAGCCACAACATACTAAAGAGATATGGTATGCGAGGGGATGGCGTGGGGGGAGTAAAGGAGGTATGAGCCTGCACTTCCATTACCTTTACCTGATCTAAAAGTTTTGCTTAAAAAGTTGGACACCCATATTTTGTAGTTGCCTGTTCTTCTATAAAGGATACCAAGGTTAAGGAACGGCTTTCTCTATCTTCCCTTAAGAAAAGGTGCAAAAAGCACTTAGCAAACACAATCAGTTGCACTTGATATGAAGGACACTTTTTCCATGGAAAGTACCATGGGTATTTCAGCTAGTCAGAATAGATTTCTGCCTGTTTAACTTAGCAAGGAAGATGGAAAAAGAACATTTCTCTAGGTCAAAATTACTTCATTTTTGATGGTCAAATCCAGTTGATAAAGGCTTTAAAAATACACAAGCTCCAAGACTATTCAGAAGGGAGAGCATTTCCATTCAAAACTATGAAATCAATTTTCACTTCAGTTTGAAGACAAATTTTAACAAAATAGCAAGCCCAGTCCATCCACTACCTCAAAGGATGCAGGTGAGCAGTTGCATTTTGGAAAACTCACAGGGTCAGCAAACCCAGAGTATAAAATGATATGCCTCACCCTGAAAAAAGCACCTTCTCTATAGGTGAAGAGGAGATACTGGGTAAGACATGCCTCTGGTCTCAAGCAGTACATCCATTCTTAAATTGTTTTATCTCTTGGATTCAGAATTATCATACTTAAGATACAAAAAAAAAGGGGGGGGAGGGACAAGTTCCATCGATCTCATTTTCTTGCCATCAAGCACAAAGCAGGGTAATAGAAAAAAAGACATAAAAATCTATATTTAAATTTTACATTTATGTGCAAGAACAAAGTTCACCTACCTTGCCATCGTTGTAGAGATTTGGATTAAATCTAACACTGTGGCCTCCAGTTGTTTCCAGATTCACAAGTGGAGGGGAATTAGGATAGTCTTGTGGAAAATATACATCAAATTCAAAGCAACCATTTGCATAAGGGGTATCTGCAGGACCAGTAATTAGAACCTACCAATGTTAAAAAGAGAGTGTTCAGAAAAAAACCACTTTAATTTGTCACTCTATCAAGATTTTGATGATTTACATAATAAATTTTATTTCTGCATGCTGCTTTTCAGAAAATACCATTAGACATCATCATATGCAGTTTGTTCACCTTGATGCAAGTGAAGCCCTCTGCTAATGTTCATTTCTCCAGCTAGATTACAAATGGCAAGCAAAATGGAAGGAGCTAATTCTACCTCTTATTGCATGTTTTTAATAGAATTCTGTCATCAAATTTCAAGTCCAGACATATTCAACATACTTCATATCTACTGCTTTTAACAGACTTAAATGGTAGTACCGAAAGATACACTTTGACCTTAATGGCATTGCACAATTAAAGCTTTCCTTTCAGAACTGCTGAAGAGCGAACCCTCTTCCTGTGAAATCTCCTCAGCTAATAAAGTCCTCTACAGGTAGAGGGAGCTTCCCCCCCTGCCCTCCCAGTAAAGCTATTGAGAAACTGAGAAATCAGTGTCAAACTCTAAAGTATCACTTTTTACATACACTTAAAAGAGCTATATAAAGCTTAAATAGAAATAAAATTGGAATGATAGAAGTCATATGAAGATTTTAGAGGGAGAATGAGCACTGAATTAACCAGAGCTATTAGAAACTACTTATAAAATAGTGTAAGTTAAAAGACAGCAATTAAAGTATAAATGAAATATTTCTGATTTTTCCTAAGATTCAAGGCACTTCAATAATTTATATGGCAAGCTCAAAGAGAGAAATCAAAAATAACTTTGCCTCTTTACCTTCATAATGTCAAGCCGTTCCTCATCACAACGTACAAAGACGCTGGATGAAGATGAGAGAGGCAGAGATGTTGAAAGAGTCACAGCTTCTTGAGCAAGACGTCGGGCTCTGGCAGCACTGTTGGCGTCACTTGCATTTTTCACCTGAGACATGTAGTGGTAATTTACTTTAAAAACCAATTTTCCATCATCATCTTCAGAAACCATTTCAAATGTATCTAGAACAGAAGAAAATTCCATTGCATCAGGGGAAAAAGATGAAGTTATTAATGAATTAGTTTGGGATAAATATTTCTGAGTACTGAAATTAGGGAAGTTTCATTTGCATCATTAAAAAACCCTCATATTTTGTGAGTCAACAGTGATCACAGAAAACAAAAGTATTAACACTCCTGAGTCAAATGAATTCCTGCAGCTAATTTACAAGCTTTCATATGCAACTTGTCCAATGTAAACTACTCCTGATTTAAAAAGCTACCATCTACTCCAGACCAGGAATACAATGATACTTATGAATACATAATAATGCTAGTAATGGATTCAGTGTGAAGCGGAGTGCCAATAGTATTTAATTTTGTGGTGGTTGCAATGTTACTAAAAGATCTAACAGATTAGAGGCTAATTTTCTATAATTGTTTAGCAAAATCTGTAGTTCGGCTGCCTGGGTAAAAAGTTACTATTATGAACTTCCCTTACTGCCCTTCCCTTCCTTCCATGTTTGTGTAGAAAATCCTTTGCAAATGCTCACAAAAGCAAATAAACATGATTGCAAATGCTGTCAATGCAACTTAAAGAAAATATTCATAGAACATGCTTTTGCAGTATTTTTTTACAGCTTTATTAGGATGATATAGTATTAGGTTTTTTTATAAAATTTGAACATGTTTCTTTTATTGCCAAAATAAGCACTCATTCCCATCACATTTTCCAAATGCAACATATCACACCTTCTGAGAGGGCAGAATGAAGTTTACTACAGCTTCATTTTACTTTAAAAATGCATTTCGATCTGAATTCCATTCTATTTAAAAAATAAAAGCTGCATTTTTAACAAATATCTATACAACTTGGAATATAAGCTTTCTAAAAGAAAATCTACTAACATTTGCAATAAAATTTGAGGACTGAAAAATCTCACATGTCATTACTGGAATGAAAACATGAATATTACCATTGAATTGTGTAATCTGCCGCTTGAACTGACCTAGTGCATGCTTAATACATTTCATATTAGTTCAATGAACACAAATTAGTTGGTAAACTAAAAATACAGACTTGGTAATTTTCCATGTGTGAAAAATATCACTGCTCATGTAAGTATATAAGTTAATAATTTTAAAAATAATTTGGGGTTCACTTTAACTGATTTTCTATTTCTTAGGTATCCGCTTTCTAAATTACAAATTTTCACACTTCTCAACTTACCAAATTGGAGTTTTTTCATGACAGCCACATACTTTTCTTCAAGAGACCGTAAAACAGACAAAGGCTTGGGCTTCACAGCAGCCTTTTTGGAATATTCAGCCATCTTCTTTTCTGTTTAAAAAATGTGATTAATTATTTGCAATTAATCATGTAATTTTTAGACAAGTACACCAAACACCTGGTGGTTTATTTAACTTGAAATGACATTTTACCTTTGCATTGTTTGCAGAGAACTCAGAAAATTGGAATCATTCATAACATACAATTTTGTTTTTCTCACTGCTACATATTTCATTATCTGGACATTTTTCTCACTATTAGGTATTTCATTATCTGGACAGCTGAAAGTAGATAGTAAGCTCAGAAATTATTCTTGACTAGCACTGCTATGAGTGGTCAATTATTGTTACTTCTAATGATTTTTTAAAAAATGAATCTGACATATGCTTCCTCTGTGGATGGATATTCACACAAGCTTTTCTGATGCACTCTCTAAAATCAGTAGTTTCTTATACACTCCTTCATAAAACTCACTTCACTGATTAAGCTATTTAATCCTTTGTTTACTTTACTAGACAATCAAATAGTCCTAATAGCTGCAGGTTCAGTCCATGACATATATTTTTGTGCTGTATTCATTTAGTTAAGTGTTAAAGTTAAATCTTGTGAACTGGATTAGCAGCAAAGTATTATTACTAAATTTTTTTTTTTTTTTTTTTTTTTTTTTTTTTGGCAAAATACAAGATGCTACGTAGTTGTAATGAAGGCTGCAGAACGTACTCTACCTTGCTATTCTTTAGCCTGATCTAGATTTTAGGAAGACTAACACGAGGTTCCACACACCTTTGAGAATGTAGTCAGTAGCAGAGGTAGAAGGGAAGTTTTTTTTCTTGCTTTTAAGCCAATTTTTAAGTTTTCTGTTAATGAATATATTACAAATAACTGTTACACAGTTCTTATAAAAGTATATCTATTTTACCTTGGTTTGCTTGGCGCAAACTGGTAGTAGCAGCATAAACTATCTCAGCAGTCTTTTGGATGTCTGGTACCAAAAGTGTCAGTCCCTCTGGTTCTTGATCAGAAGTATCTGGTTTTACTCCTGCTTTAGCTTTGTCTTTTTTAGACCTGTGGGGTTATTTTTGGGGGGAGGGGCAAAAAAATAGGAGATAGCATGAAGGGATTATCATTCAACAAAATGCATATTGGTAAAACTTACTTATGTTTTAAGAGCTATCATAAATGTATACAGTTATTCTGTAAAATTTAAAGATTTTAAAGCCAACAGTCCAAAAATAATTTTACTGAAATTTCTTCAAGGTTTTTGCTTTAAGGCCCAAACAAGATAAATAGCCAAGAAGCACTGTTTTTCTCTTTCCCACTGCCACTTATATCAGCAAAGGAGAGGGCCATTTTTGCAAGAAGAAATTAGCAAATTAATGCTTTGGTGTTCCAAACATATTTATTTTAGCAGCAACCAAACTATGTCCTTCTTGTATTTTAAACTAGACTGAAACCATGCATAAATAATGAGCCCCTAAAGTAGTTAACAGAGGTGGTTATGGTAATACTGGAACCTAACATTAGGTTATACTGTACCTAATCAAATGAAAGTTCCTCTAGAGTACATTAATAAAAAAATTCATTTCTGTAGTGTGGTGTATTTTCCCTGTTTCAGATTTAGTCCAAAAGGCTATTACTTGCCCATTGCTGACTGAGCGATGCTGAGCTTTCGGGTCTTCTAAGTTAGAAGGCAACTATCAAGCCCAAACAACGTGCCACAGAACTAGAGAAATGGTCAAAGACAAAGAAGCAGCAGCAGCTGCCTCTGCCATTTACGCTTTCTAAAATCACCATCACTGTCTTCTTCCTTGTGGAAATCTAGCCCCGTGCTTTTAAAATATCCTAATAATTGTGTTTCTAAATCTATATTGAAGCGCACTAAAGCTCACAGACATGCTAGCAGCCATCAGTCCCAGGAACAGTGTACAGATACAGTACTGCTGGCGACTGATGTAGAACTCCTGTGGAAATTTTGTCTACAATGAAATGTCTATGAGTTTATGAAAGAAAAGAACACATGAAAAATGATGAAAACGTGATTGGTCAAGGTACTGCAAGTGAAATTACTTTTTTTTTCAAGACAGTTTTCTTTTAGGGCTTTAATTTTCCACCTGGGAATACCAGCCTCTTCTCCTCTTACCTGGTCTTAAAAGCAAGAAACTAAAGAACTCTTTAACAACTATAATGAGTTATTGAACATAAATAGCATGAGCAGACATGCAGTCTTTATCTAGCTGAAGTAGTCAAAAAAAAGCAACCAGCTGCTTAAAAATAAATGCAAATTCTCAGGATCAATAATTTAATTTTGTTTCATTCCTCCTGCTTTTCTGGAGCAGGTAACACTTCAGCACTTTAGAACTATCAAGAGAGAACATGTTTTCTTTTTGCCCCCTTTCCTGCCAATATGAAAATTATGAGGAAAATGGAGAGAAAACAAACGACCCCCCCCTCAGAATGAATATCTACGTTACGGGTTGGCAGAGCAGCTCTTCTCTGCAACCTGTAGGTTTTCGCAGCTTGTGTCACAGTTTTACGTTACTGGGTTGAGTTCTGAATCAGGCCAGAATTCAGAGTATGTAAAGGTAATTCAGGAAGCAACTTGCAGGAGTAGTTTCGCCTTAGATGTGGAAAAGAAACCTGGTATCGTATCTGAGCTCAATTCTGTCTAGTCAGTGATTTTAGTCCCTTCCTTAAGGAGCATAAGGTAAGCTGGCATTACTACCTCCAAAATCAGACATTCGGCCTTATCAACATTCATTTTCCTCACAAAAATTACGCTCATGAATTGTAATGGCTAATTTTTTTCTCTTCTCTTTTGGAAGAAACCCAGCAGGCACTACTATATAACTTGTAAGACTCCTGTTAATAATGACCTTTATTTTAAAATTATTTAAAGTATTATTTTCCTCATTTTGCCTTACTATTACCTTAGGTCTTACTTGACCTAAATCTTTTGGTGTCTAAATGAAAATACCAACATAACGTGATCAAGTCCTGCACGGTCAATAAGAAGCCTGCTACATGACCACCTTCTTTACTTACTTAGCGTTGTAATTTGACCTCCTTCTTTAATTACTTTGTGTTGTAATTTAGAGATTATTTAACAGTACTTTACAGTTTCTCAGTTTATTTACAACATTTACAACATCAACATGTGGCAAATTAAACAGTTCCCTAGACTTTGGATGGGAAAATCCGTCAGAGTTTCCCCAATGGCATGTACTTTCCCACTGATTATAATTTACAAATTTCACTCAGTTTTGCCCCTCACAAGACACCTGAGGCAGAACTGAATTTCATTCTAGGCATGAGCTAATACGCTTTTTTATTTCTTCAGCAGAAGACGACCACAACAGCACTTTCTAAAATGATATCCTTAACATAAGGCTCATTACTATTACTCCTATTAAATAAACCTGACTTTTAAAAAATTAGATTAGGTACACTAAAAGATCAAAATCTCTTATGAAACACCTTCCTTGGAATTCCTGATGGAGGAATACCCATATGGAACAACAGGAATGAACAACAATGGTTATAAAGGGGCTGAGGCACATACGTAATTCAAAGCCTTATGAAACAGTTAAAAGGGTTTTACACATAATTGGTGAACAGAAAAATCTTAGAAGAATACAACAAGTCAACAAAGGACACCAAAGCATCCCTCCAAGTTGTGTATGATACACATACATCTCAGGAGGGCAAGGAGAGTCTGAGCTGGAGAGTCACAGTTGCTGGGAATCACACAGGCGCTCCTAGAAAAACTAAGAATGAGCAGATGAAATACTGAAATTCAAGTGATTAGGATGGTAAAATCCTTCACTCCTCCGCGCTCTAGCAGCCTGCATATAAATTTATGTATGCAGCTAAACTAATAATATTATTAAACTCCTCAGCTTTAATTATGTGGTTTGGAATGATATTCCAGAGAAACTCATGAATAATAAACTAAGGTAGAATACATAATCCATATGAATATTTTCCAGTATATTTTCTCTATTCTTATAAAACTTGTACATGTCACTTATACTGTACTTTTCTGCCCTCCAAGATTCTGTGTGTGAAGCAACACATATCAGTTATTAAATACAGGACAAACCTGTTTATTTATCTAGACTTTATAATTTTTTAAATGGAGAAGTAGCCAAATATTTAATATAGATTCAGAAACTTCCACTTACAGTTTTGCAACTGTTGAAGAAAAAGCAGACAAAATCATGCCAGCTCATATTTAAAGGGATGACAGTCACTAATATATTTGCTAAAAGAGACAGCAGAGTACATGCTAATATTTTAAACTGTTAATTTAGCTTGCTTTGGAAGATGACAGCCTTCTTTTTACATCGTGCTAAATGAATAATGAATGATATCCTCCTAAGGCAACTTTAATTTTTAAAGCCAATACTGATACTTACTCACCCATGCCTAGTACTTTAGAGGTAAATTTGATGATACAGAAGATGCATTTATCAAAGTATTCACAAAATAAAGCCAATGAACCAGTCAGACCCTTCTGTACAACAGTCTTATATCGATGTTCATTTTGTTGGGATAAAACTGCCATAGTTCTGCAACCTTGGTATCGTTCAACTCTAATGGCCTCCCACCTTCTGTGTGCTTCCACAGATACCAAACAGAAGCACGTTCCCTCTAGCAAATCACAGATTATTAAACTATCCTCTTGAAAAGCAGTGAAAATGAGTAAGGGAACATGCCTTTGTAAACAGAACAGTGCTGAAAGCAAGCAACCTCCCCCGAGATGGCTCCAGACACTCCTCCTTGGAGCTCTGAGCAGCGCCTTCCCAAGAAGCTAAACTGAAGCACTCCAGACCAGCAAAGACTGCAGGACTGCCTTCTGCAACTAAGCATCAGTTCCGAACATGAAATTGAGAGTGCATTAATAAAATTTTTTTTGCTTTGTTTTTTAAGTTTGGGAACCACATTAGAAAATTTTTGTTTGTAGACCGCAGTGTTTCACATAGTAGCTCTGCAAAATAACACTAATGACAACAAAAAATACTTAGCAGGGAAAATGCCTCAGACATGCTTGAATGTATTCTAAAATCTCCAGACAACAGAAAAGCATCCACATTGTACAAGTGTTGTACACACAGCCTGAAACAGTCAGACAACCTTTGAACTGTGCTGGGTTAACTGTAAGTAGCAGCATGACAAACAACAGAAGTGTGAAGAATTCAGATCTTCCTGAAGCAGTTATTACCTGTGTGACGAGAAAATCTAGCTAGAAATTGAGACATGCCTTTGCTATACTCCATATTATATTAATAAGCCATCAGCTTATCTTAGAATCTAAATTTATATTATCTTTGAAAAGAAACTAATTTTGAGATTGTACAGAAAACAGTTTGACATGTTTGTCAAATTTAACAATTTGACATGAAGTTCACGTAGTAGACAGCAGTTCAGATGAGCCTCTTTTGTGGCACAGCATACAAAGCCAGTTCCCTACAGCAGAGAGTAGAGCTGTCACAACAACCAAATGTCTCAAACTCAGCCCTCGTGGCAACCTTTCAATAAGCTTGTCCACTAAAATTAGTGATAGCTTTTGAATTTTTAGCAGTTTATCAAAAAAAAGTGACAGATTATCTCAGACCTAAATGGCTTCTTCATTATCCAATAGTTTCTTGATTTTTCAATAGAATATAGTAGGATTTGAAAGTAAATGAAATCAAATGCTCACTAGAATCTAAAACCAAATGGTCTCCCTCTTAAATTCTGGATCCAAGTGGACAGTCTTGCTCCACCATGGAAATGACATTTGACATACATGTAAATGAACTGTTCAAATAGAAGTTTTGTCTTTGAAAGCAGATCCCATCCCTAAGTTATTCTCCTGGCATTTGACTTAACAGGGACAGCAGATTGTCTCATTTAAGAAATTCATGTCAATGCTTGCTTATATTGTTGACAAATCTTCAACTAAAATGCTGAGAACTAAAAAAACCTTTCCACCCTAATGATTCAAGGCTGTTGGTGTTTATTTTTGTCTATACATTGCTTTAAAGGCAAACTGTATTACACTTACACTATGCAATGAAAAACAAGATTTTTGTGCTGATATAGCAAAACAATACAAGAAAGTTATACTAAATCTAGCTAAACCATCTGTGAAATATTTATTAAATTCTTCAATTGTTCAAATAATGCTGATTGTGCCTAGAACTCTTCTCAGTTTTTAGATCTCAAGAGTCTGAAAAACTAGTCGACTTTTTTTTTTTTTTTTTTTTTTTTAAGTGTGAGTAGTAGTTATCATGTGCCGTTCTCACAAGGAATATGTTTATACTTTCCCTCGGGAAAGCGAGGAGATGCAAATTTCCATGATTTCCATGTCCATTAAATCTAAAGCTATCTAACAGATAATCAGATAAAGTAAAAAATAGTAACTGTGGTGAATAATTTTATAGTATGCATAAATTTATATTGAAAATAGATTACACAGAATTATTTCCTATTTTAAGACAACTACATATATTAAGATCAACATGTTGCCAGGAAAGCACAAGCTAACATTTTTTGATGGTCAAGTTGGATGGGCATCCAACATAAAGAACTGTTATTTGTCCTTCCCAATTGTGTTTCTTTTTTATTAAGTCAGAAAAAAAAAACACCCTATGAATGATAGGTATACTACTGCTTTGCACGCAAGACTAGAAATCTCAATGAAAAAAAGATTACAAGAAGTTGCGGATGGTTCCTCAGCTACTGGAGAGAGTTCTCTGTAACAGCAGATTCCTGCTCACAAAAATCTGTCAGTTGGTAAATGTTCCCAGTTTATAGTGAGACGAGGAACAGGCTATACACGCCTTCTTTTCATGATGTATCATGAAGTTATACTAACGTTCTTTCATGATGTTTCAGTACAGGCTTTGGGACAGCAATAATTTCTTCAGGGATGTTATTTCTCAACACCTCTCTCTCTAAAATTAGAAACATGCAAACAGAACCAAGAAATAAATTAACTGCTGGAGGCAAAAATTAATAAAAGAAATTAAAATTTGCATTTGCCTTTCCAACTCCCTCAAGTCCCTTCAGTCAGGGCACAAAAGGTTGATTCAGCCATTAAAAAATTCAAATCCTCATCTCTGAAAGCCAGAATGGTTGAAGACTTCAGGAAACAGATGGAAAACAGGTTGTGAAATCTGTACCAACTACAGCACATCTCAGAGGCACAACACACTGGGAGATATGCTGGGGTTCATTCCTTCCTTCGCCACGTGCGAGCCTGATGACTGCATCCCTTCAATCAGCAACCACATGTGGCATCTCCTTAATCAGTCAAATGACTAAAAACAGGTCTTTCAGACTTGTCTCCTGCTCTGCGAGCCAAAGAAAAGTATAATAGTTCATAGAATTCAACACGCAGACCTTGGTGATAGCAGCATTTGTGAAGATAACAAGCCATAGTTTTGCAGAGCAAGAACTGATGATAGAAGCGACCATAAAGTAACACCTATGGAAATCAGTCCGAAGTGCTCTGAGAAGATTTGGCCTTTAGAACATCCAGAAACGATAAAATAAGCAAACAGGCAACAGAAAGACAGAAGTAAGTAGCTTTGGCTGTTAAAATAACACAAAGCTGAACTGTATTTGTCCAGAATATGCAGTTCCTTTTTTTTTTTTTTTTTTTTTTTTTTTTTTTTTCCCCACAGGAGAACACTTAGAAGAAAACTGTGCGTTAGCAACATGGGTACTGCTGCTTAATGAGTCTAGATTTTATTTTTTGCCCAAGATCTATGGCCCAGCCAGCTAAGGGGGTTAAGAGGACAGTAACAGCAGATTTGATGAAGCAAGTGTCTTGTAACAACAGACTATCAACATTATGAAGGAAGAAAAACAGCTGCCAATTAGCCTGAGCTCACAGTTTTTATGGAAGAGAATCTGTGCTTATTACTATCTTTTGTAGCCATTTATAATTGGAGTTTAGATATCTAGAGACTGGTCAATGGTGACTACAGGAAATTGTCTATCATAATTTGCCTGTATGTGGTGCAGAACAAGCTTATATACTGTATTGTACTGCAATACTTCAGCAGCTTGATTGGCTTCACAGCTCAGAAGGGATATTTGGCTACTCGCCCATTTGTTGGCAGGCCGCAGCGCATGACGGCAGGAGTGTTTGGCAAGAATGGCAAGTGGAGCCTCTTGGAAGAGGCTGGAACACCCTGAAGGCTGGTGACAGTGGCTCCAGAGCAAGTATTTGTAATTTCAGCTCATCCTCAGCGAACCAGCTCACCTCTGAAGCTTGTCCTAATGGATGAACTGACTGACACCACCCTCCCCCCCAACCAGGTGCAAGAACATGCATTTCATATGTAGCATCAACACTGCTAGTGAAGAATTTTCAACAGCCTCTTTACAGTTAGGACTCTCAGCATAAACAAACTCCGGAATCTTTTGCCTCCTAGATCTTATTCTTCCTAACAAAACCCAAAAGGTTTCTACACTTAGTCACCTATGGAGGATCCACTGAGAAAACAGATCTTTACTCAGTGAATGAAGGAGCAAGATAGCTTGGGGATATTTCTTGGCCTGACCCTCTCCAATTCCATTCCTTACAGAATTGCTTTAACAGCCTCGGAGGAATGCTCCTGTCTTCAGACTGACAGCAGGAAATGCGTACTCCTGCAAGCAACAGAAACATCTCACTGCAAGGGGAAAGAGATTTAGGAAAAGGACTTAATTTCCCAGATTTTTGAGAAGCACTCCTCTTCTGATCAGTGGGCACTTGATGATGAAATGACAAAATATCCAAATCTACCAGCCTGTGTCATAAAAAATTCCCAGTAAGTATTATAATACAATAGAATACAGGCATACTAAACAGACCTAGATCAATCATGATCTCACTCTGGATTGCAGAACCAGTTCAGATAAAGATACATATCTGAATCTTCTTTCACTTCTATATTCATAATGCATACATATAAAATACATTTTAAAGAAAAGGGATGATGAAAGTCATTACCTTAATCGGTTGGTATAGGTATCTACACAGGTCTTCATTTTAGCCAACAAAGTCCCAACAGAAGCTTGTGATTCCAACTGTTCTTCTTCCTCTTCACTATTTTCTCCAGACAGAGGAAGCAGTAATGGTACCATAGACGTGCAAGATGCAATAGCACGGAGTAATTCTAGCAGGGCTCGATAGAGGGGAACGTGTCGGGCCATATCCAGAACTAAGAGAGAAAAAGTTTACAAAAATTACTAAAATTTAAAAGCCTTTCCAGTCTTGTTCCAGATGTTTTAAATAAAAAGGTTGATTTTAAAAATTAATGAAATTTTAAATGTATTTGATTATAAAATGTAGTATTTTGTATTAGTAATTTATAATGTATGCTTTAGTGGACTACAATGAGAGTTCTTTGTCCAGAATAAATGGGATAAGATTCCTGTAAAACAAAAGTTAGCAAAAAAAAATCACAAAAGAATTAAAGACAAAGTGCAAGCAAGTATGTAGTAGGATTAGCATGCTACATATTAGTTCACAATCCTGGTTCAAGCTGAATGTTGAAAGTTGACAGAAATCGCAAACAGATATCTACAGGGAAAAATGCCAACCTTTAACTTAAAAAAGATACATCAACCATATGGTGCAGCAGTGTTGCATTTGATGATTCTAATAGCATAAACATTAATAAACAAAGACTTAAATAAACATCACCCACTTTACTTATTGCTATCCTCTCCTTTGGAAAAAAGCAGCCTACATTATTGCAGGAATGTTTGCGGTCATAAAACAAATGTAGCTATCTACCAAGAAGTTTAGCTTTTGCTATTTTCATGGCGAAGTTTAATAACAAGTTAAAAACCACCGAAAACCTGCATGCAAAGACTCTGAAGACGCCTATTTCACCTGCATGTGCACGAATCACAAAACAGCAAAGAATATAGACCAGGTGGTCAAAGCTCACTTCCTTAGTGTTGCTGTGATGTGTACATACTATAGAAGCAACTGTGGGTAAAACATAGATACCATTTCCTCAGGCTAGTAAATAAGTGTGAAGAATTTGCACACAATTCTAATAGAGAATCTATCACCACACTGTTTATTTTTCTCTTCCACTTGCTTGGGTCAAGTATCTAATAGATGTCATTTCAACTGACTTTATGCCATTACAGAAACCCTGAAAATGCAGCAATACACAGATACTTTCACACAGCTGTTTCCTCTATCCCTAGGACATACTATTTTTAACCTAACTGCAGGAAAAAAAAATTGCTCTACTTCAAAGTATTTACAAATGACTGAGTTTATGATAAATTTCTGCTTTTTCCAGCAAAAAATCAAATCAAAAAAAAAAAAAAAAACCAAAAAAACACTGACAACATGCATTAGGACAGAATGAAGCATAGAAGAACACTTTAATGTTTCATTTAGCACATCTGACCCTCCAAGCTAAAGCACATTACAAACTTTCATCTCCCATTACCAGTCCTTTGGCTCTAAATATAGGACAGCATAAGCACCCAACCAAAATTCAACAAGCAAGTTTATCCCTTTGAAGCTGGATTTACCTCTGTAAGGAATTCCTTATTCAACAGCTTCTTTTATATTTTCAAACACTTACAACGGCACAAGCTCATAACTGTGAAAAGTTTTGCTGTGTTGAACACAGACAGTGTAACTGAAACTAATCATGAGCCTGTGAGATTTGGTATCATAGCTCCAAAAATATCTTGTGTTCAATTATTCTATACATTTAAAGCATACCTCAATTTGAATTGAAAATACTGGCATTTAAGAATCCCAGAATGGTTGAGGTTGGAAGGGACCTCTGGAGACCATCTAGTCCAACCCCCTGCTCAAGCAGAGCACCTTGCACAGGATCGTGTCCAGGTGGGTTTTGAATATTTCCAGAGAAGGAGACTCCACAACCTCTCTGGGCAACCTGTGCTAGGGCTCTGTCACCCTCACAGGAAAGAAGTTCTTCCTTCTGTTCAGACAGACCTGCCTGTGTTTCAGTTTGCACCTCTCATCCTACTGCTGAGCACCACTGAGAAGAGTCTGGCCCCATCTTCTTTACAGCCTCCATTCAGACATTTATACACATGCATAAGACCCCCCTGAGTCTTCTCTTCTCCAGGCTGAAGAGTCCCAGCTCTCCCAGCCTTTCCTCATATTGTCATTTTGTTCATTTCATTTCATCTGACAGTTTTCAAGTATATTTTTGTATTCATTCCATATGCTTAACATCTATTCCCCAGTGAACAATGACTGCCCAGGGAAAAATCCCCACACAGTGTAAAATAGCCTTAAAAGAAACAAGAACAGGCCTGATAAGGCATGAAGTGTTGGTGTATCTGTGCTCCTGTGAACTTCAAAACAACAACGAGTAGTGGTGGTGGTGGGGAGATGGAAAGGGAAACGGTGGCTTTTTGTCATGAAGACAGGATGTGAAGGAGAGATACAAGCTCTTGCATAACTTTAAACAATCTACTTTTAGGGAACAAATACTGCTTTCTTTTACCTCAATGCTTTGTCACTGTTTTTAAAATAAAACAATTGACTTTTTAACTCACTTCCTTGATACTATTGTGCACCTTATATTTTTTTTGTCCAAGGCTTTTACTCTAGTTATTCAGGAAAGCAGCTCTGCAGAGAAGGACCTGGGAGTGCTGGTGGATGACAAGTTGACCATGAGCCAGCAATGTGCCCTTGTGGCCAAGGCCAATAGCATCCTGGGGTGCATTAGGAAGAGTATTGCCAGCAGGTTGAGGGACGTGATCCTGTCCCTCTACTCAGCCCTGGAGAGGCCTCATCTCGAGTACTGTGTCCAGTTCTGGGCTCCCCACTACAAGAGAGACATGGAGCTACTGGAGAGAGTCCAGCGTAGGGCTACAAGGATGATCAGAGGGCTGGAGCACCTGCCCTATGAGGAACGGCTGCGAGAGCTCGGCCAAATTACTACAAAATGTCACCCATTTGCATCAAAGCAAAGGCAGAGATTAAATTATTTTATTACTAGACTCAAAGTAATTATTCCCTTTCGGGTTATATCCTCCTGTCGTGCCTGCCTTAAACAGGACTGGCAGAACAGGGCACCCTGGTGACTGCAGTGTTGCCTCAGAGAAAGCTCCAAAAAACAGTAAAAACCATGGCTTTTACAGCCTGCTTTACACACCAGCTTCCTAAGCATTCCTCAACTTGCACTCAGGAAATGCAGAGTAAGGCCTCATCTTCTCGCTGCACCAGTAGCTAACCAGTCAAGCAGGGGTGCACGGAGCACCAGGTAAAACCCTGCCGCACCACGCGTGGGGCTGCAGGAGGAGACGGCGCCTTGGCTCTCCTTCGAGGCTGGCACGGGGCTGCAGAGGCTTGTGACCGCCAGGGAGCTGGCAGGAGAGCAGCAGGACAACAACCACACGTGGTGGGCAACGAGGCCGTGGCAGCAGCGGTCCTTAAGGTTGGAATCACGGTGCTTTGACAAACAGCCAACTGCAAGGATCGTTACACCGGCATCTTTATTACAGGGCTGTTTAATTAATTGCAGCAGCTATCAGAACAGGTCTAGAAGGAAGAATGGACATGTTCAAAAACATCCTGATGTCTTATCTTCTGTGATATTTAACAAGCAAGTTTACTGCAGCCTTTCTGGACAATAGGCAGCATGCGTGCGGCCTCAGAATTCACGCCAAGAAAACTCTGTACACCTACAAGTATTTGGCTGCATTTATGAAAAACAGAAATCTCACCAAGTTGAGTGCCATTTCCTGAGATAGACAGGTACGACAGGTGAGTACCCAAATTCATGTTTCAGTAGGGTATGGTCTATCCCTCCCTCTTCGAATAAAGGTCGGGCTTCGCTGGAATCGGTACCATTCAGTTAACCTCCTGCTGCAGTGTTTGCAAATAACAGACACAAGGCTAAAAATAGGCTGAGGCTGGGGGGGGAGGCCAAAATATATATATATATATATATACACATACATATATATACATATATATACATATATATATACATATATATGTATATATGTATATATATATATATAAACCCAGATCTAGCAATAAGCAGTTCTGATTTGGGAGCGTGGAGGGAAGAAGAGTCTGACTGAAGTTATTTTAAGCAGCCTTGACTTTCAGGAACTGCTGAGTCTCCATCTTTTGAAAATTGCTGTCTTTTACAAATGCCTACACCCAGGTCATGAGATATTAAGGCATCAAATTGCACTTCTGAAAACTTATAGCCACACTAGTTATTCCTGGGGGACAACTGATTAACATTCAACGACTGTGGGTCTTGGACTATTTCAAAATATTTCCATTGCTTTCAACGTATGTATTTATTCATTACCAATATATGTCCATTTCTTAAAAAGACTCAAGATTATCCACATGCAATTATAACCTTAATATAATGCAAAAGCATATGAAGGCAAACAGTTTAACAGAATCAAGATATCACCTCAAATTGCATATATAACAAGGTAATGTCCCAACTAACTCTAATATTCTTTTTCTTTAATATTCTACAATATTCAAATGAAGAATAGCCAGTCCTAATGGCCTATTAATAGGTAATATTGAACAGCAGTGAGATTTTGTTTTGCAGTTCATTTAGTGTCCTTGGGACAAATTAACTGGGTATGAATAAGAATATAAAACTTATTACCACTGCAAAGTATATATATATTTAAAACATATTACAAAGAATATGAACATTTATTTGGAAATAAAGGAAACTATTAACTTAGCATATTCATCATTTCCGCAATTTTCATAGTTTACACAAAATTAACGAAAGAAATCGAAAAAAATATTTTGTAAGAAAATGATGAAAAATTCTGTCCTGCTTTACTTGCATCTAAAGTAAAGGTATTCTTAGTGACTCACACTGTCATCAAGATAGGAATTCCTACAAACAACCTCAATCCTTCAAAGAGCTTACAATCTACATGCCAAATAAGACACAATGGACACTTTGGAAAAACATATTTAAGCTTTAAATAGATTACATTGCCAATTGCATACTCCCTTGTTTTTGTACTGTGAGAAACCTGTACTTATATGTTCTCAATCTGTCTCCTGTACATAGTTTCTCATGTGCTAGACTTGCATCATTTCAAGCCTTTTTCTTCTTGAATGTCAGTCATTTCAGAGTCTCATAAAAACATGGCTTATTCAATCTTTTTTCTCCTATGTGTGATTTCTTTTTATTTCCAAACAATATATATGACACTGCCTTTGCCAGAGGGGAAAACGGTGTGATGGTAGCAACACCAGAAGGCATCACTGGAAACCCCCTCTAAACTATAGCAGTTTGCTTTGCTTTCCCAAACAGAGCTGCCACTACAAGCATGAGAGGGATGGTCACAAACGGACGATTAACAGGAAAATATCCATAAAGGAAAAAGCATTCTGTAAAGAATGCACAATCTTAAAAACAGGAAATGAAAACAAAACTTGAAAATTCCTGTAAAAAGCAATGAGTATGGCTTATGTTCAGTAGATGAAAGGTGGGGAAAAATGTCTAACCCCTAAACGAACAAACTGACTTCTGCAATCAAAGATGAAGTTAAATTCTCATTTTATACCTATGCTCTCATCTTGCATTCCAAGAGGTCGGCTTTTTGCACAGGGTAGAGCCCCCAGTAACCCAAAACATTCTTTCAAGTCCCACTCCTCCTTTTATTTTGTTTTTGAATCTATTCTTATTCCCATTTCCATTAGACCTTTCATCTCCCTGGAAAGATGAAGGACTGCATTTAGTTAAACATTTGTCCAGCAACACTACCTTTGTTTTAAATAACATGGAAGAAGAGTACTGACAATTCTGCAGAACAACTACATTGTAAAAATGTTCCATTCATATCATGCACAAATGCTCCAAATTTACTATAGCGTATCCAAACCTCCTCCTCCTGCCAAAAAGCAAAACGAAAACAATGCAACCCTCTGTATTACACAATGCTGTTTTTTTGTGTGTGTTTTTTTTTTAAACTGATGTAGTAACCATAACATTGGTCTCATCAATTTAGGATGCTAAAGGAAAAATATAAGACGTTTTTATATCTCTTCCACTTACTAAAAGTCTGATGTTTAGGTCATTACTGCAGTCCAACACATCCCTGCCATTGATCTTACTTCCAGATCATTTGAAAATAGATGTTTATGTTCTGCCACAATTTCTAGAATGTGGTTAGTAGTTACTGAGAATTTACATTTTTGATGCTACAGTATGTTATTCACCAGCCTAAAACTGCAAGCACAATTAAATTAACAAATATTTTAGGATCTTGTTATCATATTAAAGACTTAGAGTAGCTAAGTTCCAAAAGCCTGTTCCAAAAGCCACACAAAGAAAAAACTGATTTTGTACTTCTAATTAAAGCCTTCAGACATAGTCTCACTGCCACAGAGACAGCCAAGCATTAGGGTTAGACAGGGTGTTTCCCAAAGGGCTATAGTTTTTTCCTACTTTTTCTAAATATTTTTAAGCTGGAGGCCTCTTCTTTACTGCATCTCTCCAAACATACGATCTATGAATGCAGTCCGTGCTGCAGGCTATAGCATCAGTTCCAAATACGTCATGCTCTATTGCTTCTTGATTTTCTGTTTCCAAACCAATCCAGGACAAGCCTCTTTTATAATAGGCCTAATTAACACCCTATGTTCTGCTACATTTTTGATATAAAAAAAATGCCTAGAGAATACTTTAAAATCTGATATCTTTAGGAAAGCACTAGCCTTAAGGCAAAAATACAATTAAAGCTTTCTAAGTATTGTCATGTTGTAATCCTTATAATGAGCTTGACTTTTCCCTTACTTTTCTTTATAGGCACGACATGAGCATTTTCACAGTACAATTTTGAATATCAAAATAAAAAGGCATCAGAAAAGATTAGATCTCTTACATAACGAAGAACGACAAAACAGAAGAAACAAATGTCTCTTATCTAGTCACCTGGGGAGAAAGATGGTCCCCACGAATAGCTGGGTAACGGTAAGAAAGGGAAGAGCTACCTCCTCTGAAGCTTAAGAAAGGAAAGATTATTGTTGTCTGTGGGATAAGGAGGGATTAAGCCTCATTTTGGACACCCTCATACAGCCCGAGGAGTCCAAATCCTGGGTCAGAGCAGAGTGAAACAATGCAAGAAGGGTGGGGATCTCAAGTGAACACGAACAGCGTCAGGCTCCAAGTTGACCGTTATTATTCAGACTCAGAGCCTCAAAATCTTGCTCCGATGACATAAGCACTGTGCTCATTAGCAGTCAAAAAAACCCACCCCCAAAAGATCCCCCAAAACCAAAAAAACAGCTCAAATGACAGAAAAGTGAACAAGCGAAGTGACATTTGGGAGATTAGTACAGCTTCAACTTGAACAAGGCACCTGAACAAGGAACAAGGCAGAACTGGAAGAGGTACAAGCGAAAGGGGACGGGAACGTACGGAAAGGCTTCTGTACTACCTAAAAGGAAGTAAACGAAGACTTTGCAGCCTAAGAGGCTAACGGAGCGCGTGATAAAGTGTGGCGTTACGAGCGGTAAAGAGAACGTGACTAGAACACGACTGATGACCATATCTGCCATTAAAAGAACCAGGCACATCCTTAGAAGAACAGCTGCCAGTCGGAAACGAACATATCACCCGATACGTCGCCGTCGAGCTACGGAAGCGCTTGCCACGGAATGCTGTGGCGGCAAATACTGCTACGGGTTCAAAAGTAACTGGGTAAATTCATGCAAGAAGATGCCATCAAGGGCTAATAAATGAGGAGACATCATCTCTGGCTATGTACCAGGCATCCCAGGGCAGCACCTCTGTCTGCCCCATTCCCCCAGGCATCTGCTATTTTCCACTGACACTGAAATTAGTCACAAAACATTAGTGTTAGTAACGGCCATAAAAACTTTGGTCTGTCTGAACACAGCTAATTCGTACAAGCTTCTTCTAGGAAGCTTAGAAAAATGTAAGATACTGTATGGGCTAGGCTTGTATTATCCAATAAATATAGAATGATACTTAAAAAAAAAGAATTCACGGAATGCATGACAAAAAGATCTGAAAAACTTTCTTGCCTGATCAGAAGACAAAAAAAGTGTCATTAATACATCTCCTTACTACGGTATTTAATAAAATAAAAATGACTAATACTTGAAGAAGATGTAATGAAATAAATTTAATGTTAAATGTAAGCTAAAAGTGTCAAATTAGGCATCCACTTAACCAAGAAAATAAGAAATGTTTTCAGTAGATAAAAAGTCACATATATTTCTTTAAATACTTGTGCACAAAACCTTCCTTGCAAGAAAAATCACTTCCAAGCTTGCCTACCGCCCCATGTTAAGTGTGTTTCCATTCTGATATGATTAAATTCCTAAGTTTACAGAGTGAATGTATTCCTTGGTCTAATTCATTTTGAGTTGAGAGTGGGCTATTCTAACCTTGTTAGTAGAACACAAAATACACATGCATGTGCTTTTGAAACCTTGAATTGTGAGGGTAAACAGGATTATTGAGGTCAATTCCCAAGTGCTGGACAACCCCAAATCCTGAAAAGAACGCTATCATTGAAAATCGTGATATAAGTTCTTGGAGCAAGGACGTTAATCTTGCTTTCATCCTCTCAGCACTGGGAGAGATTTCACAATTTTTGGGAGAGGTGTGGGTGGGCAGGCAGCCACCTTGGAAAGGTCTTCTGTCTGAGCTTTATCCCTTCCAGCCCATAAAACAGTCACTATTATTTCTGAATAAAATGGGAACTGAAAATAAGATAGAAATCTGCCGCTTTATAACCCATGCTGCAGAAATAAACATGGGAACTCAAAATTAGATAATGTAGAATTACATTTGTTTAAACCATTATTTCAGCAGGTGGGAAAAGCCCAAACCTTAGGTCTCCTATTCCATTTAGGCCATCAACAGAGGACACCAAGATTACTATCGAATGAGCAGTTACTGTGCGTTACAGCAAACCTTCCATACATACGAACACACCTACAAGACAACGCCTTACGTGACAGGAAGGAGATTACTTTCTGTCTCTCATTCTGCCTTAAATATCTAATTATTTGGCTTGGCCAAGATGGCAGAGCCTGTGTGCACACATATAACTGAACCTTTACTACTTCAGCAGATTTTTTAGGGAATAATCGATCATTTAAGTACCATGAGAGCCTTTTGGTAAACAAGTAAAATGCAGCCATCTGGAGAGATATTTGAAGGGTAACAGAAAGGTAATCGCCTATATTCACTGCCTATTGGGACTGCTTGTGTGTTAAATAGGTACTATGTTATAAATTCACAAACCAGTTTAACTAAGCGTTCACACATGAGGAGAATCATCTCCACACCCCAGACCTGTGGAACAGAAGAACTCACATCTTCCAGGAGAAATTCATGCTGGTTCTTTTATCACTTCTTATAATAGATTACGCTCCAACCTGGCTTTAGAGCATAACAAACTCATAAGAAAACAAACAGGATATTCTTTTGTCAGTCAGCAATATTATCTTGAACTTGTACTCTCCAGAGGACCAAAAAAAAAAAAAAAAAAAAAAAAAAAAAGAGCTTTTGTTGTTGAAATAAGCTACCACAGATTAATTCTCTTCCTAGACAAATTTATATATGTATATTGCATACGAAAATGGGTAGTGCCAGGTGTACAGTATTTTTAAACAGAATTCTTAATATCTGTGTTAATAATCTGTGAATTTATTTGCAGTGTGTGGTACTGGACAT
This sequence comes from Rhea pennata, assembly GCF_028389875.1. NCBI lineage: Eukaryota > Metazoa > Chordata > Aves > Rheiformes > Rheidae > Rhea > Rhea pennata. The sequence continues at coordinate 37,454,555 of NC_084665.1, forward strand.
CAGTCTATTCCAGATACCCATCATTCATATTCTCAACCTTGATTACCAAGTTTAAATGAAGACACTGGAGATGTACAGTTTAACTAAAGCAAAATTAATAAAAATACAAGGCCCAGTATATTTTACTCTGCAAATTTTAAAAGATGCAACGTGGTATGTTGAATTTTAAAGAGCTTGTAGAATGTCTTTTTCAATAACTTTCAGAGGGAAAAGAAGTTCAGCACCTACAGACTCCCGATCTCCTACAAGCAGGGATACAGCTACCCATTTTGGCTCTCAATTAATGAAGTGATAAAGGAACCTCTGGATGAAACACTCGCAAACCTCAGCAATGAGAAAAGATGTACCAAAAAAGCTTAAAGATAGGCTCTCTCCATTCTAAATATGGCAGAAGTTGTATTGCTGTATGCCTTGACCAATCACATCAGTGACTTTTACAGTTTTCTATAAATTACATATATATCACAAGGTTGTGACAGTCTATTAGAACAAAGAATTTCATGGAGCATTTTAGCCATAATCAAATAGTTTTAAAGACAACAGCCTGTACCTTTTACTTCTCGAGTGAATAATTCAAAACCCCTCTAACCAACAAACCAAATAATAATAATAACAACAAAAGCAGTAACAGACACCTCATGTATGATTTGTTAGCTTCTACACATCCTTGTACCGGAGAACAGCACCTGTGTTTCTCCTCAAAGCTTATTAAACAAATAACTCACTCGTCTCTGGAAGGCAAGAAGGAAAACATTGCAGTTTAGTTGACTTCTACATAAAACACATAACAAAGATGAGCTCAAGGCATCAGGGGCTGCCAGGAAGATCAACCCCCACCAGTACCGCAAGAATAATGGTTAAGCAGATTTGAAATGGGGTAGCCAAGAATTACAGGTTCTTGGTGGGCAGCCACAGATACATAAGCAGTCTGATACCCATGCTTTCAAGGCAGTCATAACATCCTGTAATCAATATCCAGAACTTTATAGTGGTTTGCAAAAGAAAAAATCTCCAACAGGAGATTCTTTTTAACACAGAAGAGCAAACAAAAACTCCCCATGTCCCATGTGAGACTGGAGACTGAAGAAGAGAAAAGGGTGGGGGGGAAGAAAAAAAGAAAAAAAAACCCACACTTGCCTTTTTCTACCTTTCTATTCCACCATATCCAACTCAAAAGTCAAACAAAGTTGGGGCTGAAACCCAACCTCTAGCTCATGGATACACATCATTGTCATCTCCCAGGTTTATTCAGTTTATCAGGAGAGTGATTAAAATAGTTCTCTTAAAACCAAAATGGGATGTGTCAGTCCTTCACTCTCCACAGGCAGGTTGGCTCTATTATTCTCCAAACTGCTGCTCAACTGTCATAAACTTGCCACATTTCTTGATAAAATAATGGCATGTGTTCTGATCAAATTTATCGGTAACAAAGCAGTGGTGATCTTGACTGGTGCTCAGAGAAGCTGATGCCAAAAAGGACATTGCACAAGAACTGGTATAACTTCATTACTCCCAGTGCCAAACTATTTCAAGCAGCGTTTTATAAAGCTCTAGTTGATTTCTGAATACAGAACTATTTTGAAGCACATGCAAGAGACTCAAGCAGAAAAATTTCTGGTGAGTGAAGACTGACAAGTTGGAACAAACTGGAGGAATTTCTGAGATTAGTTCTGAGAGAACCCTGGATTTTTCCAAGGATGTTCTGGATGAGTAAGTTAGAAAACCAGACAAGAGCCAAAAGGCTTTGCAGCTCCACGATCAGCAGGAAAATTACTACAAGATGTAGACACATAGTTGAAGTGTCAAAACATCATTTTCAGTGCTGAGGTGAAACACATGAAAGAGGGGTGAGCGAAAACGGTAAGAAATCTAACAGTAATCATGCTGCTGCTGATGCAGGATGCTTTTTGCTTGGAAACCTTCTTTCACAGATCTGAATTCTTCCTCTTTTCTCAATAGAGGAATAAAGACTTCGAAACCTGGCTCAAATTGACAGTGCCATCACTGTTGACTGAGGATCATCACATGCCTTGTCTGCCATAAAAAAAACAGGCTGAATAGGCTCATTTTAGCTCTCAGGAAAAAAAAAAAAAAAAAAAAAAAAGGGGGGGGGGTGCAAGAAGGAGAAAGGGGCACGGACATCCACACCCTCTCACTTCGGCTAAGCTGGCTAGTTCATCTCAACTTGTGCATGCTACTGCATCTCTCAGCAGACACAGCCATGCTCTGTTATTCTACAGTTTAAACTGAAAACTTGTCAGATCCAATAAAGAGAAGTTCCTTGAGCCTATCAAAGAAAACAAGATAATTCACAGAACACTTACAGGATGCTTTTGCTATGATATCTACGTAGTTTTCTGCATCTAACAGAAAATGCACAACAATACAAGGGAAAACAATCTTCATTGATAAATGATGTATGAATAATCTTTGGATTTCATTACAGCATTTTATCCTAAATAGGTTTTCAAGTCTGGGCAGCTCTTTTAAGGTTTTCTTTCCACTTTTTCCTTTCCATCTATCTTTACGTAATGCTTTAACTTGCAAATTTCAGGCAATCTTTTCCAGAGCATTTACCATCTACAGGTACAAGATGTGTCTTGCACAAAACACACAAAATTGTATTAATCCATAAAAATGCACATGGAAAAAAAAAAAAAAGAAAATTTGCACCTTGCTTAACAGTATTTCCTACTTCTGTAAAGGTTATATTACAGTGGTAACGTAGTACACAAAGTAGTAGCATGTATCAGGATAATGTTCATCTAAGGATCAAGACTGTACTTTGAATTCATACCACTGATTCTTTACAAGATAGCCTGGAAACTCCCTCCTGAAGTGTGGAGACCTTTAAAATATGATATTTATACATTTGTATTGCCTAAGATCTATTCCCATGCGATATAAATGCACAAACATCAGCCATAATAAATACAATGACCTCTAATCAACAGAATGTACTGTACCCTTGGGATGCCACATAGATCAGGTGTCAATGAGTTGTCAAAGTCTTACTAAGTGCCTATAAGCTTTGCCTTTATGGAAGTAACAGAATTAAATTTAGAATATTTCTGGATACTACTGTCCAAACCCCAAAACAGTAACTACCTACCTTGTTTATTCCAAAACATTTTTTTTTTATTACTGGCTCACACAAAATGCAATTCCAGACTCTGATGTTGTTTTACACAAATAAATTATTTCGTCACCTTTCCAAATATCGAATATTATGCATAAAACAAGTTTCTTTTCAAATTAGTCACTTCAGTCATATTGGGGATTTATCACACCCCTAAGAAAAAAATTCATAAATACCAGCTTTCACCAAACTAGGTTAAACACCTTAAGTTTCCACTACAACCAAGAAATGGTAAGCCCACCAATCTTTTTTCATGCAGCAACTCTTTGACAGTAGTGACAGCTTAAGCAGCTAGTGCCCCTTCCCTCTTGCTCCTGTCTGCGTCGGCTGTTTATTTTACTTGGGTCTGTTCCTCAAACCCGTTCACTGCACATTTGTGTGGACGAGCACAGCAATACAGTGGAAGGTGAGGGAGGGAGAAGCTGTCGAACCGAGGTCCACACTAAGTGCTGGATCTGAATCCTGGGCCACTGGAGCTGCTGGTCTCTCCATCAAGCGCAGAGGGAGCCCAGAGAGATTTGCTCGTTCCCAGGGTTTGAGTCAGGCACTGTCTCCGCAGTTCCCTACAACTATTAAAACATAAGGCTGCCACCAGAGCTCAACCATGGCCATAACCGCACTAAGAAACCATTAGTCATATGCTGCTCTTTGTGGACGCCTCTTGAGTAGCTGGTGGAGCTGACAAACTGACTTCACTGTCGCCAGTTACACTTCACAATATTGCAAGAAATTCTTCTGCTGACCTTGAATCCTTTCATACCAGATTGTGTTGACAAGGCGACAGATTCTTACTTTCCACGTATCCCACTAATCTTTATCTAAAGATGCATGTTAAACTATTTCTCTCCTTTTATAAAGGAAAGCAGCTTCTAACATGTGAGGACTGATGCAGTACAAGGGTTTGAAGACTACTTTATTGTTAGATATTCTCAGCAATGTGCATGATTAGACTACCCAGGCAGTCCTCTTGCGCCCCTATCCCATCTTCACAGCTCTACAGGGATCTCTACAGAAATACATTCAAGGTGCACAAAAAGAAAACAATTGAACAAGTGAAGTTGTAGCAGTCTTTTCTGAATAAAAACATATTAAAAAAGTCTATATACATGTATTAGAACACATTTTTAAGGGAGATATGTCAGAGAACTGAACTAATTACTTTTTCTTCTAAACACAAAGAATTTCATCGAGGCAAAATTACTTCCAGGATAAAGGGCAAAAAAAAAAAAAAAGTAGAAATACCATGTAATTGACTGTACTATAAACATGATATTAATCTTTAAAAAAAATACATGTTTTCTTAGTAGAGGGACAACACTTCATACTGTCCATCTACTAAGGAAACAAATTTAAATTAGCTACTTTGGAGGAATACTGTGAAGAAATATTTAACATGTAAATAAATTGACTGGAAAATGAAAGTATTTGAGGTAACGATTTACCTTCTTTCGCTTTCTCAAAAAACTCCCAGAAAAGCTACTGAAAACTGCATGTCAAACCATGGTTTTGGTTTGACAAATGACGACACCTCATCGTTTCTACAACACGCCGCTCTGGAAAGCGATTAAGGTTCCCAGTTACATTCTTGCTGCTCGAATTCAGTATAAATATGATTCTTCCTATGCACGAGCTTTCTGAAATTCTGAAGTGTTTGATTTTGCAAGTGTTCTTTTAAATACACTTTTCAATGAACAGTACCTACAGTCCAGGAGGAAGTTAACTTGCCTTCACATCGACGAACTATGCTATGCCAATGAAGACACACGTTATCCCCCCATGCTTTAAACACCACAGTGACGAAATAAAATGGCTCTGAAACACAGCTACTTACAGGGGTTGTTAAAATTGGATTTTTATCTGAAGAGACCGGGAAGACGACGACACTTGGGAACACCCTCCTCCCCCCAAGACGGGACCTCTCAGATTTACCGAGGGAGAGCTCCAGCTACTGCTTCCTGGGCAACGGGAACAGGAATGCTTTTCGGTAAATCTGTGTTTTCACGAATTACGCGCCAACCTGCGTTCTTTGGGTGGCGAACAGAAAGAGGAAAGGCTTTAGCAGTGTTTCCCGTAGAAACGGCTGCCTGTCAAAGCAAGCGTAAAAAGACAAAAGGCAGAAGCGCCGATTCAGCCTGAATGCCTTAATGCCGCTATTTGTCACGCATGTCTTCACCAGAAACAACCCCCCCGCCAGGGCCCGGCGGCGGCGCCCCTCTCTGCCGGCACGCTCGGGCCGCCGCGGCGGGCTCGCAACGCGCCGCAGCCGCCGCGCGCCCTTCCGCAGCCCGCCGCGCCGCCGGGGCGGCCGCCGGCTCCTTCCCGCCCCAGCGCCGCGCGCGCCTCTCGTCAGCGCCGCCCGTCCTCGCCTCGGGTCCCGCCGCCTGGGCGACGCGATGCTCCGAAGAACGGCTCGGAGTTCTTTTCGGAGGCGCCGAGCGTAGGAGGTGCGGGACGGCGTTTCCGCTGCCACCACCGGAGCGGACGGCTTTTCGGCCCCTTTCAGCCGGGGCTGAAACGACGGGGCGCGACTGCACGTAGCTCGCTGCACTCGGGATTACGGCATGCCAGCGCGAGGGAGCCTCTTCGGACGGCTGCCGCAGAGCGAATCAAGGGCTGTTCGGATTTTCTGAAGTGCGGTCTTAATAAATAGCTGAATACAAACAACTCAAACCAGGAAGCGTCTTTTTTTTTTTTTTTTTTTTTAAGGCAAAAAAAACCCATCAGGCATTTGATTGCTCTACACCGTCTGAGGTGGCGAAGGAAAAAAAAAAAAAAAAATCAATCTTAATTTTGATGAGAATTAGTCAACAGCGAGGATCGTTACCAGAAAGGGTTTTTCAGTTTTCTGACTACGTTTGACTGCAGTGGCTTAGGGAGCGATGCGGCCGGTCACTTGGAAGATTCTGTGCCGTTTTCAGCCTCGCTGTTAAACTCCTCCAGCCAGGAATCGCTCCCGCTCCTATCTGGCCTGTCGGAACGAGGAGAGCAGCCCCTTCATGAAGGTAACAGCCTGGTTTGCCGCCGAACTGACGAGCAAGAAGCATGTCCGATGACATTTTATTCCTGATGCAATGTAGGGTAAGGAGCATCTCATTTATTTATTTATTTGCTAACCCTTCTGTAAAATATGCTGTGAGCTGATGCCTTTAATTAGTCTCACAGTAGAAATACGTTTAGCTTCAATGACTGAAGATGCTTGCCAGCAGAGAAAAACGTTATCACACTATGAAATCTGACTGCAAATCTTCAGTAAATTGGGGTTATCTGGACTAGCAAAAAGCCCAACTAAATTTTATTTTAAAACTGTAGGTTTCTGATCAATAAGGCTAAAATAGCAGAATATTCACAATATCAGCATGTACACCAAAGAACAGATTTTTTCTGGGAATGTGTTTCTAGAGGATATATGACTGTAAATTAAGACCACAAGAGCAGCGAAGTACTAGAGACTACCTGTCAACGTCACTTCTACAACAAAAAAGGGAAATAAATCACCTGCATATTTGTAAATATCTCAAGCCATAATATCGCACAGTATTACTTTTATGAAAGCACTACCGTCCTTTGACATTCTGCAATAATAAGAAACCTTTATACTTGAAGAGACAGATATTTTCTGTTCAATGTTTACTGTTGCATAGATATCCAAAAGCTGATTTATTAAATAAGTAAAAGGATAAGATCTCACCTGCAATTGCCCACTTACGGCTCACTCGTCAAAAAACACTGTAATATTGTATTAAGGAGGCATGTTTTCAACAATAAAACCTATCAGACATGAATATTTTCAACTCTTATTATACTGTTACAGTTAAAAAAAACGACAGCTAAAAAGTCACATAATTTCTCCAGGCATTTCAGGGTATTTGAGAATGCCCAGGTACCTGCTTTCATCAATTTGGTGTTTCTAAGGAAACAAACTAACTGAGTAATGCCAAACTTTAAATATCTTTTATGATAAATTGTATTAATCAGCTTGAAGCATCAACCTAGAATTAGTTCTCACTTGCTGTACCAAATCTGTATGGATATACTTCATAACAGACCCCCTCACCAGAGGAATACAACTCAATAAGCATAGCATTAAAAATCTTTTGTAAAGGACAAAATTGTTTTTGAAAAGGATCAAGTCTGCATTTTTGTCAGATCAGATTTACCAGTTGTTTTCTTTCTTCTAGCTAGCTGCCAGAATACTGGTGAAGATATCTGCAGAAAAAATGGGGACCTCTGCCATCACAACACTGGAAGACGTAAAACGGCAAGAGGAGAAAGAGGAAAAAGAAGAATCTATTTTAGCACTGCTTGGGATTATTGGAACTGTGCTCAATTTATTTGTTATTGTTTTTGTGTACATCTACACTACACTTTGATGACATTTTGGAACATCAATTGTAGAGCACACAGTGATAAGACCAGTGCTAAGAATGATTTCTAAATTTAAAGAAAAAATACACAATCAGAAAAGATCAGACACATTCCAGAGCAAAGTAACTGGCTAAGGACACTACATCAATGACTGCTAAATACATCTGTGAGCCCTGTTACGATGCTACCTTACGTAAATTAAAGGCAGAAAATATCCAGCTTTGCACTGATAACAGACGAAACTCAAATAGTGAAAACACAGATGGCTCTGTTTTATTGCCAATGAACATGCAAGACAAGAAATGTAAGCAGACCAACACTGAAAACACTCACAACATAAAAACAGATGAATTATATATATATATATATATATATATATATATGTATAAGTATATGTTTATCTAAAAGCCCCATAATGCTTTCTATAGTTTTGCGTAATATGTCTCTGTATATCTGAGACCATAAAACAGAGAAAAGGATTTTATTTTTAAATCACTGTAACATAGGCTTACAATTTACACAAATCTATAGTAAGTATGGAAACAAACACTGTTATACCAAAAAATTGTAATACTATAAATAAAATTTTAACTCTTGATTATATTCTGCAGCATTTGTTAGTCTTATAGAAAGCTGAAAAAGGTTAGATATTCTTGCCTTTATTGAATCTGTCTTTGAAATCATAATGCTATACTAATGATGTGCTTTTCTAATTAGAAATCGTTTAAAAGTGGTGTGAAAAATAAAGACTAGTTTTAGTACTTTAAAGAATTATTAAAAATTACAATGGCGCACTAACATATGTTCTCCAAAGGAAAAGATCTTAAGTTACATTCTCCATATTAGAATGTGTTTAACTTGAATCAAATGCAGTTTTCATGTTTTTATCCTGATGCTTATTTTCAAGTAAAATAAAAATATCACTCAAAAATTCACTGTGTTGTACATAAAACAGTCTTTATATCTTTGCCTGGAAGAGTTTACTGTCTCTGGACCAGGTCCTGAACACATTTTCCCTTTTGTACTGTTCATCATTTAGGGCTAGACTTGCAACTCTCCTATATACTTCATGTAACATGCAATTAGACTATTAAAATTTATTAGACTATTTAAATGTTTTTAATTAAACAGATGCATGTTTTTGAATTTGATCCAAGGCTGCAGACTGTCTGAGCTAATACAAGTTTCTGTACACATGACTGCATCCACATTTTTCTTCTATTAGAAAAGCTACTTTGAGAACAGAGGATTTAAAACATAGTAAAAGAATATTAGAGAAAAAAAAAGAAACATTAATTAAAGAAATACCATCCTCAGGATTAAAAGTGACACAGAGGAACAATGGAGGAGCTCCATTCTGAAAATCAGCTCGATTCCTTTTCCCAGGCTGCAGAGTGAACATGCAGTCCCTCCAGAAAATGACAGCAAATAAATCTATTGCATAGATGATAGCTTATTACTGTACAGAACTTCCTGACTGCTAAACCAACTGACCCTTTGGAAGTCATTTCTGCACAAGCACACACATAAAATAAGGTCAGGGATCTACAACAGGATGAACCTGGCAATGTTATTTCAGTCAGCCGCAGAAACTCGGCCATTTCCGAAACGATGCCAAATGCACTGATTTACGAAAGAATAAGGCAGATGATGATAAATTCTGGTTTTGTTGCTCTGAATCAATACTAGCTCAACTGTAAGAGTCGATAAACAGAGATAAGGCTGCACTGGAAGGAAGCACGTGCAGATGTGAGAATTTATTCATTATCCATAGTATACAGCAAATCTCTGATACTGTATAATCATTTTCAATACATGAAGCACCACAGTATTCTATAAAGCTAATCTACATTTAAAAGGATTTATGTAGGTTATTTGTGTTGACCTAAGACTACAGAATAAATATTTTATGAAAGTTTTTTCAATGTATTTATATCTACATACTTATGGATTTTATCATGGTAATCTCATGATACAAGGACATTTGACAAGGGGCTTAAATTGAGAAGTTACAAGAACCTGAAAATTGAAGAGAAACAGGAATTCAGGTGATGTCTGGGTAGAAATTACTGCTCTTCATTTTATCTTGAAGTTATCAAAAGCTTGTCAAATTTATAAAATAAAATAATCACTTTTATTTCATGTCATTTTAATGCGTATCACTCTGAACTGTGAATCACCTAGTATGCCAGCACTGGAGTGAGATATTGCACCTTTTCTTGTAAACACTTCAGCAGTAAAACATAAATTACATTCCCAAAGTTATAACCAACTGCAACAAAGGTCCAATATCATTCTTTTACCAGCGAATGAGTTCATTAACGCTTACTTATGGAACGTAGTCAATTTTTTAATTTGGGTAATTATTTGCTGCCTACCTAAACTGCCACTGTACTTCTAACTTCACAGACAGCAGTGATTTTCACTACACAAAGTTATAGGGTAATATCATTATCAGAGATAGAAGTCTGATATTCTCTCTTTACAGGTAATTAATTAGAGTCTCTGTATTTATGTAGGCCTAAAGTCCATCTTTAGTCAAACAAGTGCCAACACACAGCTCCAGTGCTTACACCTTTAGTCAAATACATACCAAATAGTCTCCCTGTCTCTCTCTCTTGAAAGAAAGAAAGAAAGAAAGAAAAAAGAAAATCTAAACAGCAACTACCTCTTATTTTTTATTACAGTAAAAACAAAAGGATAAAAGTCTGGCAAAAGCAAAATTTCATGAGGGCTCAATGTGCAGTAGTTCCTTCATACCTGTAATGATGAATAAAGATGTAGTGCTCTTAACTTTCAGGATTCATTTTCACAACTCATTTTTTCCAGTTGAATGAACTCAGTGTTCAGAGAGCTATAAGGGAACAAAAGCTTCCTAAAATACTCAGCCTACTCAGTCCAGTCAAACTGGACTACTTCAGAAAAACTGAAGCCACTCTATATCATGCCCTCAGAATAACTTTAATTAGGAGAAAATAAACACCCTAAATTAACATCAGCAGGAAACCTGGCATAGTTCAGAGCTCAGAGGTGGAGACTGCAGGTTGCCTGAAAAGCCTCAACCAACGATGATATTCCAAAACAGGCAGGAAAAAGAATGCAGCATGTTCACCTTCAAACACTGCTCCATAGTATATACTTACTAAATCAAGACTACTGTTCTAAATGAGGTACTTGGTAACAGTTAATGAATCCACAGATCCAAGACGCTACACTGCTTGACAAACTATGAAAAAGCAAATATTGGACTATTAAAATGGAACATGATGGTCAATAAACATAATCCATTTTGTAAAAACCCTCACACAGAAAATAAAGGGTAACTATTCACAGAAGTGTACAGGACATGTAAATTACTATCCCTTGTCACCAGGGCCCCCGCCCCATTCAGTAGCAGGCCCACATTTTCCCTAGTCCTCCTCTTGCTGCTGATGTATTTGAAGAAGCCCTTCCTGTTGTCCTTGACATCCCTTGCCAGACTCAATTCCAGCTGGGCCTTAGCCTTCCTCGCTGCATCTCTACATACTCGACTGCATTCTTGTAATTCTCCCAAGTTACCTGTCCCCTCTTCCACATTCTGTGTACTTTCTTCTTCTGTCTGAATTTGGCCAGGAGCTCCTTGCTCACCCATGCAGGTCTCCTGCCCCTTTTGCTGCATTTCTTACTCATAGGGATGCACTGCTCTTGAGCCTGGATGTTTGAATACTAGCCAGCTCTCCTGGACCCCGCTTCCTTCTAGGGCTCAACTCATTTCACTGAAGGAAGGAAATGCAGCAGGAAATGCAAGAAGAATCTATCTAGTACTATGGTATCACTGAGAAGTCCCAACTTCACTGGGCTTTCTACTGCCAAGTCTGTAAAAATAAATAAATAAATAATTATAAGTGGTCCCCTGTCCTAAATGACATTTGATTTTCCTTCTAATTCATGTCCTCTTCCACTGCTTTTTCCCTACGCAGACTGTTAGCCACAAAATTCCTCCTCAGGTGAGTGGGAATTTCTTCCCTGTGAGAGTGACGGAGCACTGACACAGGTTGCCCAGAGAGGTTGTGGAGTCTCCTTCTCTGGAGATCTTCAAGGCCCGCCTGGATGCAACCCTGTCTAACATGCTCTAGGTGACCCTGCTTGAGCAGGGAGGTTGGACTAGATGGTCTCCAGAGGTCCCTTCCAACCTTACTGATTCTGTGATTCTAAGACTATTACCACCACTTCTTTCTTCTCTTTTACTTGTAACTACTAGTTACTAGCTACCAGTATTAGTCTACATAAACTTAAGTAAAATTACTCTTACAATAGCATAATATAAACCTCCTATGCAACTATACTCCAGTTAGAATCTGATGGTCACCTGTTTGCTGGGAAGCTTTTGCTGCATGGTACAAATTCTATTGTTGAGCATTTTGTTCATGGAGAGAAACGTTCATATACTCAATGGAAATATTAGAAGGCGATTCTTTCAAATGGAAGGTGCTATATATGATACAGGAGTAAAAAAGTTTTACATGACAGCTTTTCATATGAAATGTGAGCAAGTGCTCAGCATTGAATATGTGCTAGATGCTCTACGACACAAAAGTTAACAACAATATCAATTGTACAAATGTAAACATGAATCAAATCCTTAGGAGTAAAATCATAATTAAGAATCTCACCATGTTATAAAGACAGCCTTTTTTCAATCATAAATTAAAAGAGAATAAAAGACACAGTTATTCTATAACAAGATATGACACAAACACTCCGGGGGCAGAGGAGGGAGAGGAAGGGAGGAGAAGAATCAAGAAACAAGGTGAGGACCACAGCAGCAATTAGTTCTTCTGCATAAAGCTATGATCTATCTTGTATATGAAGGAAAAGTCCTTCATAGAGAGATAAACTTTCCTTCTCTGCAAGAAAAAAAGCAATTAAGGAAATTAATGAAAGTGGTCAGTTTTCAAGGACTTCACAATCACCTTGCTCTGGTGCAGAGGAAGCTGCAGAATGTGACTGAGCAATCTGCTTGGTTTGCGAAGATCTACTTCAAGGTGAGGTTTCTAAATGATTAGATATATAACTGATCTTCATCTGATCTATATTACTTTTATTTAGAATAATCTCTGTTGCAAGTCCATGTATATTTGAGGCAAGTTCAGCAGTGATGTTAAAACATACTCATGCAATAAATAAAAAAATACTAGATAAATTTCTGTGACAGAGGTCAATTTTATATATTGATATTGGACATGCTCAAAAGTTTTGCCAAAATGACTGCAAGCAAGATGCATCATACCCATAGCTAACTGAACTTATGTAAATAAAACACAAAATTTTCAGAAATACCAAAAGATGTAGTATCTATCTTGTATCATTCTCAGTGTTGATCCTACTATGCAATAAAGGTACAGAGCAAACCTAGCATTTTAAGTGCGTATTATATTTCTTTATGGAAAGTCTTCCCACATAACTTTATCCATATGCAGATTTTATATAATATATGAAGATCATTGTTTGTTTACAGCAAAAGCTAAAACCTGGTTCAAAAATAGCTCCAACCTAAGGGTAAACTTTAACTGGTCCCTTTAACTGCCATTCAAGTCAAAGTACAGTAACAGAGTCATTGAAAACTGCTGCTTTCTGTCAGTGTTTTGCTCAGTACAGCTTGTTCCCAATAGGATGCCAAAACTGGGGAACACTATTAGTACTTTGCATGCAGTGTCCTCATTTTTCAGTCCATCATTTTACAGAAAAATACAGTTACCTGTTTCTTCCTCATGAAAGTACTTTTTGATAACAGAAGGTAAACTGCCCCAAAAACTAGAAGACTGGATGCATGTGAGTTTGACTACTAATGTTGTTCCTTTTCCTACTCCTACTGAGTAGGTATTCAGCTCTATTAGAAAGGAGATAGCTATTCAAAGTAGAGAAACTTCAAATAAAACCAGAAGGTCTAACACGAAAGAATCAAGTCTGCTCAAATACATTGTATTGGCCATGAAGGCTGGGGGTGAGGTAGCAAGTAGCTTCCGCATCTCCAATGCTCTAACTCTGAAACACAAATACTCCGGAAAAGGACACACTGCTTAAGTGAACTCTTTGGCCGGTGACCATTGTAGCAGAACCTCGTTCCAAAGCTTCGACCTCCGCCTGGTTTGCAGCAGCCGGCTTCGCCGCCGGCCTGCGAGCGAGACAGAGGACCCCAGCGTCACCTACAACTCAGACTCGTTAACGTGAGAATTACCCGTCTGCTTCGGAACTAAGCAGTAATTACTGCACTGGAATTTTGCCTGGCTATCACTAAGACAAACTATTTTCAGGGACTCATTTCAAGCTAAACGCCTCCGACTCAAATAATCATGAAGAGACAACAATATTCCCTCCAGAAGTCATGCCTTTTTACAGATTTCCCTCGCATACAGGTATCCCACTAAGTCACTAAGTTTTCAAAGACAAGCCTGACTAATGTAAGACCTGCAGAGGTACTTTTTATTATTATTATGTTTTTAATCCAGGAGTACTTTGTTAATTATGATTTTATCTGTAGAATTTTGAACAAATAGATCAGGAAGCATTCAAGATTATATTGCTTGGATCAATGTATTAAGCATAATAACTTAAGATGTCAGTTTTAAATCCCAATGAACATATTCTCATCCTTTGTGAATTTAAATAGTAGGTAACAACTTTTCTCTTAAAAGGAAGGTTTTGCTCATAGTTTAGCTATTATATTTACAATTACACATTCATTTATGAAAAAGCAGCAAGTATCTGTTCTGTCTACTCTTTACCAATTGCTAATTCACAAACACAACATACAACTTCTGAATGTCTCCTGCCAGTCAATTATCCACAAATAAAAATAATCCACAATGGAAAACATATCTGAAGTGAGTATTTCCCATTGAAGATTTTCCTTTTCCTTGTACTTTGGGAAAATAAATGGGTAATGAAAAACAAACTTTGGGTTCACTCCACCTGCCACATCTCTCATCTCTTCTGTTAGCACCTGACTGTTCTTCTCCAGTTGAAGGCGGCTTGTACAGTCAGGTAAGTTTTTCCATAGGAAACAGTAGAAAGCAATTTCAACAGCTGTGATTCAGTGACTATCAACTCGATCCTTTAGATAAGATAGCATTTTTGCCAGGTCTTTGAATGACCTTTCCCCTCTACCACAACAACGGAATAATTTGTGCAAGTTTGTTAGAAAGACAGTGTTTACTTTACTGTTTTACATTAGATTGTAACGATGAGTCTGGATTGAAAGCCACATCATTCATCTTCCTTATTGCACTATGTGCAAAACAGAACCAATTAATTAACTACAAAGTTAGAGAGAGATGTCAAACTGTGGATTGGCAAGTGAAGCATTTTTATTTTTACTATAAGGCCTTGGAAGACTTTTTGAACTACTTCCATTCCGTCACATAAGATTAGGTAATGCCCTAGTTGCTGCAGATTAGTTAGAAGAGTCACGTTTCTCTTGTAGTCCTACACAGTATTTGTTCTATTTAGTGCTATATAGTAAATTTTTAGATGCAGATGATTTTTTTCTACTTCTGGAGATCAAATATATTCCGCCATCTACCATTGTTTCAAAAAAATAAATTTCATACAACCACACTCTGAAGCTGGAATCCAAAAGCTACAATAATGCAACCAGAATATCACTTACTCCAACAATAGATGAGGTTCAAAAAATCAGGTTCAAACCAAGTAGAATTATTCAGATTTAGAACAAATCCTCTGCTTCTGCTGTACAGAGATTAAATCCATCTTTTCAAACAAAGCATCTGAATATAAATCCATCCTAAGGTTAAAGTAGACTTCAGAAACTTCAGGTTAACACTTTTCAAGTGGGGAAAATCCCAGCAACTTCATACAAAAGCCTGCTAGCTAGAAAAATTGAACATACCATAAACCCAGTCTGCTGGTTTTACCATTAGTTCTTCACAGCATTTGCTTAATTTATACTGCTTGACACTATCTCATACAACTGTTTTCCACTATAAAGTGTAAAATACTGGATGAAAACTATCAAAACATATTTGTCTTAAAATTAGTGAGTAGAAACATGATGACAACATACCACTCATCTGTCACTCCTTAATAAAACACAAACAAACAAAAAGAATACACGGCAACTTTGTTGTTCCTGTATTTCTGAAATATTTTGCAGCCTGGATAAGAGGCTTATTTGTGAATTTCCTAAACAAAGCAGAAAAAGTTCTGCAGGACAGATAGCTCAAAATAATCAGACACAGTAAAACAGGATTAACCTAGAACTTAATACTTCCAACATTAACCAACTTCAGATGTGTACTTGCTTGATTTTCTTACAAAATTAGCATTTTTCTTCTCAGCGAGAATCACGGTGTTGTTTAAAACACCCTCTCCACATGTAGGTTCTAGTCTACCTAAGAACTAAAATATAAACTTTTCAGATGGAAATATAGTTTAAGTTAATTTCAATAGTTTAAGTGGATTTCAAAATTTAAAAGGACATTAAAACAACAGAAGTTTAAATTCATGTAACAAATTCGGTATTTCAGATGCAGTTATTTTGTTTTCTAAGACTCAAGTGCATGTTCCATGAAATAGTACAATTTTAAAATGGAAAACAAATTGGCTTTTTTTTTTTTTTTTTTTTAACATAAATTGCACTGTTTCCCTACTATATTTGACAGATGTAAGCAAATTTTTATTTAGGAGGAGACCAACAGCATGTTACCTGAATCATTGCGGAGGTATGATGACATTGCTGGAATGAGGCAAGATTGACTGAGCAGCTCTAAGAGAACAGATGGAAGAGCGCTGCTGTTCTGTCCTCTACCTTCATGGCTAGTTTGAGTCTCTCCATTTGATGCACTCCCTGCAGGATTTATGTAACTAGCAAGAACCTGAAATAAACAAAAAAGTTAATCAAAACTGATTTATTTCAGGTAAAAGAACTTTGATTTTCCTTCCTTAAGGAAGGCTCCAAAAGACTTCACTAGCTACTTCGCAAATTCAGTACTGGTATTTATTTCATCAATCTCAAAGATACCTCACAAGGAATTCTATATAGTTACTAGATCACGATTTTCAACTTTGGCTCACTATAAAATTAAGTAAGTAATTATTCTGAATAACTTCAAGAGACCCATTACTATGAAGTTTGTAAATGCTGCTGGAGTTGCTCAAAACAGAAATTTGCAGCTCACAACTGAAATATTTTTAAAAATAAGTGTAATGTACTTTTGGATGGAACTTCAAGATACAGATGAAACAACAGCTTATGCTGAGCATGACAGTTACTTTGAACAACTGCTCGCATACATGCTCTTACTTCAGTAAGCATGAGCAGCCTCCTCCACCATAAAGGTGGAGGAGTCACCTTGGATTTGCTCATCTGTTCTTCCCAATGTTAGTTCTTGCTGAACCACAGGCCCTCGTTGTAAAGGTATGACCTAATGTACTTCCATGTGGTTGATCTGTGGTTGATTTGATCCTCAACTTAAGTAACTACTAGGCTTGAAAGACTGTATTACTTGATATCTCAGGAGCTATAGGCTCCTTTTTCTAGCCTTTTCTCCATACTTTCATCCTCTTTTGCCCTAACCCCATTGTCCATTTATCTGCTGCAATATCTTACCAGTATTCTCTACATAACATGGTTTTCCTAAACAATATTTCCGGAGAAGGGATAAGGGAAAGTGCTGTACAACTTACTGATGTATTCAGCAAAGCGCCGAAGGGTTTTTCTGCTTCTCCCTCCAACTGCTGACTGCCCAAAAGAAACACCTCCTTTCCTCATGACTTATGAGGGTTAATAGCTAAACCTCTGCATGGCATAATACAAAACACTGCCTGGAAGCTTCACCAGGAGTAACTCAGGTACTCTACTCTTTCTTGCTCAGGAAATTGTTTTGGATTTTATTTGTTCTACTTTTGGAAGGGACATGATACTTGTATCCTACAATCTCCAATGACTATAATAAGTGATTGTACCAAAATGGTATCTTCAGCAGTTCAATGCACAGGCATTTTAAGAATTTCATCTCCTTTCCGCTCTAACCCAGCAGTGAGGTTAGCTAATGCATTTGAGCTGACAGTTTGGTCAGCTACACTTCCAATGACTAGATAAAACTAGATAAAAATTTTCCCTAGACTGGCCTAAGATAAGAGGAGTTGGTCAAATTTTGCAACCGGACTTCAAGGCCTACCTGTGCAGGACTTTTTTTCCTTAATATGAGGCATTTGGAAGGGATCTGACTTTTATTAACATGAAGATGTTCACTGGTGACTTAATATTGTCATTTAAACGACATAATAGGGACTTTATTTATAGCATGCCTGAGTGAGATTGCATTATTCTAGCATAACACTACATTCTTGGACACTTCAGTAACAACTATTAGCATTTTCTTAAAGCAGAGCGAAAATATGCAAGAAATGAATAGATAAGATAATTTTGCACACAAAGTCTATTCCCACATCCTTCTTCTCTAATGGGCCTTTTGACTGAATACAGCTATGTCTACAGAAATGTATGACGTCTCCAGAAAAATATACTGGAATGCTTCTTGATTCATTGTCTATTCCAAACTGTCACCTATGCTTACCCACTCAGATCTTTCTAATGCAGTAGCCCAGTGAAGTTTAAAATTAGCCTCCCTCAGAAAATGATCTATACCATTTTTCATGTAGACAGCAGTCTGTAAACCATCTTTTCCCAGAAATACCACAATTACTGTGCTAGAGGACTGAAAAAGTACAGGCTCTGTTTTTGTTATTCAAGTCCTAGAATTTCAAGTGCTTATCGTTAATCAAAGCTTCATTGTCACATACCTGCAGAAGGCACGTAACATACATACCTGCAGAAGGCACGTAACATGCTCTTCTTCTAGTCTTTGCTTAGTCAAAGCTTGTTCAACATCCCATCCTGAAGCTGTGGAGCCCGTTCCAAAGCCTGTACCCTTAGCCCAGTACAACTGCTGTTCTTCAGTTGATGCAGTGTTGTGTGTACTTGACACCTGTGGCTAAAAAAAAAAAAAAAAAAAGTCACCATGTTCATGTTTCTCATCTTATTAGCCAGTTCTATATAATTCCTTTGTTCTCCAAAAGAATATCAGCCCAATTTAACTACTTAACAATGATATCATCAGGACCCAGTAGAATTGCATACTTTAGATAGGAAATCCCTGCAATAGACATGTAATTCCAATGCAGGGCAGGAGGCTAAATTGTTGTAAGTGAATAACACAATAAGCCCATTTTTAATTTTTATTCTCTTTTAAAATACTGCTATTGCTTGAATGATTGCAGGTATAAAAATAGTACCTAATCAGTACCATGCTAAACAATACAGCTCTGTAATTACAGCAAGAAATATCTAGTCAAGTTTAAGAACATATTAAGATGAAAGGGATGGAAGTAGAAATGACATTCAAAGTATTTCTGTACATGTCTGAAATGCCAAGATGCTCAAGCATGTACTGATTTTGAATAAATATTCCAAACTGGCAAGAGGTGTAAGTTGCATCTCTCCCTGACATATGATTACCGTGAAACTGAAACACATGCTCAGATTTCCTCTCCAGATAATAAGGGGAAATACTTTACCCTTAAAGTGTTCTGAGATACATTTGATCACTTTTTTCCCAAAGTGCTTGGACAGTTTATTCCAATGGTTTGAATCACTGCACTTTACTAAGATAAATTTAATATTCTTAATATTGAAATTATTTCAATATTTAAATTTTTAACCTTTACCACACCATTTACCTTTACCACAACAGTTGTAAAAAAAATTCTGATGTACCCTTTTTAATAGTGCTTTCCTTATACATATTTAAGGCCCTAAATATGTGACCTGATTTTCCAGTGGTGACTGCCTGCTGCTTTTGTTAGCATTACTCAGTAGCAATTAGTCTTACCGAAAAGTAGGTCACTTAAGTAGGTGACCAACTCTAATTTGTTATACTTGATTCAAAGCTCTGAAAAGTTTCATTTTCTGTTCAGATTTTCTTCAGTGATTTTCAAGATTATACCTGAAGGATCAGAAAAATGGTGTACAGACAGACTGTAATGGCAAAAAAGGTATCACCTATGAAGTACGATATGTACAGTACTTTGGAATCACCATTCAACTTCTAAACTGGGAATGTAATGCATGCCAGCGATGAAACAGCAGTATGTGTATTCTCATACAGATGTTATCACTCATACACATGCTGTGCCTTTAACGCTCAAGAGGACTGTCACGAGCACTGACTTAAAGCACTTAAGGGAGAGTCTTGCCTCAGAGATGTATGCCTCAGTGCAGGCTGATGGATGTCTAGTTTCAGGTTATCATCTATCACCTAGCAGATACGAATTACGTGAAGACGACCTGTTCCAGGGAAACGGTAGAACTGAAGCAGAAGCAAAAATTAATGGTGGCCTTCTTCCTCAAAAAGCCCAGTAATGCTAAGAGGTCAATGTGTCAGAAGCCTGATACCAATTAGGAGCAGGATATCACAGCCCTCTTTCAAATTTGACTACCCGTTAAAGTGAACTAATGCAGAGTTTCATCTCTTCCTTGCTCACCCCCCTCATCAGTACGAGAAGCTGCTAAAATATGGACAGTCCTATATTTTGCAACATTTAGCCATACTTAGCCATAAGGAACTGTTTCATGCAAGCCTTTGCCACAGAACTGTTACAGAGGGCAAGTTACTACTTAAAAAAAAATAATTTAAAAAATTTATATACATTTGAGGCAATGAGTCTGTCACACAGAAATGGCAACTCATCATTCTAACAAATCGGGGGACACATGCTCTGAGTAGTAGGTAGTAAAATATGGCAAGCATTCTGCCAAAGTTTAACTTCAGGATTCACTTGGTAGCCTAAACACTACGGAAGATCTTTTTTGTCTCAAAATCTCATTTCTCCATCTATAAAAAGAGGTTTAAAAATAATTAATGCCTTTATTCATTAACTCTCACAACTCATTTAAATTTCTTTTTAAGAAAAAAAGGCATTTAAGAGGAAGCAATTTGCAGTCAGTAGAATTTAGACGATGCGTGCTAAATAAGGTAATGAGGTCACGCTATCTAATGAGGATTAAAAGATAAGAACAACCTCCCATTGCACATTATGACTCTTGCGCACTGAGAAGGAGGGTCTCATGAAAGCAACTGGCATGTTTTCAGTTAAAAGATTACCCCTTACTGCCTCATGGCAAGCCTTACTTGTTAGGTAAATTTCATTATTACTGTGTTTGTTTAGAGCATGCAAAGCAGAACTATTTAATCAAGTATTTCCTAATCGCTTTTGTTCTTCATTCAAATGTCTACTCCACAGAGATTAGGCTATGAAAGCAGTGAGATTTTCTCTTTTATAGTTAAGACTCTTATTACATCTCAGCGGTAATTATTTTGCAGTTGAACTTACCTCTGTCTGGTTGGGACTAGAGTTGGGCACTCTCGGTGCATGATGGCTTAGAGCAGACAGACAAGCAAGGATGAGATGTATAGCTCCAATTTCCAGTGCCATTCGCCTAAGCAGTACTCCATCATCAGTAGTCAATGGTGTAGTGCTGAACAAACTGCGCAGCACATGGAAGGGAAGAGTTGGAAGCACGTTTGCTGAAGGGGACTGCAGGATATGACCTAAATTGAAGAAGGAAATACCAAAACCACATTTTCTTTTAATAGTTCAATACAGCCAGTATTTGCAATGATATTCATAATACAAGTAGAAATATACTCAAGGCGTAAATATTCAGCTACAGCAAAATGTTCTAATATTAGGCTTCTCTTAAAAATCTTTCAACAAGAAAAGAGTATAGAAGAAAACATGAATTTACATCCTTTAAGGACTCTAGTAAGAACAAACACTATAATGTTTATGAAAATTTGATTTTCCATTTCCACAGTAAAAATTTACTTTGTTACCAATAGTGAGTATGATTATGTATTTGATTACACATATTTCTAAATGAAGAGAACAAAGGTGGTTCAAACTATTTTTTTCTTTTTCTTTTTTTTAAAAACCTCGCAACTAGGGCAACTTAAAGAATGCACATGGTCAGCTAATAGCAGCACAGTTGACTAGCTGCAGTAGTTTATGATGATGTAGGACTTTTTTATTTTATATTTATGTGACAACTGTGAATTAAATCACTGACAAAATCCAAGTTGTGATGCTATTCAAGTTGAATACATGGCAAAATACTAACCTAATTTTAAGCAGATGAGCTGCATGTTTGAATTCTGTACTAGAATTACTTTAACATTGTAAACCTTTCATACTAGGAGGAAAAAGTAATTACTTCTTTAAAAAGCCATGCTACAAATAATGCATGGACTTATAAACAAAACGTACATAAAATTAGGAAGCTGTCTCTCAATCTTTTTGGTATTTAACAATGCATTTCACATTCCCTCCCCATACATAGGGGAATAGAGATATTTGACAGTGAAAGTACATTAGTCAACTCCATTCAAAGTTTATTTTTTAAAAAAATATATATTATTTTCTCTCCCATTCTTAATACTTTATCAGCTTTATCAGGTCTATACTGAAATATATACTACAACTACATATGCATTTATATGTACGTGTTCCTCTCGCACACACTCGCACAGGCACACAGAGCAGTTAAATTTGTCCGTTATTGTTTTTACTGAAAATAATGACAAAGAATCCAGAAGTTCTTTGACTGAGCTCTTCATAAACAAAATTGAAGTTCTCTGCAAAAAATGTCTGATAGACTTCCAAAACTGTAGATGTAGCCAAATGACAATAAGATAAAAAGAAGAAAATTTAAATATTTGCTCATGATTTACCTTCACAGACAACTGGAACCATATTTATGCTATAAACTGTGGATTTATAAGCATCTATTTTCATATTATGGGCTAAAGAAAAGGTGATTTTAAGGTATATGAAAATACGCATTTCCAATGGAAAAGAGAAATATTAATGCCTTATACAGGGAACTAATGTGCACTGTGTTTATCAAACATCCCATCTTTGGTAAATTCAAACTTTTGGTGTAGAGAATGGCAAAAGTGACTATTTAGACCAGCAACAACAAAGGCTAAGAGGGAATACAATTCCTGTCAACAAACACATCAGAGAAAGAAGAGCTATTTAAGACGAAGAACAATGCTGGCACAATGGTAACTGGATTCAAATAATTTTAGGTTGGAAATTAAAGGCAACTCCTATCAGGAAAATAATCTTCTGGAGCTGTATTCTAATAGCTACAGTGGTGGCACACACAAAAAAACCCCCAACCAACCAACCAAAAAATCCTGTTCATTTAAGCGTTTGTGCTGGTCTCTTTATAGAAAAGGGATAGAAGATATTGCCTGCAACAGCAAGGGACTGGAATCACTCAAGGACATAAAAATCTGAGGGACTGTAACCAGCCCTTCAGGTAATTACTATTCATATGAGGTTGAAGTAAATAGCCAGACATAATTTTTGTTATCCAATTTATTCATGTCTCCTATCCTTTACCTAAGTAAGAAAAATAAAAAGGTAAGCAGAAGGGACAGCAGAAAAAGCTCTCAGCTGGTCTTGAGAGCTAATACATGTTGTCCACTAAAAGCTGCTGAGCAGAGACTAACTTAAATTCCGTGCTGCACAGAAAAAATAGCATTCTTTTCAAGGTCATAAGGAAAGAAAAGTACTTATGGCACGTTTCACATAACGCTGTTTCAATTCTCCCAAGCACTTTAAGAAATAGAATTCTTAGAAAAATATGCAGTTGTACAGGTTTGGTTGCAAAGACACTGGCCACAAATGCAATATTGCCTCTCAACGCATCTGTTCATACATCTGAGGATACCATTACCCTTTCTCCCCCCTCACATTGTTAAGCTAAATTTCCTTTCAAACTGTTTTGATCAGGCCTCTCTTTAGAACATTCTCTCTAACAGTTTATTCTGCTTCTGCTGTAGCTATGCTCTTATGCACTTTGCGTTTGGTTACAGGAATATAAACCTTTGCTCAATTAGTTGAATGTTCTCCGTCAGATCATTCTGTCCAACTGCGCTGTCATCTTGACAGAGTGTCATCTGCAAGCATTATAAGTAGTTATATTACAATTACTTTGACATCTAGATGAGAACTCTTGAATACTGATGTTCTCCACAGAACTTTATCAGGAAGAATTTAATATTTAGAGATAAACCAGTAGTACGGATGCTAGCAACACAGTTCTTTAAATTGCACAAGCCAGTTCTAACTTCCTGCTAAAGCATTACACTGTAAATAAATTTAAGTAAAACAATCTAGCTGTGGTCTACAAAGAAACGTAATAATTGCAGCACATACTTCCTTCACCATCATCTGTAACTCCCAACACCAATCTCAACAGACACTGAGCATGTTTCCGTTCTTTTAGCAGCACCTCAGCATAGCCAGGGAGACGAAGGAATAAACCAAAGGCAGCCAAAGAATGCGCAGGTATGGGAGACATGGTCTGAACCGTTGATTTGATGGGCGGAGGTTCTGCAGCAATCGTTTCTGGTGCTTCATACACCAGTTCCCCTGATTGCTCAATGGTGACCCACTCAAACTGATCACTGTCCTTCTGCTTCTCCTGGGTGGTCGATGTAACCACTGGAGTGCTCACCTTAAAAAACAAGAACGATCAAAATTTTTTGTAGCTATTCAGTTAGTCACCTAGGCAGAATTTTTATTAGAACAGGGATGTAAAGGACATACAATCTTAACACCAAACATAACTAAACAGTCAGAGAAAATTCACCGCCCCTTACAGGTATAAGCACCAGCCAAAATGCATTAAAAGGGCACACTTGTTGCAATTTCAAAACAATCCCAGGAAGTTCCATCTACATAATAAGCAAGTTTGTTTCACCAACCTAAAATCCTCAGTTAAAAAGTGTTGTTTAAATCTAGACGCCCAGACAGTGAAATAAAATATATGGAAGTTACTTTATATACTAGCCTCTTCAATAAGAAATGGCTGATTTACTTTGAACATTTATCACAGTGAGAATTGAACAAGTTTATTTTTAATCTCCTCTCAGAAAAGAACAGTTAACCATAACTGCTTAAAATTAAGAAAACTTTTGGTTATCTTAGCAGTCTTGTAGTAACTCTTTTGTGTTCCTTTCTGGCTTTTGCTTATTTGGTGGATTTTACTATTGTTATGCTCTAGCACAACAGTCTGTATTTCTGTTCAGACTAACAGTGCACAGAGCACTATTCAGCCAGGCATTATGATGGGAAACAGAATGTAAGGGGGATTTTTGTACAGTTCCCCAGAAAACATTCATACACGCAACTAAAATTAAGCTATGATGCCCAAGTCCCTCACATAATTAAACACCACAAAAGCTTCAAGCTTTCATGCTACTCAGATGAACAGATGCAATTAGATTTAAAAATTTTTTATTTTTACATCAGTACTTATTTATGAATCCTATGGCTTTGGTTCATATTCCTTCCTAGCTGTTTTGTGAAAAATTAACAGTCAAATGAAATCACTTTACGTGAGAAGGCACCTCTGAGCACATACTTCTCTACTGAATTAGCGCCTGTAGCTATTGGAGGAAAAAGGAGTGAATCTGTTTTAATTTACGAAGACAACAATGGCATGAAGTAGTCTCTTCCCACCCTTCCTTCCCTCTAAACATAAATGAGCCAAATAACATGGGACATGCACTGACAAATTTAACGAAAATAGTGCACCTCTGTCACAGTCAGAAAGGTTGTGCTATTTTACAATCATATATAGCACTCAGGAAAATGTTAATTAAAACAGTGGATATAGAAGTAACTATTCTTTATCTTTTTAAAATAATCTTTGCAAGGAGGTACAGTGTAACATGTCTGTAGGTTAGAATGACAAGTTACAGTAATTTTTAATTCCTATTAAAACAGAGTTAGTATTTCCATAACCAAATGTCATTATCAGCATGAAGTACCTATTTTCTCTTGGAAGCTCATTAACATAATCTAATTCATCCAATTGAAGTCAATGGTGAAAGGCCTACGATTTCAATGGTAGCTAGACCGAAACTTTTTGTTTTTAAATAGCTCTAATATTTACAATACTCTAACATACAGGGTTAGATTCATGTCTGGTCTAAGAGCTATACAGATGAGACAGATGCTTAAGCTGGAACTTCAACCAAGCCAAACTAACATATCAAAGTTACTGAATGGAGATGGTCTTGCTTCCTTTGAGCTGATTCAGCCCCAATAATCAACCAGAAAACTTCTTTACTGGTTCATAAAGCGAGAGGAAGAAGGGCATGACAGGGTGAGGAAAAACAAGCTGAACTGGCTCAGCAAGCTCAGCAGAGCACGCAGACAAACACCAAAGCCATTACAACTAGGAAGGCAATGGAACTTCCTTCTTCAAAGAGTTCATTTATTCTCTTCTGCTAAACTGGAACCCTAATCCTGAACTGTAACAAAAGCAGCATCAGAATATGCGCCTTTGAAGGTGAGAATTATCATGTGCTTGCAGATATTTTAACATACCTTGAAACAGCAGCTCTAAATGTAACTCGAAAAAGAGCTGAGTGAAGGGGGAAAATACTTCCTACTAAATCAGGCATGACCATATCAGCTACTTGTCCACTTCCCCCCCCCCCCCCCCCAAATTTCTTATTCAAGCAAACACTGGCAAAGCTTGACCCTGATTACCTTGAGATTCAAAGAAATAACAGCCTTACAGATTGTTGGCTAAAGGTAATATATGTAGTACAGCATAGACTAAAACTCAAAGTGTCTTTCTTTTCATGATTTTACATAAATTTTCTTACATCAGAGAAGCATGATTAGTGTTAACTTCTTCCCCCCCCCAAATTTTATTCTTTCAACTCACAGAAATACTTTCATTTTCTTTCAAATCTTTTTTTAAAGTACCCTGAGGATAGAGCTCTAAACAGAAAAAGGCTATGCTAGTACTTCTCTAGTCATTTTTCATGTGTATGTTTAAAATCTTTTACAGTTTTCACATGGGAAATCTTTTTTATATTGACGCCACTTAGGAGAAATGTAAAATGTAACACTTCCATTAAAAGGATGCAGTTAAATATTTTCAATGAGAAATTTGGCACAATTGTCAGCAGACTGATCTAAACCAGAGCAAATTAAGCCAAAATATGTGAAAATATGGAATTATAGGAAAAACATTGCTCTTAAAAAGGGAGGGAGGGGGAAACCATCTCAGCACACTTTTCTACACTGATTTTTTTCACTCACTTGTTGAATTACGTCAGGATAAAGCATAGGGAGTCTCTCTGCAATAAGGGCCAATCCACCCATTCCTGCAAAAACTTGCAGTGGAGACTGAATGGGACATGTTTCAAGAAGTGATTCATCTAGCACTGCGTCCATACACTCATCACCAGGGCTGACTGCTTCATCTTCAGGGCAAGGCCCCAATAAATCCACATGTTCTATAAAAACAGATGGATATAGAAATTAATATAGCATCATAAACATTGCATTTGTTTCCTCCTCCATCTAAAAATGAACTTCAAACACAGCAATTCCTTCCTCAGAAGGCGCTGAGTCAAGAAACTGAAATGGGTAAGTACAAGGTTGTGAGGTAAACAAATAAATAGTGGTATTAGTACCTTTTGGCCAATTTATACAGACTTACATACCATTAAAATCTGATCTATATGGCTTCAAAATTTTGTTGGTTTTGGAAGTATGACAACATACTTTATTTTATTCTATTTTTCAACTATGAGGTAAGAGTAGGTTTGTTACTCTTTGATAGAGTTATTTTGCACAAATTAGTCTTCTGTTTTTTTCTCCAAAATGTTGAAGGAAATTTCTCCTTAATTTCCCCTTTCCCATCATCTACCTCACCATCAATAAAGCCCAGTCAAGCAGCCAGAAGCCTACACCTGTAATTCTCATCTCTCTTCTCTGAGAAGTGCCAAAATGCTCCTCTATTAAAGCTGTCAGATTTCTTTAATTCTGTTCTTCCTTACAAAAAGAAGACGACTTCTATTTTTAACCTTCTGTTAGACTCCTTCCTCCCATTCATGACTAAGCACCTTACCATAGTGTATATACTGTGCAACAGATTAAAAAAAAATCTCATTTTACACATTGTTGCACACAACTTTATATATAGAACCTAGTCATGATTCATTTCACCAAAAAACAATCCTCTTTGCTCATTACCATAGGCCAACTTCACAGTGAATATTCAATGTATTTCCTATAAAAAGTTTATACTGATGATTATATTGCTACATACTATAATGCAAACCTCTTCAAACCTTTCACAGTATATTCATGTGGCAATGCAACATGGATGTAGTGGTCTCAGTATCTCTTCACTGTGAGCAGTCTGACACCCAGTTGAAAATGCATGACTATATTAAAAATGTGCATATGCATACACACCATCATTTGTTATGTATTTGTAAAAACACAGAAGAACACTGTAGTCAATGCAGCTACCAAAATGAACATGTATTTTGTTTTAGTTTTATATGTAGATTTTTAATCTTTTACCTTTTTTAAAAAAAATCTTCTCTAATTTTAGGGAGAATAGGAAACAGTAGGTCCCTATCCAGATTCTCAACTTTTAAATGAGCAAAAAGTATTAGTTTACAAAGACATCATGAATAAATTGTGGGAGAAGCATATCTCTGTAGAGCAACATGATCAAAGTATCTAACCTAATAAGCTTCAATTAGGGGTATGTACATCAATTCTTGACCTAGCCTGAAGAACTATGAGAAATAGAAAAGCTCACCAACATTTCCAAAGCAG
The DNA here is from genome assembly GCF_028389875.1 of Rhea pennata. Classification (NCBI taxonomy): domain Eukaryota; kingdom Metazoa; phylum Chordata; class Aves; order Rheiformes; family Rheidae; genus Rhea; species Rhea pennata. The sequence goes on from NC_084665.1 coordinate 37,482,789, forward strand.
GATAATCTTTGTAAGAAAGACCCTAAACACAAAACTTTCTGTGCATTCAACGTTGAATGCTGCTGTTAAGGATACAGAAAGACACCGTTCCACTAGTTTCCCCTATGATCACAGATAATAGCTGTAGGTGGTTTGAACATGCTGGACTGCCTTCTATCGGAGAAGTGGAGAATTCCACCACGTGAAGCTAAACAGTATTTACAGTTCAATTGCTTGTGATGACATGAATTGATCCGACCTCTGGAAAGTTCAGATTTTCCTGCTAAGGAGTATTTTAAAATAAAGATTTTGCAAGGCAGATTCAACCCTTCTATTTCTCGTACGTTGCTCAGAATTTACATTACAGTGTAAAAAGTTGTAAGTCTTCCTAAGGAAGGAAAATAAAAAATAGACATATGTAAATATTAAAAATGCAACTAAAGTGTAACGTTTTGTAACACTCACTGCTTCTCTACAAAAGGTACTTTAAAAATATACATCAGTGAGTAAGGGTAGAGGCAGATCTTCTATTATGTGTGTAAACATGCTGCTACTCCTCTCACCCAGTAAACACTCCTGCAAGGAGGTAAACTTAACCTTATGTACGCCTCTGCAGTGCCTACTTTAGTTAATTACCTTATAAATTTACACCATTTACCGATTTACATCATTTTACCTCCATGAATGTTCTGCAAGTTTTCACTGAAGGCATCAACTTCAGCCATGTGAAATTGCTTGTCACACAAACAAGGGCTACTCCTCAGGTTGAATCAAAAAATGCAAACTTTTTGTCAAGTATAGCAGTAATAAATACAGTTCTCAGGACACCATATTAAGGTATAAAATCTATCTACCATGGATGGTGGCAAAACAAAAGTCTATTTTAAGCAATGAGTGAAAAAACACTAACAAAAATACTAGCTTTTTATAGAGCACTAGGAAAACCTGCTTGACAGATGAGTGGTAATTGAAAGACGTTTGAATGTTAGTGGTAAGATTTTGATCTGTTATATGACAGCTCAATAGATTTACAATGACAAGGTCAGTTTTTCAAAAGTATTAGTCTCACGTTAAAAAAAAAAAAGACTAGCAATCCAATAAAATTTCTAGGAAAGTCTTTGTCTTCACAAGCAACTCTATTAATAAACCAAACTTCAAATGATTATTTAAGTTTCATTAAAATAACAGAAAAATATTTACTAGAGGTTTAGAATTTAAATAAACAGAAAAACAAAAACTGTGTATGAAAGAAGCCTTTCAAAGTGAGAGATCTGCATATCCATCAACCTTTTAAAGCCATTAGATGCAATTAGGAAATACTTAGCTCAGACCAGTAAGCCAGAAAAATAGGTTTTTTGGTTGTTTTTTTCTTTCCCTCTTCAACTCTCTACTCAATCTTTTCTAGAAAAATACTTATCTATCTAAAGAATAGTTTTTACCACAAGCCTGTATCTTAAAGTAACCAAAAAATTAACTTTTTTGCAGCAGATCAGCAGATCCAGCAGCCCGGCGATCAGCACACCATCTTAGCTTAATTTCAAGGTCCCATTCCTCTAATTCCTTCCCCTGAAGGAAGGATGTCAAAATACTTCAAACTAGATTCCCTGGATACAGCTGCCCCTTCTCCAAAACCTCTATGAGCAGGCATATAAGCAAGCAGTTAACAAGAAATGGATTATTACTTACAAGTACTAAACAATGTTCTTAAAAGCTGGAATTACGAAATCTTCAGGACTTGAGAAGAATTCCCTTTATCAAAGAAGCATCTAAGTAACTGAGTTGCTGCAGTTAAAATTTTGACAGGCTTTGGTAACAGATACAGCTTCAAACATATGGCTCCTGCATTGCTTAATCCGCCCTAGGTATCAGTGCAAATACTTACCACTGAGAACTGGTATACACATCAAGAAATAAAATATGTGGTATCTACCAATCAATAGCATCATACCCAACAATGTGGCAAAGAAGCAAAAGTGAAACAAGAACAACCATATTACTATATCTTACTATACACAGTTTTAAGACACAGGCCATGAATTCATTTGTTATCACAAAGCTTAGCACTTGCCTCGTGGTAAACAATGCAGGAACACCATCCAAGAAGAAATAGAAAAATGTGCTATTTTTCACCAACAAATCCATTTTTGTCCAAAATAAAAGCATTTTGAAAAAGAAGGATACAAAAAAAAAAAAAAAAAAAAAGTCAAAACACTCACCTTTTTCTGTGTGTAGACGTTTAAATGAGTCTGTTTTTGATAAGCTTGGATCTGAGATGACTTTGGAACCAAGCTTAACAGTCAAATCGATTGATCTGTAGCCTTGAGGGAGTTTACGGTCATACAGCAGAGTTAGAAGCTGAGCAAGTGTCATTTCAGCCGGTAATGGTTGGCCTAAACAACAGCGGCATTGAGTCAGAGCAGAAAATTATGATTGGGTTATTTTAACATGCCTGTCCAGGTGCTGTTCATTACTTGTACCAAAGATGCCAAGAAAACTAAATATTGCGTGGCTCTAAACCAAAGCCTTACTTTTAACATTCGTTTCCTTGGAAAAAGGCCCCATCAATTTGGAAGAGCCTATTGAAGAACTATGCCAACATTCCCTAAGGCAACTCTGTGCCAAAAGCTCAAGCACTTGGCAAATGCAACAAAAAGCTATGGTGGTAATTTGATGTGCATTTTAAGCAGGTACTGCCTGCTCACTACTATTAAATCCTACCCCTTCTTCATCTTTGTATTGTGACAGCATAAATGTGTGCAAGCATAAGGGAAAATGGTCAAAATTTGAAAAAAAAAAATATTGTACTGAGTGAAAATGACTTTGATTAGAAATTTGCCTCTTAATTTCATTAACTACATCCTTGCTTTTATAGAATAAAATAGATAAGAAATTCTTCTGAATAATACTAAAATATTTTATTTATGTCCCTGTACTTTATCCCTTTTCTAAGGTTAAGAGTTCCAGTCACACCAGTCCTTCTCTCTGTAGAAGAGTTTCTTTACTCTCTAATGACTCCCAACTCTTCTTTTCCTGAAATAATAGTTCTGTAACAAGTGATCTGTCTTCATTAAAATTTATGACTCCTCTGTTCTACGCCTCAACTACAAATTTGCCACTAAAAGAGTATAGTTTTGTCCAGATAGCTGATAAAGCCCGAGTACATACCTGCTCTACATAAAACATGCCAAACTGCTTAAAATATGCTGTTTTTGAAAACACAGGTATTACAGAGTTAATTTAAGAATATTTCAGAACTTTCCAGACAGCAATAGATGTTGGTTGCCCACTCAGAACACAACAGGGCAAAATACTCCTTTAATCCTGACTTGCAGGTCAAACAAAATGTAAGTCACCTTACCAAAAAAATCCATTTATTCCTCAGCTAAGGGGGAAATTTTTCTTAAATCTTGTTTAGGAACCAGGAACTAACCTTCAAGGAAGATCAGCATATTCATTATTTTCATCAAGCTACAGTATGTTGCAATATTTTACTTTCAGTTAAAAGCAATTAATTGCAACAGTGTTCTACCCTTCAGAAGGCTGAATAGACGCATACAGAAGTCCACAAACATTACACTTGCTTTCTAATGACACAACAACCATTGAAAAAGACCATCACTTTAAAGTTTAAAGACAGTTATTAAAGTTACCTGGTAGAAGCTTATGATATAGGTGAAAGACTGGAACACTAATGGTCTTGCTGGAAGACTCTCCTCCTGAGGAAGAGGTACCTACTTTATCCGCCATCATTCTTCCTCGCCTTGATGGTGGGCGTGGGGGGGTAGATGAAACAGCTCTTTTTGACTGAGATTTCAAACCTAATATAGTATAAAAGTAAAAAATTCAAAGTTATTCTGGTATTTAATAACTCCAGTTAGCCAAGATGCAATGTACTCAATATCTTCAATGCTAGGAAAAATGTCCAAATTCTTGGCCCTGACAAATAAAATAATACGAAAGGAATTGATATATACAATCTATTTGGATCTAATCCTACTATTTTTAAACACTTAACAGGTTGTGGATCCTCCTGAGCCCCAAACATAACTGTACTAGATCAGATCATCCATAAAAAACCAAAATCTACTGTTCTGATTCTACATTAAACTAGCAAAGTGATTGCACAGCAATGAGCCCTAGGTTAAAAAAAAAAAAAAAAAAAAAAAAAAAAAAAAAAAAAAAAGTACAAAACATTTTAGGTTGTTTTCTCAGCTGAGGGCAAATAAAGGAAAAAATTCCTAAATTGACAGATATTTCAGAAACAGCCTACTTGCCTGGTCTACCAAGGCGATTTCAGCTGCAGCTCTGGTAGTAGCACATGCAATGAAAGTTACCTTTGAACACGCTTTTAAAGGTGGCTAGGTCAAAACCTTTAAACAACATGAAAACTAAAAAGCAGCATAGATAAATGAAAAACCTACTGAACTTATGTAGCAAGATTCTCGTATTTTGGACAGTTTAAGTTGACTTAAGACTCAGCCAAACTATACCACTATCATGTACACTTCCATGGAGGTGACAGACCAACTGAAAAAAAAGTCAGTGGGTAGCTGGGTCCGCGTACAAAGACCTCAGTGAATATGGCCTTATAAGCAGACAAGAGAGTCTGAGAAGTTAACAACAGCCCCATCTGAAATGCTATACTGTGCTCTGATTTTAGCTGCTCAATAGGAACAATTACAATACTCAGTACATTCTCCAATCACCTCAGTCTACTAAACTAGCTCTTCTCAGATCAGGCCCCAAATACTATATCTAATCTCTACTGATTTTACAAACAAGGAACAAGTTAAACACTGGCTGGGTGAATCTCTGAGGAGACTGAAAAGTACTAAATAGAATATAAGAAAATGTAGACAAAAAAAGAAAGTAGTAAGAACGAAAATAAATGGAATAAGTTTACATTTTTACCTAATTGGAAGAAATGCAGGCAAAAAGAAAAACTTAAGTCTGTTTCTTTCTAAAAAAGGGAATGATATATCAGGCAGTATGATCAGAGATATGACTGGGATAACACATGGCTAGGTATGCTATGCTATTTCTCCAATCGTGATTTTTTTTTTCTCCTGGGTTCTTTTATTCATGTTTTAACCTTTCACTTGAACAGACAAATGTTTTAGATGCTATCAAAACATGTTTACCCTGCTTAGGTGGCAGCTACTGCAAACACCTTTCCAGATAAAGATGCTGCAATTAACTATCAACTGTGTTGCTTTGGATATATACAAAGATTAGCGAAACAACTGCTCTATTAAACACTTGAATTTAGCATTTTCTCTACATCTAAAATCCTGAAATAAAAAGCTTGAGAACACTGGTGCCAGAAGTCAAAGGAAATCAGCATCTCTTCTTCATGCTTCATGAAGTGTAAATGAAATTGAGATAGCTCTATAAAAGCAGAAAGCTAGGACTGTTTGAAGTTCATTAATCTCTCTCATATACCAGAGCTTCAAATTGAAAGACTAATGATCTTTGCAACCATCACCTGAACTGTAACCTTCTTGTACGACTGAAAAATCACCATGTTCAACTATAACCTCCATACCAATTTTGGAGAAGACAAGCTTACATAAGTGATTTCAGAAGGATTTCCAGCTTACTTTTTAGAGGGAAAAAAACCTCTATTTTCAGTTTCCAGGTAGAACAACACTGTTTTTATATGTATTCGCCATCTGACAGACTTTAGCATAGTTGTTATGCAAAGTACAAGAACTTTTACTTCCCAAAAATGCACTGTGGGAGTGGGCAATCAAATTCTAACACACTAGCCAGTGCAAAGATACGGCTCCTTGAAATTCTGTAAAATGCAGTAGCCACAGCATACCACAGATGTGCTTGTTTAAGTATGAATTTGGTGAAGCATGTAATTCACTAGAGGCAGTGTTTCAAGCAGCAAAGACCAGTTCCCGGGAACAGCCAGCTAGATGAATAGGGCAATATAGTTTTTGCTAATCATTTTTAGTAATAAAATGAATTATTGGTTGATATGATTTTTTTTGCATTTAATGTTTACAGAAATTCATTTTTCAGTGGATAGAAGAAAAAACATACCAGAAGCAACAACAACACTATAATTGTCCTGAAACCCATTTTCTGCTTTAACTTTTTCTTTCTCTTCATAGTTCTTTTTTTCTTTATCTTCTTTCTGCTCATTAATTAGTTTAGCTGTGATACTGGGTGTATCTATAGGAAGGAAAAAAGAAAAAAAGAAAAAAAAAGGTATTTTAAGATATCAAGTTAACTTTATTACCAGTTCCTAGGCTGTTAACAAGGTATTTACCATTCTCTACTATTTTACTGGCTTACCGCTCTATCCCAGGCAGTAATAGTTTTATAAATACCTAAAATTAAGATGTTAGGATAAGCTTGACAAAAAAAAAAAAAAAAAAAAGAAAAGAAAGAAAGAAAGAAAGAAAGTCAAAACAAACAAACAAAACCCAAATGCACACACTTTCCTCTAATAATTTTAAACTAGTTATTAAGCTTAGGGTATCCAGTATCATACATTGATACAATTTCAGTACTGGTGAGTAGGACTGTTCTTTTGAAATTGAAAGATGCTCAAAGAACACACTACACTCAAAATTTGTGCCATTTGCTTAAGTGATTGCTAGATTACAGCAGCTCAACTATTTTGGCTAGCACAGACCATAAATACCAGGAAGTAACTACTAAATTACTGATTACTGGTTACAGTGGATCATTTTCCACCTGCTGAGATGCAACACTAGCACTAAAACAGTCAAATAATTTCCTAATTGTTTCCGAGTAGGTTCTTGTTTCTACTAAATCACAGCCTTAAGCCACAATCATGGCTCAAGACCTAGAAGAACAGTTCAGCTTTCTTTAATTTCCATATCTATAGTTTAGGCACTGAAAGAGATAGCGTGACCTGATTGGAAATACATTATGATTTATGCCTGAAGACACCAGTCACGTCTATGTCTACCCACTAGGACAGACCAAAAGAAGATATGAATAATGAAAATGCCTATACTGAGGACTCAACATCCACACTAAGTATTTCAGATTGGGTGTGGGGTTTTAAAATTATTTGTTATTATTAATAGTATTATTATTATTATTTTCTACACTTCAAAGTAGCTCTAGTCTGGTCCCACTGATTGAACGACCATTTATTAGTAGAGTATTTATAAATTTATTAATAAAATTATCGAGGAAGCTAAAACAATGGTATTTTCAGTGTTCAGATGATACCTAGCTTTGTTCCTCAATTTTGCTGAACAGTATCATAACTCAAGGCTAAAGGAGGTGGCCTGCAAAGTAACTGGTACTCATCCTTGACAATCATATCTGCAATGATACTGCACATTTCCTTCCTGTGAGCAGCAGATTTAGCAACGATTTTAGACGATGTTTCTTTGAAGGCAGGAAAAAAGTGTGAGAGATGAACACAATTACTGTGATTTATTTTTGCAGAAAGTATGACATAATCAATTTGTGGTTTTAGTATCATACAGAAAATACTGATGTTATATTTAAAAAAATGAATCCAAGGAATAGCCTCTGACACAGGATTTTCACAAGTTCTTATTATTGTTGTGGTGACAGTAGTTTAAAGTTAGGGTAATAGCCTTTTTTTTTTTTTTTTTTTTTTTTAAAAAAAAAGTTTTCATATAATTTGGATAGCAGCAAGTCCAAATAACATGCAAACAGGAACAGTATATCCTAAGGTTCCTGCTTCTGCATAATTACAGCTCCAGCCAGATGCCAGTTTTTCCCCAGTCTTGGAGACGAGGGTTATTCAAAAACTACGCAGAAGGAGAAACAGGCTTTAATAAAGCCTACTGGACACTGGAAATTCTCCTAATCACAACCATTTGTGGTCAGCCAGTAGCACGCAGAAGGGCAGCACAGCTAGGCAAGAAGCTATTGACAGCGGTATTTTCGCTTTACTTGAAACTGGAACAAGTTAACCTAGTGTAGAAAATAAGTTTATTGCGTTTTTACTAGAAATTTGTCAGGAATAGAAACATAGTACTTAAGGGCTGTGAATTGGGTAAATCCTGCCTGTAATTGAAAGGCCATGGTGTATTTCTAGCAAATCAAGAGTTTTCTCAATCCGACCTGTCTTAAAGGCATAGTCCAATCGTTAATACAACCATTAATGAAGAAAAATGACCTTAATCGAGAATTAACATTCCCAACAGATAGAAGAAAAATAAAGCACAAGAGGAAAACGACAAAACAGACCACCTTTTTTTAGAAGCTTATTCAGGTAATTGGCAATATTTTTTCAGATGTATACAGCAAGTCTTTATTGCCTATGTGTGCATGAAAATATTTTGTGCTAAGCAGATCAGTTATGCATGTGACAAGACGGTTCAGTTAAAAAGAGAAATGTTTTCTTAGGTAAGTGCTCTATTTTTACAGAAAGAGGGGCTGAAATATGAGAAAACAAATGTTAATTTATACTCTTTTTGTCCTATTTACACTTATTTTTAAAAGGAAATTATAAAAAAGAGTTAAAGCACTCCGCAGTATTAACTTGTGTGATCCATGAGGGCCACCAAAAATTGAGTCCTTTCTTCCCCTCCATAGGTCCCTTCCCCCTCCCATTTCACCCTCCCTCAACCCCCTCAAATACACAGTTTACTCCTCATATATTCAAGTCTTCTCTACTCTCCTAAACACAGACTTCATAGAATGATATACAAGAATCAAAGCATTTAATACAATAATAATAAAAAAAATTAGTTAATCTGATTTTTTCTAGATTTAATTCTTCCAATTTAAAATGAAATTGAAGCCAAAGAATAACAATTCCCTAGCAAAATCCAATGTTGGGATGCTTTACAACGTCAGCATTTGACCACTTTCAATTACACGCATTACAACACATCACGTCAGTACGTTCCCCTCCCCAGACGCTGCCAGCACCGGCTCTCAGCTTGGCCCCCGTACGCCACTGAGGCGGCTAGTCGGTGGTGCCTGTGGCACTGTTTAATAACTGATACGTACCTCATACCCAGCGAGCTATTCCACCCACTACAGTAATCCTGACCGGAAATAACACAAGGGTCTAAAGACCTTTGCCACACTCTACACATGACCTTGTTCGGACGCTAAGTGAACAGAGAATTCTATCAAAAACCGTAAATTATTGATCACAGGTAAATAAGTTTCATGCATTTTTCTAGGCTTCGCTATTTTTTTAGCCAAAGCCCAAAGCATGTTGTGTTCTGTCCAGTGTTGGAAATGCCAAATGGAGTCTAGCATTGGAAATGTCATGTAGTACTTCTGTCATCTTGTTGTTAAGTACATTCGGGCAATATCTTTATTTTAAAGCACTATGCAGAAAAGCTGAAACTGTCACCACAGCGTTTGTTGATAATTTTAAAGTTTTCAGTAGATATATGTATATAAAAAGCAGTAGTTCCTCTGAACTCCACAAAGATCTGCTTCAGAAATTAAAGTTGATTCTAAAGTACTTTCAAACTCACTGAGTTCTGAAAAATTACACATACAAATATATCTGCCTAAAAACATACATACCTAGACAAAAGCATGGACAGCTATAGTTCAGCGCGCACATCTACAATATAGCAAAATTTTAATTGCTCTGATGAATTTCAGCTTTCATTTGCTTTTATTAGAATGAAACCACCACCTTAACAGTAAAGAGGAATTGTTATTGCCTATTTTTTTTAATTAGACATGCTTAAAACTTACTTTTGACAGAACATGCTCTAACAGCTTTTATTCTATCACTTATGTGAGGAAAATCAGCTTGCATCTTGTCTTCTTTTACATAGAGATCTCTGGCATAGACATGCCACATTTAGTATGAATTCTACTCTTAACTACATGTAAAAAAAAATCACTAACCTTATTCTTTAACAAACAGTTCTGTTTGCTGAAGTGTTAAAACAAACCACTGAAGTTCAAGGTGGGCCCAAGGTGGGTCTACCATTCAGGTGCCAAAATTCCTATAATAATCTGTGGCAGCCTGGTCAACGGAGCACCCTACAGAGGGCTTCACCTCTCTCTATATATACTCAAGTAGTGTAACTAAAAATATGGAACTTAAATTAAATTCATGTCTAAATTCATGCTTGTTTTTCTAATATTAAGTTCAATTCTAAGATCAAACTAAGGTTCTCAATCTCCACTTAGTAAATAAACCAGAATGTTTATATAACAGGCAATTGCATATCCACAGAAATTAGATGGATGCCTCATTTATGTCCTATTCATAGTAATACCATTTCTGTGATCCTAACCTTGGGACAAACTTTTAAGTCCCAGACTATGTAAGTGACACTATTTGTTTTGAAATGTTTAAGTGACAGGGTGCAAGGATAGGGCATTTTAAAGACTGACATTTGCAATATCTTATACATGGCCTTACAAATATCCCACAACAAATTTCAAAACATGTTAAATATTTAAAAACCTGTTTAATATCAACCAAACAAAAACAAACAAACAAACAAACAAAAAAAATCACACCTTCCGCACTGGAATTGTAATCGAGTTACCTGAATTTGAGTTTTACATGAGATTTACAAACAACTACAAGACATCTCTGAAAAATAAAAGTAAATTTTAAATGCAATATGTAAGAGAGGCAAAGGCTTACAACTTAAATCTCTGTTTTGTATATGGCAACTATGATCATTCCAAATATACATAAGACACGCATGATCTTTTTAAATTGAAACTATATCCTTAGAAATAAAACACGAACTATTACAAACTTGCCTGACACGCGATCAAGAACCTCTGCTAGAGTTGTTGAGACAGGCAAATGAAGAGTGCGAAATTTGTGTCCTGCTCCGTACATTGGATGTTGAATCACATGGCTGGTAGCATTAATTCTACCTTTGTATAACTGAAAAAAGAAAAAGAATTTTAATGCCCTGAAATAAGTAAAACCATTACGTTCTTATAAATTTACTTCAGTAAAAAAAAAGTTTGTGCTAAACAAGAAAAGTTGAGAATAGTCAACTTTTGAGGTATACCAGTAAAAGACAGTAAAAAAAGCATTAAATTAGGATAAAGTTTAATTTTTAATGCAAGAGAATTTGCTTCAAAATCTTAGAATATGCTCAGCAAATGAAACATCATAATAGTGTATAAGTGTGTGTTTTTAAAGAAAACTAATCATTTACCATAGCTGTTTACCAGACAAAAATTGAGTGTCCCAGATGTATGATTATTTCAGAAATTAAAACTTTTTGAAATTAAATTAGAAAAAACACAATATACTTGGAGAAAGATGTCAGTCCTCTAGTGCTTTGACTCAAGAATAAACCGCATTCTGGATATAGCATCTACTTTGTTACTGTGATGAACGGAGTCACTATTTAGCTAAAGCATTTCAATTATTTAAAATTTTATCTCTGTTTGAAATTTTTAACTGTTCTTTGCTTACAGCAATTTTCTACAGGCTTCTCTACAATAAGACAGCTTTTTGTTCCATCTCTCCTATCATTATCAGAACCAATATTCAGGTACAAAACCAATTTGATTTTTGATTGTGTTGCCAACAATAAACATATTTAAGAAGTGATGACCACCAGAATTCAGCTTATAAAATATATTTTTGACAAAAACTGTCAGAGATAGAAATGGCGATCCTATCTTGGAAAGGTTATATTTATGCATATAATAGAACCACTGTGTACATCTAGATTGTTTTCAAGTTTTCCTCTTTGGATAAGATGTAGAGTCTTTTCCTACTCAGTAAGAATAGCTAGATTTAATAACTGAGGTACTTGGCAAGTTCCTTTGAACGTATTTCATCTGCTTATGCATATATAGTAAGTCTCTGCAGAAATCTTTTATTTAAAACAAATGTTTAGAAAATTAATGCTAATCTTTTATGTGAAAAAGGGTCATCCTTTTGGTCTAGATAAGAAATTATAAATACTCTGATGTAACCAAGGGCCATATTAACATCTCATCTCAGCAGGTTAAAGTAAAACATTTAAATGTGTTTGTGCTAAAACTGCCTTTGTTTCTCCTTTTTCATCTTACACTATCTGATCCAGTTTCCCTATCACACATTTTATGTTGTATTTTACCTCTGAGATGTAGAAACAGCACACACCAAAGTAGAAGACAACATTTCCTTGTATGGAAATATCAGATATTTTAGCACTTCTGTCTTTCCTATATTTTGTTTTATTTGCAGCCTTCAATTGAGTGCATAGCACATCAGCCACTGCCTATAGTTCTGTCTTCCAGTGAAGTACATGGAAGTATTGAAGTATTTATCTGCTTTACAAAGTAGTCTGAGTCTTTGTCATTCAGGTTTCTATTTGAATTCTTCTGGGCAACTCTGACGGCTCTTGCCAATTCTGAAGCATCAAAACTAAGACTGTTGTTAAATGAAGTCAACAACAAAAACCTGGTGGAAAGACTAAAACTTGTATTCCTATTTGCTGCTAATGCGTAAAGACACATCAGAAAGTCTTTCTCATAAGATAAACTGTTTCTGAAAGAACAAATAACTGAAATTTATTTTCAACAAGACTGCTTTGTCTTAAAATACTGTCTGAAATTTTCTTCTAAAATGTTGAGTTACAACTCAGCCTCACCAAAGCACTCCTTTCCAAAATCCTGTAATATGTACAGTAGGAAAAGTTGATGTATGACTTCTCAAAGTTGACTATACTCCGGATTTCTTTTAATATGTATATGGTGAACATGAATTAGCTTTATTTTTAAAATCCTTACTGGACATGGAGACTGAAGAAACAAAGTCACTTTCTCATCTTCTAGCATCAGCTGCAAAAAAAGCCTCCTAATAAATCCTGAAATATTTCCAGAGGTTGGGAGGTTCCCACGCTGAGGAGAGGATTGGAACAATTCACAGAGAACCTGGAATGCAAAATGACATCACATTTAAAATATTTCTATATTTAGGTCTCTAAAATGTCTCTGCACAGCCATAATAGGCAGTGCTTAAGATCTACCTTCCAGTTATCATTCAAATGGGAGTTAAAAGACAGTATACATTAATAGCAAAGATCAGAAATGAGCATGACAGAAGAAAATTTCTGTAAAATTTTTTTTGAAAAAATACAGAACATTGTCTACAGCAAAGTAATTGTAAGCATGTAGAAGATAGATCAAAAAAAATAGCTTCTATATTCTTAAAGCACAATTTCCTACTCTGCAAGGGAGTATATATACATGCTGCTAACAGAAAACTGTACTCATTTTTTTTAAAACCAATTTTATCTGTTCTCATGGCACTGCCATGTTGAAAAGAGAAATCTTTTTTAAATTATATTCCCTTTAAACTAGGTCTGCAAGGTTAATGGTTGTGAGGAAATTAGTTGAATTTGCACTAGAACGCTTAATGCAAAGCCATATTCTGCACAATAGTCCATTATTTTCCTGGCCACAGATTGTGCAGGGTAAGGCTGTACAAGCAAATCTAATGGGATTTTTATGTTGGTTACCAACATAAAAGATGCGTATGCAGCTTCATTTTCAAATTCCATTTCAGAACAGTTTAAACCTACACAATTAGATCAAAACCCAAGATATTACATAGAAGAGTCTTGTTAAGATCAGAAGCACACATTTATACAGTCAAGAGGGATACAAACACACATACAGTGCCTAACAGCCATGCCAAAACATATTTGTACTTTTGAAAGACAGAACAACCAGCTAACATTTTTAATACAAAATTATCTCAATCATACAATCATAACTTACAAGAGAAAAGAATAGAGAGAGAATTTTTTTAAAAAACTAAAGAGCAGTAAAAAGCTTTCAGATTTGAAATTAATCACATTTTGGCTGTAAGGTACTAAAAAGAAATGACACCTTTAGTTTTTTCTCTTACCTGTGCCATAAGTCTCTGGTTATTAGGATGGCAAGAAATGCATTGTAAGAAGAAAGCAACCGTTGCATTTTCAATTGCTGTCCTCTGTTGAGTGGTTAACCCTGTTGTTACAGTTGAAGAAAGCAAGCTAGATCTCGCACTGGTCTGCTGCGGTGTGCCACTGTGTCCTCCAGAAGTAGCACCAGAATGGCACAACAGAAATAAAAGTGCTGTCCACAATGGATTGACTTCAGAACCACCCAACCAATCCTTCATAATGTGGCTGTTGCCAACTTCTGTCAAAAACCTGAGAACAGGAGCAACCAGGTCTGCTGTGATGGGCATTTTATTAAAGTGCTGTGGAACATGATGTCTCCTGAGCCTCTCCTGGGTGATATCCATTGATTGCACAGTGCAGTCAGAGCTAGAAGTATGGTTAAAGCAAAAACTAGCAAGACTTCTTACAAGCAGAGAGGGCAAACCTGAGTCCAATAATTGTTTGATAGCTTCAGGAGACTGAGATGAGGCAGCAAGAGTAGCCAGGTGAGACTCTGTTAGTGCAAGAGGTGCTTGTGCGTTTTTAGAGTCATCTGTTAAGGATGAACTAAGGTCCTGCTTTTTGCTGTCATCAGTCATGGACAGTCTGTGTTGACACTGCATTGGAGGAGGAGTGATACCCATCCATCCCATGAGTAAGGAAAAATAATTTGGGTGAATGTGGCACATTGAGCAAAGTAAACTGTCAACAGCTTTCTTCAGAACCATGTTGCAAGGAAGAGACATTGACCAGTTAAACAGTGATCTGTGAAAGACAGAAAATCATATCAAGACATAGTTTTCCACTCATTTTTTCTTTTCTTAGTTCGTAAAACATCTTTCATTTCCTTATTTATGATTAACTGTTGCAGAAGCTGTAGTAAAATACCCTGAGCAAAGACTGACAGCCACATCACACTATCAGCAGGACATTACCCAAAAAGCATTCTTCATTCCTACGTTTGAATTTGTTTCACTCTACTGCATTTAAAATAAATGTGATCCGTCTCTTCAGGCATGTTTCATGTGAAAGACAATATTCCAGTCTTTTGACAGCCGTCACGTAATTTACTTATTTTTGAACAAACTGCAGCCTTTTCATGTTTTCAATTCTCCAAGCAGTTACTAGGATAATGCCTACACATTTCCTCAAAGCTGTCTTCATTAACCCTTTTTAAGATCTGAAAGTGCTTTAACATGTTCCCAAAACATTTTAAAACTTGCTTTGTTTGAGTTCTACCTAAAGATCTTACAGAGAAGACAAAAGTAGCAAGTATCTTAGTTGAATATGTTACACTGGCTAACCACACTCAATTTCTTATTCGGACTTAGGATATGAGTTAACAACAGAATTATTCCTCAGAGATACTAAACTCTCACTTAGCTTCCAACTTATGCCCATCCAAACATTATCTGCTTGAATACCAATTAAAGGCACAGTGATGCAAAAACTAATTTTGCTACTATTTAGCTTCTATTTGTGAAACACTATTTGTAGATGAGTGAAATCATTTTATCTTCATACAAACTTGTTCAGAGTAGATGTTTTTTTTTTTTTTTTTTTTTTTTTTTTTTTTTAAAGCAGAGTTTTCTGAACCCCCCTAGCACCATACATCATTTGAAAAATTTTAACATTTACATACACCACTGAACACACATACTAGGTGCCTTTTCAATGGCAGACTTTCAGGTAGCTTTGGATGCAGCAACATACAGCACATGTTCCATCTGAAGACAAGGATAATTTTTGCCTCTCCTAGAAGGAAGGCTTATGCTATGTTTAGTCTAAGCAATTTAGGGACTCTACGTTTAAGTGTCTAAAAGAGAACAAGAGTACAACCAAAAGTGAGCTTTAGTGCTGCTGGTCTAATGATAAAAACCACTCCTATATCAAACATTTACAAGTCATTTCAGTGATCATAAAACCCATGACTTTGGGAGGTTAGTCATAAAATGACAAGCATTTTTTAAATAAAAATCTACATATAATAAAGGCACCCTTAAACACTGCTCCACTTGCATACAAACATAAACCCTTTGCCAAAATTCTGTGACTAAATTTATACGCTGGGAAAAATAAGATACTTTTCCATCCAGATACTAAAAAATAACTAAGGAATAAATTAGTATCCATGCGCCAAACAGAAATATTGAAATGGAAAACATGATAAGAAAACACAGCCAAGAGAAAAGTGAAATATCACATGAAGGGGAGATTAAAAGTCTTAGCTAGAATCAGTGAAACTATTTCAACAGTTAAAATATCAAAGTGGATGAAGAATACACAGGAGAACTTTTTTGTTATTAGAAGAAACATTTACCCACATATGTCTGACAACAATCCTTCCATATTTATTAAAAACATACTTTACAATTTGCTCCAGATGCTGGCTGATATGAATTATAGTGTTCTTTGGCAGGAGGCAGAGGAAGAGGGCTATATCGCAACACGCATACCGAAACTAGGTACAATACTTCTATTAGTATTCCTTATTTCGAACCTGGGATAAAGATAACTTACTTGCTGAGACAGGGACTCTACTGTGAAACACACTTTTCTATCTATTTTATAGTAATACAAATAAAGACCATAATGCTGCACATACACAAGAGCTCCACATGCTTGTACCGAAGATAATAACTTGGACATTTGCCAGTATTTAAATGTTTGAATTTATGACTAAATGGGAAAGGTAATAAAAATATATGAAAATTTCCTAATGGCAACAGAAAAATTATATGCTATCGATCCAAGTTTCTTTCACTAATTGGAAATATATTCAATAGTACAAATGAAAGATGTTTTAATAGACATATGACTTTCTATACGCTACATTTCTATCATACCAAGGAAAACTTTTTTTCTCTCCCCCTCCCCCCCCCCATTTAAAAAACAGAGAATATAGTAAGCAGCATAAGCAAGGGATTAATGTTACCTCACAGCTTTTTGGTTTGGAGGCGCTGCTAAAAGTATACATTGATGTTTAGAGTAACATTTTTTTGTTTTTTTTTTAATCAAACAAGACAAATCCAGCAAATTCAAAGTTCAAGTTCCACTCAATATTTTCTACTGTGTTTTAGTAATCGGACTATGGCCTGAGCAAAACTGATGACTCCAAAAAAAAAAAAAAAAAAAACAAATACTCTCAAAGGAAAAAGCATTTAGCTATCAACTTTATGGATATTGTATATTATGAGTAACAATGTTTATACAATGGGATTCTAATGAAGGTCGTGATTTGTAGGCACTCTGAAAATTACTACAATTACTCAATTTTGACAAGAACAGCCCAGAGTTAGCAGTTAAAAAAAGAAAAAAAGCAAACAAAATCATGCAACAGTATGTCTTTCACATATGTGCAACCATACGCACAGAATTATTTTTCTTTTGTTTGGGTTTTTGTCATATTTTAAACAAATGTATGTCTGGAGTGTCTGAAGTGCGGATTATATGATCAGATATAAGACAGTAATATATTTGGGTTTAGCTATTTAGACAACTTTAGGTATTCACTTGACAAATTAGCATCAGGGGAAGATAATGTGAAACAGCAGCAGAAGTTAAGTGCAAGTGTATCATTTTAATGAACAAAATTACTTAGTTATAAAAAGAATGTTATGAAATATTTGCTCTACTTACTCAAACAGCTCTCTGTCCAGCAAGGCTGGTAAATCGTATTCAACAAGCAGTTCATAACTATGCCACAAAATTGCTGCTACACAGTGCAAATGTGAAGGAGATGGCATCAAAAGACCATACTCTCTTGTTGAGCTGTTTGGACAAATATAGCTGACCCGGCCACTTTTTTTCATAGCTGCAACTCTTGCGGAATCACTGACCCATTTTAGCAGTGCTTGAATTCTGGAAGGCAAGATGATGTACAATTACATTACAAAGGGTCAAAAAGATCTAGAAACACGAAAAACAAATTAGCTTGCTGTTTCTGAATAATCTGATTTACAGATCTACCTTCTCTTTTGAAGCAAATTTTAAGACTAAACTCTTAAACTCCTATTTCCAAAGAGTAGATCACTACTAGAATAAAAATTAAAAACACGCATCATCTTAAACAGTCAAATGTAAGCTCTCTTTCTACAGAGAAAGCAACTGGAGAAAGTAACCAGTTCCAAGCTGTTAACAGAAAAGTCCATTGAACACTTAAAAAAAATTTAATAGCTACAAGAAAAAGCTGTGTAAAGTTTCTTCAGATTTCTATACTTACAGGACATTTCTTATCAAATCAGATTTTAGAAAGCCTAATTTTGTGCAGTAAGATTAAACCACTATTTAGCATATCATTATTACAGATACTTCCATATAGCACTTCAAATAATATTACCTATCTTTTGTTCCAGGATCCTGAGTTGTTCCAAGCTGATAAAGAATGTCTATTGTAGAGTCAGAAGAGAGACCATTTAATCTTCCAAACAGTAAAGGGCTATTCAGATCTTGCAGCATTTAAAAGAAAGGAAGGGGAAAAATAATAGAAGTACTTACACATTTAAGTTTTAAAAATACTCATGAAATACAATTATGGAATTGTAATATTAGCACTGAATTGACTTTTGCCATTAACATGGGGATGTAATTCTTTTACACACCACCACCTTGAAACTTCCCATTTTGCATGTTCAATGCAATATTCAGCCTTACTACAGAAGGAAAAAAAAATGATTGCAACATTCACCAGATACAGGACTTAAAGATTTAAGTAGCAAGATTTTCTTCAACAAATTCAAAAAAGACATGACATAGAATCATAGAATCAGTAAGGCTGGAAGGGACCTCTGGAGATCATCTAGTCCAACCTCCCTGCTCAGCAGGGTCATGACTCACTTCTATACAACAGTCAAATCTCATGGTTCACAGAAACAAATATTTATTTCAGTTTGGAAACTTATTTAACTCCTATTTCTGTCAATGGGACTGAGGCGCAGAATTTCCTCAGATTATTTCCCATTCACCTCCTCCTTATGGCTTTCTTCATCTCCTGCTCTGTAGAAAAATACGCTCTTACCTAATAGCATTTAAACAAAAGACAGTAGGCTATACTGAAACTTTAACTCATGCCAAAATAAGTCACATTTTGAAAGCATTTTGTGCTAGTGTCAGCAATTTCAGAATAGGAAAAATAAGAATTCAGATTTCTTCCTTTTAAAAAAATTACACATCACACAATGTATGTTCAGGGATAGAAAGAGCAAAGCAGAGTGGTATGAAATCATAAATACTAACTATCCAGTTACTGCAAAATTTCACTACAGATCACAGCTAAAGTTGTCCAAGTGTCTTGATTCAGAACAAAAAAGTAACGTGTAAACATTCCTGTATTTGTACCTCTATACAAGCAATGATTTCAAGCAACAACTGAAAAGAAAAACATAGCACTCACCTGCAGGATCACTCCCTGATGCTGAGCAGTTTCTTAGAAGAATGTCAATTAATTTTAAGCCTATTCTGGTGGACTGAAGCCCAATTTTTACAAGCACAGCCTCGATGTTTGGTGAATGCATACCACAATATGGTGACATGAGCAAAGCAGCACATGTCTGCAACAGATTAGCAGTGGGTGCTGCAGCACTAGCCATCATTCCTTCTAAATCACTTATGTGCGTGAGGCAGTGGTGTAATAATCTTAACCACCCAATACTGAAAAGAAAAACATGAAAATGAGCTAGTGCATCATTTTAATTTTTCACCTCTGAAATAACTACTTTCATTAGATACTATAACAATTAGATACTAAAACAGAAAATGGCTGTGACATGATCAGATGTCACTTGAGAAAATTAAGTAAATTCAATGCTTCAGTGTAATATACAGTAGTAATTTTTTTTTTTTTTTTAATATATCAACTAATACAGTGTAGAGGACAAAAAGTTTTTGGCTCCACAAACTCTCCTCTAGTTCTGAAGCACACCTTAAAGCTTACATGGACATATAATGGGAAAAGTTTAAGACCGTGCAAATTTTATCTGGTAGTGTAAAGTTTCTCAAGTAGGTAAAGGAATTGTGAAATGTGAATGAGAAGGTATGCTTCTGATAAGGTAAGATTTCTTGATTCAGATACATACTTCTCTCAACAAAGCCAACCTACATGCATTTCAAAGGCTCTGGCAAATCATTTTGTGTGTTGCTTGGTTTTGAGTATTTTTGTACACACAGAAGTTCTTGTATGTGCCAAAATTCACGTGTCAATGAGTTTGCATTCAGACATTAAAAGGAGTTGGCCAAATAGTAAATGGGAAACAGTACGCTGCTTCACTTAAGCACAGTAGGACTCAAAGAGAAGCTGATCCTTATTTAAGGTTGAGAATCCTGCAGTATTTGTTGGCATCAAAATTATACAAATGCATGCTTTCTGTAAAAGGAAAATTAAAGTTTGCAATGTCATGGCCAGATGCACACACTTTTAGAGTCTTATACAATTATATTAAACTACAGCGAACCTTAGTGAGCATGAAGTCCCACTGGATTAAAAAAAAAGAAAAGCACATCAAAAGTGCAGAAGTTAAAAATGTTAACTGCTACATTTCTCCCATGTCTTTCTTACTCTTTAACAATATTGTTTAGTATTCCTTTCAACAACAAATCTTGAGAAATAAGCCTATTATAATTTAATTAAATTTGAAATGTAGTAACTAGAATTGATTTATTAAAAATAATACTACAGTACTGTTTAAAGTGCTACAAAAAATAGCAAATTGAGTTATACATGAAATAAATAGCATCATTTCACTATCATGTTCTAAACTAAGAATTAAGTTATTTTCTAATAGTTAAGTTATTTTCACAATTAATCTTACATTCCTTTCTTCTATGCTATGGGAAAATTTTATATATATCTTATCTGAAGTTTACATTTTTATTTTAGGAAGAATTTACTCCAAATTCATCATTTCAGAATAGAGAAAAATTTTCTGTAATGGTTACGAAATTATATCTAAGTTTATCTAATATATGTACCATATTACTACCATTAGTCTATTGAGATACATATCAAACTAAGTTGAAAAACAAGATAAAGTTTCAAGACATAGGGAGAATTTAAATTCATTTTTTTCCTTTAGAAACTGATTCTTTTTGTGAGACTGCAAGTTAATTTTTTTTTGAAGTAAAATAGCAATACTATAATTTGGCTAACAAAATTTGCTTCACTGCTATTCAAGATCAAGGGCCAATTTCAGGTATACAGATGCTATTAAATACATCCAGCCAGTATCCACGGTCTCTAAATTTCCTTCCTCCCTCTCTCAATTTTTTTTTCCTCTAATGAAAAAAATATTTTAAAACTTTCCCATGCTCTCCTTTCAAGTTTATAAACATTAAGGTTCAAAGAAAGAATATTCTGAAGTCCAGAATTTTTACAATTTATTAAGCTGAATTTCAGTGGAACCAAGAAACTTCAAAAATTCTCCTCTACTGATAAATCATTAAATTCAAAGTTGGAAAAACTTAAATACTTATTTAAGAGCAATCCTTAAAGCTTTATTCCCCTTTACTTTAAAATTGATTAAGAATTCAAGATGCCATCTAACCCAATAAAAGCATTTGAAAAAATCTTGCTGATATGTCAGAATCACAACATCCAGTTCATATTTCTCAAATATCTGCAAACTGAAATACTAGGTGCAACTTCTACAAAGCTTTGTGTTGTCCTATTTCTATTCCTGCTTCAATACTTATCTCTCTGAAGTCTGAGTTACATAAGATATATGCTGCTATTGAACTTTTTTGGACAACCGTCTACACATTAAGAATGCAGCATGCAAGTTTGAATGCTTTCCTGTTCTTTCCTATATGGATGACAACACCCCCTTTCCATACACAGATTAACCATGTTGCAAGAAAAGTAAGAAGTACTGCTTATGTTACCGCTTGTAAAAACACAAATCTTTAACACATTTAAAATAGAAACTGCAAATGTTGAAGGCAATTACAAAAAAAAGCTACGCATGAATACAGTTTGCTACTGAAGGATCTGACTCAGAGTAGAAAACATCATAAAATAAGAATGAAAGTACAAAGTGTTCATCTAGTCTGTTGCAATTAATACTACAAGCATACCTGGTTTTAGAGACCTGATCCTCAGAGGGAAGGAACGGATTATTGACTGTGGCAGATGAGGTGTTTCCAAAGGCTGTCAGGCCTAGCAGTTTGATCTGAGAGAGGCCTAATGTACTGGCATCTCGCGGACGATGGAGACGGAGACAGACAGCCGAGGCCACTTCAGCTTTTACAAGCTGGATTTTTATGTAGGTGAGACCACTTGTGATAACAGGAGTTGACAAAGGTAACATATTCACACCATCTGCACTTATTTCAACAGATACTGATGAAGGGCAAGCTACAGAGTAAGATAAGAAAAGGTTTAATGCTATTTAATACTCAAAACAGTTGAATTTTCTGAACATTAAACATTTTTTTCCTGTTGAAGATACAGAACAAGATGATTAAAATTACCTTATGCAAGCACTACTACAGAACTGCAGCTGGAATACTTGACCTGTGTGATGACATATAATCAAATGCACATGCATTTTGAAACATGGTTTACATAGTTTATTTCAAAGATTTCAAACGAAGGAAAGTTCTGTTAGCATTACTGTCACATCCTTCCCTAGTTGGGCTATGACAATAAGACAACAGCAAATCTGTTTCTCTCAAGCCGTATTCCAGCCATCACACACAACTATTTTGTCAGAGGACTCCTGATAAATATCACTTTCTCACTAGAGTTTTGAGAAGTTCTTTGCAAAATTCAATGTTAATGCCACAAAACATGTAGAAAGCTAGAAGTAATCAATCAAAAGCAGAGCCTTCAATTCTCAAGAAAAGCAGAATCAGCAAGCTTTTCAACTTATTTTAATGGCATTCTTCAAACAATACGTCAGTTCCAATTGCTCAGATAATGTTCTTTACCGTATTTTTAAATCCTAGCCTTCAAATTTTCAAATTGTCACCGTTCAAAGCATCATGGTTAGCAAAACACTCACTTGCAAGAGACGCCAGATGAGGCTGGATGTGGATCTCCTTCAGCAGCACAGCTGCAGGAAGGTGAATCGTGAGGTCGCACCAAGCTTCCTCGGGTAAGAATATGTAAGACCATGCGGCAGACCGTGCTCTTCTGTGTGGAGGAGTAGCCTGTAACAGTACTTCAGCAGGCTGGGCAGTAGGACTGCTTGAGGTGATTGAACCTTCAAAAACAGCAGCATTAATTATTAATGCTTACTACTAAAAACCAGATTATTTAGAACCTGAATTTGGAAAATACTTTTTTCCATTTTATCTCATTTGGTTTATTCAAAACATGCTACATATAATAGTGACCACTATAAAGATACTTTTCTTTTGCTCTCTGCAAAACTGCATTTTGCATACACAGTTTACATATCCACATGCATATGTATGTGCTTGAAAATTTGCTACAGGACACTTGCCACCAAAACTGTAAACCTTCTATCAAGAGATAATTATAAGAACAAACAAAAACAACAAAAAAAAAGAAAGCCCAAAGGCTAACTGGCAAGGTCCAGGTCTAACACTATGCTTAAACTTGAACCCCGTTAGTTCTATATAATGAAAACCTGGGAAGTTAAAATATCAAAACAGTAACTTAAATACTTTCATCAACCAAGTCTACCAAAAGTTTTCACTAAAAAGCTTTGTTTATCATGAAAAGCTTTTCTACAAAATTTGATCAATGACCACAAGCAACTATTTATTTTTCTAATCTTAATGTGATTTAAAAACCTAGTAGGAAGCTCTAGGCTATGTCTTTAGCAAGCAGCACAGTGGAATAAAACCAGATCGCACTGTTCAGATTGCATGTATGTTTTACTTCAGAGTAGCTCTAGTCTGGTAGCCATGACTGGATGCCTGTTAGCAGCTGGAGGGCAATGGGTGCATTCCTGGAGTACACATTTTGATCAAGTTTTATCCTAAACAAATCCACTGTGTCTCTCAGAGAACAAAACATAGTAAGAATCAAAATACAGTAAGTGAGGACAATCAGAAGTTTCAAAATTTCAAAAGCACACTCCTGACTGAAAGTAAAAAATTGACAGAGGCAGTTTTAGCAGAAACTGCAGAACTCAGTAGGTAGGGAGACAAGGCATGCAATAAACCACCTGATTTTTAAATTAAAATTACTATTCAAAGTAAATACAAACATCTGCAAGATTCTCAAATTTGCCTTTAAACAATTTGTGAATAACAGAGAATTTCTAGTCTCTCAGGCCTAATTTTTTTTAAAAAAATTCATTTTATTTAATCCTTCTAAATTTGAATAATGAGACTGAAAGGAGGTCATACAATAGTTACAAATTTGTTTTGTTTCGTTTTTAAACACAGTCCTCTTTTTCTCCCCTCTCGACAGCGAGGCACTGGATGAATACATTTATGGGGTAGGCTAGGTTAGGAGGCAGCAATACTGAACATTAAGACACTAGTATGGAAAAGAGTGTTAATAAGTTCTTAGACCATACCTACCTTTTCAAATATTGAATTTAGTGAGTGGCATCTATTGTACTGACATCATAACAGCACTGCAATTCTAACAAATATTAATGCAAACACCACCCAACCTACAAGGTGCAGGTGTTAAGAGGAGCACCAGTGATATTTAACACTAAGTTTCAGCCTCTGCAGCTGTTTGACCTAGCTTAGGCTCATTCTGCATAACCCAACTTTGCTATGCATCTGCAAGAGGCAGGATCAAACCAGGTACGTTTGAAGTGAAGTCAGTGAATCTTAGTGTGGTTATGGCATAGAGAGGGTTGGAACAGGGTTTCCCATAACTTGAGAGGAGGAAGGGGTTCACCTTGACGCAATGACTATGTCAGATGCAGAACACCCCTCTCCTCCTCTCCAAACAGGGTCTTATCAACCATGGGGGAGGGCCAGAGCAAAGAATATTTCCTTCTCTGATATCTTCCTGACTCACCAGTAGCCCCTCTGTTCAGAAGGTTTAATAGTATTATGAAATTTTACACTATCACAATACTTTGTTAAGAACATGATGAACATTCGTATGATCACTGAATATTAATGCAAGAGAAACTAGAGTTGCTTACCCAAAGGTGCAAAATTGTGAATCCCTTCTGCATTATCAGGCTCAGAAGCTAGCACTCTGGCTTTCAAACTGCTGTCTGTTGCTTTGGTGGGACCAGAATCAAGGAATTTCATAATAGTTGAAACCATACTTCTTGCAGTGTTAACAATAGCTCTTGTACTTGTTACCATGTTGTTACAAATGAGCTGAACACCACCTATAAATAACGAAAAAAAAAGTTCAGAAGTCTACGACAGATTCTAAGCAGAGCCATTGGATAAATTTGATCCTCCAAACATTTATCTGTATTCCATAAAATCTACTCTAAATCTTTTACTAGATCCCTAAGCAAGAGGCATTCTTACCCATATCATGGAAAGCCTTCAGTGCCTCACTTGTGTCCAACACTCGTAAAATAAACCAGAGTAGTGGCTCAGATAATTGACAAGTGGCGAGAGAACCCTAAAAGATAAACGGTTAAGAAATATATACTTTCATATAGAATTAATATGACAGAAATATGCACAACTACTCTTACTCTTCCTTTTAGTAGGCAAAATTCCAGAGAGGACATCCCACCACAGTTTATTTCTCTACCACAAAACAGCAACAACATGCTCTGTATGCTTCACTCCTATGTAGAAATAGTCTTTGTGGTAAGGAAAAGATAAAACTATGAGATAAGTAGCTGAAGTGAAGTATATTGAACATGTTTAAAATAGCCATTAATACGAATACAATAAATGTGCTCCCCAGCTGAACTGCAAAACCAGTGCAGGAAAAAGTTTCGACACGTCTTCACACCTTAAATCAGGAATCTTGATAGGGATGTTAGAATGTCCTTAGGGAGACTCTCCCTCCCTCCACCACAGGCAACTGAAGGAAGCTCAGAAGACTAGCTTTCTAACTTCAGCACCAAAGCAAGGTGAGGTTGGAAAAACACTAACATTTGTTTGTACATATCGCCAGTCCAGTCTAGTGATTTTTTTTTTTTAAATCGTTTGCAGTGTCAAGTAACTAAATTGTAATTATCTAGAAGCATTAAAGGGAACTCACCTGTCTTCCCATGTACCCACAGGCCATGTAAGTAAGAATTGGCTGAAGCATCACTTGCACCGTTGTTGCTTTTTTACTAAGAGTTGTCAGGATCGTGAACAACCCATCTCCAACTGATATTGCATCTAAGCCGCCATGGAAGTTTTCATGTTTAGTGAGATGCAAGCCACTTGCACCTTAGTGAAAACAGAAACAAATCAAGGTTCAGAAGATAAAGCTTAACAAACCATTACAGGAAAAAACATAACGCATCAAGTGAAAAAGATTATGTAAGTTTCATTTCAGTTAAATGTTCACATGAATTTTTACAAATTACTAAAGGACCATTTTTCAGGACCAGATAAGTTACTGTCAACATCCCTAGGTATACGTTACCTTCTCTGCAGTATAGATAAGAGGCATGACCCAGAAAGTCAGATAATTCAAATCTCATTTTAGGTAAGACATTACAAATGAGGGTAATTAGCAAAGGAAAGAGAATAGCAGCTACAAGGATCAGAATCAATCCTAGCCAAAGGTAACCGGAACATATTTAGTTTTTTTTCCCCAGAGAATAACGTAAATGCACTTGTGCAGCCAAAAAATCATTTAACATATGCATTTCTATCTAAAATACCTCTCCTTAAACTTTCATTCTCAAGTGTTTCAGTACCAGATTTTATTGATGGGACATCAGCACTGAGGAAATTAATGCATAAAAGTCTGATTACATATTGCTGAAGCTGAACAACTGCCAGACTAAATGTTGAATATTTCAACCATCTACTATTTCCAGTTCAGCTTCAGTGTTAGAAGAGTCAAGCTGGTACTTCTCCTTCCTTCCTTCCTCTCCTCCTATTACCCAGAGGAGGGCCATCCTCCAGAAAACAATAGTCATCTTAAAGAAGGAGGTTCCCTGTGAACATGACTGTCTTATAAAGCAACTGACATGGATCCGGAAGAGTTTTTAAAAGTGGTTTGAGACTGGAGGAGGGAAACCGAATAATCCCCTTCCACTTAGAAGAACTGAAGGTATACTAAAAATAAGGATAATGTTTTTAAGTGATCTTTGCAACATGCTTTAGAGAAACACTCTAGCAAGAGAACAGACAGCTGCAGTACTTTAACAACCTTAAAGCTGTCAAGAAAGAAAGTATTGCTAAGCACTGGACATGTGGAGACAGACAAGAGAGTCTATTATAAAGACTCAATCTCTGCAGGGTCTGGAAAGGCTAAATGAAATGGATGGTAAAGTTGAAGCCACCTAGGGCAGCTTAGCTGGGAAGATTCTGAGGCAAAGGTGGGATGGCAATACTGTTATTTGTGTGATTTTCATAGTCTGTCAAAGACAAAGCCTAATGAAATAAACACTAATAAAATAAAAGGACAAAACAGTCATGAAAGGTAATCCAGCAGATGATTCAACTTCATGGGATAAACAAATTACTCATCTTGGTTCCTGAGTGACTGGCTTACCAGATGCAGAAATTCAACACAATTGGCTTAAATTCTGATGGCAGGCCTGCTACGTGTCAGTAGACGTCTGCAGACATCTTCCACATGATCTTTCCTAGGCAGCCAGCGTGTTGCACTAGCCATTACATGCCTGCTACTATATGCTGATAACAGATAGAGTATGTTTGGGATCAAATATAACCTTGGCAGCAGTACTGGAGGAATGTTCTGTTCAGAGAAACTGTCTGAGAAGAGCTTAATATACTTTTTCACGAAGGAACTAAAGCCACAAGTAGCCATGTTATACCTTTCCAAAACACACATACAAATTAGTTTCAACAACCTGCATCAAAAGGCCTTGGCAGAAACAGCCCATTGAAGGGATCAACTGGCCCAGCAGCTTGAATTCTGTGAACAGCACTCTGAAATAAGGCTACCTTCCCAAACTGCCTTTTTAAAAACATGCAAAACAATTCCTGGACAGAAACTGGTGGTTCAGAAGGACATTAAAGTTGAGGAAGAGGTTTGAATTACACTTCAAAACAGCACAGACTCAAATCAACCAGCTGTTTCCCAGAAGAAACTGCTGTCGATGTCACCGCATGTCTTTGGTGGTGCAGTGGGGGGCGGCCTGACAAATAGCAACTCTACTGATCAATGTGTCATCAGCTTCCTCACTTCCTTATGGCAGGAGGATCTCACCCACCTGCATGTGTGCCTGGAGCTCCCAGGACACACTAGGAATGAGGTTTCTGGTAAAAGGCAGCATGGGAAAGTTCCTATATTCTCTGCAAAAGGCCAAAGTCATAAGCTGGCTTTTTTTCAGAAACAGTGATAGAAAGGAAAATGTCAAAATACATAGAGAACAATTAATGTCCATTCTACAAATCGAAGACTAATTCTAATCCAAGTGTGGAGGCAACAGGCACAAATTGCAACACAGGAAATTCCCTTTAAACAAAGCACAAAGCTTTTTTATATCAACAGGGAGATCAAATATTGGAACTGTCTGCTCACAGAGGTTGTGGAATCTCCATCCTCGGAGATACTCAAGACCCGACTGAACACCGTCTTGAGCAACCTGCTCCAGTTGACCCTACCGTATGCAGGGGGGGTGACTAAGTGACCTGGGGGTCCTTTCCAACCTCAGCCATTCTGCAAATCAGACAAACTCCAAATCCAACTGCCAAACACATTTTCATTAGGTTTTAATTTGTCTCCCATTTTATGTTAATTTTTTCATATTCCTCTCATCCCTTTCACTCCTTTTGTATCAACTTGTTTTTTCTCCTTGTCATTTCTGTGACATATCCTTTCACATCAGCACTCAACTTTTCTGTTAGTAGAAGTTTTAAGTGTCTCATCACCCTGAGAAGTTTTCCTTTTTATTTACAAAATACCTACCAATAATCATTGCCATAGCACTGCTGTTACACTGGCCAAGAGCAGACAAGATCTGGCTCATGATTTGCTGGTTGGCTAACACCAAGTCTGCCACATACGCAGTTGAGCCTTGAGTATTAGGATTGTTTCCATTGCCGTCTTTGCCTCCTGAAACCTTTTCTTCATCAGACACGCTGTCCATAGTACTGCTTGCAACTGGAACACGGGCACTATATTCCCGGTTACTGGAAAGTGGCAGCTGAACTAAAATGTTGACCAACTTTAACAAATCAAACATAAGCTGATCCCTTGTCATTTCTCCACAAACTGCTTTGGCATCACCTGGACGAATAATATTGGCAAAAAGCCCTCCAAAACATGCTCGAGCACCCACAGAGCTGTCTGAGCCACTGCGAGACATCACTTTGTCCGAACACGTAATGTAATGATGCACAAGAAAGGTTATAGACTCAATTACTGCAGAAATAGTGCTAACTGATACAACTTCAAAATTCTGTTCCAAGGTAAATTCCAAGAGTTTCACTTGTGCATCCAAGGGCCCCTGGCCTGTCTGGAAAGCACCTCTGAAAGAAAAAGAAAAAAAATCATTGTTAAATATTAACAAGCTATACTATTTGAGTGACTGACCTTCAAAAAAGGATTTTTGAGGAATAACTCTCAAAAAGCACAAACATTTGACAAATACAAATCTAGACATTTCTGGAAATGCATGCTGAAGCATATGCTGACCTTTGACAAGGGCCAAGGATTCACAGCTTTTTAATATTCTTCACATTACACAGTCTGTGGAACATCTCTATCCTACCACTTTACCAGTATCACTAAAGTTGAAAGTTTTCTTTGACAAAGTCTAGGACCTATTATTTCTTTAATCATAGAGTTAATCTGCAGATATAGGTTTGAAACACAGCTTTGTGTAAAATTTCAAGGAGGTTATATGGGAAGAAGTCATCTAATACTTTAATACCATCAGGATTATTTGCCTAAAATATGACAAGGTTTTTCTTTCCTCCTGGCTAGAGGGAAGCAAAGGTCAGTCTGAATAGCAACTATATATAAGACCATGAGAATGGCACTCAAATTGTTACAGACATGTACCTATAGGTTGATTAGCTGCAAGACAACTGTTAGGGATAAGTTTATTTTCCTGAATGAATTCACGTTGTTTACTCATGGACTGCAGAGTGAACCTTTTGTGTTAGCAGATTTAAAAATAAAACCAGTACTAATTTTTGGAGTCTAATTTAATTTTTGAAATGTTTCTCTGCATCTTTGACATTGATCAATCTCACTATAATTTTTAACATTAAATATAGAATAAATTAGTTTCTGTAAATAGTCTGGAAGAAAGCATTCAGTATTTAACCAGTTTTTAAAATAAAATATTGCTTTCATTTACAATCAGTCTTACGCTTTGATCAGACATAGCAGAGCTGAAGAACTATCTGAGGTTCTAAAAATAATTATCTAAACCCTTCTTAGGTGATCTGCTTCCATTTTATGGCATTTCAGCCTCAACTTTTGTCTGAAAAAAATCCCTAACCATCTCCAAAGCTATCATTTCAGTTGCCTCTCCAGCTTGCAGACATGCATTGTAAGATTCACTATGAATTACTGATTTTATTGTATTACTTATTATACATATTGTATAATTAATTGATCATTAATGTTAGCTGGTGAGGCCCACCCACCCAATTCAAGTTATCATGGTAAAATTGCTTAGAGAAGGCTGCAGCTATTTTCTGTATGACTGAAAGATAGACAACACCAAAGTGCCACCTGCTGGGAATTAAGAAAGAAAGGAACTGATGAAACTCATCCTCAGCTATACGAAGCCTTTGTCTGGGGATGTGCAATGTATCAATACCAGAAATTGATGATAATTCCTAACACATTTCAGGCCAAGCAGTTGTCACAAGTCCAAAGTATTGCCCATGTATTGATACACACTCTTGTGCTCTTCAATCTAGCCATGAAGAAGCAGAGCTGTTAAAGACAAGCTGGAGAAGCTATCAGAGTCCGACCAGTTGTTTGGTGCTCCTTCCCACAGTCCCACAGGCACGGACAACCGTGCATGGACAGCTGTGCACGGAGTTTCCACATGTCAGGAGCAGTTCAGAGCCCTCTGGCTGTCCTGCAGCTACAGCAGAAAACTCCTTCCATAAAATACCTGACAGTACGGCATGAAGGAATGTACATGTCACAGCTGACAGATTTTAAAGACAAAACATGGTATTAAAAAAGACACTCAAGATTTACCTTTCTGTTGAAAGTATATGTATTAATTTCAGTAAAAATTCACTGAACATCTGAGGACATGTTGAAGAAAGATGCACTTGTAATCGAGTAAGAAATTCTTGCATAGCTTGCGTAGCTGTTGGTCCAACCTGGAAGGAAAGGCTTTTTAATAAGTTTATATATAAACTGAAATATCTTCAAGAATATTAAGTTGTATCTAACAGAAAAAATATTTTCTAAGAACACTGAAGTATTATGCAATTTAACTTGCTTTCTGAATAATTTTACAAGGTTTTCATAAGACAAATAATCTGAATGAATTTCATGTGTTTTTCTATTGCCAATCATGAAGAAAATAAAATAAACAAACAGTTCTTGGCCTAAAACCATTTTGCAGCTCAGAATTCTATCCCTTCAGCATTGTAAACTATACTCCACTTCACAGAATACACTTGCATGTGAATCCACACACATGGATTTTCATAAACTACACATTTATGAAAGTGTTTTAGACTAACAATATTGTACAATGTTTAGGTTTTGGGAAAAAAAAAGACACATTTTCCAGGAGGCGCTTACATTACATACAAATAAGTTGACTCTTTTTTGTCACCATTCACAGATATCTCAAAGACTACAAAGAGCAATAAACTCTTAGCTGAAATTAGAAGAAATAGTAACTGACACATTAATTCACAGAACAGGCAGAAAATACAAGTGTATGACATTCATTTTTGTGGTCTTTCTTTTTTTCTTTTCTTGTTATTTAAACTTAATGTTCATCAGCATTTTTACCCCAACCTATTCTGATTTCAGGAAGTTAACTGAACTCTATTACTTTTCCATGCAACTTTTCCATAACCCCCCCTCCCCCATGGAACTCTGTCACTAATATAACACATAATATCGTCTCCCTATGGAAAGTCTCCTAATGGTTAGCCAAAAGGAAAGAATAAT
Organism: Rhea pennata; assembly: GCF_028389875.1. NCBI lineage: Eukaryota > Metazoa > Chordata > Aves > Rheiformes > Rheidae > Rhea > Rhea pennata. The sequence continues at coordinate 37,514,754 of NC_084665.1, forward strand.
TACGAGTTATAATATTCATAGTGGATAATGAGTATGATCTTCCCTGTAGTTGTTTATCAGAACCAGCTAAGACCAAAAATAAAACACGCCACAGCTATAACACATTATGAAAAACACATATTCATATCAAGTATACTAAAACTCTATTATGAAAGGTTATTCTGTTATATTAATTGCTAGTTACCTGTGGACTGTGTTGATTTGTTCCATGAGGATTGGTGCCGGAAAGAAATTTCACCAAGACATGAATGAGGTTGGGATCTGACACTAACAATTGGGCAGTACTTTCCTGAGCTCCGATGGCACTGCTTGGACCAGCTTAAAAATAAACATGTGAAAAGTAAATTTCTAGTCTTATGCATTAAGTGTAAAAACATTTATACTGTTTATCCATTATACTTAATTTATCCTGCACACATATTCAAGGCAGAATGAGCTACCAAAAGTTGCTTACTCATGGCTACAAGTTTGAATATACTGTTTTCTGTTAGGTATCTAAGTATAGACCCCCAAAATTGTTTGCTGTGTTTCTAAGTTTGTTAAGAGAACATTCCTGAAAATAGAGTTGCACTTTGTAGAAGCAATATATTCAGTTTTACCTGTTTCTCTCTATTAGTCCAACAATTTATTAAGATTTAAGTGCATGTGTTACTTTATCAGGCAGATACCACACATTCTATTATCCTGTATGCAATCAAGATGTGTTTGTCCACAGCACTCTCAGACTTCTCATTATTGACTAAAACTGCAGGTAGCTTAATAGATAGGGGCTTTGGGGACTCGAAGTAGAGTTAAAATACATCCTTCAATGATCAAACAAATGAATTTTTATGAGATGTGGAATCTTACTCATTCAATAGTTGTATATACAATCAACTCAAATCATGACTTCAGAAAAACATACCTATCTAACTGAATGAAAATACTCTTACCATGTTTTACCTCTCTAATTATTTCAGGTTATTACATGCTGAAGGTATGATTTGTTTTGGATTTTATCCCACATTTAAACTAAAATCTTCTGTACCAATGCATCTTTGGTACAGAAGAGTTTGGCATCCACTGGATCATAATAAGATACCTGAGTAGGAAAGATGCAAAAGAACAAAAACCTAAAAACCTGGTCATTCTGTTTTTATCAGAGTTTTCATCATCCTACTTCAATTTCCTTAAACTAAACAGTAATCCAATCAGGAGTGAAAAGTCTCAGTCAAAACCAGTATTAAACCCTGACTACTTCTATCTCAATTGGAAAGCATCTAGAGCACTGAAATAAAAAGAGTGTTGGAAAGAGACTTGCCATAAGAAGAAATCCCTAGGGGAAGACGGAAGGAGAGAAAGAAAAGAAGAGATAGTTTACTGTAAGATTTCTCCTTAAATTATAAACAGTTTTCTGCATTTACCTAATACAAAAAATCTAGGGTGGAAAGTATTGCCTTTACAGTGATATGGAACACATTTCTCACTGATATATCATTATCAGTAGTAAAACAATTATGTATGGCTAAGACCTATTCAACTGCAGCTATTGCTATTTCATCAAAGTAATAACCCATCCCACAGTATTTTCTGTGAAAGAAAGACTGAACTTTTGCCAACTACACAACTTCCACTGCAAGCTGTGCCCTGGAAACACCAATCTGGATGAACTGATCAGTGGAAAATGAACTTGAATCTACAACTCCAAACATTTAGAGAAGCAAAAAACCCATAATATTCTGATTTTCCCTATAAGAAAACTAAATTTATAGGTTTGCTGTTGTTGTTTTTGAGATGTCATGACACAAATTGGAAAGGAAAGTGATAGTGAGGTCTGTAAGGATACTAATTTGGTAAGCTCGTAGCTCTTGCACATACAGTTATAACTAATATATTCAGTTTTTTTTTCCTCAGTTTATAATCAGTCATGAAATTTAAGCCAAATTACAATTAAAATTCCTGATAGGATGCACTAAGAGTGCTGAGGGAGCTGACAGATGTGACTGCTAGGCTGAGGACTTGAAGCAAGCCAATGTCACTCCAGTCTTCAAAAAGGACAAGAAGATGCCAGGAAACTACAGGCCAGTCAGCCTCACCTCCATCCTTGGATGGTGATGGAACAGCTCATCCTGGATGTCCTCTCTAAGCATGGGGAGGCAAAGAAGGTGATTAGGAGTAGTCAGCATGGATTCACCAAGGGAAAATCATGCTGCACCAATCTAATAGCCTTCTATGATAGAATGACTGGCTGGGTAGATGAAGGAAGAGCAGTAGATATTGTCCCTCTTCACTTCTGCACAGCCTTGGACACTGTCTCCCATAATATCATTATAGGTAAGCTCAGGAAGTGTGGATGAGACGAGTGGACAGTGAGGTGGACTGAGAAGTGGCTGAATGGCAGAGCTCAGAGGGTTGTGACCAGCAGCACAGAGTCTAGTTGGAGGCCTGTAGCTAGCAGAGGTCAGGACTGGGTCGGGTCTTGTTCAACTTATTCATCAGTGACCTGGATGAAGGGACAGAGTGCCTCCTCAGCAAGCTGGCTGATGATACCAAGCTGGGAGGAGTGGCTGACACACCTGAGGGCTGTGCTGCCATTCAGAGAGACCTGGACAGGCTGGAGAGCTGGACAGAGAGGAACCTCATAAGGTTCAGCATGTGCAAGTGCAGGGTCCTGCACCTTGGGAGGAATAACCCCATGCACCAGTACAGGCTGGGGGTTGACCGGCTGGAAGGTAGATCAGTGGAGAAGGACCTGGGAGTGCTGGTGGACAAGTTAACCATGAGCCTGCCAAGTACCCTTGTGCCCAAGAAGGCCAACAGTGTCCTGGGGTGCACTCAGAAGACTGCTGCCAGCAGTCAAGGCAGGTGATCCTGCCCCTCTACTCAGCCTTGCTGCAGCCACATCTGGACTAGCATGTCCAATTTTGGGCTCTCCAGTGCAAGAGAGACATGGAACTACTGGTGAGAGTCCAGCATAGAGCTACAAAGATGATTAGGGGACCAGAGCATCTCCCCTCTGAGGAAAGGCCACAAGAGCTGGGCTTGTTTAGCCTGGAGAAGAGAAGACTGTGAGGGAATATTATCAATGTTTGCAGATATCTGGAGGGTGTCATGAGGATGGGACTGACTCTTTCCAGTGGTGCCCAGCGAAACGACAAGATTCAGTGGGCACAAACTGAAACCCAGAAAGTTCTATCTGAACGTGAGGAGAAACTTCTTTCCTGTGAGAGTGATGGAGCACTGGAACAGGCTGTCAGAGAGGTTGTGGAGTCTCTTTCTCTGGAGATATTCAAAACCCATCTGGACACGATCCTGTGCAAGGTGCTTCAGGTGACCCTGCTTGTGCACGGGGATTTTACTAGATGATCTCCAGAGGTCACTTCCAACCTCAACCACTCTGTGATTCTGTGAAAATCATACTAAGCTCTTGCTGACATAACTAATCAAAATGAGAAGCCTTGATAAGTTTCAAAGTTAATTTGAATTCAATTATTCTATTTTCATAACTAACTTCTGCAACTTTTTGTTGCTTCAGTGTAACTGCATACTCAAACTTTTAATAGGAATCCAGTTCCAAGTTATATGCCACTTGAATTTGTTTGAAACCACTGAACATTTAAGTTAAATGCGTATGCAAAAGTCTCAAAATCTTTTTATTTGAAATAGATTTCTATCATACTTTCCTGCATTCTTGAACCTTTGAAGATAGAAGGTACTTCATTTTCTTCTAAGACCTTGAATCAAAGGCATTAATCAAAAATGCTGTCTCCTTCTCTATGAAGCCTTCAATCATTGTAATAGCATGATAAGTGAAACTGCTATTACTGTTTTTTTTCCTTTTTCAATGGACTGAAATTGCAACTTTTAGAAGACCTGTGTTTGCATTTCTATGAAAAGGCATGTTTGAGATTTAACTTCAGTCATTTAATTTGTTCACTTGTGTTTCTTTGAAGACATCATTATTTAAAAACTCCCAGCTTTTTCCTACTGCATGTGCCTTCACTGTTAGGGTTGTACTGTAAATAGTTGATTAAATTGGACTTTTCTGTGAAGACTTTGCTTCTTAATACAGGCAGATGTTATGTCAGAACTTCCTTGAACATGGTAGTCCCACCTCATCTTCTCTTACCATCAAGCGGTAGCAAATCCTATATGCTAACCTTCAGCTCATTTCCTTCTTGTTTTAACCACTCTGTAGTCTTTCCACTGTTTCATGATAGGGTTGATGCCATAACTGAATAACTACGTCTTCATTGCCTCCTACATTGTTTTATTGGGCTTTTTTTTTAAAAAAACAGTTGGAAGTAGTACTGCAGTATAAAAGTCCACTTTCATTCTACATTTGTCTGATATGCTCTGTTTGACATTAACTCAGATTTCAAAGAAATCATCTACATGATCTACTCTGTCAATTACGGTTATACTCAAAACTCTGCTCTTTCTGTGCTTCTGGTGACTGCCAACATAAGAACAGATAACGCAAAAGTGCATGTGAAGAGAGCATGAATAGCTCTTATTACAGAAACAGATCTCCAGGAAATGCATTATCAGAAAGATTTGACAGATGACAGCCATTTACTTTAGAGCAAAAGTAGCTCTAAAGTTTTTCTTAGTTGGATATCACTGTGGATTTGCTTGTACCCACCTTCCCTTACATGGAATTAAAGGATTCTAGTTGTCATCCACCAAATACTGATTTAAAACAAAATCCTTCCAAAATCTGCTACTGGATCTTGTAGCCAAATGAAGGTCATTGTTCTGAACTGAAATGAGTGGTGGTGGTAGTCCCTGCACAGTATCTTGCAGGCCTCTCGTGTTTCCGAAGCATGAAAATCACACAGCCTGAGCTCTCATATTCTGAAGATACTTATTAGCCATATAATAGGAGAGTGAAATAGGATTTTCTGATCACAAAATGACCTGCGCCACAGGGCAGTTGCTCACAAATTCCCCCAAAAGGACAATTCCTGGAAGAAATCGGCACTATGCTCAGACTATAAAAAACCAAACTAATAAAACAAACAAAACCCACAAAAACAAATCCTGATTAACTACTGGAGAAGTCTGGGGTTTTGGGAAAAAAAAGTCAGAAATAGCTTTGAAAATAAAATTAGGATGAGATCTCAAGGACTACACTATTTTTGATCTGACAGGAAGGTCAATGACAAGAGCTTAGCATTTACTCTTGATGTAATAATGATGACTGAACCTGCAGTCTTGAGAGCAGAGTAATTCAGAAGTCAGAAGAGGGTTCAAAAAGAAAACACAAAATCCAAATAAGGCAAGGCCTTGGATCTTGAATGGATGGAAGAGTATGAAAGGCCCTTTTTAAGGAAAAAAAAAAAAAAAAAAAAAAAAAAAAAGACCAGACATGAATATGACCTGTTGAATGACAACAATGAATTTGAACTAAATAACAATGCTGCTAATTTAAGAAGCAAGTTCACTAAGACTACTTTGATCCAATGGTCTAGAAGAACAGCTATCATGGGGTCTACTCACAGCTCAAATGCCAACCTGCAGAGTTTAGTGATCATCTATTACTGGTTACACATCTACTATGTTTTTTCCAGTTTCTGAAACGGCAAAATGGGTTATTTAATTCTCATATTTAGAAGAGCTGCCTTCCTGCTTATTTTACCAGGTGACTGCATACAAACAGGTTTATTATATCTGCAATCATTCAAATAAAATTACATTTTGTTTTTTAAATCAGTGTAGACAGTCTGCAAATGAACTTTTTTTTTAGGGGGGTGTTAGATTTTGGGGTAGTAAAGAGAAAAGAACCTCATTTTATAATCACACACTGCTAGTAAGACTAACTCAACTTCATCCCAATTAACTATAACTGACATCCTACTGGGTTAAAAGAAGAATAAAAGAAGAATAACCTTTACTTGTCAATAAAGTGAAGTATCACATTAACAATTAGTACTGCACAGGTTAAAGCATTACAGAACTATATGGTATACAACAGAAACTCAGCTCAAAACAAAGTTGACACGTAGCCGGTACTTGACCAATCTCAGTAACAACTGAAAACAGTATTTAAGAAAGCTTTGACTTGGTCTAAGCTAGGTCTAGGTTTTCAAAGATTTGTCTCTGAAGTTCTCTTTACGACTTGGTATCTTCTTTAGAATTCCTTGGGAATATGGCCACAAAAGCATTCCCCACAAAAGCTGCCCTATGATATCAAACCATTCAGAAGCTAAAATTTGACATTTAGAAATTGCATCCTTTAACTTTATCTGACCTGCAGCAAAATCTCATTCACAAAGGGAGATTATTTGTAAAATATTACGGAGCCATATGCAGCATGCAAGATAATTTAATGAGCATAGGAAAGAGAAATGAAAGAGGTTTATTTCTTTCTGAAAAAATTCAGCTTTTAGAGACTTATCGTCTTATAGCTTTCTATAAGCAGCAACTAATGCTTGGATATGTACAGAAATATTCCTACTGCCTCAGAAGAATATGAATCTCTTTCCCACAGCCTTAATCCTTACCCTCTGCTATCTGCTCCCCAAATACAAAGCTAACACCCAATGATTTTTATCTCATTCTAGAATTCCTTTATTTAGAAGACATTGCTAACTTATTTGTAAGGGCCTTTTCTTTTATCACTAATGTTTCAGCTTCTGTGGTATGAGAAATTCAAGAAGCCTACTCTCAAAAAGCTTGAAGTTATGGAGAGCCGACAAAGTACTTACCTGAGAAAGGGATAGTTCTGATAGCCTTTGGGATGGGAATGAACACTTATTTGCACATCATAAAAACAGGCAACATAAAAAAAACACACAACTTACCATTAAGCTGCATATTTGTCATGAGAGTTAGGCTGTGAAGCACAAGGCACCATGTCCGGAGTAAGGTATTAGGATACCATGCCAGGACTGACAGAAAGCTAGTTACAGACACTGTCAAGAAAAACATAGTTTTTTCAGGCATTAATCTTCAGGGTATTACAGTCAAAATACGAACTTTATAGAGAGCCTGTTATATTTACTTTGTTTCGACAACTATTGACTCAGGAAATTAGAAAAAGAAGCCTTCATCAACACTTCCGAGGAACTGACCTAAAGAATTTTCTGCAACATCAAAACCCAGATATCTCAGAAAGAAATGATGCAAATAAATAACTCAAGTTACATCAAAAAAGTCTCTTGTGGAACTCTGCAACAGGCTTATTATAGTAGGTATAATTTTGAACTACCAGCACAAGATACCACAGATTTTTTTTTAAACCACTTGAATTCAAATAAGAAAAGAATTAGACATGCCTTTGTACTAGATAGTAGATTGAAGCCAAAAAGCAAGTCTTCCCCATTCATTAGTCTCCTTTGATAATAATACACGAGGCATTGGATTTTTAATCAGGAAAATAAATTTACCAGAGAGGTGCATCCAGATGCACCATCTGCCTTAGACTAAGACGTGTATTTAAGTTTTCTTGAAAGTAAAGAATGATGAATTAAGAACTACCAGTTTTACAGTTCAAGTTCTTAAGAGATTTCACAACAATATATTCAAGGAACTGCCTCTTAATTACATATTAACTCCAGAGTTTCAATGTAAAAAAAAAAAAAAAAAAAAAGTCCAAGAGCTCTTTAATAAGAACACAGAAATCATTCCACCACTGATCTTAACAAGAATTTTATTAGGCAAAAATTGAGCATTTTTGAAATTCTTAACCCACACCACCTGCAAATTCATTTTCCAAATTTAATGCATTTTACCTTGGTTCAAAGAAATTACAGGTATTCGATTAGCATTATACAGGAAAATATCAGCGCCATTATCTTTACTTCCAGAGGAGCTGGAATTCAGGCTTAATGTGAGCCATAACTGTAAAAGGGATTCAAGCTGAAGGGAAAAAAGGAAAGAAAAAAAAAAAAAAGACAAAAAAGACACCATCAGTAAACATTTTCCCAGAACCCAAAAATGAGAGTCGTTGCCTGTTTTGATTTTAAAAAGCTTTATCTACATTCTGAGTTGTTACTGTTTCCAGTCACAATAATCAAATGCACAGTCTCCTTTACTGGATATGAAGCTTCTGATAAATAGAATATTCAAGTCAAGTTAAGCATAATTTACAAATGCTTTTGCTGTATTCTGGTAATGCATTTCTTTTCAATTGGTTTAAATCCTCTTGTAAAGTTTCTTTTCTCTTGAAACTTCTGTTAAAAAAGGCACTTTTACACACTGCTCAGAAACACCTATATGATCAATTTACTGTTTTAACTTACATGATTTCATGTAAGCTTTTGGAATGTCTCAGTGATGTAGTCAAGTGACATTTAACAGTCATCCAAAATCATGCATAATCACAGAAGTCAATTTAACTAGTAGGAGACCTCCTGTACTATCAGAGGGGCATAGATGCTTGCTCTGAATCACTCCCTTGAGAAAATTCACTATTTAGAGGTTCTCAGGAAGGTCCTTTATCCCACAAACTGTGTTTTGTGGGAGATATTTAAGGAACCACTGAGGATGCAGCCAAATACCCAAATTAAAACATAAACAGGTGATCATTCATATATAATACAGACAGCGTTCATTTTGTATATATTAAGAAAAGTGTTAATAACGTAACTAAAAAGCATGCTTCTGCTTTCAACTTCTAGGATCACAGGAAAATTCAGGTTGGAAGGGACTTCTGGAGCTTATCTACTCCAACCTTCTGATCAAAGAGGGGTTAACTACATCATGAGATCAGGCTGCTCCCAGCTTTATCCATCTGGGTTTTGATGGGAGACTGCAAACTTACTGAGAATCTTCACTGAAAAGGTAGCAACTACCTTTCATTGAAACTACAAACTGTGTTTTTGAATATGCAGAAGTACACACAGTTAATCTCCACTGTAACAAGAAATATCCTATTTGATAAAAGCTTTCCATATGTTTATAACAATATTGTTACTATTCTCCATGACAATTTCAAAAGTAATAAACTGTCTGACCTAACAGGTTGCTTACCATTCTTTCTGAAGTAAGAAGAAATTTTGGAAAACAAATTTCAAATTTAGAAGGAAATAATATCAAAACATTTGAAAGTTCATAATTCTATACCTGAACATGGTGAACTTGTAGCATGGAAAAGAGTTTGTTGAAACATGCACTCAGCATGGGTATAGAGGACAACTGTACAATTAACTGAGCATTCTGGTTTGCAGCATGTAGCCCCCTCAGCAATGAATCATCTGTTCCACTGGGAGACTGGGTTACTAGAAAAAACAAACCAAACAAAACACAGAAGCCCCCATCCATACATTATTTTGTCAAAGTTTCTAGAAGTAAATATAAAATTTAAGTAAATAATTATTAAATTAAGGCAAAGAAATTTATTTTATAATTTATGAGAACTTCTTCAATTTAGTGTTCAGTTCTGCAGGACTATTGATTACTATACTGTTAAAGGCCTACTAGAATGCCAGACAACTCCATCTTTCCAAACAGTGTTTAGAAAGTGAGACCACAGATACATATTTTCACCGTTCCTGCCAAACACATATTTCTGGGGGTCTTTTGAACACTGTGGTTTGGAGTCTCTTTTAAGCATTACAGTGGAACTATCATAGTCAAGAATAAGCTTCTGGAGAATTAAGTCTAAGGATATCACTAAATCCTCTTCATCACCGGCAGTCAGATATTCAGATAACAGCATGCACATTAGGGTACCCTGGAGAGTTACAAAGAAGCACATTTCAACCAGACGGGTAGTGAAACCCACTGAAAATACGTTCAAATGTCAGTCAGCATTGCGGGTGTTTTTACAACACAAAGCTCATTAGACAGCTGGGTTCAAAATACTACTCAATTTTTTTTTCCACTGTTAAGCATGAAGCCGTTTCCAAGGGGAGAATTAAGAATCACAAAAATAGGAAATTCAAGTTTCACTTGTACTTAGATGAGAAGATTAGAACAATATCTCTAATTAGCGCCGTAAGAGAAATCTAGCATATTTGTCCAGTTTCACAGAATTTTATATATATATATATATATATATATATATACACACACACACACACACATAATTCTAATACATGAATAAAGCAATATTTCTAATGCTCAGTCTCACAATAAAATTCTAGTGAAATATAGTTTTTTCTAGGCTGTTAAGTGGCAGCAGAAAATAACTAGTACAAATTTCAAAGCATCATGGTCATTATGTGAAGAGAATGAATTAACAATGTGTAGTTACATGTAGGAGATGTGTTTGTTAATGCCTGTAGGATGGAATCAGCCTCCAAGGTGGACATCATTTTCAGCATCAGCTCAGCCTGCTGTTCAAGTCCAACTTCTAGACGTGCATCTAAAGCTACACAAGGCAAACAAACAGGATAAAACTGAATTTTATCAGAGACATTTATTTACTCTAACATCTTCTGCAAGTAATATAGATACACTGTCCATACTAAACAAACAAACAAAAAAAAAAATCAGTAACGCTGATAGGAAGGTGTGTGTAATAGAAACAGAATGTTGAAATTTTGAACATAAGATTCTTGTAGGGTGAAATATATAATTAACAGAATATTAAGTTTAATACCATATTTTTTTCCTGAAACATACACACACTGACACCTTTTCATAGTCACTTAAATATCACATGTATAACATTGCATATGTTTAAGCTTATCCCCTCCCTCACCCCCCCCCTCCCCACAAACAAGGACTAACAGCTATTTCTCACCAAAATAAATGTGAGAGGAGAAACAGCTATCTCCCCAGTTCAACAATACTCCTCCAAACCAAACCTCTGTGCCACCTTATTCCTCAAGATACAGCTAACTATACAAAGTATCAGTCAGTAAGAGCTTCCAAATTTTATAATTACCCATAAAACAGGAATGATTTAAAATTAACTGTATGAGCTATTATTTTCTGCTCTGTTAGACTCAATTTTAAATATAACATTCTCCCGCTTATCACAGAATTGTGCCATATATAAAATTTAATTCTTTCCATTTAATGCATACAAAGATGGTTAAAATCTATTTAATGCGTAGATGTGTGCAATGAAGCACCACAGAAAAGACACCCTAAACCAGAATTTCACTACACTGCTCACCTTGGGAGACTGATACGCTTACAGTTTGTGATCCATTCTTCTCTGTAGTTACGGGTGGTTTTGCAACAGGAATTCCAACACCTCCGATGTAAGGATTGTAATTGTAGGTACCATAATCAGCACCCCAGTAATCATACCAGGTGCTGCTTATAGGCTTAAAACACACACACACAAAGAAACAGATAACAAAAAATTCAACAACTCTTTAGACTGCCTAAGTAAAAGAATAAAATTTGTAATGACTAACAAGAAACATGGTAACTACAAAAATTAAAACCAGAAGATTGGATCCAATAGCTTTAGAAAATTTCGTTTCAATTTTTGTTGTTGTATAACCTACTGAAGGCTTAGTGATTTTCAAAATCCGACAACTTAGTTAGGTGTCTCAGAGATTCAAAAAATCTAATTTGAAAATGTTACCATCAGTTTTTATTTACACATTTGTACCATACTATAAATTTCGAAGTGGAGTATTACACAGATATTTTGAGAAGTTATTCATGAAGATAGAATACTATATTATTCAAATAATTGTACTATTGAAGTACCTTGAGGCCTCAGTGAGGCTTAGGGATTATTTGTACTGGGTCTGTATGAGAAAAAACAGTAACATAAGACTATATGAAAGCAATGTATGTATGCCTAGCTAACTTCTAATGGCAAGATCCCGTTTCAATTATTTTATAGAAATTGCATAGCAGGAGCAAATCTTGAGGATAGATTTTTTTTATTGGCTGCTTCATTGAGGACATCCAATCAGGCAATGAAATCATGAAGATATGCAGAATGAAGTGTAATACCAAATGAAATGATGGCAGAATGAAAAAGGAAGGAGACACTGATACCCAAAGCAACAAGTGAAATACTGTGCTCAAGTGTGATTTAAAGAAAGAAATATTTACATTACAGGCAAGACACAAAAGAGATTAAGAAAGAAAGAAAAAAAATTGCAGTAGCGTCTGAGCAAGTGGTGAGAAAGTTTAGATAAAATTAAATGAGGCTGAAGCTTTAACTCCATATGGAGAGGAGTGGGAAAACTCTAAATAAGGATTTCATTATTACGGATAAGAGAAAAGCGGCTCAACACTATTACAAGCAGCTATGGTTCTTTATAGCCATATTTTTCTTTAATATATCTTGACTACTATTCTATCTAAATATAATTTTACTATCTCTCATATAATTATGTTTAGACTTCCTTTTAATATGAAAAAGCATCTAATAATTCTTTGTTCCATGATAAGATAGCTTTGAATTTAGTTACTTCCATTCCCAGCCTCAAGTTGGTCTAAGGATTAACCTACTGCTAATGACCTTGTCATAAAAAGAGTAAGAATTTTTAAAAAAGTAGAAAAATCAGTATTAACTTAGAATATCATTTACTTCTGAGATAGATCTTAGATTTTTAACAAAATGAACAAGACTGGATCTTCTTTCTATTTCTGTTATCTTTGCCATGTGCTAAATTATGAGTAAACTCAGAACCTCCCATCAAAATATGGATATCTTCATGTAAAAGCAAATATTTTGTGCTTATCTGAGCTGTGAACACATTTCATATTTACATTCTTTCTTGTCATTGTACATAAAACCTTTACACAAAGCAAAAGGAGGTCTAATGACATAAAATATCACTAGTTAAAAGTGGAAAATAGAAAGGTTTCATATACAAGAGTTATCTTGAAAAATCATGCATGTCTTACCTTGAAGACTTTGGCTGCAAGGGGATCTTTTTCCAAATCAATATCCAAAGGATCAATATCAACTTCCATTAGGTCTTGCAGTAATTCCAGGTCAATGTCTTTGTCTTTTTCCAAAGATGACAGAGGTGGGGCACCTTTGAATGATTAAAACAGCTTTAATATTGCCAAGTATAAAATAGGGTTGTATCACATACTTAGTGGATAATTTCAGTGCTTTTAATACATACAGTTCTTTGGAAAAAGTTAATGAATGTCAACAAATTTATCTTTTTAAAACTTCTAAAAAAGTTTAAATTTGACTTTTAAATCAGAAAAAAATACCATTTTTAAATGTTAACATACAAAACTAGGTTGAAGGACTGCTCATATTTTGTCCATGTTTTCAGAAACAAATTAACCTATCACCAACAATTCTCTACTGATATTTTGATAGTTTCCAAAAAAAAATGTAGAAAGAAAATGTATTTCAACTTTATATAAAAAAATGTATATTTCGTGTTAATAATTATTCAGCATTCTTCAAGACAGGTATTTGAATTGAAGTAGTGAATGTAGAGTATTAGTATGTCACACTTTTTCACATGGGTCTAGAATGGAAGAGAACTGCTCTTCTGATCCTAGCCAATTGCAACGAAGACAACTTAGCTATTTAGTTCTGGGCCTAATTTTTAATTAGGATTAAAGTTAAAGGCAATCTGAAAAAGAAAACAGTACTTTAATTTTGCTCTTCTATAACAGCCCCCAAAATCGCTCCAAATCATACTAAACCTGCAATGGTTTTAAATCATCACACTACAGCAAAACGAAATCTCACTGTGTATCAGTATTAATAATGTTTATTACCTTTTCTTGATTTGAGAACTAAAGCCAAAAAGGAACAAAAACACTGAAGTTTCAACAGTGATTTTACTGAGATGTGAGTACTATCAAAGTGCCTACTCAAATGCTTTCAAATTTAAGAAAACGCATGGTAAGTTTCAAACACTCATGTATACATTCAATACCTCACATTAACCTCTGCAAACCAACACGTTCAGTTACTCTTTTGCCTTGTATAAAGGGTTTAAGAAAAGTAAAATACAGTTCTGCTTTTAACATCTATTCAGTTGGTAGAGCATAATTAGTAGTAGGTTAGGTTTTTACTAAAAAATGAAATGGAAACAGGCTTTCAAAACAAACTTTTTTAAATGTACAGGTGTTAGTATTATTAAACACTGTGTTTATAAATTACATTCTACATCAGTAAGTTATCCATTACAGTAACAATCAAGTTCCTGAACCAATATCATATTAGAACCAAACCTAAATTTTATGCTTGCTTATCAAAGGAACTGAATGAAAAAACTAAACTATAAGCTGTCGGCAAGCTAAGTTCACTTTGGTAAATACCAGGTTAAAAAAAATGAACTAGTAATTCTGCTGATTAAAATATTAATAGTTGGCCAGTTTGTATTACTTATGTTCATACTCAAAAATGAATAATAAAGCATCAGCTCTCCAGCTATGCATGACACATGGAATGCTGTGCCTATGACAATGGAGTCCTTAAAAAGCAATAGACTTTTAATTACCTAACTGGCTCTCTGTGTGTGCACGTTTGATATACATACATGCACACACATACACACACATACACACACATACATACGTGCCTAAAGACCTCTGTCATCACATACATTGTTAAAAAAAATTGAAAATGATTTAAGAATACAATAATTATTTTAAAGTTTTGATGAAATAGCAGCTTTCTATTTGAAATATGCTACAGATTAAAAGGTTTACCTGTGATGTCATGTGTCAACGGCTCATCTATGGTCTCCACTAATTGAGCGGTTGATTGCTGGAGAGAGTCATCAGAATCCCCAGCTGAAGCTCCAGCATCTTCTCCCAAAGCACCTTCTTCCATAGCTTCAGTTGCAATAGGTGCCAACAACTCTCCTACACATTATATTAAGCAGACTCCATTATTAGCTCAAACTGTATTCTAGTTTCAAATCAATGTGCCAGTGTCTGGGCCAACAGTTGGTTTTCCTTTGCATAGCTCTAAGTTCTTTAAGAGATACTTCTTCAAGGGAAGGAGCTCTGAGTAATTTCCAAATAAACAGGGTGTACTGTATTATTGTAGGATTGGAATATTCTTAACTTTCAGATGCGCAAGTCACTGATTCAGGATTAACTGACAATCAAAGATTTCAAGTTGTATTTACTCCAATGTAATCTCAATTTGCTTTGAGAAGCCTATCAAGATTTTTCTTATTAGCTTAATCAGAGCACTAGACTCTTAATGTAATAATACCCCCCCCCAAACATTAAGGGGGGAAGTTTCCAGTGAAACACATATTGTGAAAAATACAAGCTTCGAACAAACCTGCTAAAATATCCTGCAACATACAAGTCAGAGAATACTGAGCCCATGCTCCTCCCCAAGAGATGTCTCCTCTGTTAAAGTCGGTCCCAACCAGAAGCAACAACAATCTTTCCAGCTGAGTTTCATTCACAATCTCACACAAATGTATTGTTGGCCTTGTAGCATTTGCAATTCTAGCAAGTACCTATAAAAAAAAAAAGAGAAATACAATTACACTGAATTCTGCCCCCACAAGTATTAATCCATCAAAATGAAGACAAAGTTTAACAACTGGAGATACAAAACTGTACTACTAAAAAAATAAGAACACAGACAAAAAAAAGAATACAAAATATGCAAGCATCAACCTTCCCCAAAAGTGGCAAACTGTAGTCCTACTTTTCATCTACGAAATTCACCTCTCTATTGCTGGAAACTTTTTACTGTCCATTAGAAAGCTTTCACTGTCCATCATTTCTGGCATAAGAGCACCACTTTGGTCTCTACTCTATTACATCATTTAGTTCCACATATTCTTTTCTTAAAATGTGCTGGAAACTAATCTCAGGAATGTTTTTACAGAAACATAATGCTAAAAAAAAAAAAAAAAAAAAAAAAAAAAAAAAAAAAAAAAAAAAAAAAAAAGAAAAGAAACATGTGCTTAATTGCAGTCTTCAAAGATTGAGTAAATTTGGAATGGAAAACATAACTGGAGCACTATTCCACTCCTTAAATGTCAGAGATGAATCTAGCATGTTTAGGATAGTCCATATTAAGGTCATGGATCATCTGTAATATTCTTATATGCCTGAAATCAGTTCTTAAAAGAATGCTACATAACACTTAATAGAACCTTCTCAAAGAAGAAAAAAAAGAGAGAGAAAAAAAAATTCCTATACAAACAGCCTTGGGAGAATCCACAGTACTTAAAATAAATAAATAAATAAATAAAATATATAAAAAAAAAAATCTGAAGTTCTTGGATCCATGGAATAGGCTTTCCCCAAAATATATCAAACTGCAGATGCTTTACTGTAGAGTCCATGCTCAGAACTCATGCATTAGGTTGGGAATGTTGTAACAAACTGGCTAAAGTTACCTGAAGTCAGAAATAACTATGAATTAAGAAAAGCCCTCATTTTAAAATAAGTAGCACTTGTCTAATTTGAGATATTGGTTCCAAGATTTTTCTTGATAAAGAGTGATGGCCAAAAATATAGCAGTTAACAGGATTATCAACTATAGCCATCAAATATGATGGAGTTGGGTAGAACTTCAAGTCCTTTCAACATGACTCCTTCCCTAGGTGCAACATCTAACCCATCCAGTCATAGCACGTTTGAAAAATTTCAAATCTTGACACTGGCAGTGCTAAGTAGTAAACACAGTTTACTTTCAGTAACAGTTCAGTTACACTTCCTAGTCTAGAAAAAAGGATCCTCCATTCCACTTTCAAAACAGATGAAGTGTTGTGCAGCTATAGGATTTAAGTGGGTCTAGTGTGTGACAGATAAAACTGACCAAAACTTTCTTGCTTTGGTGTAACAACCTAATTTTTGTCAAGTCTATAAATTGGAGTTCAGCCTCAACAATCATCTGCAGAGACCTCCAGTTTGACAAGAGAAGGGGACAAAATGCTGACCAAGACACTTGTTCATCTGTAAGAGATAGTCTAAACAGGGAAACTGTCCCCTAGTGCAATAGCAGGGTTTGCTGAGAGGCTGGAAAAGAGTTTTGATACCATTGTAATGGTTCCTATGAAGAAAAAAAAAAAAGGCTGAAAGCAGATTTGACTTTTACTTATTCAGCCAATATAATCCTCCTCTCAAGATTCAAGACAGGTGAAGAATAAGTTTTTTTCTTTGCTTTGGACTTGTTATCCAAAATCAGTTGCCTTTTAACTCTAAAGTTTTCTAAAGACTGAGCTACGGAATAGCCTTTTTCTTCTTTTTTAAGCTTTTCCAGTACAAAATTTACCCTGCAACAACCAGCTTTTTACTTAGTATTCCCACTAAGTCTCTATTTTTCAAATTATAAAACAACTAAATTCCTGTATGCTTGGTCTTCTAAAAGACAGGAGGAAATAAATTCCAGCTTCAGCTCTTTAATCTTTGTTCTTGAGGATGAAACAAGCTGGGGGGAAACAAGATAATCTGAAAACCACATTCAGAGAAACCTCACTAACAGCATTTAGACTTCAAAATTCTATTTTAATTTTCTGATTTACTTTGTTTAAAGAGGTCAAATCAGCTTTCTGAATACCAAAATTGGAATAACTGACTAATGTTAGTAATTTTAGAACTGTACAAATGTCCTTATATAAAAACTTTTTGAAAAGCTAATTTTTAGACAATTTTGAAGTCATCATATCAATACAATTTACCCAACAGCTGACAGATCAGAAAACACAGTATCACTAGAAACTATTAAAAATGTTAATGCTAAAGGTAATTTTTTTTTAACCACACAAGCAAAAAATCAGTTAGAAAGCTAATTTTATGTGGTCTCCATTGCAAGCATAGAAAGATGTTCCATATTCTGTTTACCTTACAAACAAACAGAAGTAAATCCGCATGACAAGTAAAGTCCATTGACAACAGAAAAAGTGCCAGCTTCTGCACTACAGAAATACAACGTTCATGTGCCAGTGTAAATGGAAGTGGTTCAATTTCTGGAGTTTCTTTTGTTGTGGATACTTCTGTATCTAATGTAGAACGAGGCCATTCTGCAGTCCGACGTAAGCGTATTAAGTCCTTAAAGTGCTGCAGAAATTAAATTAATGGTTACACATTTTAAAAATAAGCTCTCTATCTTTCCCCAGTGAAAATGTGAGGTAACAACAGTAGGCATAAAATTTTGAAAAGGAAAGGAGAGTCAAAGAATAGATGAGAATTTGGAATAGAATTAAGGTTTTACTGGCACAAATTTAGTTTGGCAACACGGCATGTCAAGTGACAGAGTCATAACCAAATTACTCTGTTTCTCACAACAAGTGCCAGCAAAGCTTTTGTTTGCCATAAAACAGAAAAAGCAGGCATTTTAAAGTTTTTTTTTTTCGTATTTCCAGACCTGCATATACAGTGAGGGTAACCATGAATCCAACTGCTTACAGAAATAGCTAAAATCAAAATTTACTCTTACAAGGATGCTGACTTCTCAAGTTAGTAATCATCAGCACTTTCTAAAATCAGTTTAAAGCTTGTAAATAAAAGTTCTCCTATACAGACAATTTTAAGTCAAACTTCGAAATCAAAGACAATAAAGAGCTCATGCTGTATTCTATGCTTAATTGATACTCTAGAACTACAACCCTTAACACTTACAGATTATAAAATATCCATCGACCACTGCAAACTGAGCCATTCTGATACCCAAAGTTCTAAACTACCATAGGTTTTTGACATAGGGTTTACAAATCCAGTGGAGAAAAGTAGGTGCTTTTAATCCTCCAATCTCCTAAAGACACTCATTTACCAATTCATTTCATTGTATTAACTATACAAGCAGTCTAATATTAGATAATACAAATGCTTCTTATAATCTCACTTAAGTACTAGAAACTGAGGTAGACCAGAGAAAGAGCTATTTACCAAGACAAATGTTTCAGCTTTCTCCTAAATGCAATGAATCCTTAAGTTACTCACAGCTTGCAACAACAGAAAGTGATTAGTAGGTGAAGTATTAAAATCTGCATGAAATGCAATTTATCAAGTGTACAATAAAACCATAGCTAGCTGTTAAGATATTTCAAGTGGAAGACTCTTTAGCTTAACATGCTTTTTTGAATGCAACAGGGCTGTTGTAAAGTGAAACCTACATAACTTAACTTGACAGCATATTTCAGCCAGTGAGTCATTAAAGGATGTTTCAAAGGGGGGCACTGATAAAATCCGTTGGAATAGAGCAGAAGATAGTGCAGGAAAGAACAGCTCATGACAAGCAGAGTTAGTGAAAACACAGGGCTTACAAAAATATGCTGGTGTTTAACCCTTTGCGGGGGGAAAGGGCAGTAAAATTATCAAAAGTTGTTATAAGATTTCTGTTTAGAATGCCTTGAAGGTCCAATATTCTATAATTTGCTTCTGCAATCCTATTTTCTGTCATCCTAACAGATAGCAGTACTTCTGGAATCACATAGTAAATATTTAAAGAGATATTCAAATCTTGGAGTTAAAAGGAGTTGCACTTTTTTGTGTTTCCTGAAAAGTGCAAGTTGCCATCTCCAGAGATCCCAAAATTTCAACACTTTTCATAACCAAAATCATGCCTTTACCAGCATATCCACTCCCAGTATTTGAGGCTTACCACAAGATGCTACAATTTATGTGATAACGTCTTTTTTAGAAAGCTAAGCAGCTTCTAAGAAAGCTCAGAAAATTTTATCAAAAGTATTGTGTTTATTGATTTGGGGAGATAGTCTGCTGTGATAATTAATTTCTGGCTTCTCAACCAGGTCAGTACCCAGAAGACTCTACGTTAGCTATCTAAAATATTGTTTTACAGTTTTTATTTGTATATGCTACATTACGTATATGTATGTGTATATGTATGTTATTGTTACAAGTTTAAATGTATGACTGGCATTCCCAAAACTACAGAATTGCTAGTGATTTTGGCTAGGATCGCCTAAAAACTCTCGGTAGAAGATAAACTATTTTTCCCAGTGCAAGACATTTCCAGATTGTGGCTGTATTCAGCAAACAAAATATTCTTGATAACAGCCAGGATGAAACACCTTTTTTTAAATAAGATCAACCTAGGACAAAAATGACTTTGCAGGAACAGGTCTTTTCACACAAAGGGCAAGAAGTCAGTTACAGTTTCAGAGCATCATACCTTTGAAGTAGCCTGCTTTAGTTTTGCCTGTTCTACTAAAAGTTTGTATGATGATCCTTTGTTGCTTTGTATTTTCTCTTTTTCCATCTGTTCCACCAAAGCCTTCTGCTTTGCTTTTAATAAGTTAAGTTGCTAAAAGAAAATGTTAATAGGAAAAAAATGAAAATTTAAGCAATAAGATGTTAAAAGGATCAGTGTTTACATCGGATAGTGATCTTTAGTTCAAACTGTAACTTGAGCTTTTCTAATATAGCTTATACACAACTTTAACTGAGATACCTTCAGGGGCCACTGGTAGACCCAGAATAGACGATGTTTAAGAAAAAAACAGTATTTTTAAATAAGCTCAAGACATAATATGACCTGGGTCATAAAACCTGCATGGTAATATTTAGAAATGAAAGTATAGTAACTTAAGAATTACCAACTGTAAACCTCAACTGGTCATCCCTGTAGGAGCTTGCACTCAGACGTACCCAGATTTATCTAGAAAGTAAATTATATTTATCATCATATGTGGGCCACAGAGAGCAACAGTACACTCCAGGATTTATTCTTCTGGCAGATCCTATGCCCCACAGTTTGAGACAAATGTCAAAGAAGACAGGCAGCCTTTAGCTACAGAACTAGACCTATGCAAAAGCAAGGTTGAATAAGTCCCAAGGCCAAAGCTGTTTTTTCAAGAAATGAGATGTACTATAAAGTATCTTCTGTGAAAACAGCCAGTATCATACTGGAAGTCACCTGTTTATGATGAACAAGCTGTTTTCTGATCTTTCTGGAATACAGTCTGTCTAGGCTACTGTTGCCTTTGGTAGATCTGCTCAGACTCTGGGTGTGAAGGCTGTTATTAATAAAACTCCACTGGTTTCCTAATGGAAACAGAGAAGAAAAAAAGTTGATAACAATCTACTAATAGAAGTAATTCTGTCAGTGTCATGCAGCTATCACTACTGATGATAATACTCCTAGGAATTTTAAAAGGTAGTGGCATTACCTTGTTTTTATTCTTTTAAAAATATATAAGGCAGTAAAGCAAGACTGCCCTAAATAAAAATACTCGAACAGCCTCCATAACATGAAAACGTTCCATTTTTCATTTTTTAGGCAAGCTATTCAAAGAAAACCATAGCTAATCCACTTAAATATTAACAAAAAAAATAATGCATATTCTTATATACTGGATGCAAATACCATGGCAAATACCAAAACACGTGTCAAATCATACCATTGTTCATTCTCACAAAATCATAGAATCATAGAATCAGAAAGGTTGGAAGGGACCTCTGGAGATCATCTAGTCCAACCTCCCTGCTCAGCACGGTCACCTAGAGCATGTTAGACAGGGTTGCATTCAGGCGGGCCTTGAAGATCTCCAGAGAAGGAGACTCCACAACCTCTCCCAGGGCAACCTGTGCCAGGGCTCCATCACCTTCACAGGGAAGAAATTCCGACTCACGGTCAGGCGGAACTTCCTGTGCTTCAATTTCTGCCCATTGCCTCTTGTCCTGTCAGATGGGACAACTGAAAATAGTTTGTCCTCGTCCCCTTGACACCTTCCCTTCAGGTACTTATAGACATTGATAAGATCCCCCCTCAGTCTTCTCTTCCCCAGGCTAAAGAGAGGCCCACATAGTATTCTCTCAAGTCCCAGTAACAGGATATTATATTTTAGAAAATATAATCAAAATTTTTTTTTATCTGCCACTTAGGGGGCACAAAAAGGCAACAGATCTGTGTACGTGTGTGTATACATATACACACATAAATATATATGTATATGTATGCACACACGTACACAGATCTATCTATATCATGTTTCTTGGGTAAAAGGAAGGTGAAGAAGCAGATGTAAGAGTGCAAATAAAATGATCCAAACATCTGTTTCTAAAATCTCATTTTTAAATGAATTGAAAATACTGTATTTTAAATATATTTGAACAGGTCTAAAACCTATACCCATAAAAACAAAGTTTTGATACGCAATTAAAAACAAGCAGCACATACCTGTCAGAAATCGTTCCCTTTCCTTTCCATTCAAAGGTTTCTTGGCTGTGGCTGCTTCATCTTCAACAGTAGCTACGTAATCCAGCAGTCTGGATACCAGCATTACAACCCAGCTGATCATAGGAATGTCTAATACTCCTTAAAAAGAAATAAACTTGAGTGCCTTAATAAGGTTTTGAAGCCATAACAAGATACTTTTTAAAGAAATCATGAAAAGGCATTATATGAAGCACATTTAATTGGCCCACAAAGATGCTTACCAAAAAAAAAAAAAAAAAAAAAAAACAGAAATAAGAATTTGAACACTCATTCATGAGGGAAGAAAACAGAAATTTGCAGTAGAATTGAAGTGCAAAAGGGAAAGTGTCAGTTCCAGTAAGATGGAGAGAGAAGTCAAAAGCCTCCCTCCTACTGCTAAAGCTAGAAATTACGTGGTAATCAAGAAAAGAAATTTTAAATTATAAGATTAAACTCTCTTGCAAATGGAGAATGACAGGTGCCAGCATTAAAGTATATAAATTAGATAATTCAAATTCCACAGTGTGAAACTCCTCCATCAACCAAGGCTTTAATGAGACAGTCACATAAAATCCCATAAGTCATAAGACAGTTATATCCAACTACTAGTTCATTTTTATTCCTTTTTGGTTTATTTTCAGGCAGCCATCTTAATCAAATACGGGAAAGTCAAGACTGAGTTCAGACTAGATGGAACATGCTGGTGGCAATAATAACTAGCTATTGCTTATTTCAGTCTCACATATTAAAGGCATGTATTTCTGTACAGACAGATAGGAAAAAAAACATATGTTATACATCAGGCAACATAAATCTTTGTGTGTATGAGTAAATCTAAATGAATAGTTCTAAAGTGAGTTCATTAAATAATTACCAGAAACCTACAATTGACTATTTGATCACTGTCACTACACAAACTGCATGCTTTTACATAGTATCAACAGAATAAACTTGTTAATGTTACAGGTTATATATATATTTTCATATCTGTGCATACTGCTCAGACACATCTAATTATATCACATTTTCCATGCACTGATCTCAAAAAAGCTTTAGTCAACTCAAACTATCATCATTTCTAGATCAAACAAGAAAGCAAAGGCACAGAAACCACTTGTCCGAAGTCATATCTAGTTCTTGGCAGCCTAAGCAACAAGACGTACGCCCTGAGTTTTTACTCTAGTATCCATAACACTGGTAAGAAAACAGTCCATCTCAAGTAGGCAGAGGAATAGGAGGCCTCCCAATAACATGACCTGAACAGGAACTGCAGACTAAATGGCAAGAGGAAAAATGGATTTCTTTAGTGATGACCACAGTGGTTTGCGGAATAAAAAGAAAGGAGTCTGCTGCAGAATAAATCATATATGCTTCTATATTTCTATTTAAACAACTGCATTTCTTTTCCTTCTGTCTCAAAATTCTTATGTTTATCCAGAATTTTCAACTCTCTCTCTCTCTCCTCCCAAAGGTGTTTACTTATTCTTCTCTTCCCCTCTGCCTCCAATTTTATAAATTCTCTCTACCTACATCACTCACCTCTTTTTCTGATTGTCCTTTGATTTTTGACTTTTTGTTTCAGTAATTTTTCACCCCTTTGACCCTGAGTTATGCTCGATAGCTCTCTAATAGAAATTTCTTCTACCATACCTGATGCTTCCATCACACATAAGGCCCTAGTACTCACCTGTACTGTCCAGGAGGAAGGAAGCTGGAAGACCAGCAAATAAAGCTCTGAAGTATCAGTTACTTCTGCTTCCTAAAGTCCTCCGTGAGGACAACTAGTAAGGCAAGAGCTATGAAAGGAATTGGCAGCTGTGGGGAGAGTGCAAACAGAAGTAGAGGAGATGTAAGCTTGGATTTGCCTCAACCTAGTTAGAGACTATAGCAGGATATGGCCAAGAGAGACAGTATATGGCAGACCAAGGGGGGGCAATAGGACAGCTTCTTACATCTGTTGCAATCTTGTTTGCATCAGGAAGACAGGGTAAAAAGTAAGGACAAGTGTCAATTGGCATTTACCAGCTTCACAACTCTAAGAATTTTAAAGGACATATCTTCTACAATGAGCTGCTACATGCACATATATTATGAAGTAGCCTAGAGTTTGATGTTTTTGAAATTAAACATTTCCTTCAAACTAACGGCAGTTAAGAAAATATTCTAAAAAGACTGCCAAGCCTGTTATTATATATATATAAAAAAATCTATACCAAAAAACACTGCTAGCAGTTTGCAAATAGTATAAGAATACGCCTAATGAACTTCTCTCCAGGAGCTGCATTTCACTTCAAATGCTGGTAACTTAGAACAGATCTCATGAACAAAAAGAAGAGATACTAAATTCCAAAGTAATTCAGTAAAGCTGTCTGCACACTTTGATTTCCCTCCCGCTATTTCACTAAAATTTAAGAGTCCTAGCTGAATCAGAAGTAAATAAACAGATTTTACTCAAGTGTAAACAGAAGAAAAACAAATAACTCATTTTTAGCACCTAAAGAACAAGGAAATTCAACATGTTTTGAAAGACAATTGTGTTTTTAAAATATAATGAACAAAAGCATGTTCTTGTTTTAATACACCAAAAATTGTGAGCTAGTCTCATAATTTTCTAGCTATAACGAATAGGAAAGCATAGCTTCCAAATTAGAGAGCTACCTTCAGTTCTTCTGTGCAAAGGTAAATGAGGTTGCAGGGGTGACAGCAGGTTATCCAGGAGATTAAGTAAACTTTCCAAAACACCACTGTTGCTAAGTGATCTTTGGCCAATGCAAGAAAGCAACATGAAGACCCTAAAAATAAAATTTAAACATTTAAGAATTTTATTTTTTCCAGATTCAGTGATATTCTGAAATGCCCCTTACAGAATAATATTCCCCTAGGCTCTCCTCTGAGATGCATACTGCTAAAGAAAGTAGTACTGTAGGCCAGCAAGTTAACTGGATTTCAAATTCTATTGTCATAAGGATAATGCAGTACTTCAGGTTGCTCAGCATCTTTTATCCTCAAGGCCAATAGTTACTTGCTCTGTTCCACTTTGCACATCTTCTGAAACAAGACCTTATTTGTTTTATTTCTTATTACAAACTATAGGCTGAATAACAGGAGTACAAAATTAAATCCAATATTCTTAAACTCTTAAGTTAATCCATTTATAGAAAGTACAAGAACAAATACTACAACCCAAAGCAGGTAGAATGCTACAGACCGATATTCTAAACGTATTTAGCATTTTCTTTTAAAGACCTCAATCAATCTGAAATGATCACATCTAACATTTAATTCTCAGCTCTACAGTTGTCTTATCTAAGAGAAGGCTTTTGTTTTAAATACTAATAGTGTGCTTTTCAGTCTCATTCCTACTTCCAAAGGCACTAAAAGAGTCACCCTCTGTGATGAGGGTGCATTTATCCTCATAAAGGAGAAGGCAATTTCCATTACTGGAGAGCAGTCCTGCTAGGTATGCAAACAGCAGCAGTATTCTCCAGAAATCTCTGTCCAATTCCTTCCAAGTAAGGAGAAATTGTAACTTATCGCAGTCATAGCACCAAACGATGAAACAACCGTAACCACACATTTAACATTTGCATTGTTATTTTGGAGTTGGTTCTTAAACCACTGTAACAGACAAATGAGTATCATTGTCATTTTTGGTCTTCATCAATCCAGATGTTGTGAACCACGGAATTATTTAAAAGTGATGCACAGGTAATATTATAAACTTGCACCTTACCTGTCTTGTGGGAATATGAGAAGTTGTTCCGAATTGTATAATTCCTGCAGTACATTTGAAAGAAACTGGCCCCACCATCTTTCTCCTCCACACAGCTGAACAAGCAGAAGGCCAGTATGCAATCGTATCTTTGGAGTTCCACTTATACATAAGTGTTTAAATAATTCTTCACAAGCTTGAGCATGAAAAGTACTTTGCAGAACTACAGGAACAGAATGCCCTTTTAAGAAAAGGAAATACAAGCTATGTTTAATGAGAATGTACGAAGCTACTTCAGCCATGATGGCTTGAAGGTATAGGAGGAAAAAGCTTTTGGGAACCTTTTAACTATAACAATCAAACTAATTGACACTGTGAGGGTGGGAAGAAGGGAAACGGGTAAGAAGATGGACAGATGGTATTTTGCAGATAACCCGAAAAGACTAGGCCAGACGTCTAAATAAAATCAATTTCACATCCATGAATCAAATGTCCCCACAGAAACTAAAAAGCCGTAACACCAAGCTATTATGCTTAAGAACAAATTGGCATATTACAATGGCAATATTACTCCTAACTCTTACTCAGACCTTATGACTTTGATTCTTCAAGAACGCCTTCGATGAGAAGTTTAGGATGTAAAAGTCCTTACTGGATATTAAAAATCATGGGCTGAGAAGAGATGTGGTTTTACGACTGTTTTCCACATAACTCATCCCTGTCTCCCCTTTCTACTTCTAACTGCCTAATCTGTCCCCAGTGCTGCACCGGCCACAGTGTTCACAGATCTTCCAGGAGCTCATTCAATCCATGAAAACAGCATGGGTATTCTGCCTGAGTAGCCATCTGCTACTTCAACGAACAGTATTTGAACACAGGAATGCGCAGTCAGGACTAGCAGAAAGGGAAGAGCAGAGGAAGTGAGAAGGACAACTCCTCTCTCTCTTATCCTTTTTAGCCGCAAAAAGTTGTTAGGTCAGCTTGGTCCATTTGGTGCAACTGCACACCGCATGTTACCTGAAATTAAAATCATAGCAACACATATCTAAATACAGTTTAAAGGCCTTATAGTGGAAAAGTACAAATCAAGAAAGAGAATGTTTCCACAAAATTGACAAAAATAATGAAACTCAAAAAAAAAAAAAAATACTAACCATTAGAAGAATGAAGCAAACTAAGCAAAGTATCCAGCAGGTATCTAATGATGGTGCGTAACTGTTCTGTGGATGACATCTGAATCAACTCTTTTGGGTCAGATTGCTCTTTCAGTGTTTTCCTGCTTGCACCTAAAGCTACTTTCAGCCTCTGAACAGCGTGGTGGGCCAAATTGAGTTGAAGTTGTAGCTGAATGCAGTCTTGGTAAGCAGAAAATACCCTGCTATCTTCTTCTACTGCCTTGTCTGGCTTTCGTAAGAAGTACTGGGCATTGTTAGCACTATTGAGTGGTGGAAGGTCAATGCTTTGCAGAAGGATTTCCAACCGATGACAAGCCAAATTGTACCTAGAGGGAAATAGTCCAGTACGCAGTTCAACAGGTATCAGCAAACAGCAAAACATTCGATTCTCACACTGCCAGAATAAGAATTCTGGTCCCTTTTGCATGCATTGTTAAAGACAGACATTGAAATAGTACTGTGTAGTTTGTTATTGCTATAAAAACACTCACTGTAACAGCTCTAACACGCAGGCAGCTTTATCTGAAGACCACCATGGGAATAATAATAATAATAAAAAAAAGTAAATGTCTGTAATGTCATGATATTCTAGTGTTTTAAGTTAAAATAATTAGTAAATACATCCATTTTCTTCTAACCTGCATTGTATGTCTTCTTGCAATGCAACCATCATTGCCAAATGTTGGTCAATTTCTGGCTGATTTGCAGCTTCACCTTCTCCTCTGAGGGGATCGTGCATTAGTTTCAGCTCATTTTCAAAGGGTAAGATGTAAGTATGACCATAGTAAAATCCTAATGGGATCTTTGCTCTGGCATTTGTACTACCGTATCGACCTATAACAGTAATCTGAAAGAGAATAGAGCCTTTATTGTAACAAGATCGTATCAACAGGCAAGACAAAAACCAAGTCAAGAATTCATAAAAAATTATAGCCAAATAAAATTTGATCTGAAGAGCACTTAACAGGAAGTTTACATACTAAATAAGATCAAGAGTTTAGAAGAGAGAATATGTTGTCCTTCTCATTTTTACCTTCATGAACCTGCAAACCGGAGGCGGCAACAAATCATGCAAGATAAGCGAATGTGTGCTAATGTCAGTAGCCACTACCAGTCGTCTTCCATCCACTTCTTCTCCTAAAGTCCAGATGTCAATTGACAAAGAAGCCAAATCACCACAAGTAGGAATCAATACATCTGTCAGCAATATAGGTCTTCCAAAATCTAAGGTCACAAATCTTCTTGCTCCTATGGAAAAAATGTAGGATTACCTAGAATATCAGCAGAAGGTAACCAACCAAGAGATAGAATTCCTCAAACAAATCTATTGTTTCTGTATTAGCCAAAAGGTCTATATTTGAGGTTCTGCCCAGCTGCACAATTTCAGAGAATCTCATTACAACTTTCAAGCTCACAGAAATTGTTCTGAGTAACAGGCCTACTATTATCAAACAATATAAAGCAGCCAAGTATCTGAGAAGCACAGCACTGGTCCTCTGCTCCACAGCAGACTACAGCCCAAACTCTTTGAAAAGAAAATTGCATATTCAACTTAATTTCTTATGTCCTGTATGCATTACTTATGAGCTGGTGCTCTGTCTGGTGACCCAACGTACCAATTCCTCCCCTAGAATTTTCACTTTGATAAACCTCACTGAATTCTGGAGCTTAAACCTTCTGATACAATAGAAATGTAAACTCAGAAACAACCTTTCTTTATAAAGTCAAGAGAGACTACAGCTAAGCAGCTGATTTAAGACTCTGGAAAATGTTCAACTTCTTCACTAGAAAATCTTTAACAAAATTGTTATTAGGAAATCTGGTTTTACCTGAGTGCATTCGCTCTATAATAATTGACTGATGAGGTGGAGGTTGAAGAAAATGTGAAGCATGAGATATTGCAAGAGCAAGACCAGATCCAAGTGGATTCTGAGGAGGTGAAAAACATCAGAAACATTAAGTCATCAAAATCTATGTATTTATAATAAGCTGTACTTTACAAAAGATGGTTAAAAAAACTACCTTTTGTGATTTAAAGAGTTACAATTTCTGACAACACCTGCACTATATTTTGATTTGAACGTGAGCCATCAAAAAATATTTCCTGCCAGGTTGAAAGGTTTTATAGTTACACAGTAAAGCTACTTCAAACTTTCTTATGTTGGAGCTATTTTAATAACCTTAGCTTACTTTCATAAAATCTTTTCATATGGTCTAAAAAAAGTGATAACTTTCACACCTCACCTAAATAAACAGATATTTACTAGTACACAAGTACAAATTAGATCCTGATAAGGCTTACAGTATCTCATTTCTATAAAAACAGTAATTACCGTTCTGGACTTGCTTGCATTTTTGTTATGTGCAGCAAGATTAACAGTTGGGGGATCAATGACTGAACCAGGGAAAAGCTGAGCAAGCTCTGCATTGATAACTGCAGAAACTGCCTCATTAGGTGGAGTCAAAGGTGGAGTCATGAACAGAGGAGTTGTTTTTGGAGTGGGCGGAATGACATCCGAAGGATGAATGAAGAACCCTGGGGCTGCAACTGGATTAGAAGGCACAGAGTTGTGAACAGGACCAACTGCTGATGCTGCTGCTGCTGCAGCTGCCGCTGTTGTCTGATGTAGTTTTGCTTCCAGCTTAGCTTTCTGTGGGGAAAACGAAAGCAGTGAATGTAGCAGAGAACAATACCGCTGTGAATACAGTAATGCTGAACTACAAAGTTCAGCATTCATTATAAACTAGATTTAATAAATGCCAGCTACCCTGAACATGGATGAGTATGTCGAATATCTATCATGAACTGAAAAATGAAATTGTGTTCAATTTGAGCTCACTTGCTGTTGAACGTGAGTAATTAATTAGAATAATCAAAAATAATTTTAAAAACTGACTGTACAACACAGCAAGACTTCGGACTTCAGAGCCTACACAGTCAAGCTGCATACTGACAATGGCTTTATCACTGGGTATTTCCCTGTATCACCAGCTACCCTTTTTATTTCAGTGGGATTTCTCATTTTTGCAGACTGTTATCAAAACTAAGTCTCAGTTCAAGTAGATAGCTATCAAACACCCCATCCATCCTCTAAATACACAAAAAAGTAATTTTTAAAGATCAAAATGGCACTGGAAACAGTTTCAGCATTTTGCTTAATTGGAGTGATTCTCAGTCCAGAGTTATTCCTTTCTCATATATATTATCAAAATGTAACAGGAGAGGGAAAGAATAAAAGAAAGGTGACTGGCTCTGTGCAACTACTTTCTCAGCTTCTGAAGTTTAGAGACAGCATGAAAAAATAGCCAAATAGCCTCCAACCTGTTGCTGAAGCTTCAGAAGCTGCTGCTGTTTCTCTTGCAGCACCTGGAGCTGTTGCTCGGCTGAGGCCATTGCATGAGAGAGAGACTGCAAAGCTACCTGGGCTGCTGAACTCAGTGCTGTCGAAGCTTCCCCAACCGTTCCAGATGAGAGGCCACCAACTGCGGGGGTAACCCCAAAAGTACTCACTGGCATGAAACACAAAACAGAAAGAAAAAAAAAAAGCTATGTATGTAGAAAACAAATGAAAAAACACCTTTCATTTAATTCTTTAGTAACTGTTAAGAGCAGTGTAAAATTCAAGAGAAAGATCTCATTTTATTGAGCTCTCTCTCTATAGCATAGTGTCAGTTCACAGAGTATACACGCTCAACATTCATGCAACGTTTCCATTACAGAAGAGCCATCTACTGCCCTAGAATGCTTTTGTCATGTAAGGTTGTAAGTTAAACATGCAAGCCTAGGTATTATACTCACAACAGGATTACATAGGAGATAGGAATAAATTCATATATTTAAATTTGAAATTCATTTTTGTTATGCTCCAAAGTTTAACTAGACATTTAGTTGTTACTTTAAAAATTTCAACATGTACAAAACTATTGACAATCTCCATGTAAAACAGTGCTTATCACGTCCAATTCAAAACAGTGTATTGTGGACTTACACTAAGAAGAAATAAGAAAAAGTTGTATATACCAGTAAACGTACTTGCATCGTCCCTTTCTATTCTAGTTCCATCACTTGTTGAAACACAAGTAAAGTGCAGAGGTTCAACTTCCAGAAGTCCAGTAAGGGAGGTAAAGCTACCTTCAGCAGCTGCACAGCTACTTATTTTCCCATTTCCTGTAAGAGAAACAAATACCTGTCTATCACTGAATGTTTTCTTGACAGCAACATTTTAGTTACGAAGAGTTGAAAGGGTAAACTAAATATTTTCTTACTTCATGTTGTAGAAGAAATACCCTATCACATCTACAATTTAAATGGTAGTGTAGTTTTAAATGGATGATGCTGCCAATTTTGAATAAAGCTTCTAAATCCAAACTATCAAATGATAGTAGAAGCATAACACAAAATGTAACTGTCTTAATTCCAGAAATATGTTATATAGAGATGCTCTATTCTTACATTTCATTACGAAATGTGCTATCAGAAAGCTAACTTAAAAAAATATATTGATATTCCTGGAAAAGTTAAAACACAGGTTAACAAAGATATGTAATAATTTAGTATCAAAACTACATTGTTACTCATTATGCTAACCATGAAATCAGGTCAGATGTGGGGAGAGGAGGGAAGGCAAGGTGATGGACAAAAGCATATAAAAAAAAGTAAATGAACCACTGTGATTGATGAACATGCTTGCTACGAAAGGAAGAATTTCTTAACAATAAAAACTGTCTCATTCCTAGGACATTCCACAGCCTAAGGACTCACTTATGAACTGACCTGTGGACAGGCACAAATATCTATAGTATCTAAGCAGGAGCATGCCACATGGAATCTACCCAAGTTCAGAAAAATCCATTTAGGTTTTTCTGCCTATGAGATGGTTGCTACTCTACATGAGTAATAACAGATATCTCAGGGAAGCTGCTCAATAGAAGTGACAGATGACTTTGGCCCACTGAATGATAGCAGCCTTTCTGTTTAATTTTCTTCCTCAATCTTTCACAGCATAAGAAAAGTATAAATTCCAGGAAAAGGCTTTTTTTGCTTGCCCTAAGGGCCACAGGAAATGTAATGGATCTCATGAAGCAAGGGAATTGTCATCTTCTTGAACTTCATTATGTACAGCTATAAAGCAGAGGGAAAGGATGAAACTATATCTTAACAAAAGGCAAACAGTACAACAGAGAGACTTACCAATTCTTCTCCAGTAGGTTAAACATACATACCTGACAGAACATCAGATAAATCAATTTCATCTGACTGTACTCCAATGCTGCTGTTGTATACATTTTTACATGAAGAGCCACTTATTTCCAAATCAAAGAGAACTGGATCAAAAGGTGAACTATATAATCCATATCTGCAAGCAAAATAAGACAAATAGCACTGTTCAAGCAATAGGAATTCATATAAAATTATTTACAGAAAAAGGGAAAGTATTTCATCCAGAACTTACTATATTTCAAATCACTCCTTTCATTCAAGTGATGTATCTGGGAAATTACCACTTACCTACATTTCACTAGCACCACTTATTAGGTGACCTTTTCAGACACAGAATATGCAATTTGTACTAAATAATCTTGAACACTTAATACTGTCCTGGAAACATTATATTTACTTATATTTTATACTTATATCTATATAACCATACTTAGTCATGAACACTAGTGCTACAAAACTTAGACAATTAGCCACAGCAATGTGCACGCCTGTATTAAACCCTACACTCACCTAAAAATCAATAAAAATTCAGTACTGTTTCCCCAAAACAGCAAAAGAAATTCCACTTCAGCTTATTTTTTTCCCCCGTTCATCTGAACTAGAAAGAATAAGGAAAATGATGCTAAGGATATCAATCAACACTTGCCAGTACTGATTTTAAATCTCTGCAGAAGAGAATCTCATTACTCCCACTCTGGCAGTACTGCATGGGAAAACAGACAATCACTCAGGTAACTAGGTGGTCCAGAATCAATTAGTGTTTTATAAGTCAAGAAAAAAAAAACACCAATTAACAACAATAGATGCTGTTTTGTTTCTGAATCAATGTCTCTTACCAGCCACAGACAAGAGAAGGAAAAATGGGAATTAGGTCAAATAACTAAGCAGAAGAGGAAAGGAAGAGTGCATCTGTGTAAGGACAAAAATGAGAAACACTCAGTAATTTGTCCTCTGACAAGAGAGCATAACAAAGTATGTTCATAAACATACCCGCAGTAACAGAAAGTTTCTCCCCTTTCTCACTCTGCCTCAGAAAAGTTCCTCTGTTCTTTAGCAAGCAAGGAAAGCTAACAATAGAGAATGCTGAGGAGGCTGGAGCTTAAACGTCCTTTTTGATCAAGCAGTCACAAAAGGATAAATGATTACATGAATACTATGGCATCAGCAACACAGGGAAAGAATAGGTTCTAGACTCCTTTGAATGTTAAACTGTTTCCAGACTGGCTGTGCTCAATGCTCTTCTATCTTTGTCACCAAAGACCAAAACTAGAGCTATTCAGAAAATTAAGTTACAGGAAATGGCAATAATTACTACCAAACTTCAAAAAGTGAGGAAAGAAAACTGAGAATTATAGATCAGTCCACTTCAGATCTACTTCCTAAAAATACACTGGAGCAAGTCAAATTATTTATAGGAAGTTACAACAACAAGATAGCAGATTTAAGGTGTCAAATTTATACTACTTAAGAACAAAATACATTATGTCAATCTAGTGTCCTCTTTACAGGTATGTACTACAAAACAGCAGTGCACCCTGTACATCTGGTAAGAGTGTTTGTTGCACAAACTTTTCATAAGTAAAGTATGCTTATGAAAATATGGTCTAGAGCGCCTATAAAGTAGTTGTTTGCAGAGCAGATCTCAGAATTATGAACTCAATATACTAAGCTCAAGCTTAATACAGATTACTTGCATGATTTAACTAATGAGTTTGATTTATTAAGCTTGCAGCATAACAAAATAAAAAGTGGTTACAAGAACTTTGTAGAATTCAAATATATTGCAGCAACTTAAATGTATGCTGTCTAAAATACATTTAATTCAATAAGCATAGTGCTTTGTACTGATTTTTCATCGGGAACAATCAGGTTCACAATTTTAAACTGCTTTAGCAGCACTCTTCAGAAAAGGATACAAAAGTTGAATCAACAGAAAACAAAGCATGAATCAAAAATGTCACATAACCTCCCACCCCCACTGCAATCACCCTGTTGGCATGTATGCAGCGATGGATGCAAATTATGTGAAATGCCTCTCCTGCTTCACTCAGCATAGATCTCAGCTGGAACAGTGTTTACAGCTTTGTGATCCACAATAAAAAAAAAAAAGACAAGGGCCAAAGAAAACAGCTCAAGGAAATGCTATAAAAATGACTACAGAGCTAGAAAATGCAACCAAAATGCAAACACCCTCTAGACAACCAACATTTTCTAAAATAAACATCACTTAAAAGAAAAAGGGTCTGTTCCTGGGCCGATGTGAACAGGACAAGCATTAATACACTTTAGTTGCAACAGGAAAGATTTCAGATTAGATTTGGGGAAGAAGAGAGATCTGCAATGTTAATGGTATGAATAACGGAGACATGTAATAGCTCACAATAACTAGAATAACTACAATTATAGCACTACCTTACTGGGTGCTTTCAGGAATAGACTAGAGAAGTATCTATCATATTTGGTCAAGAAACAAACCTGCTTTGTTGTGAGAGAACAGCCTAGCACACTGTTGAAAATCCTTTTCTTCTGTTCCGTTTGTTCCGTTTTCTACACTAGAAGTTTTATAACATACCCATGTTGGCTTATCCTTGCAAGTATCTGCCACTTTATTGTGGCATATGCCAGTAAAATGAGAACTACTTTGCCTTAAGGCAACATAAACCTACAGATCCTTTAAGCAGGCATCTGCTTTTATTTGATTAACAAATGTTAGGCTTTTGTACCTGGGAACAATGATAAATAAGAAAATAATCGGTACACATTCTGGAATAGAGATGTGATAAAACACAACTCTGTGAGAGGGAAGGAGGAGAAAAAAAACAACTAATGACTACTTACTAATTTCTCCTTTTAAAGGATATGTTAATACTTATCTCTTAAATAAAAACAAAAAACTTTGGGAATTGATGGCATTCTCTTGATCGATAGTCACATAGAGGAAAGGCCAGTGAATTTTGTCTAAATTAGTAGGCTAGATCAAGAAATAGGCCTTGCCCTTGCAAGAGAAAGAACTGCAGCAATCAAATATGGAATTATACAGGGGCATCTGCTAGTATTCTGTGTTTATCACAACCTCAGGGATACTGAGCTAAAAGATGAAGCATTTGGAAATTCATCTACCAGAACAAAATGAGTAAAACATCAACCAGAAACATTCAGAAAAGCTATGTCAAGAAGGATGCCAAGAACGGGGGCTCATTTTAGAAAACCTCCCTTGAGATTCAGACACCTGTGTTTGCCACTAAGTGATATGAACAATCACACTATAGTATGCAACTGGAAAGGAAAAAAACTTGTATTTCAGGTATGTTGTTTAGAGAGGTAATTAGAAACAATCTACATGAAGGAATGGATCAGTTCCTACACACAGAGGTGTCAGTATCATATTTCAGCCTGAATTTTCACCATTTTCTTCCTCTGTGCATGATTTTTTTTAATTCAACATAGAAGCATAAACATTCATTTTTCCCCATTTACTTTATGTATTTGAAAAAGTTTTCCAGTCTCCATTCACCATTTCTGTTGCTGATATAAGTTTTTCAATCAGCTGGAAGAATTAGGGACAGTAAAACAAAAACACAAGTGAGATGAGGATTGTGACAGGGAACACAGTCAGGAGCTAAGCATAACACACAGCAACTATTTTTATCAAATATTATGTGACTATATCCCTGCAACAAGAAAACAAAAACAAAACAAAAAGCCAGAAAACTCTCAGCTGACTAAATTTAAAATTTAGTCTGAAGATTCTGAATTAACCTCTACTAGACCACTTGTACCTTGATCTTGCCCTACTCAGAGGAAAACACATGACCATAAATCACAACTGGAAAGAATCATCTGAAGCAGCACGCTCCCATCATTATAATGTGGCTTTGAAAAGTGCTACAAAACTGAACTACCCAAAATTTCCTTTAGGAATTATGCAAAATCGAAGCTAACATGACCAATCAGTTCAATATAAGACATGCAACAGCATAGTCTGAAATTATATTGCTATATAATTTATAGTAAGCACTTGCATTCCCAGCAAATTACTTCAGGTCTTGTCTCTACACTTGGAATTTGGCATTTGGTAGCAAGAGTTTAAATGTATAGTCTGCTTGCAGACAGACTACTAAAAATGTTTATTTCAGTATACTTCATTCCTTCTCCATACTCAAAACAGGAAATTTTTTGTTAATCTTTAAACCAAAAATCTTAAATAGTAAGTTAGGTATTGCACACACTTCAAACACTGCATACATGTTTGCTAATTTAAAGTGCACTGTGCATTGCAAGATAATTTAATTCTCCTTTACCTTTACACCAGTCAAAACTGTTTTTCCAGAGCTGTACCAAATTAATCCTTGCTCAAACAAATATTGCAAGACACATCTTAAAAAACAAACGAAAAACCAAACAGGACAGAAAATAGAAGGTGGCATTGGGCAGAATGAGAATTACTACATAGAGCATATCCAAATAAAACACAAACAAGTTTTAGAGTGCCTAATTCCATTTAAAGTATTATAAGCAAGTTAAGTACTTCCCATCATGAAGGGAACTACAACTACTTTTCTCAGTACCTTGTTTGCAGTAACGCTTCCATAGGTGTTAGACGATCCTGTAGCTGTCGGGACACAGCAGTTAGCAAGGATGCACAAGCTGTACTACATCCTGCCAAATCTTCATCCTTTACATAATTCAGCAATACAAAATACCAATATACAGATCCTGTGTCAAAAAAAGAATTTAATTTCAGATAAAACACAGTATGAAAATTCCACTCAGAAAGCAAACTACAACAGAATCATGGAAAGTGATAAATTAGCTAACTGGTTACTGAATTACGGAATCTTACTAGTTACCAGAAAACTCCCCCCACCCTGCCTGTTTTTGTGAAAGAGGCTTTATTTTTGAATCAATCTGTAGTGATTAGATCCAACAAGTACTTCAGACTCTCAGATCAGCTAATTATTTTCATAATTGAAGAAAACAAGGTTCCTAGCAAAAAAATTTACACATCTACTTCATTACATTTTCATTGTGCCCAATGCTTCTACTAAATACAACAATCTAAAAGGTCTTGAGTCACTAAGATGCTAGCTTAGGTGTTCCAATTCCTTCAGAGTCAAGCCTCACTGTAGATTCAATTCTTCCCTCTTGTCCTATGTTTTTTAGCTGAAGCTCTCTCCTTATTCCCTATTTTTGCAGCAGACACTGTCTTCCACAGCACATTCTTCACCCTCACCTCCGAGTATCAACGTGTTAAATGTTTTTAACCAAACTGGCCCTGAGGAGTAGTAGCTCAATACGCCTTCTGGTCTGCAAAGTAATTTTCCTGCAAGATCACCTGGTGATCCCAAGCTAGATGCAATTCAACAACCTCACACTATAGGAATCAACTCGGTACTCAAAACATGAGTGTCTAATCTAGTTTAAAATTCCCTTTTGGTGCAGAAGTAACACATGTGGATAGCTAGAGTTGGACATCCAAATGCTTAGCCAGACTCTCTGGAATAAATTACCTGATTTTCAGAAATAAAACAGCCCTGACTCTCACCGAGGGCAACAAATCAAGGTTCCTAAATATCTCTGAAAATTCTTGCAAAACTGCAGGAATGTTCCCAAAAATTTGACTACTTTAGTATTCTGTGTGAAGTAAGCTAATTTTCTTAAAATTCTACCATCTACAAACACATACCTCGAAATTTAATGCCATTTAGACCATATTACTCCAAGAAGCAGTATTTGAACAGTTACGTAATTACTATTCCATAAAAAGGTCCAGCAAAACATGCTTAATAAGAAATGTTGTCATATTTATATGACAACAAAGACTGTATACATACCACCCGTTGCAGCAGCAGGTAACAGAGGCATATTGTCAAGTAAAGCTTTTAGAAGAACAGATCCAAATCCTTGCTGACTTGGGTCACACCTGCCATTGCTACAAAGAAACACAGACAGACAGCTTAAATGTTAAAGTAAGTAACAATGAATTTCCACCAGAAGATAAAGTTCTTTGTAATGATACCATAACATGCTTTTTCCTCAATGGAAGTTCTGAGTCCAGTTGCTTTATATTTTTTGTGTTAATGAAGAACAAAAAACAAAAAACAAAAACAAAACAAAAAACAAAAACAAAAAAAAAAACAAAAACACAAAATTCTGACAGCATGCAAAATCTGCAAATACATCTTTACACAAAGCACATGCATAAACAAATTAAAAGAAAATTTAGCACTGACCTGATGCATAGTGCAAGAAAACGTGCGCATTTGTGAGCTATGCTCCGCCCAGCTTCAAAGAAGCAAACGCGAATAATATCAGAGACACATTTACGTGTTTTAGAAAGCAAGCTGTCATTGCCTTCCTTTGAGCTGTAAAAACAAGTTGCATGCTTTAGAGAATCATATAAACCTTTTTTGATTGACTGATTTTTAAAACAGAGCTGATACTGAGAAATAGCTATATTCATTTAATAAAACTTCTTTTTTTTACCTGCCAGGTCCATTTGAATACACTCCTGCCAGCCAACAAAGCGTGTCTAATACAAGGCTCTGAGCATGTTCTGTAGTCAGACCATCATCTGTCTTTTTGCAAAGAGTAGTGAGCAGCTTCTCATGGAACTCTGAAAACTGTAACATGGCACACCGTTGAACTCTAGGGAGGAGGGGAAAAAATTCAAAAATAAAATTATCCACTACAGCCATTCTCCCACTAAAGTGTCCCTCTAGCTCTCTGTCTCGAAAACAGCCAACAAAAGATGCCAAAACAAGAGTAAAACTAGTACAAACATATAGAACAGCTTCTCTACACAGTCTCAGCCTTCAACTATTTTTGGCCCTCGTTGCTGCACACTTAACACTCCTTTTTTTATTTTTGTTTGTTGTTAAATTGTCTAGTAATTTCTAAACTTATATAAACATTCAGCATCTACAACACTGGCAACCGTTTGCAAAGATCTGCTTTCCAAAACATTAAGGGGTTTGTTGCTATTTCATGCAGGACCTCTCATTTCATGGCTCTCCAATTTCCTAAGAAATCTCTTTGGAGAGGAATTTTGTCAAAAATCTTTTGGAAATCAGTTAGATCTAGATTAGATCTAGTGGTTGTAATACACAGGATTTTTCTTTATGGAAGACATGTCAGTTGTTCCTGTATTTTCCAGTCGTCCATTAATTTTACGCTTTATCATAATTTTATATAGGAAAACTAGTATTGTCAACAGGCATACAAGTCTGCAGGTACCTGGAATCATTTTTAAGGACCCTTCTGTTTTACCACACTCCTGTCCTCTGATTCCAAGGCATTTCCAAAGCAAGAGGTTGCACTAACGGTAGTCACTTGGACATTTCATCTTGGATGGCTCTTGTAACTCTTCAGTTAATATAAACTGGTCCTAAGCAATACTACTGTTCATCTTGCCAGTTTGTTTCCTACCTTCTCCTACAATTACTTCAATTTTAGACAGATCTTTAAAAGTGCCACAGAGGGATCTAAGCTTGGGAATTTCTATTATTTCTTTTATGGTGAACACTGACGCAATAATTCATTTAGCTTTCAGAATGTTTTTTCCTTATTTGGCTCATCAATTGGCGCTACAGATCAAATAATGAGCTTCCTGCTTCTGATATTTATCAAAAAAATATTAGTTTTGATTTGTTTCATTCCTCCTTCTTCAAACACTTTTTTGGCTTGCTTAATTGATTTTTTACATATATATTGCCAGAGTTCTTGATCTCTTTTGTTTTCTTTGCCATGGGACCTCAACATTTAGAAGAATATCTTTGTGCTGCAGATAAATTTATCATTTTGGTTAGGATTAAAGGAAGAAAGAAGGCGTTCTTAATAACCCTTTCAAAA
Organism: Rhea pennata; assembly: GCF_028389875.1. NCBI lineage: Eukaryota > Metazoa > Chordata > Aves > Rheiformes > Rheidae > Rhea > Rhea pennata. The sequence goes on from NC_084665.1 coordinate 37,554,674, forward strand.
TAAGCAGTTTTTATTGGCCTTATTGCTCTTCAGCAGTCTTAGGTCTGTAAGGACTTCATTTTTTTAGGTGCACCTTACAGTTCCTTTTCAGACTTCCTCAATGTATGTTGTTCCCCTTTTGTACAATGAGCATCACTGTGGAGGATATTTTGACCTTCACTGCTCCTCCAAGGGTGTTCCTCCAAGTACACTTCCAAGTACATTGTAGCTGTTGTTACCAAATGATCATTAAGATTTTGAACCAGATCCTCCATGCCATTCAGGACCAAGTCAAGGGTTGCCTCTCCTCTTGCATGTTCGTTAAGCATCTTCCCCATGAAACAGTCAACAGCTGTGTCCAAAAATATGGTCTGTGTTATGCCCTAATGAGACACTTGCCTAAACTATACAGAGTAACTGAAGTCTGCCACCATTATTTTTATTTCCTGCCCTTGCTGCCCCTCTGACCCTCTTAAACCTATCACAACCAGTGACACCACTGTGGTGTGGCAGTTGGTAATACTGACAGAACACTATTCTTATTTAGGCCTGCTGTACCAATTCATGGTGACTTTAACCAGCTCTATGAATAAGAATTTGCTAATTGGATTTGATTCTAAGCATTATTCTCCTTATGTTGTAAGAAACAAGCCAACATATGGAAATAAAAAGTATTTCCTTTAAAAAAAATTAAAAGGGGCTGTCCAAATCATTTATCTATTTTACAAAGAAAATTGGCATTACTTACATTACTTTTTCAAGTCAGGTAAATACATCACTCTGCATACGGTTTCCTGAATCAATGATAATTTATCTGTTATTCTATCACAACTTGCATAGCACACTGCCCTAGAACTAATGACTTAGCAGATTTTTCCATATAAACTAAACTTATGAAATGACAATTTGAGACAGTGGTTTGCTGTGAGCTATTTTATGAAAAAGAATTAAATAATACCTACTAACCTTTCCTTTGAAATAGAAGTTTTTTTAAATCTTCGAATTGTTACAGAGACTTCTTGAAGTAAGTCACAGCCTCTAAGACTATCTGATTTCCTTGTAGAATTACTGGCTTCAATTTTACTGGATGGCTTTTCCTGATGTTTAGGGAAAAAAAAAGATTTCAGGAATCATGGCATTTTTGATTTAATCACTTGTACACCTTGTTAAGACAGAAATGCATACAATTCAATAAAATACCTCAACGCTGAGCACAGAGATGTTTACTATTTGTTAGCAACAGAACAGAAGAAAAAGTCAAGATTTTTTTAAGCTTAAAAATTATATCTTACAGCATTGGACAAAATGGACTTAGAATCTCACAAAATGGACTACATTTATTAATTTGTTTTAAGAAAATCAAACTTAATGTTCTGCAATTTACATTCTAACCATTTTAATCATTTCCAACAAGACATACATCACATCATTCACTCAACTACAATGATCAAAAGTACTACATATACATATATATGTATGTATGTATATATATATACATGTATACATGTATGTACACAGACACACATATACACACATTCTTCTCTTATGAAGATTTGTATCAGCTACTGAACACAGTCATGGATAGAGTAAATTTCAAGAACAAATGCTCAGAACTATGAAAGTGGGAGAACAGACCTTTTCAACTACACTTTCACAAAAGAAACAACTTAAAGATGTTGAACTCTGATTCTTGAGGGTATTAACACAGTATCAGCTCTTAAAAAAAATTAACGACTCTTACATCTCTCCTGTTTTGTTTTCAGATCACATAAATCAGATAAATGCTACAAGTTTAACACAATTGTCTTTCCTGGCTGCTCAGTACCTTGCCTGCTGCAACTTTTGCCAACAATGAAGCAAGGGAATGACCCTTGTTACTTTGAGGTTTTAGAGATGGTATTCTAACTACTGGTCTAATTCCACCATTGCAGATTTCTTCTGTTCCTCTGTCATTCACTGCTTTTACATGAATTAAGAAGGAGCGGTACTTGCCACCAGCCATGCCTGGAAAGGTGGGGGAGTTGGGGGAGAGACATGGGGAAAAAATTGTAAAATTTACTAGGTCAAGCTGAAGCAGATTTTAAGTTTGCAGAATTTAAAACCAGAGCTCAAATACATTATTACAATACTTTACTGTCAGTTTGAAAAGCCCTCATTATTGCATAGTACAACAAAATTTGCTAACATAAAAATAAACGCAATCAATGGCTGACCACAGAGATAAAAGGTGCATTCTAGTCATGTATACTTCATCTGATTAGTGTAATAAACTGTTTTACCTTTAACAAGCTTTGGACTTGTTAGTGTCAACATTCCAGCATGTCCTGATAGATCAAGTCCTGTTGCCAGCCATACTGGACCACAGAGTATATCTTCCTTATGTTCCTCTAGAAACGGACACAACCTAAGACCTTTAAAAAAAAAAAAGTATACACAGAATTGAATTATTCAAGATTACGTCACAAATTTGATCATTTGCAAAGGTGAAAGGTGAAAGATACATCATATCAAACTCTGACCATTAAACACATTCAAATTACATCCCAAATCTGACTGTTATTTTAGGTTTACTTTTGAGCCATCTTCCAGTGAAATAAAGTAAAAGTAATTCAGAGTTTTCAAAGCATTTTCCATTATATTATATGGGTAGTATGTCTGTTGTACAGCCCATTTCAGCCATAAAAATTTACAGCTAATACAACTGATACAGTAATATATTTTGAGTCACAACTCCCACTACATTATTTCTGAAGTAAGCTTTTATTGGATTTCATTAGCAACAGTTGAAATGTCAATGATCAGAAAATTACTACAAAAGAAATTAAGTTTTTAAAGTAATTATTAACAGACTGAATTCACCAAATTCATTCCACATTTTCAGTACAAAGCCTCAGATGTGCCTGGAACATGATAAATCAACTTGAATTGTTATTGTTTCTCCCCAAATTTAAGTATTTGTTATTTAGTTGAACTTTAAATGAAATTCTTTGTAACATTTCTAAATAGAATTATATCCAAGAATTCATAATCTGTGCATAATCTCTTTTTATTAAAACACAACTCTGGAAAAGCATGCTTTGCATCTCAACAGATCTTTACATGAAGATATCAATGTAATTAGTAGAAAGGAGTTCATGCTATAAGATAAAAGGCAATGTGCAGAGTAAGACTGCTGATGGTTAACAGGTAAATTAGAGACAAGTGATTAACTCTCATTACTAGCACTTCTAGGATGTTTCCTAGAACCTCTAGCGGAGTGGGCAAAGAGCAAGAGGTCAAAAGTGAGGAAAGGTAGGCAAGAAAAGCAAAACCCTGAAATAACTCAAAAAACAGACACAAATAAGAAAAAAACATGAAAAGGTATCTCTGAAGCACAGAAGAAAAACAAAAAAAAAAGGGGGGGGGAAAGAACATGTGTACAGAAGAAATGTTTTCAACTCGATACAATTATGTTTGATTTTTTGCCTCATTTTCCTAAAGATGACAGCAGAAGAAAAAAAAAGCCAAAACAGTAACAATGCAGGCAAAACAGAAAACAAAACAAAAAAACCCACCCACCTCCTGTGATGTACTGAAATTATCATCTATTTGCCTCTCTGTCTTTTCCTCAGCATGAAAAATCTTCTCCCTCCAATGCTTTTTCTTTTACTTCCCCTTTGATCCCTTCCCCTCCTACACCCTTTGTGGCACATTTCTCTAGATAAACCTGATCAAGTGAAAGAAAATAAAGTACAAAACTTGGGAGACTGCCGAAAGGTCCAAGCAAAATAATATTACTTCTGAAACTCATTCATAGCCTGTAGCTATCCTCACACACATCCAATCTGATTGCCTTCCAGAGTCTCTTTACCACATTTTAGGTAAGAGCAATGGTATAACTAAAGATGTTATAAAAATATTTACAGTGAGCTTGATATTGCTCTAAGTTAACACGACAGGTTATGAGCATTTTACCAGATGTTTATTATTTTGTTGAGATTACCACTGTAACCTAAGAAAAAGCCAGGTATGCAAAGAGAAGTATGAAAACTAGCTAAGGAAAAACAAGCAAAATTTTGATGGAATGAGACAACGTGACTTTAAGTTTGAAAGCTGCTATATCAATCTACTTGATTTCTAAATTTTAATAATAGATTAATCTATTTATAAACATCAAAAATCTCCAGTAGAATTGCTTTCAACTCACACAGTAAACAGCCCATTGAGCAACACCGAACAGAGTTGAGAACAGTCTCTTTTAAACAGCTGAGGACTATTTACACAGAAATTCCAGTATGTCATTAAAGAAAATAAATCAAAAATGCAAACACTCATTTAAAGTAAGTGGTATAACCAGATAAATCAAGCTTACATTGTGGTTCCTCTATATCCATGTACTGCAGTTCTTCACTGAATTCAACCAGTGATGGCTTTCCATTTCGCTCCATTTCAACATTATGAGCTGGAGATAAAGGAAATGTGATCTGTCTATCTACTGCTGCTTCTGGAGAATAAAAATATTAGCAAGACTTCATAAACATTGCCTGAGTTTCATGAAAAATAGATGCAGTAGTTTTTCCACAGCAAATTTATCAACTCTCTGCACAATTTCCATTATATTTCCATTAATATTTCCATTATAAAAGTCATGAATCTGCAAAGACACTTTTTTTATATTAAGACTGCAATTGAAGTTACAGCAAATAGTTACAAAAAATTTTGTCCAAAGGTTACCTGTAAATATCTTGCTTTATTTTTATATTGTCCAAGGTTTTTTTCCTAATAATCAATTGTAGACTACTCTTAAGTAATTAGATTCCGATGCTGTAAGTTTGGCATTTTAAACAGAAAATAACTGAATAGAAGTGTGCAGGCTAAACATCAGGCATTATTTTGATAACACCTAAGTACAGTTCCTTTTTTCAATTAAACGATTCTCATGAATCACAGATGAAGAGGACATGCAAGCAAATGAAGAAAAGGCATGTATAATGAATTAATAGCAGATCAAAAATAGTTTTAAACAGGAAGGATTATGCCTCGGGCCTTCTCATTATTACATATCACACTTTTAACTAGTTCCAGCGTTCTTGTCATACAAACAACGATGAAATAAATTCTTCCTACTGATCTTGTTTAGGTCTCACTAAATTAAGAATTTGCTTCCTTTCTCCCCACATGGAAGGAGGAAATTTGATTGAACCTCCACCTGAAGATTTCATACATCTTCAAGAACCACCAAACAATCCTGAATATTACCTTTCTCTGGGACCTGGACATTATGGTTAATATCCAGCACAGACATACGTTTTAGTCTTCACTTGTAGTTTTGCCTTCACTTACACTGAAATGTTTAGCCCTATTACTTTCACTCAGTACATGAAGAAAAGACAAATGTCGTATTAAGTTCTTTTCCAAAAACCAAGCAATTTTAATAGAATAGGAAGTGAATACAACATGGTATCACTCGTAAGGAGGTTGGTTAGCTGGGTCTCCCCAGTTCCATCCAAAAAGCAGGGGCGGGGGGGGGAAGCAAGCCGAGAACTTTGCAAGGTCGTCTTGCAGTCTCATATCCAACAGCCCTTTCCAGACTGCCCATGTGTACTCCCCCACCATGCCACCATATCCATTACCTTGGGAGGAAAGGAATTTCCATTTACAGTCCATGTAATGAACTGAAATGTTGCCTTCTGGAAGAGCTCTGTCAGGTCTGCTAATCAGTACACTGTTCTTGAAACACTTGCAGAAAGCTCTAAGCAAGTGTTTCATTGCCAAATCAACTGTCTTTAAAACATTACCAGATTATGGAACTGTTTGCTTAGCAACAGGTGAAACATTAAGAAAAAAAGCTTAGCAGTTCTTCTGTTCTATTTCACAGTTGAAGACTTTCAGATTAATTTCAACATCCAGATCTGCAGATCAAATGGACTGATCAAATGGACTGAATATTAAAATTAATGCTGAACGCAAAGCTTCCCACTTTTTGCTTTAATAAACAAAATTCTCCTACATATTAAAGTTCCTATTTACTTCAAACATTAAACACAGGAAGAATCAGCAAGAACATCTCTTGACCACTGTCCTGTAGTCACATCCAGCATTTCTGCTAAAACTGTTAAACCATCTTGTGTTCTAGAAGAACATGCTTTCTCCAAGAACACTGGGGAAAATATTTAACTATGCTAGAATAGCTTTTTCTGTGGATAAATGCTGATTTATAGTATTGCCTTAAAGAAGCTCTCCAGTACACTTTTTCTTTTGTTAATATTGAAGGGTGCTGCAGTGTGAGAAGGAGAAGTTCTGTGAAAACAGGTCAAAGGTTTCTGGTTTACAACTATTTTACCCTTCCTTAACTGAGATGCTGTTATTTAGCCTTCTTTTTTATAAAGAAACAACATGTTTGCCATTCTCTCCAATGTATTTTACACTCAGCACCCAATTTAATAAAAACTGACAAGTTCTCTGAAAAACTAGGTTCCTAGAAGCTTTTCAAAAAGAGGTGGCCAGATAAAGATTATGTATTAATGCCTCAACAAACAGTAAGCTCCATGAAATACCATTCCCAAGGAGACAGAGCAGTGGGACATGCAGTGAACACTCTCACCACAGGAAAATCTCAGTGAGATTGATCAAAACTCTTCCACATCAGTGAAATGACTTTTCAGTTTATGTTACCGCCTTACAGGTCCCATGATAGCTAATAAGACGCAGAATCCAGCTAAGAGTTTTCCCAAGGCTAGAGTATTCATAACTTTGGTCTTCCCTAGCAATGCTGTAAGGAACAAACGGTGAGATCATACTGCAGCCTTCATATAACTTAGGAAGTCAGGTGACGAGAGAATTCCAAATGATATCAGGTTTTATCTATTCCTGTGATCAAAAAAAGAAATAAAAAACCCCACAGCCTTGCTATTTACTCTTAAGCATTCAAGAGGCAATGGCAGATAATTTCTTTCAGTGACCTAGAATAATTACTTCCTTCCACTTTTTTTTTTTTTTTTTTTGGACAATTTTTTGATATATGTACCAAAGAGCACCATGTGTTGCATGTGTCAATCTCCAGGATGATTTAAAATTGACAACATATTTCTTTTAATGTACTGCAGAATATTAAGGTATTGATTATTAATTACATATTAATCAAATTAATACAAGCAATGTATTGCTTATATTACATGAATAATGTCATTAAATTATATAACTAAGTTAAATTAATGAGTTAAATGAATAAATTGTATGTTGAATATAAGAGCAATATGGAATGACAACTGAGTTCCATTTTGAGTTATATACTTTTGTTTGTATAAAATTCAGGAATTTTTAAACTGTTTATCCAGTTTGTTTCCCCAAATCACCCTCAAATATGTCAGGTGAAAATAGAACATGATGCTGAAAAATAAAAAACAGAAATAAGTGTAAACTAAATATTTACATAATTTCAATCAATTCTTCTAACAGACCTCACAGAGAATAATGAGTTTAAGAAAAAAATTAATCCTCTGAAAGATATCTTAAGTCCTTTCTTACCATTGACTTTCCCTAAGCCTGGAGCTTTATTTTTCAATAAAGTCACTTGAATCTGAGGAATGTTTGTGATGTTTGAATTCAAAACAAATTTGAAGTCCACGTGTCCAACCATACAGGCTTTTGGTAAAACCAGTTCAAAGACATGCTCATCCCAGCTGTTGCTGTCAGAGAAAAAGAAAACAAAAAAGAATTTAAGAGCAAATTCAGAACAAGCAGGCGGCATTACCCAATGCATTCTTCATCTATGCACACTTTCTTTAATAAAAAAGAAAAATTATCTTTACATTAGTTGACATCCACATGAATTTCTGAAGAAAAAGTCTTTTGAGCTGTAATCACACTCGTTTGATGAAGAACACTTCAAAAACCAAGTGACAGGAGAGGACGAATCAATGTTTGGATAAAAGCAGCAGTGAAAAACCCCACAAGATTACTTATTACCTGCATTACAGTACTGCTTCCATATTACTTTAAATACTGGTTTCATTTCCAGAAAAAAGGGAATTAAATGAAAAAAAACTTCACAAAAAAAAAAAAAAAATCTTCCAATCATTGAACTGTATAAAAAGCATCATAGCAGTTTCCTTGCAATCTTTTTAGTTGGCCTTTGCTCTTGACAGCATCAAAAAATGTCATTTTAGTGGTACTATAGCCACATCGAGGAAGCTCAAAATACTAGTTTCAAATATATATATATATATATATATATACATATATATTTTTTTTAAAAAAATACATTCGATAACTTATACAGGATGGGAAGTGCTTCTTACCAGGTGCACACTCAGAAGCCTGCGCTGAGCAAAATGGGTGCAGCTTTCTTTTAATGAGTCATATTTTCCTTTTGAAGCCAACTTTGTTTTATACTGAAAGTGTAAACTGGAAATAATAAGAACCCCTCAATGACCAGTTTTGTATTTTGATACACTAAGGTTTGCAAAAAATAGTTCAAATCAAAAGAAGAAAACCTATTCAAATAAAATTAATCATGCGTGAAGTCCCATCTGTATACATTTTTAAAGTGACTACACTTCCTGGCCTTCTCAATTTACTAGTAAAGAATTTTTAAAATGAAATAATTTTGATAGTTCGCAGTTATTTAAATGTAAAAATTAGAACATGAAGAATTTCAGTATGTTACCATAAACACTGGTTAGCTGTTTTGCTAATATCTAAAATGCAAAAAGTTATTTTAAATCAAATAGTATGCTACATACCAAGTACTGTCAGAAAAAAAAATTACATAGATTAAGCTTTGACACAAATGTATTTAATTCTAACAGTAATATCCCCAAAGGTCGTGTATCTCTCAGGCAAATATATCACACTCACAACAGATTTTAGGTTCGTATAAAATGCTTTATGTCAACTCCTTTTCCTCCTCCTACATGTAAGCAAAGTATTAGGCCTACTCATCCAACAGATGGAAGTGAATTTTCAGAGCCCATCCATTTAAGATGACAGAGTTTTGTTCTAAAAAGCAAGGTGCAACACATTTCTCATGCATTGTCTTCCAACTGTATGTACACTTACCTATATATATCTTTTATTAAATATTACTTTCCGGCATAGCAAAGTTCACCGTATAGGTTATCTTGCTTATTTAATCTTATTAAATCTTGCTTATTTAATAATATATCATTAAAAAAGTGAACTTAGAAAGAAATGCCACAACAAAATGGCAGAAAAGCATATTGCTGAAATAACTTTTATCTGAAAGTTATCTGTATTGCAATTATCTGTCTTTCAATTCTCTCTTTTTGGAAACTTAAGATATGTATGTAGAACATACTTTGGAAAAATATCTGAAAATGATACAGAGGTATTTCCTTCCTAAGAAAAATGTCCTAACGTAGACCAATGCATAGTTAAATAATCATATGGGAGGCCTATGAGGAAACTCTAAGATGTTGGATAGGTAAAACAATTCAGGCCTTTTCTGAAGCTGTAAACAAGGTCAGTAAACAAGGTTAGTCTTTCAAACTCATCTTGTGTACTGTGAAAGTTTAGAATTAACTGCAGAATTTGCGAATGATTCCATTCTCCCTTCAGCCTTTTAAAAAGCTAATCACTTCCATTTTCTGACACCTGTTTCTGCCTCAGCAGTCCTAGATGCAAAGATGACTCTGATAAAGATGAAAGAGTTCAGGAGCTTCACTGCAATGATGACAAACAGTAATCTGTCTAGGAAAAACAGGACTGGTAAGGTAGCAAGGGGTTATAAGGGTAGTACTGTTAACATTACAGCAGGAACTACTAGACAAAGAGGAAAGTACAACCCAAGAAGTTTGAACAGACTTTGGAACACAGACACTGATACATATACATACACACATGTATAGCTATAGTTGTGTGTGTGTGCATGTACATATATACACACATATAAAATATATATATAATATACACACACACACTCCACATGTATACTTGGGTGGCTAAGTATACATCTAAGCCACACAGTTCTGCTCAGGTCTCTACATTTATTTACGCTTGACCACACAGAAACCCAGTAACAGAAGTTCTGAAATGCAACGCCATCTTTCCAGAATGAACACTGAAAGATGGGCAGAAGAGATGTCCTAGTAGTTTTAATTTAAGAAGAGACAGTGATGAAATTTCAGCTAAAAGTACAAATAATTCAAATATTAAAACATGAAAATTTATCCTAAACTCCACGGAAAAACTGTTAGCAAATATAAGGCTATACATTGCCTTATCAGAATCGGAATCAAAATCTATCACGACCTTCCTCTGTCTCGTAGAATACATAACCCAATAAAAAAGAGGGAGAGGGTAGGGGGTCTGTTGGGTTTTATCTCCAGATATTCCTACAAACATCATGCAAAGCGTGGATACAAACGACCCGTTCAAAGGAGCAAACCTGCTGAAATAACAGATCACATTTTGCTTATCCAATTTAAGATAGTTAAATGTAGAAATGAGTAATAAACCAGTTTGCAGACAATCTTCTGCAGCCCGTGTGTTGGAATATGCACCCTGCTGTACTGAGCGGGACCCGCAGTTTGTCTTCCCAGAATTCTGCTTTTGACCAAAGCCAGCAGCAGATGCCCCAAGGGAAGCTTTAAATAGAAACATAGGGAATAACAATCCTCCATGAAGGTCTCACGTTAATGCCCAATAGCAAAGAGATCTTCTCATACCTGTGGCAATGAACTGCATGGTCTAATTGTGTGATGAGTAAAAAATTCCCCTTTAATCAGGTTTTTGAATGTCCTAAAACTCAGTTTTAGCATGTCCTCTTTATTCTTGTGTAAAGTTTCAAAGTCAAAAACTTCCTCATTTAATTCCTCATTATTTTTTCAATACTTTAGCATATCCTTCCTAAAAATCACTTTTCTCTGACAATGTGATGTAAGATCTTTCAGCAACTTTTTTCACCTTTGCAACACTTAATTCTATAGCATCATTTTAAAGAAGAATACCTAATAAAGTCAATGTTCTAAATGCAAATATACCATCATTCTCATAATTACATGGTATCTTTCAATGCCCTTCTTCATCCCTTTTCTAGGACGTCTCAGTGCTTGATCTTCCACTGCAACTGAACTAAGCTGCACATCCACTTCTGGAGTTTAAACCCTGGAAGGCACATGAGTGACCAGCTCGTCTTTCTTTCATTCATTTTTAAAGCATGTCCATATAGCAGGAACATTATATATCTCCCATATATATTTGAGAAAAACTGGGAGAAAGAGTGAGCAAACTCAGACATCACTGTTCTATCAAAACACAGTAAGAATTCATGCATTTTTCAAAAAGAATTCAGATGATTCAGTATTTCCATTAAATTACCACTGAACAGGAAATACTGATATTTAGATGATAATTCAAATGGTAATCTAGACTAATTTTTCTCTTTTCTTTGTCACAGTTAAACTAACAAACTAGGAAAGAGTATAAGTGTACTGTAATGTTATTCCTTGAAATACATTTACAGAATTATTTCCTTCTATATGATAAACAAAATAATTACTATATCAAATCACATTATTTATCCATCTAATCATGTAATCCCACAGCTTTAGAGAAGTCAGTACAAGACATTCAAAGAGAAAATAAAAGAAACTTCACTTTAGGGACCAAAAAACTCCAGAAATCAAGAAGTTTCTTCCCAAAGAACTTTCAATTAAGGGTCAATTTTGCTCTCAGGTTCGAGAATTTACATTCCACCTTATAAATAAGAGGATTTCATATTAAATATTTTCTTAAATGGCTCATTTAGCAGCTGTTAAGCATTTCCTATATTAAGCCAAGACTTTTAATTTTACCTCCTTACTTTACCATTTTAGTTTGCACCAGCCATAATTCTTTACCTCTAAAGATCAAATATTTGTAGGCCAGTGTTCTTTCTGTCACCTTCAAGTTAACTTGACAGCTAAAAGACAGCTTTTAACTTTAATGTTTTTTTATCTTCTTTTTGTTTTTATTTTTCCACTGTCACTGAATGTACTGGATAATCAATAATTACAACTGGAAGTTACTTTACATGGAACCACCTCCTTCCCATATAGAATATTTTACTTACACAATGCAAAACCACAAGATACAGATTGCTTTTAAAGGTCCTAATGCACTGCAGGCTTTTAGCCTAACTTTTAGTATTTAAGTTAAGGCAAGCTTAGCTCAGGTTAGGGGTCAACACTGGAACACCTGCAACTTCCAGGCTTCTTTTCCCATCCGGAATGTTTCAAATCTGGAATGTCCCACGAGCACAAGTGAGCTTCCACTCGTTCAAACATCATCACCTTTATGCGTGTGCTTTCTGCCTCTCCTAGCATCCTTTGCCTATTCAATTGCTTCCACCAAATGGGCATTTAGATTCAATTAGCATACTGCACAGAGCGGTATGTAAGAGAGGAGTATCTAAAAGATCAGCAGCATAGATGCGACAGCCTGACCCAAAAGGTATTTAGTACCTTATTACATACTTTCCCTAAAAAAACCACAGTACACAATTTAGATCTATACTGTATTTCTCCAAGTCTTTTTCAGAAAAACTACACAAAGCTGCTTCAGATCAATTTTAGGTAATTCTTTAGGAAGACTGCAACACTAGTGTTTCAGTCTAAGATCCCAGAAGAATTTCAAGTTCTCATGTCAGCTGTAAAAGAAGTTACACTTGCACAGTACTAGTGCAGTTCATTTCAGCAAGAACACTGCCTAAATTTTAGTACTAGTGCAGTGAATTGACTCAAATAAATATCTCATACATAAAGATCTTACTTGATACAAACAGCCATAAATCCACAAGTAATTTTCAAGTTTTCAAATAAATAATAATACAATTTGGTTAAGGAGAAGAAATTATACTCCTTCTGAAGCACACAGCCTGTTTTTTTTTTTTAATAAAAGGTTTACTAAGAATTTGTTTATGCATATGAAAAGTGAATCATAATTACTATATACAAAGTCTAAAGGTATCTAAAATTCTGGTGAATGTGCTTCTCCAACTATATAAGGAAATGACAATGTTTGGTATGCAAAGGTACACAAATTCAAAACAAGTTTTCAGTTTGTTTCAAGCTTCACTGAAAGAACTATGGCAATCTCATGAAGAGTAATAATGCAAACTGCCAAATATAGATTATTATCTTTGAAAGTACACATTCTTAAATCTACACATGATATGAAAACAATTAAATCTCATGGAATTCATTATTATGCCAGCTACACAAACAAGTCGAGCAAAACAAACACAACCCATCCTATACCAATATCCTACTTACCTGTCTGTCTGTAGCTTCCAAGTTCGAGTGTGCTGAGCCGCATCCCCATGGTGCTGCTGGTGCAAATGCTGAGGATGACGCCTTTGCTGTTGCTCTTGCTGGACTTCTACCCAACAAGGAGGGACAGTGGCTGAAAATCGCGGCGTTAAGGTCTCAAAACGGGTTAGCTCCACCAGGGATGTCAGCGTTTCAAGGGAAAATGCCTGATCCACTAACAGATCAACTCCTGAATATTTAGAGAAAAAGCACATTTACTACACAGATTTTTTTTTCCCCAGAACAGCCTATAAACCTTCTGAAATATATCTGAACTGTTGCAAGTAAAATTAACTACATGTTTTATGAATTTTCTTTAAAACAAACAAAAAGCCCCAAATGGAAAAAAAAAGTGTCCTTGAAGGTAGTATTCTTCGAAAAAAGCTCAATCGCAGTAAGTTTTCTAAGTACTGAGAGCTTCAAGTGTTCTGTCTTCAGTAGCATCAGGAAAAAAAAATTAGCTCTACTTTGACAACATAAATATGATTAAAACTTTTTTTTTTGAACATCCATTGACTCAGATGAGAAAAACTGAAAGTTTTATATTCTGAGAAAACAGACACATGGAATTACTATGCAATTTAAACAACAGTGATAAATGTTGTAAACATTGTATTATCACCTGCTCGTTGATGTAATTTGTTTTATGGTGGATTACTAGAATGTTTTGGAAGGCTCTCAATTTAGCTTAAAAGAGGGATAAGAGAAAAACAGAAAAGCACAACATGTTTTATGTAACACACTTAAAAGACAGAGCCTAGACAATTGCTTCAAATATCTTGTCCTCATATTCAAGTGCTAGCCTGAAAATACAAATTCACAGGGTTTTGATCAAAAAATTATTGAAAATGAAATATCTCAGGGAGACAAACAGCCAAACCCACATTACAAAGGAACTTTAAAAATAAGGACATTTCCTCAGACATAAAAAAAGGGAAGATTTTAGGGAAAATTAGATATGCATAAAGTCAATTTTCTAGATTTTAAGCATCTTCAATTAAAAGTGCATTTCAGAGAAAGCTTTTCCTTCTAGAGAAACTGATATTTCATGAGGAGAAAGTCTGCTATCTAACTGCTACTGTCATTGCCTCAGGAAAACAAACACACACACACACACGTGTGCGTGAGTGCGCGTGCATGTGCAACATAAATACAGGAAAAGAAAACAAAGTGTCTTCTAAGTCTGAACCTAGAAATTGCCTCACAAGGCAGTTATGGTTGAAATCAGAACAAGAAGATTACATTCTCCAATCTGAGGAGAGAAAAAGTGCGTATTTCTCCTAGGAAAGTGGAGAGGTTCAACATAGGAGAACCATGCGAGTCAGAGAGAAAATCCACACTAATTGCAACAACTACGGACTTCTGCTTTTCAATCCAGGAGGCAGGAAAGTGCCAAAGTGAAAGCCTTAGAAATTTACTTTTTCGTAATACAGCAAATGCCTGATTTCTTTTTTTTTCATTTCCAAATATGACCCTCATGAGCTAGACGATATTGTAATAAGAACCAAGATTAGAGATGAAACTGCATATCAATTTAATTTTTCAGCAGATTGTTTTTTTCCTGCTTTTTTCTGCCCACTCCTACCAAAAAGAGAAAAATTCAAAGCAGAGTAATGAAGTGCAATGATGTGTCCATCTCCTAAACCGAAAACTGAATAAATTTTCCAGTACTGTCAAGTCGACTCAGTTTCTTTTGCAAAATCACATGATTTTTATGTCATAATAGCAAGCCCCTTCTGTCCAAGGGCAAACAGCCTTCCAGGAAGAGAACTGGTATGGAAGTGACAGCAGAATTTGAACAAGGCTCAACCCAGATAATACTATTACAATCAAACAGTAGGAGTTCATAATATAAGCTTGATTTAATAAATTGCGACTGTACTACTTAAAGTATAGAGATCATCAATTCCATTGTTTGCAATAATACTTATTGAATACTTTATTCAATAAATTATTTAATTTTATGAAATAGAGCTGTAAAGCTTCTACATGAAACTTTAACATAATTTTAGATATTGAACATGTGATTTTAATTCCAAATACAGAGCTCAAGCCTATCTGCATTGTGAGAAATACTCAACTCTTGCAAAATTACCTGTTTTTTCCCTGCCAGCCCTACTTACAGTAACATGCAGAGATTAGAAAAACAACTAGTTATACAAAAACTTTTTGAGATTTGGAAACTGATAAAATATTATGCTCATTCATAACAAGTGATGACCACAGAACTACCAAACTCAAATTAGAGTTATAAAAACAAAAACCTACATATTATTATATAATTCAAAAATAACTTTATTATGCAAATTTTAAAAGTAAAAAAGATGCTTATAGTTAGGTATATTTAAACATGTACAATTTACCTGTAATGCCTGGACTAGAAGGATTAGATAAGGGCTTGGTGCCTTCTGATGACTGTTCAACACCTTTGGAAAGGGATCCATCTACAAGGATATCTGCTTCATCTATGTCATCGCAAGTTCCTCCAATCTGAAGGAAATGAAGTTCTCCACCTAAATTCACCACAGACAATAGAAGAAACAAGTTCAGACAGGCATATAGTTAAACTGAACTCACCAGATAGACTTCCACATTAAAACAGTAATTATGTAAGACCTGTAACAGGTAAGATTATACATGAACTGTCACTTTGCCTTGCTTCACTTTTTTCAGGAAGAATACAAATCTGAGAACTATAAAAACCCTAACTCTGTTTGTGAATGGTATAAAAGGAAAAAAGAAAATGTTAGGAGGGGCAGTGGAGTAAGTAATTAACCAAACAAACCCCAATATAAAGCCTAAATTATAGCCACTATGACACTTTACATAATCCAAATTACCAAAAAAATGGTCTTCTACTGTGTCATTATCAGCTACTTACTGGGGCGGGGGGAGTCCTAGGGAAAGTTCCCTGTAGCTTTTCTGAAAGTTGATTATTGAATGCCCTTTACTACCTGACTAATCTGAAGAAAAATTTTCCTTAGCAAGTTATCCAAGTATTAGAAACAAACTCAACAGGATACATTTAATGAAAATCCAAAACAGATGCATAATCAGCAGATACACTAGCAATAGATCCAAAGGTTGGCGTAAAAAAAGTATTTCTAGTAAATAATACTTATAAATGAACTCTGCTGAGATCAGTAGCTTGCAAAGGAGCAGTCTTCTTAAACAAAGAATTTGGGACATGTTAGGAAACACAAACCTTGACAGTCTCATTTGGTAAGAAGCCAAACCTCCATTTATTTCCTGTTCTGGTTACTGCTGAAAGAGCAGAACAATCTACCTGATCCAAACTGGAGAATCTCCAGTTCCAGAAAAGGAGCAAGTACACTTAATAAAATGGAAGTTCAACATACTGCTTTCACCACCTGTCATGTTTTCACCCCAGTGCAGAAGAAAGGCTGCAAAACCTCGCAAAGATAGGCCAAGGTCTTTAGTGAGGCCTTACCTCACTAAAAGAAAGAAAACACTTTGGGATTGATCATTTGGTCCTCAAGATACGCTTCTGTTACTGCAGTGCAGAGTACACTGCTAATTAACGGGAACAAACAAAAAAATCTGCCTTCCTGTTTTACCCGTAATACAAGAGGAAGAGAGAGTTGTAATCCTTGAGTTCCTGATAGACTCCAGCATTTTTCTAATGGGATTTCTGTGCTAAGCTTCAGCTATAACCCTTTCTTATTAAAAAAAAAAAAATTTATCATGAACTTCAGAATTACAGTATTAGCCTGTGAAACGATCTGTCTACGTGCTTTGGTACACTTTTCCAAACCCTGCAGGTGGGCTCCGCTTCTGTGCCACTAAAAGAAGCATTTGTTCTCGCAGAGTATCTTCTCACAGAAGATGACCTTTGCATGATGCATGCTTTTTACCACAGCTTCTGATAAGGCAATGCCAGGAAAAATCTGTGGCTGATTTGTCATCCTTGCTTTGCGTTATTACTGGTATGTCCGGTACTTTCTAGTTCTATCCAGACAATGAACACTAAGTTAGCTAGTTTACCTGAAGACTTCACTTCCTGACAAAAAAAATAAATGTTCTTTTGCACTACTAAGAGGAAGATATGTAAGCTCACACTTGCATACTCAGTGATCACATAGGAGAATAATGAGCATATATCTGTATATGATGTTAAAATAATAGATAACACATTCAGAATAGCGGTAATTTAATTCTGAATTGTATTTAAAATCAGTAAGTTGTTTGGAGATTGAATCCTTGGATCCAAGAATCTGATGAGTTATATAAACAGAGCAAATGAATCATAAATCCATCTAAATAAATCCCAAGCTTCCTTTTAGCAAAATGGTGATCAGCTGCAGCAAAACAGTACTGGCACAAAATACACAACACTTTATAGACTAGGTCACTGCAGTCAAAGCCAGTTGAGTGAAACATTCAATATCCTGAACATTTTCTACACTCTAGAAGGAATCTGGAGTTTAACAACTGTCAACAGCAAGTCACCTAAGGATGTGGTTGAACAACACTGGAATAAAGGAATTAAGAAAACTAAGTCATACCATAGAAAACTATCCACAAATAACATAGAGTCCCTCCTCTGTCTCACTGCTGGTTTGTAGAAAAAAGGGTTAGTTCTGAATATGTTAATATAAAACACTTAAAAAAAATTCCTTCAGAAAGTTTTCCAAAAGCATCACTCCAACCGAATTTATACTATCCTGGGGGATTTAAGCAGTAAAATTCCATCCTGAGCTATGAAAAAATAGAATGCAATTCAACAGGGACAAGTGAAAGCTACTCTGCCTAGCTAGAAATAATTAACTGCACTATTACAGGATGAAGAAAAATCAGCTAGCCAGCAGTTCCGTAGAAGAGCCTCTTGCGAGCCTGAAGATAAACCTGATTCAATTTCCTGCTTAGAAGTGCAAACATCCTACTGTATATATGCACAAGTGGTCTATACAGCCTGCAGGGTTAGTAAGGAATTTTTCTCTTCTATTCAAAGACATCTGTTGAATAACTGTGCCCAATTTAGGGTATCTCATCAAGACACGTATAACTAACTTGAGAAGGTATTTTGTGAGAGCAACTGTTTCTTTTTCTTTAAGACCTGAAGAAAGTTTAAAGGAATTGAGGATATTTAGCTTAAGAAAATAAATAGCTGGAGCACTATATAGCACTATATAAATACACAGAAAGCTGATTCTTTGTTTCTTTTTTTGTAGCAATCTTTACCACATGCACAAAGGATAGAACAATGCAATAACTCAAATCAGCAAAGATGATTCAGGTTAGACATTAGGAGGGGAAAGAAAAAAAAAGATCATTGCAAGGATTGTGTGCATTACAAGAAATTTCATGAGTAGGCTGTTAAGTCTCCCATGCTGAAAATCTTCAAAAACATATTAATCTGTATGTCTTTCAGAAAGGATAAGTATAATTGATCTTGACTTGAAGATGACGTTTTAGGATCAATTCCAAGACTAATTTTGGCGTGGCAAAAAAATTAAAACTCTCCCTACCCTGATTAGCCCACACCACCTATGAAGGCAGAAAACTGAAACACTTTATTGACTCCCGAACTTCAAATATGACAGATAAATATGACAAAAGCAGAAAATAAAGGCTAATAACAAGGAAAGGACAAATAAGATATACAAACAAATAGAGAACAGGAAAGATATGGGGTGTATTAAATACACTAATCTACAATGCAAAAGCAAGTAATCTGTTATAATTGAGAGAGAGATTTAGGGGAAGCCATTCTCAAATGGGTGAAAGTGCCATCCAGCCCTGTCAGGCTTGTGACAAGAAGTACTGGCATACACATTTTTGACAAAATCCTGCTCCAGTCTGAAAAAAAACCCACTACTCTACTGATACTTTCCCCACAAATAGGAGCGACTGGTAAAACACTCTTGTTATACTGGAGCACTAGAGACAAGAATTTAGGAGGGGAACGAGGCATTATAAGAATGAACATTCAAAAATCACAAAAAGGACACAAAGGAAACAATGCTTTTAAACCAAAATATAAGCCAACTGGTAAAAAAAATAGAAATTTACATGTCAGAAGAATTATGTTTGTGTTTTTTCCATCTTTTCCAGCCTCCAACTCTGAGCTACGGACAATAGGCAAAAGAACAGATCTGATCTGACCCATCAATCACAATGCGCAAGAAACTCACTACGGAACTTCACAGGGAATTTTTGCCTGGAGGCTTCAGAGCAATACAGGTAGAAAAGAGAACTGCTGAAATACAAAGGTAGTAAAGTTTCTCTCCTATGAAGAAAACAAGTATAAAAACAGTTACTTTTGCGGGTTTTTTCTTCCTCAAACTAAGTCTTACTACCTCCTTACTACATCATCTTCAAATACATCAGCAGCAAGAGGAGGACTAGGGAAAATGTGGGCCCGCTACTGAATGGGGCGGGGGCCCTGGTGACAAGGGATACAGAGAAGGCAGAGTTACTGAATGCCTTCTTTGCTTCAGTTTTCACTGCTAAGGGCAGCCCTCATGATTCCTGCAGCCTGGATGTGAGGGAGAAAGTCCAGAGAAGGGAAGACTTTCCTTTGGTTGAGGAGGATAGGATTAGAGACCTTCTGGGCAGGCTAGACATCCACAAATCCATGGGCCCGGACGGGATGCACCCATGGAGACTGAGGGAGCTGGCGGATGTTGTTGCCAAGCCACTCTCCAACATTTTTGAAAGGTCCTGGAGAACTGGAGAGGTGCCTGAGGACTGGAAGCAAGCCAGTGTCACTCCAGTCTTCAAGAAGGGCAAGGAGGAGGACCCAGGCAACTATAGGCCAGTCAGCCTCACCTCCATCCCTGGAAGGGTGATGGAACAGCTCATTCTGGATGTCATCTCCAGACATATGGAGGCAAAGAAGGTGATCAAGAGTAGTCAGCATGGATTCACCAAGGGGAAATCATGCTTCACCAATCTGATAGCCTTCTATGATGGAATGGCTGGCAGGGTAGATGAGGGGAGAGCAGTGGATGTTGTGTACCTTGACTTCAGCAAGGCTTTTGACACTGTCTTCTGTAACATCCTCCTAGAGAAGCTCAGGAAGTGTGGGTTAGATGAGTGGACAGTGAGGTGGATTGAGAACTGGCTGAAAGGCAGAGCTCAGAGGGTTGTCATCAGTGGTGTGGAGTCCAGTTGGAGGCCTGTGGCTAGCGGCGTCCCCCAGGGCTCAGTACTGGGGCCCAGTTGAACTTTTTCATCAGTGACCTGGATGAGGGGACAGAGTGCCTCCTCAGCAAGTTTGTTGATGATACCAAGCTGGGAGGAGTGGCTGACACACCTGAGGGCTGTACTGCCATTCACAGAGACCTGGACAGGCTGGAGAACTGTGCAGAGAGGAACATCATGAGGTTCAACAAGGGCAAGTGCAGAGTCCTGCACCTAGGGAATAATAACCCTAGGTACCAGTACAAGCTGGGGTCTGACCTTCTAGAGAGCAGCTCTGCAGAGAAGGCCCTGGGAGTGCTCGTGGATGACAGATTGACCATGAGCCAGCAATGTGCCCTTGTGGCCAAGAAGGCCAATGATATCCTGGGCTGTCCTGGGAAGAGTGTTGCCAGCAGTTCGAGGGAGGTGATCCTGCCCCTCTCCTCAGCCCTGGGGAGGCCTCATCTCAAGTACTGTGTCCAGTTCTGGGCTGCCCAGTACAAGAGAGACATGGAGCTACTGGAGAGTCCAGCATAGGGCTATGAGGATGATCAGAGGGCTGGCGCACCTGCCCTATGAGGAACGGCTGCGAGAGCTGGGCCTCTTCAGCCTGGGGAAGAGAAAATGGAGAGGGGATCTTATCAATGTGTGTAAGTACCTGAAGGGAGGGTGTCAAGGGGACGGGGACAAACTCTTTTTGGTTGTCCCATGTGACGAGACAAGAGGCAATGGGCAGAAATTAAAGCACAGGAAGTTCCGCCTGACCGTGAGGGGGAATTTCTTCCCTGTGAGAGTGACGGAGCACTGACACAGGTTGCCCAGAGAGGTTGTGCAGTCTCGCTCTCTGGAGATCTTCAAGGCCTGCCTGGATGCAACCCTGTCTAACATGCTCTAGGTGACCCTGCTTGAGCAGGGAGGTTGGACTAGATGATCTCCAGAGGTCCCTTCCAACCTTACTGATTCTACGATTCCAAAGAATAATTAAACCAAAATGACTTAAAAAAGATTAACTCTATGTCAAGAGTTTTCTTAGATGTAAAGCAAAACAATCATAGCATTTTCACTAGGACTTGACCCTCACTAGACAGAGACCTTCAAAAAAAAACCCAAGATTTGTGAAAGAACTGGATTGCATGTTTCAGGTGAGCACCATCCAAGATCCATCCAAGAAACGGTATTATGCACTCAAACAGATCACACAGACCTACAACATCTACTCATCGATATACCAAATCAGACAGTTTGGGTGAAAAAGCAGCTGCTTTAGCCCTGAACATTTCCACTTGTTGGCTCATTTAAGTGTGTGGTGTGAAATGACACCTCATTTTCCTACTTTGCAACACTTCAGGAGACCTTTGGATGTCAACACTACTACCTTGTCAAGGGAAAAGAGTGATAGCGGTGACAAATAAGTAATTGAAAATTTAAATGATATTTTAAGATATTCATAGAAAAAAAATACAAGTAAGCACAATTTTCAAAACTGGTAATAAAAATGCAAGTACAGATTTGCACTTGTATTTTAAATGAAAAAGACACAGTTCAGAGAAGTTCCTCTTCCATTCATATTCTAAAGGTAAGTTTAACAAAATTGCCTGAATAAAGGCAAATACTGAGCTAGGCAGTGAAACTAAAGAACAGTCTGTAACACACCAGAAAACGGTAGAATATATACTCTGGGGAAGGTCTCCTTTTAAATAATTTTTAAAGGACTGCAAATTAAAAAAACAAACAAACAAAAAGTATTAGAGGAAAATTGGACTCCAAAGAATGTAGTGACATCTGTAGTTCTGGAAAATTACGTATTCAAGCCGCATTATATCTGGTCCATATCTTAAATACTTCATATTAGTATTCAAATATCATCCTGACTGCACCCCACCTGTGAACATATTCAAGGACAATAGCTGTCAGCCTATTGCATAGTTTTCTAATAGAAGATTCAGTTATTTTAGATGTTACAAAAGCAGAATTTAAGCTGCATCTTGTATTAATTACGCAAGACAAAACATTTTAAAACCCTTGTGCAACAATACATACAAACCACTAACAATATGGGCATTAATTAGCCTTTCTCCCTTAACCAGTGGCGAAAAAGACAGTAAAACTCAAAGTGATTAAAGCCTACTATTTTTCGCTTGACAGAATTGGAACTAAGAGTATACTTACACACTTGCTTCCCTCAAAGGTCAACTACTTCTGCTTTGAAGTGGGGTACAAATAATCAATTATTCCTAAGCCACAAAGATTTAAGCACAGGGTATCTGAAATATAAGTCTACGAAACATCCTCTAATAAAAACACACACAAAAAAAACCAAACAAATAAACCCACAAGCCAAAAAACAAAACACTATTCAGAGGTTTTTTCTTTCAGCTATATCTTAAGGGCAACTATAGGAAAAATTACATAATCTACCAATGAAATTACATGTCAAAGCAGAAGCAGCAGGAAAAAAAATGATATTCTATATGTCAGAACTTGCAGGTGTTAAAAGCATTTCTTTGCCCAATCTTAATATCTGAAAAATAAACAGTCAAGTACTATGCCACTGCTCTTCCAAGCATTTCCAGGATCTGTAAGTAAAAATACAGTAAAGTAAAAGTTTTGGAATCTATGTTACTGCACTAAAATCTACTTGTTAGAATGACTGATATTTAATACTTCGGCATTCTACCTTCAACATGTTTCCTCCCCCTCTCAAGGTTCAGCTTTCTATCCCTGTCAGACTGCAGGCAGCATCTCATACAGGGTAGTAAATGTAGAGAAGCAAAGACCACGAACTCTTGATATTGGAAGAAACCCCCAAAAATGGATTTAAGAAAAAAAAATTCTCTATCCACCTGGCAGATAAGCAAGTAGCTTGACCTATTTACAGTAGGAAGTTTAAAGGATTTTTATGATTTAACAAAAATGAACCAAAATCTCTTCCTTGTATCAAGATAGTCAAACATACAGAAAGTTCTCAGATAAAAAAAAAAATGCTGTGATACAAGGCAAGGTTTTTAGATTACTTTTCCCTTTAGTATTCCTTCAATTCTAGACTGTGTAGCTATTTATAAGAAATTAAGAGAAGAGTCATTCTTTAAAAAGCTTCAGCTCTGTGGAGAAGGACCTAGGAGTCCTACTGGACAAGCTGACCATGAGCCACCAATGTGCCCTTGTGGTCAAGAAGGTCAATTGTTTCCTGAGCTGAATTAGGAAGAATGTTGCCAGCAGGTCAAGGGAGCTGATCCTCTGCCTCTACTCACCCCTGGTGGGGCCACATCTGGAGTACTGGGTCCAGTTCTTGGCTCTCCAATGTAAGAGAGACATGGAGCTACTGGAACAAGTTCAGCGAAGGGCTACTAAGATGATTAAGGGACTGGAGCATTTCTCAGACGAAAAAAAGCTGAGAGAGCTGTGACTGTTCATGTAGAAGAGAAGTCTGAGAGGGGAGTTTACCAATGGGTATAAATATCTGAATGGAAGGTATCAAGAGGGGCCAGACTCTTCTCTGTGGTACCCAGCAATAGGACAAGGGCACAAACTGAAACACAGGCAGGTCTGTCTGAACAGAAGGAAGAACATCTTTACTGTGAGAAGGACAAAGCACTGGAACAGGTTGGCCACAGAGGTTGTGGAGTGAATATCTCTCTGGAGATATTCAAAAGCCAACTGGACAACCTGCTCTAGGTGACTCTGCTTGACCAGGAGGGTTAGACTAGATGATCTCCAGTGATACCTTCCAACCTCAACCATTCCGCAATTCTGGGATTCAAATTTTGGCATAAAGAGTTAGGACTCTAGGCTAGGGACTCAACTAGTATCAAACCCTGATATCTAGACTTCTCAGAGGTTGGTCCCTGAGTATTTATGACTGCTTTAGACATCTCTTAAGAGTGAGAAAAATTACCCAGCAGAACTGACCAAAAAGTTGTCAAAAAAGAATACTGAAATTGAAAGCTAAAGACATTTAAACAATGTAAATAACTGATTTTGCATTCAAGTTTCATGGCAGAACAAAAAAACAAGTTCTAAATAGTGATGTGGTATACATAATAAAAGCCAAGAGTTATCAATCAGTACAAAATGAAGAGTCATCATGGTAGTACATTGAAATGGGAAACCTGAGGGCAGAGGGATGCCTGTGGCTTAACAGGACTAAAGAAAAATAAAATCTTAGCTATCTTAAATGCAGTAAGAACAAAAGAAGTCACAGTAAAGCTATTTAGAAATTATTAAACGGATACAATAACATTGTCAGAGAGAAAAAACACTAACAAAGCAGAACAATTTGTTTGTCTACTGTGAGGAAGATAAAGTAACAGTCAGTAACAGAGGTGGTGATTATCTAGGCAGTAGACACAAACACTCCTACACTCAGAGAATAAATGCTCCCAAATCAGCAGACTCGCATAACTTTACACTCAAGGTCTTCAACAGGTTTAGATAATACCAAACCCTAAAAAAAACATAATTATATATGCTAATACTGGAAAGTACCGTGCACAACAAGCGCTTTAACTTGTCATTAATCTTAAACCAGAATACACACCCTAGAAAGATGGAATAGATATCATAAAAGACACAATGACTAGTAGGTTTCTACAGATAAAATGCTTTTTTAAAAAAAAATAAAATTAAGTTCAGTCAGCAAAGTATAGGAAAAAACATGATGGCATAGATGCCATCATAGATATTAGCAGTTTCCACAGGCATTTAACCTGATAGCATGACACAAAAAAAGTTCCATTTTAAACAGGAAAAGAAAGATGATTAAAGCAGAAACAGTTTAACTGACATTTCTTCAAACATAGTTCTCAAAAAAAAAAAAAAAGAACAATGTAGTAAATCCAGTTGTTTATATTCAGAATCTGCAAATACCAATACTAGCTATTAATATTCAATGTTTTCATCCATATTAAAAAAGATAAAAAATGCTGCTAAAACTCATGGTAGGCAAGTGATAAAGACAGGGCCCTTAATAGACATGCTTTTTTAAAAAACAAACAAACAAAAAAAAAACAGTAAGTTATAGCTTATCTTTAAGAAATAACACAAGTCACATCTGAGTGTAACAGCTGCTCATAGAACTATGTCTTTAACATGATGTAACCATGAAAGAAAAAAGTGTCCTTTTACATTTTTCTAGAAAGAGAGAGAGAAAAGATAATGAAGTTCAACATGGCAGGGATGGGAGTTTCTCCGAAATGTGTGAACCAGCTCACCCTCACAGAGACCATTTCCACCACAGCTGCAATAAAGTGCAGGGGAACTAGCTAAGACATTGGCTCATCAAACAATTCAGAGCTGGACAACAGCCAGAGCCATAAGCTCTACACTGATGTGACACAAGGAGGCAGGACTATGGAGGGGGCACTTTCTCCTACAAAGTACCAGTCACCTGGACTTGAGCTATCCATCAAAGTGTCACCCCCAGAACATCTTCTGTCTATTTTTAAAAAAGATTTGACAATTCTGCTTGGATGGTCTGGCTCTCACAGTCAAGAAAGATTAATCCCAATTGCAGAAAAGCCTAAACAGAATCAGCAGGCCTATGTGAAACAAGGTACAGGTCTCAAAAGTGATCACTGGAATAAGATATAAAAGCATTTTCCTCCCTACCCTTCTGAATAACTCCAGTTACATATAGGAGGCATTTCTGTGAAGCACAGATATCGAATACAGGAATAATTACATACAAGAAATTTTTGTTTGTTTGTTTATTCTGTATTCTGTTGTTAATTCTGTAACATTACCAGAACAGATTTACCAGTACACTGGACACACCTAAGAGTTGTTCTCGTTTTAGAGACTAAAATCTACATTTAAGATGAGGAATTAACAGAGCCCATATTCTCTAGAGCAGAAGTAAATTGTAAATAAACTTGATGGAATTTATCTATTTCTATTTTGAAACTCATGCTATAACATAACTCAAATACCATCAGATAAAGCACTTTAAAGGTTTTTAAAGAAAAGTCTTACCTTTGGTGCAAGCACATAATCTGTCTGTGCCCGAACAGTATATCACAGAGACAAACATATCTGGTTCCTCAGTGCCCTCTTTTTTAGGTGGCTCCACTTTGGCCAGAATTTCAAAGTTTGAAAGATCTAGTATTTTTACATATCCTCCCTGAGTAGTTATTACCAGGTGCCCAAGAGTAGAGATCTCAGATCTTCTCTCTCTCCCATTGCCATTTTTAGAAGTCAATTGCATTTCCTCCACAGGCTCCTCACAGTCATCCTCTCGATTATCCAATATATCTGGTGGGAGCAAAATCATTGAGGTAATTGTGTCTTGGGGGTCTTTGATATGCTGGATTTTTACTGGTTCTTCTTCTAGGGTAACTATTCTAGTGGCATAATTCATTTTATAAAGCACTAGGTATCCACCACTAACACTTCTCTGTTCAGGTTGAATTATTAAAGGAGTTGGTACATCTGCTGGTGACTCATGTTGAATTACATCGATACTTGTGCCATTCACTACAGCAAGACTTGATTCTATTTCACCCTTTCTTCTATTACATAGTGCTGAATTTAATTTATTTAAATTATTCAAGGCCTCTACTTGATTTATTGCACTCAGAGATTCAACAGGGCAAGTCCGCAGTCCTACTAACAAATGAACTCCATCTGCACAAGGAGTGATCGAATCAACACACAGGTTCTCCTCCTCTGCAAACTTTGGCAGACGCAGGCACTGAACCAAAGTCCCAGGTTTGGGAACCATAGAGCTCCACTTGTCCGAGTCTGGAGAAGTTAAATTGGCTGCTGCATCTGCAAACTGCTGAATGTAAGTCACAGGGGGATCCTGTAAAAGCAACTGTTCCTGACTGTCCAGCTCCATTTCAATGATCTGTGGAACTGTGAATCCATCATCATGTATACTTTTACTCATAATATTGTTCATTTGTGAAAAGAGCTTTCCTGCTTTTTCATCAGACTCCTTAATGCTGTATAGCAGCAATACAGGTAAAGTCCTCCGTACCAGAGGCGAATTCAGTTCTGAATTAGTGCAGGATTCATTGTCAGTTGATCCCTGCTCTGAGACACTCTCACCTCGAGTCCTGCTTAAGCCATCCAGTGATCTCTGAGAGTTACTGCTAACAGGAGAGGTAGCAGGTGATTTGTATGTTAATAGACCTCCAGCTAATAAACAAGGAAAGGGAATGTTGTGTTGTTCTAGATGTTTTTCCTTCATCTTTTCACTCTTACAATTGGCCAAACATGGATTTGCCCCAAGTTCTTCCAGATCCTTAACTGTATCTTCCAGGACATTTGCAACAATTTCCCATTGAAGTTTCTCAGGCTGTTGAAGAATGCTGAGAGCTGTTATATCAAGGCTGACTTCCATAGTTTCTTTTTGTGATGTATGCCCTTTAAAATAAAAAAGATTAACATAGTATATGCACAGAAAAGGAATCAAATTACTTACGTTATGGACTTGTTTTCATAATCAAGCAGTAAGCGACTGCTGTACAGATTCATTATATTAAAACATACCATATGTTTGAGATCTGATAGTCATGAAACAGAAGACCTAGAAACATTCCTTCCACAGTAGCTAATGGTTCTCCTTATTTTATCAGCAAGAAGGAAAGTAAAGAAAACAGGACATTAGCCTTTGCAACAGGTCTTCCAGTAAACAATCTTATCTTTCTGACAATTATTCTACTTGGGCTAGTCCACCATACCAAAAGCCAACTAAGCTAATCAACCTGAGTCATGCTCTGCCCTGAATTATTGCCCCCTTCCAAACAGCCCAGTACCATCAAGAATCTGTAACACTGCAGATTCATTCTTCACTTCTAGTTGTAAAACACACCATTTTCCTCTGAAACTTGACAGTTCCCCATCATCTAACAGACCACCTAACATAAAGAGCTCCAAGCTACAATGAAACACAACACAATAAACACAGAAGAGATGACTGATCAAGTTGAACAGTACTGCCATAACAAAAACTAATCAAAAGAGTTCAACTAAATAATGCAAAGATTTAATTGATTACAAAGGGCACAGCACAAACTCGGATAGGAGGAGACAGAAGCATAAATGAGAGTATAATTTTTGCAATAATTTATATTGAAAGAATTTTTCACATCAAGTCTATTCCCTTGTGCATATGCATGTTTCCCCCCCCTCGCTAATCCTCATTCAAAGTTATAAACTAAGCACATAATCTTTTCTCCCATCAAATTTTCTGTGTATACCTCTAAGAAAACAATACAAAAACACCATTCACAGCACTGTTCTGCTCCCACATGAAAACTTTGTTCAGGAAAAAAGAGAAAAAAGTAAATATTCTAAGGTGTATATATAGAAACAAACAATCAAGATTCAGGAACTCTTTCTGGCAGTTCCCAGAATTTCAAGAGTTTTGTACAGTTGCAGTTTGTTCCTGTCCTAACTAAGTTACTTCAACTTGGTTTATGTGCTTTATTTACAGCAAGATAACTGATGTAGTTATCTTAGTATTTTTTTTTCCCCTGTAGCTAATCCCCACCAAACAACGACTTAATTACAGGAATGTAGACCTCCCAGGTCAAAATTTAGTTTCCAACACAATGAATGTAATATCCTTTGTTTCTGGCAGAACCTTTTATTTAAGAGTCTGAGAATCTGAGATGAATAATTTCCCTCCTGACCTGTAAATTGGTATATGAATCAGATATAACCTACCTGTCACAGATTCTGATCTGGAATGCTCTTCACTGTCTGAATCCTCCAATAGATCATCACTGGGAAAAAAAAACACAAATGAGACCAGGTACCCTGTAGCTACCTTTTTATTAATTAAATTTTAAAAATTACTGTATTAAAAAATAAATTGTGAATTATAACACCAGCATTTCTTTTAGTCAGAACTGCATACCCACTGGTCAACTGATCACGGACAACACTGATTTTTTTTCCCTCAGTCATTGAGGCAGTAGAGCAACTGTCCATTTGCTTCATTCTACTATCATACATATTCTACTATCAGACATAAATTGAACGAAAATGAAAGCCAGTTCTCAGAACTGTTTCAAAAAACCAAAAAGCAAAATAACAATCAAAAAACCCTTCAGCCTAAAAACCAATGCCCCCATCTTCAAAGTTCATCAAAATATTCTCTGAAAGGTAGAGTGGTCTTTGACTCTATCAAAGTAAATCTGCAGCCGGTATGGAAACTGCCATGGCTCAGAGCAGTCCTGGTCTGGTCATATGTAGTATCTTCCTTTCACAGCACAGCAGCTACCAACAATTGTTTTTATCAGCAACCGTTCCTTGGCTCAAAGTACCTGAACATATTTTGACTTCCTCTGAGCTCCTCCTTAAAGAGGCAATCTACAAACATTTTGTCACCTTTAAAAATATTACTAGATGAGTCATGTTCCCATAGAAGCAGATTCTATTAAAGCAGCTCTTAAAAAGGAGTATGCCCTTCTGCATATACAATTGGCTTGCTTTTTTTTTTTTTTTTTTTTTTTGTGGAAACTGCCACATGTTTGCACATTTTTGATTCAGATCTCTGTATCATTTCATCAGTAGTTCTAAGAATATATGAAGCTTTTACACATCTGGCTTTCCTAAAGAGAAGAAAAATTCCTATTACAGGATCTTTACAAACAGAAAGACCAGCAGGGCCTCTGCAGCGTCAGGTATACTAAAGCATAGCAGCAAGTCAGATGCCACAGTTCAACAAACTGGATACTTCTCTCTCAGGCCCAAGGAAAAGTCTATTTTGGATCAAACCTGATCAACTTTCATTTCACTACAACACAGTGACATTTCAATACTTCCACTCTCATCCAACTTTCCCTTGAAATTTCAGTATCATTTTTAATGACAGAGATAATGAATTTCATACAAACAAAGTGAAGTGGAAGATGCTTACTCCTGAGCAGTACCATTATACTATCCTTCAATCACCTCTTTATACTGGCTTAATTCTTTAACTTTCAAGTGGCTTATAGCACTAAAGCTGCTTTAAGAGTTCAGACCCCAGCAGCTGCTGGCAATGAGCAGCTGCCAGGCCCTATGCTCAGGTGTTGCCTAGTTTCCTACACATTCCTCAAAAGAGTAAGCTTCTTATTTGCTCTGCAGTTCTGTAGGAACCACAGCAAGCTTAAAAACAAGCTGATACCTGTGCAGGTAGCAGAACTGTCACTTCCTGTGATGTTGAAGTTAAACGAAAAAACATTGAGAAAACTAGCAAGACTCCTCAACACCTTTTGTCTTGAGCTTTCAAAAAAAGGATTCACTCACCTGTGTGAATTTTAGTGATATGAGGAAGGAGTTCCCAGTAATACAGGGTAACAAGCGCAAATGAAAGTATATTGATTTTATGTGCATACAGATATCCATCAATAACGTGTTTTCTCACACGACACTTTCTAAGCATCAGTGTACCATCTAACTTTTTAAAAAGCTTGTGATAGAGCTGTCTAGTCCCTTAACATCTGTATGGATGAGTTAAAGATACAAATAAATAAAAATTCCTAGCACATCCACATACTCTACTTCAGTGGCCTATACTTCCAAAGCCCGAAATGCATAACTAAAATGAAATGCTGTTCTCAAACTTGCATTCCTCATTATTTTCTCTGCCTCTCATATGTAAATGGCGTTTCCTGGAATATCAGCACGGGGTAGCAATAAGATACGGCATCTCTCTGTTACTGGAGGATAATGACTGAAACAGCAAGAGTAATACAAAGCTGGCTTTAAGGACAACTTATACAGCCTTTTTATTCCTTTGTATCTGAACACGATTCAGCACTTAAAAAAAATTATTCTCTTCTCTGTGAAAAGTATAATAATCTTAATCTTATGTTCTACAAAGCATGACTTAACTAAATGACATTTACCACCTACACAGCAACATTTTACATTTTCTGATGTTGAAGGTTAGCATACCTGTCTCCTTCTAATTTTGGTATATCTGAGCAGCTAGATGAATCTTCCAGCCATGCTAGTGTTGGTCTCCTTGAGTCAACCCCTGAGCTCTGTTCTCCTGATAACATAAGCTGCTGCACAATAGCTGGATCATATGCATTGATCTCAAATTTTAAGTGGACCTAAAAACATAGTAATTGAAAAAAACAGAAGTGACCCTTGATTTAAATTGAGATATGCCTCATCAAAAGTAATTAGTTAATGAAAAACAGTTGTGTATATTGTATACCTTCATAAGTTTGGAAACATCCCATATACAGATCTTTCCTCGCTTTGTTGCAGCAGCTAGGAAATGAGGGCAACTTCCAGATCCAAAGCAGGCTATTCTGTCAGTGCCATCTGTGCAGGGAAATTGTGCTGGACTTGTTGCCAGTGTGACTGAAAGAGGTACATTCTGAGTGTGCTCACCCTTGACAAATGGGCAGTTTGGGGAATGTCTCTCATGTTCAGACCTTTTCATATTAAAAACAAACATATCACACATTGATTTCTTACTGTGATGAGCATATATATCATACACAAACTCAGTGCTTGAAACAAAGCTGAAGCCAAACTGCTTGAACTGTATTATGGTTAACCATACAAGAATGAGGAAGCTACTAACCCTATTTCCACAGCTGTTTCTCAATAGCAGATTGTATTAAAGCCTTTGACCATTTAATGGATATTCACAATCATACAAAAGGATCTGCACACAAAGTTCTTAAGATAGTCATAAAAATTAACCATAAAAGAGTTGTTCTATTGACAGTAGCCCATCATGTCCTCATGAAGAAAAGCAAGCAGATTACATTCTGCAGAACGTATATTAGAAGAATTCTGATGTTATGAGAAATCATTAAGTAGGCTTATTAAGAGGAAATGGTGTCTAGTCTTTCACTATTCATTCATATATGCAAAAATCAAAATGAAAGACAGTCCTAAATGACAGATTGACCAATAAGCATGAAAAAGACCTTTTGATCTCAATATATTCAGAAGACAGACATGGCAAGGAGTAATTATACTGCTACAAAATGTCTGGAAACTAATAAGTACAAGGAGGAAACAAGGACTATGAGGATAATATTCCAGAGAAAAGTGTCCTGCTAGTCAGGAGCCTGAACTGATCAAATAATGATATAAATTACAAAATAATCAAGACAAAAACTAGAAATTAGACTGCATTTCTGTCAATATGCACAGTTTTAATTGGCTCTGGAAACTAGTAACAAATCTTGCAACTTTATATAAAGGGCACATATAAACTGCATGGCTACCATACTTTAAGAATTTATCATCTATTGTCACATGCATACAGAAGATTGAGTACAGATCTTTGCAAAGAAATGTTAGCTGTCATTTTTGTCTGAAAAGAAATGAAACAAAATACCAAATTAGAATTAAGAAAGAAAGCTACCTATAACTTCCTGGTTTTAGTATTATGTATAAGTTTGACACAGTGCAAGGAATTACTTTGCTATTTGTCCTACGGAATCATTTTTGAAATCCATTCTTATCACTGACACTCCCTAAATTCACTAGAAATTCTGGCCAGATATGTTGATCTTTGTACTTCAAGTTTTCTAACCTCATTAGCATAAAACTAAGTCTACTTCAAATATAATTAAACTTACCAAGGTTCATCTGTAGGCTCCCAGCATACCAAACACACACTACAGGTAAAGCACATGGCTCTGTCATCTCCTGATGAAGCAGGCTATAACATAAGAAGAAATACTTAAAATTTATATAGCATGCAATATGAAACACATTAACTGGCTGATTAAGTCCTCTTCTTACTCTAGTGGCATTGCAAAACATCACATGTATACATGTATACATCACATGTATACAATGTCAAAAATTACAGACTGAAGTGGCAGTATTTCACATAAGAAATAGACACACCATCCATACTACAGAAGAGTTGTAGAATCCAGAGAACCTTTGCCAGCCACCGGATAAAAGCCACACACAAATAGAGTAGAACTCAAGTGAACAGCATCACTGCTAAATTTTTTTTTCTTTAGAACAGGCCCACAAGGTTCCAAAAATGCACAACCTCAGCAAAAATTATCTGTACATCTGCAGACTTGTAAAAACACAAGTTAAACAAACATTTCCTATTACGCCTTCAATCTGCCAGAATATAAAGCAACGTACATCACTTCACTCCTCTGCAAAGAACAGTTGTTACTAGGTGAAGCAACAAAGGAGAAGAATGGAATTTTCCACTTCTCTTAAGAGTTTTCATTATCACCTTTCAAGTGAATGAGACATACTTGGAAATATGCAGATTCAATTCTAACATATTAATTCCCTGCATCTTTCTTCCTGAACAAGCAGTTTTCTAGAACCCTTGAGAAATTATCCAAAAACATTATCCACCAGCACCTAGCAGGCTTTGCAGTTGATTTCATGAGGCAGATAATATTGACATCAAATAATATATACTACTTAGCCTTCATTATGTAAATCCATATAGTAATTAAAAAATTATCATATAGTAAAAATAACAAAAAAATGGAAATAGGCAAGCATATTGGAGGAAAAAAGTTGAAGCTGTATAAGTCATTAAGCCCAATAATTTAGTAATATAATCTAGGCCTGCTGTCTGTAACACAACATTTTTCTTTAAGTCTCACTAGGAAAGTATAGTTATAAAACACTGACATCAGGCTTAGTGCTTTTTCTGCTTTATTTGCAGAAAACTTGTCTAAAAATAAGGATATTTGCTCAATAATGTAGTGAGGAGAAAAAGAGAGGCTGTATAACAAACAAGTTCATCTTTGTTGTTTAATCCAGATCAATTTGCATACTTGTTTTATATGCACGTTTCTCACGTTTTCTGTGCTGTGCTCCGAACAACAAAGTAGTAACTTTAAGGTACAGAAAAAAATAAGAAAAGAAAAGAAACTTTGGAAAAGAGCTCTCAACAAACTTGTTCATTGCAGTTTCTACATCTGTATAGGGGTCCATGAAGACTTTTGTTTTTCTTGTCAAGGAAGTAAATATAACTAAACCCTTTACCTGGTGATAGAACCCAGCTTGAGCCATAGGATCTGGCTGTGCCCACCTATAACCCACATGAGGCCATGAGGTGAATGTCTCCCGTCTGTTAGCTTCACTATACATCAAAGACCTAGAAAAGTTAAAAAACTACGTTATCCAAAGTTGCCACACCAAATTAAAAAAAAATAAAATAAACTACTTCTGAGATACTTTTACTGATTTATTGGTTATTAGAAATGAGGCAGATAGCTACCTATAACTTATATTTAGAGTTATTAAAAACTATAGAGAAGTAACAAACTTCTCTCACTCAGTTGCCTAAAATATATCCTCAGCAGAAGACCAAAAGCAATACAAACCAACAAGCTTTGAAAGCAAGAACAATTAACAAAATAAATTTCCATGTAGCCTTTTTGCTCTGACTTCAAAAAAACTATCAGATAGCCAAAGCTACTCTGCATTTAGGTAAGATGCAGAGTTAGCCCAATGGAGCTGCCACAGTTTTCACCAATACGACAACTACTGCAGAATTTTGGGTTTATTAAGTGAATAGATACAAATATTCATATTTTGAAATACCCCAAAACTGGTATTCTAGGCTTAACCAAATAATTGTACAAACCCCCTACCATTTGGCATTCATTGCATGCTATAATATTTAAAAATTGTTAGCTATTAAATTAAAAAAAAAAATCTGTAAATTCAACAGCTACAAAGAAAAGAAGCTCCTCTCTTTTCCAGCTTTCACTGTTAATTTTCAGTGCACGTTCCTCATCTGAAAGAGTATAAGAAACAACTATCGGCTTTTTTTTTTTTTTTTAAAAAAATTAACTTTGACAAAAGCACTCCAGTATCATCCCACAATTCTTCATGGAAAGGAGCATACACCTAGAAGAACTGGTGCTGCTAGATGGAGGAGTGTCTCTTTTCTTGTTTCTTCCCCTTAAAGACACTCTTGAACGGTGTCAATCTTGTAAAAGAACGATTATATTAAATGTTTCCCAAAGTAGTAAACTATCCTTGCAGCACCCACTTAAGAGTCATCTTAATTTGACATCATACTATCCTAACAGATAGGCCTCAGAGAACTCATCATAAAAGAAATGTGGTAGATACAGTTAAACCTGGAGGTACAGGGATGCAATAAATTTTATTAAATTGAGCAGTAAAAAATGAATAGTCTTGCAAAATAATATTCATATAAAAACTTTCAAAGCATTAATTTACAGCTTTAGAAGATTTATCAATGTTCTAACTAGTCTTGGCTTATGAATATTTAGATAACGGGTTAAACTTGCCTACTTACAAATCACCCCTCAGATCAGAAAGAGATCAAACAATAGCCGATGAGGTAAAATTTTCTAATTAGAAAATTCAGAAGCAGTGTTTATATGCTGCAAAGGTAACAAGTTCATAAACTGTGTCCTCTAAAAGAGGAAGCATGGACATAACAATTCTATTACAAAGAACAAGGAATTGATTGTATGATGTAGCATAGTGTGTATGCCCCACCTTTGGTGGATGAGATACATGCTCGCTTTGCATTCAAAAGAGGTCTGAACAAGCTCTTAAACCTATGCAATTTCTGAATGTCTTAATGTTACACTTTCAGTGAGGTTTACAGTGCTAGCTTGAATACTGCCTGTAACTCTGGACCAGAGCTAGCCATTTCCAAGTTAACTGTTCAAATATAAGCATAACCTAACATTATGAAGAGTAAAATCTGGGTAAACACCACATCCCTATGTCAAAATACTACTTAGGAATGCAAGTTCAGGGCTGCAGTTGTTACCTTTCTGAAAGCCTGCTTGGGAATAAGAACAAAGGCAATTCAATCTGACTGGCACTAAAGTTAAAATCCAGACATGGTAGTCCTTGGGCAACCAAAAATTTCTCTAAAGTTACCAATATTTAAAGTACACTCTGTGCTAACCAGTTAAACTAGTCATACAGGTAAGAACAAAAAAAATACATAATAGAACTAACTCTATCTTTTCTTTGGCAGACAAATCAAAGTCATCTAAGAGCTTACTCTGATCCAACTAATGGATCAAATTCATCACTTATTTTGTCTTAATATACCTGTCCACAGATCGACCAGGTCCCACACCAAGTTCAGGTCGCGCGCTGGGTAAGAGGTAAGATAACCTATCCATCACAGAGGATGCTACAGGTAAGGCAGCAATATTTTGATTTATCTTCTTGAGTTCATTTACAATGGCACTGGCGACAGACTTCAAAACATGATGAGGAAGGTGAAACGTAACCGTTGCCCACTAAATTAAGAAGAAAAGTATCCAGTTTATATTCAAAAATTGTAACATATAAACGACAAATAGCTCACAAAGGTGTCAAAAGCAAAACAAATACATATGTTGCACTCTCTCTAGATCTGAATGAATTTAAGATTTAATACAAGAGTGGACACAAAAGCAACATGAATATAATGCAAGGAAAGTTAGTAACTTCAAATTTTTAGCTGGAGACCCTATTAGTTTCTTGCTTAACAGGCGAAACATCACACATAAGAACTAACGATCACGTATCACCTTTCATCCTCTTCAAATGAAATCTACCACACTACATCAAGCATGTTGCATGCTCCCACAATGGTGGTCAAACAAACTAGACCTGAGAATCCATGTTACATAGGAGGGAGACAGATTCTCACCTTTGCAACTTTATGATTTGCTGCTGTTTCATGTGAGGTATTTTTTAAACCATCCTTCAATTGCGTGATGAATAAGTCATAGCCCTCTGTGCTAGAAACATCTACTTTTTCTACACAAGCAGATAGCAGCTGCTGAGCCTAAAATACAGACACACAACAAAAGTTATTGTCCAGGCTAGAGAGCCACACATGAGAATTATACCTGTTTTATTATTCTGGGAAATGTAATTTGGCTTGCCCTAACTTATCATGCATTATATGAGGATTATTCCTAGTAAAATAAATAAATAAATAAATAGACAATTTGAGCAAGCCATTCCAAATTTTACTTTGTAGTCCACTCAATGGACAAACTGTTGCAACAAAGTCGGTAGTTATTGCAAATTCCCTCAGGTAAAACACTATCAAGTGTTAACCAAGACAGTAATACAAACAATTAAAACATGACATATATTAAAGCCAAGAAAAAAGGAATCACATCTACAACTCAGTTCCCTTCGGAAGGATTTATTCAGCTTCAGGGACAGAAGTGAGAGCAAGAGCAAGGCCCACAAGTCTTGACATTTTTCTGAACAATTTTATCTACTTTTTTTTTTTTTTTTAAAAAGCAATGCTGAGGAAAACAATTTTGTAAAAAATAAAGTAATACAGAATAAAAATCAGAGAAAAATCATCATATTATCTAATGATAGTATCATAGAATCATAGAATCAGTAAGGTTGGAAGGGACCTCTGGAGATCATCTAGTCCAACCTCCCTGCTCAGCGGGGTCACCTAGACCATGTTAGACAGGGTTGCATCGAGGCGGGCCTT
Organism: Rhea pennata; assembly: GCF_028389875.1. Lineage (NCBI taxonomy): Eukaryota > Metazoa > Chordata > Aves > Rheiformes > Rheidae > Rhea > Rhea pennata. Next base: position 37,592,495 of record NC_084665.1, read on the forward strand.
GAAGATCTCCAGAGAAGGAGACTCCACAACCTCTCTGGGCAACCTGTGCCAGTGCTCTGTCACTCTCACAGGGAAGACATTCCCCTTCACGTTCAGGCAGAACTTCCATGTGACAGGACAAGAGGCAATGGGCAGAAATTGAAGCACAGGGACTGAAAAGAGTTTGTCCCCGTCCCCTTGACACCCTCCCTTCAGGTACTTATACACATTGATAAGATCCCCCCTGAATTACCCCTGAATTCAGTATAATTACTGAAGTTGAAAAATGAGGCAGAAAAAATGAGCTAGTTAACCTAGAGAATTCTTACAACTTAAATAATGCATCTAGAAAAGAACACTATAAACATCCATTTGTAGACTTTTTTTCCTGCCAAGTACCACCTGTTTGTAGTTTGCCCCACTGTCTGTTAACTTCTTGTTTACAGTTAAGCTTTAAAAGTACATTTTATTTGCAGAGTAAAGAGCATTATGTAGCAGTTGTTAAACTACAAGGCTACATCTGAAAAATGTTATATAAAATCTTTCAAGTTCCAAGGAAAGGGAAGTATTTCCCAAGGGCAACTGTCAGCCTATACTTTAAGTAGTCAAGCACCACTGCAAACAGAATGACCCAGTGACCACTTTTAGTCTATTATTATCACATTCACATCTTGCTTGTCTCTCTCCTCCCTCTCCTTTTTTTTTTTTTTTTTTTTTTATTTTTTTTCTTTTGGGGGCGGGGGGAGATGGGAGACAGACAAGGGAAGAAAGACAGAAGCAAGTTAAATGACTTTCTTGGCTAAGGTTATATCTGTTTCTTAGATTTCAGTAAAAGGACAATGAAAATCCCTATGACATCTCATAGTTCCTGACTTTCTTGCAGATGACAGCAGATCAACAGAAGGGCTGTGCATGCATAAGTTCCTCACATATAGCAATTAACTGATCAGCATATTCACTGATCTTTTTAATTGACTTTTTTTCCCCCTGAAAGCATAAAAACAAAAAAAATTCAAGGAACCCTAGTAGTCCAGACTGTGACTTCTAAACTAGTATACAGAATTCACACCTAAGCAGTGGCAAAGGTCTAGAACTGAGTCCTTATTTCTAGTCACTGATAAGTTCTTTCTTCTGAAATAATGCTCTCTTGATGAGGCAAGTTCCCATTTGTTAGAGAGGGGTAACTACAAAAAGCCATTGCCTTATGACACTTAATTATTAGGAAATTTTCCTATTACATGCTATTAATATTGCACTAGAAACTCAGGGACAAAAGTCTTTTTAGTATTCCTGACAGTTATTTACGTACCATTTTTTTTTCCACATCTTACCTCTGTAACCGGCAATTCAAGCTGAACCACATCATCTTGTTTTGAAACAGGCGTTTGCAGAGCTGTGTCTAACAATAAGATGCCATTGAGATCTTTCCTACATCCTACTGCATAATCATCCACAAAGATCACTTTATCCACAGCAGAAATATACTGACATTTCACTCGTCCACCTGGTTTAGCTAGAAAGGGAAAGATACAAAATATGATCTTATTAGAAAACAGCTTTAACAGAAGACCTGTAAAATCTGTTCTGGGAAGTAACATGACACTTCAGCAAAATTCTTTACTTCATGAAATAATCAAAAACTAGCATTTTTACAACTACAACTTTCATCAAAACTTTCATTGCCTACTTCTTCTTTAAACTACACATCCCACCAACAACTATAACCATTCTAAGAGCTATAGCAGAAGTCACCATTCAAGTCCTACACCTACCAGAAGGCCTACCAGCATTTGCAAGCTTGAAGTAGAAGCCTAGTGTACTTGATGTTAGCTGACAGTGGGTAATAGAAACTAAATTGTACAGGTCAACATAAACATTGGGATAGAACTGCTAAACTATGGTTAAGGCAGATCAACACTATTTCATCAAGCAAAATAATACTCAAACTTTTAAGACTAGATACAGCATATAACGTGCCGATGCTACATTAGCCCAAGCCCTCCAGAGTAGACAATAATCAATGTGACCCATTTCTAATCACTCCAGCTGCACTGAACAGTAGAGCAGCTTAAGAGGAGCATGCCTGGAGGAGAGATTTTGCAGTACTTACAACACTCTGCGTGCTCCCGTGCACTATCAGGATGAAAGAGGCATTTGTTCCTTGAGACACCAAGGTAGCTCCTTTCTCTTATTGCTCTGCACTGCACACACATTAGTAACAGGTCAGATAAGTTCAGTGGGGGTGGAGGAAGACTGTCAGTCGACAAGCGAGTAAGGGCTGTGGTGGTGGGTATTAGCCCAAAGAGTGTTTAAACACTGGACATTACTATGTGCATAAGGCTGGAAGGATTATAAAACTCAGTCCATGTGATATGCTATCTGTGTAGAAGGCAAAGTGCTTAACTTCATGAAAAGTGTAAGCTGCTGCTACAAAAGCAGAATGTAAGTGTGTTGTGAGTATATGGCTGCATCATTCAGAGGACAAAGCTGAAACTGCTGCCTCATCAACACAGATCATCTTTTATTGTTGCACAGGAACTGGAGTTTCACTAAATTCTTCATTAATCAAGCCCTGTCCCGATTATCCTCTTTCTTCAGATACTAAATTTTACTATGAATAACAAAAAAACCCCATCATTTAGGTAGACAGCATACAGCTAAGCATCCAGAAACAGACAGCTACATAATTCCCAAAGTCTCCCATTCTTCCACTTTGATGTAGTTAAATGGAAATCAAAACTTCTTCAGACGGAACATCGATCTGACCTTGACTTCAACACAACAACATTTCATTTGTGGTATCCTCTCTCCAAAACTCCAGTCAAGAATAGTTGTGTCAGCTGTTCTTCTCACTGAAATTATGGAAACAATGACTCCCATCCTCTTAAAATATGGGACATAAGCCTTTCACTGTGTGAAGCAAAATGCAACTGTAATCATTGCTGTAAGAGTCTGAAGCACTTCAAGAGCCCTGGAATCACTCACAGTTGTAGAGTCATTAATTCTAGCTCACCAAAAAAGGGGTGCTCTGAATGGCAAATCAACTACTTTCAAACCGTATTTTTGCCAATATACTAGAGTTCATCACACAAGAATTTCAACACACAACACAGCTGCAGGCAAGGAAGTCATTCATTCTACAGAAAAATAATGGTTTCTACAAAAATTTAAATACAAGTTTTAACATCTTTAAAAATATTTGTCTCAAAAACGTACTGGAAACTATTATGTAAATAAAATGAAAGCATCTGATGCCCTAAACTAAAAACATCAGTAGACTGACATGGATTTTGCAGTCTATTTAGGATACTCCACGTGATGGACTACAGGACACTTTCCTTAATCCATCACTTTTCTCTGCCATCTTTCCAAAGATGGAAAAAAGCTGTTCACCTTTTCAGGCAATACTTACAGCATGAGCCCTTCTTTTGCACCTTCCTTATTTCCAGCCAGCCGCAGGAGTACGCACATGCTCTGTGATTACAGGTTCAGTAGCCTGTAGGAGCCCCAGCCCCTTGCAGTTAGACCATTCTTTCTTCTTTTATCCATTTTGTAGAGAAGTTAATGAAATCTCAAGTGCAACCTATACAAGGCTAACAAATATCTTCTGTATTAGTCTCAACTTTTAAAAGGCAGTGAAGATTACTAGTAAAGGTAGATAACATGCCTAATCAACATCATACTTTTGCCCTGTTAAGAAAACAAAACACAACAGAAAAAGTTCTGACAGAGGCACAAGCAACATATTGCCTGACAGCTGTGACTCTCAGAGTGCTGCTTAATATGTGGCTGAGTTACACTGCCAGAAAGATTTTAGCCAAACTGTCTCTAGAAAGTTATTTACTGTTGCCACTTGTGTTTTATTCAAAGTGCACAAAAACAAAACAGGCTACCTCACATCTATGGAAAATGTATTCAAGGAAACAATTGACTCAATATCCAGCATCGTTCCAATATCCAGGGAGGCACACTCTGCAACTGACTGCTTTACAATTCAAAAAGCCTCTGAACTGCTGACAAGCTATTTTGCAAACTTAGCAGTTTAATTTTGAAGTTCAGATAACATACTCCAAGATGGTTAAACTAACCTCACATCAGATCACAGTTTACACATGGCTGGCAAGATGATTACAACAGTAGGTTAAGAATCAGGAAACTGGAGTATTTAGAACTCATAGGCACAGAACAAATGCCTACCAAAGCTGAAATGTCTTCAAGGCATCTGCAGAACAGGCCTTCCAAAATTTATGATCCATGTTTTATGATGTGCCAAAGGGCTCTGACCAATATTCTTTGAACAACATTACCACCCTGGCTGTCCAGCCTGGCTGTTTACTAGCAAAAATTAGTGATACACATCTTCACAATTCACAGTTCAAAAATTTCATGTAAACCCACTAAACTGCTTAGGTCAGATCATCACAACCCAACTGTTATTCTCCTTTCAGCCAGGGCTGTTCCTTTAGCTATAGCTTACTTTGAATGGGAGAAGAAGGAACAGCTAGCCATTCAAAGTTTGTAACACAATTTTGCTTTACAGTCTTGGTGCAAGTAGATCATAGCATTCACTCCCTCCAACGCACACCTCTAGCTTATCTGTCTAGGACTAAAACCAAGACAAATCAAAAAGAAATCATTAAGTCTTTTCACAGTTCCTATGAGGAAACCTGGCAGACTCTTAACATGCTGGAAATGTAAGCCAGTAGTGCTCTGTATTATGGTACACCATCTATGATCTTAGAACTAGTTGTCTGAAAAGCTAAAACAAATGAACAAACAACAAAAAAACCCCAAATACACAGAAGACTGCAGAAAAAGAATATTGAGAAAAGGAGCTCTCCCTCTCCTGCTGCTTTTTTTTTTTTTTTTTTTTTTTTTTTCCCTGTACCAGAGAGAGGAGAGACCAGCAACTTCCTGTGGTCAAAATCTGACCTATAGGGAAAAAAATGCAGAAAATTAGCTTGTTTGTGGAATACGTAAGGCTGCCAGCAACACTGATTGTGCCTCCTTGTCTGCAGGTATTATGATGAACGGATGATGTAGTCTGCCCATTTTCTCCTATAAAAGGCCTTCTGGCCTCAACTTTCCAAACCAGGCTGCACCAAACCAATTAAAGAATTAGCCTTGGTTTTCAAGAAGCAGAACAATTTCAAAGCTTTTCCTTTCAATTCTTCTGTTACAAATGGTTTTTGCCTTGAAGCTTTAGAGTTTAAGTGAAAGTGGCAGTTATGTTAAAACTCATGGCTGTCATTACAAAAAGATGAAAAACTAGGTTAACATTTATAGTAACGTCTTGTACCTTTTCTAATATTACAAAAAAAGTCAAGTCAGCTTGAAAACTGGTAGCTCAGACTAAGGCTAAAATATATGACAAGGTTAATAATTCTCTCAACAAGAAGGTCCCAATGCACAGAATCCAAAAGAATTTTTTTCTAAGTCACAGTAGAGTAACACCTTAATCCACAGCCACAAAGTGAGAGCAAGAAATACATGTATCGTAACATTGATTCCACAATGCCAAGATCCAAGGCAGAGAAATGTCTAAAAAAAATCCATAACTTCAATCTATCGATGTAACTAGGTCTTTAAATTGGGAATTACAAAGTACAATTTAATGGAGAAAATGAAACCCTTTCAGCTCAACAAAACGCAGACTGTTTATGTGCACTGGTGCTCATTTTTCCACTTCCAATTTAAACTAGAATATCCAAAAAATATCTCAGTATTCATTTCAAAATACTGCAAACATTAAAGCTAGATATATATACTTTCAGGAGATCAAAAGGCTATCTATCCTATTAATCAGTATCACTAGACTCGTACTGTCAAGCTATTTAAAGGTAAGAGAACCCAAGAACAAGAGAAAGGAAAGTTATAAAGTGCAAAAATCCTTAAAGTTATCTGCAAAAATTAAAAATCAAATTTTATTTTCTCTTTGCTATTGTCAAGTGTGGGTGTAAAGCTTCAAGTTTAGAAGATATTACCACCCATGGTAACATGTTACGTGAAATCCTGTTTCCACAAGCCAAATTAATGAATAGGAAAACTATCTTTTCCTTCAGAGACAAAAATGCTTCTCATGAAAACACTACTCAGCAACTTCTCATAGACTTTGCACATGTACCAGGGAATTTAAAAGCCACCCCACTCCCCAAGAAAGAAAATAAACAGCTATCCTCATTTGTTGCTAGGCAGTCATCTTTGCTATTGCTACCACTTCACATAACCATAAAATCAACTGAAAAATCCAGTTACAAAGTAGAACAACTCATTATATGCTACCCGAGCAACACAAGTTTGCAAATTCATGCAAAAACTTGTTCAGCATGATAGAGGCAAGCACCATAACATTTAAACTCTGATGAAGTTCTACAGTATAAAAAAATTGTCTTAAAGTTTACAAGCTTGCTTTACTTACAAAATCCATCTATTCTGAACTAATACTACATAAAAATAACAATTATAGATGAGTTGCAAAAAACCTTCACAAAAACATGAAAAAAGGCAAACCACCAAAATAGTTTGGTTTTAAAAGTTGTCTCTAAAGCATTTTAGAGCAATGGCTCCCAAGGGAAACAAGGACATGCTGGATCATCTCAGAAGACCATGAGAAGATGGCTAAGACATGGCCAAACCAGGTCCTGACTGCTCACCACTACTGAATTCTGCAGCTGTGGACCCTTTCTGTCCCTCCTCTTCTCATCTATCTCTTCACTGGAAGCTTCAGCACTGCACAGGTCCAGCCCCAGGCCCTGACTTGCTTCAGCCTCCACCTCAAAGCATGCTGCTGCCACCAGAAAGACACTCTGTGGGTCTCCCACAACAGAAGGATTCTCAGACTTGGGAAAAGGCAAGAAAGGGACTTACTAGATGACAAGCTTGAGTGTCGCTGTTTTAGATGAATGAAGCAGAGATCCATGCTTAACCATCTTTAATACTTCAGCAACACTTCACTTTTAGATCTGACTATATATACACATCTCCATCCACCACATCACCTAAAATAGCAGTTCAAAATGATTAGACAAACCAAAAACACCTTTGAGGGTGAAACAGAAAACTAAAAATGTTCTCCAAACAGCAGTAATACTAAAGGAAGAAGAAATGCCTAGTTAACAGCACAAAGTACCTTAATTTTATTTGCAACTCTCCTATTTGTTAAAACTGGATTTAGCTAACTGAGGTCAAGACATGCAATTTATAGTTCGTTTTACCTTTGGCAAACAACACGTGACATAATTGTTTCAGTATCAGTTTCACAGTGTGATAGCTAGTTTTAAAGTGAAATAATTCTTGTTAAAGTGGACTCGGAAGATGTGTTTTTAGTGCAGAAACTTTGGAGATTGTGGCACATGAATATTAACTACATGTGTCTGAAGCAGTTAATAACAGAAGCTAATATTAATATTTAAAAGGTTTCAGAACATAAACAAAAACTTAACAAGATCAAGGCAGTTCTTATCTCACACTTGTTATATCTGTAGGCATAAGGTCTTTTTCTATTCTATAGACTTAAGCCACCGGAGACTGACTCAGCAGGAGGGCACCGTGGTGAGCTCTCTGTGCCCATATACTTGATGTTGTTTTTTATCTCCATCCCTCTAACATTATTGCTGTCCTATATACTATGCAGAACACAATAGCTCAGAGAACTTTAACCCACAATTCCCAAGAATGAATTATGAAAGATTTTGCAGAATTCTACAATCTTTCCTGCAAACTCAGGGAAGTTGAGAAAGCTTAAGTTCCTGCAATTCTCACGTAAACATTCAAGCACCTCACAAGGGGACCAAGTCTTTTTCAATACTTTTCCTCAAAATGAAAACTATTACTAAAAGCTTTCAGGAAAGAGGTCTTTCAGAAGTTTCAGACAGACAGATTACACAGCATCCAAACAGAATGAGGGACAGGCAAGGAATACTTCACAGTCCAGTAACAGAAAGTTCCCATTCTTGAAGAGTAATTCCCACCACAGTGTTTCACAATGAAGATCCCATGACAGAAGAAACGTTATCACCAAGTCTTCTTTCTGCCACTGAAATGGCTAGAGGAGCAGCGCTCATATACTATGCATCCTCCTGTTCCTATAACAAGAGAGAACATCTCTAGTTATGGCTCTCTATAAAGCCCAAGTCTGTTTGGCAGGAAAGTGTTCCACTTCTCTATTTTTTTCCTTTTATCGTCCAGTTCCAAAAGTTTTAAGGAACTTCCAAAATATCTAAGTTGGGAGAAGCACTAAGTTCTCAGAAGTAGATGGGCTGACCACAAGGTGAATGAAAAACTGATGGGACCGCCAGTCTCAAAGTTAATAGTTAAATGATTCAAAGTCTACCTGACATTCAGTTATGAGTGGTATTCTTCAAGGACTGATGCTGTTTAATGTCTTCATCAATGATCTGGAGGATGGAAGAGAATGCACTCTCAGCAAGACTGTGGATGACACCAAACTGGAGGGAACAACTGACAAAGGGCAGGGCAGCCATTCAGAAGGATCTCAAAAAGCCAGAGAGATGGGCTGACACAAACCTTCTGAAGTTCAACAAAGTCTTGCACTTGGCTAGAATAACCCCATACATCAACAGAAGCTGGGGATCAACTGTTTAGACGGCAACCCTGCAGAAAGAAGCTGAGGATCCTGATGGACAAGCTGAACAAAAGTTAGCAGAGCATCCTTGCAGCAATGAAAAGTAACTACAGAGGGGACCACACAGGCAGTAGATCAAGAGAAATATAGACCCCTCTACTCAATATTTGTGAGGGCTCATTTGGAATATCACATTCAGTGTGGTCCCCCAGTTGAAATATCAATGAACTCGACAAAGTCCAGTGAAGGGCCACTAAGATACTTAGGAGCTGGAGCACATAACACACGAAGAAAGGCTAAATGAACTTAGCTTGTTCAGTTTGCACAAAAGAAATGAAGGAAGAAATCTAACAACAGTCATCCACTACTACAATAAAGGTTATAAAGAAGATGAAGCAAATTCTTCTCAGGAGTGCAGAATGAAAGGTCAAGAGGCAATAATCACAAACTGTAACATAGAGGACTTCAATAGGACATATGGAAAAAATTCTTCACCTTGAAAATGGTTAACCACAAGTAGTCAAGTGATTAGAAGGCAGCCTGGAAACCTTCTGGAACATCCATCCTTGGAGACCTTCCTGGACAGGTCTTATACACGCTGACATGACTTTGGAGCTAGTTCTGCTTTGAGCAGGAGGTTGAACAAGATGAACTCCTAGGGAACCTTTCAACTTAAATTATTCTGTGATTCTAAGTTGGTATTACCTTTAAAAGGTGTTCTTCATCCTTAAAGAAATCTAGTGTCTTGCATGCTATTGTTGCATGTCTTTAAAGAGATTTTTTTCAGAAACACCCAGTAGACTAAAGTCTATTAAGCATATATTTTATTTATTCCTATGGCGCCACATAACTGAGCGTACCTCTAGTAACTGCTTATTTGATCACTACTGTGCATATTTCCATATTTCCATCAAAATTCCAAGACCTCATTCTGGCATTTGAAGTCAACTCAGAGTTCAGTCCATCAGGCTCCAACTTCTCTAATTCTTAAGCTTACTTCAAATTAATTAAATGCATTCTCATAGGATCTTTCTCTCTCCTAATAATCACTTCATAGGAAAGCTGAAGTAGAATAGATGAATTCATTCATGATTTAATATTGCTACATTTAAAAGTGAAACTGTAGCTTAGGATTTGTTTCAAGTTCTTTAGAATAGCTGGCAAGATTAAAGCAACTTGCACTTTTAAGACAACTATTTGCAGCTTAAGAGTATTTGAACATGGTAATCATATAAGTTTAATTGCAGTTGTGTCACTAAAGGGGGGAAATTTATACCTTAAAAGTCTAGTCTTGCTAGGCTCATTCTGTAGGAAAGGGGAAAAAAGAAGGAAAGGTAGGTTCCTCCAAGAGTTTGCTCCGAGTAGGGACTTCTCCTTTACTGACTAGAGAGGGAACCTAACAATAATCTTTGAAAATGCTAGTCTTGTTGACTGTGACTGACAAAAATAACAGAAAATTAAATAGAAAAAAAATACTGTTAAAAAAAGGCAAATAAGCAGCATTGTGTGGCATCATTTACATTGCTACATGAAGCCAGGATCAAGTAGAAGAGAAGTCAACTGAGGTCAACAGTCTGTCACAACACTTTCCCACAATAACCATAGACTCTTCTTACTCCTGCTTCAAGATCTTTTCTTCAAGGCCATCTACTTACCTTCCTACTTCCCTACCCTTTTCCAACCTTATCCAGCCACACATATAATTTATGTATCCCTCCCCCTCTCAGCTCTTCCTTTCCATTGCTGTTTTTCCTGACAGAGTCTCTGTAGCCTGTTGCCTAGTAAACCAAGTTTTTCAAACTCTTCCCTAGCAGCTGCCAAATGCTCAGCTTAGAGCCTGATTGCTTCTCAGTCAGTCAGGTCAGGAAAGTGCAGTGGACCAAACAATTCTCCCCATGAACTGTAGAGTGGAATGAAGAATTGCCTGGCAGACTGTAGGCTATACGAGTCTTTATTAACCTGTACATAAGAAAAGACACTTGTTTTCAGGAATGCTACTCTTTTTCAAGATGAAACTACTTCACTGATAATCCAATTCCCTCCTCCAAGTTATGCATTAAAAAAAAATCATCAGTAAAACACTCACTTAACAGCCCTAGCAAATACTGCATGAAGTTAGTTTAGTAATAATGATGTTTACATGTATTCGACAGGTAAGTTATTATTTCCTTAACTTTACACCTTTAATCTAGGCAGTAAAAACAAAAGCTGTTTTCTCCCTCTTGTGCATCATCAACACGTGCTTTCCCTTAACATGCATGCAAATCTTCAAAATAACTGTGTTCCACTGTACAAGTACTGCATATACCAGATTTCCTCTCTGCTTTTTGAGTGGGTCTTTATCAAATCCTGCTACTTTCCCCCAAAGCAATGCAGCACAGGAATCAGGCCAATACAAAATCCAACATTTGACTCTACAGAAGCAGAAAGAAGCAACAAATACTGGTATCCATGTGGACATGGCAAATTAAAGAATTTAAGGCAAGCGGCCTTTCTTGGACTGTCCACTTGGTGATAAGTACTTGGATAACTGCAAGCAGTGGTTGTAATTAGGACAGCATTAACTATTTAAAGGACAGCTTTCTAACAGCAGAATGCAATACTGTGGCATCAATTAAGAACAATCTGGAAAGTGAACTGATCCACACACATATTTTTGATTTTAAAATATCAAACTGGTGAACTGACCGCAGTGGAACAGAAAATAATCTCATAACATGACTTAACACAGTCAGATACACTGAAGAGTTGTCCAAAAGTCCACATGGTTTTAGGCCTTATCTCCAAAAAAGCCTAAGAAATATATTGAAGAACATTATGCTGTTCTAAAGGAATTAAACTCTCATAACAAAAGACAGCTTTGTTCCCTGATTTGAGCATAACTTGGAAAGAAACACTGAGACAGCAGATCAACAATTAACACAAAAAGTCAGACACAATCATTATTAAAAACTTGGGAGAAACAATTACGGTAAATCTTCAGTCTATGACAGATTTTTCTTACACTCTGTCTTATAAAAGCCTTGATTACAAAAGCCTTAGCTCAAGTTATGGATACCAATGCATTAGTAACCATAAAATACTGTTATAAATAATATCACTAAGGACTCCTAAAGTGGTTCTGCTCAGCCAGTTAACATTATGCTGGGCTGCTAAGAAGGGCCAACCACAGAGCAGAAGAGTTATTGGACTGAAACATCATGATGTTCAGGATATAGGAGGAAAAAAAAAGGAAATTAAAAAAAAAACAGCGTTTTCAAGAAAGACAAGGATGTGCTATCCAAACTAAAAACTTCACGTTACTGTTAGGTGGATTCCCACAGAGATTTATCTGCTTTCTTTTAAAACGTTCTGGATTTGAACTAACCAACCATTCTGACAGAAAATAAGCTATATTTCAACTACATTTTGTACAACACAGTATACAATGCAACTGGGAGCTTAATTGAAGGGTTCAATCACATAAACACACTAGAGCTTGTCTTGACCAAAGTGTCACTGAGGCTGAAAATCAGTATTTTCCCCAGGACTCTTCATATCGACCAGTAATACCTCAACTACCTGTGAGATAAAACACAGTAGGATGCCAAAGCTCAAACCTCTCACACTGAGCACAGTATTTCCTCTCTGGACAATGACAAGCAGATGCACTGTGAGATACCTCTTCCTATAGAAGACCTTTTTCAGAAAAAGTCCATATGTGGAGGTACACAAAACTTCTGCCGATCTGACATTAAAGCATTCTGCAACCTTTAATAACGCAGTTCCACTGTTGCAGTGCTAGCCATAAGGCCATCAGTCCAGCTATGAATGACCTGTGGATAAAACAAGAAATCTTGGGCTATCATGCCTGGCAGTATAACATAGGCACCACTGTGCATTATTACTTCTGGATCCCTGCAATAAACATAATAATGCTAGACATACACATGCCTTTGTATTTTAAGGATATGTAAAAAAAACAAGATCTCTAGTTTTACCCAAAGGCTTCTGCAAAAAGTAGTCCTGATATACCTCCACAAAGTCTGCTAGTGTCAATTAACAGCATCTTGATAATCTGGAAAGCTGCGTGTCAAGTAACAAGGAATACGTGGCATTGTCTGATTAATCAAACAGCCAAACAGAGCCCACAGTGGTCTGGAATCTTTCTTGGGATAAAACACAGAACTTAAATCTAACGGTTCTTCTATACTGTGGGATAGCAAAAGTATTTTTTTTTCCACTAGTACTTTAGACTCTTTATAGTGAATGACCTCTTAAGATGATGTAAATCAGTGGAATGATCTCTTTGAGAAGAGCTTTTCATAGAACAACATGTTGTCCAAGTCCAAACATACTCAAACACAAGATGGGCTGTTGCAGATCACTAGATCAGTACTAGACAGTACTCCCCACGTGATGGGGAAGACAATAAAGGAGAAAAATCTATATTAATAGCAAGAGTCCTTGTTTTTAATAGGATTTTTTTGGTCTTGTAATTGTACAAATAGACATATTTGGAAGTTGAAGAACCTCACAACAATCCTAAGGAACGAAGAAAAGAATAATTTGAACAGTAAAATCACAGTGAGCTTGAAAAAGTTGAAACTGCTGATAATGTCCTCAGATATTTCAAGCCTGGAATTGGATGGCATATTTCACCAAATGATTCTTTCTAAAGATTTTAAGAAGTACGAACCCATTCCATAATCTCCAAATCGAAAAAGAGAATGTTTTTGCCTTCTGAATCACATGGAAAGGAGTCAAAAAGAAAAGGATACACCCCAAGTCGTTTCCAGCACTCCATAATTCCAAATTGTCCAAATCACCTGAAGACAAACAAGAATTTCCCAAAATGGAACACAGACAGATTGACAATGATATTAAAACTTGCTGCCACAGATGAAGCCTCCTGGGCTGGGATCTATTTCCTTCTGAACTCTTCTGTTGAAGAAACAGGGGTTGAAGGCCAATAATTCAGAGTCTATTTCCCCTACAGGAGCTGGCATACATACATAATGAACAGAGTTGTTCTCAGATCCTTCTCTGTTAAACACTTAAGCATGTGGATTCACAAGCTTGTATTCTGATTGCTGTTTGGGCCTCTGCAGAAATCTAGAAGCCCTCAGCTATGTATGAAATACTGTGCAGTTGAATAAGCAAGACTCTGAATTCAGAAACACCTACAGAAACATTTAGGATGCTCACAGTCCATCAGACGTTGCATCTTAGTTTCTCGTTGTGTTCTTGGGCAAGCTTCTCTGGGAACTACCGTACCGTTGTAATTCAAGCATTTTTCTTAATTTGTTTGGAAATAAGGATCTGATGAGTCAAAAAGTCTTCTCAGTCTGAAGACTGAGAGAGTAACCTGAGAATTCTGGAAGTTTGTTTGGCATCCTTTGGGTCTTTTGTTTGGCTTTTTTGTTGATTTTTGAGGCACAAGAAAAGGCTCTTCCTTAGTGCTATTTTTGGAAATCAATATTTGGATCATTCATGTTCTTTGGCTACCAGTGTTCCAATTGGAACTGGAAGCACATAAATACTTAAATCCCTTAGAGGGAAAATAAAGTACTTAATAGATTTGTGGGACACAGATGCCAAACTAGTTTCAACATACCACTAACAAACATGCAGAAATGCATGATACCCAGTAATCACAAAAACTTTCCTTGTGTTTCTCCAGTCCATTTCTCTGAAGCACATATTGTGCATGTAACAGCCTTGGCAGAAAAGAAAGGACAACCGCATCATCAGGTAAGACAAAGATTGATTTTAAAGGGTCACCGGATTTTCCCCTTACCAATGGTATTCTTATTCATTGCCTCACTCCAAGTTGTTGCAAATGATCACTTCACCATCCTGAACAAGACTACAATGCCCATAATGGGAACAGATTCCAACAGTGAAAGACAGTCATACTTTTTGGAGACGAATCTGATAAAAATTCAGTGTTTGTAAGAGCATGGGGTATGAGCAAAAAGCATAAATACTCCTGACTGGATTCCTGCAGTTTGGGTTCAGAGTAACAATCCCTGGATCATCAGATACAGTGGATTTGTGATGTTCACATGAGAAACTGAAGCATACAGGCCAGAAACCACGTTCTTATATTTGGAAGCATCAGGAAGATCTGATCTATAACTGAACAGTATTTGACTGTGGATCTTTTGTCTTGTTCTTTTACACACCGAATAGAGCAATCTGCATTTATATTCTAATGAACGCAGCCTCCAGTGCTCTACCAGATTCAGTATTCCACAGGTTCTATCTTTTCACCGAAGAATGAGCTCAAAGCTTAACGTATTGCCGCAGTGAACTGCAACTGCAGATAAAAGTAACATTCAGGCTTTTTTTTTTTTTTTCTTTCTCTTTTCTTTCCTTGATGGAGAGGCATCCTTTTTCTTGCTCTGCTTTGTAGAAAGAAAGGCCTGCTATGCTTTATTTCTCTTTGGTAATGAGCAACAGTATTTCTGTCCAACATAAATCTTTCGGCAGAGCAAAAGACCTGCAACTCCAGATATGAAGGAGGACAGCAGTGTCTCAAGAAAAACAGTTTTAATTCCCAAGGGTTCTATTTTTAGTCATAGCACCAGAAGTCCCTGTAGCAATCATATCCTTGATTGGTCTACAGGTCTAAATGTCCATCTACTACAACCTCATGCTGAAAGAGTTCACACTGTGAACAGAGCAGGCAGATTATCAGAAAATGGTTGAATTCTGTTTTTCTCGTTTCCCAAAGAAGGGCTGAAGAGGCAGAGAACAAGAATGAACAGTCAGTAATAACCAACAGACATCAACTGCTAAGACAAACTTGATCTCTGGCAGGCATCCCAATCTGAATCTATAAGGACATTCACTTGAAGTTTCTTCAGACTAAACTAAGGTTATAATTTTTTTTCCAGTAACATATTTATCTGCTACATTAGCAGATAAATTTTGAGTAGACAGCAAGCATTCAGTTAATTTCATGTAAGAAGGAGCAGAATCCACCTTTTACAGCCATGCTGACTGTCACAGAGACAGACTGCCACTAACAGAAATATACATACAATGCATGTAATGGAACCAAAGCAGTAAGTTATCCTTAAATAGTTACTATCTAGGGCAGAAACACATTAACATTTGAATATTAACTTATATCTCCTGCAAGAATTTTACCACAGAAAAGTGAGAAACAACAGCTTAGACTTTGATTTAAAGTTCACTTCTTTTTCTGTTCATGGAATTAAACACTTCCTACACCAACAATCTATTACAAATTAAATCCTTGATTTATGTCCTCTTCCTCCACAACTTAAAAGCAATTCTCAAATTCTGGCAGCGCTTTGAAGAAAAGCAAGAGCTAAAGTTATAAATAAAAAAGCATTTTATGAGAGGACAAGATAGAAGAGAGGGAACTATACAAGCAGAGTGATCTGAATTCTGAACAAAGTGGGAAACACCACACAACAGTTCCACCCTTATTTTCAATACGAAAGATATACTGCAAAAGCAGTTGATAGTTTCTTAGTAATTCCACAGAACTTGTCCTGTTCTCTTCAGTTTGACATTATAAGACAGTTGCTGGTTTTCAATGTAAAAGTATGTATGTATCAACTACACTACGACATCTCTGCACAATTCTTGATACTATTAAGCCACGTTCAGGTTTTTACCATCAACCCTAACTAATATCACTCAGGGAAGCTGTATCTTCTTTGTAACACCCAGCTATACAGGCCTAAGGAGAAACTGAAAGTGGAAATACACAACTCATTAGAAACAGGTCTTTCTATACTAAAGACTGCTCTCACAACACATCAAAAAACCCACAATAATCTGACAAGTACCATATTTCTAAAAAGCATTAATGACCTGGGAAGAAAAGCTGTTAATCACACACAAATTGCTTTCTACGGGGCTGGTTTGTAAACAGCATAAAACCAGCAGTGAACAACAAGGAAACCTGCTTCACATTTATGAAGCTGCTACAGTCTTAGCTTCCACAAAGTCAGTAAATAATTCTGCTTTCTTAACACAATAGCAAGGATAATATTACTAGCACCAGTGACTGTCACGATACTCGGCCTAGAGAACTATGCAGCATATAAAAAATGTACTATAACTATACATATAGTACATAACTATAAATGTAAATAACTTTAGACAGAATTCTCAATTTTTAATTATGAATCATACCACAAATGCCACCTTTAATAAGGTAAATCTCCTTAATATACCCAGATGAAGGCTCAGTAAATAAATACACTGCGGTATCAGATAATAACAAGAACTAAAACTAAGCCTATCCAGTATAGCATACTTGTTTTGTTCTTTGGAAGGTTCAACTCAGTTATCCATAAGAACACGTGGAAAAACTAAAATTAGAAAATACCGCTCTATCTATCGCATTTCTCCATCATCACCTAGTGTTTTAATAATCACGCCAACACGTTTTACAACAACAGAAATACCTCGGTACTACGTACACGACTCTCTCTGCCAGGAAGGGTAGGAACCATACGGGCTTGGAAAACAACAAGGGGGTGAAACAGAGCCAGGGGATACCCCCTGGGAAGAAAGGCCCTGAACCAAGCCGGGCTTCGCACCCCAGCGCCTCCCCGCGCGGAAACCCTTCACCCACCGCAACACCTGTTTCCAGGCGAGAGCCTCCGGCCGCCTCCCCCGGGCGGCTCCGAGGGCCGCAGCGCCGCGACCGTGCCCGGTCCCCGCCCGGGGGGCGCCGCAGCCCGCTCCCCCCGCCGCCCCGCGGCCGCCGGGCCGCGCAGGGGGCCAGACGGACGGGCGGGCGGGCGGGCGGCGGCGCGGACCGCCTCTCACCGTTGAGTGCCGACGCCTGGAGCGTGGCCCCCGAGGTGCCGTCGATGACTTTGATGGCGCCGCGGGCGGTCACGGCCAGGATGGCGTTGAGCGCCGGGTGGTAGCACAGGCTGCAGAGGCCGTCGGCGTCGCAGCGCAGGCAGCCGTCCCGCAGCAACAGCCACTCGCAGGGGCCCGGCCCGGCCGACACTGACACCGGCCCGGGGCCGGGCCCGGGCCCGGCGGGCGCCGCCGCCGAGGAGCAGGAGGCCGCCGCAGCCATCTTGCTGGCCGCGCCGCCGCCGCTCAGGACAAGAGGCCCGGGGGGAGCCGCTCAGTGACAGTCCCGGGAGCCGCCGCCGTCGCCGCCAGTCACCATCCGGGTCCGGGGAGAGGGGGAAAGGGAGAGCGCCGGCGTGAGCAGGAAGTGACGCAACCGCGCCGGATGCGGAACCGACCGCGGGCCTGGACCGGCGGCAGGAAGGAGGTGGCGGGGCGAGGAAAGCACAGCGCGAGCAGCCTCGTCACGGGGAGGGGCGGGGGGAAGAGAGGGAGGCGGGGCCCTGCCGCCGCCGCCGCCGCCGCCGCGCGCGGGCGCGCGCCACCGCACCTATTTCATGGGGCCGCGGGGGCTGCGCGAGGGGCGCTGTTCCCACCACACCCCCCCCCCCAACCCCCCCCCCCAACCCCCCCCACAGCGCGCGCGCGCGCGCGCGGGAGGCCGTTGGGGCTTGGTGGCGGTTCGGACCGGGCGGGCGGGCGAGCGAGCTCCAAGCGCCTCCTCCGCTCCACGCAGCCTGGAGCGCTCCCGGGTGCCGGAGAAAGCGGGCCCGAGGGGCCGGCCTCAGCCGGGCTGCGCCGGCTCCTCGCGCCGGCAGCGGCGCCGCCGGCGGCTCGCAGGGCCGTTAGGCGCCGTTACCGCTCCGCGTTTGACTCCTGCTCGTACGTTAGAACTTGTTCCGTTCGGGCTGTCTTTTTTTCCCCTCCAGCCCCTGGACTTGCTCAGCTAGCTGTTGCCTTTCCTGGGGCTTTCGTTGCAGTTCCTGTTCATTATGGTATAGCGAACACTTCAGACAGCAGGTTGTTAGCAGGCTGCGATATCTGAGCGCTTTCACTGCAGTGAAATAAGGGTTGTTCTCATACTGTGAGTGTGGTTTTTCTGTCTGTACTTCGATAGCAACATAAGAGGCACTGAGTTGTCTCTTAGTAGGTACCAACTGAAGATAGCAAAGTGCTATTCTGTAACAGCTTTATTTCAGAATAAAAAAGAAATCTCCCTGTCAGAGTTACTGGCTGAGGAGTTTTTTTGCTGTTGTGTTGCCTTTTTTTTTTTTTTTTTTTTTTTGAGTGCAGGTGTGTGTAATTATGTGAGGTCCCAACCTGAAAAGCTTCCTCCTCTCCTCCAACAGTAAGGATGGAGTCATCCTAGTCATAAGAGTATTTCATTTTAAAACATTATTTTCTCTGCTTGAAAAAAAACAAAACCTCACATTCTATTGTAAAATGTTTCCCCCTCCTTTCCTCCCACTAGAATTCCAGATGCAGTTTGCAGGCATTTTCTAGCTATGTTTTAAATGACATGTATAGCTAATGCATTTGAGAGCTTTTAGCCTACTGATGATCTTAAATATAATTGATAGTATCAAATATAATGCAGCCATCTACAGAATGTGGGTTTTCTTGTTTGTTTTTTTTTCTTTTTTTTTTCCTTTTTTTTAAGGACCCAAATTAGCACAGGATTCCGTAATAGGAAAATGCTTTAAGAAAATCATTCATGTACCTGTGTAAAGAAATACAGAAGAACACGTGTGAGGCAGGTTAGCGAGAATTATCCTGAAAACAAAGTAAGTAGCTTTTAAGCTACCTTCGCTACTTTTCTGAAACACTTACGACTGGTAAAGGCAGTAACCAAACTTAAAGCAGAAGTCAAGTTACATGTTGTCTCCAAGTCAAAGCAAATGACCTCTCATAACTTTCAAGTAAAACCACTTTTTTTCTTCTTAAGCAGTAGAATGTCTGCCTGATGGGTAGAGAAGGGAAAAAGAGAAGCAGTATTTCTGTATATAGCAAAATTGCTATATACAGAAGATACTCAATTTCTCATTCTAAAGGTAGAGCACATGTGTCTGTGGGGCTGAGGTGTTTCATCTTGGGAAATGCATTTTTTGCCAGACACCTTGTAAGTTGCCATGGATGACAAACAGAACTTGTACACTTATCCCCCAAATTTATTTACAGCCTCCAGCATGAGATTGATAACAGGTATAGGAATATGTGTGTGTTAATTCAGTAAATATAAATAAGCTTTATACATTCTGTAAACAAGTTTAATTCAAAATTTTTATAAAATACATCTTGTATTTACACACATACCTGATCTAAAAATACGAGTTCATTGAATGCAAAGTTATAACAAACTATCAGAAACATCTGAGAGCTGTTTGTACGTTTCTTTGCACAGCATATGCAAAAGGTGAACCTAAAGATACTTTGAAACTAAAAGGTGCAAATCTGCAACTGCATAAAAATACATACTATGTTAAGAGCATATCTACATTGCATATTATACACAAGCCAAGGTTGAAGAAAAGAACAGGTAAAGTTGCAACTAGAGATTTCACAAATGTTAGTATAGAGGAAACTAAGATGCTTGGAGAAATGTGATTAGAATACAGCAGGCGATTAAATAGAACATTTTTGCATCCTCTCAGGCAATATTTCTGGTCATGTCAAATGCACAGATTCATTATGAATGTCTACTGAATACTTATACAAACAGGAACTAAGCTTTTAACTTAAGCTGTCTGACAGCCTAGTAACCTTGTATATGTGCTAGCTCTTAACATTTGATGAATTCTCGTGGTCTGGTTTTAGTTTTCAAACACTAGTTTGAAAATCTTGTTAAAAAAACCCACAAATATAGCCATGAAAAGAGAGAGACCATATCACCATACAAGATTTCAATGTCAACAGAACTATACTTTGAACATGCATTATACCCTGCTAACATGCATTTTTTAATATGGCATGAATACTCTCAAAGCACTTCCAGATAGGTATTTCATTTTTACTATCTCTTGTTATGTTGTAAGATAATAGTTTAATAACTTACATAACTCATTAGAATTTTAAGTTATTGTAATGGCAGTAAACTGTACTGTAGTAAACTGCCAGTGTAATTGGTTTGGTGTAATTCTGCAGTTCTTTCACCAGAACTTCCACAGAAGCCAGAAGTTTAAAACCAATAGGAGAATCAGCCACAGAAACAGGCTCAAGAAGCTAAAGGTCTGTGGTAAGAGTTAGAATTTCAATATACATTTAGCATCAGCAATGACTGATTAAAAATAAGTTACTAAAATGTCAACTTATGCAGTCTAAAAAGATGTGAAATCACAGTTCTGATGCAGAAAATTATCCATCATGGATCAAAGACAGCCCTTTGTATTACCTTGTCATGGTTGATGTTTTTATTTCGAACATAGCAAAATAAAGATAGCAGGAATGCTCCCCCCCCCTTTTAAGGAAGATACAAGTTACACAGATTCTTAAAGAAAAAAAAAAAAAAACAAAAAGTAAACTTAAGATCTATTTGGTAACACTAAATACCAAAGATTTTAATGGACTAAGTAAAGTTAGTACCATGCAAAGTGAACTTCAGTGAGTGAGTTTTTTTTTTTTGGTGAAGAAACATTACCATAAGGACCATTACATAAGCAATCAGCACAGTACACAGGAAATATTTAACATGTCATCACATTATTACATAATCCTTGGATAGTCAAAATTAGTGCAACTGTAATTGTTACTAAGGCTATAATTCTGCCTTATTTAATGGAGGGAGAATCAGATCTTAAAAATTTTTCATTTCACTTTACAAGGCATAAACAATATTTGGAAAAAAATGGATGCATGTTAAATACCATGCTATTTTAAACACAAAACAGAAAAAGATGTTATAAAACGTAGTTAGGGAAGCATTCTTTTTATTTTATGATCATAAAATAACATTGTTTAAAGATCTCACAAATTCAATAGATCATCTTTCTTTTCCAACATTAAACCAGTGCTATCGTTGACAAGTTATTTGCCTGTTTCTCTCTAATTCACACTATTAACTAAAATAATTTGATTTTGTAAATAAGCAATTTAAAGAATTATGTCACGTAGTAAATGCCTTGCTCCTTTGGTCAGAAATAGTAAATGAAAACTTCAAATACTTCTATTTTTAGTTTTTAAAAACCCAACATACATCCTCAGCCAAGGAGTATTTACGCTACACACAAGCCATAGATACAAAATACACAGTATATACATTTTTCTCAAAACAAATTGGAATTTATAAAAACTCAATAGCCAAATCAAAATAATTGAGGCACTAAATTAAAAGTAGAATCTTGTTGTCTTGATTATACAGACTATTCTGTGAACAATCAGGACTGTTTCATAAATATATATTATTATCTACAGGATTTGCTGTGCCAAAAAAGCCAGCTAAGTTTAAGCTCAAAAGAAAAATTGCACTTTGAGATTGTGATAGTTAACTTCTCATTTTTCTCCTCAAATATAGTAATCTAATCCTAGTGCTTTTGGCACAGGTATCAAGCTTTATTTTTGCTACACTTTGTTATAAAACACAAGGTTCTTGTATTTTGTTCATTAAAATCTGAAGAGAGTCTTAAACAAACCTAAAACTTTGATACAAATCTATATAGCTACAATTGCTTCATTAAATAATATACACAAATATGCTTTTCGATCTTAAAACATCTTGACAACTGGATACAAAACAGTCACTTGTACTATCTCCAGCCTTCTTAGTCTTATGCATTATCAGTTTGCAAGTAAATAAAATATGGTTTCTGGCCACATTCTTACATTAGATTACACCCCAGTATACAAAGACAGAAAATAAATGTACAGTAAAAAGATTGGATAAATTAGAAGGGGTTTCTTGGTCTTGAATTCTTCTCCAACTAGTAATGATGCAGCACTGTATGCAGCCCAAAATACTCCAAACAACTGAAAAAGACATGAACAATGTTAGCTGCCATTACAAGAAAATATCTCCAGCTACCAACATTAAAAAAAAAAAAAAAAAAAAAAAAAAAAAAAAAAAAAAAAGAGAGAGAACAGTAATTCTCTTAAGTATGTATGATTTATACTACAGGGTTAAATTACTATTTTTACTTCAGGATTAGTTTGGCTCAAAAGCTTTACTTTAACTGGGGTACCCTCACCTCAAGGTAACTGAAACACACATTCCTGTTCTTTTCAGGTGCAACAGCCGCAGAAAGTCTGTATCAAGCATCAAATTAGCTATGAAACCTTCATGCCCTTATCATGTGTATACATGACCCACTCAAGAAACGAAATCTCCTTGAGTCTGAATTCTCCGGCTTTGGATGTAAAAATCTCACTTGCTTAATCAATAAGGACAAATTTAAAAGACTAAAAAAGTAACATTAAAAAGTAACATTATTAAGAAAGTAACATTACCTATGAATATACAGTATGTTGTATGAAGTTAGTACTCATGCTATGCAAAAGGATCATAATCTACCAACAGCAGGTCCAAGGATCTGCTCAATAAAAGGCAGACATACTAAGACCCAAGCAAAAAACTGCCCACAGTTTTGTCAGAAGAGTTCAAGTCCCTTGAAGGATGGTTTTATGTCCATGTTTTTAATCTATGCAGGCAGCTATTGCAGTGAGGTATTTCAGAAAAGGTATTGAAAACTACTTTATTTTGATCAATCTGTGAAAGTAAGTTCTTACCTGAGTGATTTTACATTGACAAAGAAGATACTCTTCATGTACAACTGTAATCTTTACCATATAATTTTACCTTTTCTAATATTTTATTATCAAATCTATGCAAATTTAAAATATTTAAACTACTAGTAGTTTTATGCATAAAGTAACAGAAATGAGCAGAAATTTTCAGCTATTAATGACAAAGCACAAAAAACTTAAAATCAGAGTAAATGGAATTGCTTAAACATTTTGATTTAATGTGGTTATAACTTTAAGAGACACCTATAAAACCTCAATTGGCATCGTTTAAAAAGAAGTTAATTGCATATGATTGCATACTTCTGCTTTTGCTCCCTAAATTGAGACTGCAGAGACAGATAGAGGAAGAAGAATCAAGATTACTACCAGATTCCCTAAAACACATTAGTAAAACTGCAGCAATAAAAACAATTAAAATACAGTACCTGAGAGGCTTTACTGACTGCATCTGGAAAAGACCTGACTGGAATTTCACTCTAAGTTCCACAGCTTTAGGGCTGCAAAATACTTCCCCAAGTATAGAGATCCCAAGCCAAGATAGAAGTAATACTTGTCACAGGAAAAGCAGTTTGGCTATATGGGGCTTAACCTGCATTTTCACACTAATGAATCAAAGATAAGAACCTTGCACAGATTTGCTCTGAATTTTACGCAAGACTGATAGAAATAACCGGGTAACTTAGATTTCCTTAACCTATATTTAATTTATGCATTAGTTAAGTGCCAAGTTAGTAATCTGCTTTTTGACGTTATCACTTAATAGTTATTCAAGTTATCAAATCACGAACAGTGATTTTCTTATTCTTGTTTTATACACACTTAAATTTTGCTTCAATTATGCTATTTACTGGCAAGCCAACGTTAAAGAAATTAATCAAATCAAACAAAACAAGCACTCAAAAAGTTCACTGGTTAGCTAGTAACAGAATTTTCTCAGTTAACCTTTCCAAAAATTCAGCAATAATTTCAAGGGCTACATAAAAGCTTGCATGAAATACTGGACATGTTCAATGAACCTTATGTAGCGCTAAGATGTTTCAGGGAACATTGCTAGTTCCATAAAAGATGTCCAACAGCAGGTGATACCAATAAAGTTATTCTTGCTCTCTGCCTTACATTCCACATCTGTAAAAACAGAACAATAACTACCTTCTCAGAAAAGGATGTTGAGAGCTTTATACTGTTACCATTATGGGAAAGACTCAGAACAATGACTAACGTCATATTCATGCTGCAATAACTAAAAATAAACTGGATGATAATAGCGGAATGGATAGAAAAGCTTACTTCCAGACTCTACATTCTGACATTTAAGTATACATCCTCTTCTACAAATGAACATCCTATTTTTTTAATGCAACTACTATAACACAGCAAAACACTTCAGTAGAAACTAGCCTGATTAACAACAGATGTTTTTATAGCAACAAGACCACATATTCTAAGTACTCAAAAGAAATATCCAAAATAGAATTTGCTTCTCAGTCTTACCCACTATGCTAGCTAAAGGGATCACAGGAGTTCAAGTTATATTT
This sequence comes from Rhea pennata, assembly GCF_028389875.1. Taxonomy (NCBI): domain Eukaryota; kingdom Metazoa; phylum Chordata; class Aves; order Rheiformes; family Rheidae; genus Rhea; species Rhea pennata. Next base: position 37,617,164 of record NC_084665.1, read on the forward strand.
ATGAATATTTCGACAGATTGTTATATTGTCCTGAACAGATTAATACTTGAAGTGTTAGGATAGTGACTTAAAAATAACTGCAAATTCTCAGTAGATTTTACTGAACTTACCTTTATTAATGTAGAAACAACTTCAAATGATCCAACCACCAGAAGTACAGGTGCTATGACAATCAGGGGAAGTAGAGAATATCCTATCACACCAAGAACTTGGCCATAAGCCACCTGAAATTTTCAAGCACATAAAAACAGACTTTGTAGTACTAATCTTTTTCACCAAACGTAACAAGATCAAGTTATGACAAAATTAAATAACTATACTAACAATATGCTTGGTATTCATGAAATATCAGCTAAAGAACTCCTTAGAAGCTTAAATCACATGTATATTAAAGGACAATGTTAACGTTTCCAATGGAAGTATTTACACAAACAGGTTAAAAATATGTAATTTCACACACATGCCCCACATTTCCATGCTCCACTTTAAGCGGTTCAGCTGCCACTGTACATGGAGTGTGCGACCCATACCAAGAAGCACTGAACAAGAACAGACCTCTCAGTCACCAGCTGCAGACCTGTCTGTCACAGGCAGCACAAAATATAATTCCTTCCATTAACATATGAACACCTATTTTAAAGTACATAAGGGTTTTCAGCCTCAATGCAAGACTGCTTTAGAACCTGACTCCCTTAGGGGAGAAATCTGACTTCCAGTTTAATTTTTTTATGGCTATCTTAAATGCATTTTTTTGGAAGTATTATCATAACTGCTTTTAGCTTCTGATGTCTGATTTTCCCATTCTGCAATTTGAAATGTTCTTTGGCCCTGCTAAGCTCCTTGCACTTAAGTTAGGAAAGACAGTGGTCACACAAGGGACTGTCTTTCAAGTGATCACTTGTGGCAGCAGATGCTTCATGGTAAGCTGTGCAGATCCATAATGACAGATTATATATTTTCAATATTTCACAATTTGAGCAACAAAATAGATTGATTTAAGTGTATCTGGATTGTGCTGATTTGTGGAAATCCAATGCAATCATATTTATGAAACTTTTTTCCACGGCAGTTTCCACAAAAGAGTCACTAGCAAATATAACCACAAGGGGGAAAAAAAATCTAAATGTAAATAATGTAGGAAGCCTGCAACACTAGTTCATCATTGATGCAAAATGTAATTAAAAACAAAAATATTACTAAATACTTCATTCTTCAAAACACAGTTCAATGCATTTTTTTTAAGCTGCAGTGCCAATTTAAGAAGTTCTTACCCTACCGACTGCACCTGTGTAGCTGTTTGTGGCTCTAGCTATAAGCCATTTTCTGTTGTTTATACTCAAGCCACTTGGTGACTTCGTTTATAAACATAGCTCAAACAGCTATTCCAACCCTGCAGTTGTAACGATGCAAGTAGCTGGAGGCAGGCATATAGGCCATAATTGCATTTGACTTCACAGTTGAAAAGCATGAACTGAGTTTCATTCTGTAGTGGGTTTATATTGCACCAGTCTAAGGAAGAAAACAAATGCTGGTAGGAGGGGGGGGAGGGCTGTGTGGGCAAGGAGAAAGGGTCCGATTTAGCTCAGTGACTGAAACCTTGAAGGCACTTCTCTGGAGATGAATTCAGCTCTGGATCACAGGCACTTGTCAGAATTTCTGGGACTCAGGCTAAGAATTTCCATACTGTTCATCACATCTAGCACACTATGCACTGTACAGAAAGAGTGGTTGTCCATGTTAGATTCTACTTTGGAGGCCAAGAACCTAGAATATAAGTATTATAGTAGCAACCAGATTCTCTATTCTTAATGAGCTACAACGCCCAAAGTCAAGAAGTGTGACAACCCAATCACTGCTGAAAAGAATAGCCAAGAGACTAATTACCTCCCCTTCCCTCATTTTCACACACAGCTACTTACTTCTCCTCCAAGAACCCTGGCCAATAAAAAAATTGTCAAGGATCCAAATATCCAAATAGTTATAATCCAAGAAACAACCTTAAAAGATAAAGAACAATTCATTTATATTACTAATTTTCACAGAAGTCAAGAAATTTATTATACAAAAATGAATTCTGAATTGCAGCAAATACATAGAATTTTACTCTGTATTAAAATGGAGATCAAAAACAAAATGCAGAAGTAACATTAATTATAAGTTTGGTGAACAAGCAATGCTCAGAGGAAAAAATATTAGTATTTCATCAGTATTTTAGTATTGTATCACAGAAGAGAGAGATTAGTTAATCATAAAAGCTAAGATCACCCCAGTTAAATCTTAGCTAATGCAAAAGTTCAGCTGAGACTTAGATTTTATAACATGGAAAAGCAACATGTTTCATTCCACTAAACAGAAGCTAGCATCATGCCGCCTACTCCAAAAAAGTTTTAAAAGTCAACTCAAACCAATAGAGTTGGAATTCTGCTTCTGCTTTCATCTTAGATATACTATCTTATGCTTCACTCAAACAGAGAATGCTCAAAAGTGAAGACAAAACTGACTAACCCTACAACTTGAGGATGATGAAAATTTAAGAACCAACCTCAGACTTCTGGGCCCAAGTCAATATTTTCTCTTTATTTTTTCTTTGTTATATCCTTAAACAGAGTAAGAAATCTTAAAATCATTTTCTTGTTTAATAGAGCATTCAAAATAACATAATTGTTCTTGGATTTGAGCCACCAGGAGATCAGAGGTGGTGCTCTCCCTTTTAAAATAACCTTTTTAGAGAGAAACGACAACCTCACTCAAGTCTTTGTATTTCTAAGAGTACAATGGCTACACTTAAAATCGATTAGTACTCAGTTCAACTTGCTAGCTTAATTAAGAATTCTAGATTCACACAAAAATCAAATCAGGGATAATTTTCTTCTTTACAGTCAAAATCACAGCACTACTTCAAAAAAAAGCTTTATGTTATTTGTGAAAACAGAGCATGGCCTCCTTTTACTTCCTGCTTTCCTCTACTGTGTAAAAGAGGAGAACCAAATTAACGTGTTAGAGTAGGAACACTCATCTCTCGCCTGCATACAGCCCACCATTCAGTTTATCTTGTCAAGCTACTGTCATTCATCTTGTTACTAGCTACCAGCTTTCACTACTCCTCCTCACATATATAGAGTACTCTTACTCCTGTAGGATAAATCTATATTAGATCTACCATTCATTCACAGTTTATCTGTCACAGGATCAAGGAATTTTCCTTGCTTTGCCCAGGAGGCAGCTAAATGGTCCACTCAGAAGACCTGAATAATACAGTGTTTCAATCTACTCATTTTAAGTCTAATAGAAACAAGATAGAGTGAATTCTTAGTCAGCATTTGGTATACCATATGGTACCTAGGAGTCACAAACTGAATGATTTTATCTTACCATTCACAAGAATTTTAGCATAAGCATAGTCTGTTACTTTACATATGACATACTGCTATGCTCTAAACTATATTTTATATATATATATATATATATATATATATATATATAAATCTATATTGTCATAAAGATTTATGAAGTCCGATGCAATCAACTATTGCCAAAAGATGACCTAAGCTCATATTCAAATTAGGACCATAAATGACATTGCTTCTCTGTTTCAATACAAACGTAAACAAAATACCCCTAACTGTTTACAGAGGCCAATTAGATCTGCATAATACCTCTAACTATTTATTCACTCTAGAGTTAAAAGGAATTACGGAAAAATTCTATTGACCAGACGAAAAGTTATTTGATTGTAGTTGAACAGGAAGGACAAAAGAGCCCTAAGCACTAACGAAGATAAAATGCACCAGATAACAGTTGTGGTACAGCATGAGTTAGACAAATGGCTTTATTTGTCAGGAAATTAAAATTCATGGCATCCGCACAAATATTCTTTGGTAAAATTTTTAGTAATAAAAAAGCAAGTTAAAAAGAAGGTCACAATTAAAATAACAAGATTCACTAATATGACTATAATCATATTAATTTCCTTCAACGACCACCTCTTTTCTTTGTTTTACTATAAAAAAAATCTGACATTTTGTCACAATTAACTTTATCCACAGGCATTTTAATACAGTTTAAATTAAAAGCCAGACAGAAGAAGTATAATTGGAATACCCTATACTAGTATGTGAAGAAAGGACATTCCACCTGTGCAAAAATGCCAATTATTTAGCAGTCTTGTCCCCAGATTTACTTCAGATTTCCTTTTAGATAGAAGGCTTACCTTGAATTGCCCATATAGTGAAATCATTGAGAAGAAGAGGACAACTGCCAGAGGACCCCAAAAATCTGGATTGTCTCTCACCACCTGTCTATTAAACCCAAGAGATGGCATAGGCATCAACACACAGCGAATTTTGTAGTAAATATCCTTCAGGTCAATGTCCAGTTCTTCCCTGAAATTGTAAGGCAAGGGAGCATTACTAAATGCCACAGTAATGAAACAGATCATAAAAATGTGTGTTTAGGAGCAAACAGCAGGTTTGTAGAACAGTATCATTGTAAGGCTTTCTGAAGCCATGACAAGTAAAGGAACAGTTACAGTAATACCTTACCCTTATCATGCATTCAGTAACCTTCATAACATAACATATATTTAATTATACCAAAATAAGTTCTATGACTGAGAACAGAAAATATCCACAGCACATCCTAACAGTCTATATTAAGAAAGTAAATCAATTTTCTGACATGCACAAACACACATGGTACATTAATACCACTGTAAATATTCATGAGTCAACGATATATGAATACACTCAAGTGGGATGTCTGGATGTATTCTTGTATTCAGCAGTGTGCCATGAGTTCCCATTTGTTACTGAAACACATTTCAAATTCTACAAGAAAGAATACCCTTACATTCAGTAAACCTAAAACATTCAAAATATGCTTCACCAGGTCAAAACAATTTGTTAATTAAGATGAAGTATCACTCGCCTCAACAATAGCAGTTTTCCCCATACCAATTTATGCCAAACATTTAATTAATGGCTTGTTTCCAGTATGGATAAAAATAAATAAAAGCTGATTAACCAGCGATAACTTTAACAATAGATGTTGCACTTTTTTAATTGCCTTTTCCAGTCCTTGGCTACAAACTATCCATAGGTAGCTACAAATTGACCAGAAGACTCTTCCTACATAGGAGAGTTAACTGGTGTAACTCTTGCCCTGACTGTCCTAGATAAGAAGGAAGTAGACTTTCCAAGTAACAGGCAATTCCATTAACTTACATCACTTAAAGAAGCAGTTAAAGAACAGAACTTTAAATTACAGTTTTCCCTATGCAGTAATGATTGAGAAGCTCTGAAGACCTAAAAGAGATTTCTGGGAGATATCCCTCTGCTCTGCATTTAGGAACATCTCTAACGCAGCTGGAAAAATGGAATTGTCTTGAAGTTTGTTTATGAAAGTTCTGTACTAGACTCTGATTTATGACTTTTTTCAGAAAAGTTCAAGCAAGAAATAAATGCAGTAAAGACATGATTCATCACAATTTCTCTTTCAAGAATGAAATACTGCTTGCTGAGTTTCTGGAAGCATTTTCAGCATTGCTACTATGGAAGCTATTTCTGGATTGCTTTTACTAGCCTGTTTCTAAATAATAACTAAAAAAATGTTAACACATTCCTAAATCTAAGGAGTACACTAAAAGCCTCTATTTTTCCTCCATCCATCTAAATAGTCAGTAAGCAGTGTTGTTGTATTTCACTCCAAAAGTTGTGTAACAGTTTTCCTTTCTGGAATTAGTTTTTTGTCATTGCCCAGGGCTTCTGATAGTTTCTCATTTGGACAAACTGTCTTTCCCATGAAGCTTACAGTTACCTTGCTTAAAAAGAGGTGACAGCTCTTACAAGAGACAAATGTCATAAGCAAGACTGCTCAATAAAGAAATCTCACTCTATTGAACAAAAACCTTTCAACGATAGCATCATATCAGCAAACTTTTCATAGCTGCTTGCTATTCTTTAACACTTCTAATAATTCAGATTATAAGCCTTTGTCACATGTTCTGGGAAAAATCAGAACTGTGTAAGAACTGCTACATGAAGTCAAATTAAGGTTATCTCTATTAAGAGGATTATATTCATCCTATTCCCTACTAAACTATCCTTTTCGTGTCATGTCCTCTTTGCTTCCAATAATCAGCAGCTTAGGACATAACTACCTTTGAATCACAAACATAGTGTTGTAATATACAATGCTACATAAAAGAGGGAACTGGTATGTTCTCACCTCAATACACCATTATATTTGTTAATTAAAAGTTAGGTATGTACAAAATAGACTTACTCACACAAGTGCTACTGCTGCACATTTTAAGTTATAGCACTTTTCAAGTAGCAGTTTCAGTATTAAGTCCTCCAGGCAATTTGTTTTCTCCCAGCACTTTCATTTGAACACTTCAGAGTACTTTCCTTCTCACTCTGGCTTATTAAGGCATCATTTTCTTTTATTAATGAAGGAAAACAGGGAGACTATGAGAGCTAAGTCGTTTAGCTGCAGAACAAGGACTAAAACCTAACCTTCCTGCTGTGCAGTGTAGAAACCCTGAGATACAAACTTTCTTCCCCAATCATGTTCCTGAAGTAGAGATTTTCAATGTTACAGCCATTTTTGTCTTTAAACACTAACTACGCTAATACAGCTTTATAAAATAATATAGCATCAAAGTCTATAAAGTTTGCACCTCATTACTTCTTACAATCCTGCTGTAATGATTATGATTCACAATGCAACACAGCAACTTACAAAATTCATTTAACGTTGATTCAGTTAAAAAAAAAGCCACGATTGTCTTAACCTCTGATTCCCTAACAGCACTGAGAAACTCATACTATCAGCATAAAAAAATAGAAAAAATATGATCTAATTTTTAAATCACAAGACGATCAACAGATAAAAGCAGAAGAGAAATAAGTCTAAATATTTATGCTTAGATTAATAAAACCTGAGGGCTATTTCCTCCATTTTCATTCCTTCCCCATGGTGTGTTAGCTTGTTAGCTTCTCTTTTACATTATAAATAAAATCTATAATGAAAAAATCTTCATTCCTGCACCAGAAAGCAGACTTATTCCTCAAGTCATTCACTGAAAAAAATTCTCGTCACAGCAAGAGACTGTGGGACAGTTTGAGAGTTTAGGAGTCGTCTGTTTTTCCTAAACCGCTAATAAGGACAGATAACAAACAATAATTACAACATACAGGAGTGGCTTGTTATCTTCTGGGTCATCATCTTCTACTTCCAGAAGCCAACCATACCCTCTCTGTCTCAGGAATGTAGTTGCAGTAGATTCTTTGATGAATTCTCCTCCTCCTCCAAGATTTAGCTTAACATCTGGAGTTGTTATGGAACCACTAAGATCTTAGAGAAAAAAGAAGAAAAAAATGTACCTTTTTATGCCTTGCCAAAAGCCATTTGATTTCAAAATTACTGGAAGATAAAGAACAGGCATACAAAGCTATGTGTGCTGGTTATCACTATAAAAATATACAAATATAAAAATTTTATAGAATAAAATTATACTTTAAGGGTACATAAATCAAAATGATTCTTTCAGTTTTAAAGCAATAGCAACATTGTTGTTTTATAACAACAAATCACCAAGTTCTAGCTTCCAGACTAACCCTGTTTTTTTGGTGATACAGTGTTATGGCATGCTAGCACAGGCTTCAGTTCATGTTCTCTCATTGATCTTCCACACAAAAGGAAAACATCCGTATATTTTTATTTATAGCCTGCCTTTAACAGGCTTGTACCTTTTTAAAAGTCACTATTAGAGATTCTTAGGCTCCACTTTTCCCGTCAGTAATGAGATATGTAAGTTCTTTTTAATCAAGCTTAAATTCAAGCTTCCCCATAAATGCTTTTCAATGACTTCAAAATCATGAAAACACCATCTGCACAGGATCCTCATAGAGATCTCAACAACTACAAGAAGAGATTGCTCTTTGCTCACGAAAATTTCAGCAAAAGTACACTGTTCCTACCACACACAAGCAAAGCCTGCTGCTGTTTACAGAGAGAAAAAAGAAAAATTATTTTTCATGCCTGAACTTTATTACAGTGAAAGCCTGATGAGTTTTCTACCATCACTGGGACCTTTTAACTTTCCCAGCATTTGCTTATGCTACAATGTAACACTGCTTTGCAAAGAGGGGTTCTTGCTATTCTTTGTGCACAGCTATGGCCGTCAAAATCAACATCTGTAACAATCCCATCTGCCATCTATTTCTTCTTTCTCAGTGACGAGTGGCAATCCACTCTGATGCAAGAAACCTTCTACACTGTCTTTCTTACTAAGACTTCTTCTAGCAGTTGATGATGGATGAATACCTAATAGCACAGTTTTTAATCATGAAACCCATAAATGTGATGTTAAGTCCAGGCAGCGTTTTGCAAGGTTACTTCTCAGGTACAGCAGAAACCCGTAGAAACCAGTCTGCCACTACTCTTCCATTGACTGGTATGAAACTGATAACACCAGACTAACCAAGTGCTGAAGAATCAGCCAAGAATTTATGTTTTTGATGCTTGCTATAGTGAAAGTTAGGATGCTTCTGTTGCTGCTATCCGAGGCAGAACACCGTATAAGCACTTCTAAAGACTCTCACATGCCTCACCTCAAGTGGGCATTTCAGAAAACTAAAAGATGTTCTTTTCTCTTCATTTGAAAAAGCAGTGCAAAAGATAAGAAAATAGCCTTTTCTTGAAATCATATCTGTCTACTTAATTGGACACTTCACCATTCCCCCTCCCACAAGAACCTCCTATCTCTCAGAGAAATGACAGATGATGATAAAACAGCTTATGTTTTTATTCTTTGTATGGATCAGGATTTTTGAAATTAAGAGAAATAGTGCAGCATGTAGTATTTTTATTTATAAATACTAAGATGATTAACTTTGCTTATGTTTTCGTTTCTGGGAGTATGCAAAGTGCTGCATGGGTCAACACAAGTACACTTGAGCAGGCATGTGATCACACCTTGTATTCATGAAGAATACAAAGCCAAGTCTAATTCAACACATCCTACTAGAATTGGTTGGGTCCAGCACACTATTAATAATGCTTAGCAAATATTTTCTGTCAGGTTTCAGAGTTTTCATGCAGTAGTACACATTCTTTTTCCAGAGCAAGGTGGTGGGGGGGAACACTGCTCCAAATTGTTACTTGGTGAATTTCGCAGTTCCTTTGCCATGGAATAGTAATCAACTACTAAGGAGTTACGCATTCTACAGTAGTCTTCCACTTCAATTATGCTTTTCCAGGGTGGGGCATATGAGTCAGGACTTGCATGGTTTCCTACCCTTATTCATAACCAAAAAAGTTTTAACTAAATAAATATACAAGGTGAAGAGGTGATTGTTTAAGGAAGTAGACAATATCATTAACTATTTTTTTTAAAAAAGTAGCAAGATATTTAGCTCTTTTATGTTTTTACAGTATTGAGACAGATCTTCATGGCATGTTAGTAAGCAACAGCAATTTGTGCAGCAGTCTAGTAGCAGGACACACTTCACCCCCTAAACTACACACAGTGCTCCTCTTCTCAGCATTACTGAGCTGTAAGAAGACATGGCATAGAGACTTTGCAACAGCAGTACATCGAAGGTGAGCTTACATTAATATCATTAATAGATACCAAATCGCACTTCCAGCATCTAGGGAAACAGAAGCAGCCCGTGATGGCACTTGACGTGTCAGGACGCTTGGCACAGTCCCGATTACGGCATCCAGAAAAGCAGAGAAACCAAGCACCAGGGCTGGCTCTGCCACGCAGGTAAAGCCGCAGCCCGCTCGCGTTACCCAACGCTCCCGGAGCGGCGGAGCCCGGGCCGGGGGCTGCTGCGACTCAGCCACGGCGGTACTCGACCCTACTCCGCCTCCAGCCACGCCATCAACCTCGGCCGTGGGGGAGGGGGGAGGGAGGACGGACGGACGACGGCACCTCTTGCATCAGAGGCGCGGGAGCCGCCCGCTCCCCGCCGGAGCGGGGCCGGGCCGGGCCCCTCTCCCGAGAGGGCGAGCGCGGCCCCGAGCGCGGCCCCGCGCTCACCTTCGGCATCGGCCGAGGAGACAAAGGTGAAGTCTCCGTTGCTGGGCGCATAGGGCGGCGGCTGCTGAGGGCCCGGGGGCTGCATCTCCCCGCCCGCTGCGGCGGCTGCGGCGGCCGCGGGGCAGCGGGGGCGGCGGGAGGCAAGCGGCACCGCGGCCTAGGGCCTCCCCGCGTCCCTCCCTTAGCGGCGGCAGCAACGGCCCAACTCGCACCGCGCAGCCGCCTCGCAGCGCAACAACAACGGACACCACCCCCCGATTGGCTGTCTTGCAACGCGCGCCCCGATTGGCTGCTACAGAGCCACTTCTGACCGGCGCCCCAGCTACGTCCTGGGGAGTGAGGTCACCGCAGCTCCTGTATAAGGCCCCTCCTGATTGGATAAGACACAGTCGGGCGCAGGGAGGCGGGGAGACGCGGGCCCTGCCGTGGGCCGTTACACCGCCCCGCCTTCGGCCGGAGGGCGTCACCCTGCTCGCGGCCGGCTGCGTCATCGCCCGGCCAACGGCTGCGGCCGCCCCTGAGCGCGTTGCCGGCAGCGCGCGCGTAGGAAACGAGCTGGAGGTCCTGGGCCCTGCGTAGAGCAGAGGCGCAGTGATGGGAATGGGCAACGGGGAGCTCGGTCCTCACGGTTAGCCTGCTCATGCATACCCCTGGCTAGTGCCCTGCGCTGTTAAAGTTGATCTGCTCCAAGACTTGTGGGTGACCAAGCAAGTTCGTAAGATACATAAGCGCTAGACCAAAAATCAGGTATCAAAGGACTTGCTGGTAAACAACGAACTTTTCAAAAACAACTTTGGGCTTTTTTATTTTTCTCTGACCACTGAGGAAAACCAATATCCCAAATACTTTCCACTATGGATATGAAAAAGTGAATCCTACTTTTGTATTGATGGAGAAGGATACGCCTCCATCTATGCACTGACAGCTAGTATGGCTCCACCTCCCCGTATCCTCAACTGGGGATATGGGTCATTCGCAAACCATTTTTTTTTCCGTATGCAATTCTAAATCTGTTTTGTTATCCTGCATCCTTTCTCCCCTCCTCCTATTCTTACAGCTTTGCTCCCACTCAACACCTGCATGCAGCTTTCATATTTTTTTGCTGCTATGGCAAATTGCTGTGTATTAACTGTGCCTTTGGTAGTTGTTCTACCAAATCAGGGCTCCACAAGGATCAGTTCAACCTAGTATCCCAACAGACTATTCTCTCAGACCTACTGTTCCAAGGTTTCCGGACTGCTATCCTGTAATTCCCTTGTTTACGAGGAAATCTGGAAGAGTGACCGACCTGACTTAGGATACAACACATTACATATACTCCCAGAAAATGCCTTTTTTGCTCACAGGTTTTAATAAATAGAATGGAATAAGATCTAAAAACCTTTCCCATAGCATAAGCTACTCCATCCAAGGTAACCCCTTTACCAGGGCTTGCTGGTAACAACTCTGCAAAAGGCTATGAAGCAGGACCAAATTCATGAGCTAGTTAATCATAGTGCTGGGAAACATACATTTCATTGTCCTGCAAAGAGTCCTATGTAATACTAAAGAATTTTTTAAAATAATATGACTGAGATGCTGTTGCCAGTCCCTGGTATAATACGAAGACAAGCACTATAGCTCTGTTTGTGATCTATATTTCAAAGAATGAGGAACCAGGGTCTCTTTCTTGATGGGTTCAATGATTAGACCTTTTATTTATTAAAACTAGGCAATACTAGGGTCTTAATTGAAGCCCAAAAAAAAAACTAAACACCTGCACAAAATCCTGAATGTATTTTCCTACTTGTAACCAATTAAACATGTGGGTTTAACTTGTATTTTATACAGTTCAGTGGGAGAAAGGGAAGGGAGAAGGAGAGAATGGAAATACAATAACATCTAGTAACAATCCCTAACAATCAATCTAACATTACCAAGTACCTGTGTCATAGCTTATGTCCTCCTTGTGTCTGGTAAATGACTGATGAGATATTGGTCCTTTAGTAGCTCATGTCTGCTATGTTAGAACCCCGAAATAGGTGATCTGCAGGGGCTCCAAGGGCTGTCCCAGTTTAAGCTGATAGGTAAGGAGCCACCATAGTCACTGATAATTTATTTTGAAAGGTTGAGGCATCCTCTCCCGTAGCCTCTCTTGAGTAATTTCAGCTTTTCTGAAATGAATACAATGGTATATAGAAACTGCACACTACCGTGCCCAGTCTCCTTAGAGGGGGGCTTCTCTGGCCCCTTCCTTTCCCTTTTAGACTTTCTGCAAATGAGCCCTGGGCCAAGGACACTCTAGCACTGCTTTTGCCAAACCTGACCTTGCGCCAGAGTTCAGTTCAGGGTGGGATTCTGAAGAGTGTTCAGCAACAGTATTTGTTAAGGAACTTGTTTTGACCTGTTGCTGGCTACTAGATTTCTCATAATTTTATGCGTTTGCCATTTCTGTGCACTTTAGAAATGGCATTCATTGATTACAGCGCAGAATACAGGTGCAAATGTTGTGAACAACTGTCAGTTGCTACAGTTTGTTTGGTGAGGTTTAAATTGTAACTCTTTGCACACAGTTACCACTCCAAGTATCTTAACTGCTTACAAGTAGGAGCTTCACACCTACTAGCTATAGGACAATTATTTGCTGACTGTACAGCAACCAGACACAGAAAAAACACAAGTTGTGTGAGGGTAATATTTGAAAAGGCTATAGGAAGCTGTGCTGTGTACAAGTGCCTTGTAAGATAGCCACAAATACAGTCATTCTGCAAATGGTTATTTTGTCAACTGTTCCTGTTTACTTTAAATTACTGGATTATAGAATTATGTAGCATACGAATTTACTGGAACATTTTGCAATATTTACAGCATGATAAGGAAATCAGAGGCACCGATGTTCAGCATCTTGTTCTGCTTTCTTGGGGGGAAATCTGAAACCAACTGCTGTGATAGAGGAAGGAGGCAGAGGTGCTGAGGAATTGTATTCCTAATATCTCACAGAAGTATCTGTTTAGGCTACTATAATAGTTATGAATGAGAACGTGTTTCAGATCAAGGAACAGTGATGTATTTCTACATATTTCTGGCAATGGCAAGCTATTGCACAACATATTTCTGCAAACCGGATATTAAGTAATTACATAAGATGTAAACTTGCAGAGAGGAAACCTGCAGGTATGTATTCTCAAATCATAAGCTTTTGACAAGCACTAAGATAATTTGCTGCTTATTCAGAGAGTCTTTTTAATTTGACAGCAAACAGATGCCAGTAAATGCTTTTCCTTCTTGCTATTCTCATACTTCTTTAATATTTGCAAAGAAGAATGTTCAGAAATGTTTTAACTTCATTTTGCTGTAAAGGTTTATCTCTAAGAATCTCTAGATGTCTTTGTCTGGCAGTGGGGAATTTGCAACAATTCATTTTAACTATTTCTTTAAATGAAAAAGAAAAGCCTGTGTGACATTTACTCATAAAATATTTTAGAAAAGGTGTAATATGCATCGTGATACTTTTGCAGGAGCAAATTCTAACTAGTCTTTCAGCATTATAAAGCCAGAATAGTTCTTCTGAACTTACTGCTGAGTAGTAATCTAGTATACTACTAATCATTATTAGTTACTACTAATTATTAACATTCTGTTTAGTATACTGCTACATAGTACTAAGTGAAATTGGTGTAACTGAGAAAGAAATACACCTATCATTCTAAATGTCTTATTTTCCAAACTGGCCATTATTTTATGACCTGGATGAGGGGACAGAGTGCCTCCTCTGCAAGTTTGCTGATGATACCAAGCTGGGAGGAGTGGCTGATGCAGCAGAGGGCTGTGCTGCCATTCAGAGAGACACCTGGACAGGCTGGAGAGCTGCGCAGAGAGGAACATCATGAGGTTCAACAAGGGCAAGTGCAGAGTCCCACACCTAGGGAAAAATAACCCTAGGCACCAATACAGCTGGGTCAGCTGGGGGCTGACCTTCTGGAGAGCAGCTTTGCAGAGCAGGCCCTGGGAGTGCTGGTGGATGACAAGTTGACCATGACCAGCAATGTGCCCTTGTGGCCAGGAAGGCCAGTGGTATCCTGGGGTGCATTAGGAAGAGTGTTGCCAGCAGTTCGAGGGAGGAGATCCTGCCCCTCTACTCAGCCCTGGGGAGGCCTCATCTCGAGTACTGTGTCCAGTTCGGGGCTGCCCAGTCCAAGGGAGATACGGAGCTACTGGAGAGAGTCCAGCGTAGGGCTACAAGGATGATCAGAGGGCTGGAGCACCTGCCCTATGAGGAACGGCTGCGAGAGCTGGGCCTCTTTAGCCTGGGGAAGAGAAGACTGAGGGGGGATCTTATCAATGTGTATAAATACCTGAAGGGAGGATGTCAGGGGGACAGGGACAAACTCTTTTCAGTTGTCCCGTGTGACAGCACAAGAGGCAATGGGCAGAAATTGAAGCACAGGAAGTTCCACCTGACCGTGAGTGGGAATTTCTTCCCTGTGAGAGTGACAGAGCCCTGGAACAGGCTGCCCAGAGAGGTTGTGGAGTCTTCTTCTCTGGAGATCTTCAAGGCCTGCCTGGATGCAACCCTAACATGCTCTAGGTGACCCTGCTGAGCAGGGAGGTTGGACTAGATGATCTCCAGAGGTCCCTTCCAACCTTGCTGATTCTATAATTCTATGATTCTATGATTTTGTGTGCTTAAGGTTGTCAGATTGAAGCATCCAGCATGTGAAGTAATTCCAAGTTAAGGGAAGAAGTGAGACCACCGGGAATTCTAAAAGCTTTAGAATATTTATGTTTTGCCTTACAGAAAGTTGCTGTCAATAGCCTATGCATCTACACTTGGCATCTCAATATTTTAATTGATAGTGGAGAAAAACAGATATAAAACAAAAGAAATAGCAGAAAACCATATTATACTGAACATAAATCATTACAGAGACTTAACTCTAGATGGAATATTTGATCAAAGGTTTGATTTTTCAGTCTGAGGATTTGTCTGATATAAAAAAAGAAGTCCTGCTAGCTTCAGGTCTTCTAAGTAAATACACAGCGCAAAGACTAGAGCCAATATATAGATTCTTTCATATATCATTCCAGGAATACACTGCAGACAGAAGACTCTGCAAGCTGTTGACATCCAGAGGTGAAGAAAAGGTATATTTATCTACAGAAAATGAATACTATTTCAGATATTCCCAATACTTACTGCAATTTGCTCCTCTGCACTTGTGGATCCTCTCTAGATGCCACTAGAATAATTTTGGACTTCCTGTAAAGAATTGATCTGCATATTTTTCTGATTTTTTAGATACTTACCCAGTTGTGTTAGTGTACTAGGACTTATAAGGTTAGATTTTTTGGAAATTACTCACCAAGTAATAAAATAAAAAATGAGAATGTGGAAAATCTTCAAATTTAGGTCACTTAAAACTATATTCCTGAAAAGAGTGTCTCCTTACTCTTCAACTGGAATCAGAGCCTCAGATCTTCGGAAATTACACTGGAAGCTTTCAACAAATTAAAGAAATGTGTTATTAAATATCTGGGCAAAATATGTTGCTCTGCTGCAAGCCTCAAGTTGCACACCAAAAACAGTGCTGGCATCACAGGAACACTGAGTAAAGTCCTTGAAATCTGTGCAAACTTATAAGATCTTACTGTGGAGTTTACACCACTTACTATGGAAGAACAACAACAGATCACAACAATGACAAAGCTGAAAAGCTTACATATGAGAGATCTGCAAAGTAAAAATATAGAGGGTACAGTATTGCTAGCAATAAGCATATTTGAGACAAATGTAGATGAGAAACTAAAACAAAGGGGCTCATGGCTGCCTTCATCTTCAATATGGAAGATGCTGGATTTGATCTGTTTGGGAACTATAATGTTGCTACAACACAGTTCCATATTCAAGGTGAAAGTGATTGCAGAGTGTTTAATTATGTAAATTTAATTATGTAAATTTAGTTATGTTATTTAGTTATGTAAATTAGGTCTGGCCTTAGAATTCCTATAAATTGTCATTTCATGATATTCTTGGTACATAATAGCCTTTGAATTCCTGTTAGTTGTCATTTCATCATATTCTTTGTTCTTAGTACACAATATATTAAAATTTCTCTTTTTAATTAAAAATGGAGGGTGGTTTTTATAATAGATAGACAGGACCAAATGAGAGAAAAAAATTTAGCAGAACTCTGATGCAGATAATCCACAATAAATGAGATAATGTCTACATGTCAGCTAAGCTTTATAAGTGTAATAGGATACAAGATATCCTAATACAGCCTATTACCTCACTTTAACTTAGTTTTCACAACAGATGCATACTTTTTTTAGTAAGCAGATGAGACTATTATCCTAATGTACCTTAATCTAGACCTGTAACACTGGTCAGAATTTTTTTCCTAATTGCTTCCTTCCTACATCACTGTCATAACTTCTAGGTGAGCATCTTTTTTAAAGACGTCTAGTTTTGATTTTAATAGCATGAATATCTTGAATATTCATTTCATCTTAAAATTACAATGGTATAATAATGAAAAAAGATCCTTTGGCAGATAGTGTGAAGGACTATTCCTCTAATATTTGTTTTGAACTAGTTTCATCTGGTGGCCAATAGTTCTTGTACTGGAAGAAAAAATGAACAGTCACTATCTACCCACCTTCTCTATATCACTCAGTATTTTGTAGATCTCTGTCATATTCTCCTAGGTCATCTCTTTTCCTTGTTGAAAAGTCTTATTTGTACTCAGAACAGTCATATTTGTACTCAAAAGTTATTTATCTTTCACAAGAACCTAATATCACTGAAATGTATCTAGAACTACAAATGAATTTGTTACTGTGTTAAATTAACGTGCTGTATAAATCCATGTTTTTTTGGCAGGTAGAGTTCTTGGTAGAATGAACGAACTCAGTGCTGAAAGGCTTGTACTTGACAACGTAAGCATGGATGAAGGTGGTGCAAATAAATTAGGTAATTTTCTCTCTACTATTTCACCCCACAATCAAGCATATGGTTTTGAGAATCTGAATGTATCAAGAAGTTTATCTAAAATTTATACCCTCTTAGGTCTTGAGAATCCTATAATCTATTTTAGAGAAGTCATTTCTTATACATTTGCATTGAAGTTTTAATATGGTCTGTATCCTGATTGTCATGAAATATTAGTATGCTCCTTTCAAGTTCATAACACAATCAAACAAACTTAAAATACCAATCCAAGTGATGGCTAATCTGCATGAAGTGCAAGTCAGAGGGTTGCAAAGCTGGTATAGTTCATTTTCCTGATCTATTGCTGACTTTCTCCAAGGTCAGCCACTAGATAGCAGGTTTGAAAAGTTTGAATAATGTTTGCACAATCCAGTGACTGAAATGGAGCTGGCAATATATGAGGCTTTACCCATACTCTTTGATGGCATGGCTTCTGCTGGATTTCTTCCACTGGATGATCACATTTGATCTATGAGTTACTTTCTCTGGGCTGAGACACAGTTCAGGTTGATTACATGATACGTTAACTGAGCCAGAGAATGTGTATCGTTTTTCGCAAACCAAAGTAATTATATATTACATGGCATTAAAATATAGATAGCTGTGGTATGCCAGGGAATAAACATCTAATTCTATCCAGCTGTTTACTGAGATCAAGCCATTATAAACATATCAGAACAGTCCACCTACCACTCTGACCTGATTTTTTTCATTCCATTCATAGCTGAAGTTATCGGAAGTTTGATAAAGTTACTCTTATTGTGCTTGATTTATTTGACAGCTATTGTGGATGGTGTAACCTGAACTGTAAGATCAGTCTCTGGTGAGCTAAGGGAACTTGAAAAAATCCAAGTAGTCAATTGTTGTATCTCCAGTGATGCTGTGGAAATTCTAGGTAAGAATAATAACAATCACTTTACAAATTGAATATATGCATTTTGAAAATCAAAACAGAATGGTATAGGCCACTAAGAGAAGTTATAAGAAAAAAGTGCAAAACTAGCATTATAATAGAATGGCACAAACAAGTAAGAATAAAATCATAAACACCTGCAATCAGTGTCTGCGGGAATATAAAATGCAGAAAGGAAAGGTTGTATAAATTCTTTATATAAATCCTTAGTGTAAGTGTCATATAAAAGAGAAAGATAAACTAATGCATAGATTTGTAAGCAAACAGAATAGGAAAGCAAATAATGATCGATGCAATCAAAACTAACTTTCAAAGTTGTCTTTGTTTCAGAAATTACCAAAAACATTCATTCTGATCATTTACCTACTGAAATCATTTTAATGAGGTGGCAGTGGTACAAGTAAGGATAAAGAAAAACCATTTAACTAAAACAGATACACTAAGTTTAGCAGAACTAGTGAAATTCACTGTTGAGTATATACGGAACAAGCTGAAAGAGTCATCGAACCACGTTTTTGAAAATGTCTGGAGGCAGGATAATGGAAAGCTCACTGACTTTTGCTCTTCTAGGGAAATTCTAGACAAGCCAACCTCACACGGATACTGAGAAAAAAATTTGAGATGGATTATGACAGAAAACTTTTGTAAGCATGTGGTGTGAACAAATCACGTCAGACATCTCCAAGAAATTTTTCTGACAGGATAAAAGGTAGAGAAGGGGACAAGATCAGATTGGATATATCATAATTTTAATGATTTTTTTACACTACCTTGTAGAAAATCCTTATAAAGATGCTGATGAAAGACAGGTTAAAAAATGGACACACAGCTGGTTAAAAAATTACTTTCAAAGATAAGTTATACCTGTTTCACTAAGTTAGAGAACATTGCAGGTATAATCGAATAGGTCTTTCCTAGTTCTAACCAATATTTTGACTGGTATCTTAAATGACAGAATGGAGATTATGTTTGTAAAATTGCAGATGATACCAAGTTTGGAAGTTTTACAAACCATTTTGGAATAAAGAGCCATAATTAAAATTGGATACATTTAAGGGATGATCCAAAAAACAATGTTAGGGAATTCAATATAGACAGGTGTAAAGGACTGTGCCTGGGAAGGAGAAATTAACTTCACAAATACAAAATGGAGATCATCTGCGTAACAGGAAAGAATCTGTGGTCTTCTGTGGATTACAGATATGACTGGATATACGCTATTGCAAAAAATATGTGCTAGTAAGTCCTGAGAAACAAATCTGTGCCCACCCTTGAGCATCATAATTGAGAAAGGTATAGAGAAATGGAGAGAGAGCACCAAGAACAATAAGAGATTAAGAAAACATGACTTAAGAGGAGTACTTTAATTTTGTTTTGATTGAGAGAGAAGTCTGAAAAAGTTAGGCTAAGATTTTTGTGTTCTAAGCATTGCTGCGAAGAAATGATAATCAACCATTCTTTGTCCACTGGGAGAAGTAGCAGCTAAATTTGCAACAAAAAAAACCATTTGCA
The DNA here is from genome assembly GCF_028389875.1 of Rhea pennata. Lineage (NCBI taxonomy): Eukaryota > Metazoa > Chordata > Aves > Rheiformes > Rheidae > Rhea > Rhea pennata. The sequence goes on from NC_084665.1 coordinate 37,636,610, forward strand.
TTGGATACAGAGGGATACTTTCTAAAGTTAGGAATAGTATCTAGAGAGAATATGGAAGAATTCAAAGAGCAAGATAGATAAATATCTATGAGGAGTGGTTTAGGCTCATCAGTATCCTGCACCATTACCGAGGCTTAGATTATAAGGTCTCATCTAGTCTCACTTTTCTACAATTCTCTTATCCTGTAAAATACACACTTTTATAAAAACCTTGACAGGTTTGTAAAGCAGGAGGTTGAAGTCTGTATGGCCTAAACCACAACAAACTTTTGTATATTTAGACATCTTTGTACTGCTGCTGTGTTGCAAAGATGTCTTAAAGCTGGCTGTCATCACCATTGAAAATTTCTTTAGCCATAAGTGTCTAACTTGTACAGAACCATTTATGGCTAGCCAGGCTCTTTATTTTTTCGGTTTACGGAGACACACTGAACAAAAGAGCACAGCTTGCATCAGAAGGGTATCAGACAAATGAGAACAACCTAGAAGCTTTTAAAAAAATCTCATTTTACTGTTTCTTTAAAAAAACCCAGAACTCAGGTGCAACAGAAGACAAGTCATGCTTCATTAAATACATGTAGAATCATAGAATCATAGAATCAGTAAGGTTGGAAGGGACCTCTGGAGATCATCTAGTCCAACCTCCCTGCTCAGCAGGGTCACCTAGAGCATGTTAGGGTTGCATCCAGGCAGGCCTTGAAGATCTCCAGAGAAGAAGACTCCACAACCTCTCTGGGCAGCCTGTTCCAGGGCTCCGTCACTCTCACAGGGAAGAAATTCCCACTCACGGTCAGGTGGAACTTCCTGTGCTTCAATTTCTGCCCATTGCCTCTTGTGCTGTCACACGGGACAACTGAAAAGAGTTTGTCCCCATCCACCTGACACCCTCCCTTCAGGTACTTATACAGATTGATAAGATCCCCCCTCAGTCTTCTCTTCCCCAGGCTAAAGAGGCCCAGCTCTCGCAGCTTCTTCTCATAGGGCAGATGCTCCAGCCCTCTGATCATCCTTGTAGCCCTATGCTGGACTCTCTCCAGTAGCTCCATGTCTCTCTTGGACTGGGGAACCCCGAACTGGACACAGTACTCAAGATGAGGCCTCCCCAGGGCTGAGTAGAGGGGCAGGATCTCCTCCCTCGACCTCCTGCAACAGTCTTCCTAATGCACCCCAGGATACCATTGGCCTTCCTGACCACAAGGGCACATTGCTGGCTCATGGTCAACTTGTCATCCACCATGTATAACAGACTTTTTTTTTTTCCCCCTCAGCATTTTCCTTTTGTTTAGGATCTTTCAAAGGCATGACCTCAATTTAGCAAAACACCGAAACATGCCTAAGTTATCCTTATTGACAAAAACATTTAAGCATTCATTTAAATTTGAGCTTTATACACTGCTGCATCAGATACTTAATGCATAAACATTTCTTCAAAAATTAATCAAATCAGTTTCCCTATCACAGGTTTTTGCTTCCAGCACTAGCGCTCACAAAATGCTTGTATGTCCATGTCTTGAGCTATACTATGTTGCTTTGTGCTATAGCTAGCACAGGCACATGCTTTTAGGAAAGATGTCAGTGGCTTCAGCCATTGCTATGAATGGATGAGATCTGGCTGCAGTCTTTATACCTACGTGTTTTTACCACTGACATATATGGAGCTTAGTATCTGTTTATTTTTTTTCCCCCAAACATTTGCGTCACCATTTCAGGCAACACGGTCTGCTTAAGGGCGGGGGGGGGGGGGGGGAAACTTTGGAAGGGAACAACTGATGTACACTGACACAGGCTAGAAAAACACTTTTTTCAAGCAGACAAATCCTCTGTAAAATACATAGACTGAAAATCAAATAAAACTGAATAAAATAGAGAAATGGGTTTAAAATTAACTGGGTGCATTGACGGAAACAGCCACATGGATTTCCTTAGTACATGCTTTTTTTTTCTATTATTTTGACTCAGAAAGGAGACATCAAAATCACGCAGCTTAAAGAAAGCAATCTCATCAACTTTTATAAATTTCTACCCTTCCAATTGCTCAGTTGCTCAGCAGGGCATATATATGCTTCAAAGCTCTGTTTCAGATTGGTCAAAACATAAAAGGATTCCCAAGCTCTGGGTACCTCCTGTATGTCTCTTCCCAGAGCTGTTCTTATTTTCTGTCCTTTCTCTTCCCTCAGCAGGCTATATTTCTTCATATAGTTAATGCTGACTAATTTCTCTCATAATTTAGTTTCATATAATCAGAACATGTCTCCTTATATTTGACAATTTTTCCTTTGAGCTAGGCGAAGGAAACCTTTGGTGCCTCCTAAATTACAGTAGAAAAAGCCGAAGTCAAATGAATTAGAGAAAGCATTTTTGTTCAGTCTATTCTTGCATTGACTCTCTATCATTGGTACCCGATGCTACAGACCTAGGCAAACTTCTTGCATTCCATAGCCTTGGACTGTAAGAAAAAAATGAGAGGGTAAGCACACTTCCTCTTTTCTGGTGGATATGTATTTGCAAAATAGTGAGTGCTCATTTCTTTGGACATATAAATCCATTCTGACAGAAAAGAGATAATTATACAGAACCCCAGAGTTTCGTTAGGCCTTATAACTAATGTTATCACTATGTGGACAGGTTTTCGAAGAAATCATCATACATTCAAAAGGACCTCGCTTTTCTTTTACAGGTAATTGGGAAAACTCTAAAATAAAGAACTGACAGAAAAGGGTTAATAGCTATTGCTGAACCTGAAAAAGAAAGTATGAGTAGTCCAAAGAGGTCACTTTGTAAGAACAAGATCTTTGAGAAATGGTGGTGAAAATTCAGACCTGGAGCTTGAATGGAGATGGCTGATCCTTTTTTGAGGATAACTGCAATTAAGGAACCTTAGGGAAAACCTCAGAGTAAACCAGGAGCACAGAAAAGATATCGAGAAATGGGAATGAGGAGGAAAGTACTTCTTTCGTACTGCAGATAGTTTTGGAGTTTTGTTGCCAGCTGGAACCTTTGGCAATAATAGGACCTGGCAGGAAACCTGAGCTATAGAGGAGGCAGATTTGGATAAGACCTGAAGCAGAAGTAAGAGCCAGGTGAGGGCAAATGTCTGATGCTATGCCAAAAAACAAAGGGCTGTGCTGAGTACAGAGGCAGTCACCTTCCTAGAGCTGTAATTGAGATGTGTACAGTTTTTCACTGGAGGAAGGGAAAGGGGAAGAAAGGAAAAAATGATTATTTATGAATTCCATGAAGTCATAAAAATGAACAAATGATGTTGCTCAGATAGTTTGGGACAAGTCTGTGTAAGTTTGTTTTGACAGTGCTTTCATGTTGAACTGCTGTCTTCACTCATTTTTAGGCCCTCATTCCATTCAGTGTTATTCTTCCAGTCTGAAGACCTTTCCATTTTCTACGAAAAAAATAACAAAAACATGTAAAATTTAATTATGTTAATTAAAGGCCTATTTCGCTTCTTCCTAAGGAGTTGCATTGTCCTTTATCACAGAATGTCATGTTCCCAGAGACAGTGCTTTGCAATGGCAGCTTTTCTCACTCATTCTGTACTGAGGTAAGTGAATACATGCAGTGCAGACCCATGGAAAATCAAGCTCTAGAAATGTAGAAGATTATGTGGTATAGAGAACTGGGGAGTGTTCCATGTCCTGTGAGATCAGATACCAGTGCCACTAACTGTAGTCCTTGGAGGAATCCTTTCTTCTGAGTACTTCTGATAAGTAATAAAAAAGTCTTCGCAAGGGCTGGTGAGATAGAGGGGGAAAAAATGCAAGGAGTCTAGGAATAAAGGTTTAACTGCTTTCAGAAATGGGTAACTGAGCTGCTGGAAGACAGTTCTAAAGAGAAATCAGAAGTAATCACAGCTTACGGATAGTCTCAATCCTACTAGAATAAAGACATAATAAGATAAGACCCTATTTATTCCAAACACAGTGGAGTCAGTGAACAAGCGTACACACTGCTATGCTGATTTCCTTGTTAAGGAAAGACCACTAAGACCACACATTTCAGTACTTCTATAAAATACTTTAAAAGGGAAAGCTCAGTCAGTGGTGTCTTCCCCTCTATACCGTAAAGCAGAAGAGCCTAAGGTGTACATAAAGCTGGATTTTTCACATTCCCTCAGTTGCTCTCTCTAGTTTTCATCCACGATATCTTGGATTACATTTTATTATATTTTTTTACGTGTTTGTAGTAAGCACAGTAATGCTGCCTGAAATCACGAACCATTTGAGATTTATTTTTACAGTCTACCCCTTCCTGCCTAAAGGTCTAATGATTAACAAGCTAAGTTATAATGCTATTGCTACACATACACAATTTAGGGATAAAAAGATGCTGATGAGATACTTAAAATGTCAAAATATAGATATATAGAAAGCAGGAAACTGCACCCTACAAAAATTTGTCATTGATTGTTACAGTATTGTATAGCGTAGGCTTTCAGTGATTTATGAATGATCATTTAATCTGCTTTCCCAGCCCTCTGGATCTGAATTAGTCTCTTGATAGCTCTGATTAACTTGGCTCCCTTGAGCCATATAATGCTGTTTTTGCTTGTAGATAAGCAGCTTTTGGTTCGTTGTATTTGGACTGTTTCCCACAAGCAGTATAAATGTGTCCTTAATGCTTCTTACAAGTTTGTTAATAAGATTAGAAGGATGATTGTAATATTTGTAGATTACTATCTAGTATATTGCTAATCCATTATGGCGGTGAGGAAAGGGAAGTACACAGCATGGATCTGGGCATAAGTCTCAAACAGTAGCACTTGTTAACCTTCAGCAGCTTATGTATTTTATTGTTCTCATTGCTAATTAAAATTCTTACACAGAAAGCCGGTTTCACCCTAGGCTTGACCCGCTTCATATGATGCACTGGGGTGGCAGTTGCCTTGAATGAAGGTAGTCTGGGCATGTGACAAGTATTCTCTGATCACCTTCCTTATTGTGAGCTTCTAATGACTAGCTAGCATGCAAGAAGAGCATTAACTTCTTCACTGTGTTAGTTCTTTTGTAGGCAAACATAATGGGTTCCAGTGGAAGGAAAATAAGATTGGGACTATTTCCAATCGTAGCGATTCCTTCATACAGAGGAAGCAATCCTTTAACTTTACTCCTTTCTATTCTCTTTCCTTTTATTCTCTGTGAATTTTCCCCATTTTTTTTTTTAATAATTCAAAGAGATTTTTAGTTAAGTGTATGGAGCCCTATTTTGACTGGGAAATAGCAATGTTTAAGTTACTCCTGTGGAAGCTGCATATGCTCAAAATGTCTCAACTGTGGGACCTCAAAATTATTTGGATCAAATGGTGACACCCACCAAAAAGAAGAAAATGGCAATAAGCCTAGATTTGTCACTGTAAAATCTCAAATAGTTTTCTCCAAATTACCGAAATATGATAGGTAAAACAGGAAAGGGTGACTCCTTTTCCAGCCCATCAATATCCCACTATCCAAAGACAAATCTCATTGATCTGGAGACACTTGCAGAAACCTTATTACTTCTAGGCCTATCACTTTTTCCTGGCACAAGCATGTCTCACAATCCCTTATGTTCTCTACTCAAGCTTACTCCAAACAACTTCCAGTTGAAGTTTTGATGGTAAGAATGCAGAGCATGGCCAGCTCAGCACTGCTAGTGGCAAGTCTCATTGGAAAACTCCTAGCTTTTGCCTCAAAGCCATACAGGTCTCCATGTGCAGGACAGAGGGGCTCCTGCATTCGGGACAAGAGGACACTTCAAATCCCTTTGATGCACAAAAATGCTTTTTTATTCTGTACTTACACAGTGCCTAACAGAACAGGGTACTGGTACATTAAATGAATTCCTAGGTTTAACTTCAATAAAAATAATAATCATATCATCATCATCATCATCGTCATCGTCATCATTACTATGCTCTTCTCTTTCACAAAGAAATGTCTAAAAGAATAGGCTCTGCTTTCTTTTAGTTTTGTGAGAAATTCAAAGAGATAAACTTTTTAATCAGATATTCTAATATAAGACTTGCTTTTGGCTCTAGGAACCCTTCCACCACTGGTTACTCAGTGTAACAAAATGAGAAATGAAAATGGGACCCTAATTTCTATTAAAAAAACCTTGTACATGGTATTTATTGCTTTTCTCCCTGCAAAAATCACTGTGAAAAAGGAAAATGAAATCTAGTGTTAAAAATGAGTAGGTTACTTTACTTAGGTAAAGTTAAAGATTTCCCAAAGTCTCATATGCTGCAGTATGTATTATCTGTGAATTAGTAATTAGGATATTTCCCAGAGTCGTTTTCTAGTCGACCCATTGTCTTTAGCTCAGCCATTTCCGTGACAATGTTGGAAGATTTAAAAGACTTGCACATTTGTTTCATAGATAAGCCTTAAAAACTCTAAACACCTTCTGTCCCAAAGAATATATATTAGAAGATGAAAGTGAGTTTGCATGCCTAGCAGGAAGCAAATCTTTTCCAGCAGGATGTGAAAATAAGTGAAGATGATTAGGAAGTTTTTCTGCAGTCTTTAGGACAAGCATTTCATTAAAGCCGCAGCTTGGGAAATGAGTTACAAGTCTGTAACCTTGACTTATATTCCTACACTCAAAAGCATATATTTTCCCTGCCTTTGAGGGATTTTTGCTGGTGGATTTGCAAAAACAGGAAACCTCTAGGCCAATACTTACAAGCAGTATAGCCTGCTTACCTGAATGAAGCACAGGTATGCTTCACCAATCCCACTGGGAATTTCTCGTGACACTTCAGTAGAGCCTTCTTTACACCGCTACTTCTCTACTTCTGATTCTTGAACACAGAGGCTCATCTTTAGCAATGTACTAATGCGAGCCTCTGCCTGGCATATAATCACCCTTAAACTGTTGTAGTGGTTCTGCTGATCGTTAAGAACAGAAGAATAACCTCCCTGAGATTTTAGCCAAGATTAAACAAAAATTTCACGTTGAAGGGAGTTGAGTAACTGAGCTTCTGCTCTACAAAAATGATTAATGACTGTACTATAGCTGCGCAAGAAATGAGGAATCATTTCTCAAAATTCACATTATTTCAAGTAGGAAACTTTTTATGTCAAAATGGTGCAACAACAAATAGTTTTTAATTAAACTTGGCACTGAGTTTCCATTTATAAGACTGACTTTGCTCCTGCAAAAATCAACTATAAATTTTCCATCTGCACTTTAAAGGTAGAGCAGTGTCAGCTTTGTTCTTGAAAATATGAAGTGTCCCTCACACATTATCAATGGTAAGAGCAGATCTGCTAGCCAAAATTTTACATATAAAGCCCGAGAAAAAAAAAAAACAAACATAATACATCTCATTTCCTAAACCAAAGAAAAGAGAGAATTTTCCTTACAAACATTTTTAGCGGAAGTTTTCTGCCGATTGAAGATAGAGTTAATTGAATTGCACTCAAATCAACAGCATTTTCTTTAGTAAGGAAGTTGAAGAACATTATGTACAGTTCATCTTAGTGTGGGAAGTTGGAAGACTGTAGAGGTACAGTTTTCTTTTCTTCTAGAAATTTTCCAGAAGAAAGTACAAAATGTAACCTAAAATATGGAGACTTGTGACTTTTTTGTACCTTTCTCAGTGTGATTAGTTATTTCTATTTCATTTTAATTTAGGAGTTTCAATACAATTTATAAAATGGAAGTGAATACTGCCTTAATTTCTTTCAATGAACAGCATAAACTCGAATTTTTCTGAGCCTGAAATGCATATGAGCTAGTCAATTTAATGGTCTAATCCAGTATTCCAAATAAATTGTTGAGTCAAGCTGTTATATTCGTTAGCAATCACTAGATGTCACTATGTCTACACAAATGCAGCTGAAATGGGGCTGGGGTTGATTTATCAAGGAAAAATGCGTATCATGAAAGTGAAATGCAAATAATTCAATTTCATATAATAGATTCAAGTATTGTATCGTTTTATGTAACTGTCTGTTTCTCCTGCATAGGTCAAACTCTTAAAAAAGCAGACTTGTATACTAAACACTGAATGATCAGAAAACCCGAGAGGCAGCTAGGAGAATGCCCTAGGGAAAAGAGATACTTCTTCATTTGCTTTTATGCAATCCATAATTTTGACTGCTGGCACCAGCATGTTTTTTTTCGGGTTGTAGCTCATTTTACATTTCTTTGTTTGTAATATTGACTACAAAAGAAATTGTACTTGTTAATACACATGTTGTCCGATCTCTGCAAGTATTATATTATTCAAGTCCCATATCTTATTGCAATTAGAAGCCATTCCCCTTTAAAAAATTCACAGTAGCCCTAAATACCAATTTCAGAGTGGAATTCAGCATGTAAACAATGTGTGATTGAGAAAGAAGTTCTTTCTTTTCCGAAGTGAACATTTTAAAAAGATTGATTTTTGCACAGAGCAATTTAAATTGTCGTTTCCAAACCTCTGTTTCGGCAACAACTTTTGCAAGTTTCGGCAACAAGAAAGCAAAGGTCAGGCTGACTTTTAAGGCTCTAGCAACCATTGTATATATTAGGTCTCCCAAATACTTCACTAACTATTTAGATTGCACAGCATAGAGTGCAGTTGTCACTGACGGTTAGGATGCCCTGCTCTCAGAGACAGCAAAACGCACTCCTGGTCTCTCGAAATGGCACTGTCCCAGCCTGCAACTGAGCAGCGCAGGACCAACGAGTGGGTAGAGCAGAGGCAAAAAGAGGTGCTTCTGTCAGAAGAGGAGGGAACCTGCGCCCTACTGACTGTGATATTTTGAAGTACTCACTAGAAGCCCCATGCAAGTGCATGGCCTCTCACAATCTTTTTCGAACTGTTCTACCACATATTACTGTAATGAGCTGCACATATATAAGGGTCAGACGGAGTAAGTGGTGATACTCGCCTAACATCTGTGGACTTAATACCCAGCATAAGCAGAAAGTGTCAAGACTTGCAGGGCCTTCTGAAGGTATGAGATGTAACATGTCTTTAGCCCTGTTCCTGCTGTTGTCACAGAACATGGAAAAAAGTGGTGGTGTAGCACCTTTTAATTTGGGGTCAAATTTGCATGATACATCTAGTTACCTAGGCCAACCCTTTTATAGTTGTGACAAGCAACTGTTGATCAATCACTGCAGCAGAGGAAGGATGGTCAGTGCCTTCAAGAAAATGAGAGACATGTACTGGCTCAATTTGAACCTGTTTTGCTCTGGGATAAATAACTGTCTTAACTTTCTTACTGGGATCCTCAACCAGCATCTCCTGGTGTAAAAGAGCCATAGGTATTTTGGCTTCTGAACTCTGAATACGCGTGAGAAATATTCCCCAGTGAAAGGATGGAACAAGTTCCTAGTTAGCTCTACGTTTGTGAGTCTGTAGCTGCCTAAGTAGTTGAATAAATTAAGGCCTTGAAACCATGGTTAGGATTACCTAAAACTTAGTTTTTTGTATTCTGAAATATGGAAGGCTCCCCCTCCGATTAGGGATGGAAAATGCAGTCATTGTCGCTCCCCATAAATGTCTATGGGGTTCTTGTTTTGGTATTTTTTTCGAAATGAAACAAAGCTAACTTATCTCCTGGGGACTCCCCAGTGAGTGCCTTACCGCAGCCCTGAGGCCTGGCACTGCTCACAGCTCTGTGGCAGAGAGCCCAGAGCACTCAAAAGCGCCAGTCTGTGTCATGGCTCTAGGCTCCCAACCCCAGATCAAGCAGCCTAAAATTTGCAATATGTCTGTACTTGGCACCCTGTCCTTTAGCAGGGAGACTGAAAATCTTGAGAGCTTCTGCTTGAGCTGAGGCTCTTAGTACTTCCGTACTTTATGTTATCGGCCATGGACTAACCAGAACCAAACCTTCTTGCCCTGCAAGCAGGGGACTTGAAATCCTGGGAGCCTCTAACCACCAGCTATCCTGAATAGCAGGTATCAGTGCTTTGCATGTTCCCTAAACATACAGGACAGGTACACAGGGGCCACCACGAATCTGCCATTGACCAGTCCTCTGTACAAAAACGAATTCAGTCTCTCAAGCCTCAAATCAGGCCTATACCAATGGAAGCCAGATTTATGAAGAGCTGCTCTCTGAGGCACGTTGACTCTGCTCCCAGGTCTGCAATGGCAACTTTCTCACCCTCCTTTCTGACACTGGGCAGAGCCAGGTGTTGTTCAGTCCTTCCCCTTTCCCAGCTAGGTTTTGCAGGGATGGAAATGAGAGGAGTGACTGCTCCTCCTGCTGCTGCCAGGATGGAGCCTGAAATGCTAGACGATGCTCTGCTCTGGTTTCCTTCTACCTGATCCTTTATCATTCTCCCCAAAGGGCTGAGCAGTGGACTGTTGCTGAGTGTTTTGGGAAAAAAATTGTTGAAATCAAACTATTTGCAAAGAATATGCTGTTTTTGACAGGTCAGCATTTTCTAATGACATTACACTTTGTCCTAAATTTCCTGAAGAGCTCCAGTCAGATCTTTATTCTGGTTAAATGACAAAAGTTAGATTATCATCTACTCATCCATTATTACAAAAGGACCCATTTCAAGCTGTGAGTTTTGCAGTTTTGCAGATGATCTCATCACTACTTCAAGTTGCCATTTTCAACTCTTGAAGGGAAAATCACAGGATGCTGGGAAAGATGAACATCAAAGGCATAGGTTTATAGTGAAATCATTTGTTCAAATGCAGCCAATGACAATTGCTGATGAAATTTTCAGGAAGGAATGCCAACCTTGAGCCAAATAACTACAAATCAGCATGTTTACATACTTTATCCCCAATTCTGCAAATGTAAAGACATCTGTGGATGCATGTTTCTTGGTTGAAGACAAATAAGGGCAGTAAGGCAGGAAATGACAGGACTAATAATAATTTACCTAAATTCAACTCACTTGCTGTGATTAAACTGAAACATCCCCAGATATCCAGCAGTTGCGGGCACCTGCAATACTGCTAAGGGGCATCTTCACTAGGGGTATCTTCACTAGGATATTCATCTCCCTCGGTATTTAGAATCACTTTGTGCAGAATGTGCCTAAGGTTCTGTTTGGCTTAACATGTTACATATACTTTTATCAGCTACTTTTATTTTCTGTTTCAGTATTGCAACTCTTAAGAATTTTCCTGCCTATAAAAAAATTGTCATAGTAGAATTCTAAGATTTTAATCATTTGAATTTCATGTCCAAAATTTCAGGATTCAAATTTTATGGTCCAAATTGGCCTCAGTCTATTCTGATTTAGCTTCTTGTAACTGCTAAGGAAATATGAACTACCCTAGAGCAGGAGACGCAAATGTTCAGGAAATATCTAACAATAATTTGGCATCGTCATACTTCACTTGATAATTGGGATTTGACACCAAAGCCACACTGAATGCAAACTTATCTGTAATACGTATTCAATTCCAAATCTTCTCTTTTCAGTCCACTTTTAATCAACACTGAACACAGTGAAAGTTGTAAAAGTCCACTATGTACTAAGGAAATTTGTCATAATATGCTTAATCTTGATCACTTGGCTAAATAAACAAACAGAATAACAAGGATTTAATGATATTCAGGACTCTGTGTGAGCTGAATTGAAAATGTTTACATTTACTTAATGATCTTAAAGTGAACTTTAGTTAATAGTGGGTATACGGGGTTACCTTTCACAGCTTATATGGTATGACACCTGCACAATGGATGATAGATCAGGTATTTTCAGACCTGCCCCTTATTCAGAACTAGAAGAAGCAACTGAGAATGAGAATATTCTTTCTTTGGCTTTTTAAATGGAGATATATGGTTTGTTCTGAATTTCACTTGGACCTGTGCACCTAACTTTGAGATATGGGATTTACTGCAAACTTTATTCACTTAGGAACCTCTAAAGTACATAGCATGTGAGGAGCTTATTGCTTAGGTTTTACTGGACCAATGCAAATAAAACTGTTTAAATAATAAAAAAATCTCTTGAACCCAATAAACCTAGAGGACTTATAGACACAGTTAAAATGGCACATAGGCCAGAAGTATTATTAAAACTGATTCATCTCAATGCTGCTTTAGCCTAAGAAGCTTGCAGATGGTTTTTGTCAAAGTTACTGTGGCTGCAGCATCCTGATGAAACCAGTTTAAACCTGCCTTATTCATTTTTCTACTGTGTTGTAGCTGTCATCATTGTATGGACCCGGTGCTAACCTTAAGGATATCTTTGAAAAATAGAGGTAAATTTGAGCTTGCAGGTTTTGATTAAACATATTAAAAACCCTATGAAATATCAGGAACTATCTAGATCTTCAGTTCAGAGCAAATTCTGAGGATTGCCATAGAAACAAACACAGTTTTTGATACTTTTTTCATAGAAGAAATGAATGAACTAAAGCAGTGAGTTAAATAATTTAGAAGATGAGTATGGATGACTGCTTAACTCTCAAGCAGTAAGCTTGTTCTATTTATAGCATAGTTTCCACTTTTTTCTTCTTCTTTATATATGTATTTTAATAATTTACTTATTCATTAATAAAATATTAGGTGAGGTCAGTAAGCCCACTGCCCTGTTCTATACCATCACGTTAAAAATGTGAGTTTAGGAGACTTACTTCTGAGATCAGATAAAGAAGGCGCATAAAAATGCTCAGTTTGAGGGCAGAAGTAATGATGATAACATGTTGGCATATATGAACAGCCCTGTGACTGATTTATCAAGTGTGATGTGATAACACTGTTGCATGACTGACAGGTTCATTCCAGAGTCTGGGATGACACTACATGATTATTCTTCTGTCTAGAAATAAAAGGGCAAGTTGCACAATGATACAATCAAACAGTTCCAGGAAGGATATATTTCCCCAGAACAAAGTGTAGTTGCAATGCAGAGAACCCCCTCCGAATCAGGTAACGCATTACTGAATGCATCTCTTAGCTGAAAGTAGGACATGCACCAAATCTCTGCTCCTGTTTGAAAGAGGCACGTGAAGACAAATCGTTAGGGTCAAGTATTCAGACAAATGAGAAGGCAACTGCAAGGTCCCCAAAGCCATGGCAGAGGCTCTGGACTGCAAAATAAAGAGATAGGTGCTTTGCAGGTCAAACAGCAGTGTAATGTATGTACCCCTTGGCACCAATGAACGTCACGTCAGAGCTGGAGAGATCACTGCCAGGTATCAATGAGCAGTTTGGTCTCTATACCTGTTTTAAGCTTTTCACTGCTAGTAATTCAAGCTCCCTTCAACAACAGTTTTAGCTTTCACCAGCTAAAAGGGAGGCAAAGCAAAAGCTATTTAGGAAAAAGAAGACCAAGGAACTCTGGACTCTGACATATGCATCATGTATCACTAGACAAGATACACAGAGGCAAGCAGATAAGACAGTACACAGCCCAGCATCAGAAAAAAACGGAGTAGGAGGAGTTTCCCTGTGGGTGAAAATGAGCCAGTGACTTTAATGCACCAAATTTAAAATGTAAGGAAGCAAAATTTTGGGGAGCAACAACTCCCCCAAATCTGCTACTGCAGTTGGTGATTGAAAAAGAAACTTCACAGAAATGACAAAACGTATTGAAAAAGACCTAGAAGGAGCAACCAAAAGAGTAAATGTTTTCAGTCAACAAGAGGGCTATTTATAGACAACAGAACAAATAAAGCTTCAGAACAATTGCATGACTTCTACCACACAGACTTTACAAATACCAGCACCCTTCATCCCAAGCCCAAAACAATCAATCTGCATGCTTTAATATCAGGTCAATGGAAGATATTTTAAGTAAGAAGACAATTTTTAAATACTTGAAACTGCATCCAAATGAGGAAAACAGAAAATAGTATAAAATCTGGCATGTTAAATGTAAATATATAAGAAAGAAGGTTGGGAAAGAGTTTGAAGAACACCTTGCAAAAGACATAAAATGTCACAATAAATTATTTTTTCAGGCAGATGAGAAGTAAAAAGTCATCCAGAAAGTTTGTAGGGCAATAGATGGTCAAAACATAAAAGGGAGTACTCAGAGAACATAGGGTCATAACAGAAACAGCAAACATTTTTTTTCTGTAGTAGTAGTTTTGCTTTCTGTGGGAACATTAGGAACATTTCCCCAACAGACCCCTTCTTCCTAGTGGATGCATTTGAGGATCTGTCACTGCCTGAAGTGCCAGTAGAAGAGGAGCCATCAACAAAATGAACAGTAACAAATCACCATACCCAGATGTTCTTCAGAACAGAATTGTAATACAAGTCTGAAACAGCTGAACTATCGCATGTAACATGCAACATCTTGTTTGAAACCTGCTCAGTACCAGATGAATGGTATTTGATAAATTTGTCAGAATTAAGAATTTAAAAGCATTAAACACCAGTTTTTCAGGGCTTCAGATACAATCAGAAAAAAATGCAGAATGGTAACTCTGTAGCAGCTAAACCAGCAAAAGCAGTAATAGAGAACATAATCAGTGAGCAAAAAAGGGGTTAAACACTGAATTGGCAAAGTTTGCTGATAATACTGTATTGTTCAGGATAATTAAAATGAAAGCTGACTGTGAAGAGGGATCCCTATGATGTCGAGGAGGTAAAAAATAACGAATGAAACTGAATGCATATAAATGTAAAGTAATGCCTGTGGGAAAAACAATCCTATATATATTTAAGACTCTAAAACATTTTTTATCACTCGGAAGAGAGATTTTGAAAGCTCAGTTCCTAATGATAATCAATTATAAAGCTAGAATACTGGGAATTCTAGGAAAAGAGCAAGAAAAAAACCAGAAAGCATCATTATGCTATTGCATGAACCCATGGGGGACCCACAACTTGAAAACTATGTGCACTTCCCTTATTGCAGAAACTTTATAGTAAAAAAAAAAGAAAAGCTAAAGAGAAAGGCAAAAAAGATGATCAGTTAAGCAATGACTTACTGGAGAGGAATGGCACTCAGCCCGCAAAACAAGCGACTGAGGCATGGTATGACAGAGGTCTCTAACCAAAGACTAGCAGTGAAAAGGTGTAGGAGTTAATAATCCACAGTCTTTTCTATACAAAAACTACAAATAGCAAAAATTCCTAGCACATCATGAGTTCTCAAATCCCTGTTCTGAGTCTGTACCAGGCCACTAGATACTTTCCCTGTTCTTATGCTTGGATTCTGCTTTTAGTCACCAGCAGAAAAAAAACAATTCCCTTTGTGAATCTGAGTGGAGCTGCTGCTCCAGACGTAGTGAAAGAAAGAGCAAAGGTTACTGCAATGGAAAAGAGAGCACCATCGTGAGGGGGTGAAGTGCATATTTAGGGATGGAAAAAGGTCTTTGAAAATGGAAAAAAGACAAACAGCCATACTGGTTGACTGCATGGGTATTTCCCTGCTTCCAGTTGATTTAATCAGATAAAGCTGAGTAAGATCACCAGTTGGCCAGTGAGTCATTGTCTCTACTATTGGCCAAACATGACATTCCTTTCTATATTTCTCTGTCCATTGGATCTCCAGTTATTTTCTCGACTATTACTTTTGTTAAAAAAGATGTACTCCTACTAAGTGAATTTCTAATTCACAAAGCAGTGTGAAAAAGGACATCCAAATACCTTTCAGGTGGAAAAGGATACATCATGGGGTTGATACATTCTCAGTTTTACCCTGGTGTCTCAGTTTTACCTTCTCCTAGCAGAAGGATGTGATTCTCATGCCATGAGAAAAAATTAATTTCATTCCTCTCCTTTCCACATTTTGAGTTTATTTGTTAAAGGCTCTTATCATGTCTGCAAAATATACAAGGACCTGGAACTGAACTGTTGTAGTGAGATCTTCCCAGGAAAGCTAGGGATAAACAGATATGTTTAGTTTCTGTTGAACTTAAAGCAGAAGTCATTTTGGTTATACACGTGTCTTCACAGAGAAAACATCCCTTTTAAGGCAGAACAATATTAGATTATGGGGTTACGTGACACTATTTTTCCACATTCCACACTGTTTAGCATTCACACAAGCTCTTCCTCACAGATGTGACATTTCCCTGACACCTACTGCATGTCATGCACTGGCCTGAAAGCAGTAGGTGAGAGTGACATGGCATTTAAATAAAACATTCCCAACAGCATTGCCATGATCTGCAATCACTACCATTTATTTGTTGTGCCTTGGTTAAAGATTTGTACCCAGCCCAAGGGCATAAAGCAGTGACCTAAAGTCTTAAATAGAATTCCTCTTGAAATAAAATAAAACAAAAGAAATATTCCACAGTAATAATATTGGAAAGATCTGCTGAGTGGTAAAATAAACATTGCTTCTATTTATCTGGCTTGCAGTCTATGGAGGACACTAAGTAATTTGTAAGACTGGGATGGTGAGATTCATGAACATCTTTGGGACCACTTTCATACATGAAAACACAGTAGGAAGATATAAGATCAGAAATGTGTCTATTTTAACTTGGGGTTAGATCCAACATTGAGTAAATGATAATTTCCCTTTCTTTTTCCCAGTGGCCCTCAGTTTTATTCACCTCAGGAATTCCAGATATGTTCAATTTTAATTTAATATCCAAAACACTCTTGCAATGTGCACTGGAAAGGCATTTTTATATTTGCATATTTTAAAGAGGAATTTGCAAAAAAGCTGGATTGGTTTAAACAACTGCTTTTTAAGGTGTATGTGATGTTCTGTAAGAGGTACATGGGAGACAGAATGTGGATTACAGCGAATACCATCTGCAGATGCGACGAATGGGCTTGAGAACCACGTAGAATTGGAGCATACATGAAGAGCATACATGGTGTGTACCACACTCGGGACTGTACACCAGAGCATGAGCCCAAGTGTGGCATGTTCTGCCATTCATGATGCCTCCTGGGGGACGCCAGATGCATTGCTGCTGGCTGGACAGCTGCCCACGACTGGGCTCCCCTTGTTGGCCTGAGGAAACAGTCACAGCAGCCTGGCTGAGCAATGCATGCATGGAGATACATGCTTAAACTGGTACTAAAGTGGAGGATACATCCAAACTTCCTCCCCTATTATGCGCCTAATCACATTGCCAAGTGAAGGCCTTGCATTTATACAAGGAAAAGGAGTAAGTTTGGCTCAAGCAGGGGCCGATGCACAACACAAATGCACCTTTGATTTTGGTGAATTTTCTACCTAGTTCTCCTCCTATAAATATTACTGGAACATACTTCTGACTGCCTAGTAAGCAGGCCTTAAGATGGTGATTCTTCTGCACAACAGAAGAACTGAAGAAGAAGCTGTAGCTGTTTGTGACAAGTACCTATTCAGTCTACATAAATTCGGGTCAGGATGACAAAACTATTCCTTTGTTTTGGGTATCCTTGTGCTGCATTTAGCACATGCTTCCACCTTCTACAGCAAATAAAGTAGGAGAACTACTGACAGTCTTAGTCATGACAAAAGCCTGCCTCACTTTCCATCAACACTACCAAACATTGAACAGAAGTGCTGCTGGACAAAGCAATAGATAAAACTCTGAAAGATTCGGCACAGTCCTCAGCAGCAGTGAGGAAAACAATTCCACGATATATAAATAGAAACATTGTCTATAATTTGGCAGAAATAATTCTAGAATGGTTTCAAGTGGACAGCAGTATGAAAACACGACCAATATGCAGAGAGATTATTTCAATATTAAGGGACTGGCACAAAGAAAAAAGCTACTAGAATAAAGTCGGAGCACACCTCCTGGGGTTACAGAAAGGTTAACTGAACAAGCGGCCTGCTTTTCAGAGGGAAGTTTCATGAGGGGTTCCAAGGATTTCCCTCTCCCCAGTTTATACCCATGATCAAAAGAAACAAAGAGTAATACACTTAGCATTGGAATCTTGATGCTATTAACTCTTCCCACAAATCCAGCAGGCTTTTGAAAAAGCTCTTATACATCCAGAGCAGGGAAAAGAAAAAGGACTCATTGGGAGAAACATTCAGAAAGGTAGTTTAGTCATCCATTTGGAGGATTTAGAGAAGTGGTGAGGAAACGGTTATCAGGCAGGGACAATGACACTGCTGAATGTCTTGACTTCTTTGCATTTTGCATCTCCTTAGGCTCCTCATTAGACCCATATCTCTGCTCTGAAACAGTAGGAGTCAGCAGGATAAATGTGCTGTAAGAAACACATTTTCATCCAACAGTTCAAAAGCCTCAGTAAAAATGGTAATGCTTAATCTGTCCGCTGTGGGCTGTAGCAGCAGACAGCATGGGTGGGGCCTCAGTGCAAGTCTTGGCTGCATGCTTTTTTTAGGGAGCTTGAAGAAAGATATTTATTCTTGGAAGAAAATAGGTCAATTATTTTCTATGGCAACTGGAAAATAAACACACAAACTGGCAGCAAAACATCTATCCTCTGCTTGAAAAAAAAAGACCTAGTAAAAGGTTACTTTGTAATATTCATTGCTAAACTATTTATTCAGTTAAATTCCATGTTGGCTTTTTACAGCCACACCGAGCTCAGTCTGCGTCCCTGGGAGCTGATGGAACGAACCCCGGGAATTGCCGCGGAAGCGGAGTCCGACCCAGACCACTACTGACAGCGAGCGGGGAGAAATTTAGCCTATATGCTGATGCAGACTGAAAATATGAATCACAAACACTGCCTTATTAGCAGCTGATTTTGTGTGTGCACTCTTCTTGCACAAATTAAACTTACATCCTAAGCAGAGACCTTAAAAGACGTCAGTACTGCTGGGCTGTTGTGGTCAGAGACAAGGTACTGATCTACTTACTTCCCTTGTTTCTGCAGAAGCCAGGATTGCTTGCCTGCAAGAGGGCAGCCAGCCTGCAGTTTATGCACTTCTCTCAAACTCTGGCCATTTTAATTTCTGTAGAGAGCGTTCTCCTTCCAAAAGCTAGAAGGTTTCCTCAGAAGGACCGGAGAAACAAAAAAGGGCCTCCTAGCTCCTTTCAAAAGGAATTTGACTGAGTTCCCCGCCATCTTCCCTCCAGTTAATAAAAGGGAGCCTTAGCTCCTCTTAGACTATTCTAAAATTTCAATTTTCTATATCCTTATTAGCCTCTCTTCCTGCTCATTGACAGTGGGTGATCTACCAAGCAACTGATTTTGAGAAAGGGCAGGTAACAGGTACCTTTTCAGTCTACACTTGTCAACTGAGACTCAATTACTAATTTTTGATGTAAACTTGGAGTAACTCAATGGATCTGAGTTACAGGCTTCACTTCAGACTTACCATCAACTGATGTGCTTCAAATTTACAGTAGAACCATAGACTCATAGAATCAGTAAGGTTGGAAGGGACCTCTGGAGATCATCTAGTCCAACCTCCCTGCTCAGCGGGGTCACCTAGACCATGTTAGACAGGGTTGCATCGAGGCGGGCCTTGAAGATCTCCAGAGAAGGAGACTCCACAACCTCTCTGGGCAACCTGTTCCAGGGCTCCGTCACTCTCACAGGGAAGAAATTCCCACTCACTGTCAGGTGGAACTTCCTGTGCTTCAGTTTCTGCCTGAAAAGAGTTTGTCCCTGTCCCCTTGACATCCTCCCTTCAGGTACTTATACACATTGATAAGATCCCCCCTCAGTCTTCTCTTCCCCAGGCTGAAGAGGCCCAGCTCTCACAGCGCTTCCTCATAGGGCAGATGCTCCAGCCCTCTGATCATCCTTGTAGCCCTACGCTGGACTCTCTCCAGTAGCTCCATGTCTCTCTTGGACTGAGCAGCCCTGAACTGGACACAGTACTCGAGATGAGGCCTCCCCAGGGCTGAGTAGAGGGGCAGGATCACCTCCCTCGACCTGCTGGCAACAGTCTTCCCAATGTACCCCAGGAGACCATTGGCCTTCCTGACCACAAGGGCACATTGCTGGCTCATGGTCAATCTGTCATCCACCAGCACTCCCAGGTCCTTCTCTGCAGAGCTCCTTCATGCCCGCTGTAAGTGATGAGGCGCTATTCCTCCTCAAGTTCCTAGCACAGCATAGCAACTCAGCCCTCTCTTTAGAAACTGAACATCTGATGTATGAAGCATCCTTTCAGCATATTTTTCAGGTCAAGCCTCTCAAGGGACATGGATAAAGAGGCTTGAAAAGCTAGATCACAATGGAGCTGAATTTCCAAATTTGGTTGCTTTCAAACACATACAGTATCTACATTATGTATCTAAGCAACTTTTGATCTATAAGTACTTTCAGAACCACATATTTTGGGGTAGAAAGCCTTCTGGAGCCCTTTCTTGAAATTCCTGCCTAGATCGAGCATTACTAAAATTTAGATAGTTTGGATGATCTTTTCAGTCCTGATATTCTTCTTCAGTCAAAAGAGTGCTGTTTACCTCAGTCATATTAGTCTTGATTTTTCAATTGTAAATGAAACAACACTGGGCCCAGAAGCTGTGAATCACAGGAGTGTAACTCTAGTAGGACCTTACTCTTGGATAATTTTAATAAGTAAAGATGCCAAAGGGTACTTGCATTTGGAGAAAAAGCTTGTTTTCACAGTTTCTATCCACTGCAAATACCACATAAACTTTTAAGGGTACAAAATACCTCTGTTAAAAGAAACCAGGCATGAAACTTTTTTTCTTTTTTTTTCCAAGCATCTCCTTCCTTACTGACAAATCCTTGGAAAAAGAATTCTGCTAATAGCATGATGTTCACTCTACTCTTTTCTCATTTTTATCCTCAAGGTTCCCATATACCGTTCTTTCTTATTTTTCCCTTGTGGAGCTTACTGGAACTTGTACCATTCCCCGAGACAACACTACACAAAGACTTGCTTAACTTAGAGCAAAGACTTGGGTGAGTGGGGAGAGAGAAAAAGAAGACAATCTAACTAACTACTGTAGTTTCTAATGACCCATATCCCATTTAAACCATGGCTGCCTTATGCTTTGCAGACGTAAATTTCCTCAGAGGAAGTTCCAAGAGAGGAAACAAGGGGATTTTGCTCTTCTCTTTAGCTTTAATATTTTATTCTCCTTCCACAGCTCTGCCACCATTCCTTTCCCCCAAACAGCATGTCTGGTGGCATTTCTGAGGAATCCAGGAGAGGCTGCAGCACTGTAGTGGGGAAATGAATTGTGCCGGAGCATGGCAGGAAGAAGGGAGAGGGACTAACGGAAGGAAAGACGAGAGAGGGCCTGAGCCGGTCATTGTGGCTGCAGCTGGCTAGCAGTCACTGCAGTGTCGGGGATGATCCAGTGACCCACACCCAGACGGTTCCAGTGTGGACCGGGTGCTAGGGAGTGTATCCTGCTGCTTCCACTTGAACAAGAGGGAGAGCCTGGTCCCCTTCTCGTTCACTATTTCTTGCCATGATGCTGTTTCAGAAGGATAAAATAGCTTTCAGAAAGCGGCGAAACTGCACTTGAAAGAGAGCATTAACTAACCAGTGAGTCGGGTTTTTCACTTGCAAAATGTGGATGTTAAGTGGAAAAACACCCTGAGACCTCCTGGAGATCCTGAGTACTGGAGACTTAATTAATTACTCATCCTGACAGAAACTCTCCCTGCAGGCTGGTGTGAAGAGTTTTAAACATCTGTACATAATACTTCATAACTATGAATTGAAATCCCATTTTTATTCCAAAATACGAAGAAGAATGAATGCGGCCTATTACTCACTCTGGTGAGTAATTACCACACAGTGGTAACAAAAGGCTTTTGGGGATGATGATGTGAGTGACCACCAAACCTGGTTTCGCTCAGTATATTTACAGTGTTGAATAACTGACTGCCCTTATTCCGCCTCTGTCCTGGTTAGCTGGTCATCCACGCTGCATAAACGATAGTTTGTTCACAGAAACTCTTTAGTTCCTTCTAAAACAAAACTGGGATGTGGGATTGAGCAGTGCGGAGCCAAATGCTACGTGCTGCCTATGCCATCACTTGGCTCTTGAGGGAGCTTTCCCTAAGGGATCCAGGCAGGCAGGAATCCTCCCTGCTTGCCTGAGGGATCAAAGATCATCCCCTGGGACAGACTCGTTCAGCCATGGAGGTGTTTCCTGCGCACTTAGACACAGGAGACAAAACAGGAGGGGCAAAGACGGAGAAGTGATTCATTTGTAGTTAACAATTCTGAACAAACTAATGAAGAGAGGTGCTGACGCTGTGGAGGGGACTAAGACATTAACTGATGTTTAGAAATGGAGGTAAGGGAAAGAAAGGAAAGACGTGGTGGAAGTTTCAGTGAGGCTCAGTTGTCTATCATCTATCAGGAAAGACTCGGTGAGAATAGTGTTATATGGTTACATTTCAGTTGGCTGAACTGAGCCCTTGGTTATGTCCCTAGGTATTTGGATTTCCTGGTACTTTTATGAGATGCTAGAAGTCTCAAGAAATTAAAATTAACAATATTTTTAGAGTAAGCAACATCTTCTTCTTCTTGTCAGTCTTTCTTTATCCTCTACCAAGTTCCTGAGAGAAGGCTGGCCAAGATGGCTAATGAGATTTGACTATATTCTATATGTGAAGGACAGCCATGGAAAGTCTATCATTAAAAGGGAGCAAAATGAATTTCAAGAGTCCCATTAAATTACAGTATCAAAATATAGTGAGGAGAAAAGCCATTTTGCTGGTAAACAGGTCCACAATATTTTGCAGGATCGTGTAGCTAAAATGTAAAATCTCGAACTTTGTTTGGAAGCTTTTTGTCACCCGGTGCAGACAGGGGGTATTGGCACCGCAAGCAAGGAATTCCACATACAGGAGAAAACTCAGTAATAAGAGATAAATTTGGAATAGTTGGAAAAAGAGTAATTTTTGAGAAAAGGAAGCCTCTTAAACTGTGTTAGTGGAATACAAGTAGTTTTTCTTCAGGGGACTGGAGAATTAAGCCCATTTACAGATCACAGAATGGTAAGGTCGGAAGGGACCTCTGGAGATCATCTAGTCCAACCCACAGGGTAGCCCATACAGGGATTGAACCTGTGACCTTGTCATTAGCAGCACCACACTCTAACCAACTGAGCTAAACCTGATAATGTGACATTTTTCCAAAATAAGTTCTTCCATACACAAGAGCCCTGAGTGAGTGAGAAGAAGATTAATCTCTTATCAATGCCTTCTTTATTTTGAACATTTACAGCTTTATGAGACTAACAGAATGATTTACCAGTGGCTCTGAAATACTGTAAACATGTCATCCAGAGTTTCTACATGCACTTTTTTCTTTGAGATCTCTAGGATAAATTCTCCAACTGAAATGGTAATCACATTTGCTTTTGAACTTGCTTGAACTTAAGATAGAAAGTGTTGATGTGACTCACATTTTTAGAATCATTACTAGATCCAAGAAGCAAAGAAATGAAGGAAATGTTAAAGGAAGAACTAAAGGAATCAACTTCAATAACAATTCCCCCAAATTTACTATGAGGTCCTGCCACCCACACAGAAAAAATGCATTGTCTCTCAGTGCTATTGATTCTACATCTAGAAAGAAAACCATAAAAGGGCCGTATTTTTTTAAGATGGTATCCAAGAATGCTCTAATTAGCAACAGCAGACTGAAACCATGCAACCCCCCCCCCCCGAAACATAAGCTTAGAGCATTTTGGAATAAAAGAAGACAATACTCCTTAATGGGCATGCAAAGTCCTTTAATCTTTTTTAAGAAGATGGAATAGCTGATTTCTGCCATGAATCTGCATTTGTGGCAAAAGTTAGTGCAGTTTTCTGCCTCAAAATGGTGGAAACCTGAAGTATTTAATCAGAGAATACATAAGCTCAAAATGCTTTCGTATTTAGAAGAAATGAATTCCTGTGCCCTAAGTTCAGTACCACAATTACAATTAGAATCTTTTGGTTGATTTTATCAAAAATGCTTACTAAGTTAGCACAGGAAAACAAGAAAATAATTGACAAGAAACAATGTTGGTGAAGGACAGCTTTTATTAACATCTAACTTAATAGTGGACTAGGACACCTCACTGCATTCTTACGTTGTATATTGAGAGCTGCAAAGTTTTCATAGCTTGAATAACTGTGTGGTTTATTGTGCTAGAGCTACAAAGCATATACTCAGATGTTTCATTTGATACACCCTCAATGTGTTTCTCATTGTCCACTCTTTTGCTAGGGAAAAAATAATGTATACATATGGAAGCAGAGATGCCTGAGCAGGAAAAGTGACAACTCTGATATGGCTAAATTTCAGCCTGCATCAGCGGAAGTGCTGACAGTAATTAAATTCATAATTATTATTGGTGCTTTCTTGTCTTGATCAGTCATCAGACTCATCATTCATGATGGAAAAATATTTTTAAAAATGTGTAGGAAATAACACAAAAGATTTGAGATCGAGAAGGCCTTAAAGGAGCCTTAGTGATCTACTCATCCCTCCTTCACTACTGACTTCTCCATTTGTTTCCTCATAACATCGGAGGAATTTCTGGATTCTCGGGCTGTGACAGAACAGACGTATGGCTAGCAGTTACACCAGGTTAACAGGGCTATAAGAGCCCAGAAGGAGTATCCTGGGAGAAGATGATAAATAGCCTAAGAAAAAGAGGCCAACAAATTAGCTGAATGACATCCATTAGCTGGATTTGTTCTTTTTCTCTGTGACTAGTGACAAATTTGAGTGTTCTATATATATATATATATTCCCTGGGAGCTTCTGTAAGACTATATATGAAGAGAGAGAGTTTGTTCTAAAGAGCTTAAAACCATGTTCAAGTGTTACGGTATTTAAATAAGCATTAAGATTTATTCAAACAACATATGTGGGTTTGTTTTGGTATTTCTGTCAGTGTTCCACTCATTCCTAAAGTTTTATTCTGACTATGAACATACAAAATCGAGGAGGGAATAATTAAATGGTCATTGCAGTACGAGCATATGCAATCTAACAGTGAAAGAGGGACAAGTCTTCTGCTATTGTGTAATTTCTAGTTACATTTCCACATTGCTATAACAGTTATTAGAGTGAAGATACTTTTCTATACAGAATTGTCAAAAATCTGTGAAAATGGTATAAAAGAACATTGAGGTTTCTTTTCTCAGACATCAGCAATAACAATGTGGTCCATAAATCCTTAATTCCATCCCTGCATACAAATGCACAACTAATAATTAGAAGATCACATATAGCTTTTCCTGCAGTCCTTCTACTTCATTCAGCGTGAGGTATCATTAGATTTGTCAGTGATGCTCTAAAAATCTCATTAGATCCTTGCTGGCCTTGCAGGCCCTGAACCTGTAGAAAGGAAGCTCTTTTCTCCTGTTTTTTCACAGCAGCAGTCTGGAAAACTTTTAGTGAGCTGGGCTTCTGAAGCCCAGGATGGGGTGAAAATCTTTGTTGGGAGCCTTCAGTTTACATCTAATTAAGCCTGTGAATCAGCAAACCTTGCTTTTTGCCTGCCATAAATTCCATGCCCTTTGAGGTTTTTCATTGTCACAGACTTACTGCTGAAACGACTGCTGAGCTGTGAGTATCACCTTCAGTAAGATATTACTCACTAGAATCTAGTGGTAGAACGAACACAACAGCACTGGGTGCTGAGCGTGGCTGCTGTGCTGTGAGACGTTGTTGGCACTAACCTTTCCCCACCGTTGGGGCCTCCCTTCTGCCGCTTCTTTGCTGCTTTGTTTTGATTATACAGCAGCAGTGTTAGAATTATTTATGTTAGGATTTTATACAATGTTAGGATTTTATACAAGTGCCTATCACCATACTGTGAATGTGCCACTCATTTAGATGCAAAGTCCATATTAGCTCCTGGCTGGAAATCTAAGTGTAAGGATTCAGCCCTAATTCAAATAGTACAACTGCTCTCAATTCTTAAACTTTTTAAGCAGTTCTGTGATATTTCTTGTTCCCTGAGATTCTGGAGCTGCAGTAAGGATACTTGAAGACTGCAGATTTTCTTATTAGAAGAAAAAATAAAAATAAAAGGAAGGAAAATTTCTAGCATTCCAGTTTGGAGGGAAGAACTTTAAAATGGAAACTGTAAATGCTGACAGAAAGAAACAAAGAGAACCAGAAGCCTATTAATACTTCTGTGCTGCATTTTTATTTTAAAGCCATTCTCAGGTTTAGGGGATCTGGCTCATGTTTTATGAGCATATCTGAGTCACGCTTTCTTCTGGGGGAAGATAAAGCACTATATGACAGAAATTTAGCTTAAAAGCAGGAGTCAAAAGTTTGCCCCAAAACAGTTACAAAAAGAACTTGAAAATGTTGCTTAAGTTAGAAAAAGAATTCATCCTAGAGAAACAGGGGAAAAAAACCCTTTCATCACATAATTTAGGATCTGGATTACTGTAACAGCTGGTGTGGGCTCACATTGGTTTCAATTCCAAACAAACACTTCTGTGCAATTACACTGGAAAGAAGCTGCAGTGCTGCAAGCAGCAGATTATGAAAATGGAAAGATATTTTTCACTCACTTCTCTTGGATTTGTCATATTTTCATTCTATGCAAAATCACCGAACAAAATGATGAACGGCAGCTAATTGCATCCTACGTTTAACTCTCTTTCACAAAGCTGTTGAAAGTATGAGTCTCTGTAACAGATAGTAGAAATCTATAGACTTCTTGTTAAATTATCTTATTTTTTCAGGACCCTAGCTGTGTCATGCACTCCAGCCATGAATTAATTTAACAGCTTAGTGCTGTCAGACAAGAGCATGCCATTGACCTTATGTTTCTTAATCTTGTCAGTGACTTTACTACATGACACCAGAACTCTGTGGATACCTATTAAGCTCAGAGAGCTCAAATTTTATTAAGGTATCTGCCTTCTGACTGTGTCAGCAAATGAAGTGTAGTGAAAGACTGAAAGTAGAAATACGTAGCTTGTAAAATCATCAAGCCAAAATGAGAATTTGTTGTAATCTGGCATAGTCTCATCCTTCTATGAGGAAAAAGCTTTAAGGATTGCTGTAGGTAAACTTTGGACAGCACTTTCAGAAGCCTGGGGACTGCAGCCACGACTCAGAAATGAAGGGTTAAGTCAAGGGCTTCTTTTCAGAAGCTCCCTGTGCTTCAGTAGCAAAAGGGTCCATAAATAAATCCTTTTTGGGCAACCTCTGTCCCAAAGAAAAAGGGGTCCTCAAGAGGGATCTACTGTAGCTTGACCATGACAGAAGAAAGACCTTTATGGCTCATTGATTTAAAGACACCAGCCAAGGCTAAGATTAGTTGGAAGAAAGTAACAGTTGTCTCACCCAGGTAGCATTAGATTGGAGTGACATACTACAACATAGATACATACTTATCATCTTGTCTTAAAAAAAAGAAGGAAAAAGGCAAGAAAAATCACCTTTTCTGATATCAAGAATGATAAAAAAAAAAAAAAATACATGCATTAAATTAAATGCTCTAAACATCACTCTGTTGACGATCTGTGTGCTCTCAGGTCTGATGGTTTTTGTGCAAAGGTACATGCTGAGCCTCCCTAACAGCCACATTTGCATCATTTGTAAAGTGAAATTTTGAGGCAAGGGCATGCCTAACAGCATAGTCTGTGTCTTCGCGTATCGTATATGATAGAATCAGAACCAGTTAATTCTTAACCAGTCCATTTATTTCATAAGCTCTTTTCCCTGTAATATCCTACAGTTATCCCTACAATACCATATCCCTACAACAGTGAGGGAATGCTGATACGTATTTGCTGGCTGCTCCCCGAAACACGGGACTGTGAGGTGCTCTGTTCGTACAGCAAAGCCAGAGCATTGATGGGAAGACTGTGGACCTCTCCTCCAGGCGCGCTCTCTTCTCTGCAATAGCACAGACAAGACGGGTCAAAGGCTGTTCCCAGAGCAACTGAGTCTTCTCACAAGATAGTATTTCCGATGTGAGGCAGCTGTACTCCACAGAAAATATAAAGGCAATGATGTTGAAATGACTTCTTATGAAAAATGGCATGCTATGATTAACAGGCTAAGAAGTTACAGTTTTGTATTTGCTGGGATCATTACTGTAATGCTGCTTTGCGGATAAACAAAACAGCACTCTACAAAACAGTGTTCATGAGCGGAACTTGAGCAAATTCAGCCCTTTTCTCCAAAAAAGAAAAGAAAAAAAAAAGCTCTCTATGTTGTAAGTTGAAAAACTAATCCACAGAATAAATTCAAAGGACTGGCTAAAAACAGTCATGCCATCCTTACCAGTTCCCTATGTGCCCATTCAGGCAGCAAGAAGAGGCAAGCAACTAAGCTGCGCAAAGCCAGGAGAAAAGTAAGAGGAAAGAGGCCTTTGGATCTTGAGGCTGAAAATGATGACTATCCTTTACTGCTGCACTGTGGATGTCAAAAATAACACTTCCATGCAGGTTTCTTTTCCCATTTGGCTTAGCATGCAGAGCAGATCCCCAACAAGGAAGCAGTTCCCTTTTAGACTCCAGCTAGAGAAGCCACATTTAGAGTTAGGAAATTTTTCCAAAAGGTCACTGAGGACAGGCTGAAAACACAGAGTCTCTCATTTATGAAATAAATACATCTTTCACCCAGTCATCTGTTTATTTATTCAATCTATCTTTTATTTAGGCTCAATTTTGAGTTGAAATACTGCAGTAAAATGTTAGATTGATTCAGAGAAAGTAAGCGTTGAAGAACAAATGTGTAAGCTGAGTTATAGCACTTGCAAAAAAACAAAGCGGCAGCAAATTATTTGAACAGGATATTTTTTTATTCTCAGACCACATAGCTTTCTCATAATTCTTACGCTGCAAAACACACGAAGGCATAGGGACAGCCTTTGACACTGGAGTCTTTAATAGAGTGCAGTCAGAAAAATGGAGTTGGACTGGAAAGTGGCTATGACTGAACAGAACATTTAGGGTAGCAAATGTAATCACATCATGTTGGTTTTCTCACGGGAGGAAAGAATGAGAAAGAAAAGACGTGTGACTTGTTGCATATGAATACTATTCATACTTATAGCCATCTCAATTTCCAGTGCCAAAAGAAATGAAGGAAAGGGCAGTGGGGTTAGAAAGCAAACACTGACCTTTGTGTTTATATTTCTCATAGTGTCCTGCAGTAGCTCAGTTGGTTAGTGTGGTGCTGCTAATGCCAAGGTTGTGGGTTCAATCCCTGTGTGGGCTACCTGTGGGTTGGACTAGATGCTCTCCAGAGGTCCCTTCCAACCTTACCATTCTATGATTCTATGATCGGGGGTGTCAAACTACAAGATACTGAGCACTCTGTCACTTATTTGACTAGCCCTGTAGATTTCAGTAGGTCTAATAATTTGTTTAAGTCCATCCTTGCTAGATCAGACTCATGAAGTTTGATATTTTGCATCATCAGTCCTACAGCTCTCTCAGCGGTGTCCTTTTCTTCAGAAGACGTAACTGATGTGACATTCATTTCAGATGTGTTCAGATATGGCTGTGTTTTGAAATCTCTTGAGACTAGATGTCATGACAGTTATGCCTTCTGAAGAAATAATTATCTATTCCTTATATGAATATCTATATTTTTTTCTCAAGGAGTTTAGTACTTTTCTATTCTAGTTTTTGTGAAATTAATTGAAAAGTAGTTTCCTTTTTTTTTCTTCATTCGCTTTATTTGTTATCATATTGCATTATTACTTTATTGTCAAGTATGTCTACTGTGAAAACAGCTATTGATTTTAGTTTATTTTAGTTTAAGTTTATGTAAAAATTGCTTTTTAATCTCTCTGGTACTCAGATTCATTACTAAAAGTATAGAGAGATGGATTCTAGTTCACAACTGGTGTATATCAGGAGTTAGTCCATCAGAGTTAATGGATTATATCAGACTCAAACTGAGTAAACATTGTCAGCTCAAAGAGATCAATATAGTTCTGTTAAAAATGATATTGGTGAGAGCATCTAGGGACTTTCTCCATTATCAGATTAGTGCAGTTAATCCACTTTATATACATTCTACCTGATGTCATTGTTTTCTGTTTTATCTTTTCTGAGTGGAAAATTTTTGTTTCCTTTAAAATATGCCAGTTGAGATCTTTACAAGATTTTGATATTTGCGTTGTATGCAAAAGGTGGACCTCTCCTGAGATCCTACTTAGCTTCTTTGGGAATTAGGGAAAGAAATGTGCACTTCTGCATAAAATGTAGTTCAATATAAGCTATTGAAAGAGGATGCCCTAACATGACAATTTCCTTATGGAGTTGTGAGCCATTTCCATTTGAATCAGCATAATCTTACATAGTTTATCTATCTTTTAAATACCAGTGTTATCAATATTTGGCAAATAAGACACAAATATAATTATGGGACAGATTGGCTTTCAAAATGTCAGGAATCTAGCTATGAATCCATTTTCTAAATTATGAGAATAGTTTCAGCTGTCCAGCTTCAAGTGCTCCAATATTGAAGTACTTGTTTTGGAGCATTTTATTCACTAAACTGATCTTTTTTAGAAATCTACTCAAGGATGTCTTGCATCTTTAAGGTTGTTTCCATATTGAAGACTTTTGAGATTGGAACTGGGTTCACTGTATTGCTTGGTTATATGATGCTATTAAAAAAAACCCAAATGCCTATCACATATGCACTCAGTAAAGGATACACTGTGTCTGTCCTCATTTCCTCCCTTCCCTACATATTTCTAACCAGTTAAGATTGGCTCTCCACCGGTAATCAGCTTGCATATACTGAAAACATCATGTAGTTTCAGAAATGACTCCTCTTATCCACATGTGTTTATTTTGCTTTTGTCTCTGAAACTGTCTCAGCTAAACAAAATGGGGTAATGATGTGGAGGCATCTTCTAAATAATGAGAAGGTACTTCTGTCCTTTCATAGCCTTCTTTCTGCAGATCCAGTGCAGCTAGGTACTCACATATTATCTCCTTACCTCAGACAAGAAGATTGTCCTTTGGCAAATTCAGACTTCCAAACATGCAAAGACCAGGGTGCTTTCATCTTCTAAGGCAGTTATGAGACGGCTGGGGGAAGAGGAAAGAATTTCCAAAGTCTGAAGGCAAATCTTGTGCGTCTACCAGATATCTTGAGATAAACTCTTGAAGTACTTTTGATAATGTCATGGAATTAAATAGGAATTTGAATGCAATGGAGAAATATTTTTGCTTCTGTGTTAATAAACTGAGCCAGTGTGTGCTCTGATAGAGATTAGAGAGATCAAAGTCCTCAACTATAGGACCCTTGAAAAAGTCCTTCCATCTTCAAGAGCTCCTCCAGACAATCCGACTGGGTGGAGATAGCAGAAAATGCAGACAAGCATGCAGCATTTCTCACATTTTTCTCCCGATAGGGTTGAAATAAAGAACTTTCTTCTTTTGACTCATAATTATTAAAACTCTTTATATTCTTCCCTCTGTTCTCTCATGACTCTCCTTCTTCTACCCTAAAATTTCTTTTCCACTTTAAAATCAATTTGACAATTGAGATGTGAGCAGAGGCATGGCCCAAAGCTGGGCTTTCTCAGCAGGTCATGAATCCCTGTTTGCTGTTATTGGTTATTACTTTCTGGATGCGCTTTCACTTTAAACAATATATATGCTAGCACTGTAATATTTTCTGTCTTTGAAGTGCAAGAGCACAATGTTTTTTGTGAGATCCTAATCATAAATTGAATTTCTTGGACAGGAATACTCACTTGGCATTAAGCAACAGTAAAGGCCTTTGCTTTCGCTTCAGGCTGCTTTAGAACATTGCAAAGGCTACAGGAAATATTCTTTCTATGATTTACACTCTATCTTAATTGTGCTACAGTATTTCCAAAACAATATTGAGGGATGTTCTTTTGTGGATAGCTAGGAACAAAAATATCTTGTTTACCTTTTCAGCTATGTATATTTTCTTGGCAAAGATTAATTTTGAAGATGGATAAGAGATAGCCTTTTTGCTCCAAGGAAGGCTTTTGCTATAGTAGATTGAATTTTGTTACCAATGTTACTCTTTAAAAATGGGGTTCAGTTTTAAAAAATAAAGCTAGAACTAATATTTCGCTAGTTATTTTCCTAAAGACTGTTGAGCTGACAATTTTTAAAAGTCTGTCACGTAAAGAATCTTATTGTTTGTCCTTTATTTCTTGTTTTTGGAAAAGAAAACAGTCTCAGTTACTAATAGTGCGTGCCAGTCTGGATTGTCTATACCTTTGAAGAGCCAAAGAATAGTATGACATAGGGTCCAATACGACTCAGCATGGAAAAGGTGAGAAGTGAACAGAAGGAGTTTTGTTGTCCCTCTCTTTTTCTGACTTGTGTGCTGTTTTTCCCTCTCTTTTCTTCTACCTCTGCAACCCTGGGTATGAGAATAGCAATGTGAGATTTTCTTGCTAGAAACCTGATAAAAAGATAAAGATCATCTAAAATACCTGCTGCCTCCAGCAGGCCCAGTGTCAAATTGCGTGTAAAGCCCTCCCAGGAAAGGCAAAGAAGAGCACTGGCGTGCCAAGGGAAGCAAAATTTCTATACAATGTTGTGCGAATACAAATCTGGGGCCTCTGGAATTACCTAGCATTTATATGTTTCAAGAGGCTGAAAATTCTTCACTGTACAGCAAAATTTTATGACAATTTCTTCTGGTTTTGTTATAGGTTTCAAAATGCAGGTTTTTATCACAAGACTGCAGCAGCTGTGGGAGGTGTTCCCTTTTTCCTTTTTTTTACAGGTACAGTAATATCCATTTTATCCAGATTCTTTTCTCTTGCTCACAGACACCAAATTTGGCATTTGATTTTGGTTTAAATGACGGTGGAATTTGTATGATACGAGTCACAGTATTTTCTTTGGGTGTATGTTTTGCTGAACTTTCCTACTGTCACTTAGAAAATCAATGTTACTACTCATTGCTGAGATCACTCAGAGAGATTATATGTTGACCTGAGCTGCAAGCTCACTTGAAAATAAAGACAACAAATGATATACTCAAAATGTTCAAAAGTTTACACTGGAAAGCCCATTCAAATCTTAATGAGTGAGGCTAA
Source organism: Rhea pennata (assembly GCF_028389875.1). Taxonomy (NCBI): domain Eukaryota; kingdom Metazoa; phylum Chordata; class Aves; order Rheiformes; family Rheidae; genus Rhea; species Rhea pennata. The sequence goes on from NC_084665.1 coordinate 37,669,383, forward strand.
CAGAGGCAGTGAACAGACACAACAGTTTGCACAGCAGGGCACAAGAAGGCACCTTCATTTCCAGTCCTAGGAGCAGAGGCTTCCTCAGAGATGGTCATGACATGCTGCAAAGCACATTCCCCAGTAGCTGTTGGAGCTGCTGCATCAGCTATATCACAGGCTTCAACCCAGACAGACCCTCCAACAGCAGATGCAGCTCTGCAGGTCTCAGGCTGCAGGGAGTGCTTGGGCCATCTCCTTAAGGCCTGGGCTGGCAGTCAGCTCTCCTGCAGAAGGCTGTGTAGCATCTGTGAAGATGAGAAAGAAATAGAGGGGTATTCTTGGATACCATACAGCTCCAGGAGTCCAACCCCCCACAGCAGTGGAGTTACTGAAGGGCTTTGCGCCATGTGAAATGGTACATCATCACTCCATAGAAGAAGGCTGGAAACTGGCCACTTCTTGTAGAGGGAGAAAGGCTCTTACTCTTCCTGAAGATTTGCAGTTGAGGAACAGGTTCAGTGCCCTCCAGGCAGAGGAGGACCTGGGCAAGGCTTCAAGGGAAGCAACTGGGCTGACAGACCCTTTGCCTTGTGGGAACACTTGGAAGAAGAGGCAAGTAATTGCTGTGGGTGACTCCCTGTGGCAGGGGACAGAGGCACCTATCTGCTGAGCTGACCTCTTGTCTAGAGAGGTTTGGTGCCTGCCAGGAACTCAAATACGAGATGTCCTGGAAAGACTGCCAAGGCCTATCCATGTGTTGGACTATAACCCTCTGCTGCTCTTCCATATGGGCACTCATGATATCAAGGGCAAATTGGAAACCATGAAACAGGATTTCAGAACTCTGCAGATGGTGGTCAAGGATGTGGGAGCCCAGGTAATTTTCTCCTCAATCCTACCAGTAAGGGGGAAGGATGGGAGGAGAAATAGATGGATTTTTCCAAGTTAACTGGCTGCACCACTGGTGTTGGCAACAGGGTTTTGGTTTCTATGACCATGGGACTCTGAAGATTGACAATTGATGGGGAGACATGCGATCCACCTCACTAAGTGGGGCACATGCTTTGCCAACAGGTTGGCCAGCCTAGTAAGGAGAACTTTAAATTAGGACAGATGGGGGAAGGGGAGAGTTACAGAGACAGGGTAGTCAGCCAAACATGGCTCAAATCAAGATGCCTCCAGCAGATGCATGCAGCCAGGGAAGTGTGTATGGGACATGGCTATGGAGGATCCTCTTGCACCCCTCCTGGGAAAGCTGCATGTACTTGATTACCTCTCTGCAATGTCTGTACACCAATGCCTGCAACACAGGGAAAAACAGGCAGAATCAGAGATCTGTGCGCAGTCGCAGGGCCATGATCTCATTGCAATCGCAGAGACATGGTGGGATAGCTCGCATGACTAGAATGTTGTTGCGGATGGCTACATGCTTTTTAGGAAAGACAGGCCAGGAAGGCAAGGTGGTGGAGTTGCTCTTTATGGGAGAGAGCGTCTGGAATGCGTCGAACTCTGCCTAGGGGTGGAGGAAGAGCGAGTTAAGAGCTTATGGGTACAGATTAAAGGGTAGGCTAGCATGGGTGACACTGTTGTGGATGTCTACTACAGGCCACCTGCTCAGGAAGAGGAAGTTGATGTGGCCTTCTACAGACAGCTGGAAGTAGCCTCATGATCACAGGCCCTGGTTCTCATGGGGGACTTCAACCACCCTGACATCTGCTGGAAGGACAACACAGCTAGGTACAAACAGTCCAGGAGGTTCCTGCAGAGCATTGATGATACCTTTTAGATACAGGTGGTAAAGGAGCCAACAAGGAGAGGTGTGCTGCTGGACCTTGGACTAGCAAACAAAGGAGGACTGTTTGGAGATGTGAAGGTTGGGGGCAGCCTTGGCTGCGGGGACCACGAGCTAGTGGAGTTCAGGATCCTGCAAGGAAGACGCAGGGCAATATGTAGGATCACAACCCTAGACTTCAACAGAGAAAATTTTGATCTCTTCATGGACCTCCTTGGAGGAATCTCATGGGTTAGAGACCTAGCAGGAAGGGGGTCTAAGAGAGCTGGTTAATACTCAAGCATCATTTCCCCCAAGCTCAAGACTGGTGCATCCCTGTGAGTAAGAAGTCCAGCAAAAGGGGACAGGAGACCTGCATGGTTGAGCAAGGAGCTCCTGGTAAAAGTCAAACAGAAGAAGAAAGTACACAGAATGTGGAAGAGGGAACTGGCCACTGGGGAGGAATATAAGAATGTTGTCAGAGAATGCAGGGATGCAACAAGAAAGGCCTATTTGGAATTATATCTGGCAAGGGACGTCAAGGACAACAAGAAGGGCTTCTTCAAATACATCAGTAGCAAAAGGAAGACTAGAGAAAATGTGCACCCGCTGCTGAATGGGGCAGGGACTCCGATGATGAAGGATACAGAGAAGGCAGAGTTACTGAATGCCTTCTTTGCTTCACTCTTTACTGCTAAGGGCAGCCCTCAGGAATCCTAGACCCTGGAGACAAGAAAGAAAGTCTGGAGACAGGAAGACGTTCCCTTGGTCAAGGAGGATTGGGTTAGAGATCATGCAGGCAAACCTGACACCCACAAACGCATGGCCACTGAGGGATGCACCTATGAGTGCTGAGGGAGCTGACAGATGTTGTTGCCAGGCCACTCTCCATCATCTTTGAAAGGTCATGGAGAACAGGAGAGGTGCCTTAGGACTTGAAGCAAGCCAATGTCACTCCAGTCTTCAAAAAGGACAAGAAGGTGCCAGGAAACTACAGGCCAGTCAGCCTCACCTCCATCCTTGGATGGTGATGGAACAGCTCATCCTGGATGTCCTCTCTAAGCATGGGGAGGCAAAGAAGGTGATTAGGAGTAGTCAGCATGGATTCACCAAGGGAAAATCATGCTGCACCAATCTAATAGCCTTCTATGATAGAATGACTGGCTGGGTAGATGAAGGAAGAGCAGTAGATATTGTCCCTCTTCACTTCAGCACAGCCTTGGACACTGTCTCCCATAATATCATTATAGGTAAGCTCAGGAAGCGTGGATGAGACGAGTGGACAATGAGATAGACTGAGAAGTGGCTGAATGGCAGAGCTCAGAAGGTTGTGACCAGCAGCACAGAGTCTAGTTGGAGGCCTGTAGCTAGCAGTGTCCTGCAGGGGTAAGGACTGGGTCGGGTCTTGTTCAACTGATTCTTCAGTGACCTGGATGAAGGGACTGAGTGTCTTCTCAGCAAGTTGGCTGATGACACCAAACTTGGAAGAGTGGCTGATCCACCAGAGGGCTGTGCTGCCATTCAGAGAGACCTGGACAGGCTGGAGAGTTGGACAGAGAGGAACCTCATGAAGTTCAACAAGGACAAGTGCAGGGTCCTGCACCTAAGGAGGAATAACCCCATGCACCAGTACAGGCTGGGGGCTGACCTGCTGGAAGGCAGCTCAGTGGAGAAGGACCTGGGAGTGCTGGTGGATGACAAGTTAACCATGAGGCAGCAATGTGCTGTTATGGCCAAGAAGGCCAACGGTGTCCTGGGGTGCATTAGGAAGAGTGTTGCCAGCAGTCAAGGGAGGTGATCCTGCCCCTCTACTCAGCCCTGCTGCAGCCACATCTGGACTAGCATGTCCAATTTTGGGCTCCCCAGTGCAAGAGAGACATGGAACTACTGGAGAGAGTCCAGCATAAGGCTACGAAGATGATTAGGGGATGGAAGCATCTCTCCCATGAGGAAAGGCTGAGAGAACTGGGCCTATTTAACCTGGAGAAGAGAAGACTGTGTCAAATAAATTAAGGGAGGGTGTCAAGAGGATGGGGCTGGACTCTTTTCAGTGGTCCCCAGTGAGAGGACAAGAGGCAACGGGCAAAAACTGAAACTCAGGAAGTTCCACCTGAACATGAGGAAAAACTTCTTTCCTGTGAGGGTGACAGACCCTGGCAGAGGTTGCCCAGACAGGTTGTGTAGTCTCCTTCTCTGGAGATACTCAAAACCCGCCTGGAGGCGATCCTGTGCAAGGTGCTCTAGGTGACCCTGCTTGAGCAGGGGGATTGGACTAGATGATCTCCAGAGATCTATTCTAATCTTACCCATTCTGTGATTCTGTGATGCTGTGAGTATTTTTCCACTCAAATGGTAAAACTTCTACTAGACTGAGGTGGGCTTTCTATTATAACAAGCTCTCTGGTCCTTTTTAATGGTCAACGCGTCCTGTCCAAATGTGTACAGCTAGCTTTCACTCACTGACAGCCACATTTGTTGGCAAACTCCACACTCCATTCATAGCCTGTAGTCATCAGGATGACCTTTCTCCCCAAATAAGGTGGTCCCTTATTAAAGGACCTCAAATAAGGCGGCTTCTCCCTTCCCAAAACGTGCAAAACTACCCTTTTCTGTCTCATCACTTTTGTATTAGCAACAGGCACTCACACACATCTCTGTCGAATGTAAAGGGACTTTTCTATACATATGTGGGCCCTAGACATGCCTGTTTCGAAATATGGTTCATCTGTGCAGTTGCAAAGCACTTTCTATAGAAGCTGATACTGATTTGTCCATGAGTGCAGCTGGGATGACAGCGGCAAGCTCAGTACTTGTCTTGTATTGTACTTCTCATATATTGTACTAATTTGCAAAGTGACTGTGTTTTCCTCATTCAGAAGGTTTGGTGTAGCCTTTACACACATCTACTATAAAATTCTATACTGAAGATGGTCTGTGGCCATTATGTGCGCATAGTCAGAATGCAAGGAAATATGGTATATGGTAAAAAGAATGTATTTCTAAACCCTTTTAAAATGCAGCTTGCAGAACTGCTAATATGTGTGCGTGCTTGTGAAATGTGCGGCTCAGGAACTGAGCTTCTCCTTCTTTTTTCTCTCTTTGCCTCTGATAAGAAAAACAGGCCATGGTTAAAATAAAGTGCAATAATAATAACTGAAATGTGGGCCTGTGCTCACAGACAAACTAGAAAAGGTGTCATATTGTATTTACACTTTCATGAATGCAGGTTTCTGCCTAAAGAATTTAAATATTTTCAACAAAAGCCTGGTTTTCTAGCAAAGAGAAGTTTGCAATACTGTCCTCTCCAAAGCAAAACTTACTTTTCTAAATTTGACCCCACTTAAAAATTTTCCAAACATGCAGCTATTTGCCCTATTTCTGGTTTCAATCAAAAATAAAATCAATGTATCTACATTTCATAATGCTGCAGCCAAGTTGCAGAATTTTCTTCATCTATATTGAGTTGAATACAATCTACTAATCTGAAGCTGCAGGGAGACAAACCAGAATGCAGAGTAGCCAGAGACTGTTGATGCCCATGTAAATCAAAACTGGCAAGGTCTGCATTTGGTTTTTCTCCAGATTTTTTAATGTTGCAAGACAGACTTCTTAGTTAGATAGCTTTCCAGGAACCTTAAAGATGCTCAGAGAATTAAACATTTAGAGAAAGGAAAAGCTGTACAAATATTTACATACAATTATTACTGTGGTACTTTCAAGCCCAGTCCTCCAAACATTTAATATATGCACTTAACTTCAGTGGGAGTACTTCCATTGACTTCAGTAGAAATATTCATTGGCTTAAAGTTAGACACAGATGTGTTTGCAGGACTGAAGCTTTAGATCTTATATGACTGGTATTAAATTCACCTTCCAAATGTAGCTTTAAAGTTCATTTTATAATAGCTCTCCTGGGAAAACAAGCCTAGAAATAATATATGGGCCTGGAAAAATATTTTGAGTTCATAAATAATATGATAGGGGATATTTTCAAACTTTGGAATAACTTTTCCGTTGAGGCAGGTTTAAAGACTATTTTAAAGAAACTTGAAGCTTGATTTAAACACTGGAATATATTGCCTGAGGGAAGAGAGTATACACTTTCTTTTTTATGAATTTAGTTTTGCTGAATTATCTCATTTACTGCCATCCCATCTGCATTTGCAAGGAGCTTACTTTATGAAAAACAAGAAGAGAAAGGACATTTCATGCCTAAGGTGGATCTCATCTTCTGTGAAAATGCATCTTATATATGGCTCCTGATTGACATTTAGGTGTGTCCACATGCTATGTAGGTACGAGAACTCAGTACAGGAGGCCCAATTTATCCTTGCTTTGCCCTTTGCATTGTCAGTAACATCAGTGCTTAGGAAGTTACAGACAGTGCAGTCTAAATTAAACTAAATACTTCTCCAGCCTCTGAGGGCATTGCTAGAAGCAGCAAAGATTGTTTAAAGCTGCCTTGTTTGCTGAGATGCCAAATGCTGTACAGCTCCTGTGCCCTGACCATATTCCTTGGCCACGTATCTGAGACACAAAGGAACTGCACTGTGAATTGACACAGATCTACTGGACATGCTCCAACTGCTCTCCAAGTCACTTCACTGAAGGGATGCAAACTTCCTTGTAAATCTGCTCCAGAACCAGGCATCATTTGCTTGCTCAAACTTCTGCACACTGTGTTCAGGATCTTTCTTACTGGGAGAGGATGGTAATGTTATGACTGAGATTTGTGATATTGAGGTCCAAACCTAGGTTCATATTTAATAATAATGTTCATTCTTTTATCAATAATTTGTGACTTCTGTAACAGAGTTTGTAAGATTTATAGATTTTTCTGTATAGAAGAGATCTATACATAACTGAATTGCAAGTACCTTGTAGTTCCCACTAGTGAATAACTTATTCCCGAAAGATACTTATTTCACCCTCTTGAGATGATATGAAATTAAAGGACTATTGATTTATAGCAGCTTTGCCTGTATTAATGATTTGTTCCAAATTCACTCGTCTTATGATCTCATTGATTAATTACCATTCAAGGTGTAATGCTAGTGAAATCTGTAGAGTTCCATCCTTGATAAAGTCTTTCCCCTATTTTAATATGTTTGTAGCAGCAAAAACTTCTGAATTAGGGACCAAGCATATTTTTGGGTATACATAGTTAGCAAATAGTGTGATGGAATAGGAGTGAATATATAGAGTGAAACACTTAGTACAGAGGACCCAGCATCAACACTGTATGTATTTCAGGAGTTTCACTTCAGACTAGCAGGAATCTGATCCCATGGACTGAATGTTTATTAGCAGTTGGAACACATGAGATGTGCTCTCGGAGAAGCTTCCAGCTAAGTTTCATCTCTAACGATGCTATCTTGCATACTCCATAGCTTCTTCATGAAGCAAACCTAAGTGCAATAAGTGGAGACACAGGTGCGCTCCTGATTTGATCTACAGTGCCAAAGTAGACGGATCTTTGATATCTCAGAGATGCTGAAGACTAGGTTTGACCACTCTTACAGTATGCCTACAGCTTACTCTGAAGCATTGTCTAAGAGGTCCAGGACAGACCTATGTGAGCTAGTATGACCTGAAAGCACAGGGAATCCATCCCAACAGCACTGCAGCGACCCTGAGCTTATTACCCATCTTCTCATTAGTGTTCACTCTTCAATTAGCTTGTTCAGTCTTATCTTAGGAATCTCTGTGCTGTGCTGTATGGTCCAGGACAGAAATGACCTTAAGCAATCTCTGAACAGAGCTATCGCTCTGGCAGAAAAACAGCTCTATTTAATGTGCACACAGCAGAATCAGGTTCTAAGAGAGAGGTCACTGAGTTTTACAGGAGTGTATGATCAGTCAACAGTTGAATCCAGATCATCTGACTCCAACGCATATCTTTAAACACAAAGCCATCTTTGTCTTTAAAGCAAGTATGAATTGTGACTGACCATAGTAATGAGGAATATATTTATTACAGTCTTTAATTCAACTTTCTACTTTCCAGTTGCCATGGGATTCACAACAGATAAAACTGTGGGCAACAAATACCAAATAAACGACTGTCTGATTAACAAATGATTCTTGTCTCACTGAAGTTGGAGACACCAAAGTATTTCGGTGTTTGTTTTCTTTACAATTAGAAAACTTGAAAGGTTACTATGTTGAACAGTACATACAAGCAAAGCTTGCAGGGAGAGGCAATATTTGTGTTAGACCAACTGACACAAACAGGAAAAAAGGACAACCTTTGGGATCAGACTCTCTCCCCCAGGTCACTACAAGTATTGTTTTAAGCCTTACACTTTTCTTTCCATGGCATTGCAAAAACTTCAGAGAGACCAGACAAGAAGTCTTTCAGATTTTATGGCTAAAACTCAGAGTAATAGGTATTTAATTTGAGTTGCCCGAGATATTACTTAACAGTCTTATTTTCTACTGAGGTTTTCATGAGAAAAGATTTAAATCTGTGCAGAGCACAGATTTAGGTACTCCTTTTCACTAAAGAATTCAGAAATTGAGCTATCACTTCAGGGCTGTGAGAATGTAAAAGGTTAATGCACATCTTGTGACTGATGGGCCAATGCATGAATTAAAATAAACTGAGATAATCCTTGGCAGAACAGATTAGTGTCAGGTGATCTGATCTTTCCTAAAGAAAAGCCCTGACTTACACAGAAACATTGTTTGGATCAAGACATGATGTTGTTGATTTGCAGAATGACGTCTGCATGCATGTGGCTTTTTGAAGAAGAAGAAGAGGAAGAGGAAGAAGAAGGAAAGGGAGAAGAGGAACAATAAGAAGAGGAAAAGGACAAAGAAGAAGATGAAGAAAAGGAAAAAGGCAAAGGCAAAGGTAAAGGCAAAGGAGAAGACGGAGTAGCCTGCTCTGGCAGTGTGATCAGATATCAAAGCCATCATATTTCCTGTTTAAGGATTAAAAAAATATTGTAAGTTATAGGCTACAATATGATTCTAATTTGGGAGGAGATACAAATAACAGTGTAGACATCAATAGTACGGGTAGAAAGCAACTGTAAAAGGAACCTTATAAGCTAATATCTTCAGGGAAATGTCATCTGAAACATTGAATTCAACAGGAGGAAATAATGCTGGGAATGGAAAAGGAATATTAGTAGGGAAACAGTACTGATGAAAAGACTCCTGTAATAAAGAAAAGATACATTCTCTGCATCACCAGAAACTTGATATAATTACTTATAAAGGCCAGTGTAGGGGAGAGTAGAGCAAGAGATGAGTGGGGAGAGTTTGATGAAGGTTTACTACCTTTATGAGGTGACTTTATGGAGGAGATCTAGTGATCTGTCTACCAAATAAAAAAGGCATATGAGCAGCCTAAACAAATGAAAGACTAGAAAACTCTAGGGCTAAACTGTCTTTATCTTGTTCATGTGATTAGCTTTTTGCAATCAAGAAGACAAATTTCATGAGCAAGCCAGGCACATTTAGACCTTTAAGAGTACTTATAAATGAAACTTAGAATCATAAGTGAAGCTTAGATTTCTTCAGGCAATATACTTCGCTGACTGAGCCTTTGGACTTCAAATCAGAAATACGGATAATATTTCCAACTTCCTTTCTACAAAATTGTAAACATGCTCATTTTTCTATATACTTCCATCTATTTTCTTATTTGTTTAGTTTGGAAACCCTCTGAGGCAGAAACTCACTCTTGTTGTGCAAACATACATAGCCAAGGACAGTAAGATATGTTTTTGAATGGAACTTCTAGGTACAGTTACCACACATCAATAAATGTCAGATATAATCTTTCAAATATATATTTACAGTATAGGTTACTTACCTTCACATCATTTATCAGATCTGAACTCAGTTCCTGTTACTTTAGCTTTTTTGGTTTTAGTGATATATAAATATTTTTGAGAAAGATTATGCTCAGCTGAAAGGGGAAGTCTTTGGGCTAGCTGTGTTTGAGTAAAACATTGCAATTGCTCTGTGTAGCTACAGTTGTACCTTTCCATTATAATTTTGTCTAATATTCTATTATCATATGACTTTTATAAGATAAACAGTAATGTTGGTACTAGTTCATTACAATCATCCAGAAAACTTAAAAAGTTTAAGACTCCTTTAGAATTTTCTAAAATGTTCTGCTAATGTGTTTCAATTAATATTTCTTAGCAAAGTTATCATGTGGCCTTGGACAGCTGTGGTTAGCACTATGCAGCATAAAATACTGACTCCTGAAGAAAAAGACTGCTTTGTCAGCAGTCATGCACAAAGCATGAATTCCCAAAGAGCCTCAACAATGTACTGGATAACGTGAGATTAATCTTTCAGAACTACAAGTTGACATATGCAGTCAACATGCAGACTAGTGTATGTATGTACTGCACAGGGAAAGGAAAGAATTTCTTCACAAGTCTATATTTTAGCTTTAAAATACCATTTCTTTCACAAAATCTTTTCAAAGCTTTTCTATCAAACGACGTCATGAAACATAATGCAATTGACCTTTGCAATCTAATAAAGTGGCAAATATTTGAAGATGCTTTTATTAAAAGTCTTATGCCACATTTAGGTGGCATTATTTGGGCAATGATATAGAATTAAAAAAGGCAAAATATTTTAGTTATATTTGCAGTTTCAGTGAATTTCTCTGGTAGTTACTTAAGCATCAAGTAAGTGTAGTAGGCCACTTGTCCATACTTGGAGTCATGGTGCGGATCAAACCATACTCCCTTCAGTTTTAGGTCCATTTTCTTCTCCTATCTCCGACTGACTCAATCTGCTCACACAGCTTTATCCTTTCTGCACTAACTTTTCTTCCGACCCAACTCTCTCCATGTAATCCAAAATAAGAGCCTATCTCCAAACCTTGCCTTCTAGCATTTCTCAGTTTCCACTTACACAAAATATTTCTTAAGCTGAAACACTGGGCAGGGATTCTTTATGACATATAAGAAAACTGGAATAGCTATAAGAAAACTAGAACAGCATCAAAGGGCCTTGAAGTATTGTATCTGGTGGGCAATCTATTCCAGTGTTTAATCATCCTTGAAGTTGGGAAGTCTTCCCTAGTGTTTGACCTGAATGTCCCTTGCTGCAAATTAAGCCATTACATTTTGTCTTGATCACCAATAAACATGAAGAACAATTTGCTTCTACCCTTTTCATAGCAGTCTTTATGTACTTAAAGACTGCTCTCATGTCTCTTCTCACTTCTGTCTTCCCTAGACTAAACAAACCTCATCCTTTCATTTTCAGAGGTCAGGTTTTCTTGACTTTTGATCATCTTTGCTGCTTCCCTCTGCTTCAGAGGTTACTTAAAATGGGCTAGCCAAATCTGAGCATGGAGCTTTAGATGAAGTTTTGCCATAGGTAACCAGAAGAACTAGATGTATATGTTGAAGGTTTATCTTACACATTCTTATGCATCCTGCACTATATTCAATTTGTGATCTACTAAATCTTCTTAACCTTTTGCGCAGAAGCATCATCTAGCTATTTATTCCCCTTCTTTGAATTGTGCAAGTAATTATTTCAAAGCATGCTACCTTGCACTTGCCTTACTGAAGCATTATTTCATTTATTATTCTAAAAACAAAATAAATTATTTGTTTTTTTTTCTGTCATCAGAGCCACTAGTGAGAATTCCAAAGATCTTGATCCAGTAGAAGATCTTTTCAAAAATTTGCTTGATACATTCATCTATTTTGACAGAGAAACATCGAAAACTATTCTGTGAGTACATTTCCCACCAATTTTGCATTCACCATACATGATATTTACTTTATCATATATACCCAGGTTGCTTATATCATCTGAGATCAAATTAAGACAGGCCATTTACTATTTCTCCACAAGGCCAAATACCCTGTTACAGAATAAAATTAGATTAGCATGACACATTCTTCATAAGTTTTTCCTGGTATTTACTTATTATCTTGCTGCCTTCTAAAATTACATATACATTGTTTAAATGATTCTTTTGATAATTTTCGAAGAATCTACATTCAGTCAACCTATTCACTTTTTAAAGGAGGCCATTACGTTTCTTTTCCTATCAAACTGTGGAGATCAACATAAGGCTGCCTTTGAAGAATCTCCTCTGCTTCCCTAGTTACAAACCATGGCAAGACCAGAAGGGCACTGGGGAGCTGTCAGATGACTCTGCAATCTGTGTCAAGAACCAGGTGAAGCTGCAATAACGCAGTAACCTCTTTAGCTCTTGGAAGAGCTCACAGCCACCTGACTGGATAAGCAACATGAAGTCCTCACCCCCCACTAGGCTGTACACTCTGTGCTACATCTTACAGTGTTGAATCACAGCCTCCTGCCCTTGTCTTCACAGAAGATACACTTCAAACTCCTGGCATGTCCAGCCACGGCTGAACTTGTATTCATAACCTAGGGGTCCTTCAACTATTCCTCTTTCCGCTCCACTTAGACAATATCCAAACACAAGTCATTCTTGCCTGTGCAACTGCTCAGTCTCATTTTACTGAGATTTCTAACTCCCCAGCCAGCCTCCTGGTACGTGGTTCCCCCTTTTCATTACCTCAAAACACAGGTGCTAAGCTCTTCATGTCTTATCTATCCGCCTTTCCTCATCATTCTGATAACATCATTTTCATTCTTCATATTACCTGCTGGCTCCTCCCTTCTCCACCACATGAAACTATGTCAGTGAAAAACTGCAAAATGGCAGCAGTGAATCAGACCTAGCGGCAATGTTCATAACTCCTTTAAAAAGTAGTTTGGAGAGAGGTTGTGAGTGTGCCTTGACCTGCCTATCTCTTATTGACATGGGTGACTTGTGGACACCTGCAGTCAGCCAGCAGACAGCCTGCCTGGATATGCCTGGTGTTGTGTTAACCCGCTGGCTCTGCTCAGGCACACAGGAACTTGCGTGATCCGTGAGATACCTTCCCATCATATCTGGGGCCATGCTTTCAGGCTCACTCTCTGCATAGACAGTGAATGTGATTTTGGAGACAGTGTCGGTGCTCTGCCCCACAGGCAGTGTGGACAGGGCTAATGGTTTCCTTGTGGAATTTGAAGGTGCTACTGTAACTGCTTTTGATCTGTGTATGCAATGATTCAGATTCAGCTCACTTCAAGTTATTGATGTGAAGGATTGAGTAACCATTGAAACAAAAAGTCCTATAGAATAAGTAAAGAAATAAACCAGCTGTATATTGTTACTTAAAAAGAAACTTTAGCGATCACTTTATTTGGTCTTCTTCCCAAATACTTTCCTGCTTTCATGTTTTCTGAATAATAATCCTATCTTTGATGAAAGAATGTGCTGAATCTCCACAGATCTTTGGAAAGGGAGAGAGAAAGACCAGTTCTTGAATTCTGAATAGGATGCATATATTAAACATCTATGCTGTCATCCCCACAGATTACTGTGTTAGAATGAGTTATGCTGGGCAATCAGGAAGGCAATAACATAAGATCTGATATTGGCAAAAGAAAGAAAATAAAATCCCCTTTACAATACCAAACTAATTTTAGAAATGGTGACAAAAGAAATAAGTTATAGGGAACATTTTGCTTATTTATTAAGTCTCTGAGCACCTTAGAAATTTGAGTGACTAATACAATTTCATTACCTACACACTAAGCCTCTATATGTTTTCAAAGCATCTTTCGGACATGTCAGTGTAACCTAAGAGAACTTGCTTAGAAACAAGATGTAAAGATTTAACATTAGTGTGTTTCACTTTTCTCCAGATGTAATAAAAATTGCTCTACCATGTATTTCCTAATGAACATGCTAGAATTCACCTTTCAATGGTGAGATGCACATCTCAATATAAGTATAACCTAGAGAGTGTATACTAGGGCAGACTGAGACCTCTAAGGCCTCATTCTTTCCTTCACAAATCCTTACAGAGAACAGAGTGTTTGCAGAGTGTTTGTTCTCTGCCTTAACAATGATCTTGCTCTTCAGATTAATATCATATTATAGGGATTTTTTTTTGTCTTCGCTTGCAGGCAAATTGAAGGCTACTGAAGTCTTCAGGAAGAAGCTTAAAATTTTGAATATATGAGAAGTATATTCTTAGTGTGCCTAAGCTCTTTGCTGCAAGTATAATGTGTTCCTACAGGACTTACTCTTTCATTTTTGTGTTGACAGGAAAATGAGCAACTGCATCTCTTCATTTGCAGTCTTGGAACTGCTCAGGTTAATGCCTGTATTGATACTGAGGGTCCAAAAATGCAGACAAGGATTTGATGGATTGCTTGCAAAAGCAAGAGGACCTTTCAGATCCTCCACTGCTCCAGATTAGAAAGTATATTTACCTGCCTAAAGACTGGAGAACAAGATTTATTGTGTACCTGAGTTTGCCTGTTGCCAAAATAACTCAACCTACCACACTATAAATTATATTAGGAAATCTTTAGAATGAGGAAAAAAATTCAAAGCCAATGGAAAGCTTGTTTATAAACCTCTCTCTTAAACTGGAGGAACAGACAAACATAACCCTACCTCTGCCATCCACATCAATACGAAATTGCTCTCGTAAGTAGAGCCTGTGAATGAGCAAGGTTCCGTCAGCAATTCCTCTTCCCATGAGTTTGGGAAGTAGCAAGATTGTGTCTAAAAATCTGTGCCAACATCTGTTTTATAACAGTACTTTTCATTTTTTATCTTTTTAATCACTTCTCTTGCTTCTTTGAGCTCTAGCAATCCAAAGGACCTAGCAGATAACTGAGCTTTCAAAGCTAAAAAACCCCAAATGAGTGCAGGGATCCTTCAGTGGCTTCCTCATCTCAGTTTTTCAATGTGTCGCAGAATGGCTTTTGAACCTACTCGTCTCCTTCACAGAGAATACATCTGTATCAAACAGCAAGCTTTATCACTACAGGTAGTAGAAAAGAGGAATCCTTAAGCCTTGGTTGTTCCTATGCCTCATGATCCTAATCAGCTCTGACACAGTCTATACCACACTGTGGACAGCACATATATGTGAATAGGAAAGGATCTGCAATAACTTTTACAAGAGAAGAATCAATGTGAGGCAAATTGTGGGAAGAGAGATAATACATGTAGCAAAGAGGAAGAGAACAAAGTGAGAGGAAGGAGGAAAAGGGCAAGGAGATCAGATCCAGAAGGGAAAAGGTAGACAAAGTTGGCACCTACGAAGAGATTCCTTTAAGTAAGTGAACTCAAGCTTTGGGATTAAGCACTGCAAAATGATGTCCATATCTTTTATCTTTTCACTAAGCCCATGAAGCTAGCAAGCGATAGATTAACAATCCACTACTGCTGCTTTTTGTATTCCCACAGTAAATGGCTGACCCCCTTTCCTGATAATCCTTCAAAAGGGAAAGATATCAAATATAGATGTATGTAACACTTTTCAAATAGCACTTTTTTCCCCTCCAAATAGAGACTACAGAATTGTTGCAGAATGTGGATTAGTATGAGAATAGACTATTTGCAAGTACACCTGCTCACAGTTCATACTGGTTCTAGACTTGAGGACAAGATGCAAGATGTGGCGATAAGGGAAGTACTATTTCCAAGCAGTTAATTGTCTGTGAGTAATTGCAACTACTGTTTGCCTGTTGGACTTCCACATGAATGAAGCATGATCAGGAGACACTCCTCATCCTCTCGGCTGTCTTTCTGTGAAGTATGAGGATTCTGCTCTTGAGTGCTAATACAGTATTCCCAGAGAGTCAGTTCCTTGCTCAAGCAGGCGGCTCAGAGTCAGGAGATACACTCAAGTGACTTAAGACTACAGAGGCTGAGCTGTCATGAGAAAAGAGCCATATGGTGGACAAAGGAAACACAATGGTGAAAAATAAAAGATGTAGAAAAGGGAAAAAGGAGGGAGCAGTGAGAAGCAAAGTCATGAATTTTCATGAATAAAGCAAATGACTGGGGGTCCAGACTCCTGCGATCTGTTGAAAGTTTTGCTAATGACTGACCTAAACTCTCTCTGCTGGTACTTGTGCAAATGGGATTATACAATTTACCTATGCAGAAGGGCTTTAAATAGTTGGAAAGAAAGTACTGATTTTTGCCAAATATTATCATTATTAGAGGAGACTAGGTATTACAGAGAAAACTTATCCTTCTCCATCAGACAGTGCTCCTGGAAATACTCTGCAGGGGTGTCAAACTCACCAGAAGACTAGCTCCATGATCCATCATTTCAACCAATCTATAGAGGCTTTGTAGTTAAGACACTCCAGAGTTATTTCTTATCTCTCTTCCACTGACTTCTCCTAACAAATCACAAATTTCCCTGTGTCTTAGCTCCTGATATATAGAATGCAAATGTTTCTATTGTGTTCCTATTGTTGCATATTGTGAAGATCAGCCCAAGTGCAATGTGCTCACACAGTCCATGTGAGTAAACAGATCATTAGGTTCTGCATGATCATCCAAGAAATTAGTGGCACTCAATGCATCCAGTTTCACATAGTATACTTGGGGAAAAAAATCCTTTCCAAGCAATATGTTTGTAAGGTAGACAAAATAGATTTTGAACCCTCTGCTCCTGTCCAGCAACTACATTCTCCATTACTGACACAAATGATATCTGTATCTAAAATTTCATGAAAGTGCATTAGAAAAAACTTGGACAAGATTAACACATACCAGAGACTGAAGTAATATGCACAATTATCTTGTTGGAAAAGAAAAAATAAACACAATTATCTGAATAAAACCAGAACCTGCAATACTCAGATAGGAGGCATACCAATTTTCATTTGAATGAGTTACCAATTCAGTGCTTGTATTTCTACTTAAGCTGTCAAAACATTACATGCCGTGGAATATATTATATATAATAGATGGGTCAGATCTAGGCCACTTCCTTCCCACATACGAAATAGGAGATGGCTAAGCAGGGCCAGATTTTAAGCTTGTTCATGGCTTCTCATAATCTTACTCTCAACAAGCCGTGTAGTAGGATCCAAAAGGGGAAGAAAAGAAATCAGAAAGAGTGATTTATATTTTTTGTTATTACTGCCATTCAGCCTGATGTTCTCAATGCTTTCCTCTGACAGAAGTCCTTAAACAGTCAGGTATGAAACTGAGCATGACTTAATCATTTGACCATGTCTCACACACTCCAGATGTTGCCTGAGATTTTCATGCATTTACTACAAGTTGTTGTAGTCTCTCTGCCACTCTGTGACCCCCACACCAGACGCAGTAGATTGACCTGAGCTGCAGTATGCAGACCAGCTAGCTGTTGTACATGAGGCTACAGAACACAGAAGAAACTAGGATGCTGTGAGGCAGATGCAGATCATGTCTTTCAGCAGAGCCCAGTATTGAAAACAAGAATGTAGGACATACCACCGCCCATGTAGACCAGCACTCTGTATCCAAAAGTGGCACTAGGAAATACTGGTCAGGGAGAGCATGCAGGCTTGGCCAGTCTTCCCTTAGTACTCCTCCTACATTCACAGTCATCGAATAGGCAGTTCCTGCCTAGTTTCTTTAGCGTATTATTGGACCTTTTTTCCAGGAATTTCTAATTCCTTTTAGAAACTGAGCTTTCAAATCCTTCTGTCTGCCCCCAAAATGTGTGGCAATGAATTTCAGATCTTGACTGGCTGCTGTGTAAAACAGTATATACCTTTACATGTTTTAAACTCATTTTCTACTATTTGTAATGAATGACATCTAGTTTTACTACTGAAGGATTTGGTGAGTTAACAGCTCTGCACTCACTTCACTGAGTGCCTTCATGATTTTGTACATCCCAACCAGATTCCCACTGAGCCTTCTGCACTCAAAGCTGAAGATTTAGCCATTTAAGTCTCTCTTGTAAGGCAGTTGCTCCATAGCCTTAATCATTTTTATTGCCTTTCTCTGTACTTTTTCTAACTCCTCTATGACCTCCTCGTGATGTGAGGACCAAACTGCACACAGTGCCCAAGATAGGGGTTCAAGATTTTGTACAGCAGCAGAACGATGCTTTCTGTTATGTTCTCAATGTCCTTTCTGATGATGCTTGACTATTTTTTCACTTTTTGACTACTGTTGCACCTTAAGTTGATGACTTCAGAGAACTGCCGGTGATGATTACAAGATCTCTTCCCTGAACTGTAACTGCCAATTTCAAGTTCAGCATCCTGCAAGCATTCTTTAGATTATTTTTCCTAGGATGAATTATCTTATATTTATTTACATGGAAGCTAATTTGCTATGTTTTTGTCTACTCATTCAGTTTTGTGAGAACCTTACAGTCCACTGAAGAGTTCACATACCTCCTCTTTCATTGGCTCCTCTGTGCAGTGAGAGCTGGACTGTCAGCTTCTCTGACAATTTTGTTTGTTTATTCAGTTCTTCAGGAATCCATCTTTCATGTCAGGCTATTTATATAGAAAGAGACTTCAGGAACACCAGCCTCCCACCACGATCATGAGGAACACAGAAAGGTGAAGGAAGAATACTTCACCTCGTATTGTGCATACTAATAATACTGTAGTGCAGTATCGGATAGGAAAATAAATCTCATCTCTAATGACCAACCCAGACTAACCCACTACTTTCAATATTTCCACAATACGAGACAGATTTAGCAAAGAAAAGTAGCAAATAAAGATCTGCAACTGGCCAGGTAAGACCTGAAGTCTGAACATAGAGGGAATGTCAGGAACTGGAGATTTGTGCTGCAGTCTGTAAGAACCGTGTGAAGGGTTGCCATGAGTTAAAGAACTCTTGAATCTAGGAGATAAGAGTAGTAACCAAGCCAGTTACTTTGATGGGCCATGCTTTATGTGCTGCAGGAAACTTGGTTCCTTTTAACTGTGCTCTGTATCCAAAGCTTTTACGTGAAAATTCTTCAGAACAGCAGAATCAGCACTCCAGAAACAGATATATTTTTGCAAACAATCTTTCAGTTTTCAGTAATGTGTTTGAAGGACAATTCAGTTTTCTAGTGCTCCCCTGAATCACCCCAGTAATTCTGACATTATCAGTAAAGAATAAAAACAGACAGCTTTTCCTATCCACTAAAGACTGCGCCTACAATGTGAAAATTGTTGGCTCAGATCTTAATGGTATTTGGCTTTAATTAAAAAAAAAAAAAAAAAAAAAAAAAAAAAAGAATACACCATAAAAGCCAGATCATATATTCTGCCCCGGGTGGCCACACCTAGCATCCTTCTTCCAGGATAATTTAGTCCATATTCTAAATTAGCATTCACTAGGAAAAATGAGCTGGTTCCCCTCAGACCCTGTCTCTGCATGTCAGCAACTTTCACTTAATCCTTTCTCAGCAGGACTACCACCTGCTTCCAGGGTGGGGTCCTCTAGGCAAACACTGCTGGGTTTTTACAAGGTAACAGTAGCCTGATCTCAATTCGTGACAAGGTACAGGGAAAGGCTGAGAGAGCTGAGACTGATCCACCTGGGGAAGGAAAGGCTCAGGGCAGATCTTACCAATATATATAAATATTTGATGGCAGAGAGTAAAGAAGACGGAGGTAGATCTTTTCGGTAGTGCCCAGTGAAAGGGCAAGGGGCAATGGGCACAAAATGAAATATGGGAAAAAGCTCTTTGGTTTGGTTTCGTTTAGTTTTTTAAACACCATCAGGGTAATAGAACATAGTGCCCAGGCAGGTTGTGGAGTCTTCAGCCTTGGAGACATTCAAAACCCAACCGGGAATGGCCCTGAGCAACATGCTGTAGTTGGCTCTGCATTGAGCAGGGGGGTCAGACCACATGATCTCCAGAGGTCCCTTCCAACCCCACCTATTCTGTGTGATTCTGTGTGAATATCCACAGGTTTGAAAACAGTAAACGCATTATTCTGCTTTCTTGCATATTTGCCACAGGATACAAGGGCTTAAACGCAACTTTGAGGCAGGTGTGTTTGAGACAGGAGGCGCTTACTCTGAGCCAACCCAGAAGAAGATGAGCAAGAACAATGAAGGACAGTCAGACATAATTTATGTTTGGACATCTGGTACTGTCACGTGCCCTAAGGGTCACTCTCCACTGAAAACGGAAAGGGAAAACCCACAAGTGAGGCCTCATCTCGAGAACTATGTCCAGTTCTGGGCTCCCCACTACAGGAGAGACATGGAGCTACCGGAGAGAGTCCAGCGTAGGGCTACAAGGATGATCAGAGGGCTGGAGCACCTGCCCTATGAGGAACGGCTGCGAGAGCTGGGCCTCTTCAGCCTGGGGAAGAGAAGCCTGAGGGGGGATCTTGTCAACGTGTACAAGTACCTGAAGGGAGGATGTCAAGGGGACGGGGACAAACTCTTTTCAGCTGTCCCATATGACAGGACAAGAGGCAATGGGCAGAAATCGAAGCACAGGAAGTTCTGCCTGACCGTGAGTGGGAATTTCTTCCCTGTGAGAGTGACGGAGCACTGGCACAGGCTGCCCAGGGAGGTTGTGGAGTCTCCTTCTCTGGAGATCTTCAAGGCCTGCCTCGATGCAACCCTGTCTACCATGCTGTAGGTTACTGTGCTGAGCAGGGAGGTAGGACTAGGTGATCTCCAGAGGTCCCTTCCAACCTTACTGATTCTGTGATTCTATGAATTAAAGACGATAATTCAGAAAAGAACTTGCATATATATTTGCTTACTGATTTTAGTGGAACTTGCCCCAGCACACTGCTGAACCGGAACCAAAATCCACTGATACTACCAAGCACTTCACCTCTGTGGGGTGCCTTCCTTCGTTACACTAATACCTTTTTAAGAGATTTATTCCTCTCCTGAAGTATGCATTTTAACCTGGTGTTTCAGGAAAGTCTATGACAGACATTATGATGTGTTAAGTGAACTGCTAAAGATTCCAAACAGTTCCAGATAACAAAGAACACTTTTTCTTTAATGTGCTTCAGAGGACTAAAGTAAATATATCTGGTAATTTAAGAGCACCAGCTGAAGTGTTTATGAAATTGTACACGAGCTATTTCATTGTAACAGTGTTTAACTGTAATTTGATGGCCTGATTCACAACCTTTTTGTCTTTTTTAAAGACCTGTATTTTATGAGACTAGGCAATTTACTGTGCTGGGCTGCTATGGTTTGGATCATCATGCTGCAAACCGGAATCCACTTTCTGTTGTTTCATAAGGCAGATTAGTTTCTAAGATACTTCCAGGAGTCTTTTCACACTGGTGTGAGCGCAGGCAAGTATCAGCCTTATTTACCCATCTTGCAGTAACACAAAGATTTTAGGCCAAAAGAAGTTTCTCTGAAGACCCTACAATTGCCTAACCATAGCAGTTAGCTCTCTACTTCCAGAATAACGTAGAGATGTAGCCACAGCACAAAGACTGCTAATAAACATACCAGGGCTTGCTCCTCTCCTAGGACAGTGCTGAAAACAGTTGTCTGTTAGCATGATTAAGGTTAGCTGAGTTCAGCACCTGTTGTAGCAAAGTATGGTAACTGCTGAGCATGTTTTTTTTAAGGCAGGTGTTGAACCTGCCTTATTTGAACCTTGACCTTATTTGTATCAGCCAGACAACTGGACAACTGTTTTTCCTCAACAGAAAGCATGTGTGATCTTGACACACAGTAGCTCCTGTGATCTTGAGAAAGCCTAAGGGTAAGCTCTGACATCTGCATTTTAAAATTGGAGAACAATTTCAATAAAGTGGGGATCAGGCCTCAATTCAACCCCTTATTCAGGCTAAACCTGAACTTTTGAAGGTTTGAAATGGACTAATTTAAAGGATGCCTCTTACAGGGGTACCAGCTCTTGTTTTCTCTATTCAGCTACTTTTTTTCCAGCCATCTGGAAACCTATAGGTGACCCCTCACTTAAACGTCTCCAGATGCACTTGTTTTTCAGCATCAACTACTTCTGAATTCTTTGGCACCCTGACCTCTCTAATACCATTTGGCACAGAGCTATTGTTTTCTATAAGATTTGTTTCTTGGACATATATATATGAGGCTTTTCCTATTTTACATCAGTTCCTCTGGGAAGCAGAAGTGAATTTGTGCCATTTTAAGTGTTGGTAGTATTACCTGTGATAATCATGTACTGAATAAGAAGAAATATCTGGGTAGATGGTTTCCTTCTGCTTTAGGTTTTCTTTCCTGCCAAATGATAATCATGTTCCACTTTTCCAGAAAGAAAAAATACCACTCTGTGTAATGTCTCTCAATGGAATTTAGTAGCAGTTTTGTTCATAAAGCTACCTTTTGGGTGATTTTCAGCTACTTGCTTCAATGGACCAAATACTCACCCTTTCCATTTGCAGAGTACCAAATTGTATTGGGAAAAAAACATTGGAAAAATCCACAGCTGGTATGTAATAATGAAACAATCACATTTTAACTTGCTTTCAAATTAGCAGAATGCTTAGCATATATGCACAAGTACGAAATTAGAAGGAATGCAAAGTGTACAGCAGTGTATACTAATGTTCACATACTGGCATAATAAAAAATATAGCTGAGCATAAGTGCTTCTGAGATATTAGAACAGAAATTCTGTTGTCAAAACAAATAATATTTGATTGAATAAAACTAATTAATACTGCTCATATTGAAGGATACAGTGGTGGTTTCCTATTCTCCCTGCTGCTAACTAGACACTTGAGCTACACAAAGACACTAATATTAATTTCTTGGATTAGTTTCCTGAATGCCCACTATAAGCTCTATCTAAATATTGGTTCCTTCAAAAAACGGATTATCATGAGAAGGGAATTATTACAGTATTTTCCAATAAGAAAGGAAGTGAAGTTAGTTCAATATATGAACAGTCTGTTGCCAGGTGAAAAGTTATCATGTGAAAAAAAATGAAGTTATTTCCTACTTGTTGTTCAGAAAAGAAAGCAGAGCAAAATAGCCATTTTTTCTGATAAAAGTCACATTTAGGACTCTTTCTGGGTTTCTCTCTGAGATGAAGTCCAGCCTCTCTCCAAGTCTGAAAATTAATCTTCTGTTTTTTTCTGCCTAAACTATTCTTGCATGTTCTATGTAATTCGTGTCTTTTTTCTCTTCCCCCCCGCCTTTTTTTTCAATTTCAACAGGATGAAATAAAGGCAAAAACTTTCCTCTCTTTTGGAATTTGTGGCTGGAGGCTCGTAAGGGTCAGTTATCTCCACACAGAGATAAGCACTCAAAAAAGAGAGGTTGCTGGTCGCTGGAATTTATTCGCGCTGCATTGTTTATAGGTACATTCACAACTTTCCCTGCAACCTCTCTCTCTGGGGTCTCCAAAAATGCGCAGGATTTATGAACTCTAGAAGAAGTTAGGGCCATAGCATTGCGTCTTTACATAGTATTGCTTCTGGCGAGGGCAGATGAGGGACTAGGGGAGCTATGTGCACTGCTACAGGTGCTGTCCAAGGAAAATCTGTGGTCTGCTGTGCTGAGAGTAGCGTATACACAGTGTGCGTTGAAGAAGTCCAGCTATCGGTGAGTAGCTTCCCTGCTCCGGAAAAAGAGCTCAGTGCCAGGAGGCTGATGTTGCTCCTCGGGGTGCTCTGTTGTTGCCAGAAGTGCAACAACACAGTGGTGTGGAATGATTAAAAGATGTGATGGGGCTCTCCATAGGGACAGCCATCGATACAAGAGGAAATCACTCCTCTGCTTGCCAGCCTCTTTCCAACTCTGCAGCCTGAAAGTACTTAACTTTGCCTATTTGAAGCTTCATTTAACTTTCATCTTGTAATGTAACATGCCATTCTAATCCAGCATTATTACCCCGTCACAGGTTTGGTGTTTGGCTTGCATTAAATATTTCATACAATAGTACACTTAATGAGCAGCACATCATCTGTCTTTGAGCTAAACATTTATGTAAATAATAGGTACAAAAGTACTTTTGAAAATACTGGGAAAATAATTAATTTGAGGGAAACATGTAGAATTCTGTCCAAAAACAAAATAACAGGGAAATTAAATACTTGAAACTGAGTTCTTTTGCAAATATACAATATAAAGTATTTGTTTTATTACTATTACATACAAGGTTTATAAAGTAAGCCTCAGTCAGAACCCCAGCCAGTACAAACGTTGGGCTGCAGCAACTGAATTTCTGGACCAGGAGTATAAGTTCAGGAAAGGCAGAAAACATTTTCCATCTACTAACCTTCTACACAACTCTTGTGACTCTAACAATTTAAACCAACAGAGCACCTGGCCCCTGCTGTGTACTCTTATTAAAAACTCATTGACTCCAATGGCTGCCTGGGAAGCCAAGATCCACATTCATCACTGGGGTATCTTGTCTGACATCAGTGAGATCAGAATTTGGCTTTAATTCTCCAAACCACACACAATTTTTACATAGGAACTAGGTGAAAATTAACCTTGAGTGTTACACTAATTCCACTGTATTCAGAGAAAAACATGGACTGTTTCTTTTTGTTCAAAGCTTCTTTTAACAGTATCCTTAATCAGATGTCTTCAAGTGAAAAGCCTTTTGCCCACTGATATGGAAGGAAGTGTAATTAGTGTTGCTTTTTTTTCAGCCTTGGGATGAAAGTCAGCCCTTGTGGCAATAAATATCCACAAAAGGTGGAACTGCTGAACCAGACAAGAAGCAAGTTATGCAAGGACAAAGTTTCAGGAGATTTGCCTGAGCCCTTTCTCTCCCCAAATATCTGAACAGGACTCTGGAAAGAGTCAGAGTCAGTATTTCCTAGTGACAGCTGAACTCTATTCTGCAGCAGCTGATAGAGCTGGACATCCACACCACGTGCTGCGGAGAGTTTTATAGCCTGGAGAATAGCCTAGCCTCCTCTCACTGAAGAATGGAAAATTGCTATATACTATTCAATTTGTATACTCTGATTTTGGTTTGATTTTTGGCTGCTGAATACAAATAGGAAGAAAGAAAAAGCTTTTTTTTTATTGGGCAGAATGTATATGAAATAAGAGGAGACGATGGAAAAGATAATCGTATAGGTACTGATTGGTTAAAGCTTTCCTATTTTTCTGTAATCCAAAGTTCTTTTGGAGGACCTTTATTACTTTTAAGAATAATTTTAAATTGGGGTCATGATGATGTTAATGATTCCTCCAATTGTTGTCAGCAGACTTTTTACAGTTATATTTTCATTTTAGTTGGATTTCAAATGAGAAATTGTTTTTATAACGGTTTCATAGTATTTTGTTGTTTCGCTATAGTGTATTGCTAACTGCCTCCTACACTGTGGCCTAATTCTTTTCTGTAAGCATCAGAACCTCCAGTTGCAGGCCCTATTTTTAGTATTAGGTTCAGACATATTTTAGGTGTTGGTGCTTTGATAAGGAGACATCAATAAAAAGGAGTCATAGCTAAATTTTCAAAATGGCTTGTGATTCTGGGTGCATCAGTTTCTGAATTGCTTATTTGATCCTCCATGGTTCTGACTGATCTAAAGTAGGAAACTGCACTTCAAAAGTCAAAATCTTAAGTGCCTTCAATTAGGTTGCTATTCTCTTTCAAAAACTTAGCCTAGTTCTCCTGATAAATTAAATTAGAGATGTCCAGCTAAAACACAGAATGAAAACACATATGCTGGACACCTCACTCACTGAGTATGTTTGTGCCTGTGTGTGCATGCATATTTATATTGCCTGTACAAAATTACTACGTAAAGAAAAAAAGAGAAACAGGGCATGTATTACTTTAAAGATCTTCAAGCTCATACAGTTTTCTAGATTGTATTCTTAGTTAGTGCTTTAGTTAGATTTTTGTGTTTTTGCTGGAACTCTTCCAGTTTATCCTTACCAGAAATTAGAAGTTGGAAAACTTGTAGAATTCATAGCCTGTCCTTGAGAGTTAATTCTCTAAACTGACTGGGGTTAGAAGTAAGTTTCACAGCACAGTGGAGGGAGAAAAAGTCATCACATGTATAATCTGGATAGGAATTAGGTTCCCAGCCCAAGTCAGGGCTACCTAAATCCTGTCACATTCCTGCTAGTCAGCCCAGCCCTGCACAGGTACATGTTGGTCGTTGTCTAGTCACACGCTGCATGGAAGTGACATATATATTTCTTAAATTGGCCACAGAGGAGCATCCTTCATAACTGATCCCTATTCGCCCATAGGGCTGCAAGGGCCTGCGCTGCTGCAGAAGCTTGGCCTCTGCGTATCTCTCGCTACTTTAAAACTTCACTGCTGTGATTCTTCTACTCCCTCCTCCATATTCACTCTTCACTCTTTTTATATTTAGTTTTATCTTATTCCTAACCTGATTCTCTTTATCTGTGCTAAATACGCCTCCCCTTTCCTTGCTCTTTATAGCCTTCAAATACATGAGCTCGCTCATCATCTTCCTCTTTAATGGCTGAACGGTGAAGCTATACTTCTTTGGTTTTTTTAACAAAGTTTCCTTACCCCTTAATCATTTTTGTTGTTCCACAGACTGGAAGAGATAATTCCAGAGAGTTCTGAAAAAGTTGACTTTTCCATAATTACCAAAAATCAGATTTCTGGAATATTTCTTGTGTGATAAGCATTGTTTGGAAAGTAGTTTTATATCTTATAAATAATAAGCTTTGAATTAACCTTTCTTTTCACTGGCATTTTTTAAAAGAAAAAAATAAAGAAAACAAGAACATACTGCTAGAAATGATAATGTTATTTATTTTAGAGCTTTTAAAAACATTTTCATAAATGGCTGACTAACAACAAAAAGATTTAGATCCTGCACTCTGACTTCAGCTTATTCTAATGATCTTATCTAAAAATGATTAGCAGGTTTATGAAATAGGAAAAAGTGGATTTTTTTTTCTGGTTTTCAGTACAAATCATGCCCAGAACATGTTCTTTGGCATCCTGGAAACTAAAATAGAACAAGAATGTGCTTCTTAATATGAAACATTAATCTAAGTTAGACTAACCTTTGGGGGTTCTGTTCTGATTTTCAGTGATTGCCAAGTATCTTTAGAGATGACTGATTTGGTGAATGCTCTACCCAGCATTCAGCAGTATAAGCACTGGAAATATGTAATTGTGTAACATCGCAGAGATGGGATATTGCTGATGAGACATGAACATAAATTACAAATAAGAAAAAAGATCTTTTTTCCTTCTCCTCTGAAATAAAGAGCATAACTTGTTACGACTCCTCCCAAAGCATGTGCTATCCTAAACATGGGGAAACTTTACAAACAAGAGGTCTTATCTTGTCTAAATGGTGCACATCTGGAACAACCTCCACTGATGCCTTCTCCAAGGAATTTCTTTAAAATTTCAGAAATGGTAAACCTAAAGATTTAAATCATTGAACAACTGTCCATAAAGCATGGCGCATGGAGCTTATTAAGGCAGTAACACACCGGCCACATTGCACAAGGTGGTCATTGGAAAAAGCCATCAACAGGTACAGAGCCAAAATGTTTTTAAAATAAGCAGAACTAAAGTCAATTTTTCTCTGTCTGGCTCAAAAAAAAAAAAAAAACAAAAAACAAAAAACGTACTATTAAAGAAAGAGGTGTTATATCATACTCAGGTATTAAGATTTTGACTGCTGATGGTATCAACAATTTTAGATTACAGCCAATAAGAATCAGTATAATTTATGTCTGTCTTACAGGTCTACTCTCTGGAATTTATGCAAAATGTTAGATGCCTGTTCACAGATTTGGAGTGATATGCTGTTGGGGGGTTATTAGCAAAGGCCTCCCTTCATGCTTTTGAAACATTAAATGAGATCCTATGTTATGGCACTGAGAAAGGGAACAGTTTACATAGCTTTCAAATACTATTACAAGACATTGTGACACTGCTTTACATATTAAATATTAAAAACAGAGTCTTTCTTAGTTGAGACAAAGTATATGAAAACTGAAGGAAATGTGTATGATAATTACTGCAACTGTAAATGGAAAACAAGGAATCAGAGCCTGCTCTGAAGAAAGTCAGTAGCAGAAGTCTCAGCAGGTGTGAGGCTGTTTTGTCTTAGTAAAATAATGAGCTATATAAATGTTAAGAGGCTAATGTAAAATAAAAGAATACTGAAATTTTAGCATTTTATTAAGCTTTAATTTGAAAAAAATGTTAGAGACTCTCAGTTTATATCTCCCATTCTAGTTGCCCTAAAGTCTGGTGGAAAGGATTTTTCAAAAGTTGGTGCAAAAATGTTACTACTGGTTAGAAATAATAAAATAGTCAATCCTAATAGTGTATGTGTGCAGATGAGAACACAGATGCCTTTATCTTTGTTAAACTGAGTGAAGAAAAGCTCAAATGAAGAGTAGAATAATTCTGGCAATTTCATGAAAGCTTGCATTACACAGATAAATCTCTCAGACAGGCAGTACCTTCATCAGAAATAATACTGGATGGATAATTGATAAGAAATGGATATTCAAGGAAAGCTGAAAAAGACCAGATACTGTCCTACTACAGCAACAAAGAACCAAAAGCCTGCCTTGCCTGCATTTTATCACTTGCTTATTCCTGAATTCAATCATTTTGAGGGAAAAGTCATTGGTTCCACGTGCTGCAGAGGAGCAGAGACTGCTTTATTTGCATGTTATGAGTATATTCCCATTTTAATTTACTGAGAATACCCACCAGGATACCATTTCAATAACTGTACAATAAAGTACTTATGGCAGGACATTATGTTTTGGAGTCCTGCAGTTTACGGGCTCCA
Organism: Rhea pennata; assembly: GCF_028389875.1. Taxonomy (NCBI): domain Eukaryota; kingdom Metazoa; phylum Chordata; class Aves; order Rheiformes; family Rheidae; genus Rhea; species Rhea pennata. Next base: position 37,697,680 of record NC_084665.1, read on the forward strand.
TTAATTTCTTCATGGGATGACAAATAAGAGTCATATGAAGTAAATTTTAAGAACAGTCTGCCAGACTCCATCCTGCTGCTCTCTTTACCAAGTATTCAGTGTCTTTTATTCCCATTACCTATTTGTTTAATGCCAATTGTGATTTTAATGTTAAACAAAAGCACAAATTGTTGACAGAAGAAAAACTCTTCCCCTTTCTGCTGGCAAGACCTGGGATGGCATTTCATGGTTTTGGTGGGTTTCTCAGCAGTAAAGCAAAACTGCTTAATTTTGAAGCCATAGCCATTGGTGCTATATGATGCCAATTGTATGGAAATGGCCATGAGAAAAGAAGACAAAAATTAACCTGTACCAACAGCTATAAGATTCTCCTTTTGGCAGGTGGTGATTATTTTCAGTTCCTCAGTGAAAGGTCATCTTTTTCTCTTGTCATGCCCTTTTATTACTCTTATTACACTATCCCAAGAGGTTTCAGTTGCCTGATGTACACAGAAAGCTTGCTATAGTGATGCAGTCTAACTAGAATGAACTTCCCCAAGCGAGTGCACTTTCCTGCTCATAGGGCACTAAGTAACGCTGCAGAAAATTTCTACTGAACATGGTCAGGCCTTCACAGATCACATTTTTGTTACTAAAGGTGCTACTCTTTGTGAACTGAGTCTTTTCAACTCACTTTCCTGCAGTTGCTGCATATAAAACACTAGGAATAGAATTTTCTTACTAGGGAAAAAAATCTGGCTGAATTAAAAAAAATGCTAGAGAGGAATTTGCTCCAACTTTCTCCCCTCACAGTACATATACAGAGTATTAATCTTCAGGCAGGTGAAGGATGATAACTGGTGTGAGCAGGCATGGACTATAATCAACTATGATATAATTCCACTCCAGTTCTAAACTTTAACACATTGTCCTTTCCAACTATAATCAGTCACGTCTATAGTTAGATGACGTGATTTTGTTTTTTCTTTTGCTCTTGCTAAAAGGCCATTGATAGAGTTTTATATTTAGGGGAAATATTCCACTGTTCTTCTTTGCTCAGATTTGATTGTTGGCTATTATCTTTTCAAGAAGAATGCTACAAAAGGCTTGTTCAGTACATCTCTCTCTTCAGGCTTGAGACAGAAGGGACCATCTGTAGAACACAAAGTATCCTTGGCATGACTGTGATCTTACAGGCATCTGCTCTGCCATCCATGAGAGAGGGAGCTGTTTCATTGTCTTTGATTTCCTTTTAAATTATTTGAAGTTAATGGGGTTCATCTCAGTGACTGGGGTCAATTTGATATGTAAATAATCTAATTAAGCTTTGATCATTGTCTGGGTAACTCTGTGGTTTACTAAACAGTCCAATGTGAAAAAACAAGCTTTATTTCATATTTAGAAAGAATGAATAACAGCAAGAGATCATTCTCCAAATAGGAACAAATTATTTAAATCTATCTTGCTGAGTAATCTCACTGCCTTCAGTATAGCACTGTAAGGAGAAGAAAGAAAAGATACGAGCCTATTTTTTCTTGTAATCTGATTCTCAGTTTGGATACTCACACCCAATTTAGAATCATTTTATTTCATTTGCCATTTTACAGCTTACTTGTTATACATAATATTACTATGTTTGCATACTGTATGATTTAGGTTCCCTGTGACTTAGCTGCAAATGCTGTGACCTCCTAGACCTTAAGTATCCTATAATGAGTATCACAGGTTTGCACGTTTGAAGGAAGAATGGATTAAACACAGCCAAAGTCTGAGCATGTGTGGTCCTGCATTTGAGTAGCAGAGAACTCTATGAATATTTGAAGAATTGATGAATGAATTGATGAATGAAGGTTAAGATGAATGAAATAGGCATGTGTGGACAGCTAGCTAACTGCTTCGTGAAATGTCTACCACATTCAACTGATATGAAATTGCAAAGATTTCCTCCAATAATGTTTGGCTCATGTCTCAAGCTACAGTTTTTGCTGCCTTATCATAAGCTTGGGAATCTGGTGGTCCAGAGATTACATTTATGTTTTTCTAACTAAATGCTTTACTCAGACTTTACACTTTCAGTCTAGCTCAGCACCTCTTAAAATCAATGGAGAGAGCTTGAAAGACTTGAATATGCAGTGAATATACAAAACCCTTGTATAGTTCTTTACAGAAACACTCTCTCCGATATTAGTCTTATTTAACTCAATTTAAAATTTTCATTTTCTTATCTGGTTCCAGGATCAAGCAACAATTCAGGAAGAATTTGCAGCATTCCTATAAAATATGTCAAAATCAAAATATATTTGCTATGGTGAAATGCTAGGCAACTTTTCTCATCCAGTGAATCCAGTCAGTGGCAAAAACATAATCAGAAGCAGTATAGACATCTGCCTAATCTCTATGATATAATAAAATACTTTTGTCTCCAAATGCCATTTTAAGTTTGCTTAAATCTGTAATACTGACTATTTTGTGCCTTATGTGTCTATTACTTCATGTGAAAGTGTTGGTTAATACTGGTGTGTGTCCACAAAAGTTAGGTGAATGGTTTCTTGGAGGAGTAGTTTACTCTAGAAAGGTTCACAAAGTGTCAGTCAATAGAATTACAGACCTAAAGCTGATTATGATAAATGGAAATTTTCTAATACATTTGGAGACGCATTTAGATTGATGCAATTTCTAAATGCATTTGTGTGCACCAAAGGTCATCTTTGGAGGAATTAGTATGGGCATTAGCTCTGCAGCAGCATGTGTCATGGAAGCAAATGTTACTCCATTATTTCTGCAATTTACTAAATTAATTACTAAATTACAGTAAATAATCTTTTGCAAAAGGGAGATATGAATGAGGCATCCCCTCATCTCTTCTAGCTTGATGGCTAAAGACAAGAAAATCTTTTTCCTATTTATTTCATTTTAGGATCGGAGTTATTTAGTGATTTTTTTTGGCATATGTTTTTCTTCTGCATTAGAATATCCCTTTTTGTTTAATCTTCTCCCCTCTGTCCCAATGACTTCACATCCCTCCTCTTCCTTAGTGTTCCCCAAATCTGTTTTCTTCATTCTCCATTTCTATTTCTTTTTGCTTTCATCAACAGTTAATTCAAGCCTGAAATGAAGAGACTTCTCTACCTATTCCTTGTTTAGTGATATTTGCCACCGTTTGCCTCAATCTCTATTGCTCTAAAAATAATGAATAGTGACTATTCGTCAGTTTCCTGCTCTTGCCTGATGCTGTTTCCATGGCTTTCCTCCCTTTATTTCATGCTTGCCCTTTCCTCTCACCACTTGATCAGATACTAAGTGAAGTTGTTTCTGCTGTTTCCTATCATACCTGTTATTCCCCGCTCTTCCTTCCTCTCTCTTCTAGTTCTGCATACCCTCCTCTTTCAAAAAGCTATGTATCTATCTCACACTTTTCTCTGTGTGGCTGTTGTCTCCTGACAGCTCTGGTTGTTTACTGTCTGCTCTCAAAACTGGCATGTGTGGAGAGTGTGACTTTTTCAAGGAGATCATTGCAATTCAATTCTGGGAACAGGCTCTGCAAAGAGAGAGCACAGCTCCTCTAGTGCATAGGAGATGTGTTCCGGATGTGACAGTTTGATTTAACAACTAACCACATGATTATCTATATGTTAAAGATGTATTTCCCTGTCCTGAACAGTTTTGTTTATATGTCAATATTAAAGAATTTCCTAGGCCACCAACCTTACTCCCATCCTGCAAAGTTTCAAAAACAGAATCTGAACTATATTCAGACTGAAACACTGCAGTAGGTATTTTCACATTTCCTAGCCATGAATTAAACTTTTGATTATTTTCCCTTCAGCATGATAAACTTTTGTACCTGAAGTTGACAGATTTCTCTAATGAGACCAACTATTATACTCTTAATTCAGACAAATAATTTTTTCAACCTTTATGGCAGTCATAAACTAAAGGAATTCAAGGAATAATGACCTCTTGGTGAAGAGAGTCCAATCCTTAAAAGCAACTACAATCTCAAGGCAAAGTATCCTTGTCTTTTATATTAAGGACTACAACATACCAACTCATACACCTAATTCTGCACTTTGATAAACTAGTCTTGGCCTATGTAGTTTCCTGTCTTCTGCCAGAAGTCCTAGACTGCAGAAGTAGATATATTTATATATCTAATTTTGAATTGCTTCAATTAAAGAATCATTCTGTTTGTCTCCTTTGAGGAACATATTTCCCTTGTAACACATCTGGGGAGTTTCCACAAAGAGACATATAAAAGCATGTAAGGATTAAGCTAAAGGTTTCCTTTCATTAATTAATAAGGACAACACATCTTGCCCATCTCTTGCACACCTGGATTTCCTTGCAGAGAGTTGGAAATGCCATGCAAAGACTGGTGAATGCTGTTATCACTGGATGGAATTAGCCTGGTTCTGTAGTAGGTGAAACTATTGTTTGTTTTTCACGTCTTCAAAATATATTTAACACAACCTGCTACTTACCAGAGTGGATTTCAGTTATCCTAACCAGTGAGAGGTTTCTCAGCTGAAGGGTGGTTCAGAAGGTGAAGTATTTTCCTGCTGCTCATGACTGCCAGATCTGTTCTTCCCTGAAGCTGCTCGCTGGCTGAAGTTCCTGTTGTAACAAATCTGTGGACCATATTATGAGACGAAAGGTCAAATAAGCACAAGATGCAATTTTCTAGAGTGCTTGAACATACCAGTAATAACTACAAGATTATAACCTGGTGAGCAAGGCTTTATGTAGTTGCCAGATACAGGAAAGTTCATTCTGTTCAACTTTTGTTTCATTTAATTCTTCTCTCTAGTTTCTAATATAATCAACATTGCTTTTTTTACCGTACTCTTGTTCCACATACTGTTACTGAAGTAGGCTGTTCCAATGAGATGTAAACGAACTTCTGACCTCCGGAAGGGAAAGAAGGAGGTGAAAGGAGGGAGGTAGAAAGTATGTGGCCTGGAGCACTCAGCAAAAGATGTGAAGTCAAAATGTTGCCAAGATGCTGGCTAGAGTTAGCTGGCACATAAAGTAAGTCAAAAGAGTGGACGACATAGCTGCCACAGGATCAAATGCTGACAGGTGTCAAGAAGAATTCTCTATTACAGTATCAATATTTTTGTTTTACTTTGTAAAAGTATTTGCACTCTGCTGCCCTGCAAACAGCATTATTAGAAACACATTTTCAGATGATATGAAGAACCACAGCTGGAGGTGGTTATTTCAATATAATGTATTTCACTTAATTTGGACACAGTTAATTGAGACAGATGCTGTACTGAAACAGCTTCTAGAGAATCAGTTCACAATAGTGAATAGAAGTGTTTGGGACCTAATTAGGACAGTAGTCACATGTTTTCTGTAATGAGGTGTGTTTGGCCACTGCCACAGGCTTACAGGGTGTTTAGCCAGGTGTTAAATATGTGTGAAACTTCAGTCTTTTCATGGAAATGTTGTCAAATAATGATTTATAAAAGAATAAATGAAATTCAAAACCATTATTCTTATTTCCTTGAGCACTTTATTTCATTCTGAGCCTGTTGCTCCCTTTTCTATGGATTTCAGTGTCAGCTCTAGGAAACACTACAGATTTCCATTTGTGTATGTAAATGTCAGTATTATAAAAAAGATAATTTCCTGACAATGCTGAGGACCTGGAGGATAGCAGGTTTCCAAATTCTGGAAGGTCATATGTGTCCTTTTATTCATGTTAATTTAGCTCTAATATCCCAACTCCAAGCCTCAAAGTGCTCTGGAGTTCAGGTGAATGTGCATTATTCAAAATTACTGAAACACAATTTAGATGGCTTTTTCTAGCAGTAGGTGATCTGGAGTGAGGCACAGCTGTGTATGAGGGAAAGTTAGCCAATAAATACCTCCCTTTGTACCCTAAGGATGGGAACATATTTGTTCCCTTCCATGGGACTTCCACCAGAAACCGTAGAGAGTTCTTGTCAACAAAGTTCAAGGCCTTTAGCTATCATCGGTGAAACTTCCCTATACTGTGAGGTTTTAGAAGTAATATATGTTCTTTATCAGTGCTTTATCGGAGGTCCTGTCTAAACAAGAAAGGTATTTTTCCAGTATAGTCTGAGATGTGAATTCAAACTGATATAATGATAACTTACGGTTTCTGAGCAAATAATTTCTTTTTTAAAGTGGTTATTTGATTTGGTTCATGCATTTTGAGAAGAACTAACTGAAAAGTGGTTCCGAAACTTCACGTCCATGAGGCAAGTCCACTGGTGTGAGACTGGGGAAAAATACCCTGTTTTCAGCCTCAAAAGGGATAGTGTGATAAGTTAAAATTGGAGTTCTTGCTCATCCCACAGTGAGAGGGGTCAAGGGTACAGTTAGGAAAGGTCTGAGAAAGTAAAGGATTTTTGACTAGATGATGATTCTTCAGTTTTATGCTAAAGCACATAGAGCTTACATCTTTTTCTCTCTCTTTTCAAGGCATTTGGATACCTATACAAAGGAGGTTGGTTCCTAAGATATTCCTAGCATTGTGAACTCACTCCCAGTCAAATCAGTCCTCAGAAACTATGGGAGATATCTAGACACCTTTTAAAAAACATGCAATACTGCAGGTGTGATCACATTCACTATTTAGAAATGGGCTTCTCCCTTCTTGCTTAGCTTGGGGAGAACAGAGAACTTCAAAGATAACATATTTTTTCTCTTCACCCTGATATTCTCAGTACTGCAGAAGCAGCTGAGCCTGTGGTACTGAGTCAGCAGTGTTGGAAAAAGGAATTCCAGCTCCTTTGCAGTGCAAGGAGACTGAGAATAAACACTTTCCTAATTCGGCTGTGAGCTGAACACAGGCAGCTGGAGGAGAGAGCCTTCAATCATGGGCTGCTTTGATATTCATCCTGCTTTATGTCTGGAAACTCTTTTGCTTGCAATAGGGCAGAGTGAAAGATGGAGCAAGCTTGTATGAATTATTATAGACAGAGTCTGTCTTCACTTGCACTCAGGTATTCCAGGGACTGAAGGAGACATTTCCATTTTTCTGGCCTGCTTTGTCCCGTCTGGAACTGAACTGTTTTTAGAGATAACTAGCGCAATCCCCTGGGGTATCACACTGTGAAAGGAGAAAAGTGGGAAGCAGCTCGAGACATCAGCGGAAGAGAGAGACCTGGTCTCTACTCCTCCTCCAGCTAAAGCCAGCTCTGTCCCTACAGACATCACAGTGTATGCATAGAACAGCTTTCCCTATACAGAATTAGGGGGCATACTCTTGATCCCTGCTGTGTTTTGTATTTTTATAAGCTAGCTCTGCAGCCCTCACCTCAGTTCATGTATCAAAACACGTCTCCTACTGCTTTTTCAAACTAATACACAAAGCAGTTATATTTGGACAGCAGCATAACTGGAGAATTGTCCAACAAAATGTGTCAGAAGATCTTTAGCATATTTCCTATTTTAACAATCTGTAATTTGAGTGTTTGTTCTCTTGAAAGCCTTCAAATTATGCCAATTTCTAGAGATTAGAGTCTAGGCTAAGTACTCTCCACAAAGAGATACACAGTGGATCTCTGTTTTAGTTGGAGTAAGGTATTTATTGGATCTGATTGCTTATTGCCTGAAACAGCTATTCAGCTTGCTATAAAAATTGTGTTTTAGACATGAGAATGTTTCTGTGGCATTGTTTTACATAGCAGTGGTTGAATCTGAAACTTTAGATTCTCTTTGGACACTTCAGCTGTGATGTGGTTTGAACTAGAGTCCCCAAGACTGTCTTTGATTCCATACCAAGGGAGAAGTAAAATATTCTTGCATGTTTTTGATGTCCAGGGATGTCTATGTTACTTACGCTGCAGGATATCCCTGTTACATTGCAGGTACATTACCTTCTTGGAAGGTAATGAAGACTACTCTATCTTTCTCGGTGCAGAAAGCTGAATTAAAGAGGTCAAGCTTACAAAGTTGAACTTGGTTTAAATCATTCACAGGAAAATATTTTACTTTATAGACAGTGCTGTGACTAAGTCTTACTAAAAGTCTTTTATTAGTCCTATTTCATATACTGACTCAAAATGTAATCATGGGCATATCCCAAGACCTCACTCACCTCAGGCAATACAGCTAGAAGTTTAGGTCAAAAAAAATAAGCCATGTGAAATGCTATGTTCCATATTCAGCCTGAATGGTCTTTGAATAAATTAATTTCTTCCAAAATATATTTAAAGTAGTGATGTATTACCAAAACAGTTTCTTGTCTAGGTGGATTACCGCACCCTTACAAGTCAGTACTATCTTTGGACAGAAGAGAGAAATTGGAACAGGCAGCCACTCATATACATGGGCATCAAGAACAAGAAAAAGATTAATGAATCACTTATAACAAAAGACACTAGGTTTTATGGTTTTTTCTTCTGTTCTAGGCTATAAAACCAATTCATGATTTAATTCCTCTGATGCATAGATGTGTTGCTGATTCAGTAAGACTCCTATGGTACTGACTGCTGCTGTGGATTAAGTGCACAAGGCAGTGAGCTGTTTTTCAGACCATCTTCTTCAACATTCAATATTATTACAAATTAGCTTACTTTCAGCTGATAAATTTTCTATTTCCCAGGTTACACCTAACATATAACTGGAACTTAACTATGTATCAAAGGCATTTTTGATGTATATTTTTCAGCTAAGTTTTTACCTTAGCATTACATATGAACTAGCATACAGTTTTCAATCATACATGAGCAGCAGTTGAAAAAAGGATGAGCTAGGATTTTTAAAGTACACTGTTAAAAAACAAAGAACTGCCAAACTCCATTTCTGACTGTTCTTTCATTAATTTAGGCAATGTTTTGGGGGGAATTTTGCTCGAGTCAGTTCTGTAAAACTAACTTTGTCTTCAGCCATAACAACAACATGACTATGGTCGGTTCTTAGCTAGCCACATCACAAATAGCCTCTTTAAACAACGACCTACAATGTCAACTGCAGTACGCCGCATGAGTATTGACTTTAACTTTTCTTAGGCAAGAGCATTACAAAAACAAAACTGCAGCTAGATGGAAAAAAAGCAGAGACTTTAGAATGAAAAGGTTCAGTTGTTTAAAATAGGTTGGGTCCTATGTGACCATTAAAAAAAAATTAAGCTATAACAGTCATATTTAAAAAAAATAAAATAGCTCTACTGTGCAACTTCTGCTTTCTTCCAACAGAATGGTGTTGTGTTAAATTTCAAGGCTGACCCTGGAAAGCATCTTAGGTGGCAAAGCAAAGATCAAGGCCAATGTCAAATTTTTCTAATTTATATTTCTCCAATGCTTTCAGAGTCTGGAGGCAAGATGAAGTATGACTGGATTTAGGGTATTATATTCCCACATATTTTTCGTGAAGAAATTTCTTGGGACTAAGAAAATCATAGAAAGAAAAATCCCTTATTCTTTTCGGCTTAGTGTAAGATATGCATATGTGAAGTGAAGAGAAGGCGAGTCTTTTCAACATCTCTTGTCTCAGACTGATATCCACGACAGTGGCGGGTATGCCACTGATAGAAATTACTATCAGCAATTCACCCTCTTTTCCAGGATCAAATGAGTGTCACCTTGCTGTGCTGAAAGAACAGCAGGTCACATTTCACATAAGGAGAGAACGAAAGCTGGAACCAGCTTCCTATTTTTCCCTGTATTTTCTTTTCTACTCTCTCAGTTATATCTGCATGGCTGATGGCTTACAGGGTGCTTTGCTTCTACTGAGGAAGCATTTGTTATTGCTAGCTCACTATTTTCCATAGCAACATCACGTCTCTGTTTAAGATCTAGCGGAGATGAGCAAACAGAAAAGCCATTAAGAAGTGGTTTGTCAAAGAAGCAAAATTAAACTTAACTCTGTCATATTAATTGTGCAATCAGTATTTATTCTGGTACTGCAAAAAGTCTAGCTAAGGGACAGAATGCCCTCGATCTTTACACACAAGAATGGGCATATTGGGCCAGATCTACTGTCCCTTTAGCACACAAAGCTGTATCTGTCTGTGTTAGGTAGTGAATACATAGAAAAATATACAAAAGCAGCACAGGCATGACAAGTTTGCTCCCCTCCATGACATCCTACCAGCTGCAGCTGAGGAACTTCCTTGGTAGAGGAGGGGTCTGTGGATTTAAATGCAGGTGTTTATGAAAGTGGTTAGACAGCGAAGAATTTTATCTTTTACTTGTTCTACTAAGGGCAAGAGACAACTCATAGACTTTTTATTTGGTCACACACTGCACTCACAGGATCTGCAAGGAAAACCAGACACAAATCTGAGGTGGGAATTGGAGACAACTTGAAACATCCAGATCATTTGCTGAACTCTTTAAACCACAAAATGAGTATGGACATATACAGCATTAAAATACGTACCACAAAGAGCACATTTGGTTTCAAAGCAGTTAGAAGAGCCAGTGAATAGTAAATTAAGACTCAAGTTGGGCTGTGAAGGATGAAGTATCCTAGGGACATGGGAAAGGCTACAAAACGCTGGCGAGAGTATACACAGCAAATGATTTGTGCCCCGACCTGGAAGCTAAAGTACATGCAGGATTTCATGTACAGGTGCTGCTCCAGTAGCAACATTCTGTAGAAGCAGTAGACATTTACAGGCAGCATTTTCTTAGACTTCTCTTTCCCAACATATACTATATTACCTACCTGGTGACAGCAGTAGTAATTAAGGACAACAGAGATAGGTTAAGAGCATTAACTGAATAGTGACAGCACTGCGAATGATTTTGAATTGAACAGACCATCTACTAGCACTACAGACACTCATAATTTTTATTGTAAATCCTTCCACATATGAGGGGGTTTTTAAGCTCTAAGCCCTGGAGTCATTTGATATATCATAATGTCTGCACTTTTACTTTCCTTTCCTGTCCCTCATGATTGCACAGAAAACCTTGAAAATGTGTACTCTAAAGCTTAAGAAACATACCTGAACAAATAGAAAGAACCACCGGTTTTTAACTCTCACAGTTACCAAGCCAACTCCAGGTCACAAGAACCTTGTTCAGATGGGCTTGCCAGCACCTTAGAGTTGTTCAGCTTCCTGCAACAGCCCTCACTCAATATATTTCCCAGAAAGGTTGCATTAGAATGAGTGCAAACAAATATTCTTGAGTAGATCTTGAACTAGGGGGGAAAAAAAGCAAGCAAGAAAAATTTACTTGCTTTAATCAACCTAGCCTTTTTTCTTTAGTACCTATTCAGCAAAGATACTGTCATTATTTTGACAACAGGAAAACATCCTCCAGTTATCGTGTTCTTATTCTTCAATTTAGCCAATGACAAATAGTCAATGCTTTGAAAATGGAGTATAAAACGAATGTTAGCTAATTGCTGCCTGCTCACCAGCTGCTCTTGTGTTTACAATATATGTTTTCTATTTTACAGAGATAAATTTGGATGTAAATTATAATGCCCCAGCATTTCTACTTCAAAACCTGTTAGAAAACATACGGTGCTAGTTTGCAAACGCTACAAAACACGTGCATGCTAGGGTAACAGGAGTCTGCTGAAAGGACACCGAGTACATCAGGAAGCAAGGCAGGGTAAAAACGCAAGCTTGCAAGCAAAAAGCACATCTTTTTTTTGTCGGCCTTGTGTAAACCGGCAGAAGGATGCAATTGCCTCTCATTTGTTTTAGTCAGCTTTATTTGCATGGTTTATTTCACCAGCAGACCCTGAATAGGAGCCGTTCTGCTCATGGCCCAGCGCTGCTGTGCTGCATCGAGGCACTGCTGCAGGACACTGTAATTAGAATTTACCCTCTGCTACCACAAAGTTGCGCTTCATGGACACTTTTTAATATGATTAATTCATCTTAATAAGCTTAGTTAAAGAATTACGAAGCTATCAAGCAACCGTGAATGATACATATATTTCTTATGTCAAAACTATTAAGGGAAGCAACAGACTGACACAAAGTAACAGAGAGAGGGCAAAGTAGGCAGAAAAAAAAATGCCTAGGAATGGAGATCTTTAACTTAACCGTGACGCAGCATGCTGTAGTTTGTGTAAATATTTTCTGTTTTCTCAATCCAATCTGGCAGTCTTTCTGTAATGGCTGTACATGTATTTATATTTATATATACACACCATGGGAAGGTTTGGGGAATCATTGATCAAATGTAGCACTACGCGCTCCTTGCAGTAACCGCCATTTTTTTACCCAGGGTGTCAATGAGCGAGGCCTAAGATTAAAAACAATTGCCTGAAGTCTCACTCAGTTTCTCAAACACCCCCACGAAAACACCACTAAAATCCAGACACACCGACCACGTACCTGGCCCCCAGGGCTGCCAGGGAGTTGCTCGTGAGGGCCGAGCCACGGTGGGGAAGGAAGCCCAACAGCCGCCCGCCGGGCGTCAGCCCGGCCCGGGCTCGCCCTCCATTTTGTGCAGGTCGGGCTCTGGCCGCTGCGCTCGCCTTCGTCTGCCACCCCGCTGCATCCCTGGCGGCTCCCCTTATTTTGAGGCTATCCCTATATTTTTTACCCCTTAATTAAGAGCGCGGCTGCTGCCGAAGGGCCCCTCCGCCCTGCTGTGCCCCTCGGATGGGCGTTTCAGGATGCTGCTGGCACTTCCCTGTGCCAACTCGATTAGCTAAAATGGCAAGAAAGGAAATGCAGTGGCACCCGAACTCGCTCTCTGCCATGTTAGTGAGTTAAATTAGATCACAGGCGGGTCCAAAGAGTGCCAGTCGTGCCCCTTGGCCACTAGCTGCTGCCAGTGGAGAGCTGCCGCCGCCTTTCGCTGCTCGCGAGAGCCATCAAAAATGAGTTATCTCATTTTCTAGGACTTAAAAATTCCTGGGACAGGAGGTACTTGCAGCATGTTTAGGACCTGATTTTACCGCGACGCTGCAAGGCTGCTGAAACGGAGCCACAGGCCCCTTCCGTAATTGAGGGGCAGAACGTGCCCTCGTCCCTCGGCGTGCCTAGCCCAGGCTTTCGCTCACGGAAACATCCTGCTGGGGGCTAACGCTGCCTTCCTCTGTGCAAGTCAAGGCACATTACACAAATGCCTGTAAAGTGGGATGAGAGGGTTTTAATTAAAAAAAAAAAAAAAAAAAAAAAAAAAAGAAATCACAGAGAAATGATGAGATTGTTGCTGTGCAAAAAAAATAAAATAAAAAAATAAAAGCTTTACGATCTGAGTAGAGGATGATCTAATAACATGTTCCTACTGGCACAATCTTGGAAAGGTGTCTTGGGTGTGACAAAATTTGGAAAGTAATGAAACATATCTTTTTATGCCTCTCTTGGATGACTGGAGACAGTCAGTCCACTGCTTTTGAGCCTTACTCGTATCCTTCTTCCTACCAAAAAATACAGAATAATTTTCATCACTGCTGAAGGTAGATTGAAGAGTTTCTAGCATCCAGACACAGGCATAACAAAATGCAGTGGGCTGAAGTTTAAGTCAGCACATTTTAAACAGGAAATAAAACATATTTTTAACAGTGAGGGAAATAACTACTGGAACAGTTAACCACAAGCATCGAAAGCTAGGCGTGTTTTGCACTCCTTAAATTAGAATTTGCTGTCTCTATAAAAAGATACTTTTTAGTGAAGTTTTTGGGGTAACCGTGGAAATTATAGGATAGGACAGCAAGAGGTCAGGTCAGGCCAGACCATAACCATCTCTTTTTTACAGGAAATCATGATTATCATCCTCAGTCCCTATCAGGCCATAGGCTGATAGCATCTCAGACATTTCCTAACAAACCTCAGAGCTGGAGCATGCCTTCCCTGCTTCCACCGAGCAGCAGGTGCCCCAAGCGATCTGCAAAGAGCTATGAATGTGAAGGATGCTCTACAATTAAGTTAAGGTCAAATATCATTAGCTCACCTTACATAACTACTCTTCTCAGAGAAACTAAACAGCTCAGAATAATGCAAGTGGCATATAGTCATGCATCTTTATTTTCCTATTTCGGTTACTATCAGCCACTTACAAAAGAGTATTTGGAAAATCTTTTATGCCAAGATTGGCAATTTCCCCAATGGGAACAGCTAAGCAGTGAAACAGACGTCATAGATTTTAATTACACTAAGAGCATCCATTGTAATCATCTGCTAGCAGAATTGAAAACTAACTTCAGAAAAAACTGACAAGCCTCTAATCCTATTACCAGGTGATTTGAACAGCTGGATTTGACATGGGATATTTCCTTTGTCTAATGTCTCTAATGTTCAGGTAGCATTAAGTGTTCAGAAAGAAAAATTTATAGAAAACAAATAGGAAAAAATAATGAGCTGTAAATACCAATATATAAGGTAAAACCATACAAGATCGCTTAGCAAGACTAATGCAGTTAAATCAATATTGTGGCATCAGTGCTATGCATTTCAGGATGACAAGTTTTGCTGTTTTCCAGACTCACCTTATAGCTGCCCATTAATTACCTTCATTTGTCAGCTGGCAGTACAAACAGGGTACAAATGTTTAGTCTGCTGCTTGTGTTAATATCTAGGAGTTGCAGCAGACAGAAGGTTTCCAGAGCTCTGCTGTATAATCACTCTATGAAATTGATTAGCTCTGAAATTTGCTAGTAGTACCAGCATGTTTTCTTTTTCTTACAAATAATGTAACAGAGGAAAATGTCTTAAGCTAACACTACCTTGTTTGCATTCATAACAAAATCGCTTTATAGCAGTGCAGTAATTCAGCCTCAATATCAGTTTACAATGTGCTTACCCACAAGTTACATTTTAATGCTCAGTTTTACAGCCAAATTGATTTACACAGTGGCATATTTGCATAAGCTGCTTTCTTGCGTCTGTACCTCATGAAGAACATTGTAGAAGAAACACAGGTAAAATAGGGTGCATAAAGCTAGCATATTCTCTAGGTCTTCTCAGACAGAGAAGAAACAGAAGAATGAGACAAGCAGGATAAGTGTTATTACTATGCTCCCACCAAAGGAAACAAACCTGGTCCTAGGTATTGGCTCACTCGGTCATTTGTGGAGGCAAAAAGCAAACCAGTGGATAAACATGCAAATGCACAAGAGCTTTCTGTCAAACCTGGCATTAGACCAAGCTCCCTCACTGCCATGTAAGCCAGCCATTTCACTTGCCATGCATCATCCAAACCCTAACTGGAGATAGCATAATTCATTTTCTGAAGAACCCATTTATTACCCAACTGCAGACAGTTCAACGCTAAGAGAACTCCTACCACAAAGTAACACCTAGGACCCTGTGTCAAAAGCTTCTGCTGCTGCTTTGTAAGGCATATCCTCAGCCAGTTTGGTCGTTCAACCAGGACCATAACCCTGCCAGCATTCCTCAGCCTAAAACCATTTTACAGCTGCTGCAGCAGCAACTGCTCTTAATACCAACTCTTTTGGAGCTATTTTCTTATCAGCTGGGAGGTACCTGAATAGACACAGGCAGGACTGATTCCTTAAAAAGTTTTCCCAGAATGTGAAAGCTTGATTTTGTCTGATTTACACTTGTTCACTCAGGCTCTTTTTGCACTGCTACTGCAGAAAAGCTATAATTGAACAGCATACTATTTTTTTCCACATAAAAGCCTGCAGCAGAAGACTCACACACTTTATATATAGTTCCTTATATTGCAGTAGGCTGATATGACTATAACAGACAGATATAATAAATATCCTGATCTTGCAGTGTTTTACCAATGTGCTTATTTTGACCTAGCATCAATAGATTTCTTCTTTTTTCAAAGTTAAACATAAGTTAATACTTGTAGAACTGGGGTTGAAGTCAAGTTGAAGTCAATTGAATCAAGCTATAGCATCTGCACAAGAGAGAAAATATAAGTGGCCTCTGCTGTCTGTCCATGCACAAATACATGGTTCATCTCATTTGTAAGAATGAGTACTGAAGATTGTAAGATGTACTGAAGACAGCAATAATGCCAGTTTACTTGTCTCTAAATGTTAACAAAATATGTTGAAGATCTCTGTTTTCAGTGTTGTTGCTTCCAATTTCTGCTGATGCAGCCTGCAGGTTTATACAGCTGAATTTTCCTCATTCATTTTATACTGATGCTTTTTGTCAATATAAACACAGATCAAAGCTAACATGTTTTAAAAATGAAGCTAAAGACAAAAGAGAGCAGCTGGTCCCCAGAGGGAGGGCTCCAGCCTCCAGGTCAAAGAGACTGGGAAATCTCCTTCTTGTACTGTCTCTCAAAGACTGTTGCTAGGGAGACCACTTTTGTTTCAGCAAGCCTGTGGGATGGACTAGTTGGCATATATGCAATACTCCTGTCGTTAAGGCAGAAGAGAAACACAAACTGTGGAGTCTTTGTCTGGATGGAGCAGAGAATTCCACCTATGAGGGTCTTTTCAACTAACACACTACAGACAACAATTGGTAACCTCACCTTTTTTTCCTTTCTTTTGCAGTCAGCTTCTTTTCACATGGGAAGAAAAATGACAAGGAGGTGATACCTTCCTAGCAGCAGAAGCACAGGCTCTCCAGCTGGGCATAATCCTTCCATTACAATTTCAGCAGGTAATCATTCTAAATACAGCACCATCTGTGAGTGCTCAAACAGTGACAGTAACAGGAGGTAGTGTACATCAATCTGAGCTTGCTTTACCCAAGACAATGCTATTTGCATTACTGAATAGTTTCAATGGTACTTCCAAGCAACACAAATTCTTGGCTTGTTTTAATGCTTAGATTTACTTTTTTCACATTGAGCCTTCTATCGTTCCCAGCTTTGATAGTTTTGAGTTTCGTCACAGTGACTTCCGTTCCAGTAGGTTTGACATTCACATGAGCTGTGTGACATCAACAGCAGAACTGAGGTCTCAGGCCCTCCATTGTCCAGTCTGTTGTTTCCCTGTGATTATCTTTTTGCAAGATAAATTAACCTTGGAAGACATTTCCTAAAAAGGAAGGGAGAGAAGTTTCCACTGCAAAATTATTAGGAATCAAAAGGTCATTCAAATCTGTTGTACTTTAAAAAAAGATTTTATTACTGTTTTGATTAGAGGTGTAATGTTTTAAGAAAATAGTTACATACATAGCTGTTGGGTGGACACCATGTATAAATGTTTTGCACTGAAATAGCTAATACAGCTTCTAGAATGAGCTGTATTTGTATGAGCATGTTCATCTGCTCTAATGAAATTTTGTAAAACCAGGTAGCAGTAAAACTGTTATGGATAAGGCCTCCTAGTGATCTGTGATTCCTCTAGGAATTAGGAGCAACAAGCCCTTCCCCTGTTCCCTGAACCTAACTTTTCAAAGCTGTTGTACAATCCAGAGGAAAGGCATAACATCAGTGATCTTCATTCTCTTACCATGTGAAGTGAATATGATTTCCTTTTCTAGTGACAATGGTATGTTTCATTTTTTGCTTGGCACCTACTTCTTTAAATTGGGACTTGCTTTTTGATCTTCAGCCTTTAAAATATTCTCCTCATCTATGATGTAAAGTAGCCCACAATCTTTTTTTGCATTTGTTAGAGATCTTTCCAATTTAAGGAATATTTAGATTAAATGTGTTAAGTAGTTACATGACAGAAGAAGATCCAAAAAGTCTTGTTGAGTTCACTTCAGTTCAGTTCATTTATTTCACTGAAGAGACACATTGATACACAATTGTCCTTTAACACTCATTCCACAGGGGAGTGAAACTAAAAAATGGAGTAGAGCAAGACAATATAGAGCCAACATACTTCGTTTCAATCATCATCTATTTATAATTATTTGAAGAGAGATGTAAATAAATTCACACCAATTATTTTATAAAACAAATACATGTATTTACATATAACATACATATATTTACTGTTTTGTAAGAGGAACATGAATATTATTAATTATGGTATAAACAGCATGCGTAACTATTTGATTCCTGGATGGTCTCTTGCTTTGCACTATTGTGCTTTGATGGGGGAAACCCAAAATGTTAAAGGTGGGATAAGAAGAATGCCAAGCTGTGAAAAATATGTCTCCTCATTACCAGCTAATACTTGTACTTATGAGAGGGAGCAGATTCCAAGGCAGCCAGGTGAGTGAGAGCTAGTGACAGCTGAAGAAAATTAAGGTTTATTCAGTGTGGAGGTAGGTGGTTTCCCAGACTCCAAAATTCCTGTAACAGCACCAGGAAAAAACCTTGAAATGACCAAGCATGTGTGAAAATCTGCTTTTTTAATTCCTTTTGTTTTTTGTAAGTTAAGAAGTAATTTTCATCTTTATTATTTGTTGTTACTTTTTATTTTGGGGGGAGGTATAATCATGTCTGCAGTACATTGAAACAATGCTCCATAAAAATACATAAAATCCTCACCTCCTGGATGCTGAGCTAAGAGGAAAGAATGAAATTTCATTGTAATGTAACTTAGAACTATCACCAGTCAGCTCTGGTTTCTTCTCACTTAATTACTCATCTCATCCTAAACTATTTATATCTTAGAAATACTTGGTTTATTTTTCCCACTCAGAAGGAATGCAGCTAGAACAAATTGAAAACAAAACAAAAAAAACAAAGTTGCTTCAAAATGACTGAGCATGGAGTTATTCTTCTGAAAACCCTTGAGCTTCCTGATAAATTATTAACATTTAGAGAAAAAACCAAAACAATCAGAGATTTAACTGCAGACTTTTTGTGCTGAACCTTTTTCCTTTTAAAGGTTTAGAGTGAAAGCACTGTTTTGTTCAAAATTCATTAAATCTTACTGCTTATAGAAATTATTTTTGAAGGTATCATATTTTAATATGAGTTTCCGTTAATTTTTCCACACTGCTTCTTTGCTTGTGGGTCAGTGCTTGCAGCCAATAACATACAACAATGTCTTCATTTAATTCAAACTTGGTATGTTTTACATTCTGAGTATGTTATTGAATTCCTCTAATATAGTCTGGAGAACTTTTGCCACAATACATGAAATAAAAGGCTCCCAGCACACAAAGTGAATCATTGAATTGCTTCCCACAAATTTAAAGTTCTTAACACCTTAGCTATTCCTGTATTTTAAATCTCTCAAGTATATCCTTTGCTGGCATAATGTGATTTCAGCTATGCTGTTACAATTTGCAGCAGCTGAAGATCCCTTGCTCAGTTGTCACATACTGCTGTAACTTACCTCTCTGTAATGTATCTGCATTGCAGCTGGCTATTAAAACCTATTAAAAAATAAACTCTGCAGACTTTTTGGCTTTGCCAAAGAGGATAACAAATGGAAGCTGTGATACTACACCTCAGGGTTAACATCCAGGCTACCTGGGCCCCAGCAGAGTCAATGGGAGTTGTGCCACTTCTTTAAATGTCACCGAGATTTCACCTCAGACTTTGAGACTGGATCAGTTTCAATAAACTCAAGACTGATGTGTTTTCTCATCACAACGACATGAAAAAAAATGAGAAATTTTCTCAGAAAAGTGATATTGGCATGAAAGAACATTTCCAAGCAATACATTCACATAGTCACCATTTCTAGGAAGGATGAGAGCTACCTCTGTTGTATGCAGGTTTAGCTCAGTTGGTTAGTGTGATGCTGCTAATGCTAAGGTCAAGGGTTCAATCCCCATACGGGCTATGCTGAGGGTTGGATTAGATGACCTCCAGAGATCCCTTCCAACCTTACCATTCTATGCTTCCATTTTCTCCAGTCCTGAGGAGGACTCTCAGTAGTGGTTCAGTGGTATCAGATTCCAGCCTTCTCAGATCTGAGGGATAACAGTAGCATAAATTAAATCTATATTATTTCCCAGTGGGCATGAGAAGAATCTGAGAGTTTGGGAAAACTTTGGCAAGGGAAGGAAGCACAGCTGCTGAAGCTGTTGCATCAACCAGTATGTCTAGGCATGGGGCAACCTAGGCGAGGAAGCAGGATCAGGATGTTTCCAGTGGCATGCTTGCTGGCCAACAGATCTTGTGATTCTCTCAGATATATGATGTAGAAGAGCTTTAGTTAAAATAAAAAAAGACAGCGGGAACCAAAGCTTTACTTCAAAAACACAACAGAATCAAATCCACAACACTTTATCAATAGAAAATGAGATGGAAACTGCATGAGAACTCCCTGAGATTTCATGCCACCACAAATGTGCAAGGGTGGTGTACCAGCAGAGAACCAGCTGTTTGACTGCTAGGGTTTGGGTTATGGTGCTGGATGCAATGGTGGGTGGACAGCATCCAGGGCTACAGGTTCTTCCTTTCAGATGCATACAGCACAACCCTGCAGCTTGCTGAGTATTGAAGCAAAATCAGCTGCTGATTTGACAACAGACAACTGGAAGTGAACGGAGACACAAAGATGGCCTTGTAGCAACAGGAAAATACTGTGGAAAAAAACTCTTTTAATGCTATGACAAGGATTTATAGATTTATACAACTGTTCCACAACTTTTAGGTTCTCTCAAGCATTTCAGTGCTATTAGGTATCCAAATAATGTCTTCTTGTACCTGAGTCTGTACTTCCTTTTTACAGCTAGACTTGATCACGGTAATGTGTAATTTCAGGAACTCAGGATTATGCAAAAATTATAATACTGTAACATTTAGATAGAAACAAAAGCATATATTGTAAAGTAGCCTCTAATTGATTCACTGCATGGCAGTTTTTTTATTTAGTGACAAAGGTCAACACTAGCCATCTCACTTTACTGCTTTGCTTTCTATACTAGCTGCCTGCTCCGTGCAGAATTCAGGGAATTACGAATTCTAATCAGCACCCAAGGCAATATCAAGTACAAACTGGGAAGTCCAGGCACTAGAGAAATCACTTTTGGGAAACTGTATAATTGTCCGTGTACAGGAAAGATGCACTTAAACTGGAAATTTTGCAGAAAAGGGTTGGAGAAGATCATTAAGGAAAGAAAGGCCTTTTAAAAGATTTAAGTAGCTCAGCTTGTTTAGTCTAGCAAAATGAAGATGGAGGGAGAATACGACAAATACACTGGAAAGGAAGGGTAAACATTAGGAAGAAGAGCTATTTTGGGTAAAAGATAACACTGGCACAAGGGTATAAATTGACCCTTAATGATTTTAGACCAGAAAAATAAGGAGAAGAGTTCTCTCTGCTGCAAGAATGAAATGCTGGAGTAATGACAGCAGCAGTGGAAACAGAAAGGTTTAAGATGGAGTTTGACATAGCCATGAAAAGGACTATATATAATGCGGGATACTGGTCTTGATAGCCCGTGATATTTCGTGCAGTTTTATCTTTCTAAGGCTTAGTCTACAAACAAACATGTACTGAAATAATTGCCTCCCTTGCCTCTCCAGCTGTGAGCAGGACCCTCACACAGCAGCAGCATTCCACAAGAACAATGAAGGGAGCCCAGGCTCCCCCACGAGCGGGAGAGACATGGACTTGGCTTTCCTACACTTGGAATATGTTACTTGTAGAACTAAGGATGAGCTCCAGATCTCATTGCATTCGTAACTAAATATAAAACTAATTTGCTTGATTTCCTACAGTAAGCTTTATAGGCACACAGACGCATTCATATTCTACTGATATTTTAATTACTTCTGCAACTGGGGGGAGAGAGGGAGAGAGAGGGAGAAAGTACATTTGAGATTTTTGTAAGTGCTAGAAAATGTTCTTTTTTTTTCTTTCTTTTTTCTTTTTTTTTTTTTTTTTTTTTGAGATACATATTCAGGTGTCTAACCATAGTGGAAGATTCTTAATTTCTATAGAGCAGCATCTTCTAGTTGGTGCCCTGTTAGAGACCTATGTAGAATGCCACCAATATGCCAGAGGAGGGACATAGAAAAAACAATTTAAGAGCTATTTTAAGTTTTGCAGTGGCTGCACTAATAAATTACTTGATAAAAGGAGGCTTTGCCTTTACATATAAGCAGGCTTATGACTGTTTCTAGAATTCTTTGTGTTGTACAGCATCCAGAAACTATACATTATTACTCAAACTCTCTTCACAGTTGTGTTTTCATGCTGTTGATGAAATTCTTTCCAATCCTGTAGTCAGAATGGATGAAAAAGGACTCTGAAGACAGTTTGTCTTTTTCCTGTGCTACCACTGAGGAGAGACCCTGAGGTGCCCGCTGAGCTGCAGAGTTTCCATGGAAAGCAGAGAGGCCCTGCCTGGGTGTATGGATTGGCTTGCTTTGTAATGCCTGCCTCCTCTTCACAACTCTTATACAGACATTTAGGAGTAATACATTAAAGCCAAGTCTCTTTATGATCAGGTTTAGATTTGCAGTTTTTTTCCTCTTAATGTATTTTGTCTGATTAGAAGAAATTGTTCATCCACAGCAGTAAGTGCTTGCAGGCAGACTATAAAAGAATTAATTATTCTCTCAATCAGCATATTCAGCTAATGGGTAATCTTACCCAAAGATCTGAACTATTTATTTATAAAACACAATTAAAAAATGATCTCTGGTGGAAAGCAATTACTTCAGGGAGGTTTTGGGCCAGTTGGATCTAGCACCGCAAATCAGAGAAGGAGAAAACAATCCTATAAATGGAGGAGATGGAAAAGATTTATGAGATCATCTTGAAATTCCCCCAAGATAAACATCAGGAATAAGTTATCAGAGAAATGACTGAAGTGGTGATTATCTACAAGTTTAAGAGATACCTTAGTGTTTCTCATGAACACTGAGCCATATTCCAGAGTAGAAGCCTGTCATAGTTACATTTCAGATCCACAGACTAAACTGGGCTGAATGGGAAGTTTTCAAGGCTACCTATGTACTACTGGAAATGTAACTGGTGGTTCTGCAAAAGATTTCCCAACTCAATTTTCATTTTTGCATACTTCTGTTGTACTCCAGAGCGATCAAGGGGTCTCAGAAGAAAGAGGCTGCCAGTGCTTTGCTGGGTAAATGTTAGCAGGGACTGAGAGGAAAAGGAAGGAGGCAAACCGAGAACCACCAGGGCACTCGTACAGCTTCTAGACCCAGCCCTGTTTTCTAATTGTTCTCTGACAGCCACTAGATCTAAGAGATGGCCTCTTTTAAAGTTAAAATTCTTCCTTCATTCCACAGGAACTAATCCTGCTCCAACACAAAAATTACCTGAAGGATATTCTACAAGGAAGATCTCACAGAGCACCATGGACTTCACTTATCTTCAGGTCAGATCTAGAGCTTTCCATTTGTTGAAGAGCTTTGCAGTGTAGAAGTCCTAAATTCATAAAGCCTAGTTGGTATGGTGTGGATCCCTCATATGTGTAAATTGTTACAGCATCATGGATGGATTTGATGTATTTCTTTGTTTCTTTTCTTCCTTTTCTTTATTTAGTCAAAATATTTAACTGAGTTTTATGGTATAAATATAAAACCCAAATTAAAGCAATTACGTTGTGGAAAAAAAAAGGAAAACAATCCAAACTATCACATTTATTTTCCAAGATACTTCTTTTTGCAGCTGAAATGATGAACTCCTGGTTTATTCATTTGGAATATCTAAGGATATTTTCCCAAGGGCATAGTTTTCCAATTGTGAAAAAAACTTCATGTGTTTTTGAACTCTCCAACATCGTATGCACATTTGTTACTAGAAAAGTAACTGGGCTTGAAAACAAGTTCAAAAGAAAGTAGATTTAATCAGGAAATGTGATTGAGTGGATTATTACATGCTTTTTTGAAGGAAAATGTTGAAGTTGAGTATTTCAGGTTAACATGTATCCTCCCCACTTTGAAATCCATCACATGCAGACTTTTTGCATACATAAATGAAAAGATCTGGATGGTGTGAAAAGCAGGTGATAGTTTTAACATAAATTTAATGTTAGTAGAAAGTATAATGAAAGGTAGATAGAAAGTGAAGAAAAAAAGCAGTGTATGTCACCTCCTTTGAATGAAGACTAATAGAAGTTTGCCCTGTCAATAGATTTTCCCCTAAAAGGAAATAGTTTACAGAATCCAAAAAATAGCCATGCACAAGCCCAATTGTACATATCTTTGCCTGACAGTGATGAACTTTTTACGAGACAGTTTAAATTATATCTTTAAGACATTTCCTAAAAAGGAAGAGATAGACTCGTCCGCAGCAGTTAAAAGATGTTTTAAGAAATAATGAACAAACAGTTCAAAATTGAACTGTATAATTTAAATTTATTTGCACTTAGTATCACACATCTGAATCTCAAAACACTGAGTCATATTCGGTATCTATTTTCACTTTGCCTGACTTCATATACTTCAATGTGGAATACAGAATAATACACAGTTAACCTGGCTTTCTAAAGAAATGTCATTTGGAAATCTCAGTATGGGGTTCTATGGGTGGGTGGATAAGTGAGATCCCAAATTACTTGTGAAATTCTTGGTCATTTACAGTTGAAGTCAATAGACAGGTAAATACCTGAGTTATGTTACATTGCAGCAAATTTAATGAAAATTAGCAGGTGGGTAGCAGAGAAAGATTCTTTTAGCATTTCCCTGCCCCTCCAGTGTAGAAAAGGCAGTATCATGAAAAGAGCCTTTATAAGACATGAGAGTATCAATGCAACAGGACTTTCCACTGCTCCCAAAGACATAAAAGCCCATGGAACCACGATGCTTTAGCAGTGATGATTTATTTGTGTAAGTGTGCATGCTTATGTCTCAATATACATACAGTGTTAGAAATCAAGTTTTATTCTCTATCAGAAAAAAGCTGCATTACCGCGTGGCTTAGCCACTGGATAGTTTTTAACTCATGTACTTTTCTCAGATTTGGCCACTCAGTAATTTAGGATGTTGTGTCTCCCAACATGCCAAGGGCTAAACTGTATGATTTAATATGGAAAGGAAGCTTTCAGAATATGTCTTGCAGATGCAAGTTACCAGTGGAGAAATTGAGTCATTAGGACTTTTTTTCAACCCACATCCAGGTTTCAGAAAGGAATGAGGAGCACTACAAATGGAAAAGTGGATAATTTCTATTTTGCTTGCAGGCATGTTACACAAGCATGTAAACAGAAAGCAAAGCAGAGTGGGCCCACTTCCATCTGAATGGTACTTTGCTAGCTGCACAGTGAGGAAGCAAACCCCATGCTCCAGCAGGGGAAAGCTCTAGGGATATGCATAAGCTGGTGTGCTTGGGGCTTCTGGCTGTGGGGGTATGTCCTGGCAACATCTTGCCTGAGATCATAGCAAGGCCCCAAAACACATCAGTTTTTCTCTCATATGCTGAGTTTCCAGGGGGAAGAAAACCTGGAAATATGGGCTAGGAGAAACTGAGCCTTAACTGGGTCCAGAAGCTACTCCACTGAGGGATCTTAGCCTCAGCTTGCACTATGTCCCCGTTGCTCAATGCCAACACAGTCTGAACAAAGGAATTTCTAAGTTAAGCAGAAAAGTCTAGAGGTTTTCTAAGTAGGCATGAAGGCAGTGGACCTTAGTGAGGAAGGGCACAGCCTCCTGCAGATTGCTATGTGTGGGCCTCTGAGTCATTCCTTGTTGTGTGAGGTGCATAGTAATTCTCTTGCTGTGACTCTCTCTCATGAAAGGTGACATGATCTGGTGAAAGGATGCCACTCCATATGCGAATTGCCTACAGTTTCTCTCCTTTCCAAAATAGCAGTAGGAAATGAAATTATCTTGTGATCACTCCCACATCAGGAAGCAATCTGGAATACTGACAAGATAAAATGTTTTTCAAGTTGCAGCAATAATGTAAGGATGTCCATTTCTCTTGCTTGCTTGCTCTAGGAATACTGTTAGATACTCCGTGGCCACAGGACAGTTTAAGATTACAAATACCATGAGGGTAGAGTGTCTTATGCCTCATTTAGCATGGCTTAACCAGATAGTTATTTCATGGTGGTCTGGTAGCACCTGTTCACACTTAACTGAATCTGCCCAAATTTGACCTCTGCCTGACATCTCTGCTAACATGTCATGGCACAGTGAATATCCCTTTGTTGTGGGCCATATGTTTTATTATTTCTTGAACTGTCGTGACAGCCAGGTTATTCTAACTGCTTTCCAGATGTAGGACAAGACAGCCCTTGTTCACCAATGCAGTTCCAAAAAGACAAACAATAATAGGCAAACAAAATAAGTGAGATACCTTTCTGGTAACCCCTGAATACAAGATTTCCTCAAACTATCACTATTGCATCTTGCCCTCTGCTCCAAGTCATGCAATCAGATTGCCTCACAATTTATCATATTTCAAATTGAGAATAAAGCCTTGATCTTTTTTCTTCAAATGATGGTTCCTGGTATGGAAGTTCTACATGGGAAACCTGAAGAAAGTGTGGTTATAAGGCATCTACCACTAAAACCTTCTAGAGTCTATTAAGCATATGTATATATGATCCTATTTTGTTTATAACATGGTAAAACTTGGCAATTCCACACAACAGTACTGCTTAGATACCCCAGCTTATGCTGCTTAAGCTTAGCACTGTCTTCAGAACAATTACCTGCAATTTTTTTTCATCTAATTTGACAGAATGGACAAAAGTTGAGAGTTGAGAGAAGCATAAGGTTGTCTAGAGATGTCAGTCTCAGCTGTGGAGAAGTTTAAGTGATTTGCCAAGTTCAGCAGAAAGTCAGAGCCAAGAGAACCTACAACTTCAGGTTAATACTGTAGTCATGGAGCAATCCTTTTGTTTTTCCTATTAGCTATTTCCTATTATTGTCTGCACTGGCAACGCTATGGAAGACTCCCTTAATTACACCAGTGCAAGCAGAGACACAGGTCTTGGAAAGCATGTAAATTCCAGGTGAGAAATGCATTCCTCAATATACACATCCTTAGCACAGTTAGGATTTCCCCAACCCTGTCACAGGGCTTACTATAGAACATGTAGCATATTTGTAGCTTGAATTCAAAACAAATGTCGTAAGCTGAATATAGAAAAAGCTCTTTCAACCCTGTGGATGCTGAAGGTCAGCATCTACACTGAGCTTGTTAACTTGCTGTCTCCATCTGCATTTTTCTAATGAGAGCAGTTCAGATAAAATAACAAGTGTTATGAAGCTTTTCTGAATTTAGAAAATGCTTGATGATTAAACATAAATATATAAAACATGAAATGCATGTGTGTGACTATCTGCCAGGAGAGGAAATAGAAATAGCATGAGTAAGGCTATTCTCACAATTTTTCCAGCCTACCAGATGTTGTCATATACTGAAAACTAAGGTGCAAGAAAAGAGAATCTGCCCTCAGAAACTTTTCCATCCTGTTTTTGGATGAAACTGGATGACTGCTTTGTCAGGAAGATCTAGGTAAAAGGCCTGAGAGAATCTCCTACAGTATCAATGAGAAACAGAAAGTAATGGCTAGAATTCTGTTTCATATAAAGAGAATAAATATTAGAAAATAAATAAACTATCCAGTTATCATATGATAAAATAGATGATGGTTATAGTTGTTTGGGACTCAGTGTTTTAAATCTTTTCTCATAAATCTGGTACCACCATTAGACACATGTCTAAGGAGCCTGCAGCAAATGTTTCCTGTTTGGTAAGGTATTTTTTTCTTCCTGTTGCCTAAACAAAGGGCAGTCAAGATGTGTTTCTCAAGTACGATTTTTGGTGCTTATTTTTCTTTGCAACTATATATCACACCTGAAGACAACTAATGAAGAACCTAGAGCTCATCCTGTGGTATAAGGCATAATGGATTTCAAATCTGCTAGATCACAACCAGTCACGGATGTAATGGTCGAGACAGCCTTGGCTGCAGTGAGATGGTGCTTGCTCCACGAGATGGTGGAGTTTGGGATTCTGAGAGGGAACAAGGCAAATAGCAGGATCACAACCCTATAATTCAGGAGAGCAAACTTTGACCTGTTCAGGGAACTGCTTGGAAGAACCTCATGGGACATGGTCTCAGAGAAAAGAGGGATGCAGGAGAGCTGGTTGATTTTCAAGGATCTCCTCCTCTAAGCTCCAGAAAAGTCCATTGCACTGAGCAGGACATCAGGCAAAGGTGGTAGGAGACAGGCGTGGATAACAAGGAGTCCTGATAAAACTCAAATATAAAAAGGAAGTGTAAAAGAGGTGGAAGTAAGGCCAGGTGGCCCAGGAGGAACATATAGACACCATCTGAACATGCAGAGATAGGGTTAGGAAATCAAATTCCATCTGGAGTTGAATCTGGTGAAGGATGTGAAGAGCAACAGGAAAGGTTTCTGCAAGTACATCAGCAACAAAAGGCAAACAATGGAAAACACAGACTCTCTGCTGAATAGGGCAAGGGACCTAGCTACAAAGGATGTGGGAAAGGCTGAGGTCCTCAATACCTTCTTCACTGCGGTCTTTACTGGTAGGACTTGTCTTCAGGAATCCCAGGTGCCTGAGACCAGTGGGAAAGCAAGGAAGCTTACGGCAGTGGAGGAGGATGAAGGTAGGGAGTATTTAAACAAATTGGACATGCACAAGTCCATGAGACCTGATGGCATGCACCTGAGTATTGAGGAAGCTAGTCAATGTCATTGCGAGGCCACTCTTGATAACCTTTGAAAGGTCGTGATGATTGAGGGAGCTGTTGGTCAGACTGTAACAAGTAAAACTAGCCAATATCTGGCAAAAGGCACTGTCCACAGAGCCAGAGAGCTAGACTTCCCTTTTGGCAAAGCATCTAGGAGTAGGAAGCATGTCCAGAGAATAAAAAAAACCCAAACTACAACAAAAATCTTCTACAGCTGACAAGCAGTCCACAAAGCAGAATGCCCGACTTGCAGCAGTACTGGCCATGTGAGATTCTGGATCCTGTGCCTTCAAAGCAGATCTGTTCCTGGGCCTTTCTCCTCCTTCCCCTCTACTCTTGCTCCCCAATGGCCTTCTATCTCTCAGCTAAAAGGTCACCCATTGCTCTGGCCTTGCTCCTCCATCCTGGAAGACTGGAACAAAAGCTCATCTCTAATGTGTGCCCATAGATATCCCTTGTATTCGGAGCCTGAATCTGTCAGCCAAGAACACGACTGATAGTAGAAGTATACGGGCTCACACACTGAGGGCAGCTGTTATTCTAGGTGAATTTCTTGTGCATGGCCCTTAAAGGGTTAAACATGACCTGTGTGTTTGGCATGAGAGAGGGGATTATTCTTCACGTTACCAGTGACAGTCCCATTCCTGGGTGTCTTCTCCCAGGAACCCCTGCAAGTTTGCCTGCATCCAGCTGAGACTGCAACAGATTGTTCCTGGGGACCATAACTGCTGAGCACATGATTTCCACTCTGGCTGGTTCTGGCTTGGGAAGGTATCCGGACCAGACTTACTTACTTTCATTAGGTATGAGTGAGCTGACTGACTGTATGTGGAGGAGGCTGGATCTGTGGCAGTCTGGCAGGAAGCAAGGAAATACTCAGATCCAATGAGCCTTCAAAAATGCATGAGACAATATCTTATAGTGAAAAGTGATCACCTTCTGGGAACATCTGGGGACTGTGACCTCAGGGCACTCACACTTGGAAGGAGGTAAGATGGGACTGCCAAAAATCCCACTGGGCTAACTGCTGACATGGGGTTGATGTAGTAAAACATCAGTTTTACTAGGATATGGGTGTCTACGCAAAATGTGTGAACAACGTTTTTCTTGAGAAGTAGTTTTATCAATCAGCACTTCATCCTGTAAAGCGGCAGCATTTTTTTAATGAGGCGATAGGTGCCCTGGAATAGATTCAGCAATTTGGTAAATGGGTAAATCTGGACTGACTTTTCTTTGCATGATGATTCTATACTATGCAGCAAATAGGAAAAAAGACCAATCTTCCTTCCTTTTTATTGAACAAAAATCTAATAGCATGTTAAATGGCTTCAACTATATATGAGTTACTGAAGGCAAAACTGAGCTCCATCACTCTTTCAGGTCAACATTATTACCCACAAAAATCTGTCAGAAGTATTTGGGCCCTGAGTACATCAATAGGTCTCCCCCAGGACCTCCCTCAACTCTTCTCAGGCCCAAGCTCCCCATTTCAGCCCATTTCAGGACTATTGGTCCATACCCTATAACGCTGCAGTGGTGCTGGTCTCCAGCTCCTCTGCAGCCTTGCCCCTGTCTGGCCATGGGCCTCACCCCAGTCCCAACTCTGACCTGCAATCAACTGCCCATCCCTGTCCCTGTGGCAGTGCCCAACACCTGGAGCTGGGGCTGTGCCAGCTGCCCCACTCCCTCGCGAGGTGGTGGAACAGGCTCTGGTGGTTAGGCCTGGCCCTGCCACCACCAGGAGCCCCCCAACACTGGGGAGCCCCAGGGAGTCCCCCAACAAGAGGTTCTAACAGAAGAAAGGTCCCCAAATATATCAGTTCCTTAAAAAGAAAGAAAATATAGCACAGGGTAAGAATCACTCATTCACAAACCTAAAGATCTAGTTTCTCTGAGCACAAGGTAAGAATGAATCGTCTTTTAGACAACTGGGAAGAGAAATGACCTGAACACTTAGGACATCTGCATTGATGTACCTATGAAAAAAAGGGGAAACCTTCTCCCTGGTATAAATCAGAATCCATCATTATTTTGAAGTGATGCTAACTTATACCAGCAGAAAATCAGCCCTTTTATAATTGCTGAGGGAAAAAAAATAAGCTCACAATATTAAAAAAATAAACAGAAAGTATTAAGTACTTCCTTGATTTTCTAGCACTTGTAAAACTGTAACTAGAGAGAAGCCGTGAGTGATAGATCCAGCCTTACCTTTGGACTCAGGAAAACCCCTTAAAAAAACACATAAAATGAAAGTATTTATAGAAAACAGATGTACTGAAGTACTTCATGTTCATATGAAAAGCAAATGGATGCAAGCAGAGCAAAGTTAGGTCACTGCTAATTTAATTAATTTGCTTAGAGCAACTGTTAACTGCTTTCCTTGGAATCAAGTCTAGCGCGTATCTGTCTTAACTTCCCCTTGCGACATCCTGACTTCAGTTGGCCTCGTTATGCAAGGTCCAACAGCTTCCTTGCTAGGCTTGCATCTAGGTTATTTATATTTGACACACCAAACAACCACTTCTAATTCTGGTCATGATTGACAGTCTCAAAAAGGCAGCCATCTCAAGTTTCCTCTCTCTCTAATAAAAATAAAAAAATTTTGAGCTGCTCTACCTTCAAGAAGTCCTCCTACATTTTTTTCTGAACCTTGGCTTCAGACTATTCTTGTCACTTGCTGAGAATTTCCTGCACAAATTAGAAACTATTCTTCCAGCACTGATCTCAACGACGAGACATCTCTGTTAACACCAATAATGCAAAAAGGCAAAAGGACTATGAAGTAAATTCATCCTTAAACAAAGTATTCTTTATAGATCTCTTGAGACGTTTATATTAGATTTGAGGCCCACTTCTCTCAAGTCCATATACTATATTCATACCCATTTGTCAGCAATTCCAAATGGTTCTACCTGTATCCCCTTTGTACTGGTGTGGGTAAACCAGGTGAAATGAAATAAAGGTGAGACCTTCTGTATTTGAAAGTCTGAAGAGCGTGAACTCAAGCACATGTCAATGACAAGTAAATTTAACTAACATAAAATAGCTTCGGCAATGGAGGAAGGGAAGTAAGCTTGCAATGGAAGTCATTTGTTAGCTGATGTACCTATCCATGGGACTTTGAAAAGAGACTGCTTGTTTGGACTACATTAAACCCCTACCTCAGTCTTTGTGCACTAGTGTTTTTTTCCCTAGAACTTCAATTTCCTCTGAAGTACTTGAGTTTGGTCCCTGTGAGAGAGAGAAGGTGAATGGGAGCTTGTGCACCTCCTGGCATTTACCTTGCATTGCTGCCTCCCATTACCATTCTCAGCACAATACTGATCACCCCCGTCAGGTGGCAGGGGAACTGGGACAAGGGTTCAGGGTTTTTTGAATTTGGCAGCTGTTAAGACTTTCAGATATGTCTCCGTATAGTATGGGCCAGAGTCAAGCTCACAGTGTTGTACAGATGTGAAATTTAGCAAATACTCACACAGGGACCAAGCATATGCTTGATGTGTCCTGCTATCTTCCTCTGGCACGTTTAGATTACATATTTTGACCATCATTGTAGCTTTTCAGTTAGTAGGAGAGCTGGGGAAGTATTTTTTTGGCACATCAGAAGAGTTGTGAAGCACCTGCAGACCCTTCTGTGAAGCTGCTTAGTTAGCATACTTTTTCCCTATGATCACATAAAACTGAGGTGATACTCAAGGTAATCCTTTCCACTCCTTTGTTTCAAGGTCAACTTGCAACAGTATTTTGGTTTTAGGAAAATTGCAATAGAACTCTCCCTAGAAAATTCTAGGTTTCCTTCAAAAGTTGATCAAGGCTTTATAAAGTCAGACCCTCCCATAAACCAGAAATCCAAGATCCCAATCTATCAACCTGTACTGTGACAGCTAAGATGCCAGATGAGGCCAGATTAGACAGAACAACGTTTCACAGAAGACCATGTCAAAACTGTAGCTGGGTATGTTTTGAGTTGGTGTGGTCAAAGTCTGTACATACAAGACTTAACAAATCTGCACAATTCTAGGGTCCAGCTTCTGAGGAAAACGATCTTTAAGAAAGATGCAATTTACTTTGCCAGGGTTCTCCTGCACATCATTATGGTTCTTTTTGCCTGTGGTGATGGCTATTATTTTAATTCAGACTATTCATATACAAAGAATAGCAGATTTACAAGTTTCAGAAGAGGACTCACAAAAAATAATATAGACCAAAACCTCCTGAAATAGTGACCCATTTTACAGAAGTAAGACAGGAAATTATAAAAGGTGAAAAAAGCAAAAATAATCTGACTGCAGATTCTACTTTTTAGAAAACACTTACTGTCCTGCAAGATATTGACTTTTCATTTAGCAAATACTTCTGATGTTCTAATCATTATGCTATTTTGGGCTGGTCTGCACAGAAAATGTCTAATTCCCTATTTCACCTAAACTTCCCCTATGCCAATGACTGACAGATTTTTCCCCTGAAAGTTTTGGCACCTAAATTCTCACTGGGTTTTAAATGCTTAGATTCTGCAAGAAATATTTGGCCAGGGAGAGCCTGAACCTATTTTCTAAAATACTAAAAGCACTACAGTCACAGAGCCACATTCTTGCAGCATGAATTCACTGGAAATTTGATCTAAGCTTATACACAGAAAACATGAAGTTAAAGACAATTAAGCATTATCTTAAAAATAAACATAGCTCTTGGCCATCTACATCTCAGCTCCTCATTTACAGGAATAACATGGGAGACAGTATCCACATGTCTCATTAATAATATAACTGCTTGACTGGAAAAAAAAGGGGTAGCAATTGTGATGGGCAGAATTGCTTCCAAATTGCTTCAGACACGAAGTTAGTTGGCACTGACTAGAAATTATTGAGAATAGAGAGAAAAAAAATATTCCAAGTCATCCATGACTTACATGTTCTGATAAGAAGATACAGACATAATGTGGTTTTCTAATGAAGAACTGTTACAAACTGTGTCAGGATTTTCCTAAAGACTTCATCAAAAGCTGCAGGAATTTGTATCAACTTCACCGGGACCAAAATATCACCCTTTTGTCTCCTGTTACTTAAGAAAATCAGCACATGTCCCAGAGGATCCTATCTGCTTGGAGCATATCCTTACTACCTCAGGAAGTAAACTGCATGGGAGAAGTAAAACTAACTGAATTAAGATAGTGGAACTGATCCGCCCTTCTGTCTCATATTTTTGCAACTCTACTGCAGTCTGTCTCATTATAGCAGAAAAAAAAATCAGGATTTTGATGAGGCTATGTACTGAATCACAAAGACATAGCAATTTAAGGGTTTTTTTTATTGTATTGCACAAAGTATCTATGCAATCCATGTAGGTACTGTATTAAATGATCCATAATTCCCAAAACGTTGGCTGTTGTAGCACGCATCAAGCATTGTGAGTAACCAGTGCCTTCTTCAAAAATTAAAATATTCGGTTGCAAGTTTAAGCATGTGTGGCAATAAATGAAGAAAAGCTAGGAGTATCAATACATATTTCTTTTCAAACACACAGTTATACAACTTTCAGAAGAGCACCAATATTGTCAAGCAACTATTTTGATGAGATACTGTATGTGTAGGCTCCGCAGTAAAAAGTCAAGATGCACACAAAAAATATATTTCAACTTTTAAAATAATTTAACCATAATATCTTGCATGTTATCTGTTTACAACATATGATTTCATATACAGTATCAAGCCCAAAGCCTCAATTTGTTTAAATTTGTGCATGCTCATTTAAAGCAGCTGAGACTCTGGACCACACGTTCAAGCAGAAAGAGCCTTCAAATTGTTCACATCTGAACACAGAGCAGTAGAAAACAGAGGAAACAGTTACAGTGAAGGTGTAACAGAAATAGTACTATGAAAAATGAATTAAAACGCTATCAAATTCCAAAACATAAGGTTCTAGAAAGAAGCCTACATGTAAAGTGATGTTGCAATAATTTATAAAGGTGAAGAATTAATATCAGTCTCCTTACTGACCCTTACAGACTCTCAAATATTCTGAAGCTCGTAGAAGTGAACTAACCAAACGTCACAATCAGTATCATCCTCAAACTGTATTTCTTAAGTTTCTGATTGTTAATACTGGTACTTAAAACATTTTATATTTGCTGAAAACTGTCATTAAAATTTATCCTTCTGCTATGAGAATTTGCTGTAATAAAAATCATGAAAAACAATAGATAAAAAAATAGTTTAGAACATTTTTAGAAAACCCGTCAAACAACTGCAAATACAGCTGGTTTTTAAGTGTCTCTACTCTTGAGTTGTATTTTTTTTTTGTTTTACATGAATGACTTATAAAGAAGCAAGAAGTACCAGTTCTAAGATTTATTTTTGTCCATTACATTGAGGACCTCATCTAAAAGTGAAGGTCCCAAGTCAAGTTGTAAAGAAAGAAGAGAGCCTGCAAGATCTGAAAGGGATTCTTCTGACTTTGTCTCCGTCTTGGTTAGTTCACATGAAAGTCGACTGTCATCAAATATATCAACTGTTTGCCAATCAGTGCACCGTTCAGAAAGGCTGGATGAGTGACTGTCTCTACCATTGGTGAAATGCGATGAAGAACCATTTTGCTCCCATATGTCATCTTTGTATATTTCTCCATCTTCCAACTCTTTACTTTTCTCCTGCAATTTTTCTTCTATTACTGGCTCACAGCTAAGCCTAGGATTTCTAGATGGCCTGATGGATTCTTGCTTTGAACTAAATGTCACTGGTGACAATAAGGGCAACATAAGGGCTTGAGAACCCCCAATGGCAGGAAGGGAAATGGCATTTTTGAGCACTGGTGACGGAGTTTCTGTAAACATGGATTCAGAAGTGCTGTTTGCCCTTAGGAATTCACTGTGGCCACCAGACTGGCTAACTCTAGTTTCTCCTTCATTTCCAGGTAACAGTTCATAGTTTCCCTGCAAAAAAGAGATGTCCCCAAAAACATCATGTTGCCCTTCTTTTCCAATGTGTATGGTATGACGAAAATCTCCAAGTGGTGGACTGATCATATCAGGAGACAAGATATCCCTCAGTTTGAATTTCTTCCCTTTCTTATTGTTAGCAGCTTTCAAGTAGATGGGTGTCTTGGCTGGCATCTTGTTTGTAGATTCTGAGAGGTTTGCAGATTGACTTTTTTTAAAAAATCCTCCCCCCCCCCCAAAAAAAAAAACAAACAAACAAAAAGCCTCCTACCAAGTTAGTTATTCTCAGGTTCTCAGAAGAATTTTAGTGTTGGACAACTCTCATACATGAAGTCCCTTTCTTCTGAGACAGAAGACTTTCAGGTACGTGAAGGTGAAATTCTCTCACTGCAGATCTTTCTAAGGTGGAGCACAAGTTCCAAGTCAGTTAGCAGCCAAGTGTCCTACTGCATCCAGAATCTGAGAAAAACCTGTATGGGATACAAAACCAGGTTACCATTAACTTATTTTTCATGGTTCATTCAGTCTTGTTTTTACAAAAAGAAAAATAAAAAGTACTGACATTTCTAACCTGCAGATTAGCTTTATAATGTTGCTTCCCTTCATTAGGCAGGATAAAAGGGTATAGATTAACAAGGGCTAGCTAACCTTTCCCTGACTTCATAGTTTTTTTTTTTTTCTTTTTTTTTGAAGTCAGAGTTTCTTAGACACGGTTGCTGAGCACAGTTTATTTGATAAATATCACTATCTAAATCTTTCCTCTTATTATTCTGGCATTCCAAATGCTAGCCTTCACGAGCACATGCAGACACACATTTATAACATGAGGGCTCAACCACATTAAGCTTTGGATAGACCCAGAAGGCTTCATAGAGTCACAAAGGCAAAGCTTTTTGAAATGGAGAAGACCACTTTGGATTGGAGGAGAAATTCAAATACCCCCAGTTAGTGCTGGGACTCTCATAAGCTGACAACAATGATGCTTCTGAAAAATGCATCCATTTAAAAGGATGATTTTAGGCACTTAAAGTTCTGCTGATCCATATCTCTAAAATTAGTTAGGAAAGTCCAAAAATTTAGAAGAGACTGGTTCTCATGGCTATCATCTTTAGACAATGGGAATTCTTCATAGCAATGATTACACACTGTAGCTCACAAATACCTGTTAGGTCATGAGGCCATGGTGACTCAAAGTTGGTCTGTGCAACCAAATGAAACGGTATTTTCAAACCAACAGTCTCCCTGTCAAAATTTATTTTCTGAAAATACTGATAGACTGTCAGTCCTGTAGACTGTTTTGTTGAGCCAAAAGCTTATGTAAAACACTTTTTTATTAATGAGTTATTGGTGTATTTCTTATAGCACCAATTCTTGACCCTTGAGTAATGCCAGAATAAATGCATTTTTCTTCTGGACATCTTTGTACTTTCCCTCACTCAACCCACAGAGCACCACAATGTGACTGTGTTTCTGCTGAAGGCTTAGTGGTCATTCCTTCTTACCAGAATATTCACCACCAAATCCCTCACCCTCTGCCTTCTTCCATCCTGACCACATAAAAAAAAGCTTGTAGTGTCTGAACAAAAAGGACTACTATGTGGAATAAATAAAGGAATAACAAACTGCTGCTCCTGCTACCTTTTAACAAATTCCCTAGCAGAGCTATTCCTTCACTGAGTTAAGCCCAAAAAGGATCACCGGTTTCAAAAATTTGTACAGAATGGACATACAGCCAGATTGTAAAGGGCACTTAGGCATTTTCACAAATCTATTAACCTTACTGAGCAATCAGTTCCTACAGCAGGGTGCTTAATTGTGCATCACAAGGAGAGCTGGGAATCCAGCCAGGTTAGTATTCTTTTTTGATTCCCACAAGATATCTACTGAACTTCAAATACCATTGAAAATCCCTCCCCTAAACACACCAGCAAAAAGTACAGCAGATATAAACAGATGAGAGCTGTCATACAAAATAAGCTCAATGTTCTATAAATTATGAAGGCATTTATACTTTCAAGCTCCATTTTGATGATAAAATCACTTGCATTAATCAGTTAAAAGCGCGTCAAAGATTGCTCCTTCATAACAAAATGCTAATTCATTAGGATCAACAGAATACTAGGAGATTTGCATTACATACCAAAACCGCATTGACTCAACTCCATCTTAGTACTGTGAGATACTGAGGGAGGTTCCGAGTGAAACCTCTACTTGTGCCACAGATCATGGGAATAAAACTAACTAGTCAGTTTAGTTACCTTTCAGATTCAAAACTGAAAAATTCACTGCATTGTTTTAACTTCCTCCTCCCCCCCCTTCCACAGCTTATCATTTTAACCTTGTAACCCATTTAGCTAAACAAAATGTTCTCAATTCTAAAGAGAATTCTATTCTTAGTGAACAAAGCTGAATGGTGAGGTCGTTTTATGTTTATCTAGTGAATTCAGCTCCATCTCATTTCCCAGGAATAAAAGACAGAATTCCCTCTGGTTCTAATTCTTCATTCTTTCAGATTTTTTGATCTGTGGAATGAATGGCAAATGCAGTGCCAGTGTGGTCCGAAGGCAAGCCTATTGGCTACTAGTTTAAAAATAAAAGACAAATCCTAGTTCATTCAAACTTCCATGGGTCCCACCAGTTTCGATCTACAAAGGCCATTATCACCAAGCTGCACAAGGAGATTTCAAAGAAACACAAGGTACACAATGAAACACATCTGAACATCAAGAAATATTAACATTAACTGTCAATCTACTTTCGTTACAAATAACACATTTTGACACACAGAAGAGGACTGTATTTTATTAAACTCATTGATTGAGGGGGAAAAAAAAAAGAAAAAAAAATAGAACAACAAGCTTCGGGGCATCCAGAGCTCCTTCAGGTCTTGCACTATGAGAGAGCCCCAGTAAGGGGCAGTGTAAAACCACACTACCTCTGAAACTGCTGCAGGAGACTGCTGCCCTATACAATCCCTTCCTGCCCTATATAGCAAGCACTGCAGTTGTGCAAGAGCAGGCCTTGCCTTCTGCTTGGCCAGTTCAGAAAAGGCTTTACATCTCAAAGGGAGAACATTCAAAGTTATGTGTACTGCAAGCATTGCTTGCTCAGCTAAGGATTTCATTAATCATTCCAAAATTCCCAAATTACACCTTGTAAGTAAAAGATAAGGATTCCCTCTTCAACAGGCAGACTTTTAATGCACAGCATAACATAGACTTCAGAGCAACTATACTTCATTTCTGCATACCTGTCCTCTTTGGCAACTATTACCCAAAGGAGTACAAATTTTAAACCATTCTGAACAGCTGAAATGTAGTATTGATCTGGAAATACTAACTTATTCTAAAATACTGTTATTACCTTTAATTGATAATTAAATGAGGACAAACCTATGCCAATATATAAAGTAATTAAAAAAAAAAAAGACTTTGGTAAATGAAACAAGGCCTAGTAACACCATATCTCCCATATGACTCCTCCAAATCTCCCCTAAAATTAGTCCAGAAGTTCTCACAATATCCTTACACACTGCCTGCATTCAGTAATACGTGATGAATGACCAAAACACCCTGGTTAAGAGATTACCCTCCAATCTTGATACCGTGCTCCACAGTAGTGTTCACTTAGTCTGAAAATCAGACCTTTTTCTGATCTTACCATTGAAGGAATCTCTGTTTTGACCATATTCAACTCAGTTCTATAACTAAGAGAATGCACTGAAAAGCTGAATGAGAAATCATTAGAAAAATCAAATGCACAGCCAAAAAATCCACAGTCTGACACTGCCAACCTGCAATGGAAGACCTCCATTTAAGAGAAAACTGATTTGAAAGATTTTCCTTCCAGTTTGCGAGATAACCGTCTCCTAACAAGATCTGAGTAGATGCCAATCTAGAGAAACTTGAGCATAGTGAAGTTTAAGGATTTAGTTTGCCTGTAACTTTTGCTCATTTTTATTCCTATCACTTCACACTCTTTATATAAACGTTCTGCTTGGTAACCTAGACTAATATTTTTAGAGGCACTTTTCAATCTGACTTGTGAACTTCTGTCCACTTAGCAGCCACTCCCTTCCACGCAGCTCCAAATTTTCAGTGGGTGCCTCAGTTTATTCCAGTCAGTTTTAAAAAGACAGACAGCAAGTATCTCAACAGCTAAGCTTACAAGGCCAGAGACAAGTAAAGGTCAGGGTGCAAAACTGTAATTGTGTACAACTCCCAAAAGGCTTAGATTAATCAGTGTCTTAGGCAAACATATGAAAGGAATAAAATGCCATTTCCAATAGAGCAGAAAGCAGAAGCAAATTGCGCACTCTGGGAAGCCTACGGGCTTTCTACAGGACAATCTCTTGCTATGGTTCAGCTTAGATGTCATTGGCTAAAGACGCTGAAACTTTACAGAAAACCTTCCCAAAGCATCATAAAAAAAACAAAAACAAAAAAAACAAAACAAAAACAGTGAATTACCTTGTACAGCAGGTCACTAGAAGATGACCAAGTTTATATACCACTTAGGCACCCAAAGCAGAAGAGAATACCCACTAAAAGGCAGAAGCAGACTACTCAATAAGCTTATACAACTTTTTTACCGATGAAACGTCTGCAAGCATAGAGAAGTTAGGTTTTGGGGGCTCATTTTGTTTTTTAGATGCCAGTAGCTTTCACCAGCCGTAACAGTTAAGAATGTCTCTGTCAAAACTGATATTCATACTACGTCTGAAACAACACCAGTGCAAACTATGGCTTATTCTTTTCAGACCAAGGGCTAAGATAAGACAAACTCTCAGTATATCTAAGTCTTCAGATACAAGATAAGCAACAGAGTCTGTGCCATCAAGCTTACCTCTCACGCTCCTATGGAGTTGATGTCCCTATCAGCTGGCAGCTCCTGAAATGAGAAGCCACGGGTCCATCCTCTTCTCAACTAGGTCACCAGTGAGCCTCTACTTATATGACCACCATCCTCCGAGTAGTTTTAACCAAATCAGGTGGCAATACTTCTCTTTCCAACTTGTTCAGCTAAACTTACCTTGTTTATAAAAGGCCCAGCCTTTTAATTAACCTGTATTAAATTAAGTCTTCTTGATTGAATTAAAATCCTCTGCCCCTTTGTTTCCCCCTCCTCCAAAGAATTTGCACCTTTCTGATTAAAGCTACAGATTTAACTACTTCATAAAATAATCAGGCTAATTCACACCCAAGTTCAACTGATTTTCTCAAACTGCACTCAACCTAGCTTGCTAGATCTAATCTTTTTACCCCATTGTCCCTTACATATATAGAAAATGAAGGGAGAGAAAAAAAAACACAGTATTTTTCAGAGCTATAGAAACAGGCTGAAAGGGGACCCCAAGATGCAGTTCATTCATTGCTCCCTCTTCCTGCAAAGGCCTTCTGCTAGTTCTGGCAGAAGTCTGTCCACCATCCTTTTAAAATCCCCTACAAGTGCAGACCATCCAGGTTAATCTACTCCACATAGGCTAGTCATCAGGGAAAACATAGCCAAATTCTCCCTTACTCCAATTTGCGCCCTAATGAATGCAGTTTATTCTTTGCTTTTATACATTTTGCATCTGCTTTCACCCTTCTTTTCTCTAGACTAAACAACCCAGATACTTCAGTCTTTCAATACAGGTCATTCTTTCTCGAACATAGATCCCTTCCCCCAGTCCCCTTTTCTGGTCTCTCTCTTCTTGGCTCACATCTTTCTTTAAGTGTGCCCAAAAGCAGACATAGTACTCAAGCAGAGATTTCAACTTAACAGTGTATCTGCATTTTTCTCCTGGCAGCACAGCATTGTGCTGGCTTATGTTTACTTTGTGGTCTGCTAAAAAACCCAACTGTTTTTCAGAAGAACTGCCGTCTAGCCAGTTATTCTGCATCTTGTTCTTGACTCCTGCCACTTCAAGAAGCCTTGGCACTCGCTGTGCTGTGTATGAATTTAGCATTCTCTTCAGATGTAAGGGCATACATTCAAATAATTCATGAAAATATTGCATAACAACAGAGATGGAAGATAGCCCTGCAAAATTCCATTTGATCCATCTTTCCAGACTGATGGTGATTAAATACTTCAAGCTGCTACTCGAGGTAGTTTGAATTCTTGAGAACGACTGCTCATGGGTAAGGAATCAGGAGAAGAAAGGAACATGAATATGCTCCGTAATACAAGCGTATTAATGAATGACAAGGAAGGCTTAGAAGACTTCAGCTTTAAGAACACTAGCTGGGGAGAGAAAAACAAACAAAAGAACTGATCCATTATCAGGCATATTTCCCTTTCACTTTCCCTTCCAAGCATATGAGAAATTTTTTAAGGCACATTTTCATTTCTCATGCTAAAGAACACTTTTCCCCACATAAATAAATAAATAAATAAATAAAACCCATCAGCTACGAACAGTCCCTCTGAAGAAGTGTTAATTGTCATTAAATGTGAGCATAGATAGGGTCAGGCTGTATTTAGTGGTTTTTCCTCCAGGTATCTTCCATTTCTCCAACATCTTCCTCTTTTTCCCTCATAAATCTTAAGTTTATGGATGAGAAAAACTCAAGTTGCCAAAATGATTTAGTTACTGACTGCTTTAAATCTTGCAACCTTTCCTTCCCCCTGTCCTTTCAAATGGATCAAAGCAGAGTAAACCA
Source organism: Rhea pennata (assembly GCF_028389875.1). NCBI lineage: Eukaryota > Metazoa > Chordata > Aves > Rheiformes > Rheidae > Rhea > Rhea pennata. The sequence goes on from NC_084665.1 coordinate 37,739,576, forward strand.
TGTTAACCAGATAACACCTTCAACATTACAACATTAAACTACTTACACATTTAATTCAAATGAGTGAGGCATTTCACACATTTAGGAGCTTTTATTTTAGCCTCCAGGAAGAAGAAATAATGGAAAACTAATCTGATTTGAAACAACTATTTTGACAGTTCACTGTGCCCTGCAAACTGGTGCACCAGCACAGCTGGAATGGGCTGCTGAAGGTATGACTGTCAAATTTGAGTAACTGGTACCAACCTCCAGTTCATTTTTTTTTCCATGTCTGTCTGTGAGATTAAAAATGCCCTTTATAACCCAGTAACCTTCATCGCTATCAAAGTACTTGAATATTAACCACATCATTTCTCAGGCTTCTTTTTTTGACCAGTCTGAACAGAAAAGATTCCTCAGTTCAGAAGATAGGCTGGTTTTAAACCTTCAAATATCTCTCTCGCTCTCTCTTCTTTGCTCTCCAATTTTCCAACATCCTTTTCAGAGCAGATTAGAACTAGTGGCAACATTCTGATATTGTTCTCCTGAACAGCATATACAAATATAAAAATCACTTCTTTCTTCCCATCTTTGCTACCTTGTTTATGAAGAAGACTGTTTCAATGCTTTTTCCCCCACCATCTCACAGTAAGAATTCTCCTGTACTTACAGGGCTTGCTCACAGTGTTATATCACAAACCCTTTAAGAGTGCTTGTTAGGTGAAATATAAAGGAGTTCACCAAGTAGAATAAGTCATATTGGCAAAATTAGAAATTTATTAGCACAGCCACTCATTGGTCCAGAATGGTCGTTCCCATCTCTCTCTCTAGGATGGGGCCACACAATATACCCATCGCATCAAGAACACTGCCAGTGGTAGTGTTCATATTACACTGTTTTGTCCAGTAAGATGCTTTTCCATAGAAAACACCATGGCTTTCCAAGCTACCATTATTCAGTACATGAGTATGGTTTACCTTCTTTATAACAAAATGCAGGGCTATACCTCACAAAGAAGAAACATTTTCTTTGAACGTGTTTGCACTATCAGTCTGTCAAATATTTGAGATTTCTCCATCCTCTTCCTCAACAGACTACCTCAGCAGTCTCCATCACCTGAAAATTCGTACTGCAGTAATATCACACTTACATGCAGGTTGCTCATCAAAATACTATGCAGCACTGGGCTGACAAAAAGATCCCTGCATTATTTCACTGAAATTCACCCCTCTTTGATGCTGACTTCCCTCTGACGTTTTCTTTGAGATTCTTAATCTGTTTAATGTGTGCCTTGTTGATGCTGCAAAGGAGTAATGTTTTAAAAATTTGGCTGTCAGCCAGTATCAAGTCAAATGCCTTATAGAGTCATTTTTTACAGTTGTGCTTTTGACTGTTAATTGGAATATCTTAATTGCCTAGTTTTTCATTAGGCATTTTTTTCCCCCACCTTTCAATAGGTTTTGGTCACAGCTTGTTTTCAGCTTTGAGAAGTTAGCATCTTTTCTAGAAAAATACCCCTCCCCCTTTTTTTTTCTTCCCTAGAGATAAGCACTTAATGAATTCACTGCATTCAGTTCAACTCCATGATCAGACACAGGCCCCTCTTATTGCCTTCTTCTTAGCTTTGTTGGCTTGTTCATTCATACACACGGATATAATACCTCATAGTTCAGTTCTATCATTGGCTTAAAAAAAAAAAATGGGTGAGTGCAAGACAACGCAGATGCAGGCAGAGGTATGAATGCTTCCACCACGTCAGTGCAAAGCTTAGCACCTTAATGCACACAGCCCGTGAAGGTGAGGTCACGCTAAGCCAGCCAGATTGTGCACTGAAGCACAGGCACACACTTCCTCCTAAAAAGCCATCAGACCAGAGAAGCAAACAGCTGGGGACTATAAACACATGAGCCACATGTCAGAGAGGCTTAAAAACTTGCCCATCAGTTCTCTTGGGCCAATGAAAACCCCTGTGAAACTAGACTAAAAAAAACTACAACCCAAGTCCATGTGCTACCTAAAGGATTGGGTAACTGCTCTGGCTGAAACCTCACCTAGGAGGAGAAAGGATTAGTTTCAGCCAGAGCAGCACCCTGATGCAACTCAAGACTTGTCTGCTTAAGTGCTGGTACTGGCATACAGAAGAATTTGGAAACCTGTGGACTGAGGCAGGCAGCACTGCCCCTTTTGATGTCAGCCAGCACAGATAGGTGGTTAAGTGGATTATGAATCCACACCCTTTGCAATTCTGAGCAGCTTAGCATAGATGGCTTCTTCTTTTGAGACACAGGGTTTACGTAGCTCCTCTACCAGGCTCTCTTAAAGCTGGTTTAAGAGTTCCCACCCCAGATGGCGGGGTTCCCACCCAGGAGCCTGGTGCTCCTGGCTCCTCACTGCCATTCCCTGTACCCTCTGCGTGCCAGCACACCTGCAAACCACGCTGCAAGCTGGGCATGGCAGCAACTCTCCCTCTGACTCTGTTTACAGTAAAAGCTTCCAAATTGTTGCAGTGTGGACTGGAGGTAAAGTTTCAAGGGAGAGTTAAAGCCTACCTAACTGCTGCTACCAGAAGGGCTTTCTCTTCTTCCCTCCCTCCCTACTATGTTGCCACCTTTGACCCCTTATAAGCCAGCTGAACTCACTAAACTGGACGAGAACTAACTAGGAGAGGGGTGCAGAGTCACATAGCTAAGAGTGGGGCTGCTCCTTTTGGCTGCAACAAGTCATTTGAACAGCTCAGCTGTCTTGTGAAACACTGCGCTTAGAGAGCAAGGAGTTCTGGCAGAGGGATGGGCAGTTCTTAAACCAACTCTTCTGCAAGATAAAATGTCCATGGAATTACACCCACATTTCATTTGCTTCTGATTCAAAACTGGCTTGGTAACTCCATCAGCTTCTGCCTAAGGGTTCTAAAGGCTACTATCATGTCAAAATGAAGTTTTTCCAGCTATAGTTAAAAGTTTATTAAGATCCTTAGTTTAACTTTTCCTTAATTGGTAGCTTCTGATAAAAGATAATCTGAAATAAAAGCATCTTGCAAGATTTCACACCCCCATCTCTACCCTCCTCCAATTCTCAAATACCCTTCATCTCTAAGTTAAATATTTTTTATCTTCTCCTTGAAACACACAAGTGACACAGACATATTGTAACCACCAATGCTGCTATTATTCAATTCTCAAAGTGCTTCACTTCAAATAAGTATTTACCATCTTGAAATGCCTGATAAAATGGTTCAAACTAAACTTGAAGGCCAGAGAGCCCTCTATGTGCAAATGCTAACAGTAAAGTAGAGGTATAAAGCTACAGAAAAAAAATGAATTTGCATAAGACTTATTTGATTTGTTACATAGGAAAGGATGAATCCCCTGCTCTGCTGCAGTTGTTCTGCTTCATTCCAAGAGCTGACTGGTCATCAAGATGAGATCAAAGAGCATGGGGTCGAGGTAGCTGGAAGGCAGGAAAGCCTGCAACAGATAAACTCTTCACTGAATTTCTTTTTTGGCCCAACTCATGCTGTTAAAGAATAAGGATGAAATCATGGGGTAGAAAAGACTTTTAAAAATTGGTTATTTATGTATAAGTCTATGTGTGCTGTTAATACAATTAAAGTAGTTGTTTCTGTTTTATCGCCTTGATATGAAGTACAAAGGAATCAAATCGAAGTTACATCTTCACAGTGAGTTTACCCCATACCCCTAACAAAATAGCTCCACTGCGTGAGGATCGCATCCGATCAGAGGGAAGAATCTGGAGGAACAAGTGACGCCTGGAAGACACGTCATATTCCGTCTCCGCTCTGCAGCACGTCAGCGGCACCTGGGCCTCGCCTCTGGCCCACGGGAACGCAGCGTGCTGGACAGCAGCTCAGCAGCAGCTCAGCGCTCGCCACTTCCTCCTGGCACCTTTTTGCGACAGAAGCTCAGTTCTATTAACTCAAATTGCCTCTACTGAACTAATTTTTTTTTTCCCTTTTCCACTTCTTCCTTGGAACATATCAAATACCATCGCAGTGCCTGCATTCTGTAAGCAAACAGTTCTATTTCACATATGGCTCTTAAAACCAGGCAGAGTTGATCAGTCTAATTTGTAAGGAATATGCTCAGCACTTGTATCTTCTATGTTTGGAAGCGCTGCAGAGGTGTGCTGTCTGAATATTCAGAGTGGCACAATGACAGTTAAGTACTAAAACCAGTTTAGTGATTAGCAGCTTCTTTCAAACTCTAATAGCCAAATATTTAAACTGTCTGAAATACTATCTCAGATCCCACTGAAGCTACCTTTTCTCTGTACTCAGGGTTTTACCTCAGCCAGTACTTAGCACCATTTTCCCCTTACTGCAGTCGCATTTCAGAAGAGAAGTACAGATCTACAATACAGCTTATGCCAAATAGCATACAAGACGACAACATCTGTGTATAGAGAGGACTGGACTCCTAGCTTGCACGTGCAGGCAGTATGATAGAAAAATTAAATAGGCCAGGGAAATATGCTGCATCCAATGAACTCAAGCAGACCTAATGTACTGCAAGTCAAGTCCTGCCCTTTCCAGCTTTCTGGAAAAGCATTTTGCACACGTTTCTTGTTCTCTCTGCACTCTGCAGGGGCTCCTGCTCAGGATTTGGCTTTGAGACTGCAAGAGAACATAAATCCCTGTGTTTAAAGGTCAATATTTCAAAGTGTTCCAAAATGCACATTTTGTTTTTAGAAGTAACGTCCAGGGAATGAGTATTGGCGGCAAAAAGAAAACTTCTAGTAGGCAGTCACATTAGGGTAATGTAATCATGACTCATGCTCCTCACCCATTTCCTGACCAGGGCTGTGCATGATCAAAAGAAAACCAGCCACAGTAATGCTGCTGCTCGTTAATGTTAGCGAGCCTGAGAGGATTACAGGCTACCAGAAAACAAACTCATTGCACAGTATCCTATTTAAAGGCTGGCATAAACTGACAGGGACAAATGCAGCGTTGTAATGCCACACTCAGCAAAACAGCGACTTGCCTTTGTTGAAAGCAGCAAATTACAGCTTTTTACAATGAGTTCTCCTATCTAAAAAAGCCGGAGGATTCATACCTCTCGCACACCTTAAAGCATGGTAAATCCTTGGTTAGTCTCTAAGGAAATACAAGCTGCATGGCCCTTTTGGAAGGATCACAGCAAACAGACTGCTAGAAGACAACCACCACCTCCCCAGAAAGGCTGTAAATGAATATAAACACGCACACAGCACTGCAAGAAGCGTTTCCTGTCAACTCACAATCCTGTTGAGCGGCATGAAAGTGAAGCATGCATTTAATGATGCAAATTGGAGTCGCATAAAGAGCTCTTCAGTGAAAAACAGATGTCAGATCCTTGGGACCTTGGTCACATTTAATTTGTTCCCAAACACACATTAATGAAAAACCAAAAATTAACCAGATATTTCTAGAGAAACAAGGCTAGACTTTAGGTAACACAGAAGACAATATGTAGCTGCACCTCTCTGCAGCCCTCCTAGGTCAAATAGGGATGAATTGACTCTCCTCCCTTCCTCTCTCCTCCTGCAGAAGCGGGGTCCTGCATTTGCTGCTGCCTTTCATTCCCCTTCACAAATGCCAGTTGCTAAACATACTTCCCAGCACCAGTCACTGTGTTCCGTATGTCACTTCAGAGATGGGATATCAAAGGGGAGAAAAAGCCTCAAGTTGAGCATTACAGATGCAATCCATGGCCAAAAACATCGCTCAAACTTCAGATATATCAGCAATGGCACTCCACTTCCAGGATGCTGAAAAGACCTTTAACAGCTTTTTGACAGGCAAATCCCATTTGAATTACACAACAATATGGCTTTTTAGTAATGCTTCAGCTTGCCTATTACAAGTATCAGACAAGTATCAGCCTCCGCAAATATTTCGCAAATATCAGAATCCTACAAATATCAAACTCCACATGATGTAAAGTATTGTGGGGAGAGGTAGGAGAAGCAATCAAGACAAGTTATTTTAGGTCTGAATAGCAGTTGAATACATTAAGCTTACACTTTTTCTAGGGTGCACTTACTACCTCAGAGTTGAGACAAGCTAATTCTGTAACGCAGCATACATAGCAAGGCCTCGCAGTGCATTTCGACACTTGCTGCTTGACTGCTATAACTCTGCTTGGTCATCATATGCCTTATTTATACAACTACAAAACACAGAAACAAGGTGCAGCAATCCCTTTGGGCACAGTGCACCACTCTCCTGATGCAAACAGGAGCTGTTACCACATGCTGCAAGTAATCCATGTACCAATCCATATACCTGGCATGGAAGGCAGTGGTATGTAGACCCACAACGTAGTTCTCAAACTTACTTTACACAGTAAAGTTTAAGTATTTAGGCATTCAAGTAAAGTTTATTTACATGTTTAGTTACTTAATCCTGTAAAAAGGAGGAAAGATGAACTTTTGCCCTTACTGAAGGCTATTTAAAGGCATATTTTTAATTGTTATTAAAAAGCCCTTGCCATTAGAAAGTCAGAATTAGGAGTCAAAATTCAATTTGTGGGAAAGGAGTTAATTGTCTACTCCCCATCAGAAATGTAAGAAAGTGTGACACATTGTAGGGCGCAGGACATCCACCACCAGCACTGACAAAAATCTGTTCAAACACTGCAGAAAAAAAGCCCTCAGAAAACAAAACTAATGGTAAAGATGGTCAATCTAAGCTATAAAAGTAAATCTTCAGATAGTCCTGATCTCTTCAGTGTGGACAAATCATTTTCAGTAGAAGTTGAGGTCACTTTCTTTGCCCTGAGTGCAAACTGAAACCATTTCCAGGCAAAATATCTTCCATATAATACAGTAACAATGCAACAGGATCACATTAATTTAAGGCGCAATGTAGCACACTCTTCTTCGTTCCAGAAGTCCGTACTGCTCCCTCAATTACAAAAGAGCAGATGGTTCACACAGACAGCTTGCTGAAGAAGCTCAAGAAGAGGGAACATGCATCGGAGAGGGGCATCAACATCTCAGTAGCGCTGCTTCAGTACTGCCAGGAAGAAATTTATGAACACAGTAGGGACCATTCCACAGAGTCATGAGGAGGAACAGAAGTATCATCAAAATACTGTGCATGTCTTTTGCCAGGTCTGTCTTTCAAAGTAACTTCAAGAAGGAGGGTGATGTTACAAAGCTTCCTTCTCCTCTGTACTTGGCTACTACCTGAATCTGCCACAAATACTTTCCTTTTGGCTACAGAGGCAGTGGGGCAGCATACTTTAGGCTCTGATCTGTACTGGAGGAAACTGTTAAATTATTCACCAACAGCTCCATAGATCCATGATAGAAACAGTTCAACTATTACCAAAGTCCTGTGCTTCTTAAATTATACCACACTTGTGATTATTATTCTTTTGTTGGTCTAAGGAACAATATTCACCTAAAGAAAGAAAGAAGAAAAATACATACACATATCCACTTATCCTCCAACACGAAGCTTTTACTCGAAGGAAGGATTTGAATCCAAAAGAGAGAGGACGATGGCAGATCAGTATGCGCTCTTTGCTGTTCATGTTCTTTTTGTTTCTTTCCTAATGACTCCTCTACCATCGCTGTACCTTTGTTTCTTCTCTGTACAGGTGAACTTGGCAAAACACTCTGTAGGCAGTGTTTATTTTTAAAGGTAGCTATAAAGATCATTAATTTCTTCATATTACGAGAAAGTATACTTTTGCAAGTTAAGTCACTGTATAGCCTCACAGTTATTTAGAGCCTATCTAACTGCATACATGATGAGTTCAGAGTTACACAACTCTCCATATTCGGAATCCTCTGAAGCCTTGGGGAAAATGGATTTTTTTTTTTTTTTTTTTTGCTTAAATTCTCTCAGAACAAACCAAATACAGGTTGACCTACAATAATTCAAGTTGAGTAGACCTGTTTCCTTGAAACAAAACCCTGCCACTGACATTGCTGTTGAATCCTCACCATCCATGAAAATCCATTCACTTTAGAGAAACAGAAGTGGGAAGGCAGATACCGTTTAGCATGGGAAGAGAATCTCTGCTGCAAAGACCTAAACAACAATGAAGGGAAAAATCCCAGCTGTACCCAATCAGTAAATCAAAACTCTCTACATTCAATATATTAGCAGTTTGCAGTAAAAAGATTAACTTTGAGTAGTCCCCAGGTTGCAGGGTCAGCCACCACTGACAGGATTAGGGAAGTTCACACCTGCTGAAGCTTTGGTTTCAGGCAGTCTGGAACAAGGTGGGCAGCATCACCCAGGCTGTCAACCCGGGCCGAAAGAGCCCAGCGTCTTAAAGTGAAATCTTAATTTTAAAAACAAAAATACTGTGAATACCTGAAAATCCAGAGAGGCTCTTAATCTGCCTGACATTCTGGCTATTATATTCTCAGTGGTCTGACCTTTTATGCAATGGTATGAATTAGGTGCTGTTTTAGCATTTGATAAAACCTAATTAATAGTGAAACTCCCTTCATACCTCTTGCTATTTACCTCTCTAAGGTTGGAGAAAACATGGAAAACTTTCTCCTATCTTTTTCCACACACTGAAATATTTTGTTGGACTTCCTGTTGAAATCCTGTTATTTGCTAGACACTTGGAAATGGCTGTTTGTTCCTTGGGCAAACTTAGTGTTCATGTCCTCCACCAAGCGCAAGTAAGAGTTTACCAAGGTAGTAAATGTCTTAATGCGCATGCTGCATTGGGAAAGGAACAACCTCAATCCCAGGAAGTGCAATGAACTCCTAAGTTCATCTGTTTGCTATTACCTTTTCCTAATTAAATAGAATAAAAAGAATGAAATACTGTTGATGTTTTGAAATACTGAAGCTGTAGTACTTCTGCTAATGACACTTTTTTTTGATACAACTAAGATTAACTTTGAGCCACTTGGTCCAGTTCTTATCTCCCTTGGTTAGCAGTAATTAAAGAACTATAATTACTGGATGGTATAACGGCTGTAAGTCAAATCAGAATCAGGATTTTTATTTTTCTAAATAGGCGAGAAAGCAAACTGATACAACTGCAAAGGAAGAACTACAGGTTTCTGTAATGTCCAATACACACAGATCCTCTTTGGCCCAGTGCATCTATGCAAAGACAAAAGAACGTTTTTGTCACAGGATCTAAGACTAGATCAGTTATGACTTATTACCCCCAGCTTATTACACTCGATTTCACAGCAGTTGAATCTCCTCATTTGTACACAGTAAACATTACTCCAAGTTCAGACTAACTGAAGACGTTACAAACAGAAGTTCTGGCATTTGCTTCTACTATGGATGTTATGGTTCACTTGGGCTCACCAAAGGATCCTTCAACCTGCACTCACTGTGCATGCTCCTACACTCCTTGCCTTCAAGTCATCCATTTTAGTTGGGGAATCACTCTACAAGGACCTACACTGGAGGCCTGGAGGTCAGGGGCAGGAGAAGAAAAATTGACTGGTAGGTAATGGAAACAAGAGAAAGAGTGATCTTGATTAGCTGACATCTGAACATCACCAAGCCACTTATATTTTAATAGTAGTCAAATTCATGCATTAAAGATTAAAATTTAAGACTAAATCATCCAGGCCACATTTTCAAGATCAAAGATTGTGCTTAGGAATAGTATCAGTAGTTGTCCAAGTCCGAAAAGATAACCAGTTGAACCTGATCTTGTGCTTTATCTAAAGGGGCTAAAGTGATTCTCCAGTGCCTGAGACAGCATTGCTAAGGAAAAGGGAAGTTCCAGGAATTCTGCGTTTGGCTCTCATCATATTCAGTCCTGGTAGCCACAATTCAAGGAGGATGCTACTAAAGAGGGTTTCAGGAAGAGCCGTGAGACTGATTAATGTGCTAGATAATTTACAGCAGCAGGCTCACAGAGAGTTCAGTCTGCTCAGTTACTTAGAAGATGACATGATGAGTTGATCAGAGGCTGCAAGTACCTCACATGGAGCAAAAATTTAATAATAGAGGGCATTCAGCTTCCAGCCACTGCATCTGGTACAGCTTGCTAGAATGAAGCTTGACAAAGCAAGGCAGGAAAGAAAATGTACCTTTTTAACAGCTAGAACAATTTACCAAGTATTGCAGTGGACTCTTTACTATTGGGATTGTTTTTTTAAGACAGTTTTTCTTTTCTGAAAAACACCCATGGTCTAATTCAAACTATTCAGGCAGATCTAGGAGCCATACTGACACAGAACTGAGTAACAATTCAGCAAAAGTCTTATAACTAGACAGGTTCCCAATGGACCATTTTGGCTTTTAAAATTCAAGATATGAAAAGTATTTTCCCCTGACTGAACACATGACATTTTCTTTTTCTTAAGGAACAAATATTTTGAAAAGCATTTGTATCCAGGGAAAGCCATATTAAACTTTTAAAATCCTTTTGTCCATGGGTTATATTTTCTTGGCCATCATAGTTATCATGAAGTCTGAAAGGGTAGATCTGAAATTATCAAAATAGAGCTATTATCCAAACTGTTGTGTCTGTAGAAAGTTCTAGTCTTTCAACACAAAATAGAAAAAATAATAGGTAACTATGTTTGATGCTACTTCAAATCCTGCGTGCACAACCAAGTAAATACTTTTCTGTCAGATTACCACGAATAGTTTGAGATCTGCAAAATCTAAAAGCTTGTTCTCTGATACTGTGCCAGCAGAAGGAGTACACATTTCACAACCAATTTAGGCTATTCAAAATGAACAAGGAAAACAAAACCTTTTAAGATACAACTTTGAAATTGGCATCTCAAATCCCTGACCAAATAGAATTCAATGTCCAACTTTAGATACCCAGTTTTGGAGAAAAGAATGAAAATTGAGTTGTGGCTTTGCTTCCTTTCTAGTCAAGAGAAATTCAGATAGCTCTTGCATTTCAACGACACTCTACAACTATCATTTATTTTCAAGCCAGATCTCCTGTACATTAGGGGAACTTAGATTTGGGACCATATTTGTACTTTCAGAATATTAACGCAAGAACTGCAACCTTTGAAATGAAAAAAAATCTAGTAACTACTGGCACTATCTCGTCAAAAGGACTGAAATAACACACTGAATCAAAGCATCTGAAGAACTATCTGGTGCCATTTCAGACAAGGATCTTTAACCTACACCTCCACCCACCTCCACCCACACAAAAAACCCTGATGCATTGCTCTTCCCCTACCCCAGCTTAATCTCTTTATTCCTATACATACACCTCCCACCAAAATCCACAGCCCTGCAGAGGTGCTGTTAAGAAGTTCTCACATGTCCTGTGCTTTTAAACATAGTCCTGAAATTCAAATTTATGTCCTGAATGTGTCTTTCCCTGTTCCTGTGAACTGAATTACCAGGATGGCCAATTTTAAAGCGTTTCAGATGCATTGTTTTTGCAAGAATCAGGAGCTGTCTGCTAGCGTTTGCCAGCTAAAGTCTTTCAAGATTCCTCCTCTGTTAAAAATACCACCTCTTCTCGAAGCTCTCCATGCTCCATCTCCGCAAGCAGCTTTGCAGGAAGGAAGCACCATGAGCCCAAATTTGGAAAGGGCAGAATCTGTGCGTAAGGACTAAGGGACTGGAAGCAGGAGATGGAGGAAAGTGGGAAGGGATCAACCCACAGCATGCAGAATGATGTGGGAGCTCTAAGAAAAACCTACGCATCTATGTGCGGGTACAAGGGAGAAAGACAAGCAAGCAGGCTTGATTTAGGTACTTCCTAATACTTCAGCGACTGACTTTGCTGCCCGTGACATCCATTAACAACTTGCCTGTGTATTTTACGCACTCATAAACACAAAGACAACGCCGCTACCAGGCCATTCCAGCTATCAGGACATGAATTTTTGTCCTTACACCGATACATGTTTCCACAGTTTTTCACCTTCCCTCAGAAGTAGAACATACTGTGTCCATTAGCAAAGGGGACATTTTAGGACCCAAGTCTACTTACATATAGAAATTAACTGGAATTTAGCAATAGGAGTTAATTCCTTGTTTAGATTGCACTTCTGGGTGTTGAAACCTGTTTCCTACCTTACTTTTTTTTTCTTCTCGTTTTTATGCATACTATCTCTTCTTATTTTCATTGATTGCTCGAAATCACTTAAAGATTCGCACTTTAATGGTTATACTGTTCTTCACAAAGGCACTGTCAAAAAATTTCCGCTTCTGTGTTGTTGCTTCATTCAGTGCTACTCCTGTTTCTTCCTCCTATGAAGTGATCAGATTACATCCCAGCGGTTCAGCTGTCATACCACCCCACAAAATACTTTATAAACAACATATATTCTTCTGCCAAAGTAGGAGCGCTAGTAGTAGTTTCAAGGTAAAATAACTACTGCATCTAAGAGTGAAGTTAATTCTCAAAGAAAAATATGAAAGCTGTCTGCAGTATAAACCACTTGATAGTTCATCCCTTTCTTTTGGAGAGGTGGGTTTTTTTTTTTTTTTGTCCTTCTCATAGATTCCTTCAGGAACTCCTACAGATTCCTAACCTACTTGGGCTCTTGCTATAATAACTAACTTAAAAAAAAAAAAGTGAACTGCACAGTACGGTCTGCCTGAAATGGATAGATGCCTTTGTTGTCATTGCTGTTGACTTTAGTGGATATTATCTAAAAGATTCTGGAAACTGAGACGAGTATTCATCATGCCTGAGAGTGCACTGTTACAAGCTGTAGATAAAAAAAAGAAAAGACCACCAAAAAAACCCCAAAAGAAATACAGCTTTCCTCTGCCACTATAATCATACAGTGCAAGTGGGGAAAGGGCACACAGGAACACAGCAGCTACCATACAAATAACTGTCCTGTTCAGTCCATTAGCTTGTTTCTAACAATGTATTTCTATTCAGTCTGTACAACTTCTCCATATCACTAATTATTTTGCCTATCATTAACCCAGAAACCAGTAGGAGCAGATATGGTAACATTAACAATCCAATCTCTTCATTTAAGATTTTCTCTTCAAACTGACTAGATGTCTGAACCCTCTTTCTTTCTACCATTAACTTCTAGGCAAGATGACCCAACCAACCAATGCATTCCTTGATGCTTGTATTATTGCAGAATCAGGAGCCCTAATCACAAGATCGGGATCTAGTATATTAAGCTCTGCACAGACACAAAATGACACCAGCAGAATCTCATAGAGCACAGTTCCTCAGTTGTGGCATCTTTTGGGGCAGGGAATACTGTTAGCTTTATAACAGAATTATTGTGACTAACACCTCACCCATCCTATTCGAGCTTTCTACTCCAAGTGCTCAGACTGAATTAAATATAATTCCACATGCCATACAAACAGCCTGAGCGTGGACACCCTGCTCTATTCTTTACCTGCATATTCTCATCCAGTTTTTAAATATGCAAGCAGAAAATATTGTCTGCAGAAAACCCCCAGACACACTTACACTTTATAAGCTGTGCTCATTTTTCCAAGATCATCTGCTAGAGAGCCACGAGCAAGCAAAGGAAGGAGCAGCTTAAAGTAAGGAAGAGCAGTAATCTGCAGCATCTGGAGCAGGGGCACGTGAGTTGCACCTGCCATTCAGACTGATCAGCAGCACTTAGTCTTCCCTTACCTTGGTTTCACTGGCCAGGTAGCTCTCCCACGGTCTGAATCTTCCCCTCAGCTGAGCTAACTCCTGATGTTCTTCCTAGAAGCCAAGCACTCTAAAAGAATGGGAGAAACCAAAGTCTACCTAGCCACATGCTATCCTCCAAATGAATACAGAAAAGTCAGGCAGAAAGTAAAGTACTTTTGCAAGGACCATAGCATTTGGGAGATATGTTATGGCTGGCCTTCGGAGCAAACTACATCCTCAACAGACCTACCGCAAACCAAAGGCAGAGCCTGCATTTTCTTCTTCCTCCACCCTCACTGCGACAGATGCAGCTTTTGACTTCGTAGACACTTTAGGTTTTATTCTTTGTGATTACAGTTAACAGGAACTCTCAGAGAGCCAATCTGAGTCATATTAGTGCTTCCAACGACAGGGAGTTTGTAAAACTAAAATTGATCAAGCTATAAACTGAAATCTGAACTAGGAGAAGCTTAGCCTAACCACTCCCTATGGATAAATTATAAAGTAAATTCAAACTAAGTTTTAGTTTCCAAAAGACAGCTTATTGAATGAAACTGAAAATAAAGACAGAAAAGTAATACTGGTGACCATTTCCCAACAGAATTAATTACTAAAAGCAGTGGCAAGAATACCTGAGCAAGATATTGCTCCTTAATACCAGTACATCACACTTATATTTATGGGGTACATCTTGAGCACAGAAAAAGGAGAGGAAAAAAAGCAAAACAGAACATTCACCTCCAGCCATACCACATCCTGGACATCCTTTGCCTGAGTTTCAGATCTAATTTATTTAATCTCATGAAAGAACAGAATTCAAGTCAAACTAAATCAAAGCATACATTGGATCTCATTAACTGAAAAAAAAAAGATAAAGTTAGAGGTTTCTAGAAAATATTTAGATATTTATGAAAGCTTTTTAAAAGATATATATATATATATATATATACACACACATATATATGGTTTAGGCATTACTTTAATACTGGAGATGCACAAAATGGAACTAGTTTCTGATCACAACAGATTCATGAATACAATTTAAAGGGTTAGACTTAGTAAGTATAATAATCAAGAGTAATAGTTAAATTTTTTTTTTGGTACATGTATTTCACAAGAATTTTTAAGGTCCTAATTTACTGAGGTATTGACTTTGGTAAAATTTAAAATCTTTCTAAATGAGAAGAATCCAATAATGCTGGCATACATTTTGTGCAAATATAACTGAGATAAGGGAAAATTAAACAAAAAAGCAAGAATGTAAAGTGTGTGGGGGAGGTACCAGCAACATTGGCATTATGTTCCTATGTATCACTTGGTACTACTAGAGTACCACTTGAGCATTAAGAAAACCCGATCAACTAACTATAGAGGAGCTGGCCCATCATATGAACTGAGAGAATTGCGTTCTTAAAAGTCAATGAGGAGCTTTACTAGGACTGGAGAAACAGTGTTTACCAAATCAACCAGACCTCTTCTTCACTGAAGAGTCTTATGCCTAAAGCCTTGTCTAGCCTTTCCTTCCTGCCTTTTCCTTCTCCCACCCTTGCTTCCTACTGAAGATTGAAAACAGTATTACTCATATCCTTACAGGTATCAGAGTTCCTCCCTGAGAAGAAATCATGACTGAAAGCTCTGCTGGCAAGGAAGCTAGTTTCACAACCTCTTTGGAAAAACACTTCATAGGTGAAGGTGGTAGCAGCAAAGCACCTTTGATCCTCCTTACAGAGTATCTCTGAGAATCCTGTACCCCATAATTAGAAATATCATGTGTGGAACACTAAGGTTGCAAAGTCGAAGAATGCAAAGTTAAGAAATCCCAAGATTAAACTACTTGTGCAACCATTATTTGGTTCCTTCATGCATCTGCATTAAAATGTTGCACAACACCACCCAAAAGGACTATGACAGAGCAGGACCAGGACCTTCAGCCTTAGCCTAGCACTTCAAACAGAGCCCTCTTTTTGTAGTCTTTCTCCTCATTCACCCCACAGCCCTCTTGGGGAAGAGGGCTATGAGAAATAACATGCACTTAATCTGTGTCTCCATTTTCCAACTTCCGGATACTTGCTTTTGCCAGGCTTTTCACACAGGTTTCTTTGACTTTAGTATTATACTATACAGACTTCTTAAAAAGTTGACTGGAAAAAAAAGATTTTTAATTTACAGACTAACCTCTTGGTTTTATTTACTATTTTATGCCAGTGTCTAATAATTTTATAGGAAAAAAAGCATTTGGAATGAAGATTCAACACCTGTTTCCTTTGTTGAAGGCACAATTGAAATATTCAGATACACAAAAAAATTCTACAGCCAAACAGTGAGAGTCAGACTTGAAACACCTGGTATTTCAAAGGGAGAGAATTAAAACAAAACAAAACAAAAAACAAAAAAATCCCAGCAAGTCCTACTCTTTGGATCTTCCTGGCAAAGACATGAAGAAGTATTTCTTTTCAGAAAGTTCTCTGCAAGTTACTTAAAAGAACTAATTGCCATTCGAATACATCTCGACAACTTTGCAGAGACCTGATTAAGCAAGTCGAACCTGGTTTCAGTGGCCAGGGCTTGTCATCAACAATTGTATCTCCACAGCAGGCCAGCTGCTATCTTGCACCAACCGCGCACACGTCGCCTCGGATCACTCAGAATGACCCAGAGCACAACGACTGACTGTATCATTTCATCTCGCTGCTTCTCGGACTTGTTCTGTGCTGGCCTATGTGGCAGAAATCAAAGCAGTGTATCAGCCTTGGTGAGCTTTCTTCTACTATTCAGGGCAAGTAAACAACATTAATGCAACATTTACATAGTTGAGTTGTATCTTGCTGACCCACAGACAGTGAAGGCCGAAACCCTTGATTCAGCTCCTTGGCATTCACGAGATACCAGTCATCAAGTTTTATGAATGTTGTGCAACCGCATAATTTCAAAGATAAGTATAACAGTATTTTAAACTACTTTAGCTAAACATACCATCAATAAATTGTCTCACATAAAAAGCTATTATGATCATGAAGAAATGACTTAGTTTGAGCATTCAACTACCACTTCCCTATTTTCAGGGCTTTAGGTATGAAAATATGCTACTCTGATGTAGGCTCAGCCTATAAATGGCTTACCTCCCCACTTCAAGAAAAAACAAGAAGGAGCAAAACACACTCAACCCTCCTCTGGTCCCTCAGAAGAAAAATGTAACAAATGCTTATAAAAATGATTAATTAACTGCATTCCTATGAACTTATGTCAGAACTGTAAGACAAACATTTGTTTCTACACCTGACTTACTTATTCCATAAATGGCAAGGAAATGCAAGCAAAGGCATAAACGTATGTTGTCACACTGGCCAGCTCTGCCCATTTGTTGTCTTCTCAATTTATTCTGGCCACGTGTTTTCTGAAGTTTGTGTGTCTTGATTTGCCTCTCAACCTATGAGGAGATTTACCACGCAGACTAGCCTTGTCGCTAGCCGCTTCCAAAGCGGCTTCTGTTACACCCATTTCCCTGGAGATACCACGTGGGATTAATAGCTTTGCTCAACAACATTATGAATGTAAATTCAGAACATTGTAAAATACTGCAAGTAATGATTATTGCCAAGAATGTCATCCACAACTATCTCTTATTTAACACAGCACTAGAAAGAGATCTTTTCTGAGGTCAGCAAACCAGTTCATTCCAAGCTTTCTTCAACACAGGCTTTACCTGAGCTTGCACGCAGTAGCTGTACCCGATTCTGCCCTCCTGTTTCACAGCAAATCCTCCCCTGAGGAGGTGGTGCTTCAAACCCACCTGGCTGGCCTACCCAGGCATGTCCAGCAACACCAGATGACTGCTGTCACAGGCTAGTAACCAATCTACTCTGCAGTGAGGACACAGAATAAATCACATGAAAACTGACAGCTCCTGGCCCAACACCTGCCTACAATTCTCCCCACATCCCTGGAGAACTTTATGTCAGAGATTTTGGGGTAATTCACCTTGTTGTTGGATGAAAAACCATAGGATATGCCTTCAGCCTTTTGCCACCCATGTCCAGTGGTGGCACCGTGGTACCAGTGGTGATACCGTGACTGTTGCAGCTTTGCAGCGGGGCTGCTCCTAGCAGGCACCGACCACCCAATTAGCTCAGTTGTATTGCTGCGGAGACCAGCTCTCCCTGAGAGGGCTCGGATCTTGAGAAAAGATAACTACTGTGCTTTGACTGTGATAAGAAAAGAAGGGGGGGAAGAGTAGAAAAGTGATGCTTTCCCCCCCCCCCCCAAAAAAAGTTACATTTGGATGCAGTGAGGTGAAAGCCTGTGGCCTTTTACACAATTAGAAAAGCCCCAAGTGAGCCAAATACACAGCAAATCTATCAACGATGGGCTCGGAGCAGGAAGAATAACTAGCCAGAGCGTATTGCTGCACCTCGGGGATACAACTCCACAGAAAAGCGAGGCAAAAAGAGAACCTGATGGCAAGGTACATGGAGAAAGAAATTCATCTTCAAAGGCCTGCACAGCTCCCTACCCTACCCCGTGCACTTTCTCAAGACTTGGGCAGAGAACCAGAACTTCTGCAAGAAGTCATCTAGCTTAGAAGACTATACACCAAAGCAGCATAACTAATTACAAAAAGCAGAGAACAAAACAAGGTTTGCCAAGGACTACGGCTTTCCTTGGTTAATGCAAGGCTGATATAAGTGGTTTGGAACAGTTTTAAAACACCTCTTTGAAGTCAGTATGACATTTAGCCACAGCAGTCAAATAGCGATGGTGCAGAGCCATGCCGCCCCAGGGAAAAAGTGGCTACAGGCTGCCTGCTGGGCGAGATCCAGCTCTTCCCTTTCCAAAATTCACCCCGGCTGCCTCCTGGTAACTCTCCTTGCTGGTCCCTAAAACTCGCCAGAGGCAAAACCATGGAGGGAGTTTCTGCAGCCCAATTTTCACTTCTGTGAGGGCAAGCAGGTATCACCATGCTCCTAAGAGAAGAGTAATTGTGAATAATCTAAGCAAGAGACAGGCCCCATCGTTTCCTTCACAGATACCATTTCCTTCTGCTGGGGCTGGGAAAATTTGTTTCCTTCAACACTATCCCACCGACGGAAGAACCTGTTCAGTTCCTCTCTTCTTGCACGCTCTAATAAAAAACAAATGTTCAGAGCAAGGAATGTTTTGAACACAGGAATTTGCTGTTACTTTTCCGAATGCTTCTGCTGAAAACCTATTTTTAACATGCCATGGAGCTGAAGTAAATCTTAACGCTAACCCTAAAAAAAGCTGGACCTTTTCAGTATGAAATGCTTTAAAAATAAATCCTTGTGACAGTAATCACCTGCCACTACATGCTTTTATGTTTAGCCAGTTGCTAAGATGCCACATCTGTCACTTCTTGCTTCCAATAATGTGCTTTCCTTTTCCGTAGGGAAGGGGAAAATTCTGCTCCTGGAATTAAACCGAACATCGCGATGCCTTTTTTGGTATCTCTATCATTCTCCTAAACATCTGAACAAGAGCACATGGATTTTAAGGTTTCTGGCAATGTGTCTCTTGAGAATTGTTCCGTTTCAGATTTTTGTACCTTAAAGCCTCTTTTTTTTTTTTCAGTGCTTTGCTGAACAATGTTACATATTTATAACCGACATTTAACCAAGAAGAACAGTCTGCATACGAATATTTTCACTGCCAGGCCCTCTTCTTGCCCCCCTCCCCCGAATATTTTTTCAAAATAAAATAATAATTTTAAAAAAAGTCAGGATTGTATTTGTTACAATAAAAAAAATCGTAATAAGCCCTCTTCCTATTTTAAAAACATAACAACAACCTACAGTGACACAAGCCTTGCATTAATTACTTCCTCTATCTTGGCCTCTTTTTAATTTCAAGGGAAAACGAATCAAGTCCCTCCTGCGAATCCACCGCCCGCGTTTCTCCATCAGCGGCCCGCACACAAGCGCTCCCCGGGCTGCCCGACCCGAGCGCTCTTTGTCTGGCGAGCAGCAGCACACCCAGGAAGCCGAGTTTCTTCCCCGCACCGCATTTCGCTCCGCTGCGGCTCGGCCGCAGCCGCGCAGCGCGTTCGGCTCCGGACCGCTGCGCGGCGGCGCCCCGCGCGCAGACAAGCGCGCTGGCGTTGCGCGCTGCGCTTACGCCTCCGAGACCCGGCAGAAAAATCAGGTGTGTCCACGCACCCAGGCAGCGAAATTTCAGCCGGGGAACGGGGGCAGCCCGCCCGCCCCGGCCCCGCTCCGCGCCTCCCGCTCCCGCTCCCCACTCACGGCGCGGAGCCGGGCGGAGGCCGCGGCCGCCCCTCGGTGCCCCGGGGCCGAGCGCGGCACCTGCGACCGCCGGTCACTGCCCGGGCGGCGGCGGCGCCGCATGTGCCGGGGCGCGGCGGCGCGGGGGCGCGCAGCGCGGCGCGGCGGGGGCGCGCAGCGGCGGGGAAGGCGGCTGCAGGGAAATCCCGGCGCCGCGGAGCACTGCCTGGAAGGCGGGCGGGGAAGGAGGAATAACAGCAGCGCCAGTAAAAATAAAAGTAATGGCTTTTTTCTTTTTGTTTTTTTTTTTTTTGCCGTCTGCGACGGATCCCCCCCCCCGCGCAGAGCCCGCTCAAGCCCCGGGGCGGAGACCCCCCCCCGCGCCCTCCCGAGCGGCGGCAGGTCGGTGGGGCGCTTACAATTTAGCGGGTTACGGTATTTTCCACCCAAAACTCCCGTCACCTACCTCCCGGCTTCCCCGCTCCTGCAAAGGCGGCTGTTTTCAAGCTCGTCTCCGCAGCGGCGACTGCCCGGTTCCTCCTTTCTGCCTTTCCCTCATTATTTATGCGGTTCGAAGGAGCGCTGATGTTTTCCTGGCTCCGCAGCCTGCGCTTTCCAGGCAGACCGCGGATCCTGCGAGCGCAGCGCAGCGCAGCGCAAGGGCCGGGCGCGGCGCGGCGCCGCGCAGATGCGGCGCTTCCCAGAGCCAGGAGCGCTTTTAATGACAGCTTTAAGGGAAGCTGCCCATCTGCTTTATAAACGCGCAAATGCTTTGCACAGAACGTGAAAGGGCTCAAAAGAGTTGCTGGCAGCCCAGCAGATTACTGAATAGGAAGCCCGTAAATACTGAGCTGATGCTAAAATTTTTACAAGTTCCTTGGTTAATCCGAATAGAGACCCTGGTATTGTTTCACTGCTTCCAGTGACACCCTCCCAGAAATTTCTGTTGGCAGGTACCTGAACTTAGCACTATGCTTCTGACAGTTTTACCCAAGGTTCATTTTTTTCAAAATGTTGTACTTGGCACTGCCATACAAGCACTGCATGTGCATTTATCGAGATATTAAATATGCTTCATACCTTACTCAGGTGTTTTTCTAAATATTTGCATAGCTTTCATTATGCATGGTGTTTTTTAATAAGTGTAAGCAGTGAATGCACTGTATATAAATGTGTACTTAAATAAAAGTGCTAACATACACACATCTGCGTGAGAGGATTTTTCCCTTTGCTCTTTTTGCATTGTTACCATCGGAGCACTTTACAGCTAGAGAATTTTGCCACAGGACAATTGTGTTTTGTTCAAATTCCAAGAACATTTTCATTGCGAGGTGTCGAGTCTGTAATATTCCATATGCCCACAGACAGTTGCACCCTAACAGATCCACGCTGCTGCCTCTGGATGGGCACCATCATGGGCTACACAGCGGTTTACACCTTTCTGAAATACCCAGACAAAAGCTGCCCATTCAGACAAAATCTCCAAAATCTCTCATTGCTGAAGGATCTGAAGTTCTGCTAAAATCCCTTCAGTCGTTCACTTTTACTGGCTATATGATCTTTTCCCCCAAACCCTCTGTCTGTCAGTGCAGTAGGTGACTGCTCTGCTCAGCTGGGGCTGCAGCGTCCCAAGGGCTTTGAGCTGACAGTGGTGGTCGGGGCACGGGGCCTCCCGGCTCGCGGCGGGTGGCTGCAGGGGGGCGGCCGGCGGCCGCGCGAGGGGCAGCACGGCTCCGGGCCTTGGCCTCCGGCCGGGCTGAGAGCGTGGCCAAGGCACGCGTACGTCCAGCGGTGGCGACTGCAAAAGCTAAAGGAAATCTGAGAGCAGCCCAAGGGCTGCTCCCTGTTTTTGCAAAGGGGTACTCCGAGAAAACAGCTACTAGAAAGTCAGCGTAAGCAAAAGAAAAAAAGAATTCTGTAATAAACACTGTCTCCTTTGGACTCTTTTCCAACTTTGCAATTATTCAATTATTTATTCTGCGTGAATGGACTCACATGCTACCTTTAATCTACCAACTCTGTTTTTGAGACTGCTTTTTCATTTAAGAATCCAACTGAAGTGGTTTATAACTTTTAAAGGGGACACTTGAGGGATGACATTGCTCATATTTCGCTTCAGCTCAGAAAGGCGATGTGTGCGGGCATGCATGCATGCATGCGGCTTCATGTGCTGAAATCGAAGAAAATCCACACGACCATTTCTGAGGACAAAACAGACGCCTGGATGTGTTTGCTATCATAGCGTGCTGCCAGCATTTAACGGCGACACGTGCAAAAACTCGCTCCAGTCAGGTCTCACATCCCTGCCTCTTCTGAGGACTTCCATTGGTTTCTCATTTTCAGAGCAAGGTTGCAAACCGCTGCCTGCCATGGTGCTGAGCCACAGTTCACTTAGCTCAAGTTTCTTTCTTCTGGGCCCTTTCATGGAGCAGTCTCCTGCGCCTCTCACCTGCCACACTGCTTCCAGCTTTTCCTCTTCCTTTTCCATTGCTTTCCCTGTTCTGAGATTCCTAACTGGTTTCTCCTTCTCTGGAGATCTTCAAGGCCCACCTGGATGCAACCCTGTCTAACATGCTCTAGGTGACCCTGCTGAGCAGGGAGGTTGGACTAGATGATCTCCAGAGGTCCCTTCCAACCTTACTGATCCTATGATTCTGTGATTCACCCCGATGAGAAGACAACCAATTTCTCAACCCTGTGAGGAGCCGCAACCATCCCATTTCTGTTGTATGATCATTACTTGTACCTTTTCCAAAGGCGAAAGTATCTCTTTTCTAAAGAAAATCGCTTTTCTAAGGTTATAGGAGGGAGGCTGTAACACCCCAGTACAAGGAAGCCTTTCTTTATCCTGTGTTGTACCCTGGATATATAGCCATAGGGTCATTACCATATTATTTTGCTCTTTTATGAAGAAGCAAAGGATGTATTAATAGAAAAGTGTTCCTTATACACATAAATACAGTTATTGTTTTGCAATGGAAACAGCTTAGAGAGAGGACGCAGTTTCTCTGTGGAAAAAATGCTGATCCATTGCCCAGCTTAGCGTGTGATGGGGAAACCCTGTGGGATGGAACTGGACGTGCCAGAGGTGGAGTTGAGGTTACTAAAAGAACCTGAATTCTGAATTTCTCCAGGTTCTTAGCAGCTAAAAAAAAAAAAAAAAAAAAAAAAAAGAAAGCATTCAGCACGTATTCACATTGTTAATAACACACAGATTTTAAACTGATTGCCAAAAAAAAGTGATGGAAGTCTTTAAATGTTTGGTCCCTTTCCACCACAGATTTATGCTGGCTCATTTCAAACCTCTCTCGTTAGAAACTAAATGGAGTTTAAAGCATAGTCTTAAGATCCCTAAATGACAGGCAAGCTCAGACACTTACCCACTTGAATGCTTAAGTTCCAGTGATACCTAGAAAATTCAAGTGTTTAACTATCTAGGTACCTTGCTGAATCACCACAACTCCTATTGACAATAGTATTGTTTTTATTTATATATGCCCAACTCAAATCCATGATGTGTTTGCATTTCATTCAGCTGGAGCAGGATCATGCATTTTATGAAGATTGTAAGCAGATTTTGCTATGCTTTGAAACTGTCTGTTTAAAAGTCATATTTTGACAATGATTCTAGGGTTCCTAAAGTATACACAATTAGCATAAGATCTGGAAGCTAAAAGGTTAAGCTGTTTAATGTAAATACTCTTCATACTGCAATCACAAACAAGAAATTATTGCTAAAGTCTTTTCCAAAAGCTGTGTAATACTATTTTCCAGTGCTCCAGCAGATTGCACCCTGAAATACTGTTGCTAAATAGTGTTTAGCAATGGTGTAAAGGAATAGTCTAAATTTTTGTACTTTTTTATTAATCCATATGGATTACCGAAGCACATATCTCCAAACATCCAACATTTCCAGTAACTTGCTTTATAGAGCCCTAAGACTGTAGGGTTGAAGGGACTTCAGAGTCATCTCCACTGCGTCGTGCTCAGATGCAGAACCGAACACATTTACCTTTCAAAACCTTTCAAAATCTGTGGACATCTCCGTTCTCTCCTCCAGAGATGGTGCAGACCCCTTACAACTCCCTGAAACAGGCCGCTGCCTAGTGTGTAAGAACTGGTCTCCTCTGCCCCTTTTCACAATTCCCTTGTAAGTGGCCCGTAGATCCCTGTGGCGCTGTGGACAAGCTGGAAACCACCTGCTTAGACTGTTCCTACATGTATTCGTTTAGCCTCTGTTCCTAAGAGCAACAAGGATGGATATTCCACAGCCTTCCTAGATAGCTCCATGGCTTCACCTCCTCACTACCCTTATAGTTTTTTTTTTCTATTTTTCCAACTGATACACAGCTTGCATCTTTCTTTGCTGCTAATTTGTCCACTTTCTTCTCTCATTGAGCCCACAGAACAGTGAGACTGCCTTCTTTATACCCGCCTCAATATCTAGAGGTTGCTGTTTTCCCTAACCGCATAGTCTTTCCTTACTGCTGAGGAAAGACTCTTTGGCTCTTACCGCGTCAAAACAATGATCAGGGCTACATAATGCAGCTTCTTTCACGGAAATTATTATGCAGTGCTGGAAAGAAATAATATGATCTGACTGAGGGAAAAATCTCCTGCAACTTGTTTGCCACAGATTATTTCTATAACTGTCACTTTGGGAATTTCTATAAATAAAATCACTATCACTCTTCTGAGAAGTGAACACTTTCTACCATTTTTTTTAAACAATGAAAAAATACAGATCTGTTTTTCATCTAAATTCTTTATATATTTGAAATCACTCAGAGAAGAAAGTCCAAAGAAATGTGGTTAGCTTTGACGAAAAGAAGCCTCCCACTGGGATATTTAACAGAATACCTAGAAAACGGTGTTGAAAGACTTACAATATTTGGAACTCATTTTTTAGACTCTTGTTCTGCGACCTCTGATCTCCAGAGGACCTTACTTAGCTTCGACTCATTAGCCTCTGTGGCGATAACACTTTGGACGCAGGGGAGAAAGACGGACTAATTGACTCTCAGTTTGAGCAAAGCTTTCATGTAACCTTCCACGTACTAATGACAGACGTTTGACTTGCAAAGCATTTTGGGTATTCAAACGCTGCACCAGGGTTGGTTTTCTTAGCCTGCCGTTTCCCTCCGCATTCGGGGAGCCCCAAACAGAAGCACGCGAGCGCTACGCAACCCCTCCAAAGCCTTCATCAACTGCCTGGTACCACCGGCATGAGCGTGCAGGGTGAAGTGGTGACTCACGGTGACTCAGGTGGTCAAAGGCGGTGGTTGCTCTCATACTGCCCGAAGCAGCTTTTTCTTTTCCTTTCTTTTCTTTTTTTTTGGTCATTTTTGTCATTTGCTCTCCCTGGGTCCCCTAAGTTCAGACCACTTTTCTTTGCAGAACTCCCCGGGGAGGGGAGCGTGTCCTTCCACAGCGTGCAGAGGGAGGGGATGCAAACCAGGCTCCAGCACTAGGTGAACTCCCTCATCTACAACCACCCAGCAGCTTCAAAAAACTGATGAATTAATTTTTAATAAAAGGCAGTTTGAGGCTGCTTTAAGCTTAGAAAAGTAAAATAAAAGTCACTTGAAAGGATATTGCAGTTATTCATATAATAATTGGATAAGGCATAGACTGAGTATTGTTTTAATTTTTAATAATAATTCCTCATTTTACAAACCAAAAGAAGACTCAAAGAACAGCGAGAACACTGCAAAATGTTGTCCCACTTAATATAAAAATTTGCACTTTGCTGTCAGCATCTAGGGGCTAATTTGAAGCTGCTGAGTCCTCTTGCCTTCCATTAACTGCTGTGGGAGTTGAGAGCACCTGCCCTTGTGAGGAATCAGGCTCTTTGTTTTCTTTTAATTTAGAGTCTGACAATAGCGCCGAATAAAAATATTTCTGGGGATAGCCCGCAATTACATCGCATGAGCTCATTTCTTCATTACAAAATGCGAGCTGAAAGCTTTCACAACTGCCAGCCGATATTACAGCAGGCAATTCCAGCTCCTCGCCACACGGGAAAGGCGCCTAGGCAAGCTTTAATGGGTTTCAAAAATAGCTGGCACATCGCAAAATCCTAACTGTGCTTGTTTCGCTAGCGGGGATACCTGTTCAGCAGACGTCGCTTAAGCAAGGGACTCCGAAGGGACCGGGGCGCGCAGAGCGGCGATGTTTCTTCGCCCGTTGTTTGCGGCCCGAGCCGGCGGAGCAGCTTCAGCTGTACATTCCTGGGCAGTGAATAATATCGGCTGAGATTATGCTGCAGTACCACATCTACTACAAGCAGATTATAACGATTGAATATAACCTAATTAGGAAATGCTGAAGGCTGCTGGGTGCGGAAGGGGGCTGGTGGAGCGTCGCTTTGTGTGACCTTCGCTGCCCGAAGAATGAGAGCTCACGGGGGATAAAATAAAGGTAGCGATGCCGACCTCAGCCCCGAATCCCCGTGTCGCAAATGCAGCTCACATCCCTCCTGCCGTGGCCGCTGAACTGGACAAGTGCTCTCCAGCTCGCGCTTCTACGAAACGCTGCTGCAAACACCTTGGGGATCCAGCAGGACAAGCCACATTTGGTCACATCCTTCTTTTTGATCCAGGTAAGAATTAGGAGGCGTCTTCTTGCTCTTAGTGCCCCCCTCCACCCACCACCGAAAGCTGTGCTTCCCCAGCACGGCCCCCTGACCAGCCCCTTCCTCCAGCCGCCCAAGCACCGCTGCTGGCACCGCTCGGCCCTCTCGCCCGGCACCTCCCACGCTTCCTTATCTTAACCACGCTTTAACACAGCAGCGAAAGACAGCAAATCCCTGCGGACCACAATGTTCTGCCTAGGTGACGGGACAACTCCAGCTGTAATCTGGCCTCGGTTTTTCTTCATCTTTCTTTGGGCTTAGGTGGCGTGCATGAAGAGGACTGGGAGATCTGCTTTCGTTACAGCATCCCTGAGGGCTTGTCTTTACCGGACAAGTGACAGGGCAAGCTCTCCCGCTAGCTTTGTGGGACCTGCCTCTTCACGGAGGTCTGGCCCTCCTGACACCCCTTCTGGCCTGCAAAGACATCCCTGCTTGCAGCCTTGCCACAGAATCGCTGATCAGCATTATGGGATTTCCCAGCTATAAAAAGCGCTATCAGCTGCCTCCATGTCTGCATGTCGCCGTTAGCCAGACACGCTGCTGGATAAACACCGAGTCACTGACAAAATGCCTGCAAACCTGTCTCATGTCTTGCGTTTACCTCCTGGTTCCAAAATGAAAGTTGCATTAATGCCAATAGCTGGAACAGATCAGTGCTCCGAGCTGGATTCGGGCCTTACCGGGGACTGAAATAGAGGTTGCAGAGAGAAAATTTGAGTGTGCCAGGCTGAAAGCCATTTATTATGTTTATGGGACAAAGTCACATCTGTGCAGGTACTCACAAAGGACAGACC
Organism: Rhea pennata; assembly: GCF_028389875.1. Classification (NCBI taxonomy): domain Eukaryota; kingdom Metazoa; phylum Chordata; class Aves; order Rheiformes; family Rheidae; genus Rhea; species Rhea pennata. The sequence continues at coordinate 37,766,776 of NC_084665.1, forward strand.
TGTTTTCCCACAGCACACCACAGAGCGCTGCAACTGGGCATGCAGTTAAACCCAACAAATATAACCTCAGACATCATGGTATGTCACATAACTGAACACAGAGCCAGAAAAGAGACACTTGGGTATAGCTTTGCAGCTCATGTGCTTAGTCCTGAGCTAAAAATTGACAATTATTTATTTTCTCTGCCACGAAAGATTTTGGAGACCCTATTTCCACTGAAAGCGAAGGAAAGAGTCGTCTCCTCTGTGCTGGCCTTCACACGTTGTTTAAGCACTGCAGAACCGAGTCTTATCCAATTCCCTTGCAAGTCAAGAACAACTGCTAAGATGCCGCTGGGAAGTCAGGCAGGCCCTGGCATCACTTGCAGAAGCCACGTACGTGCCACGGCGTGCCCTCCGGTAGCTCCCGGCGCTAGCACAGCCGCGCAGCTCATGGACCTTGCAGCAGGTCAATGGGGAGTTCTCCCTTCTCCCAGGTGTCCTGGGCTGTGCGTGTCCTCCTCAGCAGCATCGGCCCAGCCTGCGTTCAAAACGCAATGTCTGTAACGTGACAAATACTCTCCGGCTTGCAGCTTACCCAAGCTGCAAACCAAGCTTGAAGCCACCAAAAGAGACAGATGCCGGAGGTCTGGATCTTTTCTGTTACACGGTGTGTCCAGAGCAACCAAGACAAGTTAGCTGCTGCCTCACTTTCGAAGCACTGGTTTCCAACCTGCACTTTGCAAGCCTCCTGTGCCTGCTTCTGAGGGGTGTAAGAAAGGTAAATAAGAAAAGCAGGACCCTTGCCAGTAGCTTTGCATTTGCTAAATGAAGCCCCATCATTCCAGGAAAAGGTTTAGGAATCTGCAAATTGAGAAAAGTTAAAATCCACTGATTTAGGGAAGGCAGACTTACACCTTTTTGTTACACCTGGTAAAGATTTTCTTTAGATTCCAGAGGGACAAAATATAGGGAGAGGGAAAGCTTAAAAATGTTTGGACTGATCAAATCTGAAATGTATCACTGAAAGATATCTCCATTTTGTAAGATAGCGAGTGCATTTGGGAAAAAATGTTTGGAAATCTAATAACAAATATTTAGTTTTATATGTTTTAATTTTCATAATGCATCAATTACTGTAATATTTTTACTACTATTCCTGTTATATAATTAGATGACCTAACATCTGGCTAAACAAACAACATTTTGTATGCAATTAAAATGCTGATTAAATTGCATAGGATTATAATAGGCCAGTGCTGGAAAAATCCATTTGCGTCTGATAAATAGCTCTTTGTCCCAAACGAAACCACTGTCATGCAGAAAGGCTAACTTTCGCTAGCTGCTTCCCTCCCTTCTTGCCCTTCCCATACATGTGTGAGGGCATTTGCATCCTAGAAGAACCATTGGGAAGCAGCTGGACTAACCACCTCAAACGTGGCAATGGCCTACAAAGCAGCAGTTGACTTCAGCTAAAAAGCGCTCTACAAGTGTAAATAAATCCTAGAATAAGAAAACTCCCACTGAAGTAGCAGGAATTTGGTCTGTATTTGATTAGTCCAGAACCGGGCCTTTACGGTTTCTATGATTTTTGACACTCCCATCTTGTTTTAGTTAAATCATCCTTTCTGAGTATCCTCTTGAGCAAACTGATATGACTGGAGTACATATTTTGGGGAAGAAAGATTTGTACCAAACCTTAATCATCCATCTTTCTTCTAAATTAAATAATTTGCTTTTCATAAGTAACCACAATACTTGCAGTCTTTTATTTGGAGTCTGGTGTGTTTAATGTTGGCTTTTTTTTCTTTTTTTTTTCAATGTAGTTTACTACAGGTCTATTACTCTTACACTTATGTTGTCAGTAAAGGCTGCTGGAGTGGAATAAGCACAGTTAGTTGGTAATATCTGCCAGTTTACTAGAAACACAAGAAGTCTTTCTGTTGCAAAAGTTTTGTTACTTCCAGCATCAAATGCTCAGCAACTTCTAAGAACAGCTCCTTTCTACTTGGTTCATGTTTTCAGATTGCTAAAGAGAAGTATGTGCTAATCAAAACCAGATTATACCTTTGGGTTGATACCATTTGATGAGGGAATTAAAAAAAAAAAAGAAAAGAAAAGAAGCCCCAAAGTTTGTCAAAAGCCCTCCTGTAAGTGCAAACATTATAGGATTAAATAAACCTTGCTGGAGCTGAGCTAGCAGTGCACAGAGTGATGCAGGTATTTGGTGCATTGATTTTCTCCCGTGTCCACAATATAAAGTAATACAGTTATACAAACTTATACAGTTATACCAACTCATACAAGTCACGCAAACAAATATTTCAGGTAGACTCATCAATGAGGTTCTTCAGCTTGAAGCTTGAGCATGAGGGCTCAGCCTGAGAGGTCCAGTTGTGTGTCTGGTGATCTTGCATTCCCATGCTTGAAGAGATGATTTCTTTTTTACTCGGTCAGTTCCATTTTTAACTGGCATCCTAAGCGATGTGCAATTTTCCCTTGTCTATTTGAGGCAGTACAGGCACATCATCTGAAAAAAAGCTTGGCATCATGGAATGACGTCAAGTGATGACTCTCTCATGACATGTCCCAACTATGAAAAACTGAATTGAAAAAATGCATCCTTAGAAAAAATGCCAGAGCAAATTCCAATAAATTCCCTAGTGCATTCTGTGAGAAATGGAAAGAGTCTTACTCAGAGTTTACTTGCAATGGACCAATTCCTGAGGTCCTGAACAAAGATTCATCCTGGCTTTGATTAGCTGGGACACATATGCAAAGATGCAAAAATAATCCTTCTCAAAGAGATTTCATCGCTCTGAAATTTCCAGTGGTTTGGAGAAGGGATGAGGGTATCAAGTAGGAAGAGAGAGAGGAAGGGATCCTATTTCTGCATGTCAGTGTTTTCATATTTACTTTAGTCTGGCCTTGCTTGCCATTGTGTCGTGTTTGTTTTAAGAGTGAGTCAGGATTTATGGAGTCTTCCAGGAGGATGTCCAGTAACCTGTGATTCATGACATCCTGCAGAAGCTGCGTGCTGGTTAATAATACCCTCTCTGTGCAGCGCCGCAGTCCTAACTCGTGAAATGCCACCAGTGCTGACAAATCACTCTACCTTACCCCTGCTGAAAATCTGTTTTGCGACGTACAGCCTCCCCTGGTATATACGCCCAGCCTGGGGGAAAAAAAATAAAAAGCCTCCAGAGAAGATAATCCTATTGGAAGAGCTTGCCCACATCTACGCTAGGTTTTCTGCAGAACTGTTGGCCTTTTCAAAGGCAGACTGCCACGTTACCGGCTGGGGCTGCGAACCCCTCCTCCGGGCTGAGCGGCCCCCGCCGTGGAGCAGCCCCAGGGCTTCACGGCGACTTCGGAGCGGCATTACTGTGCCTTGTGCCCCTTTCCCCCTCCTCAACGGGAACTACGCGGAAGAAAAACGTTGACCTGGAAGATAGAGACCTATCTGAATTGAATTACCTTACAGATAAATAAGCACTTCCATGGTAAGGTGGTGGTGGTGGGGGGGAACAAAGTCTAGAGGAGGATCAGGAAGCCCTGAGCTTCTACAACACTTCTCGTTTTGGAGTAGTATTGCTGTTTTCTGTAAATAGCCGTCGCTTCAGCCGGGCCGTACAGGATACTGTAAATCGAAACACTTCCTCACGAACACAATGCCTGCGCAGGTGCGCCCAGCGAGCAGGACGGTACGGACAGCCGCTCTCTGACGCTCAGCCTCACAAATAGCCGGGTCGCTTGGGCCGTCCGGCCGCAAGAAACCTTCCAAACCACCCTTGCGCTTGTCGCCGAACGCTGCAGCATGCAAAGAACGTTTTCAGGCAGGATGACGAGGCCGCATCCTGCACGGATTTGAACAGGATCGATTGCAAAGGGCGAGCGATCGGCCGCAACGCCCTTCCTGCTCCGCGGACCCTGCCACCGCTGCTGAGCTCAACGCGGGGAAGTCCCGAGTGAAGAGGTGCTTTAGCCCCCCGAGCTGCATTACGTGCCTCTCCGGTGCGTAACCCCCTGCTCTTTGCTCCGCAGCGGGGAGACGTGCGGCGCGTTGAGCAGCTCACGCTGCGAGTACGTGAAATTGCAGCCCCATTAGATCACTGGAGGCTGCTAAAAATGGACTTTACCCTATTGTTTTTCAAGGTTTTTTTCCCCCGTCGCCCTGGAATCAGATGTCCCTGGTCCCTGGTGCATGCCAGGGCAGGTGCGTGTGGGTCTCAAAAAGAAAAGAGCCTCATCGAGCCGCATGGCATGTTGTGTTGCTTAGTTAACGGAAGGGAAGGCCTAAGGGAATTTACCACTTCACCATCCTCTAAATTCAAAGTCCGATGCTCGCGGCCTGTAGCCAGATCTCCTATTTGCTGCTGTTAGGGGCTCATTCGGCTCTCCTTATGTGGGCGAGCTGTAACGCTGAAATGCCAGTGGTAACACCGGAACCGTAGATGTTTGTAAGAGAAGATGTACTGTTAGGGTCTGCTGGCAGTTTAGGCTGAAGAAGAAGGTGCAACCCAAGAGCTTAACCGGATGGGGATTACTTACTTCCTGTTTTCTTTTCCGAAATATATGCCTGGGTTTTCTCCTAACTCATTTTGGCATAAATTTGACTGCGTTCAGATCTAAAGGGATCGGCACTAAGCAGATAACGCAGCTCTTTTCATTTCAAGCATTTCCCTAGCATAACATGCCAAATAAAGCACTGACATGAAAATCAACTTTTAAGTGAAAAAAAAATCTATTTTTTGTAGTGTGTCCCCAAGAAACTACCTGGATCTGCATGCATAACATAGTGCACTTCACTCTTTTTTAGTGCTGCTCACGTGGCTCTAGCTAAAAGGCTTAAAAGCAGCCTTTGAAGGCACAAACGTTTCCATTAGCTGGAGAGAGGAGCTGGTTGAGGCTCGCTGTGCTGTTGCACAAGCGTGCTGCGGTGCTGAGCCTGCTGCCGTTGGGGATTCGCAGGTGCACGTTGCTTGGCCCAGATACTCAGAGGTAATAGGGAGGCACCCAACGTTCAGCAGATCCTCGTGAGATTTGAGCAGGCTTCCTCCTTGGGAGAAGGGCACAGTAGCCAAACCCCTCGCGGCAGCATACGGTACAAACTGCTGGTGGGGACACCGTCCTTCCTGAGAGCTAAGTCCTAAGAGCTGTCTTGAACGTTTTCCTGCATTTTTTTGCCATTTTTGCCTCTAGCCTACACTGAAAGAGAAAGTCAATGTCCTGAGGCTGGCAGCTAGCCAAGCCCATGACAACTTCTCAACTACCAGCTTCATGTGCAACGCTGTAGAGAGCATATGCAAAAGACAGGAGCTACTGTTACTAATTTTTTAATATGGAAAAGTTTCAAGTCAGATCTGCTCTGCTCTGCAAAATCCAAATTACACATGCACTGGAGACACATTACACTTTTCCTAGTCAAGACTATTGAAAATTATGTTCCTTTTTAAGTGCAATGCATTTTAAAACATTTACTATTTTTTATTGTACACCTTGTGAGGTGTATGGTTTTTGTTATGAATTATTACTAAGAGAATTTCCCGGCAGGTCTTATCCTTTCACTGCTATAGTTTTCTTTAAAATTAAATGCCAGTATTATTAGAACAATGCTAACACTAGTGTTGTTAGTGCAATACTAAATGGTACCAGAGAGACATATCGCTGCATACCTTTAGCATGACTTTTGTAATGTGACCAGCAAAAAAAGGTGAACTGTAATCGTGGAAAATTGTGAAATGTGAATTTGAATCAAATTTGATCCAGTTCTAGTCATTAGCACGTAATACAGGTATATTATATAATACAGGCTTTTGATTACCTGATTTGCTTAGTCAGTAGGAAGGCACGCTCCCGCGGAAGGACTTTTTATGAAGAACGCTTTTTCATGTCCTTCACAAAAGGACATTTACCTGCTCCTCAGCACCACCAGGCTGCCCCGACAGCTGCGGGCGACGCATCAGCACTGCCTCTCCCGGCACGGCTTCCGCTTTGTCGTTTGCTTTCTGCTTCCCAGCATGTGCCCCCTTTTCTGCCTGGAAACCTTGCCTGGGCCAGTTGGGATCTCCTTCCGCATTTGTCCGGCCTTTTCAGCCGTCCTGCAGACCGGCGCTCGGTGAGAGGTCCGGCGCTGCTTCGCTTGTGCCGTGCACCGACACGCAAGCTAAGCTAAGTTTGGACCTGGTTTAGCTCCAGGCGTCCTGGACGGCCAGCGAGCTCGAAGACCCGCTGCAGCTTTAGACCTCGCTCGCTCGCTCGCTGCCGGCGCTGTCGGGAAGCACAGCATTTACCCTGCGGGCACAACGCCGGCGCCTGCAGCTGCGCCACGCGCTTGCACGGGCTAGCGCTGCGCCGTCACCCCGCGGAGGCAAAGCACCTGCGGCAGAGCGCAGCTTTCCCTGGGCCCGCTGCGTTAGGATAGCTATTTAATCAGCCTGAATTCTGTACTTTCACTTAATTAGCCTCGGCTTTCTTGTGTGCTCTCCCAGGCAAGCTCTCAGAGGAAAATTTAATCATATTTGGGATTTCGAAGAGCTCTTGATAGTCTCCGGTGACAAGAGTGCTCTCTCCGCAGCCCCCTCAGCGCGTGACTGTGTGACCCTCGCAAGCGCAGCTGAGGCGGTGAGCTGTAGTTCCCTTTTCAGCTGGCTCATTTTAAGTGGAATTTAGGATAATAAGACACTATATTTTGTTAGATTTATGTAATTATATAAGCGCTGCTAAGACTACAAATAAAGCCTTAGATCATTGTGAAATAGCAATAGCAGTCCAAGAAAAACCCCAAGTTACCAGAAGAATGTTCACTTATGGAAAGAAAGATAAATATTTCTAGGACTCACATCATAATTTTAGCCCTATCTGAAGGAATATTTTTTTTCCAGTTTATCTTTTTACCTTTGGTAATGAGAAGTTACGGTTCTTGCCCTGAGGAACTCCAGTTTCCATTTAGCTTTCACACAACTGCATGACGGGAATGCAGCCCTCCGTGCCGCCGCGTGGCTTTCCCGTGGCTGAAGATGGGCTTGTCTGGCCCTTGGTGAGCCCCAGTTAACACAAAAGCAGAGCAAAGAAAAAAAAATACATTTTGGGTTGCATAGTGAACTTCCCTATGCATTCTTCACCAGAAATAATATAGCATCGGATCAAAGATTAACATTGAAAAAGGCAAATCTTTTGCCAAGATTGTTAGTGTCAAGGAATTTAGTCAGCTTGTTTGACATCCAAAAAAAAGGCATCCAAAAATCATGAGCCAATTTCCCCCCAAATAACAGGATTTTAAGGAATAAAAATATTGGTGCTATTTTTATTCCTTGATGTTAGGTACACTTTGTGTGACCTTCTACCTCGTCTGTGGCATATCTTGCTCTAAGAACAGCGTATGATATTGTATTTCATTCTCCTTAAAGACCTGAGGTGTCCCAGGAAAATCAGCAGAACTCCCTGACATTTAACCACTTTCCATGCAGTTTTACTCAAACCCCAAATATTCATAAATAACAATCGTTCTGTATGTATATTATATTAATCAGTGTAAGTTTTCGCATGAATATGGTGGTGTCTGTTTACATATATGCATATTAGCATTAGCTAAAATGGAGATTTATTGCTGTTTAAACATAAGCTAGATACTGTACTTCTTTATTTAGCCTTGCCAGTCCAAACAAGTCCCAAAACGGGAATCAAGCTTTAAGGTCAGCCGACCACGGTATTAAAAAATAAATAAATGCTGTATGCTGTTTTTCTGACTTTCATTTTTTGTTTTTTTTTTCACATCATGTTTTCAAGCTTTTTGCAGCACAGAATTACAGGAATTTGTTTTTTAATGAAACATAGCAAATATCATAGGAGTTACAGTAAAAAGGTATGTTGGCAGCTGTATTTCAGCCGTGACATTGTTTTAAACTTTCCCACTTTCCCCCTCTTGCAGCTACATATAAGGACATTAAAAGTGACATAAGGGAAAAGATGTAGCAGTTAGGCTATAAAGTGCTTGACAAGCTGTCACAGAATCAGTGTCTACTTTGCGAAGGAAAGTTTGCCATTTTAAGTATAGATTCCACATTATTGCATGTACTTGAAAATACAGTGAAGAAATCTGAATGAGGAATGAATAGTGCAATGAAAAGACATCAAAGCAGTATTTTATTTCTTATATTTCCAGCTCATTGTATCTAGAATGAAGAATAAAATATGCTTAGCATGGAAATTGGTGTGTGTGGGGGGGTAAGCTAGGACTTCTAATACTATGTATAACCCGTAAACACAAGTGTTGTGGTGTTTTATGTTACACACAAACACTGGTCACCTACCTGTTTGAAAAAGATCATGCAGTCACTCAAAAGTAGATGTGAAAACTATTGCCCAGTCTGTTATTTTCCAATCAACTCTATATCTGAAACCATTTCAATATGGAACATGAGTGGTACACATTTCAGGCATATTTTGTGTGAATCGTGAACAAATCCATGGGGAAACAAATTGCTGCGGTCTCTCCTTCTGGGAGACAAAAATCAGTGAGTTTCCACATTTGCAGAGACTATAATTAGTCCTTTCTATCCCCCTCAAAATTCAGGAGCTGATTCAAGGCTGCCTGGAGCCATTAGAAAGATTTCTGTACTGCAGTAAGCATTGCATTAAGTTGGCAGTACATAAACAAATCATTTATATCATCCTTAAACATTTCTCTCTCCCTTGTGATGATATAGATTTATGGAATAATGATCATATTGAAAAATTCCTTCTCCTTGCAGTTGGTTTCTTCTTTTCTTAATCTTGACCCTCTATTGTTAAAATCCTATTATCATATATTATAACTTGATTTTACACACACACACACACACACACACACACACACACACACACACACACACATTTATGTGTATTTCAAGGGTCCTTAAACAGCAGTAATATACAATTTGTTAGTCCTCATATGGTCCAGACAGGATATTGTTAGCCCCTGCCATGTACTGAAATTGCAGTTCCTGATTCAGGCATATCCGGCATCTGCAAAGCTCCCAGGCCAAACTTTGCCCCGCTGGCACAAGGTATGTTTATTCTCTACTTCCAAACAAAGTGAAGAGGTTCATGTTTTTCTACCTGAAGCTGTCTAATAATGTCTCTCTGCTGGAAAAATGACTTTCAAAGAGCCCTGTGATATTGCTGAGCTGCTTCCCATACTCAACCTAGATCTTTTCACCTCTAGGTGGACAAATGTTTTACTCCGATGCTGTTGGTTTGCCCTCTGCCCACCCCAGATTCATGTCCCACCATTGAAGGGCCCTTCTTTTATGCCAGCATAATCATTTTTCAGGCAGATCAGTTCTCCAGCTCACCCTGTGGCTGCCCAGGCACTTACACAGGCACGGCGAAGGGGGATGCGCAGGCATGGGCAGCTCGGACCAGGACCAGGCTGCCCCTTGCAGCAGTAGCTGATAGCAGCTTCTGCTGGTTTGAAGTGTTTGGCAGACTACAGCCCTGGACAGCAGCACAGAGTCACCTGCTGTCTCACAGTCCTTCATACCTGTCTCAAACCACAAGTCCACAAATAGCAAAAGTACCGAGAAAAACCCAGTCCTCAGCTGAACCCCAACGAATGACACCAAATTCACCCAGATGAAGAGCCACCACCCTAGAGAGGAGCCTGACCTTGGCCACAGCAGTTCAACTTAACTCACGTACAATTGTCAGGATCAAACATTTCCTATGAGAAAATGTCAAGAACTGCTGGGCCTTCTCCAGTCTCTCTTACCTGGACAGAAAACAGCAGTAACGTTACCAAAAGCACTGGAGCTACTACAGAGTTGCACCATCTTAAATGACATGAGAAGCTGCCTTACCGCATAACAGTGCCTCAGTTGCTGCACAAAGATACACTTTTACATCACATACAATCCTCTTTGATTTTCAGAATAAGGTAAGAATTAATCTGTCTTGCATTTACGGTGGAAAAACGATACAAATATTACAATGAGAAGAGCTTTTTCAATCTCTGAAGGTTGAAAAAGCCGGAATCTGCTAGATTATGCATTCTTGTAGTTAGATAAAGCTTGTCCACTAGAGGGATGTTTCAATTTTGTCCTAACATAAATTCAGAATGAAAAATGTATTAAAATTATATTAAAAGCAAATCATATAATTAAGTGAACTATTAGTAATTGAAGGCTGAGTCATATCCTACTGAAATGGCTAATTATAAGTAACTATAATACTTACTTTTTTTGGTTCAAAGCACACTGCATTATCAACGGATTAATCCTCATAACACCTATCTATCTGACATCGCAGTCACTTCCCTTTTAGGGATGGAGGAATCTGGTGGATCTGGTTTACCTGACACCAGATAATGATTCAGTGATGGAGTGAAGATCAGAGTTCAAACTCTGAGCACACCGTCTTCCCACTGGCAATTAATGATTTAATAAATGTATACAGCTGATGTGAAGTGATGTAAAATATAAATAATGTGAAGAAAGCTGCATTATAAAGCAAAACTTTGAATTAATCAGTTACTGGTTAAAATTGGTCTATCTGACCCTGAAAAGTCGGGATCTCCACTGCCTTGCAGTTTATATGGTTGCTTTCACCCAGACAAAGTGAAGACAAATTGCTTCCGGTTCGGTTGTACAGCATTTTACATTCACTTTGCACTCACTGACAAGTGGCAGTGATTCCACTAGTGAGGTGGGCCTTTGGACATGAACGCTTTACACCCTAACCTCAGCCTGCCGTGCCGTCACGTGCCTCTCACAGTGCGGAGGGTGGAGCGCGCTGCGTTGCTCCGAACATAAACCTCTGGAAAACAGAGAATGTGCAAGCTAGACAGACATCATCTCCACAGTATAATCATATTTCTGCCTTTCTTAAATGGTGGCACCCCATGCCAGCAATGCAACTGCTTTCCAGATGCTATGGGACCCTTTGGGAACGAAGGGCAAGGCGCCGCGCTGGATGCCAAACCCTGGCTCCTTCTCTTTGTTAAGACAAATCTCCAGCTCTGGTTGAGCACATTGAGCAGGAGCTTCTTACTTCTCACAAGCCATCTCAGGGTTTGTAAATGTGATTTCTCTCCTTTCTTCTGCTCTGAACATTATTCTGGGGCACTGCTTTCCTCTGACCCTCACTAAACCTTGGAGTCATTTGTGCAGGATACGTTCAGCTTCCTGATAATTTCTATGGTGACAGGAGAGCTTTGTACACCTCTGCAGGCACAACCCACAGAATTAGGTGTTGACAAGGGCCCTGTTTGATGTACATGTTTACCTCTCCTGCCTCAGTCGCAGCTCTGGGGAAGTGCCATTGGCCACGCAGCGCAGCTGCAGGGAGCCCAGTGAGTAGAGCAGGCCCAAAGAGGCGTATCACAGCTTAAACCCGCAGAACACATCCCCAGTGAGACCAAGTCATTTCAGCCCTTTTACTCTTCACTTTCCAGATTTTGAACACCCCACAGCTTAAGCGCGGCTGAAGCATTTCTCTCAGTGCTGCCCAGCTGGGCTGGAGAAGGCATCTCCCATATCCTGCCCGTGGCAGGGGCGCTGGTAGAGAAAAGCAGGGGAGGAAGGAGGACTGGCAGCAGATGAACATCACGAACGTGGGGCCGATCGCGCCGCTTGGCTCTGCCTGCTCCGTCTTTTCACTGCATTTGGCCCTGGGCTGCAAGGCAGGAATCTCTGACCTAATCACTCAGCAGCTTGATTTGACCGCACTCAGTCTCCCTCTCCAGAAAACACGATTACTGTGTCCTAAATGCTTCCTAGAGTCTTTCATCTTTCCTCTATTTAATTAATGCTAATTTCCTTGATGGCACTCTTAACATACAGTTGGAGCCTGGGTGTAGATTATAGAGCACTTTACCGTGTCAGCATTAAATCAGGCAGGGACTGCGAAGCACATGTAATACGCATTTCCTGAGACTGGTGAAGGGTGGGATTTTATCTTGCAGTGCATTAGTGCCCCCAAGACTGTGTAACACTATAAGTCACTGAGTTATCATGACACTCAGTCGCCTGGAAATCCTCTTCCTTTACACCATACGCCTATGTCATTTTTGTAGGCAGATCAGTTTGACACATGTTAACCTCTAACAATAACTTCTACCTTTCAGAGTTTTCAAAAGTGTTTTTTCCAAAAGTGCAAAAAGTATCACCAATTTGCTGAGAGACATGAAAAGGGACTAAAATCATCTTGGGGAGAATCACCCCCATAATTTGAGCCCAGAAGTGTACATGGGACATAAAAAAAGACTACATGTTAAAACTAAAAGTATGCTCAGCTTGCACTATAATAAGACACCACTGAATCAATGAAAATAAAATTATCCTCCATTTTAGCAATACTTCCCTTCTGTAGGAAAGGTCAATGGAAATTTTTGAATGTAATGATGGGCCACTTGGCTATGTCAGGCCAAACCACGCAGCAAGTATCATTGGGCAGATTACTGAGAAGTCTCTTGTACAGGAATATATAACTGCTTACACAAGTGCTTTTCTAATTTATGCAGGTTTACAGGGGGGTGGGGGGAGGGTTACATTTATAAAGGCAGATGCAGTTTGGAGATTCAGTTCTAAAAATGTGGCCTAAATGACCTAAAAGCCAGGCCTATCTGGTGCTATAACCATTGCTGTTGCACTGCATCGTATGGTCACTTCCAGTGATGGAGAGACGAAATTTGACTCTTCAGGTCTGGATTCCCAAGGATCCCTTGGCTCTGCTATTCTAAACAGTATCTGCTCGAAGCAATACACACAACCCAGTATAGTTTATAACTGGATTCAGAATTCATTTGACAGGAACAATAGCTGTCGGGAAAGTGAGCCAATATAAAGAGAGACAGAAATCAGAATTTTGATTCATCAGAAGAGCTCTCAGTACATCTTCCTAGCTGGAGAACAGCTTCTTCTATAATCTGTTCACGGAAGGAAAAAATAAGTATATCCTTTTCCTTCTTAATAATACCTAAACTCCCCATGTTTTTACCTAAATTTTTATATAGAAAATGAGAATGTGATCAGAACACACTTATATAAATTCAGGACTAATGATACCAAGCTGCTTCTAGAGACAACTTTTTTCTGACCCCACTATAAATTACAATCAGTTCATTTTTCTCACAACAGCTTAGCTTCACTGACTGCAGGGACCCAAGCCTAAATTATTTTCATTGTAAATTATGACATGTACATTTTACAAAGCCTATGTGTTATTTAGCTTAAAATCCTCCTTCTTTTTAATGAAATACAGTAGCTGGCACTTCTACTGAAAAAATCATTAAATATTCCCAGATTGGATTCCAGCTTCTCTGGTGTTTTTGCCTTGCAGAGTACAGAACATCTTTGTGCTTTCTTAACGGGCTGAGCTTCTGGACAAGACCATGCTTTTTGCCACTCCAGAATTTTCTTACAAACGGTGCACTATAAGGTGGACAGAAACAAAAACTTTCATACATCCAGAGGGCTACTTTCAATAGACAAAGTTAAGTCACTTGCATTATACAAAGGCTGAAATAGAGACCTCCTCTCCTCAAAACATAAATAATTAAAAAAGAATCCTAGGCATTTTAGTAGTTGAAAAACTGGGAGGGATGTAGGAGGCTATTAGCCTGCAGGTCTGGTCTCTGACCTGTACGAATCCTCCTCCTTCTGGCTTTATGGTGGAGGAAAGCACTATGAATAAGGCAGATGCAGAACTGCATGGTAGAGCAGGCAAATCACTGTCATGTATTAGTGGAGCCTTTCCTGGGGGGCTGCCGGCTCTGGGATGGGAAACGTGCCATTCCCAACAGCTCTCGAAGCCATGCGCTGTCGACACCGACGCTGTGTTTGGCGGTGGGCTCAGGGCAGCTGGAGGAGCTGGAGAGCAGTGGTGGGTAGCCCTGTGCCTGGCCGGCAGAAGCACGGGGGAGCTGGCTTGTCCCTTGAGGAGGAGATAACCGAGAGGTTTCCTAGGGCCTCTGTTGACCCCTTAGGCCCTGCTCCTGCAGCTCATGTGTCCTCTGAAATGAAGGCAGTGCAGCAAACTGCTCAGCCCTTTGAAGTCTTTATACTGCAAAGACGACTTTTGGTGGATCTGACAGATGTTGTCACCCCTGGAGCAGAAAGAAACATGTGCCTTGGTCTCAGCTGCAGGATTTCGTAAGCCGGGGTAATGTGTTAAACCACTGATGAAGACAGAGTAATGCCACTAAGCCAGCCTGCGAGCTGCTGTTGAGCTAATGCCATACTTTCCCCTGTGCCATCCTCTGGTGAGGGGGCTGGCTTGGGTGCACAGGCATGCAGGAATTTTCTGAAATTAGCTGATCTCAATTTGCCCAGTGAGATCATTCCCTAAAGGGCAACACAGAAGTCTCATGGATCTGAATATTTTACTGGCAGTATTTCTGGTTTCCTTCATTTCATAATGATCATAACCCGCAGGGAAGAGCAATAGAAGATGCAGGCAGATAAATTGGTCTCCTGAATCTCATATATATTAAATTTAATATAGTAAATGATGAGGCAAGAGTCACTCAAACTGCTCCAACTTGATTCACCAATATTATGTATTTAATCATCACAAGCGTGTGTTATTTCAAGTGTGCTACTTTCCTCCTTTCCATTCACCTCCATCTAAAATCCATCCTCCTACCTCAAGGCTTCTAGGTTTTGAACACTGAAAATTCATTTTCTCTGCTCTTCAGCAAAAATTGAGGGTCTTCTTCACCTCAGTACAGGAAGAAAACTTCAGTGTGGTCCTGGCTTTGATCAGATCACAAAGTAGAAGTCATACAAATATGGGAGACCATGTCCAAGGAGCTTCAGTATTAATTTAGTAGGGAATGTGCATTTGTTTTTAGTAAAATGTCTTTTATTGGTTCCTTTGTAATGTTACAGAGGGGGCCAACATGGACTTGTATTTCCTGACTGCTTGACAGAAGTAAATCTCTCAAAACGATTTGGCGCACACTGGCAACCCCATGCTCAGCAGTTAGCCTGGAATGAGACATAAAGAAATGAAGGAAATAGGAGCGGTTGCATAGAGAACACAACAGGATAGGAAAATGTGGGTTTTTTTAATGCAGGGGGAGTTTGGCGAAGGTCAACATGAGCTTTGCAGTGAAGGGAACAGCATGTTTTTGACAACAAAATTGTTCTCCCCTTTTTCTGAAAGCTCCTCGTTAGAAGTGACATTATTTTTAATCTGCTCTAGCAAGATAAAGATCCAGATTTTTTCCTTTACCTGTGCGTGTCCTGTACACCAGCAGCCACTCGCTGAATGACACCAAAACTCGGCAACAAGCTTCATGTTCTTCAGCACCATCTACTGGCACTTTCCCTATTTGCCACTTGGGCATGCCATTACCTGGGGCCCCTGGGACACAGCGAGGCCAAAAGAACACGCAGGTATGATCTTCCATGCTGCTGTCCATATATTAAATCTACAGAAGAGCCTGGCTGGAAAAGCTGTTTAATTAGATCTTGATTCTCATATGAAGCGTAGTACAAATCAGGCAACTTATCAGCTGCACAGGTTGAGCTAAGGAGAATACAAGTCCCTTAACAAAAGTGTAATGGAGGCAGGAGGCAAAAAGAAAACTCAAAGCAAAACAAAACTCATGAGGTGATGACAACACAAGATGAAGTTTATCTGGGCAGGAAAAATTGTACAGGAAATGTAAGAAAATATTATCCTGGAAATGAGCCTTTGGAAGCAAAGGAATGGGGACAGTATGTATTTCCTGAGATCTAAGAACCACATTCTTGAACAGGCTTGTGCTGTTAATCTCAAATTTTGCAATACCCCTGTTTAAACATAAAACTGATGAGGAGAGAGGGATGACTGTGTTTCTTAAGAAGAGTTGAGAGAACTGAACTCTGATTCCAAACTGGAGCAGCTCTACATAGTCTAGTGGGACAGATCTGGTGCTGGGTTTATTGACAGTCTCTGCCATCTTCAGAAACAATGACATGAAAGTGAGATGTGGAAGCACATCTGTAGCTGCTGTAAATCAGTGCAACTCACTGACATCAAAAGCACTTACTGACTTGCTGCTGTGGGGAACTTTTTCCTGTGTTTGATGCTTCTTCTGCCAGCGGAGTAAATCCAAATTGAAGCAGAGCCACTGGGTGAGCATATGCAAGAAGTTTAGCAGTGTTTAGTGCCAATTTTTAGTATTCAGTTTAGTATTCATTTCATTGACAAAAGGCATTCAGGATAGCCATAAATGAGCTGTTCCTGTTGTTTATGAACAGGAAATAAGAAAAACAAAGAAAATGGCATAACAGAATGTGCTACTGAACACACTGGGACAAATCCTTTTTTTTGTTTACATACAACTCTAGCTTCACAGATTTACAGCAGTTCAGTGAAGCTCTACAGATAGGAAGATGTGTTCCCTCAGCACGAAAGAGGGCATTTCTAAGTCACCTGGTCCAGTAAAAATCTATTGATTAAAAAGCTTCTATATATACCTCATAACCTTCTCTCCTTAAAATCTTTCTAATTAACATTACATTTAATTGTGGCATCAACACAATTGTGGCAATCTTCTGGAAGATTATCTATCCTCACAGAGACCTAAGATATCTTCCAAAGTTAATGATTCCAACTCTTCTGGAAATGGCAGTATGTGTGGGTGACAATTTCATTTAGATGAAGTCAGTGGAAGAACAGATCAAAGGTAAAGCAAGACTGGATGACAAGTGAGGTTAAAGAGACAGTGCTAGAAATGATAATGTCAGCGATGCTTTTAGAAAATACAATTGATAAAGAAGGGACATAGACAGATTCAGAAAAAGTCAAAACCATAGAAAAATTGCACCAAGAAAGTATTGATGAAGATCAAACAATTTATACACTTCTTCAAAATGACTAAAAGAAGATACTGGAATATGCTTATAAATCATGCAATAGGCCCCCCCGCTTTCATTGCAGTTTTATAATATTTCTAAATTTAGTCATTTTAGCAACTCTGATTCTCAGCAAGTTGCTACTGTATTTAACAGAAGATCAGAAGTTGGCAGCATGTTATTCCAGATGGCTTTCAGACAGATCTGGGATGCCCACACAGAACTGATGGAGCGTCTGTTGAGCATACGGGTGAGTGAGCTGCTTGTAGATTTTGCAAGCTGTTGATAGCATTGCACTCCTGACAAAACACAAACTACTTGTTCCCACATATATATAAAAAAAAACTTAGGCGAGGGTTTGCAGTGGAGGACAGATAGCAGAAGAGGCCCCACAGAGTTTCCTAGTAGCAGCCATACCTGAGGCAGAACAAATCCTACAGCTTAAGGATAAAAGCGCAGGGCGACGAGACCCCACAGCTGGTGTACTGCAGTTGGAATTTGGCCAGGATCTGCACAGTTTAATGATAATCGTATATCTTTCTAAGGGCCGCAACTTCGTACTTCTGTCGCTGTTACTGCTTGGTCTTTGCGTGCAATACAAGGTGCTGCCTGATTCAAAACCGCTCTGTCCTGCATCCTTCAGGGGCCAACCAGAACTTGGCATTAAAGGAAAGGTGCCATTCCTTGGGCTGAGGGTAATCAAAGATAGAGCCTGAGGACTCTGAGATTTACTACCTGAGTAGAAGGACTGTGTGCAACAGATATAACTTTTTTTCTTTAGAGTATTCAGGGCTTTAAACAAGGCATACATCTTTTTTTCTGGTGCTAGCACAATACGTTATGAAATGCAAGTGAAGAGTAGCAAAGCCCAGAATAAAATTAAGGAAGAGTAACATGTGCCTCCCACATGTGAGCAACAGGATTTTTCCGTACGTATCAACAAACTTGTCCAAGAACTACAATGAAAGGAATGTAACTTCTTGTTAATAAGCCCCAAAACTTTTGACAGGGAGGCATTATAAATATTGCTGTGCAGAGACTCCTACCTTCGGTTTGTGGGGGTACATCCGCGTAGCAGGCGCACGCAGAAGGAAATGGACTCCCAGTCAGTCCTCCCCATGCTGGGGCCCTGCCAGCCCGGGGGACCCTGCAGCTCCCCAGCTGGCCCCGGGCCCAGGGCAGCACCCAGGCAGCAGGGAGCCACCGTCCGCAACCATCTGGGTGCAGGGGCTCACCCCAGACCTGCTCCAGGGCCGCCTTCGTGCACCCCTTCGGGGCGACTCACGAACCGTCCCCAGGAATGCTATTTCCCTCGGGAAAGCTATTTCCATCACTGAAACAACCACTGAAGTGACAGATCAGGAAGCCAGAGAGATGGAGATCTGTTTGCTGTCGGGCAGGCTCCTACAGTTCAGTAAATAAAACTGCATTACTGTACTGAAGAGCAGCAGTGTAACCGTGCTAACCGCTGTACCCCGCATCCTCTCAGTTCGGTTAGAAATGGGAAACAGCAGGCGACTCTCCAGGGGAAACAAGAAGACCCAATGCCCAGCTGCATGTCTGCAGAAGCCCAGCAAAGTTCAAATTTCTGGATAACTCAGCCAAGCTGTCTTGCTGCTTAATGATGCAGGGTAATTACAGCCGTGTCCCAGTGACAGACACATTTTGCCGTAGACGGACAAGATATAGGAAGAACTGGAACAGTTTTCTTATAAACAGCATTAATGCAAGAGTGGTAAAGGAGATCTTTTGGGGAGCATAAAAAACACTGCCTCTGTGAAGAAAGTGTAGCTGGAAATTTGTCTTTTGAATGGTGGATAAAAGACTAAGTCTGGACTATTTATAGAGTGCATGCATTCTGTTCTATAATCTTCACTAGCTGGCTTTCAATAAGCTAATATTCACCGAGTTTTAACTAGCAATTCAGCTGTTCAACACAGCGATGCATCAGCCTGCTCCTCTGCAAATCTGCCCCTCAGTTTCCAACGGGCTCACGCGCTCTCCTGTGCCGAGGTGGGGGAGCCCGCTGCAACGCCCTTGGGGAGGCTGCAAGGGAAATGGAAGTGATTAAAAAGCGGGGCAGTTCTCCCTTTACTCAACAGTGCTATCAAGTGTGATTTTATGAAGCTGAAGAACATTTAGTGACATTGCCCATTTATATTTTAACCTACAGATCATTGCACCCCAGAGGACAGTTCACGTAGCACAAAGAAAATTGAGTTTCTTATAGTTGCTGCGATGATGCTGTAATACATATTTTAGTCACACTATATAATGATGGAAACTATCTTGATCTCTCCTGCATAAGGCATATAAAATAGAACTATAAAATGAGTTACCTAATGGAAGTTCTGTCTCACCTGCAATTGTTTCACCTATTTAAAACAATATTTGTGGGAATAGAGTCGTTCAGAAAGAATAGTCCATTGTTGGAAATGAAGTGTACAGACTATTCAATTCATATAAAAATTACCTGTAGCAATAACAATAGCATAGAGGACACCAGTGCTCAGTATAAAATTGCCTGTAACTCCTAGACCAGATGTTTGAGCCTATTTCAGGCTGATGATGCCTGAGAGCTGCAGGAGACCTGTATAAAATAAGCTTGTAGGCTTAGCTGAAGCATTTAAATCTATATTTAAAAGCCACCATCTCAGGTGAAACCTTTACTTAACCCTCCAAGCACTCCATCCAAGGTACAGCTAGGGCAAACTGATGCGTTAGTGTATCATAGCAGCTGGTCAGGATAATTTCAAAGAATTTGGTATTCAGAGATATGTTAGGTTTTGTTTTTATTTCCTAGCTAACTATAAAGACTGGGATTTTTGTCTTGCTTTTGCCTATTGTTCATTAACTGTGAAAGAGGAGCTTTAAGTCTCAAAGGGATGACAAGTGAGCATTTATCAACCACTAAAATCAATGTAAAATATTCCCCTAGAAAAAATAGTAAAACTGGCACTGCATTGTTTCACAACATTACTGCAAAGTCAGAAAGCACTTATTCCAAAAAAGCACTATATAATCGAACTGTTAGATCAACAGCATTTCTTATTACTTATGTGGTTCTACTGGGCATTATCAAGAGTACACTTTTTTAGTTTGTTATATTTCTAGAGAACTGGAAATAAAGTGCGTAATAGCCAGAGCTATCCTGCCGGGATAGGTAAGCAAACAAATTTTAGAAGAATGTTTCTTCTTATTATTAATATAGTTAAGTAATGAGAATTCCTACTAAAGGTGAAGCATGAAAGACTTTTAGAAGCGTTTAGTAGATTTTAATACCACAGAAGGAAGATATGAGTAAGTTTTAATGGTGAGTAAGTTTTAATGGCGTTGGATGGATTCAACTTCAAAGTGTGACCATACTGAGGTCATTTAATTAAAAACTTACTGAATACATGGCTAGAATATGCTCTTGACTATTAGTCAAGGGAACATGTAGGTGCTTGGCCTGCAAGCCTGCAAGACTCTTTCTTAAAACAAAGAGGTAACAAAAGTGCTAATGGTCAAAAATTCAGTCGGGAAGAAACCACACCTTATTGGAAAGAGGAGAGAGTCATGAGGTGACTCCTGGCTCCTTCTTGCATGTGCATCATCTGCAGAAACAACTTTTGATATGGACTACGTATCTCTTATACAGGCTGAAGAGCTAAAAGCCAGTTAACAGGCTGCCTTCGAAGAGAAAGGAAACTTAATGGGAAACTTCACCAATTGCAGTTTGACGAGGGATGTTATTGATGATATAGGTAAGTTTTTCAGCTGTAACTGATGTAACCCTCATCCTACTATTTGGGGAAGGAAAGAGACACTAGTACACTATTAGATTCAAGATGACTTCTTATTTTACCTAAAAGCACTCTCTGAGCTAAAGTAGCCATCCACTAGGTTCTACACAACAGATGCTCTGACTCCGAATTCTTCTAAATGTTTTGCTTTAAAAAAATGCTTTTGGATGGAGGTTTTTATGGGCACAACCATGATGGAGTTTCCAAACAGCCAATTTCTGATGCTTCCTGAACAGCAGAGTGAAGTCAGCCCCATGGGCTCCTGGTAAGAGCTGGGATAGGCTGTTCTCTTAACTGAAGGCAACTGGAAAAAGAGACATAGCACAATGCTTTAAAGACAGCCCTGGGATTACAGGGTGCTGCACGCAGCAGTAACTAAAGGAAACGGATTTCTATTAAGGAAAAGGAAAATTTGGGGCTTGGGTTAATGGTAAAAACAATGTAGTGCTTCACAGAGAGGAGACCTCAACACGACGAAAGTGTTGAAATCTCTGGCGTCTGCAGCTGCAGTTAATACCGAAGTTCACCCAGATGCTTGTTGGCAGGTTGGGAGAATGAGATGCTGTGGGAGATTAGTGCTTATGGCAAGACCTCACCCCTGTTCTACATGGTTAGTTTCATTGAATGGGTGCTATAGAAGCAGTGGTAGAGGAGATGTAGGGGTAACGTAGAAGTAAAGGTAATCCTGCAGGATACAGTGACTCATGGTTTCAAGTATGCAAGCAAGACGGAAGATATGAGTATAACATCATCTGCTTCAAAACTAATGCAGTTCCTCCTGCTGAGCAGCTCTTTAGTTCACTTAGCGAATTCTCTGCTCCCCCTTCTCCTGCTTTTGTGGCAGTTGGGAGAAGAGCGCAGCGCTGGGCTGACCCTGGGTCAACGCATGAGTACTTGGAATAGTTAAAAGTTGAGCTTGAGCAGATGGTGGCTTGATGTCACACAGAGTCTTGGAAGAGGTAAAAACTATGGAATAATAAAACCAGAATATATCTATGAAATGTTCGGCAACAAACATGTTAAACCAGACCACGATTACACAGAGAAGGACTGGTAGAACAAGCAGCAGTTTGGCTTTGTGAGGAGCGCTGCTTGCTGAGCATGGGGTCGTTGGCAGTCTTCTTTGTGGGAGACAACAAAAATTGCCCAGAAGAAAATACAGTGAACTGCTCCTTTCAAATAGCTCAGTGACTCCACAGAAACCATTTGCGGCTGTGATTTCTCTCATATTATTTTACTGCATTTTTCTCTTTCAACAAAAATCTACATTGTGTGTATGCATGTGGTGAACTGCAGATGTGGTGGAGAGGAGAAGTTCACTTCCAGCTCGCCTGTTGAAAAGTTTCATGCAGTGTTAACTTATTTTCTCTTTAAACTAAACATGTATTTGTGTACATTTAAAAAGTGCTGATTTTAATCGTTTTTGTTTCTGATCTGGGAACTCAAAGGGCAGTTATCTGAGCAAACTGTTGGTATTACTGAGATATTATTACACTTTAGAGACCTGAATGGTTCCAATGTATGAATCTGAAGGTAATTTGACAAGACATGAGGAATCTAAGGTAGCAGAAGTGTAGATAGAGGTTCATTCTCTTGAGGGAAAAAATTTTTCAGAGTATAACCTAACCTGAAATGCCAACTCAGCAACAAGGTGCCTCAAAAATTTCTTTCCAAACATTGTGGCATCTGTTAATGCCAAGACATCTCACAGAAGCTCAAGAATGTTATTGAGACATTCAAAGTAAGATCCTGAATTCTACTTCAGGCTCTGGTGATGACAGTTTTTGGTGTGTCTCCAGAGTAAAGTATGACTCTAATACGGGTAGGCCTACTTTACAAGCAAAATCCAGCTAGCACGAACGACAGCAACAGTGAAGACCCCAGAAGTCTGAAGTATTCACGTATGCCAGCATCTGCACCAAAAATTTCCCAAGGATCCTGGTCATGTATTTTTTTTTCTTGCGTATCCTAAAGCCCAAGCCACTGATCCTTCTTTGCTCTCTTTGTCTGTCCCTGTCCACTGATGCTGGCCCAGGTGTGCCAGTGCCTCCTGCAATCAGATTCCCCTCATTTTGCTCTGATGCTTGTGTTGCACTGAGAATATTTACATATGTAGATGTATGTATCTAAGACAGGAAAATGGATTTGCATTTCATTTTTATGGTGATCTGAAATACTGCCATGTTCTGGCTGATTAATCATGGATGCTCAGTTTGGCTTTGGATAGCTGCGCACCCTGGCTCTCCTGCACTTTTTCTGAGAACGTGCTTTCTGTAAGCGCTGGGTGGCCAAAGACGTTGATAAATGAAAGAAGTATTTCAGAGTGTGTATATAGAGATGAGAAGAAGTGATGCAAATGGGTGACTTAGAAATAAAAACTAGGTAGTTGTTCGAAAGTAATAGTTATGATTTATCTTCTGTAAAATTCTTTCACCTCATCTAAACCAAGGATTTCTTTGGAACACCTGCACTTTGTTGTTGGAAGTTCATTTGAGTTGGAAAATTCTTCCTCCGGAGGCAATTTATTACCCATGTAGTGGATGCTATTCTGTTCAATGTGTAATGTACTGAGGTTTGGCTGCCAGCTCAATTCTTTCAACACAAAGTGAAAGTACAGAGTTTGTGGGTTTGGAAGAATTTCTCTTATTGATATGGAAAACTGAGACTATAACTTGGAAGTTCTTTGATTAACTCCTGAGTCTGTTTATGCAGGGAAAAGGCTGTTAATGTTGGAAATTAAGTTCAAACACATTTCAATAACAAACTTCCTTCTTCAGGGGCAGATCTTATTCTTTCTTTTGATGGGATATCATTCCCTGAGCAAAAAGTCTATCTGGCAATAGGCTGATATCATTATCTATTTTATATATTTTGAAATTTTACCAATATATGTATTTTACAGATGGAAACAGTGAAGGTCTGGGAGGCAAAAAAGGAAAAAATTCCTTTGTCTTACTAAGGCTAACTAAATGTCTTACTAAATGGCTAACAATTAAAAACTTAGCAGCTCTGAGAAAAGGTATATTGAACTATGTACCCTGAATCAGATTATTTAAGTCATTTGATTTTTCTAGGCATGATGTGCAGCATATTTCCACATTTTTAGAACACAGTTCTCCTCAGTGTGTGCCCCTGGTCTGAGTGGTGTAGAAGATTAGAGAACCTCTAAAACTAGAAACAAATGACTTATCTTTGTCTTCTCTTCTTAAATCTTCTTTATCTGTAAAGATATTTTTATTTTATTTTTTATTTTATTTTCAGTAGGCTTCAAAGCATGGGTAGACAGTTAGGGAATACTGTCCTTTCGAATGCAATATTCCTACAGAATTACCATACTTGACTGCTCGTGACACCATTATAGAATTTCTTGCATGTATTTCTGAACCATCAGGTACCAGAAAGAGTTGATCAGTGTTGTGAGTCAAGTATGGGAAGTGAAATACACTCCTTTAAAACACAGTGAAATACAGTCCCGTAAAACACGGTTGTGGAGCTATCACTAGTCTTTGAATTTCAAATGTTTCAAAGTGATCAAAGCTTTATATTCCTTGTTCTAGTTAACCTCAAAATGATGACAGCAAGGGTCCTTCTCTTACAGCCTCCACAGGGTTCGATCATATTATTGTAGCAGTTTTGATACTGTTCTTAGTTTTGAACAGGATTAGAGTACGATTGTGAATCTTAATCTTTTTTTTAGTATAAAACTTATGCCCAGTTCAAGTGCTTGTGTCTGTCACAGCAAGTCCTTTCAGGTTGGACCAAATGTCTGGGCTGCTGCAACACTGACTCCGGATTTGAACGGAGAGCCTTTGGCCTCTCTTTTTTATTTTTGTTAAAACTCAAAATCTTGAAGAGAATAAATAGCAGCCTATAGCAAATATTTGGATTCAGTGAAAAATCTTTATGCTAAAACATACAGAAATGAAAAATATGGTTTTCAAAAGTTCTAATTAGGTAAAGAGGATAAATATATTGATAACTAATGCTATTGATTGCACTTAATGTAAAATTTGCTTTGTTTTAACTGTGAATTAATAGCAGTTAGTAAACAAAACCATAGCTGAAGTAAACCAGTTTGATATTTTCCTGGTGTGGGTGGTGCAGCTCAGACAGGTTTTCATCTTGAGGCCAATCCTGTATCAGTCCTAAAAGAAGGACTGCATCTGTGTGTTTTGCTTCCTACATACTCCTTCCTATGTATGTATTTAGGTTAGCGACTTTGAGAGTGTTCTAGGGAAGTGTCAAATCTCCAAAGACAAAGAACAGGTATTGCTATTTTTACTGTGAAGCGTTAAGTTTATATATTGGAGAATGACAGGCTGCTTGTGCGAGTGCAGCGGTACGAGTAAGCAAAGCAGAAGACTATCTCAAAAGCCCACACCAGGCCTTTCAGCAGATCAGTTTATCCATAAAAGGTCTGGAGAAGAAGTCAAGGGCTTTTGTGATGGGAGGCTGAATTGGGCATTGGTGTATTCATAGAGTTTGTTGCTCTTAGAAGAAAAAGAATAATAATAGTTCACTATCCTCATCTAATCCATTCTGAGAAGGTTGTTGCTAAGGCCAGTACTGAAACACTAACAGCCTGAAGGCGAGCCACATTATACGTGGAAGTGGTTTATCAAAATCGGCTCATTCTGTAAACAAAGTTGCATATCTATCTTGGATGCCATGAAAGCTTCAGAAGCCTCCTTTGAACTATGGGAGATCATAAAGGGCAAATCCTGTTAGTACGGAAGAGACAAGTTGCACTTTGAGAATTGTTTATCAAACAAATATGAAGTGCCACAGCTATAGGAGGTTTTTGTTTTGTTTTGCTTTTCTTTTTTGCTTGTTTTACATTGTATTTATAATCTGAATTTCATGTTGACTATCTGGATGCTCCATCATTCAGATATGGATTATTCCGGGTCCATTTCCAGTGCTTGCTATCAAAGTAACTTCAAAAGATACATTTGTTCCCATCTAATGTGACTGCCCCATTCCAGTCACTGCAGCTCTCTAATCATTGGCTTCCAAAAACATCAAGCTACAGATAACAGAGAGGGAGACCGTGATATAAACAGCAGGGTTTCCCCTGCCATACAAACCTCCGTCTGCTTCCTGATTTAGACAGGAGTGGGGAGAACTGTGTCTGTCTGGATTTTTCTTTTTTTCCTCCTCCTCCATTTCTTATTTTAGCTTCTCTTTCATCAGCTGCACAATTGAGAACACTCTTCTCTCAGGCACTCAGCACGGACACTGGGAGGTACGAGAGTCCTGAGCATATGACAATACCAAGTAAATGCTCTATGCGCTACCATCAACTTGTTCATCTTTACGTTGCTCTTTCCTTCCTGGCTGCAGGTTTAAAAGATATTGTCGTGCCACAGGGACTTGCTGGCAGGAAGCAGCCCTGAGGCCAGTTCAGGCTGGGACTGCTGCCCTGCTCTGGGGAGTGACCAGAGCCACCCTGCCAGGGGGACACCCTCTCCTGCCTGTGGTGGAGAGCAGGTGCTGGTGCTAGAGACCCAAACTGGGTATTTTTACACTAAAAATTTCTCTTTGTGTCATCCCTCTGCTCTGCTCTCCTGCTTCCCTGACTAGGAATGCTTTTGCTCTTTCTCTTTTGGGTGTGGAGGTGGCCTTACCCAGGCCTCCACTGCTTGCCGTCACCAGTGCAGAGCACTTATCCAGGCACCAGCAATTCCCCCACCATTTGAGCACACAGCATATACTTTTGGGATGAGTCAGGCTTACTGCCTATATGCAGTGGAGCCAGTGTGCACTCGACATCTTTCTGGGGCAAATTTAGTAAATTAGGGGCATTCTCATGCTGTTGACCTCATGGGTTGTAGGGGGATGCGTCCACATTTTTTATCTGAGCTTCCCCAAATGGAAGGGAGCACTTCCTGCATGTCCTCCACATGGATGAGAGCTGTGCCTGCCCCTACATGAGATACTCACATTCTCCTGCCCTCTCCGCATTGGGGATTTAGCATTTCTCAACCTTCAACATAGCTATTGTCATAAAAACCCATATGAAATGTTGTTACCCTTTTTCATAGAGTGGTAACAAACATGTAGAATGGTTAAATGATTTTACTAATGTCACCAAAGAAGCTGGTGACACAGTTGGAGACTTAAACAGCTGATTCTCAAATCTTAGGCTACTTCTATAGCCTACTCTGTGGTCCTCCTCTGGTGTGTTCACATTAATACTTGGAAGGAGGTATTGCTGCAACTGCACTTTGCCTTCTCTCCCTGTGGGAGAGATGGGTGCTCTCTTTCTAAAACCTCACCTTTACCTCAGGTACTCCCATGCAAAGCAGAGCCTTACCTTATTTAAACTTCATGGCATTTAGTAAGTAAATCTCTGTGTTCATCTTACAGTGCTCTTGTGCAATGACATAAAAGTGGGTACACATTTTTTCTCTTACTAGTTTACCTTCAGGAAGACATGAAACCACAAGGAATCTAACTGCTTTGAACATGGGCTTGACTTCGAATTCCTATGCTCTCCCCCTGTAAATCTTTAGAAACAAAGTTATTTTCAGATGTTCCTAAAGAATCTTTTCATCAGATAGCTGAGTTTGTGAATAATAGCTTTATTGATGAGAAATGTTGCTGATTGCATGGTTCAGCAGCAAGGAAAAATATGGTGGTAGGATTGTTTTGGCCGTATCTTTCAGACATTTTTTTCCTCACCATGAAACCTTCAGGCTTGCCTCTGGCACACTTGAAAGAATTAACTGTGCAGCCTTTTGCCACTGCCAAGATTCTTCTTATCCTGCTCTGTAGATGAAAGAATGAGAAATCTATGGATCTGCTTTGCATCGCTCACTGCAGGCAAATGTCCCCTTTATCACCAAGAAACACACTAAGACTCAGTTAAGATTTAAGGTACAGACTTGCTGTGTTCAAGCTCAGGTCAAAGCTCAGCAGGCAGTCAGCAGCTGGATCTAAACCTTATGACCACTTGAGGCAGACCGGCAGTATTTTAGACTTGAGCATGCTAAAATGCTGCAACCCTGGCATGTATGCCTATTTTTGGTGTCACTGTTACCAAGCTAGTAAATACAGTTGCAAGTCTTATGTCTTGATCTAGTTTATAGATTCCACAGCCCTCCACCACATTTACAAAAGCTGTTACTTTGTGTATTGACCTAGCTTCCTTACAGTGGCTGGAAGATTTGCTTTTTCAGCAGGTTCTGTAAATCATGTTATCTGAAGTACATTCGATATGGAAGTATCTGTACTTACGAGACAATTTTCAAAATCTGGGATAGGGTCTTATTCTGAGGAACTAAGATTTGATCCACTGTAGAGCTAGTAGCACTTGTAAGGTTTGGATGCAGACCAGGGCTGGGTTGGAGACTTCAAGGACTTGTAATTTGTGCCCAGAGGAGACAAGGGAGGGGGCCATCTGCACCCCGATTCCTATGTCAGTCAGCTATTTGGTTGCAGCAGGAGTGCTTTGGTCCGCAAACTCTGCTCAGCATGAATAAGGACAACAAAATCTAACCCACTAATGGTGATGTGTTAACAATGATTTATTCTTAAGAGTATAAACTTTCAAAAGTAATTTGGGTGTGATTATTATCCGTGCAGCACCAATATGTTTGGTCTTGTACATTACATATGAGAGACCATCATGGTGGGCTTACTGAGCTTAAGTCTAACATGACCAATGATGAGAAAAGTGCTTTTCTAAAGTTTTGGAAACTTCTCCACTTTTATGTGGATTTCACTTTAGAGCTACTGTTCTATTGCAAACCCATAGCTTTCCTCTTCCACAGTTTGCTTTTAGTGCAAAGGTCAATGCAGAAGAAGGAAAGAAGGCAGCTGCTTTTAGAACATACAGCATCTGAAATTGGGAACAAATAGCATACATGGCAGCACTAGCACTACAGCCCCTACAAAGAGATGACATAAAGCTCTTACAGTAGTCAAATTCTGAAGAAAAAACAAAATTCTTATTTAACTATGGATTTTTGGGGTGACTGACACCTCACTGTTTCCTTTCAGTCAGCTTCCCATTGATTCTTTACCTGTCTCAGGTATGTTCAAGTAGTTCTATGCACAAATTTGATGAAGAATGTATCACAGATTTTTAATTTTTTTAAAAAATCATTTCTAAGTAGTCGTATGAAGCTGGAATAAACTTGACTGTCTTTTAAGTAAGTGTCCAGATAGCTTAGTTTCACTATAATGATTTAAAATAGTATCTGTATTTAAACTACTCTGACTGAAAGCATTTGGCTGTTCTGCTGTGAGGCTTGTTCTTTGCTACACAAGCACTGTTAAACACAGCAGAGCTGGTTCTGCTATTACTCAACCAGTGGGCTTCAAGAGCCCCAAACCTATCTATTTCACAGCAGATTTGATTCTTACTTAGTGTCTTGAAAAACATTTATTCTCAGAGCAGCAAAAAGGGGTGTATTTTAAAGAAAAGGCTTGGAAAGTCACGAAGAGTTTTTGAATGCCTCGTTTTCTTTCCCATTTTTTAACTCTGACTCTGCATGCAACTGTGGTGGGTACAAACTTGAGCCTTAGCAGCCAAGCTGCATTTCCTTATTGCTGAAGAATCTGGCCCTACCGGCGCTCTAGTGCTTTGAGCAGGAAAGAAAATATCCTGAAAGGTGCCCCAGGATAAGGGAACGGGAGAGTAAGTGTAAATAAAGCAGGAGGCTGGGCAGCCCAGCGAGAAATGTTTAACATTCCACACTCTCTGCAAAGGGCAGGTCAAGGAAAGGGAATGAGTGGTTGGGACGAAGCACATGCCACAGATATTTTTCAAGTACTGTTCACCAGAGTATATCTGGTCACGTAAACATCCACAACAAACGGAATGGGCTTGTTCTTGAACGTGGCGAATCTCCTGAGGTCCTGCTATATACGCAGGAGATGAGTCTCACTAATCAAGGAAGCCACAGCCGCCGAATTCAAAGTTTGAACTCGTAGGCACAAACGGCACTGAAAGCTGTGCCCCAAGTGCCAGATGTTTTCAGATGAGAGCAGTTTAACCCTTTCTTTCACATATCCCAAACAAATCCATATGCTGTCAAGTTACATGTGCGCTACATCACCTTTGGCAGGGAGGAGGTGGAAGAGGTGAACTTGTCAAAAGTCATAACCTGGGTTTGGGGAAAACAAATGAAAGTCTCGGATTCGGATACAGTAGGAAAGATTCTGATCTTTCTTATCCTCGGGTGCAATCCAAAGTAATTGTATGAAGGTCAGAGTTATTAAATCCACCTTTTAATTTATATAAAGCAAAAGCAACAGGTTTGATTTCATCTAAGGCTCAAGTCACTCACAGCCTTGAATTAATGAGGCTGTAATGATGTAGAAGTGATATGTGATCAAAATTGGGTTTATTTTTGGCTTTTTGTATTGGTCAACAGTTCATATTAGCAGTGATTTTGCCTCCTGTGCAGTTTGAAACCACTTACTGGGTAGT
Source organism: Rhea pennata (assembly GCF_028389875.1). NCBI lineage: Eukaryota > Metazoa > Chordata > Aves > Rheiformes > Rheidae > Rhea > Rhea pennata. The sequence goes on from NC_084665.1 coordinate 37,796,802, forward strand.
TTGCGTGGTGATCCAAAGAGATGGGAGCCTCCTGGAGTTTGAGCATATTGCAGACATTGTGTTTTTCTGTTTAGCTTTTTCTTTTTTTAAGATGGTAGGGTTCAGAAATCTAGCTGGAGTTCATGAACCTATTCTTCCTGTAACTGAAACCTATGTTTTAGTCAAGGTTGATTCAATTTTTAAAATAAATGTTTTTCTAGTTAAAGGAAAAGCCAGCGCTATGTATAAGGGGCAGAATAACACCCTTCCAAAATCCTTGTGTCATAGGTGGGTGGCCTGTACAGGATATGTACACATGCAAAATCAAACATAGAGTAAGAGATTTTTCCTCCCTTTGCATCTGTTTTCTCCCTCCCACTCCCCTGCCATAATTCCTGTCATCTTTTTGCCTTCTTTCTGAGCTATTTGCATACCAATTGCCATCTTTTTAAAAATAAGTTTGTGATCATTATTTTCAGTTTCTCTAAATGGAAATTGAGCTCAGTGCCATTAGATTTCAGGATAAATTTCCCAAATATAGTTTTTGTGTAACTTCAGCTTAAGTAGAGTTTACTTTCCCTTAACAAAATCGCATGTCTGAACTTGGATTACTGACCTAAACACAATGATAAGAGCTTTGTTTCTGGGGGGCATGAATCACCTCTCCAGCCTGAGTTAGCAATGAATGGCACCTACTGTCTTGAAGCATCTGGAGTACCAGATTTCTCTGCAGAGACCCTTTTGTGCAGCATGGGGTGCCCCATCCAGATGTCTACGGCATGACCTGTGTGGGAGAGGAAGGACCAGAGCCTCCATGGCACAGCCTGCCCTCTACTCTTCTCACCGGACTCCTGCAGCCCTTTTGCCAAGGCAGTATCACTGGTTTCCCATTGCTCCCTAGGAAAAGCTCTCTGAGGACAGCAGGATTTTTCTGCTCCATGACTCTGACCATACACATCGTATGAAATTCTCACTCGTGCTGGGGGAAATTCCATGTGCAGATCAAGGGCAGTACGAACTCAGGCATGCAATTATCTGCCAAGAACAGATGCATCAGTTTCATTTCATAAAACCACAGAATTATCCATTGCAAAAAGGAGATAAATCATTAAAAATGTTAGGATATTAAACAGCAAAATGTAAATAACCACATATAACAGCATCTGTTCCTGATCAGGTTCTTTTCCTTGATCTTTAGAAAGATGGTTATTAATTAGTAGGGTCAGCTCTAAGCCTTTTCTCAGTAACAACGCTCTTCTGAACCACTGAAATAATAGCTAGTTCCTAGTAATTTTACTATTCTAAGTTTCTCTGGGAAGGAGTCTTCAGATAAATGGGACAACAAAATTACTTTAAGATAAATAGTTTGGAACGTAGGCCACATCCGTAATGGAGAGGGGAACTATTCTACAGATGACCTTGAGGACTAAATCCTTTGAAACCCTAAATGAAATGGATTCAGATTGTACTGAGACTGCTGAGTACAGCTGATTGAGAAGTGGTTATCTATCTGCTGTGCCAAGTTCCATCTATACCAGAAAATCCACCATTTCACAGGTGCCAGATTGCTGAAACACTGTGCTGTTAAACTGCATTTCTATCTTGTGCTACTGGATCAGCTGCAGAGACCTGCTGTGGTCCATGTGACTGATGGAGCACAGGATCAGATCCTTGGCCAGGCTCAAATCCGGAGCAGGTTAAAACCTAAAGCTCAGCATCAAACCAGCTGGCAAGAGTAAAATCCCGGACTCATGGTATATTCCCTAGGTGTGTCTCAGTAGTTTCCAGCACTTCATCTCTAACTCTACTTCTTTGGAATTTAGCTGCAAACTGGAGCAACCTACCCCTGTATTTTAAATATAGGCCGCAACATTTAGAGGCAACGTCTTTCTGTTAACACGATATAACTATACACTATTTTGCAAATTAAAGTTATAGCAACCTATATAGAGGGACTACTGAAAGAATGGGATTGATTTCCATCTTTATTTCTTCTAGTTTCTACACAGTAAAAAGCACCAGACGTTCAAAGTCTGTGACTATGTCTGTCTCTGACACAAGACAGTAGCGAAGCAGACTTCTATGTTCATTTACACACATTAGGGATAGGCACAGCATGGCCCAAAGAAGTTAGGATCAGAATTGCTCTTTCACTGTTTTCTGAGCTGACTGTTCAGAAAGTCACGGACAAGCCACGTTGCCCACCTGCTAATGTGGTTTAACAACAAAGTAGCTGAGATGGATGTGTAGTCAAATACACAGACACTTCCTCCTTGCTTATGCTTGATGCAACATGAATGACTCTGGCCCTCTGTGGGTGCAAACGTGTGCAGCAAGTTGGGCTTTTTATCACTTCCTCTGTGGCTGCTTTGACAGAAATGAGAGTGGGGAAAGCATCATTGCCACTTGCTTCACGTGAAAAGATTGCAGGCAGTGACAAAATGGCTGGCTAAATATTGAGAGAAGAGCCAAAGCAACACACACAATTGCTGAATACATTTAGAAAGTGTAGACACCTGTGGTTTTGGTATAGGCTTACTCACAACAGTTGTAGAAACTTAGGTCACTTGTAATCTATGTTGATATGTCATTATTTATACAACTGCAGTATCTTATGCAAGAGCATATATGAAATGCAGTTGTACATTCAATCCTTATGCAAAATGCTGCAATGAAAGCTTGGATAAATCTGACTGGAAGAGCAGAAAAAATATAAACCCCTTCATCGGTGTGTTGTTAAAGTCACAGCTGTTGTTTAGCTGAGAACTGCTGTATGGAGGTTGTGCAGAGAAAGATGTGATATTTTAAAGAATGCCCTGCAAAGGGTTGCAGCCAGCTCCTCACTCCCTGCTCCGCTATCTCTTTCCTTTTGAAACCACAGTTACTCACACACTCCTTCTGGGCATGGCTCAACTCTTTACCTCGCTTGGTAAGAACTTCCTAGCAAGCTCCGGCACACTGTATTGCACAACACTTGTAACTGTTTCTCCATACTGAAATACTTGTTTAATCTGCTTAATTTAGTGAAGAAGTGAGATGCATAACTACCTTAAAAATCTGATCTGTACTTACTTGTTCAAGGAACCTAGCTAGAAAACAGAGAAAGGTGGTAGGAGTTTTTTTAATCTGATTTTTTGCAATTCGTAACTATTACAAACAGACTTGAGCTTTAGGAAATTATTAGATGCAATGTCACAGCTATATCTTACTTTTGAGTCCTTTGGGTATTACATCAAATTACTGACCTTAAGAAGGGCTGAGATGCGTCCCTTTCTCATATTATTGTTACTTTTTTCCATCCCTCTGTCTTCTGTGCAGCCCCGTAAACTACTCTTTTAAGAGTTTGCTAAAATTTCAGAAATCAAGTAGCAAAATGCAGTCAGATCAGAGCCCTTGTGCTGCCCTGCCTGCACTGACACACTAAGTGTATTAAAAGTGAGAAGGGAGAGGAAACTTCTAAGAAACAAACTTAAGTCTTTCCATTAAGTTTATTTCCTTGGTGGAGGGCAGAGGTTTCTTCTTTCTGTGGATAAGAGTGCTTAGTTTACAATAAGTGCCTGTGCAGGGGTATAACATACAAGTACTCTATCTTCTTACACCTTTGCTGTTCCCCATACGCCTTGCCTGACTGTGCACCCCCACGGAGCACCGCCTGACCCTCCGCTGCAATTCCCAGCTCCCTGTCTCCAGAAGGCTTTACTACTGCCTAGGAAAAAGGAGGCTGACAGGTTACAGTTTGAGCATGAACTTGCAAGAGTGATCCCTGTAGTCCTCCTGGCTCCAGTTTTGCACACTACTACCGACTAGTCCTCAGCAAACAACTAACAACCAGGACTCTTCTGTATCCCCTTCTGTCTGAACGTTAGGTACTAAAAACAGATGCTAATTGTATGGTTCCATAGACAAAGTGAGCTGGGGTGACTCAAGACACACTCTCTCTGTTGTGCAAAGAAAAATGATATTTAGATATGTGCAGATAGGTCTGTGGTTAACTTGGCTTGTTGGGGGCAGGATATGGGTATGTGTATATATGCAAAAACTGACAAGCACCACCCTGGACTATTTTAAGTCTTGGAGATGAAACTGGTGATTATCTGCTGTCTAAGTTGTTAGCAAATGACTACTCACTGCCATAGTGGGACAAGCTGAACTCAGGGACAAATAAAGAATGGGATTATAAGGAGAATATTATGCATGTCTTTTGAAAGTATAAAAATCACTACAAATGACATATCATTAAACAAAGGCATAAAAACTTATTGAAAAACAGAGGGTAGCAACACTTTGACAGAAATGTAAATGTGACTCTGGTGCATATATTTTTACCTGAGGGAAATCAATGCCTGTGAAAACGCTCAAGACAAGCATGCCTATGAAAATGAGAACACTCAGCACAAGAATTTATTACCCTACAATTAGATTTTTTTATTCTATTCCCTAACATCAAATCAAGCTATAGGAATGCAGTGCTCTGGAACACACTCCCAGTTCTCTCCGTGACTGACTGTAAGCATTGCCAAGGACCTGGGAACACCATTCTGGAACTTCCACATCTCAGGCTAGATGCTTCAGTTTGTAGTTAGGCACCTAAATAGTTAGCATCATTATCTTAGCTACTAAGCACATGAATGGAGAACTTATTTAGAAATGCTAGCTGCACTCACCTATTTATGTGACTTTCAAGCACCAAAGCTTGACAATGTTGTCTAAACCTTCCCATATCTTTCCATTACTTTAGCTGAGGGACTGTAAAACTTGACTTGTTACATGACATTGCACATCACATCCATGGTTTTTGTCACCGTTAAGCTCCAGATGCTAGATTCAGGGTATGAATTATGAAATAGATGTTTGACTTGCTGCTCTGACTTAAGTCCGTACTCTGCAGCAAACAATGTTTCCAAGCAGTTCATTTCTCCAAGGTATCTTTTAAATATTTCCTTGATAACTTGAATAATAAAAATCATCATGGAATGGCAAATCTGTTTTCCTTGGTATGGTCCTTCTTTGTCTAATACGACATAAGTTCTTCCGTTAGGGCATATCCTGCACCTTTTGGACAGACATGATTCCTTCTCATCTTATTAATGCTCCAACTTGCTAATAAGATCAATTTTGTAGACTGTAAGTGGCTAGCAAGGAAAGCTACTTTTACAGGCACCAAAAATGAGAATTGTGGCCCTTGACACCCCTTTAAACCATAAGCCTTCTCGTTATGAGGTCTCATTTGTTGCATTGAACTTTCAGGTTCATCATTAAATGTTGCAGTCCTGTCCAGTCCTAGCCTCTAGGCTACAAAAGCCTCTGGTCATCCCTTGAGAAGATATAGGAGTGTTCTGGGTCAAGAAGCAGCAGCAGGAGCAGCACATTGGAAGCAGCTCCCAGATCTCAGCAGCAATGGAAATAACCTGTGGTGGCTGGGTCTGTGGAGCAGGAGCTAGCAGCTAATTGCCAGCAGTCACCGAAGAGCTTCAGATGAGACTGCGGCCGTCAGGCCACAGCTTGCTGGTTGATAGCTCTGCAGATGCTGGGTGCAGTGGTCTGGGGATGGAAGGAATAGCCCTCACACTAGGCATGAAAGAACGCATTTGTTTTCCTTTAACTCCACTGTCCTGTTGGGGCTGGGTGTGAAGGTGTAATCTGTATGTTTACAATAATTCTTGAAGCAACCGTGCTTCAAACATTTGAATGCAAAGTCTCTAGCAGATCTAATGAATGCCTCCAGTTTTTTCCCATGTGTACATCTAGGGGATGCTGATGCAGCTAGTGAATGTAGAGCCTGATGTACGAAGAAACCAGGACCATTTGCTTCCAAACTTCTGCAAACTCCGGGTACTTGCAGGCATCGAGACAGCAGTGGTATCTCCTTGTAGTGAAGGCAGACAGACAAGTAGGTGCCTGCTAGTATGGTTCTCATGGTACTGGGGCCTGGGGCCTGGGGCCAAGACCTCTATTGTCTTGTCCTTTTAAAGCTCCAGATGCTGTTGTCAGGATGTTACCTGTGAATATGAGCTTTCAATAAAAAGGAGAATACTAATTTAAAAACAATTGTCTTCAATATGGTAAATGAAAGCCTGAAACTGTAAAACTTAAATGTCTCCAACCCACAAGCAAGAAAAAAGCAATACTTTTTATTTTTTTCAGGCAGATTTTGGATTTTTAATCCAGCTTTCAGAGGATTAAAAATCTGCCAGCAATGGGCTCAGTTTCACGAAGTTGTTTGGCTTTCCTTACACATGTCCTGTCACTGGAGAGCGGCTTCCAACTTCGTCTCTCAGACCCATGTTGCTGGAGTGAGATGGTTTGCCTTTGTGACGCTTATGTTTACGCTGGCTGCCTTGTGGCCCCCTTTTGTGTTCTTTTCCTCCTTCTTGCCAAGTACTTAGTTTCCAGAGCCAGAAAAGAGAAGAAAGGGTGAATGAAGGCTTTTGGGGGAAGGAAAACTACCACATGTGATGGCAAAGTGAGCAGAACTGGGAAGGGGGACAAGAGAAAATCGATAGAAGAAAGAAGTTAAAGAGATCTGGAAGGACCATAAGGTTCAAATGCTTGCTTCACTGAGCCTCTAGCATTTCATTAATACAAACCTCTCTAAGTTCTAAACAATATTATTTTTGTCTAGTTATTATAAACTGATAAACAGGAAATGTGTTAAAAGTAATAAACAAAGAACAGGAAAAAGGAAACACCACTAATCAAACAGGAACAAGGCTTGTTAACGCAAAAAGGAACAAACAATAGTTATGTGTTGTCCCATTATCTCTCAGGATTGAAAATGATAGCAATTACACTTACAGGATTACTGTGACATAACACAGGACAAAAAAGCCAGTTGTACTGCGACAGAAACAAAGATCAATATATTCAGAGACATTTGGGGGCCTTGTTGTTGCTTGGAAAAAGGATGAGGGCTTTTGGCCTTGTGCAAATTCTAGCTGTTGTTCTACTTCTTACACTGCAGAGTTTTAAGAGCTTGGCTCTGTATGAAACTGTAGCCACCCCACCTTACATTTGTCTCTCATTTTTGCAGATAGGTTTGCATCAACAGAACGTACCTGTATTTGCATTAGAATTGTGTACAATACTCATCTATTGCCAAAGCAAAGCTTTGCTTGTGGTGAACGGAGAGCTAAAATATAACTTCCCTCATTTATATAGGTACATGTGTGCATGTATATGTGTGTGTATATATATATATATATGTATACACATACATAAATGTTTTCTGGTTTTGTACAGGAACATACTATTTCCAGTGTTTGTAGTGGGCTAGGGAGTATCCTTTCATGTACACTTTGTTCTTTTCTAGTATATATGCTCTGTGTTTTAGCCACAAAATCCGTTTCAGAAAACTGTTTTCTGAATAGAATCCCTAGTCAAAAATAAATCTGTGTTCCTTTAATTGTTGTTCTGTGAGGTTCATTCTGAAAGCAGTATCACTTTCCTGGAAATTCTCTGTTACAAATTTTATTGGATTAACACCCATTTAATAATTGCATGGTTTTATGTTGCACCTAAAGGACAAAGGTGAACAATGGAGAATTCTTTGGATATCACAAATAGAATATTCATGAATAGGATATTCATTAAAAAAGAAATTCAGATGCTCAAAGGAGCTTCTAGTGGATGAAGACTAGCAAAATTTGAAACATTTGATTGTATTTCAGCTGAGCTAAGTAATATCTTCATTAATGACTTTGATGATGGGACAGAGTGCATCCTCAGCAAGTTTGCAAATAGTACAAAACTAGGAGGAGCAGCTGATTCACCAGAGGGCTCTGCTGCCATTCAGAGGAACCTTGACAGGTTGGAGAGATGGGCAGAGAGGAACCTCATGAACCTCAGTACAGAGAAATACGTAGACCTGCCCCCAGGGAGGAATTACCCTAGGCACCAGTACAGGCTGGGAGATGACCAGCCGTAGATCAGCTTTGCAGAGAAGGACCTGGGGTCCTAATGAACAAAAAGTTGAACGTGGGCCAGCAATGTGTCCTTGGCAAAGAAGCTACTAGTATCCTGAGCTGCACTAAGCAGCATTGACAGCAGGTCAAGGGAAGTGATCCCTCTCCTTTGCTCAGCACTGGCGAGGCCACACCTGGAGTGCTGGGTTCAGTTCTGGGCTCCCCAGTAGAAGAAAGGCATGGACCTCCTGGAGTGAGTTCAGTGCACAGCCACAAAGGTGATGAAGGGACTGGAGTATCTCTCTTATAAGGAGAGGCTGAGAGAGCTGGGACTGTGCTGATGGGAGAGAGTAAAGACAGAGAGAGCCTCCTCTCCGCAGTACCCAGTGAGCAGACAAGAGGCAAAGGGCACAAACTGAAAGACAAAAAAAAATCCATTTAAGCATAAGAAAAAACTTTTTTTTTTTTTTTTTTTTTTTTTTTTTTTTTAATGGTGAGGGTGGCAAAGCACTGGGATAAGTTGCCTGGAGAGGTTGTGACATCTCCATCCTTGGAGATATTCAAAACCTGACTGGACATGGTCCTGGGCAACCTGCTCTTTGAGTAGCAGGGGTGGACCAGATCTCCAGAGGTCCATGCCAATCTCAACTATTCTGTGATTTTCTGATTTAGTGATTCTGTAAAACAAAAAAACAAAGAGAGCAAGGATGAAGATTAAACGATGAACAAGTCACAGAGAAGGTCAAGGACAGGAAATATTCTGCAGAACACTTCTGAATATGCCATCTGAAGGCAGAGAAAGTAGATGCTGCTGAAAGCTACTCTGAAGGTACCTGGATTGTTGTTATTAGTAGGGACCTAGAAGTCAAAGGAGCACTAGTTTTCCTCCTCCAAACACTACAGATGGCTCTGCTGGCAGAAGCAAGAGGTAGTTAATGAGGAAATTCATAGGTGCTGGGTTGAGAGAAAAAAAGTGCAGGTGGAGTCTCAGCAGGATATTTGGAGAGGGGCTTCACACTGGCATAGGTGTAGATAGGGATGTGACTGGCTCCACTTCAAAAGAGAGAGTGGGCTCAGGCTCTCAGTGCTCACAACCAAGCATGGAGTTGTGTCCAGCCCAGATGGATGCTGAGCTTGGGCTTGACAGCAGGCATGGGTCTATCACGAATGCTTTGTTATTCAACTCCGCTTGTTACCTACTTCTCTCACTTTCCCCCCCTGCTGACTTTAGCTGATGATCCAGTTCCTACCAATCATGACAAAATGATTTTGATGACTCCTTAAGGAGTCCAGCAAGCATAACTTTGGAAGGAAGTACTACCCAACATAAGGATAGCAGAAGGATAAGCTGAAGCAAAACCATTTCCCTTGTCTCTTCTAGGTTCTTGTGCATGAAAATAAACCCATAGACAGCTGGAGAAAAGAGACTAGACAAGGTTAACAGGCATCACTTGCATGACCTTCACAATAGCTTGAAGGCATGAGATACTGCTCAGCCAGAGCCCAGGGCATCTGCAGCTTCCAGCCCAATCAGCAGAAGACGATGCCTGTAGCTGAGAGCTATATTCCTCTGTCAGTGAAGCTTGTGTGTGCCTGCTTCGCTTACAGCCAGCATGGAGGAGACACTTTGTTGCTCTGCCAAGAGCCTGAATGACAGGCTGTGAGTCCATTTTCTAGACCTGCATCTTGCCTGCAAATGCCCTGACTTCACTCAACAGACATGCCTGTAACTGGAGTTAGATAAATGACTTCAGGTGTTGACTGGCTTTACTATATTTAAGTTGTCAATAAAAAACCTTGTTCATGAGTTTCTCTCACCATTGCACACCCTGATGGTAATCCTATTTTGTATTCCCAGCACAAACAAAAGCTTTGGCATAGCAGCAGGTGTGGAGAAATAACAGGTTCAGAGAGTATAGCTCTTCCTATGTGACAGACCATTTTGTCAAAGGGCCGAATCAGACTAGGCAAATATGATGTAATGAAGCTGATTTAAGTGATCTCTATCACAAACAGTGTCCTTGGTTGCAGAAAAGGACCCATGATTGTATACTGATCCATCCCTACTAAAACGGAAGCAGGAATGGCAGCCACAGGGCAAAGCTCAAGTCTTGTCCATATGAAAGAATGTCGAGGTCACGAGATGAATATCAAGTGTGCTGAGAAGGACAGATCTCTGACTCTGGGCACAGAAAATAATAAACACAGTTCATCTTAATAACACAGTTCATCAACATGTATTGCCTTTTTAAAATGCTGATAATCATCTGTGATTCTCTGACACTTGAGCCAGTTCTACAGCTGAAGCAAAATGGTACATTTTCCTTGAGGCCATAGTTTGAACATGTCTTCTCTGCTAAGACTTCTTCTGATACTTTATTCTTTGCACATAGTAAGGCTGAACACAAGTATGAATAATTTTGATAATAATGCTATACTATTCACACTAGTCAAGCACACAGCAAGCAGATTCTTTATGCAGTCCATTTCTTCTCAATATTTTGAGTAAAAATATTTAAAATTTAATCTGTCTTTTCAGGTTTTGGCTAGGCTGAATTAAAATAAAGTGAAAAAACTCTAATGAAAAATTGAGTTCCCTAAAGAAGTTTGCTGCCACTAAGCTGATACAGGTGCAACACACCAGTTTGCTAAAGCAAATTATTTCAGCTTTGAAAACCTGAGACATTTATTCTAGAATCCAAATTAAAAAATCTTTAAAAATCAGATGTTAGAGGTAGAACCTGGGAGTAAAGCAAACTAAAGTCTGCAGAAATAAGTTTTGGCAAAACTAGTAAAGGAAACAGAACAAAATAAAATATGATCAAGGGAAGGGGAAATCCACAAACATAAAGGCCCTCACAGTGTTATTTTTTTCAAAGTGCAATTTTCACCAAAATCTTTACATAAACTGAAAACTTGATTAAAACATACAGCTTGAAAGGATTTAGTGGACAGAGCTCTTGTTTATTATGTGAGACTGTGATGTCAGGCCAGGTGGCAGCTGTAATGAAAATACTTACATGATTTCAGTCCAGTTTCTTTTAAGGTTAACCCAACATCACAGAGCCATCATGTAATACAACACTTGTTGGCAAGACCAAGGTTGCTTCCATCTCTAAAGTCCTAAGACTGCATGGAGGGTATGTAAACTGAACTACAAATCACTTGTTGGAGAGGAGCTATGTAAGTTAAAATCTTTTGATGCTTATTATGGCCCATTTGGAAAATATGAAAGACCAGGTTTCCAGCAACACACGTGTCTGTCTTGAGCATGAAAAATATTCCTCAGGTGTGAATGGGTCCAGTGTTTGCACAAACAAATACCTGGGTGCACCTGACTTGTAGGCTAGTCCTAAGCACTATGCATGGTCATGTCACACATGATGCAGACCTTTTATACAGTAAAATAAACATCATTTTCTTTAGGAAATATGTTTTAACAGCAGAATATAGAAGGGGAATTCTGCTGAGATAGGAAATAAGCCCATGTACCCTCTCAGCTTGACAAGTTTTTATTAGAAGCTGATGAGAACCTCTGAAAATCCTCTCAGCAGGTACAACAGGCCTGCAGCAGCCTCTGGGGTCCAAATGACTCAAAAGCTTCTTGGCATGAGCTTGTTCCTAAAGAAGATAAAGGAAGGGGAAAGAAAGTCCTGACTTTGGCTTTAAGAAGAGAGTAAAGAAAGAGTATTTCCTTTTATGATAGAAGAGTTGTGATATGCTGCCTCTGTCTGCCACTGCTTGGAAAACAAGTGTGGGCAGATTCTCTGTTAATGTTGGCTCTTACAGCTTCACCAAGATCAAGCGAATTGTAGCAATGGACCTTGACTGAAGATCTGCCACTACATGCTTAAATAAATATCACATTCACATACGCAAAAGCTGCATTTCCTAATTATAGCGTATGCACCGTGGCCTTAAAAAACTACTTGATTAAAAGCAATGCTTTCCTAAAGAAGTCTTTATTCTCATACTGTCTGGAAGGAAAGTTGTCTTCTGCAAAGCATGTCTTTCAGATTTCTAACTGAAACAGTCAGGTAGGATGGGGTGCGTTCTCTGTGCTCCTCCAGCTTTCCCCATCCAGATTTCCTCTCATGTCTTACATTAAGGGCTAAGAGCACAAAGGGGATTTATGTTGAGTACTATTCTTTGGCCCTTTGCTGCCTGGGCATCAGTTGCTCCCAGTTAGCACCTGCATATCTCTCCAGACAAGGCATAAGGAGTGCTGGGAGTCGAAAAGCTGAGTTTGAAGCTGGTGGCAAGTGCTGAGAGGAAAGGCAAAGCTCAGGAGCAGGTCGGGGTCTGACTCTGGGCTGGAGGCAACTATTTACTTCTCAATATTCACCACAACAAGCCTTTTCACAGGCAAACAAGTCAGTTCCTCTTCAAGGGAAGCAGATACTGTCTCTCTTTCTGCCTTTACGAGAATGGCAGTGGTTTCTCTACATACACTGGATGTCCCTTTACTGGGGGAGAGGGGGGCAGACTTTCCTGTCTCCCAGAAGTTGCCCTAGTCAGAGGGCTGTTGTGTATCAGGTGGAAACACCTTTAACGAGAACATTGTGTGCGAGGACCTGCGTGAGAGCGCATACGAAATACATATGGAGTCACATAGCTCTTTTAAGACAGATTTAAACAAGGACCAGTGTGGATGTATCTGCCCTTCAGTAGTTATGATATGGCAACAGACAGCAGTTCAGGCAAGCAGACAACTCTGGTGCTTTCCCCAGCAGGGGGCATTTGAACAGCCCCTTGGGGATTCAAGGACTGAATTCTGGTAGTTAAAAGTGGCAGGTAGGGGCTTAAGTCCTTTTAGGGACCAATTCTCTCAGGAATTGCTGAATATGGAGTAGAGAACTGGAATTTTTCTGGGTGAGTGAAGGAAAAATTGTCCTGTTACTGAAAAAAAAAACTTAAGTCTTCATGATTTTTGTAAAGGAGATGTTTTCACAGGCCCAGGTAACACTCTCCAAGCTCAAACTTTTGAGGCAGCTTTATTCAATCCTGTCACTGGATTTGTGTGTGCATGAGTTTCCCTGAGTGCTTATGCAGCAGATGTCGCACGTAGCACATTCAGACTTCAATTAGCCCCCCAAATACACAAGTCCAGACATGCATTTCCTGCTCAGTTTTCTCATCACTGTGTGGCAGTTTCTGGCTTTGTTTTTTAAAGGCTAGCATCAATACATTGGTTTCTTTGTTCGGAATTTGGATATTTTCCACTCTGCCAGCACCAGCTCCCCTGCAAAGTGGCAAGTCAGAAAGAGGTCAGTTAAATGATTGTCCAAACACGCTTCCACTTAAATAAATTGCCACTAAATTCTGCTGTCTTAGCATTTTTTTGTGTGATGTATGAAGGACACAGATTTGCCTCGTGGCTGGAACTGACCCAGACAGTCTGACTTTCCAGGTGACTGCCACAGGGTCACAAATGCAATCCAGACTATTAAAAATCACCCCTAGGTTGGAGTATTGAGGAGGCTACACAACAGTGCAATTCTTGGATTTGGGTCCAGATTCAGCTAGCCCAGAGACACATGACAGATGACACATGATACCTTCAACAAAGGTAAAATACTGCAAATACAGAACCCTTCTATAATTCAGCAGTTATGTAAATTTAATCAGCATTGATAAGTTGTGCAGAGATTCCCTACGTTTTATTTATAAAGTTTTCATATAATCATAGAAAGATTTAGCTTGGAAGGGACCTTCAGATGTCATCTAGTCCAACTGTCAATATAATTAAAAGCATTCACACTTGAAGGCCAAATGTCATAAACCTTCCCTTAGCCAGTCCCTCAAATCATCTTTTCTGTATCTCCAAAGTAGTAAATGTGTATGTGATTCTAAACCAATGTAGTCAAAAGGTGAAACATATATCATTTTAAACAATTTTTGTGATGATTCATGAACAGAAAGCAATGGCAGAATATAACTTGTGTCATACTCAGAACAGGGTGGAAGTAGAAGGGAGACAACGCTGGGTACAGTGTATCTCAGAAGTTCTCTAAGTCATAAGGGGACCTCAGTGTTCTCATTCCTCTGAAATATTAATCAGTTTGTTGTTGTCACACATTTATTTTTCTTATAATCTAATAGCAGATATGTATTTGCTATTATGCCTTGGTTGGAGAGCTCACGGCTGCTGTCTTTAAAGTGAACTATTGCTTTTATTAGTCAATTCCAAAATGATTTATAAATGAAAATCACGATTCTCCAGAAAATCTGAATACAATATTTTAAATGTTTTCTACTTAGATATTCCTAACCTTATCTTTATGTTTCCTTTCTTTGAATTAATTGCTCATTCCTAACCAGTTCTGTTTCCTAGCATCCTGTCTGAACATCATTACATTGTGGATCTATTCAATCTTTGGGGAGTTATGTTATTCCTTTTTTATCACCACAGAAAGAGAAGGAGGCTAGTAACATACTACTTGCTCTAGCTTACTCTTATTAAAAGAAAAATAATATATTACTTTAGAGACCAACTTCCCTTTATTCTGTTTATTGATGCTATCATCTGATATCCATCAATGATGCTTTTTATTCTGTATATATTCATGTTTAACACAATTCTTTGGAGAATCAATCTGAACTCTAAAAGAATTTTAAAAATGTACAACCTCATTATATATGATAGTGATATGAAAACCTCGCACAACTAAAGCATCGGTATTGGTTTGCTTTAGATACTAAATGTGCATGTTTTACTTCTCCTGTAACTCTCTAAAGACCTCAGTTTGGCTGAGTGTAGGAAGCCTTTTAAATATTCCCCAATGATATCTGTGTTAAAGTGGAGCTGCTTGGCTAGAAGGATCCTGGAGTTTGGATGTTTTGCTGCTTGTGTATTAAAAAATGTTGCATGCTAGGCCATGACATCACCTTGTCCTGAATCCTACCTTTATGATTTCAGCTATTCTACTTTCCCATGCTTACAGTAGTTTGAACTTCTGCAGCAGTGTGTTGGTTCAGTGGAGAGTTTTTTCACTCTTTCATCTTAAGTCTAACAAGCAAACATTGGTGATGTAGCAGGAGTGGAGGGGTTTATTTGCTGAAGCCTGACTTTCAGTGAAATTTTATTGGCATATTTGAAGAGCTGAGGATGTTTTTGTAGTATAGCAGCCAAGCTTACTGTGATAAGGCCCTGTGGGGTGGAACACCAGGGTATTTTCTGTGTTTAGTTAAACTTTTATATCTGTGAGCAATTTAAAATGTTGATTATATTTTACTGAAGACTTGTGATTCAGTTTTCTCAAGAGGCCTATAAACATGAGGTTCTTCTTAGTCTGTGAACAACCCATACTCCAATGCCAGATTTAAAACAAACAAACAAAAATGCAAAAACGTCCCTAAGACAATGGTTGGTATTCTAAAAACCTATAAATTAGTTAGCATTCCAAAAAGGAAGAGAGGGTGAAGTCCAGGATAGTCACTGACTTTGCAAAACAATGGTCTTGGCAAGCTTAGGGTCTGATCCAAGACTCCTTGAATTTAGTGGAAGGTCTTTTTCCTTCCAACAGGAATGGACTATGTTACAATCAATAACATCATGAAATATAGGAAATAGTGACTGAAATTTTATGGCATATTACCATCACTTGGACACAGGACACTTGGAAGGTATTTTTTTTTCTTTATGCACAAGAATGACTGAGAGCTGTGATTTTATGTATGTAAGACTTGACATTAATCTGTGGATTAATAAATGTTACCAGTAGCAAGTGTTAGTCAAAGAGTAATTAAGACTCTTTACTTTGTCTGGTCAAGACAAATGGAAAGAGCCCAGAAATATACAGTATAAAATTACTTCCAAATTATTCTTTCTCTGCTGAGCTGATGCTATACACTATGTGCAATAGGTAAAGTAACATATTGTGTATAACTAGCTGTTTTGTTGCAGCTGCTATGCTTTTTGTTAACATTTGCTGCTAAGTATATAGCTGGCATGCAGCTAAGAAGCATTCACACTAAATATTACTTCTGCTAGAAACAACCTTCAATGTTTATGATAGTTACTAAAAGAATTACAAATACATAGCTGCAAACATTTTGAATCTGAAATACTCAATTGATTAAAATACCAGTTCTATCATTTGCATAGAATCTGCCCTGCATTCTCCTGTTGTGACATGACTCTCATGAACCAGCTAACCCAGACTGTTTTCTTGTGACACAGCAAACAGGCAAACACAGAGAGCTCTCTACTTTCTGTAGCAGAAACTGTCAATCATCTACAAATGTAGCTATGAAAAAACAAAATAAAAACCTTCATAATACTTTCCTAGATGTATGGTGTTTTTTCCCTGTGTTAAGCTCCTTTATTTCCATCAAACCATAATTTTGTGCTAGTTTTGTATCTGCTTTAAAGTGTTACATAAATAGAGATCCATTGGAGAGAAGGAGAGGGGAGCATTGCAGGTTATGAGATTTTGGCAAAACCATCCCTACAGAAAAAGGAAGTGAGAGTGGTTATGAGGATACAGGAGGAGCCTGTGTTCTTAGATATATAGTTAATCCAAGAAAACCTGTCTAATAAAGATTATTTTAAAAGGTAACCTATTCAAAGTCTTAACTTGCCAATATCTTATTCAAAACAAAATTTGGAAAACTAGATTTTCAAAAGACAAACTTCTGATTTTCACATAATATCTACATCCAAATACTTGAACACCCATCCGCTCCTTTTGAATACTAACTAAAAATATACTGATATACCGATTTAGGAACTTACAACAATTTCTTAGGTTTTATGCTTGTTTTTGGAAAATGGAACTTTTATATATCCTGGCTTCTTTTTGCCTTGCCTACATAAAGAATTGTGAGGGATATAACTTCAAGCACCTTTTTTTTTTTTTTTTTTTTTTTTTTTTTCCAGTTCTAGAGCTGGGGGATTGAGCAGCCAGCCAAAGAACACCAGAGGAATGTGTTGAGGGAAAAAGCCGTTCAGGTAGATGGTTTGGCATGTTTCCTTCTATTTGCACCTTTAAATTCCTGAGAATTTGGTTTGCCAAGACTCAGCACAGCCTTCCAGAGAAGTTACAGTCCAGTGGGGCTTCCAGATTCACTACATTCACACACCAGAAACCTGCAAGCAGCACTAGCAGAAAATTTAACTCTTTGAAAACCAGATGCAGACTGCAGTGGCTGGTATTCATATGCTAACAACACGTTCAGAAAATCCCACCCCATGAAGCTCTTGCCATCATTTTAAGACACCTTTCTGAAGTCTCCTGCAAATTATTATTTTTCTGGAAAGATGTATGCCTTTCACAGAGTTGCATGGGTTTTATTGCAAAAAACAACAGCCTTTAAGCAGTTTTCTTGTTCTTCTAAATGCTTTAGAAGTTCTGCAGTACTTTGTTCCTTCTGAAGCCTTATAGATTTGTCCCTGTTCAATTTTATGACGCTTTCATAAAGGAAATAATCTACTAATGGTAGTAGCCTGCAGAGCAGGCTTAATTGAGCCAGGGACATCTAAGTTTCCCCTCACTGGCAATGGGAATGTATAGGAAATCCTTTCCCAACATCCCAACCCAATACCTGGCACAGGACATGACTGGAGAACAAAAATCTGTGCCTGGGGAAACACTATATGTAGTTTGACTCATATTTACTAGAGCTATATCCAAACAAAGCCTCTGAACTAATTAGAGAGACTAATCAGAGAAGTGAGTAAATTACAGTTGAAAAGAAAGACAGGAAGATGAGCTGATAGACACCCCGAGCATGTGAGTGCTGCTGTCAGCGCTGCCAATTTTCCTCGGTGAACTGATGTCAAGTCAAAATCGGTGCTGCCCATTGAGCGTCATGGTCGCGACACAACCATGATTTCAGCTGTCATCTCTAAAAACTTTACTCAAGAGTAATGAACTTGAGCAAGAGAAAGAGATGGGAGCAACACAGGGACTCCTCAGAACTCTTTAAGAAAGTTGTCAAGGAAAGACAGTACAGACTATGTAGTTTTGCAGTACTTTAAGATTGTCTCTGTTAAGTAATGTTACAGGGAAGAACCAATATATTTTTGATAGAAAAAAAAAAGAAAAAAGCTGCTTTCTCAGACATTTCCCTTTGACATCTCAGTATTACTTCATCTTCTGTTCGGAGTGACAGAAAATTGTTTTGTTTAATCTTTTCACAGTGGCTTATTTGGTCTTCAGCTTTACTGGTTCAGTCCTAACTCAGCACCGCCCATGTATAGCACACATATGTAAAGTTAGCAGGAGCATGATTTCAATGATGAATGTTTATAACATAGCTTGAGGAATTTTATCCTCCCTGGTAAATTGTGTAGGAGATTGTCTTAACGGACAAAGAAAAATGTCTGCTGGCCTGTAGCCAAATGCTTGGACTTGCTCACAAAGAAGAAAACGCTTGTCTAACCTTCTGGTACTGTGTATACAAGACATATTTTAAAAAAAATATTCACCTCTCTTCTCACAACCTAAAATGGAATCAGTGAAAGATTAATGTGTTTTTCATTATTTTATGGCAAATCACTTAGTTGTGACAAGTTTAATTCTGCCTTTTGCCAGATGCCTTACTAGGCTGTCCTGCTCTATTTGCTTCTACAAATACCCTGAACCAGGAAAATAAATTACAGAGTGAAAAGCTGAAGAGAACTAAAAGGTATGAAAAGAGAAAATGATAATTGGCTTTGCTCACAGGTGCAAGGATTCTGACTTGAAAGAACAGGTTAAAAGCCACAACCGAGTTTTAACTTCCTTGAATGGTTTTGCTTGGGTAAGACTGGGGCTCAAGTTCAGAAAGCTATTATGTTAGATTTATGCTTGTGGAGTTTGTATAATCAGTGCCTGCGTAAAAACTTCAGGATTTGAGCTGTTCTGTAGTTTACATGACACAGAGCGTTTTAGGTCTGAGTTAAATTCTGTGTAGAACAGTTTCTACCCTACATTGACAAGTGCTGCAATTATCATGCATTGTCCTGCTAATCCTAATAAATGTCCTACATAAATGTTCTAAGAAATGCTGCATTTACTGTAGCAGAAATATGCATATCAGCACTATACTGAAGAATAGCTGCATATCAGTGCTATACTGAAGAATAGCTGCTTACAGGTAGAGAGCCTAAAAATCTTCATGTCACATAGTTGTTCAGGATCTCATTGCTTACTTAAAAACTATAGATGCCTAGCAGTTAAGAAGCAGAGTTTCAAATATGATCTAAGCATCGCTGACTAGCAGCCAGGGTGTGCTAGCAGTGCCTTTATCCACCAGAGAACAGCAGTGCAGAACTATGAATTGCCCTCTGTATTTACTCCACTCACTCTCTGGTCTAGGTTAATGTCCATTAACTGGACCGCCATGGAAAATGTCACGTGGTAGGAATGGAAAAGCACATCAGTCATAGTGCTTGCTTAGCTGATGCAGTGATTAAAAGTTCATGGGCACCTTCTGCCTCTGTCTCAAAAAGGGAAGAGAGGATGTCCGCTTTTCTTTAGAGCACCTTACCCTTACTGGTGCTTCTCAATTGGAGGAGGACACTCCCGCCACTGGCAGGTGCTCTGGAAAAGGAGACTCATCTCCTTTTTCTTTTATCAGAGCCCTGGAAAACTGGAATTTTTCTCCCACATTTCTTGAAAAGACTATCCTCCCAAAGCAGAATTCAAATGGAAATGTGAGCTTAATTCTGGCCCTATCTCTCAGGTTCACAGGCTCCCTGATCCCAGTAGCTTCATTATTGAGCTGTCAAGCCCCGAAATCATGCAAGCTGCTGATGGATAAAGTCGAGTGAGCTGGGCAAGCAGGCAGTTTGGGATCCTGCCTGGCTTCTGTCAGAGCCAACACGCTGCTCGGAAACCTGTCCACTTCAATTCGTTTTTTTCCCCAGAGGAAAAATATTCTGTCAGAAATTCCCAGCTAGCTCTGTTCTGTGTTGTCACTGTCTCTCTAGACGAAAAAGGCAAAAAGGCCCATGCCTGGCAAAGAGAGTGGCGCAGGGCCCTGGGAGACCTGGCGTCACAGTGGGGCTAGAGTCCTGGCTGCCACAACCCAGCCACAAATACCCTTCTGAAATGTCAAATATTCCCACCAGAGTTAAGGTATGTATTCTGTCTAGTATGGCCAGTAAAACAATGCAGGTGTCTTGCCCAAGACCTTTAATATTAAAGCGTTTACATAACACTGTAATCCTCTGATAAAAATGTCTGTCTTTTATTAGAGTCCAAGAATTGGTCAATACTCTTTAAATTGAAGAGGAAAATGAATTCTCCTGCTACTTTTTCATTAAGAAATATATACTTCTTTTATTAAACACCTAGTTGCTTAATAACTTTGCATTTGTCACCTTAGCTGACAAAGATGTGTTTATGGCCTGTATGAACAATGGTGTCTCTATTTAAGATACACAGAAGTACCAAAATTGCAGAGTCCAAAATTATAACCACTGAAGCTGAGCTCTTGAAATGAACAGGGACATTCCTCCTAATACATAATATCTTTGAAGTGTTACTATGTCTTTGCTGTCTCAACTTAAGTAATATAACTATCATGTTTTTTCTTTACATTGCAACTCTAATACTACCCTTTTCCATGCATTAGAAAGTGAAACATAATGGAAATATGAAGCTTATGCTGAGTGCATGATTTTAATCTGCTCGTGGTATTTAGAAGCAGATGCTACATCAAAAATGCATGGTATTTAGAAGCAGATACTACACTGAAAATGAACTAGAATCTAAGTAGAAACTTGACTTTTTAAAGAGCTTGTGTCCATAAGCATGCTGCTTTGCAACTTGGCTCGAGTTAGCTTTTCTTATTCTTTACTGTTAAACACTGATTGTGGTCTTAATACCATCACAGATAAAGCCTGCCATTGCCTCAAAGAGATTAAAGTATTAAAAAAGAGATATAGATAAGAAAAAATGCATTGAGAGACCCACATTTGTTTAGAAATACTGGTCTAGCTTCTTTGTTGCACCAGACTGCTGTTCAGCTCCTCAGGAAAAGGCAGCCAAGATAAGCAGCAAAGCTGTCACAGCTTCGTGACTGTCTGCTTATCCTGCTGTCTCAGTTCAAAAAAGATTGTAGGACATTTTGCCAAATGTTGAACCTAAATTCACCTGGCTTTAAGACCAAAGAGACAATGACACAGTCCACATAACACAGTCCAAATATGTCTCTGGTAATTCCCACTACAAGGATTATCTTGCAACAGACAGAGGTTGCTATACCTTAGGCACATAGGAGCTAGAGTTGAAGACTGGTCTATAACCTGAAGTCCACAGACAACTACAGCTATTCTACTTAGAGACCTGTGTTACCCTCTGAAGGTGCCTTTCCCTCTGCAGAAGTTATTGGAAGCCTAAACTTATGCATCTTGCTTACATGCCTAAAATCAGGAGAGAGGAATCCAGTCATGGCCACCTTCATCTGGGAGACAAGCTCTCTTGGCAGGCGCACAGCTACTGCTGCCATATACTTTCCTGTAAAATTTTAGACTCTCTCTACCTTCCTTTTCTTCTTCTTTCTTTGCTTTTACTTTCATTTCTTATTTCTGATCACTCCACTTTTCTCTTGTGCATCTGTTTTGCTGTTTCCATTTCTCTCTTGACATATTTTTTCAAGACTCAGAGAACATAAGGCTCTGGAATGCATCTAGCTCATTAATAGCCAATTTACACAAAGATATACCATGAGAATCATTCTGGTTCAGATCTACACTACAAACAAGAACATCACAGAGAGCTCTGCTGCTCTCTAAATAGTCCCTGAAAATCTCTTATCCTTCTTCTGGTACAGGAGTTTGCTACACACAAGGGAGTTTTTATAGTGACAATCGTTTCTCCATTTGTATCGTGTCATTTCCTGCTACTACGATCCCAATTAATGCTGCACCCTCAAGATGCTCTCATCCATGAGGTGAGCTGAGTCAGTCAAACTGCTCACCTTTTCCTGTAACTCTCGGCCACATGTTTCTGCCTCTTTTCTAGCATTGAACTTCTTGAGCTGATTAACCCATCAAGATGGTAGAAAAATAACTCTGAAAAAAAATAGTTTTCATCCAAGTCAGAGAGACCTAATGAACACTGGATTCAGTACAAGGGACAAGGTAAAAAGACAGGGGAAAAATAAAAAAAACAACTGCTTTCAGTGGCAGCAAGCTGTTCATTCAAGTAGCTTCATTTTCCATTGTCTGTTCTTTCCTCCCTCACTCTATTTTCCTCTTTTCCAAACCACAGATTTTCTATCTTCTGTCTTTCCTCACCTCTTCTTAGGAAAAAAACAATGATAACCAAAGACTAAATTGTTCAGTGTATTCACCAATATACCTAAATCTCTTGAGGCCAAAATTTTAGAGAAGTCCGGCTTCTAAGATTCACCTACACCCAAAGCGACCATCTAGTAACACTTAAATCATATGATTTTCTAAGCGCTAAGCACTGGCTGTTCCACTTGTGCCATCAGGACACTTGGGCAACCTGAAGATGGATTTTGAAACTGGGTTTATAGCCATTTGCAGAAGAATAAATGAAAAGCTCGGCCTAGCGCCATCGGTTTTGCCCAAGGATTTCATACAAACAGACTCTTGCGTGACATTTCCTGTTCATTGCCGGACTGGAAATCCCACATGAACGTTTACCAACAACTCGAGGCATTTCAGCGTTTCCACAAGCAGCCTGAAAACGCACCACTGAGTCCCCAGACAAGGGATGGAAACGGGGCCGGTGGAGAGGGGCTCAGCGTTTCCTCCAGTACAAACAGGTTCATTTCCAGGGATACCAGAGGTCCTTCTCTCAGGGAAACGCAGCCCATCCCCAATTACAGGAACAACCGGCACGTTTCACTGCGCAGACGGATTTATTTTTATGAGCGCGGCGCCCCGCAGCGGGCCACAGCGGCACGGCAGGCGCTGCTGGAAACCTCCAGAAGCAGCCGCGGCAGCGGGGTCCCGCCAAGCCCAGCCACCCTCCTCCCTTCCCGGGAGCCGCTGCTGCCGGCGGGGCTCCCTGAGGGAAGCAGCCGCCTCGCCGCCCCATTCCCGCCCTTCCCGCCAGCCGTTGGGCGGCGGCGGCGGCGGCGGCGCTCTCGCGCCCCCCGGTGGGACCGTTGGAGTCCGGCGGGAGGAAGGGGTGGCTGAGGGGAGCGGGGGGTCTCCCCTCCCCGTGATAATACTTCGTGTCGGTTTTAGGCGGCCATGCGGCCCTGTCAGCGTGGCCCATGGCCAGTTTGCACCCACTGGCTGTGTGTTTAAGCACCCCGCCTCCCCCCTGCAGTGAGCAGCCGTGTCCCCTCCCTGCCCACACTCGCCTCCACGGCCAGGACAAGATGGCACCCGCCTGCCTGGGCAGGGGTAGCCCTCGCGCCTCGGGTGGTGGCAGCACCCAGGACGGAGAGGCTGTGGTGGGTGGCAGTGGCGGGTGGCGAGGCGGGTCGGGGGGACCGACCTGCCAGACAACTGGAGCCCCCGGGGATGGCACAGGGCCTGGGGAAGTCACCCATGCCTCGAGCTCCCCTGGCAAAACTGCCAGGGACAGAGAACCGCGAGATGCAGCGGTGGATTATGTGGTGGAGTTTGATGCATGCCCTGTCATGGAGCCACCCCGTATTTGTCACATCCTTGACTCAAGCTGGCATGTGCTATGCTGAGTGGCCAAAGTACTTTTGAATATCTGAGTGAAAATAAAAGTGCAGAAAAAAAGCAGAGGTTTACAATTGGAAATGTTTGATGTTAGGAAGGGACTGAGGTAAGGCAGCCCCAGAGAGTGCTAGCCTTTTTCCCTGTGTGTTTTGCCATACAAGCCTTGTTTATACAGGACCTGATTTTCCTCCTGGCCTCAGAAAGGCAGCTGCAAGCAGCTGGTCACAGAGACTGCATCTGTGCTGTGTCCCAGGGGTCCAGAGTAACCTGATACCCAGAGGAGTCCAGAGACATAGACACTGTCTATGTGCTGTGTCCCTCAGGGTAGCTTGAAGACAGTCAGCCTTTAAATCCAAACTGCCCTAGCAGCAGCAGAGAGGACCCCAGCTTATATGGTCTTCCTATAATTAGCCAAGTCACCTCCCGGAAAGGCAAGTAAGAAACAGCAAGATGGGCAGACCAAACACAGCATTTCAGGCTCATCTATTGGCTAATATGCGCTTGAGAGCACTCTAAAGAGTGCTCACACTTTTATCCTAGGCATGACAGCTGAACTGTACACAGAGAGCGTGCCCTTAGATCGACAGTCTGGCCTTGAGCTCAGCTTTTAAAGTGTGGGATGGATGGAGCTGAAGTCTGTGAACTCTAGAAGACCATGAGAACAAGATGTCCATTTCTGCATGCCAGCTTGCTCCTGTGTGGCCTGTGGGACAGCTTTTTGTGCTGGGCAGCTATCCAGTCTGGAGAGACTGGATTGTCTGGAGTGACTCCCTGCAATCGTTCTCTGATGATCGACACGTGCCAGTGCTCTGCTGATAGTTATTATCAGGATTTTTCAGTCTACTGCTGCCAGGTAATTAGCTTAAGTCAGAGACAGAAAGACAGCAGAGAGCATAAACAAACTCCAGCTTCAAAATGGAGTTTGCAAGAATAATAAGCGACCTGTCAATACAGTAGTAGTACTACAGTTCTAAATACATGCACTTCCAATGTATTATGCTCTCTTACTACCATGGTATTGCAGCACCTGTAAAACTTGACTTGTGCCCTGTTCATCCTAGCCTGGCCAGAGCCCCACTTTGACCCTGCTGTTTCCCAACTGTGGAAGCAATGCAACACACAGGGCAGCAAAGCTCTGCATGTGCAGGCTGGGCAGGCCCTGGAGAGGAACAGGCCTTGGCGGGGTCATGCTGGAGATGGGGTGACCCTTGGGCACAGAAATGGGGCATGAAGCGGCCACCGCCTCTCTCACCCTTCTCTGTGACCACAAGAAATCCCCCCATGAGCCCAAAACAGCAGAGGAATAGGGAATTAATGAGGGGTGGGAAAGACAGAAATACCTTCACCCTCATGAGCAGCTCCAACCTCATGGCCCAAAAGGTTTAATCGCAACATGACAAATGATACTGGCATGATGGTGTTTTCGATAAAAATATCAAGAAAGAAAAAATGTTATTGCCTAACATCAGTTTGCAGCCTCGCACAAATGAGTAGAAAGTATGCTAAGATCAAGCAGATTTCATACTCTGAAGCTTTACAAAATCCCTCTGCACTCTGATTTGAGAGAGTACTTTAGTACGTTCAAAATTAAGCACATTTTTAGCATTCTTTCTAGGCAGAGGGGTGTTTTATTGAACCAGGAATTCATGCAAAATGGTGAGCTAATAACTTGTCTATATCCTTTGCTGCCTCATATGCTGTTGGCTCTTTGAAGAAAGTCTTGATTTGTGTCAGACTTGTCAGAGTGCGGTGCCAGATTTTATTCATGTTTCAAACTTCTCCCTCAGTGGGACTTTTAGTTGTGCAAGGAATGCAGAAACATGGATTCCTTTACAGCTTTGGAACTATTTAAAATTTTTAAAAAATAGTTAAAAGTATCTAAAAGGATTGGTTTTCCTCTTAAAGACATACATACTGTATTTCTGGACATTACCGTACTTCTGGAAATTGTTTTCTTGCCTTTCAAATACCAGTGAAATCAAACCAACCTTTCCATCTCCATCCTATTTAAAAAGCAATAGACACAATCCCATTGAAATTGAAATAATTTAGTCAAAACAATTTTGTTTTGACACACTATTAATTTTCTGGGCTCTGGGGCAAAACTCTGTTTCTGTCTCTGACTTTTCCTGACATTTTGTTTGCTTAAGCCTTTGCTAATTTAAGTGTATTCAGTAAAACAGTAAGTACATGCTTTATGACTATGGATGGACTTGAGAAACTGCTTAGTAACTTGCTAAAGTTGGTTATATCAGTATGTAATAAAAATCTATCAAGTATTTAATATACATATCAATGTGCAAAGTTGTATTTGCATGAGCATTTGAAATTGAAAACAAAATACCAGAAAAAAACATGTTTAAATTGTCAGGGCAGTTTCTCTTTCAGGCTGGAACCCTTACAAGGTAGTTCTCAGAAATAACTGGTATTTCACTTTAAATATAAAAGCACATGCCAATGAAAACATTTCCAAAACAACTATTCTGACCAAAAATGTGCATGTTTCAGAAAAATAATGTAATGCTGAGCTGTTAGTTAGAAGTGGATTTTCAAAGCTACATATTGAGAAACAATGCAGCGAGAGAAACATTTTCACTGCTTTCACAGATAGCAGTACTCCTTCTACCCCGAGTGAACTGAGATGCACTTTGTTACTTCTGTTAAAAATGCTACAAAACTTTAGATTGTCAGAAAGCCCAAATCTTCTAGACCACGCTGAGTACTGCTTCTCCATATAACCTACTGTTTTAATCACATTAACACAGGCTGAGTGCTATAATTTCTCTAGTTAGAAAACATTTAAATTATAATAATGAAAACATGCACACATTTAAAAGGCTGTCGTTACTGTTCTTGACGCTTGAATACCCTCTTCTCTGTAACAGGGCTAATTTGACATTGAAATTGCGTCAGCGTTTTTTCCCACAAGGTGGCAACATAAGTACTATTCATGAGCAAGAGGCTCGTGAAACTCACCTCACTAAAATGAAGCAAGGTAGCCCAATTTATTTTTATTTTTTAAATTTTCTGGACTCTGTAACTCACATTCGGGTAGGACAAACTTTTTAAAAGCCATTACTACGTCCAAAGAGCAATTAAAATAATAAAAACTACATTGGCATTTTGTGCCAGACCTGCTATCCCCTGCTGAAAAAGCAAAGCAGAAGATTTGTAGTAACCTGTAAAACTAAAATGTTGTGTATATGTACATATTTGTGTGGGTGTGTGTGCGCGTGCGCAGGTGTGCTCATGCTTTGTATATAGTAGACCTCCTATAAGTAGTTAAAAACTTGTAACTAATTTCCCCTTAACTCTTCTGGCTTCACCACTTTTCCTCCTGCTTGTAGCTGCACTCACCAGCTGCCACTGCCCACCAGTGATCATACAGTGAAGCTGGAACCACTTTGTCAGCACGCCATGGCTGCTGGCGGGAAGCTGCTGTGCACTAACTCTCTCCCACCTGGGCAACTGTGTAACCCACATTGAAACCTCCTGAATTTCTTGGTTCACAGTGAAGTCATGCTTATGCCACAGAAAACACCCAGCAGTATAGGCCTGTCAAAGATAAATTACTCTGTATGCAGTCAGAGGCAGAGTCAAAGAGGACGAAGGTGAAGCTCAGTTCCTCTGATTTTCCCATAGCAGAATGAAGGGCATGATCTCTTTTTGAATCCTGTAATGTATTTAGTCACAACACACTCATTGACATTTATGCAGTCACATTATCTGAAAATGTGAACTTCTACTCAAGGATCAACTAGATTTAGTGATTGTATTTGTGTTTTGAAGACTCTTTCTCTGCATATTTTCCTTAGTCTTGCAAAATAGGATTTTGAAGCTTTAAAACAAAATTTTGAAACTTCCATTTGTTTGTTAGAAAATAAAGCATATTTTGAAATTTTGTGTGTGGCTTTTAAATTTTTCACAAAATTTTGCTTTGTAATTTTGCTCTCGAATTCTTCCCAGCGTGATTAAAAACACTATGAAATTTTAGAACTCATTTGGAATGTGAAGATGTTTTCTATAACTTTCTTTCAGAAATTGTTCAAACGAGCATTTAAATTAGTATTTCCTAATCATTTGAATTGAAGTGGTTGTGAAAATATCTATATTTTTATATAGATACAGCTTTAACATTTTCTAGTACTGCAGGTAGAAAAATGCAGGTGGCAAATGATGAAATGACTTACTGAAAGACACATGCAAGTTTGCAATAGAGCCAGAGGTGAGCCCTTTGTTACTAGCAAACCAAAGGACAATGTTAAAAATGTGGACTGTTGATACATTTTTTATTTACTCAAATTATTATGAGTAAAAATAGTTACTATTTTAGACTTCATTTAGATGAAAGGAAACTGAGGAAAACAATCATTCTATTTAGAAAACTATTTAAAGGCAATCCTTGCACTGGTATCAACTGAGAACTTTGATATTTAAACAATGTCTTCTTCAGGGATAAAGAAAGACATCCACTGAGCAGCTTTTAGACAGGTGGAAACTTGTCTGTCATAGCTTTGCTTGTCTTGCCAAAGTTTCACAAGTTTTTACTTTTATGCTACAAGCCCCAGCTGATTCTGTCTTTCCTAGGAGAGTCTATTATGCTACATAACGTAAATATCTATATACAGAGTAATGGTTTAGGTTGGATGAGGTGCACGCTTCTGAAGCACATCTCCTGGTTGTCCCCACTTAGCAAGCTCTGCTTTGCCCATGGAGCAAGCCTGGGACATGAGCTGTGCTTTGGGGAGGCCCATTGCAGAAGGGCGTCTAATGAGTTACAGCCGTGAGTGGGCTCTCAGCCCCTGCGATTGGGCTAGAGCAAGGCAGATGTAGGCACAGTGCACAGCGTCGGTGTCGCATCTGCAGCACCGACTGTTCTGCCTGCGGACGCACTTTTGTGAGTCCATACTGCTTGCTAATGTGCACATAGTCTTAGCGGCCTTTATAGAAAGTTGAAATCAGAAGAGGAATTTTTGACAAGCTCAAAAGTGCTAGTATAGACCTGGGGCAGGAGCAAAGGACAAGCATATCACGTTGACTGGATGAGGTCCATGCGTTTATGTGGAACTGCAGATGTCCTGCAGCGCCATGTATTAGTCTGTACTTAATGGAGTGACACATCTGCAGAGTTCAGGAAGGGGCACTCTGCTATTTGCAGATGGAAATTCCTTTAAAATACTTTAATATATCCTGAAATAGTTTAGGGAGAAAAGAAAGGTCAGTTCTCATTAAACACAGAGAAGAAAATCAGTTAGGTGATATGAAATACATGTACACACATGCACATGTATTTATAAAAAGTTCTGATGGTCTCCCAAGGAATATATATATAATATACAATATATATATATGTAAAGTATATGTTTATATATTTATATGTATACACAGACACCTTTTCTTATGCTTTTATGACTATTCACATATTTGTTCTTTGAATAAGCATATTAATTCCCAACACCATGTCTGGAGTGTACGCAGGCACTTCCAGGGCCATTTCTCTTTGTGAAGACATTAGTTACTGCTAATGTGACCTTAAGTGTTTACTCCTGTTGTTGTCAACACAACATGCAGAAACCTTTTTGGACTGCCAACTGTCATCTCCTATATCAAGGAAATTGAGTTGTGCACCTTGGCCTAAACAATTAACATAGCTTGCATAAATAGCTTTTGATAATGTCCTTGAACTTCCTGATGAGATGAAAAGAAACACTAAGAAACAGGAACAGTGGGTGCATTCTTCTTTTTAAATACCATGACATCAGTGACTATTTGTTCTTAGCTGAAATTGCAGCACTGCATCCTATGAACACAATAAATAAATAAACAGATGGTTCTGTGTGCAGTTGAGCTAATGAAACCAGGTTTCCTATCAGCTTATATCCTGTATTTCAATTCCCTCACACCTAATAAAATGTAAGCTCTGTTTGAAGCTTTTCCCGTTGTTGTGCAATGTAAAGCACTCCTCTGGGTGGATTCTCAATTGCATAATGAGGGGTGAGTGGTATTCTTTATCATGGGGGCACTAATTCAGGGCTTTCTCCACTATGTGACTAACTAGTTCAAAGCAACCTGTCAAAACTTCAGTTCTCTGTTGAATTTGACTAAGATTGGCCAAAGATGCCAAAAATACCTGAGAGGATGCAGAGATACAGCTACACATGCACAAACACATGCACGAAGACAGTGCAGTGCCAATAGTTCTCCTGTGGGAACCAGGCTAAGCAGTACATCTTTATCTGAAGAAGACAGAAAAGGTCAGTGTGCAATTGCCCATATCCTTTTAACTCCAATGTATTAATTTTTAATTAAGAGTTCTGTGCAATTGTTCAGGGCAAGAGCAGCAGAGAGTAAGTGACAAGTCTGATCGTGAACGTTCTTCCCTTCCCTTCCCTTCCCTTTGAGGTAAGATACAATTTTGTCTGTTTTTATAGCAAATGATTCAGGAGAATTCAATATAACTTGACAGAACAGCTGTATTGCTGGCAGGCTGGCTACAGTTTTGGTCAAAGGTATTCAATGTTTCACAATATTTGGTAATTTATTAACAAGATTGAACTATGCTTACAAGACAACTGCTGAAATAATAATGATCAAGTGTTGGTAACATATTACAAATTGGACTTTTTAAATTTTCTGTGTTCCTTACAGGCAGTAGATTTATCTCTAGTTTGTAAGACTATTTCAGAAAAAGTTGCAAATCACAAAAGTAAAGTTAAAGAAAAATCACAGTTAAAGAATTTAATGTAGATTTTAAAATATGAATGCCTTCCATGTGCAAGTTGCAAGTTAGAACACTACTAAGGGAAACTTCATCTTGGCTGGAAAAAACATGCATTGGCTACTTGTAATTGCTCTTCCACCTTTTAAACACAACCAATCAATAACAAACTTTTAAAATATGACACAAAAATACTGTTTAAGCTCAAAATATTCTAAAAGACAAGTTAAGCTACGCGGTCTGTTTAAAAACTAATGCTGTGAGCAGGCTGGTGGTCTACGCCCATGCGTCTGGGGTGCAGCTCTGGTGTGGAGTCTAGTGTGTTGAACTCAACCAGAAGCACTTGCCCTGGGCAGAGATGGAGGGAATGAAGGAGTACTAACAGGGTCTTACTGCCCCACAGCCCCTGAGCTTCATGAAACTTGTTGAAACTTCAGTATCTGGGCATCTTTCTTCTTCTGTGAAAATTAACTGAAATTAATCTACAGGTTTGGAAGTTATTGAGTGGAGAATGTGTCACGGTATTGCCTGACAAAAGGACAACACACAGACCACCTGGGAGCATAAGCTTTGTCTTCTTAGCACGTAAGGCTGAAAACAAGTAATGGGCATCTAACCATTTCATAAGAGAAGGTGGTCTGGACTTACACATTTATTAGGACACCAGGGACAAAGTTTGTTTTGAACTGGGAAGAAATCCACACACAGAATAACAGCACTCTTAAAAACAAAATCTTTCAGTTTTCTTAGAGTGGCTGTCAGATTTAGGCCAGTTTAGTTGTGCCAGGTCTCAGTAAATTATTCTTTCTGTCCCAGCTTGGCAAGCTGTTCTGGCAGGTTTCTACATGCATGTAATGACTTCTTCACTTCTGCATAGCTCTTTCTTGGTAAAATGGCCACAGGTGCAAAGCAAATGACAAGTTAGGGAACAAAGAGGTGACCTGATTTTCACAGTTGCTGAGCATCCCAGAGAAACTAATGGCAGGTGTAGACTTTGATTCTCATGACCATTATTTTAGAAAACAAGCTGCTTGAATAAGGCCTGCAGCCTCAAGATGCCAACTTTGGAAAATCTTTTATCGTTGAAGAAATCCACTTTGCTTTTGCAGCTGTAATCTTTCAGGTTTGTGTTGTTTTTGTCCTGAGTCTCACTTAGAAAACCTTTCCTGTTTAAATTGTCTTATAGAAAGATATTTGGCAAACAGTATTTGAAACAGAAAATACCAGTAAAGTTTTTCAAACACTTTATTACTATTCCCAAACCACATTCAAAATACAACCACCAAGAAGATTCATGTTACCTTCTTCCATCTTAAAACCACTGGTGGATTATGTAACTTAAAACAATTACCTCTACTGTAATACAACTTGTTCTTTGGAAATAATTTTAGTTTAGTAACGTTTCCATAAAATTGAAGAGATTCATCTTCAGTTTAAAAATTCCAAATTAGGACCGTATGAGCAGACTATGCGATATACTATAAATACACACACACACACTATATATATGTATTTATATATATAGTTTTTTGTAACTAGGAAAACTGCAGAATACTGAAAAAGTATCAAATATATCAAACTTTCCATCTTAATAACTTTCTACATTTTTCTCAGGTTGTAGAGTGGTCTCAGGTAAGGCTCGTTTCACCCTGAGGTTCTCACTGGAGAATTATTTAGCAGCTGTAGTACTGTAAAGTGAACCGCTGTTTAGCGGAGAGCTGATAGAACTACTTGCATTTGCCAGGATACAGCAGCCTGACAGAGCAAGCAGAAAGCGACGCCGGAATAAAGGAGAAGGGCGGCGCGGCGCCCCCGCGCCCCCGGAGCAGCAAGCGGCGGCTGCGCCGGGCTCTCGGTGCCTCCGAGGACCCCCCCGCTCCGCCGCGGGAGGCCAAACACCGACTCCCGGGAGCGGCCGCCACCGCCTGAAGGGCGACGTGCAAACGCCGAAAACGGGCGGCGCGGGGGCGGCGCTGCTCCCGGCGCGGCCCCCGCGCAGCGGCCCCTCGCCGCGGCGGGCGGCGGCGGCGGCGGCCCGGCCCGGCCCCCTCGATCCGGGTATCGCCGCCCCGCGGCCGCGCCGCCAGAGCAGCGGGGGCCGCGCCGCGCCTGGGCCGGGCCCGGCCCGCCGGTACGTAGCGCGGCGCCCCGCGGCGGGGCCGCGGCCGGGAGCGGGGCCGGGGCGCTCGGCGGCGGCAGCGGGGGGCGGCGCCGCCGCGGCCTCCCAGGCGCGTCCCCCGCCGCTGTGCGGGGAGGAGCGGGCGGAAGCCCGAGTTTCCCCCGTTAAAAGAAACAAAAATAAATAACCACTAAGTGGCCACAGAGGTAAAAAACGAGGGCTGCGCCCCTGCGCCGGTACCCCCCCCCGCGGCCCCCCAGCCCTTGCCGGCCGCGGAGCCGGGCGCCGCCGCGGCTTCTCCTCCCTGGCGCGTTCGCGGTGTAAAGCAAAGTAAGTACTGCGGTGAGAGCAGGAAAACACTTCTCACTCCCCCTGTTCTTGCTGTCTCACGTTCCAGGAGAGCACAGACATGTCTCACTTCGAAAATAAAGGACTGATCCTGGGCGTAATGGCAGGGACCGCAGGCATCAGCCTCCTCCTCATCTGGTACCATAAGATCCGCAGACCCGGCGCGGCTGTGAGCGCACCCGCGCTGCTAGCTGTGGGCGAAAGGTTTGATCCTGCGCGCTTGCAAAACGAAGCGCACGGCGAGCAGGGAGCTGTC
The DNA here is from genome assembly GCF_028389875.1 of Rhea pennata. Classification (NCBI taxonomy): domain Eukaryota; kingdom Metazoa; phylum Chordata; class Aves; order Rheiformes; family Rheidae; genus Rhea; species Rhea pennata. The sequence continues at coordinate 37,829,727 of NC_084665.1, forward strand.
ATGGTTTTGCACGGAAGGCAGCTTCAGATACTAGAAAAACTGAGCGGCTTGCTGGTCAGCGTGGACGAACTGAAGAGGGAGGTGAAATTCCTCAAGGAGGCCCTGCCCAAGCTGGAAGAGCTTGTCCGAGCGGAGCTGCAGGGCAAGGGCGCCGTGCAGAGAGTGAGCCCGTCGCACAGGGCAGCCAGGCGGAGGAGAGCAGAGGCGGCTCCCGGCGCGGCGGAAACCACCAGCTCCGAGGAGGCCGAAAGCGAAGGGGGGTGAGTCACTGACAGGGCCCGGGCGGGGCAGGGCGCGCGGGGTCCTCACCTGCGTGCCGCGGGGCCCTGCAAACCCCAGCCGCCTTGCTCGTCTCCTTTCTCTTTCTTTCTTTTTGTTTGTTTTTAAATATGTATTTTGTGTTTCAGGAAAAAGAAACCCTTTCCTTCAGGGAAGTTCCTTAAAATTTCTTTTCTGCGGGGAGAATTTTTTGTTGTGTTACTTTCCAGCCCACGTGCTTCATGAGCCTTATATTTTGACTCTGTTTTGAGAGCTGTCATTCTCCGATTCTATTATGAATCGGTACTTGCTCCTTTTTTTTTTAAATGCTTCAATATTAGCAGGTATCTTCAAAGACGTATTCCCCTTCATGTGGTGTAGAAACATTGCAGTTCTATTATTTTTTTAGATTGTCTTGTCTTTTATTTGGTTTGCAAAGGCCTTTATATTGTATATAAAAAATCTGGAGATGCAGATAAAACTAAGGAACCAGTTTATGAATTATCAGATTCATAGACTCAATGCAGAGGTTATTGCATATTTAGCATTTAAGGTTACATTTTGTGGTCTGGAGAGATGTGTTGCAATTTGACAACTTAAGAAGGAAACTTGCCTATTCAGCTTCTTCTGTGTGACAAAGAAGCGGTGAGATGATCCAACAGAAAAATGATTCTTGTGTGCAAGAGCTTTGAATGTGTCTTTAAGAAAGGCCTTCTCTAATGAGTGTTTGTGTACAGCCAGAAGAAAGCAAGGAAGATAACTCCAGGTTATAGATAGTATTAGTGATTTGGATGTGTGCTTTACCAAGGCTATTTTTTTTATCTCTTCCAAAAAGAGATTTCTTTTATCTTTACTAATACAAATTACTTACTTGTTTGTGCATGTATTTGAAGGTAATTCCTAAGCAGTACTTGTAGATTGATTGTTTTTCATGTCTTCTCTGAATTTAAGATAGTTTGTTTCATTTGATTAATCAGTTTTCTTTCTGTTCTTTCTCTTGCAGATAGAAGTAGATTGTCAGTCTTAATGCGTGTACAGTTCTGATGTATACAGATTTTTCTGAGGTCATCTGTAGCTTTACTGACCAAGCACGTTCTGTGAGAACTGACAGTGGGAGGCAATAGCAGTTAATGTGCATCACCGATTTGTGTGCTATAGGAATAAGACCATGTGCATTGCTTTATGCTGTTCTGTAGTGAATTTCAGCAATGATACATTAAGTGGATGTTCTGTGCACTCCTCTAGATGATTCTTAATAGTTTGTTTCAGTCACATCATTCATTAGTGAAGATCTCAGTCTAACCTTTGAGGATTTGTAACATTCATTCATTTACAAAGACAATAATTGCTGTCCAGATGATCAGCTGAGATGGAGTATGTCACCTAGTTCTGACCTCTTTGTCATTTTGAAGCTGTTTCCTCCCCAAGACAGCGGTGATGAACCATGGACATCATTGCCATGTTTGGCACCAGTCTTCAGCTAGCCTAGCACCCAAGGTTTTCAAAATATGTTTGACACCAGTCACCAGGAAGATTGACCACAGTAAATCTTTTTTCTTCAAAATTTTCCACTATTTTTGCTTGAAATAGTTTATCCTTAAGAAAGGAGGAGAGGGAGAAATACTTGCCTTGACCGCTTGAGAGTGTTGTTTCACTTTTTGTTAATTCATTCATTTTTGCTGCCCATACATTTTCAGTGCAATCTTCAACTGACCTAAGAATCTGGTATGGGAGATTTCTGCTTGGAGGTCATTATCATTAAAAATGAATCTGCCTTGTGCTGGGTCATACAGTGCAAATTTGATTCAGATCAGGTGTCGACATATAATCACCTTCCTATTGAATTAGCTGGAATGGATTAGACAGTGATTGTGTCAGCTTATGCTTTTTACATTGGCTGAGAGGCAACAGATAATATCTGATCTATCTAAAAGTTGGAGTGCTGTGAGCAGATTAGATACCTGGTTAGGCCCAGTGGCTACCAATAAAAAGTTATTCGAAAACAGTTTTTGAACCAGCAAAGAGAGTCTATACCACAGCAGTGTTTTATACCAGGTAGCTCAGTCTTTTTAGTGCCTTACTAGTGCCTGGATTACTGAGATGCTTAATTGCAGCGTGGTGAGTCCCCAGCATGGTTTGCATTTGGTCTTTGGACTTTGAACAATTCTTTGAAATCCAGTGAAGTCCAGCTGATTGATCATTGCTCCTTACAGTCTTATCATTATTTTTCTCTCTTAAGTGAAATATATTGGTAATAAAGATGAAATCAGGTTGGCACTGACTATAGACATTTTTGAAGGGCTTGCGTTTTGTCAGATACTGCTCAGTGTTTTTATCACATGTAAATATTCACTTTTCGTCACTTGATAAAACCTTTTTTCAGGAAAATACCAGGTAAAATAGCGGCTCTCCGTGTTGTTGTAGGAAACATTTGTAAAGCAAACCGTAATGACTCTTTCTCCTTTGTTGTTAATTTGCCTTTTGATTTACTCTTATTATCCCTTAGATTTTTAGGTTGCACTAAAAATCTCCACATCAATTTCTTATGTTTAGTACTGATAGATTTGTTTTGTAGTGTAGCTCTTCATAACATACAGCTTGCTACTCTACTTCTAGAATGAACAGATATAAAAGCCTGCTAGCTAGTTTGTTGCAATCAGTTATCTAGCTCTTCTTATTGTAGTTTTATATCAACAATATCTTTTAGTCTCTTATTTTGTCCTTACGTAGCTGAAAGGATTTCCTATCTTGAAGTAAAATTGGCTTCAGTTCAGATTGATGAAGTATACCTTACCCAAGATTTTAGGAAAAATATTAGCTGTTTATTTTTTAAAAGTCTATATTGCCTTCTTAACGTGTTATGTTTTCATGTTTAAAATAAATGTTTTAGCCTGACTGTGTTAAGGATTGAACAGAGAGCTAGTAAGAAAATTTATGTAATCAGAAACAAAACAGAAAACATTTTTTATGCCTAGTTTGGCAAAATGTTTCAAGTGATGTATAATGCTTTATACTTGATTAAATTGCCTTATAGTAATTTTATGTCCAACCAACATAGGAGTTTGCCTGAGGTACCTGACAAGTGGGGCAGGAACTGGTCACAAGTCCTGGAGCCCCTTAAGGGCTTTGTGTTGTTTCTTTGGGAAATGCCTGGAGTCAGTAGTGTCAGCTCGGAGTCAAGAAAGGAGGGAAGAGGAGGAGAGGACCATCTGAAGGCACTATGGTGTCAATTTTCTGAGGGAAGTAAACAGAAATTTGGAGGAATGCTGATGCTTCTCTGAGGGGACAACTAGCATGTTTAAGCTTAAGCATGGAGAATTATTTGCATTCCCTTGGACGATATGGTATCAGAACAATTAATTTCTGTTCTTATAAGAAACGCTGTTCATGGGCCAAACTAGGGGAAGATTTTAAACATTTTATGTTACTTTCATTTGAGAATAGCATTCTTTATTGGTTGTATAGATGTCCTAGCCCCTTATGGAGCTCAGTATCTTTTGACTTACGTCAGCAGGCACAGGGTTGTATGGTTTTCTGCAGTTCCCAGAATTGCCTTACATTGGGAAGTGAAGAGTTATTTACTGTGTTGGCGTTTTTCATTTTTCCATGGATTGTTTTATAGATACTAATTTGCCTTCTTTAAAGCGTGCAAATCAACAAATAAAATGAAATATATGACATTCTTATCAAGGTTTAAGATGATCTGCTCCACATTTAAATTCTTTGAGGACTCATAAGACAGAGAAATACAGAAGGTGAGAGAGAATTTCCCAGGATAGTGAGAGGTAGACATAAAGGACCTGTCCTGTTTCCTCCTCTTCATCAACACAGATGTGATCTGGCAATCATGTTTCTCAGGGAGAAGCATGATGAGAAGAGGATTAATGCAGTATGGTCTCATCTTAGGATATCATTCTTCCATGATGTTTTGTGTTTTGCTCCTCATAGGTTCCACATCAGCTGTTAGTCTGTGACCTACTTGCATGCTTCTTTTCATTTGAGTTTCTGGAAGAGTATTTTTATATGACTTAACTTTCATGAATTTGATATTTGGTTATGCCAGTTTAATACAATGCTGCTGAAATTTTCTGCTGAGATTATTTGGAGTGACAAGGCCCAACCTTGGCCTTTCCATTTTTGCTGACAGAGATTGACATCCTGTTTTCCCACATTGGAATGGAAATGATCTTAGAAATTTGAGACATTTGTGCAGCAAAGCTAGAGATATCAGTAGTGAATTCCAAATACTGATTCCTTTTTTTCAAACCTAGATGCTTAGGTGGTTTATCATGCAATACCCAAATGTTTGGAACGAAAGAATATTACAGTGTTGTTCAGGAATGTGTAATTCCTTTTATTGTTTAGTTATTGTTACTTTATATTATCTTGCACCCAGAATTTAAAGTAGGTAATTGCACAAAATTTTCTTTTAATTGGAAGAGCAACCCAGATCCAGTCAGGAAAGGTGCTTTTCAAATATGCCTCAAAGCTGGGTACTTTTCAGACATCCCACCCAACCTCCAAATCTTGTACACTTCTGGACAGGTTGATGTTCCTTGCTTGTGCTCTCTATATATGATGTAGCTTTGCAGCCACTTCAAAATAACTGTTGAGGAACAATATGCTGTGTTTTTAAAGATGCATCAGGAAACCAAAGTAAACATTCACTGTACATGAATACTGACTCTGCAACATACAGCCATATCAAGATTTGGTATTGAAGTTCTATGGATATCTAAGACATTTCCCTTTTTTTCTTTACTGTGCTTTGTTTTTCCATTTGAACATGCATGTATGCTTTTTTTTCCTATTCAAAAGTTTTTGAATCCTCTTTCTCATATTACTGGGTTAATCTGGCAGAGAAGTTTTTGTGTCACATCTGGCAGTTCTGTAATTGAAATGAACGTTTACAACTGCATATTATAGGCTACAGCCAGTGTATCTGGAGGTGGTTTCATTCTGGTCACTTTCTATAGCAATTTATTGAAAACAGAGTATTTAAAAGCCATAATTATTAAGCTCCATTTATATTCCTAACATTTTGTACTGGCTATATTTCCAGAAAAAAAGTAGTACTACTGTGCTGAACTAGTTAGAGGATAGAGTTGCTTAGTGCACATAGTACATTTTCTGCTCATAGTGACGAGTTAAAATCTCTGAATTTAGCAGATAATACTTTTAAATTACTATTTTCCATTAGAAAAACATTTTCAAAAATGGAAATGAAAAAGATCAGGCTTTTCTGTCCATATTTAGTGCAGAAGCAAATGGCTACTTTTACAGATAATGTTCAGTTGTTCCTATTTGAAGTTTGAGGACCCAATTGTATGCTTAAGTGAGTGGCCTTATTGTCCAAAGTGCTATCTCTGCATGGGATTTATGGCTTTTGTAAATATTTATTTGTCCTTGCCTGTCTTGTGCTGAGTACTTGTGCACTGAGAATAATGAAATAAGACAAGCTGTTTCCCATTATCAGATATTCTGATCTCCAGAATGTGCAAAAGAAATAAGTAAACAAATTGACAATAGTGATGTTGCTGCTTACAATTAAAATTGTATCTGTGACCTTTCAAGTGTTTAACAAGACACTGTGATTCTTAAAGCACTCCTATTTTGGTTGGTAAGCTCTCCAATTTGAAGAAATTGGAAGGTTGAAGCACTGTGTTGAAGAGGCCTCCTCAGGGTTACAAAGCCTGTGTTAATACACGTTATGATTTACAGTGTTCTGCATTTGAACCTCAAGGACACACATGTTTCTAATATTTAGATATTTTTTGAATGCATTGTTAGGGAGGACATAGCGTAATTACTTGCCTATTATGTTTGGAATTATGATCATGCTATCCCTTAGAAGACAGAGGTAATATAATAAAAAAAACCTTGATACTATAAACAAAAACTCCCTCGAGGTTTCAAAACTGGCAGAAATTTGCACTCTGAAATTTTTGCATTTGAATTTCACAAAGCTTTGCCAATATCTGAAGAAAATATCGTTATCATTTTCTGTTATTTTAGTTATATTACAGCTCATACTGATACTGAAGGAGAGTCTGAGGAAGAAAAGGGATGGATGAAATCACCTGATGTTATGAGACTGGAAGAAGAAGAAGAAGAGTTATTTAACTTTTTACTACAGGTGGACAGTTTGCACAAGGGTTCAGAAGATGATAAAAAAGAGAGTTTCAGACTGCTGCTTGAGAAAGAAGACAAGGTATTAAAGGGTAAACTTAGTATTATGTTGCTATTAACTTGTGCTTAGAGCTGTGTTTGAGAACTTCCTTAATGTAAGTGTTAGAGTGCACACAGGAATGGAAGATGGAATTCTATGCCTATTTTTAAAATACAGCAAAAAAGACATATTTTCAGATATTACCAATATGAATCTTGGGCATGCATAGAAGTTTTATTATTTTATAACCAATCCAGGGTCAATAACTTTAAGGCTCTGTTTGGTGTATATGTACTTGCATGCAGTGGAGGATGATACCATGGGCTTTTTCCTAGATAAATGATAGGTATTTTTACTGGTTTTAAAATGGCCTATATGAGAAAGTCCCACGAAATTAAGTAGTAATTGGATCAATTGTTCTCAAGAAATCAAACAATGAGTCTGTAGATTGCTTATAATTTTCTGTCATACCTCGTATGACAATTTTAACTTTTGTGTGCACATGTGGAACTTCTGATGAAATTTCCAAGTGGTTTGATGTGCAGTGCTTAATTCAGTGCATCAATTTCTTCTGATTTGACAGATATTATTATTTCTGATTATATTGCCATTTACATATTGAAATATCGAGATGGATAGATGTGATAAGAATTGTGAGTGAACACAGTGCTTATTTCACGCCTAAAGAAAATATATATAATTCAGGAACCTATTATACTTTACTGGATTACCTATCTATTATTTTTTTTTTTAAAAAAAGAGACCTGTAAAAATGATTTATAAATTCCAGGGTATTGTCAAAATTGATCAACATCATGTTTGGTAGTGCAAAAATTGGTCATAGGATTCTCACACATAGGAAAGTAGTATAGAAGGATGCAAAATACCAAAGATTCACTCAGTATTCCTCAAACCTACTCTAAGTATTATGAAAGGAAACTGTATAAGTCTGATTTTGATGAGTTCAGTTATCCAATTGTTCTCTACTTTCAGTATGAAAACTGTGCAAGCTTTCTTTGGAGAGTTGCTCGTGCTTATGGAGATCTGTTTGAGATGACTACAGATGCTGAGGAAAAGAAAAAGTATGTTACTGATGGTAAGTCAAGGAAAAATGTTTATGTAAAATGTCATCTGAATGTAGGGAAACATGCTTGGTGCATTGATGCTTAAGTTTTCCAACTCAAGCAATTGCCAGTCCAGTAAATGGGAGCTTGTATACCATAATAAAAATGTTTTGCAAACAAACTGCCACATTATATAGCTTCAGACTGTTCTTTTCACACTGGAGAGATCCAGAACTGGTGTAGGAGAAGTGTTTTCAGTCACATTGAAAGCAGTTGGCTCCAGATGATGTCCTAGAATTCTTTATTTTAATGAGAGTCAGATGAAACAAAATGTAAAAAAGAGACAGATGTTGTCAGCACAGCTTCTTAATTACATCTTTGGTAGAGAGCAATAAATGCAAAGGCAAAGCCAAGATTTATTTTAATTCTTTCTGTGGCAAAGGAGTGGTCCTGCAAATCAGCAACCTCTTTTGTGGTGGTCGTGGGGCTAATATTTTGGGAATCAGGGAAACACTGTCTACCAGAAACAATAGTCGTGTAAAACGATTGAGGATGCTGCTTCCAGGCATCTCTCCGCAGGTGTCCTATTTGACAACTTAACCTCAGTTAGATTCTGATTTCTTTCTTCACAACTCTTTTCCTACGTCAGCTTTTAAGTGCATTGCCCTTTTCTTTCACTGTTTATAGGCATACTGGGGAGAGGAATGGTTTACATTTCCCTTTTGTTTTGGGCCTGTTTTTGATTATGATAAAATGTGCTTCTTTTCTACCTATGTCACCCTTTTGCTGTCCGTTCAATGCGTTCTCTTAAAATAATAATTTTTGCCTCTATCTGAGAATATGCCTCTCCTCTTTTTCTCCATTGCTTCTCCCTTTTTTACTGCACCAAATTAAAGGTTTTCTAATTGTATTCCGAGCTTAGATTATTCTGTCTTTTTTAACTCTTCTCCTTTTGTTGCTACTTCATGTTCTGTTGTCAGTGACGTCTCTGAAAGAGCAGTTTTGACTATCCTTTGTTATCCTCAAAGGCAGTGTGACCCTTTGTGCTGTTATTAAATATACCGCAGCCAACCTCAGCTTGTCCAAGGTCCCCATTCCTATCCTGCTGTCATCTGAATGCTCATGAAGACATAGGCTGTCTTACTATTTAACTGATACTGTCTTTACTTCGGTAGCAGCTTGGCTTTTTTGTATGGAAATCACTCAGTGCAGTGAGGGTTATAACAAACAAACAAACACACAAACAAAAACAGAATGATGAACTCTGTTATTGAATCCTTTGCTTTTACCAGTGATTAAATGTAGCCTTAGCTGATGGAAGATAATGGCATAGCAAAAGACAGGGAGAGGTAAGGAATGGTGGAATGAAATTGGGTCTTAAGTGTTGAGTAATCTCTGTTGGCTCATTTTCCTGAAGTGGTAGGTGGTGGCAGCCTTTTTCATCTGCTTTTTGGAAGTGGTGCAGAGAGATTGAGACTGTGGGAGAGCTGGCAGTAGACTGTGTTTTTTCATTCCACTCGGTTGGAGGACTGTGTATGTGCCCTTTGTTTTTAGGAAGTTAACTTGTAATACAGAAATGTCAGTGTGGTTTAATTGGTTGCAGCTGAGACTTTACAAACAGCAAGCGTCGCATTTGAGCTTCTTACTAGGAGCATGATTTGATCAAACGACCTGCTGTCATCTTTACTCGCTTAAAAGTGAAACATAATGGAGATCATTGTGCTGGAAAGGAACTTCACCTAGTTCATTTATGTACCCAAGGTGGAAAATAGCTCTGCTGGTTATTCTGACAGGTACATCTCTAACCAGTTTTTAAGGATCTTCCCCTTTGGAAACATCGCAGCCTCGTTCAGCAGTCCAGTCCAATTCTCCCCTGGTTTAGTTGAATCTGAATTGAATTATATAAGGCAAAATAGTAAAATTATATATACATACATATACATTATATACACATACAATTTTAATGTTATATGTACGAAGTCATAAAGTTTAGTTTAAAGTCATAAAGTATCCACCTAAAATTTTGTTTTGAAAAGGAAAAAACATTTTCTTCTTTGCAGCTAGAGTTCATCTGACTGCTTGGTTCTTGGGTGTTGCCTAAAATGTAAAAGAGTACAATAAATCCTTTAATATATCACTCCTTTTACAGGGAAGATTAAAGCTGAAAAGGCCATCCAGCTGGATGCCAGGAATGCAGAGAGTCATCAGTGGTGAGTTTGCAAGAGTGTGCATTTTTGCAAAGTTGTATTTATTTATCAGATTCAGCCAAAATGGCAGCAGTCTCCAACTCTAAACACTGCTCACAGCAAGTTAGATTTATCTTATTGGAGTGGGGTATCAATTTCATCAATTATTCATTAATATCTTCTCATAGTTTCATAGAACTCAATCAGTTGCAGCTAAAAACTACTTCCAAGTAGTATTTTGTGAAGCATTTACTATAGCAGAGGAAACATCACAATATTTTAGTAAGTATAATGAAATACAGGAATATTTGCTTAAGCCAGTATCTGCTATTATTTGAAGAAGCCATTGTTTTCCACTTACTTTCTCTCACAACTTTCTTTCTGAAAATGATGTAGTTTGACCTCCTATTTTGTTACTTCTGATATCCACATGAAAAAAAAATGACAAATTTTTGACCATCTAAACTTTAGTAATTAAAAGTAGACAATGAGAGCATGATTTCACTTTCAATTAGCTTCTCAACTTTTTGTTTTGATAATTGAATTTTCCTCCAGGCTTGGCACTTGGATTAATTTTTGTAGATCTTGCCAGAAGTAACTAAGTCTTCACAAATTTATATAATTTTTATTAAATCAGCATTGTCAGGTGGAAAATAATTCTGCCTAGCTAGCTCATAATTCCAGGTTACTGCTTTATTAATCAATTTTATTGAAACTGTTTTTTTTTCTAATATTATTAGCTTTTTCATTCCATTTTGGTTTTTCTATTCTTTTTTTTTCATTACACATATATGGTGGAATTTCATTTTAACCTTATGTATCTAAACCTGATCTTGTTATCCCGGCCTCCCTTCATAGTCCAGAATGAAGTAGGCACTTCTGGAGTACAGTTTGTATGAGTCCATGTTGCACATCTGCGTTAGGGTGAGATGAATTTCTCCCTAGACTCAACTGACTACATCTCCATTGCCAGTAAAGGGAGCATAGGTCAGCTAGCTCAGGTTTAGATACTCAATTAAATGCAGATGTTTACATTTAATTAGGTGGCTCTTGTGTTTGCTCTCTCTCTCTCCTTCTGAACTTCAAAGATGGCTATGTTATTCCATACGGGGTTCCTTTGAGTGTTGCCATACTTCTATGATTGTTTTTCTTCCTTATGCTTATAACAACTAGTGATCCAAACACCTGCTTTGTAATGATGGGGTACAGGAAGTCACACGCTGTGGAAATAAGTTTAATCTCAATGGAACTTTGCCATCACTGATAGATTTGCATTTGTTCCCTCCAGTGGCTGGGAAATAGTGATGGTGCCTGCCTGGAGGTGAGGCGTAGGCCCCAGCTATAATGTGGCAGTTAAAGATACCAGCCTTTGCTTTGCCCCTTATCCAGTTACAAGTTAATGTCCATCAGTTGGAGGCTGTTGCAGTGGAGAGGATCATGTGAGCATCCATCCTCAATACAAAGTGAATTGAAGCCTGTTTAACTTAAACACCTGCTGGAAGCAAACTGTAGCCATTTCTGCCAATTGTCTGGCCACAGCCATGGTTGCGTCTGCAGGTTAGTGCTGGTGTACCCTTCTCAGCCAGAGCAGTATGTATACAGAAACCCACACTATCACATGCACACGCAAATGCTTCCACCTGTGAGTCTGACAAAAGCCCGCCTGTGAGACTGACAAAATCTCCTAGTATAAACTTGGCTACAGAGACTGGGCTGACAAAAGCTTTCATGGTGTTCAGGAAAATGTAGGTGGTCTGCCAGACTTCAGATGTAAGATCTTGTACTGGCAGGCACATCCAGCAAGGGAAGAATTACAAGTGTAAGGAGACGTGTTCCAGAGTTAGCTCAGAAAGCCTATTTTAGAGATATAAGAATAAAATCTTGTGTTTTGTAAGCTAGTGCTTTTTGTTGTAGGCAAGGTCTTTCTGTATGCTTTAGTTTTCAACCTTTGTGTATCTGGGTTGTAAGGAAATGTGAGATTTTTATCTATTATTGTTGAACCAGCGGCTTTATAGTTGTACAGATAGACATAACAGATGTGAATAGTCTGGTGTAATAATTTTTTCAAATATTTTGTCCACTTACTGTTCTTTTCTGAAGTCTTTCTGATTCAATGCACAAGTCTTAAATAGTGATGTCCCATACTGGATATACCTCTTCAGCAGAGGCTCTAAATACAAGACAGAATGGGCTGCCCTGTTGATATGCTCCAGAAAGACATTTGTATATTTTTTGTCTAGCATAATAACTCTCATTCAGTCTGTGGTCTCTTTTCTGCTATGCTGCTGCTTAACCATATAGACTTGTTTTGTAATTGTGCACTTTTTCCTTCTTGGGAAAGTATTTTACACTCATGTTTCACTGATTTCATGTTGATTTCAGACCATTTGGTTTATCAAGGATATTTAGAGTCGTAAGTGCTTGCATCCCCTCTCATATACTATTTTATTTTATAAGTTTGTTTTCTGGTTATCATTGAAGTCATTAATGAAAATACTGGAAGATAATGAACCCAGGACAAAACTTCTTGGAATGACTGTAATGATTCACAGGTTCACATGAGCCAGAGACAAGATCACTGACCCTGGTTCTGCAACCAATACAGGTGATTTCATCTAAACAATATCATTTAACAAATATTTAAACAAAAGGATTAGGATCACTGGCAAGTGGTCAATTAAGGAAGAAAGATTTACTAGTTTTACTTAACTTCAGAGATGAAGGGCAGGACCCAATTCCAGACTGGCACCTAAATGTAATGTCAGTGTTATAGGTGTATGTACCATTTGATGTGACAGGATATTCGCATATCGTGGCAGATATAACATGTGATCCCTGGGAGGTCTTTATCTTTCTGGGCCAGCAGCTGGAACTGGTGGGAAACCTTAGGGCATCTCCAGTGGCAGTGGATAGCTGTGTTTGGGCAGGCTGCTGTAAATTGAATAGGATCTCTATTGAGTGTCATAGGAGCATAAATGCACAGTGAGAACTTGGGTTGTCTACAGCTCGGCATGAATACGTGCTCAGTGGAAGTGCACTCCTCATACTGAAATTCTTTTTTCTCATCTCATCACCAGTATAAAGTTTGCTCAAACTGTGTAAGCTAACTGAAGACCCTACAAAGTAAGATACATCCATCTATTGTTTATACAGTTTTCTCATTTTTGTGTAGTGTTACCACGTTCTGTTTTAGCTGTTGATGAAAAAGTTGGCTGACTGTTGTCTATGGAAAGTTTTGACTGATTTCTTGCTTCTCTGTACCTTCTTATTTCTGATTTTTTGGCATTTCCTATCAGTGTGGTTGAGTTATTATTGATGTTTGGTATAGCTGCTATCTGTATAATTAACTCAGGCATTATTTCTCATGTTCTGTTAAACTGTTTAATATATTATGGCTTACTAAATGAGTGAGGGTTAAATGGTAGGCCTGTTTTTTTCCTGGCCTGTATTACTGCTTACAGTTAACACGTGAGGGGTGGGGAGGGAAAGGTATATGCAAAGAAAAGATTGAATAATTCAGCCTGGTTGGTTTCATCATCATATCTCATTACCAGTGGTTCTGCACTTCTGTCTGTGGCTTTTTTTCCTTCTGCTGTGTTTATCGAGCCTTTTTTTTTTTACTGCCTTTTATGTCTCTTGCAAGTTGCAATTCAGTTTGTATTAAGCATTTCTGAATTTTATCTTTAAATGCTTGTATGCTGTTCTTTAGTAACCATACAGTATCACCAGCTTGGCCATGTGTTCTTATTTTCACTTTTGAATTCAGTTCGTTTTTGATTTTTAGCTCAATGGAGAACACCTCACTGGAGCTGAATTGGCCTCTAAAATCATGTCCTGTCTTCCCTGCACTTTGGAAAGAGTCGTTTGCCATTGTGCTTTTGAATACTGTCTCTTAATAAGTCTTTGATAAAACTTTTTATAACCTGGCACTCAATTTTCCTTGTATCCTGTTCTGTTTATGGTTTAATGTCCTTTATTAGGAATGTATACTGTGTCTGTCAGGCAAGGATTAGGGCTATAGGCCTCTTTGAAAGTTTGTTTTAGAAGCTTATCCCTAATGCTTAAAAGCTTTGTTCACAGCAAAATATGTTTTGGTCACGCCCTGACTGGCATAACTGTTCTGTGAAAGCCCTACTGTGAATGCAGTTACACTAGGGAAAAGGTCCTTTTGCCAGGGCAATTTCTTAAGTTATATTGAACTGCCATAAGCTGTCCTGAGAAATAAAAGTTATGTTTGATGTCTAGTAGGAAAACTTAGTGGAATGGTCTTACCAGCAAACCTTTGCTGATGTACACATCTACAGTTTAGATATCTTGCTTTTCTTGTGTACTTCGTTTAAAAAAAAGCAAAAAAAAAAAAAAAGCCATGCATGTCAGAAATAAACCACCTGTGATCTAGTTTTATGAAAAAACATAGCATTGGAATTGACCAACTTACTGATTAAAACACTTATAAGTGACCAGTAGTCATCCTCAGATTGCATTTGGTAAGATATATACAGAAAGAACTGGGCAAAAGAGTTTGAAGTAGTCAGTCAGCCTTGGTCACAGTCTTTTCCAGCTGCTAATAATTTTAATATCCAAATCTAGATATTTGAAAACATGTGTTCATACTTAATATTGTGGTTACCAGTCAGATCACGAAACCTTCAGACTGTTTGAATAGACACCTTTAAAAAATTAACTTAGATGGAAACACTGGAAAGGAAAAAACATACCTGTAACATTTTATTGTTTGTCTGACCACTCCAGTGAGAGGTAGAGTAAATATTTTAGGTGACTTATTGCCTTTTTCAGCTTGTGACAATTATTCAAATTCTGAAGGAACCTGAATAGAGAAATTGGCATTGGCCAGTCCCATATCTTCGTGTTTTCCCAGGTCTCAAACAAAACCTTTTTTTGGTTGGTCAGTGATTGCCAATTTATAGCTGTGAACCCTCAAGGCTCATCTTGGACCACAGTATATCCTTGTCATTCTGATTTAGCTGGAAGTGCTATGAAACTGATTCAGTGCTGTAGCCATTTCAGATGGTACCACTTTAACTTCACAATTACAAAAAAATGCAGAATGCCAAGGTGTGCTGAATAGTGCTTTTACTGAAATATAAACAATTGTTTTTAAGTTCATTTTCAAAGCAAGTGGATTTCTTGTTGTTGTTGTTGTTGCTGGATTTTTTTTCTCCAAGAGTTAGGGAAAAGTGTAGAAGGCTTCTCTGGTAATTGTCCAGAATCCTGCAACTCTGTTTTTTGGTGAAGAGGATATGTTACATACAGGCTATTCAAAGAACAAAAAGGTTATTAGATGCAGCCAGTTTTCATCACGTTCACCCAGAAAAATCATTCCTTGCATTGGACTTTGGTTTGTTTGCCATGAAGCCAGCTTAGCGCTGCAGTTAAGTTTCGATTACTTTATGGAATTCACGTGGTGAAAAGAGCTGTACAGAACATGCATCTTACAGCAGAGTGAAATTATCAAGTGAAAAGCTGGTAATTTTAAGTGCAGATTCCTCAGAAAGTACAGTGGCCCTCAAGACTTTTCTCTGTCATATGTACGTGGGTTACACAGAAGCACAGCGCACAGGAACAAGATCTCCAAGCCTGGGGTTGTCCATGGGAGTAGATTCCAGAGCTGGCAGTCTCACGGAGAGAGGTAACTACGGAAGAGAAAGGATTGCCTTCATTAAGGACCTGAGTAATTTTCACATGGGATTTGGCTGACTCATATTAACATGGCAGAAAATAGAAATGGAGGTCATCACAGAGACTGTGCTAGCTTTTGCTAGCTGCAGAGATTTAATACTCACTTCCAGGATTAATTCAAGATCTTGGCCCTTATGTTTATATCTGATTTTCTGCTGAGCTTGTGCCTGGACTAGAACTCAGGAAATCTCTGCACTGGTATGTCTTATGCTTCTAAGTGGACTTGCTGTGTGTTGTACTTGGTATACAACAAAATGAAAGAAATTACAGTTCCAGGTGGGCCATGGTTCAGTGAAAATGCCTGAAGATTGTGAAGATATGGAAGGACACTGTTGTGGGTGTCTACTACAGGCCACCTGACCAGGAAGAGAAAGTTGATGAGGCCTTCTATAAACAGCTGGAGGTAGCCTCACGATCACAGGCCCTGGTTCTCATGGGGGACTTCAACAACCCTGATATCTGCTGGAAGGACTACACAGCAAGGCACAAACAGTCCAGGAGGTTCCTGCAATGCATTGATGATAACTTCTTGTCACAAATGGTGGAGGAGCCTACGAGGAAGGGTGTGCTGCTGGATCTTGTCCTTACCAACAGAGAGGGACTGGTTAGAGGTGTGAAGGTTGGGGGCAGCCTTGGCTGCATTGACCACAAGATGGTGGAGTTCAGGATCCGGTAGGAAAGAAGTGTAAGGCAACATGCAGGATTGCAACCCTGGACTTCAGGACAGTGGACTCTGAGCTCTTCAGAGGCCTGATTGGTGGAGTCTCATGGGTTAAGGCCCTAGAAGGAAGGGGGGTCCAGGAGAGCTGGCTAGTATTCAAACATCACTTCCTCCAAGCTCAAGAGTGGTGCATCCCTATGAGTAAGAAGTGCAGCATAAGGGTCAGGAGACCTGCCTGGGTGAGCAAGGAGCTCCTGGCCAAATTCAGACAGAAGAAGAAAGTACACAGAATGTGGAAGAGGGGACAGGCTACTTGGGAGGATTACAGGAATGCAGTCAGAGTATGTAGAGATGCGGTGAGGAAGGCTAAGGCCCAGCTGGAATTGAGTATTGCAAGGGATATCAAGGACAACAGGAAGGGCTTCTTCAAATACATCAGCAGCAAGAGGAGGACTAGGGAAAATGTGGGCACCCTACTGAGTGGGGCAGGGGCCCTGGTGACAAGGGATACAGAGAAGGCAGAATTACTGAATGCCTTCTTTGCTTCAGTCTTCACTGCTAAGGGCAGCCCCTAGGAATCCCGTAGCCTGAACGTGAGGGAGAAAGTCTGGAGAAAGGCAGACTTTCCTTTGGTTGAGGAGGATAGGATTAGAGACCTTCTGGGCAGGCTAGACATCCACAGATCCATGGGCCCGGATGGGATGCACCCACGGGGACTGAGGGAGCTGGCGGATGTTGTTGCCAGGCCGCTCTCCATCATCTTTGAAAGGTCCTGGAGAACTGGAGAGGTGCCTGAGGACTGGAAGCAAGCCAGTGTCACTCCAGTCTTCAAGAAGGGCAAGGAGGAGGACCCAGGCAACTATAGGCCAGTCAGCCTCACCTCCATCCCTGGAAAGGTGATGGAACAGCTCATTCTGGATGTCATCTCCAGACATATGGAGGCAGAGAAGGTGATCAGGAGTAGCCAGCATGGATTCACCAAGGGGAAATCATGCTTCACCAATCTGATAGCCTTCTATGATGGAATGGCTGGCTGGGTAGAGGAAGGGAGAGCAGTGGACGTTGTGTACCTTGACTTCAGCAAGGCTTTTGACACTGTCTCCCACAACATCCTCCCAGATAAGCTCAGGAAGTGTGGGTTAGACGAGTAGACAGTGAGTTGGACTGAGAACTGGCTGAAAGGCAGAGCTCAGAGGGTTGTCATCAGCGGCGCGGAGTCCAGTTGGAGGCCTGTGGCTAGCAGTGTCCCCCAGGGCTCAGTACTGGGTCCCATCCCATTCAACTTTTTCATCAGTGACCTCAATGAAGGAACAGAGTGCATCGTCAGCAAGTTTGCTGGTGACACCTGGGAGGAGTGGCTGATACAGCTGAGGGCTGTGCTGCCATACAGAGAGACCTGGACAGGCTGGAGAGTTGGGTGGAGAGGAACATCTTGAGGGGCAAGTGCAGAATCCTGCACTTAAGGAAAAATAACCCTAGGCACCAGTACAAGCTGGGGGCTGACCTTCTGGAGAGCAGTTCTGCAGAGAAGGCCCTGGGAGTACTGGTGGATGACAAGTTGTCCATGAGCCAGCAATGTGCCCTTGTGGCCAGGAAGGCCAATGGTATCCTGGGGTGCATTAGGAAGAGTGTTGCCAGCAGGTGGAGGGAGGTGATTCTGCCCCTCTACTCAGCCCTGGGGAGGCCTCATCTCGAGTACTGTGTCCAGTTCTGGGCTCCCCAGTACAAGAGAGACATGGAGATACTGGAGAGAGTCCAGCGAAGGGCTACGAGGATGATCAGAGGGCTGGAGCATCTGCCCTATGAGGAACGGCTGCAAGAGCTGGGCCCGTTTAGCCTGGGGAAGAGAAGCCTGAGGGGGGATCTTATCAATGTGTACAAGTACCTGAAGGCAGGGTGTCAAGGGGACGGGGACAAACTCTTTTCAGTTGTCCTGTGTGACAGGACAAGAGGCAATGGGCAGAAATTGAAGCACAGGAAGTTCCGCCTGAACGTGAGGGGGAATTTCTTCCCTGTGAGAGTGACGGAGCACTGGCACAGGTTGCCCAGGGAGGTTGTGGAGTCTCCTTCTCTGGAGATCTTCAAGGCCCACCTGGATGCAACCCTGTCTAACATGCTGTAGGTGACCGTGCTGAGCGGGGAGGTTGGACTAGATGATCTCCACAGGTCCCTTCCAACCTTACTGATTCTATGATTCTAAGGGGACCTGTATGTAACAGTTCAGAGAGTCTGGCCAGGTGTTTTGTAGTACTGGAGAGCTGCAAAGTATTCAGATATCTGAAAATATCTTTAACTTGTGAATCTGGTGATGGTAAGCTCACTGGTAAAAGAGTCAAGAACTGCCCAGAAAGTGCAGAAGTCTATCATTGCTTTGACCTGAGCAGGATTCAGTTTCTCCTCAATCACAGTCAGTGGAATAACTTTTAAAGTTAATAGATACTACCACCCAGCATAGTAAAGTCAAGTTCTTAAATACATATGACTTGGTTATTTTGCAGAAGTGTAGAGGGCTGTGCAGGAGCAGAAAAATCTTCTTTTTATGGAAGAAGTACTTTAATATTTAATGGCATGTATATGCAAAGGAATTTCCCACAAATTTCCCACAGAGGAGTGAAGATGTCATACAGTCTTAGTAATAGAATTGTAATAGATAGTTTCTCAGATTTGTAGGGTGCAATGCCAGTAAAATATTTGTCTAGTGATATGGGACTTTTCAAAATTACAGAATATGTTGTAGGACATTATCATTCTACTGACAACTTTTGAAAGTGAAATCTGTGTAAAGCTTTTTCTTGCTAAAAACTTGCGACATCCTGTCCTTAATTATCCCTTTCTTAGCACTAGAATTGTAGCAGAGACTGATTAACTTGTGAGCTACAAGCATGTGTTTTTATTATACAGCCTTGATTCCTTGATCAGAAATGATGCTTGCAGTCAGAACTTGATATAACAGAGTTTCGGGTTATGAGTTTTTATCCTGTATTTGATTTATGGGAAGACCAAAGAAGTTTTACAGGAATCTTCAATGTTAATTGTGTTTGATGTCAGTCAGTTACCCTTAAATCACTTACTATTTTGGCAAAAATAATTTAAAACTTCGAATACAAAAAGACAATTTCCGAAGACATTTTTCAAAAGCTTTAACTTGTTTTGTAGCAAGTGAATCTGAGGGATGCTTAGCTTGCGTATTCCTGGTTAAGGAGCATTTAAATGAGAGAATGGTTGAGATTGGCTCATGCGTTAGGACTGTGGCTGGTGGGGTTCTTAACAGATCAGGCAAAAATCATTTGGAGGAACAAAAAAGTCACAATTTAGGTTCTGTGTGTTCTTTTTTCCCACTTCTTTTCTTTTCCCATTTCTTTCTCCCCAGAGTAGGTCACTGAAATATTTCTGTTCAGAAATGTTGTAATGTTATTGCAGTGCCTGAGGATGTTTTTGGTCCATTTTCCATCCATTGATCTTCCTACTTGGTGCACATGTTCCTGCTTGCTGAAGGGAGGTAGGAGATGCTGACACTCCTATCAGAAGAGTGCTTTGCAAGGGACTGAGCTCAGGTCTGTAGTGCAGCCAGTGAGGAGGGGCACCATGCATCCCCTGGGTGTAAAGGCTCTTAGAGTAGTAGCACCTTAGTAAAATGCTGCAGCATCCTTATGCAAGTGCAAAGGGGAGAGATTTGGCTTGTGAAAATATGTATTTACTGGAAGCTTTCTGCCAAAATGGTCTCAGAGGAAATAGTATTGGCAGCCTTGTTACATTTCTGTCAAGAAGAATTGTGTTATTATCTCTGACAGCTGTTTTTTCACTCTGTTACCAGATCTGCAGATTTTGTTGAGGTCATATATACAGCAATAAGGATTAGAAATCTCTATGATCTGGAACATGATTCAGTTGCAAAATCCACAGCCTCAGAAATGCAAAACATAACATCCACATGTTCTAATAATGCACTTCTGTGAATATCCATTAACAGCAGCATTTTTCTTTGTTTTGATTTTTTGTGTATGTTGCAATAATTTATTAAATCAGAATTTTTAAATGTCCTTGTATTCATGTTAGGTGGAGGCTTGGTTGATTCTTGTTTTTTATCAAAGCATTGGTTGGTTCCTCATGTTTCTGCAAATGTTATCTATGCGAGCGATCTGATGTTTCCCTGGAACTCAGCTTTGTTACTCTGTTGAATTTTTAATATAAAAACTATAATCCTGCCAGTTTCTTCAATGTAGATTCATTTGTGTTCCAAGTAAGGAAAACCTAAACATTTTACTTTGCACCTTGGTGCATTTTACTTTGTACACTGGCAGTCTTTTACATTCATAGCCACTGCTGCCATGCCCTCACCAACATTAGGAAAGTGATACCAAACTGGTGTTTTACTTTTGCTTCAAAATTTAATATGAGGTGCATTTTTATAGATGATGCATCATAGTGGGAAAGCAATACAATTTTAGGTATGCAAAATTGATCTCTAAAGCAGTAATGTCGCAGGAATCACAAACAGTAACATAAGTTGCAGAACCTCCCTCTGTGGGAGTTGAGATCTCATTCAAGTTAGATTATAAAGAAAGCCTAAAGGTCTGGCTGCATTGCAGAGGCTGTCAGAATACACCCACACATGAATCTCGCGTGCAAGGTGCACGCAGCCCTGACAGAGGAGGGAGTGTGGGTGCTCCAGCAGCCTGGTCTGTCTGATGGAATGAGTGCTGTGGACAAGTTCTGAATATTTTCACTGGTGAGATGACTGCTGTGGTACAGATAAGAGGGAATTAATGGCAAAGAAATAAGATGGGATGCCCAAGTTTGTGAGCCATGTAGAGAGGCAAGAACGGCATTTACAACCGGAATGAAAAAAGACTTTTTTTTTCCATGGGCCTCTCCTGTGTTACCCATACGTGGAAGAGACTGAGGGGAGAGGAGGAGCAGCCAGAAAGCACTTGGATTAAGTTGCTGCCCAACAATTGTGTTTCCAAACCAGTGTGTGCATGGAACAGGAGGTTTTTTAGACTTGGAATAGATGGAAGGAGGTATGGAAGAGTAAGGAGCCAGCCTGAGAGGATGTATGTTATTTTTGATTTTGGTCCCATGAAACCTATCATGGAAAAGGAAAAGGTAAAACTTGCTCTTTGTATGTCGTGATTTTTTCTTTTCTTCAGGCTTTAAATCTTTTCTGTAAATCCATTTCATATGGGATAAACTATGCTTTCCAGAGCCTAACTGCTAGTAGTGTCTATCTGCATTTTTGCTAATTCAGATTGCTTGTGAGCTTGCTTGATAAAAGTGACTAGATGAACCTGCTGTTCTTCCTTTTGCAGCAGGTAACTCCTCCTTATAATTTCATCTTGTCTGAATACATATAGAAATTTTCAACCACTAGAAGGGAAACATAAATTGACTTCCAGCATGGACCATGAGGTCCATGTAGATGCTTGGCATCTATCTATGTCAACATCATCTTCTTGTGACCTTGAGTTTCAGTCACATCGTTTGTGGCAAAGGGGCCCAGTGCTGACTTATTGCTGAATTTTATTGTGTTTGTGCTTAGAAAGAAAATATTAATTGTGGAAGATTAATCTATATGCTTCTATACTATTTCCAGTAAGTTTTCTTCCACCTAAAAATACTCTTTTTTTTAAACAGAAGTGATGTGTGTCTGTCTAACGGAGTTATGATTATCTCCATTGTGTTTATTTTGATGCATGTCTATGGGCACGTTTTTGACGTTTTTCAGGCAGTAACATTAAGTCAGTAGTTAGGTCACTTCCTTGCAGAGCTTAGTCAATAATAATTTTCACTTTATTTTTCTCTGTGTAGCTGGTGAGATTGCAATCCTGTTCAAAGGGCATAAGTAAAGCAGTGGTTGTAAGGAAAGACAGTATCATGTGCTCTAGTAAAATATATGTATGTTTTATCTGTTTCAAAGAGTATTTGCATATTTTGGTGTTTTTTTCCACATTTTTAATGATAATAATGCACTAGGTGACCATATCAAAATCTGTGAAAATCTCAGGGCCTTAGGCTATCTGATGTTTTTATGTTTAACCACTAGATGGGGGAGGTGACTGTAAAGAGAGAGGAGACCGAAGACAAAGTTAGTGCAGTGGGTACAACTCCAAGATGAGGATGTGCAGAAAAAGAAGAGAGAGTCTTTGCAACGCAAGCACTTCTGTTTCAGTCTGGTTGCTTTGCTAAGAGTGGTACTGTAATTCAGTAAAGATGTCTTCTGTATTGAATGAAAATAGAAAAATGGAAGTACTTTTAGTTAGTTCCGTCCTAATTTTCACTGATCAGTTTCTTATCAGTTAGTATCACCATTTAATCAGTGAAAGTAAAAGCTTGCTTTCTTACCCTTCTTTTTTTGAACTGTTTTAAAATTATATCAAACATTTAAAAACTCTTTCCTGGCAAAAAGTACTTTTTTCCCCTGGAAATTAGTGTCTGAAATGCCGTAGAATTTTAACTCCAAAAATGAAATAGTTTGTTTATGCTAATTGCCTGTTTAGTCCAGCTCAAAAGTATAAAATATAAAAAATGATGCTCATACGTGAGACATTTTAGCTTTGAAGAAAGAAAATGCATTTGAAGTCAGTAGACTAGTTTATTTTTCATTTGTTGAAAATTTTGCTGGCATTTCTCTCCACCAGAGATTTTAGCTGTAAGTAGAAGTTTTTCTCGAAACTGGTTTAAACTAAGGCCCTCTTTCTTGTCACGCACAGACAGGGAAATACTGCTAGGTGCTGGATTAGCTTGTTCGCTTTTCATTGTTTTCTTTTGTAGCAGCAATCCGTTTAGCTATGGTATGCTGAGTTTATCTGATTAGCACTTAATGAGTAAAGGGAATAGGGGAAATGTTGCCTGAGTTACTTAAGCCAAATAAAGTTCTCAGTGCCTTCCCCCTCTTTCCAAATACCTGAACTTTGCTGACCCTCCCTTGCTTTTTTTCTTCCACCGCAGCGCTTTCCCATATGAAATGCCCCCCCCCCCCCCCCCCGCAGCTTTCGCTGTCAGAAGTAGTGGTGCGATTAGCCGGATTTTGTTCAGTGCACATTGATCACAACATACATCCTGCTCAACAGTGTTTGACAGTCTGTCTGGAGCTCTTACAAATTCAACTACTGTTGTTTTGCTGACTTTCATGCTGTACACGAGAACGTTTACAGAGTAAAAAAGTAATAATCTGTAGCAGGAGTGCTTCTAAAATAGATTTTTAAATTAAAACCATTAAGTATAACTGTAAGCAATAAAAGATGTATTTAGGTTAGAAGTGACATTTTAATGAGGATTCACTGGAGTTTGAACCATTACGTTATATAAAGAAATTCAAGAAAGTTGAGATTTAGTAATGCTTAAAATCAGTGTGCGCCATACAGGTTGTGGTTCTGTTACTGTCATTAACTTGGTAAGTTTCTTGCATAACTCATGTTTTCCTCTGGACTCCAACTTGATTTCCTTCTTTTGGGATTACTCTGTTTCAATTTAATATTGCATTGTAAAAATTCTAATAGAAAAGTAAAATTCTGAAAAATTTAGAAGAGAACATCTGTATTAGTTTATACTGCTTAAGTATATTGTAAGTGGTTGCATTAGTTTTATACAGAAATGTAAAGTTGTCTTATTGCCAATGAAAATAAGATCCATGGAAGGTGGGACTGAATTGCATGGGGAATTTCCTTTTGGTTATGCATAGCAAGTTCTATAGCTTTTCAAGTAATAATGGCACAGTAATAAAAAAGTGTAAAGTGACTTGTCAATAAAACAACAGTATTGCTGAGGAAATGTAATAGAGAGACCGTTGAAAATATTACAGGCTTTGTCTGCTTAACGATCAATTTTTAATAGAAATGACCTCACATTTCTTTTCTTGTTATCAGTGTCCTCACTTTCTCAGAATTAAAAAAAACCCCCAAATTTAACAATGGAATAGCAGTAGTGATCCTGTAAGAGCAGAATGTGCATGTGTATTTTTAAAATCATTTAAACATGCTGAAACAAAGCTAGAGGTACTGAAATGCACCACGATACTTGAGGAGGGCAGTAGGAGACAGTGAAGGACTGTTGGGGTGCGCTCTTCCTCCCACCTAGCGCATCCCGAGGACGTCGGTGCCGTCACTGGTGGTGTTCATGTTCGTGGCGCATCGCAATGCAGGTGGCAGCAGGTTCGATTAAACTCCCGTCAGTGCTGAAGCCAGTCTGGAAGTGTCGCTGATTTAAATGAATTAAATTTTGGAGGAATATCTCGTTTGTTCACTTCACTGACAGCCCAGTGTCATTTAAGCTTCTTGCTTCCGTTATTGCTGTGTTTTTGTTTTGTTTTGTTTCTTTGTCTTTTTGTCTGCTCCTGAATATATACAGTTCATGCCAAACTTCTAACCAGCTATCAGGATGGAAGAAAAACAGGTGTTTATCTGTGAATTAAGTATTGAAATATTTTGTAATTTGATTCAAAGGTTTATTCAAATCACAAAAAGTGTGAGTGTGTTTTTCTTTTCCTCTCTCAGGTTTGCAATTATGTGTGGCTATATGTCTCAGTTTGAAAGTGTACAAAACAAAATCAGGAATGGTTATCTCTTTAAGGTATGTTTTTTGTAAGGTTGTGGGGGGTTTTAAACTATTCCTGTAATTTATTTCCTCAGATAGTGTCAAGGATGAATTTTTCCAACACACTAATTCATCCTCAAAGGTATATTTTGGTGCTTGTGTTAAAGTAAGAGTTGTTTTTGTGTGAGTGAGTAGGTGATATGCTAGCAAAATGTAAGAATTGACTTAGGATTACGATAACATGAAGATTTCCATTTTATTCTGTGATCAAAGCAGGGAGGAGAAGAGAGTAACAATTTCATTTGCAGAACTGGAGCACATTAAATATTAAGTAGTGAACTAACACATTCCCACAATTGTGCTTCATGCCACCCTTAAGAAGTGGTGTATGCTTTAACCTTGTCCCTTCACAGGTAACTGTATAATTTGGACATACCCACTTCTACCCACTGCCCTTCGGAGCCTGCATCCCCGTTCCTGGGTGTCACCAGAGCCAGCAGGCAGGTTTGCCCTTACTGGGAGTTCCCCTGCCCAGGGGGACCCAGACCAGGTCACATCTCCTCCTTGGCAGGGCTTTGAGTGTCACAGGGCTCTGCTATAAGAGCACATTCATTTTGTCAGAGCCGTGCCAAGCGAACTGAGTCCCAAGTGTCAAGGCCTGGTAGGAGCAAAGCAGAAATGGTGTGGTGTCGCATAAAAGGCAGCTTGTAACAGAGAAGTGCTGCAGTTGTTAAAGGATGGAGCTTAACAAGGATGGAGCCCGCAGTGTTAGCGGTGGCCGGTTCAGTTAGGTCCTTCTCTTGGGAAGTAATTGCTAAAATTCGTGTAAATCATTTGGGAGCATGGAGGCTTTGGGGAAAATAGTAGCATGAAAAAGTAGCTCATATCTGAATAGTTGTAGATAAAATGATGAAATAATAAGCTCTCAAATCAGTATAATATTGATATTTTAGTGACTGGCTTAATCAGAAAAACAGAAACATCTGGAATAAGACCATCTTAAGAGAAATTTATTTTGAGAGGTAAATGGTAGTTAGGGATAAAATAACATATTTTTTCTTTAAACTCAGGTTAGACAACAAGAGCTTTTTGCAGTAAATTAAACAGGAAAATAGAGAAAGTCATGACCTGTTATGAAAATGGCTTTGGAAGAAGCACTCTATTAGGTAGTTCCTGGGTTTTATTATTTCATTGTAGCTGAACCATTTTATTTCCTATGTATCACATTATAGCAACAATTTATTGTGTCATGAACTATATCGTTAGGACAGTGCAGGTGGAAGAGATTGGTGCTGGTCTGTAGGATTTATCAAAGAGAATAATTGTATTCCTACTGATCTGGTGTGCTACCTTTTTATAATGCTAACTGTATATACAATTAATATAACTGAAGTTTTTGCCTTTTTAAGACAAAAATTCTTGAGCTACTTAGTTGAACTATGGAGCTGCTCAGTCATGTTCGAAATACAACACGTCTTGCTGCATTGTGCAAAGCTGTTAAATAATTTTGTTTGTGATTTTCCTTCATAAGGAAGGGTTTTACTAATTACAGTATTTTTAGGATATTAGAACAAAATTGAAGCAGCAGAGAGTTTTAGAATTTGAGTATGATTTACAGTGAATTTCTTAGAATGTGAACACACTTGCTAAGCAAACATCTAAAGTGACACTGATTTTCTTTCTAATAGGAACACCTAGACAAAGCAATTGAACTTAAGCCTCAAGATCCCTTTTTATACTACCTAAATGGAAGATGGTGCTATTCAGTAAGTTGCTTCCTGTATGTAACATGATTTGGGTATACTGAAAAATGATAATACATTTGAAGTGAAACAACAAGCTTTAAGACAAAGTACGTATTTATTGAAGTAGATGTTTTGAAACTAGATGAAACAGTAAATATATATTTTGGATTTTATTTCCAGATCTGTGATGTTAGATGCTGTCCATTCCTGTTATTTATATTAAGTAAACTAAACTTACATGCCCCTCATTGTTGGATTCAGGTTTCTTATTTAAATATATAAATGAAAAGTAACACATATTTGGAAAAGAGGAAAGGTAACCCTGGATATTGGAAGGCTTGAATTCAGTTCTTCACTCTGCCACAAACTTCCTGGGTGCCCTTGGGTCAGTTACGTAGCCCTCCTATCCGTAACTAAGGATGGCAGCACCTCTGTGCTGTGGCATAGGTCTGCGGCAGGGTGGATGTCTCCTGCCCTGACATGGTGAATTTCAGATGAAATTTCACAACAGAGATGCAGATATAAAATCTATAACTTATCTCAAAATTTCTGAGTAATACAGTTTTTTTTTTTGTTATGCCAGCCTGACAAATACTTTTAAATATTGTGCTAATGACATAGTGATGAGTATTCACATATGCAAAATTAAAATAATTGTCTGGTTTGTAAGTTTAACTGTTGATTTATTTTTTTTTAGAAAAATTGGTGATTGTGCTTGTAATCTGAGAGTTCTTTTATTCCTAAATCCAGGTCCTTGATGCCTCAGATAGCTATCCTTATCACTTCATCTTGTATATTGTGAGACATCTTTGTCAGAAGAAAATGTTCCTGCATGGTCTATGCTGTAAAAGGTCACTGGAGACTTCTCAAAGCAATAGCAGCCAATGTTAGGAGGAGATCTCTTATTTCTCTCCAAAAATTCAAAATCTTAACTCTTTATATTGGAAGTTGTGTTCTGAAACCCCTGTATTCCTCTTTTAGCAGGGTGTTGCCTTCAGGCACATTAATTGAATCAAAAGCATATGCAAACATGAGCTGAAGATGTCCATCTAGATTGGGATCAAGTGTTCAGCATGCCTTGAAAAACTGAAATAGGTCAGAAAAGTGTACCACACCCGTGCACCAAGGCATTTCAGCCTTTTCACTGCATTCAGCAGGGACTTCCTTCACTGACACATTCCTGATAGTTTGCAAAAATTTGCTTAGTTTGTGAACTCAAATCATTCATTTTAGTACTCTAATTTGGGAGAGGTTATTTTTCTTTTTGAATGCTGAAAGTTGGTCTTAAACCATGTGCTTTTGTTTCTAAAACATTTGTATGTATTTCTACTGATCCATGCAGGAAGACAACAACCTCTTCTGTTGGATTCTATTCTTTAATCATCAGTCTCTTAAAATAATCGTGTGTCAAAATTTACAGCTTTAGCTTTGCTGTTCTTTAGTCTAGTGGGGATGGTATTGCAGTTGTTTTTCCTTCTGGAACAGTATTAAGAAAGCCATACTGTACTGGCAGAGCAGGTAGTGAAAGTTTCTTTTAGTGCAAGAGCATTAACATATATACTAGGGTGTTTCTTTTTCCCCCCATCTATGCCTACATGAGTTGGGAAAAAAACATATGATGATATGTTTTGAGCAAGCATGTATTTCAGAATCAGTTTCCTCTATGACCTACCTCGCTGCCTAAGTCCCTTCCTCCACCTTTAAATAAATGAAAGAATAAATAAACTGCTGGAAAACATGTGAATTCCAGCCCTGCTTTTTTCTTTCACCTGCTTCCAAAGCTAAGTCACTGTGAAATGCCTGCGAACTAGTAAGAGGGAGTTGCTGTGACATTTAGAACATTACAGGCTTTGACTTTGGTTGTCTTTATCTGCAACAAGACTTTTTTCAAGGTAATCTTTCAGCAGCTCTTTCAGATCGTGTATGTGATTTTCAGTAAGCTTTCAGCAACTACATTTTTCTTAGTTGATCCAAACAAGGTATGTCACTAGATTTTTCAAAGAGCTTTTCATCTAGCTTTTCATCATGTTGTACTCTGGAATATTGGCACTAGCTATGCAAAAGTGAGTGGCTACCGACTGTCCTGTCATGTACACGCTGTCCTGGCACTTAGGAGAATCTCTGTCAAACACTTTTATCCTGTGCTGTGTCCAACAACAGACCACGGCTTGCATTTACGTCAGACACTCTCAGATGTTTCTCATGGCTCATTTCTCATTTAAGCGATCCCTTTTGGAGACTATATGTTATCTCAGTGTATCCCGCTTGGTTCTTAATTCCGCTGTTCATTTGTGTGGGTTTTTTTTTTAACCTTGTTTCACATTAGTAACTAACACCACTCCTGACTGAATGATAAATGTTGCTTGTTGCACTATATCATTGCACAAACGTGTTCCACACTCACAGCATCTCTGCAGTGCTTCCTTACTAAAGAGTAAAGCCAGATTAGCATTTGCTTCAGGATATGGCCTGACCACTTTTTTTTTTTTTTTTTTTTTTTTTTTTTTTTTTTTTTTTAAGTAAAAACTCCACCTAATCAAATGTAATCTGATGTATCCATTGGGCTATTTCAGGATGTTTTTTTCTTTAATTCCCAACTCCTGTGACTGTCTTGATGGCTATGACAAAACAGTAGCCTGAGGCACTTAAGAAAAGTTTGCATAATACAAATAAATGAAAAATAGAACAAGGTTACAGTTTGTTTTAACTTCTGTGACTGTCAGCTCCTAATCACTTCTTGTGATTTGCACACATTCAGTAGCAGGATGAGGCTATCATTTGGCAATACTATATGGTTCTGAAAACTGGCTCCAGCATGGAGGTTAGCTCTAGATCTGAGGATTCAAGACTGATGAAATTGGTAATATCCTTATGAATTTTATCAGACTGTATGATTAAGTTTCTGTGCTGATGCACTAATACAAGTTTTGCTGTGCATTTAATGTAGATAGTCTTAGGAGCCTGGGAAAGATGCAACAAATTCCTTGGGCCTGTCCTGCAAACTAAGGTGTTTCATGCTGTGGTAATAATCTCCAAATTAAACTCTTGTCTCTAGTGTTGGTCCCAAATATTTCTTCAGAGTAGGGATTGCAATGGGGTGCTTGAAAAGTAGATATATCATACTCTTCCTTGGTACTGTTACCCATACATGGAATTCCTCTTAGACCTTCTGATTTTTTTTATCTAGTCTGAGGTTGAGGCTGGGAAGGCTATTACCTAACATGACAAAATGACAGGAGGAGGAAAGATGACCGAGGGAAAAGGCGAGCTTGTACTTGCAGCTTAGCTTATTTGGGGATCAGATTAGGGTTAGCCTCAACATTTGCTCTTTTGTAAGTGTTTCTTCTAGGGACATTTTTAGTCACATACTTTCTTACTAAAACAGCGTAATAGAAAAAGTAACTAGTGTTTTGATACTTTCTAGATTTTGATAATACTCTTGGGAAATCTGATGTACTTGAATCTTCCAGTTCAAGTCAAACATTTCCCATTTGTTCCCCATTTAGAGTTAGGAGATATTATTATTTTCTAGCACTGTTCTGGCTGACGAACTGAAAGCTAGGTATAGCATAAGAAACTGTACAATAGGATGCTTTCAGTATTATTATCTGGAATGCAGTTTATTTTCTTGAATGAAGATCATCTGAACAGTTGTTTGAGCATAAAAATATACTGGAGGCAAAGTGGAGATTTGTTGAAGGCTAAAATCCATACCCACAGACTGCATGTTATATTTTGGTAAAGCAATTTGACTGGTAGAGTTTTGCCAGGATTTGGCTCTGATTGCCACTTCTCACCTTCCTCAGTGTAACACGGTCCTGCTGTGAAAAGCAGCAATAACGAAGAGCCAAGTTTCAAACACAGCAGTTGTTCTCCCTGTGCCAGATTCCCTCTGGTGCCTTCCAGCAGAGCCTCTGGCAGCCTTCCTACCACTTTGCAACACACAGGGGTTTGCATCTGATGCATGGCCAGTGACACTCGGATGCCTCTATGTCTAAAATTCAATTTCTGTTATTTTTTATCAGAAATTAAAATAAAAATATTTTTATTTCTCTTATTAAAAGGCTGGTAGAGCTGTAAGACAGAGCTAGATTCTGTTGTGACTTGCATTTCATCTCAGTTATATCAGAGAATTACTTCTAGTAGCAAAATCAGATAGACAGAGTTTTTCATGGATCGCTTCATAGATACCATGATGGGCAAACACACCTGCTGTGTGTAGAAGAACTTCCATAAAGCTCCAGTGTAGAGCATGTTTTGTGTTTTGCAGAGGTGATGAGGAAAGAAGAAATAATTTGTGCATTTACTGGACATAATTGAACACTGTTAGAGATGAATAACCATAGAACCCTACCAAATGTCATTTTAATATTCCTTTCTCTGGAGCTGTATGTACTGTTAAATAGTGGTAATTTTTTCCAGGCTAGCTTTAGTGGTAATGTTGAGGAAAAGATGAATATCATATAATTATGGTTAAGATACTATAAAGTATTTAGTAAGAAAACTAAAACTGTGGTTAGTATGTAAGAAGATATGTTAGTAATTGTTAGGAAAAACAACTGGAGCAAAAGAGTTTTCATTTAAAATTTATTTAATGATGGTAGATGAATCTTTTTTCTTCTCAACCTTCAATGACAAAAAGCAGAGTTTGGCAAGTACATATCTTTTAAGGGAGGTTTTGTGTGTTTATTATATGCTTATGTTGATATATATGATTTAAAATAAATACAGTGATGGTTGGAGGCATTTAAGTTTCAACTTCCTCATTTTTGTGAAGAGACTGTGAAAACTACTTTGCTTTTTCAAATCAACAGGAAATGTTTGTTGGAAGTGAATTGATCTGTGGTGAAATGTATGCATGAATTAGAGCTTTCTTTAAAATTTTGTAAGTGAATATCTGGTAATTCTTAATCACTATGGGGTTTTTTTAGTGGTTTAATGTTTAGAGTAGCTTTTAAAACTGTGTATGTGTCTAGTTAAGATTTATGGCTACCTGCAGTTACAGTAGCAGCACAGAATAGCTGGCATATACTTGTGAAACTGGATTAGAGCCTCTGGTAGATGCTAGAGCGATATTAAAAATGAGATCTCTTAGAATTCAGTTTTGCAGGTTACATGCCGTGTGTTGGATTCATCGCAGGTGTATCCCAATATAATGTGTTTGGGTTACATCAGGGAACAGATTGTCCCAGTTCCTTTGCCTGTATGCTTTGCAAGTCTGCTTCCCTAACTGGAAGCGGAACAGTCCAGGGAATTCAAGCTGGATAAATGGCTAAATGGCTGTACAGACTGTAGTGGTTCCTCAGCTGGCAAGAGATGAGAGTGTTTGTGTTGGAAGCCAGCACCTTAAAGCTGCTGTTCGGTTATTTAATCTCTTCCAGAAGTCCAAGCATTGAAAATTATTTAATACAATTCACATTAATGTATTGTAATAAAAAAGAGAAAAGCTCTCAGAAGATATTTAAATAGGTTGCTTTAATATTTTACTGAAGCTGGATCAATGGAATGACTTTTCTTTATGGAAGACAATTTTGTTATGTGTCTTCAGTGAACTATTACCAAGGAAGCATTGGAGAAGGAAATCCTTTAGGGAGGCAGGTCAGTCTTGGCTGAATTTTCAGACCGTATGTGTTAGTTTCCTTGGTACCAACATCCTAGAGTCTGACAAAGGCTATGAATGGACAGGGTTTGCATCTCATCAAAACCAAATAGAAGACAAAAACAGACTCCAAGAGGTGAATGTTTTAGTTTGTATCTGAGTTTTGCTGCCAGTAATCTATAGAGGAGAAAGGGATATTAGAGAAACCTTTTCCCGCTTCCAATTTAGACACAAAATATATAGGAGAGAACCACATTTTCTACCTTAGTCTTCAGTGGAAGGAGTGATCTGATACGAGAGTGCTGGGCATTGACTTTATGGCCAGTTGCAGTTTAGGCCTGTGGATGGTATTCTTCCATCTTCCATCTTCCAGTGTTAATAGAGATTTGGGTAGAACAAGCTGCTGAAAGCTTGGTGTTTTGACAGATCTCTAGGAGAAATCTTAAGAGATGCCTGTCTGATAGTTTTGGATATTGAAGAGTGGTGTCCCCTCCTTGCAGGTAGCCAGGCTGTGTTAGTGACCTGCTCCCCTCCAGCCCTAGGGAAGTTCAGGAGAATACGGATGTTTTCTTTCTTCTTAGTCCCTCTTCTCAAGTGAGAGGGACTAGCTGTCCTCACAGGTAGTAGCTGGGGAGTAATGTTCCCCTTCAGCATGATCCAGTTCATTCGAAACAGACATTCTTTGGAAACAGTGTCCTTGTGAATTTTCAAATTGCTGAGGGGGGGCAGAGGTCAGGGCTTGGGAGATCTTGAAGAACCAAAACATGCTAAAGATTGGGAAGTCATCTGTAGAGCAGGGCACAATCTTGTTCTTTCCTTTTTTGTTGTTGTTGTTGTGTTAGTTATTAACTGCTGCATTAGTTATTTTGCTTTTTACTTTTTGCTCTCCTGTGCCAGTCCTGAGACATGTACATTAAGTGAAATAATGGTCATGCTGAAGCTAATGATAGTTACAGTCTCACTCCGTCCAGTCTCTGTGCTTAATTTTGTTTGAGGCTCCAGGTATGCTTTACGCTATGTGGAATAACTGCAGAAATTAAAATTTTACTACACTAGAGCTTTCTACACTGGGGTTTCTGTTGCATGTGCTTGCTCACACACAGAGAACACTTGATGTATAAAAAATTACTGTCATAAACTGATCTCAAATTAAAGACTCTGCTTGTGTGTGTTTAGGGGAAGGATATTGTTTCCTGTACATCATTATTGCTCCAGGAAACAATTTTATGTTACAAAGCAGCTCTTTTCCCTTTGTCCCCCATCAGTCATATGAGGGGGGCAGATTGACTCTGGTAGGGGGTGGTTAAGCTGTTGGGATGGGATTCATCTCACCTATCTTTAGCCATCCACAAGATACATGTCAGATCTGAGCTAACTGTCAGCACTCCTTTTGTAGTCAAAAGAAGGAAAGAGGAAAAGAAGATAGTTCAGCCCAGGCCAAAGTAGACAAAGCAAGAGGAACTGTCTGATGGAAAAGCTGCTGTCTCTCTATTGACTATCCAAGAAACCCAGAAAATCAGCATAAACTAGGCACTTCGTTTGTAAATGGCTAGAGTTTATTGCAATGATTTCATCAAGCCATTAGCATGTAAGTCTGAATATGTAAAGCATTACAGAATTATCTGTAATTACCTGTGTAATACCCATAAAGTGTAATATTGATTCCAGTGCACATTAAAGAAAACTCACTGTAGCTGTATTTTGCTTTTAAATGTTGCTTTAGGTTGGTGGCTTTTGTAATATAGAAATGACTAAGTACGTATAGTGCAAAGCAGCACCCAAAGCAGATAAAATATGAACTAAAATCTCAGTAAAATAATTCTAATTAAATCTTGTAAGACAATAAAACAACTGCCAGGAAGAACTTCTATTTTAAATAGCGAATTATAACTCTACATGGAAAAATTGCAAGTTCATTCTGTGTATGTGGGAAATTAGTTGACTCATCATGTATATAGGTTCAAGTGGTCTCTCGGAGAACATTATAAGATACACACCCTTCTTTCCCCCCCCCCTTTCTTCCTTCCCCTGTAAGCTCACTCTACCTTGATGAGATAAACTTGGAGATACAGAAAACCCCTTCCTCTCCCAGGAGAATAAGGAACACCTCAGCAGAAGATTGGCCCAAAGAAAACAATGTTTTTGTAAAAATAAAAATGCATTTATTACCTCTCACAGAATCTGTTCTAGAAACCTAGGGAGAAGCCAAGAAAGTGCAATGTAGGGGGAATTATATATATGTATTTACATACATAAACTCTGTGCTGCAATTTGTAACACGGTGTAAGAGCAATTCAGTGCAAAAAGAGCATCATTTTGTTTTAGTGAGTGAGAACTGTGGTCTTGGTAGAGAGAGCTTTTCTAAAAATGCTTTATTACATTGAAAGAGGCTTCAGGAGCAAGAGAGCTGAGAGAGATTGTGAAAAGAGCTTTGGTTTCTTAATATTGTTCATCTCTGGAATATTATTCTTAGTGGTTTTGAGTGAAAGACTTACTGACGACATTTAACAAACAAGGCCTTGGACCCTGCCAGACGACCAGCATGGCTTGGCCAGGATGCCTTCTGTCTCCAAGCAATGTTGCTCTTACTTACTTAGAGTTTGTTGATGCCAGACGAGAAAGCGTGGCTCTGCGCGTTTTCCTATTGCGTGCTGGCCTGTGTTTGCTTTCTTTGCAGTGGTATTTTTAAGGCAGTTTGCAACAAGAAATAGGGAGAACTTGATGTCCACTCAAGAGAAATGTTCTGCTTGATGACTGTGGGTAACTGTATGTTATAGTGTGGATGGAGTCTCATATTTTAGCATAATTAACTTTAACCTGCTGGATAGTTGCTGGATTCTGCAAGAGAGGGCAGGGGAGGTGGCAGGAACCCTGAAGAGACTGGGAAGCCAGAGAATGAGGCGGGAATAATCAGAAGCTATCCAAAACCATTTAAATTTTTACAGGAATAGGACAGGCTTGAATTCAAGGCTTAATTCCATTACTGTATCAAGAGAGCCCTCTAAAGCAGATGGCCGTAAGAGGCTCGCCTCTTCCTTCACTGCCTGGTTTGGATGAGGAGCTTTCTTAGTTTGCCTGTGTGTATCTGTTCTCTGTGTTGCCATCAGGCCAGAAATCACCAGGAAGTCACAGAATCTTGCTTTAACTCTCTTCTCCTCTGTGACAGGAGCCATCAGTGCTGTGGTTCAAATACTTCTGTGAAGGCATTAAGACCTGCACTTTGTTTGCAGAGGTGGTGGCTATTTGGAGGAGTATCTCGAGGAGGAGGAGGGTTCCTTCAGCCGCTGTCCTTATGAACAGGCTGCAGGCTCATGTTGCATTTCTGGGCGGCTCCTTACTTTGGTAGAGGTGTTAGGTGTGTTTTCCTGTGTAGGGGATGTGGCCAAATGCCTTGTGGCAGTTTCTGTCACACGTCACTATATGTAAGAGAAAACGTCACATACGTTGTGTGGCAATATGACATAAAGTCCTTTTTATAGAAGCCTGTCTTCCCAAGGGGAGCTTTTTGGCACATGTTATTTGTCAGAACTGGAGAGGGGAAAAATGAAGCCTACTTCTTAACAGTTGTCGTGACCAGCTTCTGTATAATAAATTAACTTGTTTTACAAGGGATGAGATGCACGTTTTGACTGTAGCAACAGCTTTTCAGAATGCTGAAAAGCATTTAGTAGATAGATGACCACGCTATGCTATCTATCTCTTGAAAATCTTAAAAGATTAAAATACTATTTCTAGCCTTAGTCTTTTAAAAATGGTACGGACTTACGATGCTTTTACTGTGCTTTAAGCTTTGTAGATTGGGATAATGTGTCAACAATGTTAGTATTTTATAGTGTATTTCTGCCTGTGTACTTTTCCCTGTTAATGGGCTCTAAAATCCAAAAGATTGTGCTTTAAGTTGGCAATAGAAAACACAAAATATTCCTTCATGCAAAAGAAGTTGTATAGGTAGTGCAGTAGCATGGGACAATATTTTACTCCAAATCTGAGAAACAATCCTGAAAGACTTCTCTTTTTTTCTCTCCCATTTATATTATAGGTAGCTCAGTTGTCTTGGATTGAAAAGAAAGTAGCTGCTGCTCTTTTTGGGACTCCACCAACTTCAACAGTAGAAGAAGCATTGCAGAATTTCCTTAAGGTAGGTCCTAGCCAGGGGTTTTCCTGCATGACTATTTATCAGCTGCTGTATGTGACTGTTTTGAAGATGTCTGCTTAACAGATTATGTTCAGTAGCTGTAAATTCAGGACTCTCCTAAATAGCACAGGGCTCTCTAATAAAATAATTTTTAATTTTCTAGTTTGGAGATGAGCAGCTAATACCTTTCTTCTCTTAATTCTGTTTTACAGAAGTCCTTAAGGAATTGCCACTTTAATAGTTACTGGATTTAATGTGAGACAGTTAATAGTTGTAGTTATACATACCACTGAAACAAATTGAGCACAGTGATTACTTGCCCATTTTTTCAAGGAATTAAACACAGGCAAGGAAGACTTCTGTCCTGAAGCTCTTTTCTCTGAATTTCAGTAGAACCTTTTCTTTTTTTGTGGAGGCGAGGTGCATGCTAAGAAATTACCTTTACAGTGAAGTAGAAAAGAAAGCTCTGTCACATAGGTTCTTGCCATTCTACTTGATTGCACAGTTACAAGATGTTACAACATCTTGTACAACATCACTGTGCACATAAAACAGAGCTGTCTTTCAGCATCTTGTATGTGAATCATTTCTACTTGAAGAGCTGAAAAATGTAAGTTTTTTTACTTGACTAAATTCAAAGTGTAAACTTTCATCATTACAATTACCTTTCATCATCACAATTACCTTCAGACAGTTACTCAAAACAGTTATACAAAAGTATATATTTGACAATATCAAAAGTATTTTATTTTTTATATTTCTAGTCTGTTTAAAAGTGGAATAATCTCTTGAATTTTGGACAACACTATTACAACCTTCCCTGTGTAAGAGCTTTTTATCTTTAAGGTTATGATCTAAAGCTAGTGGAAATCACAGACTCACAGAATGGTTGAGGTTGGAAGGGACCTCTGGAGATCATCTAGTCCAACCTCCAATTATTTGAAATATTCACCTTAGCTTCAGGGCATTTTCTAGCAGGCTTACAGATCTCAATGCTGCAAAGTAACTGTAGTTTTAAGTCATCTTCTGCAACAAAAATTAAATTATCTTCCTAAAGACAGTTGCTTAGGCATCTTTTTCAATTGTTTGATAATATACAATTCTAGTGGAAGTATCACTGTTGTGGTCCAAGAGCTGTAAGGTTAATGGATATAGTTCTTAACCATTACCCAAAGTGAGGAACAATTGGTTGCTTGTTTATTTCTTTGATGGGGAGATAACTATTAATAATGCAGAAAAATTAGTGTCTTCCAACTCACTGTGAGTGGAGCCCATTTCATTAAACTGCCTCTAGACATTAAATTGCCTCTTGTCCTGTCACATGGGACAACTGAAAAGAGTTTGTCCCTGTCCCCCTGACATCCTCCCTTCAGGTACTTATACACATTGATAAGATCCCCCCTCAGTCTTCTCTTCCCCAGGCTGAAGAGGCCCAGCTCTCGCAGCCGTTCCTCATAGGGCAGGTGCTCCAGCCCTCTGATCATCCTCGTAGCCCTATGCTGGACTCTCTCCAGTAGCTCCATGTCTCTCTTGTACTGGGGAGACCAGAACTGGACACAGCGCTCAAGGTGAGGCCTCCCCAGGGCTGAGTAGAAGGGCAGGATCACGTCTTTTGAGAGAGAAGACTTAGGAGTTTAGATCTTTTTTTGTGTTCAATATCAACTTCTCCTGTGCATAGTTTGGGATTTTTCTGGGTTTTGTTTTATTTTGTTTTTAATGCTAAATGGATTGTGGTGCACACAGTAGGGATGATTCAGTCTGATGTTTGAGGAAGCTTAGTGCATCACTGAGACTGTTATGCTAACCACATAAGTCTCATCACACAATTTTTATGTCTATTTTGTTTCCTGTTTTTTATTATTTAGGCAGAAGAAATGTGTCCAGGATATTCCAAGTCAAATTATGTGTATTTGGCAAAGGTAATCAACCTCTTCAGAAAATGATTTGTAGACTCTGGTATTCTTACACTGGTCTAGTTACAAATAAAATGTGTTTTTTCTTCTCAGTGCTATAAAGATCTTGGCCAGAAAAACAGTGCACTGAAGTACTGTGATTCTGCGCTGTCGGTTCTCCCGGTTACTAATGAGGTGGGTATTGAGAATGATAACTTGTTCTCTTGTGATTGCTGTCCTGTTTTTAGTACTCATTATTACAATGTCAATAGTATCATAATGTTTCACTTTTTCCTCTGAACACAGAACCTTCCTTTTTGTTCCACTCTAGACTGGCTCATTACAGTTGTCTATATCAACAGCTGTAAAAAAAATCTTTGGGAAACTGTTGGAGACTTGTCTGTGTCAAAGGCTGTCAGAGATTTGCCTTGTGAATTAAGCTCTTTGTAATTCAACCCATTTCGTTAAACTATCTTAAGCACAAGCAGTTGAGTGTGTCACTCTACTGTGCTGAAATTTTGCTTCACACCTACTATGTCTTAGCTGAAAGTATTTTGGATTGCAGTCCTCAAACTCCTAGTTCACCTAAAAGCCTATGTTTTGTGATTCTTGTCAAGGCCTTCTGAGCACTGTGGGTTGTTAGCTACAGCAGAACTGGATGAATTGTTCAAGCTTGTCTTTGTCTTCAACCACAATCTAGTTAAAGAGGCACTTCCAGTTCCATCTACTGTAAGCTTGTTTATTCTTACAGATTATTAGATTATTTTTTTAGATTCATTAGAGCATTTTTGTACATGGATGTGAAATTTCTACAGATACTTGAGAGATTTTAAGTGGTTTAATTTCTAAAATGTAACTCAAGACATGGCAAGAAGATTTGCTCTTGCTGTCTGATCTCATGTAGAAGCAAGTTCCATAATTAACAACCTATGACTGAAAATGTCTTACCATCCTACAGCATCACAAGTTCAAACCTGAGCTTTGTCAGCCTAAGGGACCCCCTTTGAGCATAGCAGATG
Organism: Rhea pennata; assembly: GCF_028389875.1. Taxonomy (NCBI): domain Eukaryota; kingdom Metazoa; phylum Chordata; class Aves; order Rheiformes; family Rheidae; genus Rhea; species Rhea pennata. Next base: position 37,868,687 of record NC_084665.1, read on the forward strand.
TGGTAAGGGGAGAGAGAGAGGGGGGGGTGATTCCAGAGAGGAATTGGCCCTATCCCATTTAGTCCTTTGAAGTTAAGGAAAAAGACCATTAAATAGCTCTGTAATTTGATTGACAATAAGTGCAGTGTGTGGAGCACAAACATGTTTGTGTCAAATGTGTGCTCAGAAGAAAGACCACTGCATGCCTCACCAGCAGCTGCTTCTGGGTGGCCTCTATTTTCAGCCCAAGTTAGAGTATGTACCAATAGTAAATTAAGCAATCATTGCTTAACTTTAGTGTTTCTTTAAATATGTGTTGATGCAGATATGACTTAGTAATCTCTTCTCTCTATTCTTTACTTACTACTGAAATGTGTCTTCATTTTGCCCATTTTTACAAAACATAGGAAAGACTGCTATCAATTAGAAGTAATTTTGTACCATATTTCTTTGCAAAGATGTAGGACCAATGGTTTAAGGGAAAGAATATGCAAATGAAACTGCATGAGCTCGGCCAGTTTTGTGTATGTCCAATTGTGGTGATGAATTTTTTGTTCTTCCTGTTACAGGCTAGGTAATACTGCAATGAACTCTGAAGTCAAAAAGTAAGATGTGTAATTACAAATGCTACCCAATAAAATTGCAAACACATATATCACAGAAACTTCTGGTGGGCAGAAGACTACTTGTGGATAGTAAGCTGGAAGTCATTCAACATATTCATAGAGATTCCTCCAAAAATACAGAGATAGTGTAGGGTGGGATTTCTCTCTGCTAAGATTAGCTGGGCAAAAGTTTGGTAACCAGTCAAAGGTAGTTGTTGCGGCTCCACTCAGTAGAGATAGATACCTCCAGGTGCCTCATCCTGCCTCTCTCTGTCCACTGATGGTAGACAGAGCTGAGATGTGAACACCTTTGATATTTAACTTCCAGCCCATGTGGTGGGGGTATTTTGTTACTGGAAACAGGAGAGGTCTGTTTGTTTTCTGAAGTGCCAACAGATCTGAAAAGGCAGGGGTTGCTGTGGTAAGAAAATGAATTCAGAAGCAATTTGTAGGGTGCTTATGTGTGTCGTGGCAAGCAGAGTGGTGATGAGAATAAGAATTGTACTGGTATGTGAACTGACAAAGAGCAGCAAATAGGTCCCAAAAGTCTTTCGTGCATCTGAAGAGGGCAAGATGATTTGTCCTCTTCTGCTATGACTAATTTTACAGATATCACAGATTTGTCTGATTTGTCTTGTTTATGTGTGAAGTCTTTTGAGATAAATCTAGAAAAAGCTCCAGGAAAACATGGTGGGGCAACAGCGTGTAGTACAAAAAAACAAAAACAACCACAAAAAAAAAAAACCCCAGTCAGCACAAGGTAAAGTGAGCATGTTAATATAAAATGGATATCTGCAACATGACCTCTGCTGATGCTAACTGTTACCTCCAGTTCCACCTGAATTAGAATATTGTGTATTGTTCTGATTATTGTGTTAGAGAAAGACTGTTACTGTTAACTGACTTTTGGGAAGACTTGTTGGAACTGCAGTTGTTCTGGATTTGGAGTTGAATGTAGGAATAACTTCTAGCTGGGTTACTTTAAGAAAGGGAAGAGGCTATAAGATCGAAGAGACTTTGGGGAAACAATAAAAACAGATGCTGGTAAAGCGCCTGACTTGACTACATCCCTGTGGAAGATAGAGTTCACGGACTGAAATAAAAAATGCAGTTCAACAGCAGTCTGAGGGTCTCTTTAGTTTGCCACAGCACAGAATCTTAAGGTAGTCAGCAGCATAGTATGTTGTCACAGTCATGCTAGAAATCTGAGAGTAATCACAGTTTCTCATGTGGTTTTTAAAACCTCTCTTTCTTCAGGCAGGGGAATTCATTTATTGTATGTATTTAAATGCTGGCTTCTACTGAGAAACATGTATATAAGGCGTAAAATCAGCAGTAGACTGAAAGACAAAGTTGCTGGAAGGGTGCCACATTGAGAAAACATATACTATTTCATGCTACAAATCACCCTGCAGCAAAAATATGAAAAATAATAGTAGATAATGGTTTAATTTTTGAGTGTTTCTGAGCATTCAGTTTCCATTGACTTTGGTGGGAACCAGAGGTACTTGGCATCAGTAAAATAACTCATAGCTCATTTTAATCCTCAGGCCAAATTCTCAGCTGGTCTAAGTCAAGGCACTGCTCTGACACTTGTCTAGGATTCATTTCATGTAACATTTCAAATAAAGTGAGATGATTCTTGTCTTGAATGTTGTATCACGTCCAGTTACCCCTTTTGTGTGTCTGTTCTACCAGTTACAGAATATGTTTTTAATTCACAAGGGAGAGGGACTTCCAAATGGAATTAATTCTTATTAAAAAAAAAAAAAAAAAAAAAAAAAATCTGGTAGCCAGTTTCAATCCAGTGATAAACCTAAAACAGAATACCAAAGAAATTATCAAGAGAGAGACAATTTATTAAGAAAAATTCCCATAAGTTCTGGTATCAGTTTTTTGAAATAGTCTGGCACCTTCGTAAGTAAGCAGTATGCAAATTTTTATTTTAAGAGCGAGTGCAGGACATTTTGTGCAAATGAGACCTGAAGAACAAAACCGATGTTATAGTACTATATTAGAGACCTTTCTCTTTATCCTTGCTACTCTAAACAGAAACCTCTGATGAATCATGTAGTCTTTCCTTGGCTGTAAATATTCTGATATTGTAGAGCGGTGCTAAATGGCTAGGGGTTCACGGGACATTAAATTGTCCCGCTTCCCTCTTGTTACTGTCCAGGTGGATAACCTCAGGGTCCTGGGAAACATTCACCCCTTCAAAAAAAAGATATCCTAGTGTTCGGGGCTGCATGTGAGTTATTGTCAAATGCATAATAGCTGCTCTGTTTATCCGATAGTCATTGCAGTACCCTTTCTGAGACTCTTTACTCATTACTTTGTAACGCACTCGGAGGCTTGGTGAGTGTGACTACATAAAGGACTGTTGAAAGCAGATGTGGTGGACTACTGTGATGGAAAAAATGACTTTTTTAAACTTGGGGAGAATAATATAATTTAAATTTGGAAACATGAGCATTGATCTTGCAAACAACCTCAAGGTTCTTGTCTCTATGACATTGCTTGAATATGAATCTAAAAAGCAGCAGTTATTTTACCAAAAAATGTAGTCTTGGAATAGCTGAAGACAGTAAAGCAGGAAGAAAGCAAAGCAAATATATTTGCACTGAGAGTTACAGAAAAGTCTTATTTAAAATGCAGATGACAACGTGACTTAAGCTGAGAATGTATTTTACAAAATTATTAGTGGTAAAAAAAAATATTGACTTAACAAAACACTCCCTCCTCTCCAGTAATTGAAAATGAAGACAATTCAGAGTTAAAATAAATGAGAGAGCAATTTACAGAAATTAACAAATTTGGCTTCCTGTGGCCATAGCGTGGCAGGAAGCAGAGGCTTGGTAAGGGCTCTGCCATCAAACTCAGTGACCCTTGAAAGGCTGGAAAACCCCATGAGAACGCGGAGGTATATGTAATATTAGACACGAGTAGTGGCATGATGTTTGAACAAGAATGCAGCTGCTGAGGAGAAATCATGTCCATAAGATTTTCTTGTATTTTCTTACCTTACCATAATTGATATTCCAAGTCGCTGATTCACTTTTTGAATATTGTCTGTAAGGAAAAGAGTGGGAGTTACAGAGGGGTGGAAGAGGGGGCAGAATATAAAATTCAGCACCTGTTAGTTGGTTTGGTCAAAACGGACTATTTGGATATCTTTAATTTTACAAAGGAGATCTTCCAAGATACGTCTTCTCCAGTCTAAAGGCTGGTAGCAGACCTTGCTGTGACATTTCCAGTAGATCTCATTTGAAGCTGATGTGGTAATCTGTGTTTCTAAGTAAGATTTTTGAGAGGCGGAAAAATAATGTAATTTTGCTTTTAAAGCGAAGCAAAATTATAACTGGTTTGTGAAGAAACTACCCATTGAAACTGTATGAATAATTTGAATTAACCTTATACAAAAATGTTTTTTTTTCTCATCAAACAATACTTTTTTTCTCCACATCTTCCCTTTTTTCCCCTATTCAAAAATGTATCACTTACAGATGCTACTCAAAACAAAACATTATTGTTTTCAGAGGATATTCTTCCCTTTAGATTGTATGTACATTTGTTCTCAAAATGTCAAACAAAAATCCATAATGTTTCAATTACAAAATAATGAGATTATTCAGATTGGTATTCATTTTTTTCAGGTCTAGGCTATTGTTTTCCTGGTAATACTGTTTGTGAAGCTCAACAAGAATTTCCTAATAGCTACTACCAACCCCAAATTAAAATATCTTTTGAATATACTGTTTGTCAAAAGATCATTTGCTGCTTAAAAAAAAGAAACAACTCTAATAACTATTGCTTTAGTTAGTGATTCTGTTTACATGGAATATAAGCCCTTATAAGTTTAGGGAATGGACCTTCTGAAAACCCATATTAAAGGGATCAATTTTCAAACTGTAAAACGCTGCTAAAATGAAACATTTGTAAAAGAGCTGCTAAAAGAATTTGAGAGCTCCTATTCTTTACGTTATTTAACTCTTCATAGCGTACGGTCTGTTTTTCTCTCTCTTACTGATCGCACTGCTTTACAGTCTGTATATTTTTGAAGTTCTTGCCAGAAGGTTTGTTTGCGCGGTCTTTTTCCCCTCCAAAAAAAAAAAAAAAAAAAAAAAAAAAAAAGATTTTAAAAAACGATGAAGAGTTTGGCGGTGCAGTAATTTCACTCATATGAATAAAGTCGCTCCTAAATACTGAGCTTAGTGTTTCCGATGAAATGCCCTAGTTACAGAGTACTTCTGGCAACGTCCTGTCAAAGGGAGCGCAGATTCAGCGTCGCTGTCAGCGCGGTAAGACGTACGTCCTCGCTGGCACGCCGAGGATGGGGGGAAGGCAGGAGAGGTGTTCACGGAGCTGGCAGCACAGTTCAGGGTGAAGAGGTTTGCAGTTAGTATCATCCTTTTTTTTTTTTTTTTTTTTTTTTTTTTTTTTTTTAATAAGGGTGGCTGAGGGAAATGAAGCTTTGGGGAGTTTGAAATCCAGGCGCCTCAGAGGCAGCGTACAGAGCGAAGGGGAGCCTGAGCAGGCACCTTCCTGAAGAGGCTGTAACGGGGCACGAACACGGGCAGCCCGTTCGGCGGGCGCTGGGCAGGCGGAGGGGCGGGAGCTGCAGAAGAGGGGCGGGTGGCTCCCACCCCAGCAGCTCCCTGGTGGGTGCGATGGTGAAAGGAGACTAGATCGTCCGTGAGCCTCGGCGTTTTAGGTTAAAGGATTATCTGCTGGGGTATAGAAATTTTACAGAAATATTAATCGTTCTAAGTTGGGTTCAGCTGTTTTGTAACTTTTCAACAGCAATCCTAGAACTACTTGAAATATCAGTTCACAGTCATTTTGATAGGAAAGGGTATCTTTCCCATTATTTGAAGTATAATCAGAACATGTTGAACTATTGTCATATTCCATGTATTTTAAAGCTCTGTTTGCCGTGATCCTAAAAGCCTAGAGAAGTCATCTTTCATCTCCAGAGGAAGATACTGAAAATATGAAAGAATATAAAAAGCCCTAACTTGTGACATGCAGCAGTCATACAGAAAGTTGCAAGTTGGTGATTGCAATGGTTTATTGAAGTATCTGAGGGGAAAAACAGTATTACACAACTGAGCATAAATTAATGCCTACTGCAGTCACACCATGCATGAAAAGTTGTCGCAAAACTGCGACTGGATAGCATATAACTTTCTATAACTATTTATTTTGTCTGTAAGTGCTGTTACTCCTTGTGCACGCCTGGGAGCCTCTGATGTTGCAGTCCGGGGTTTCTTCTGGAGCTGCGAAGGAGCGGTACAGCTGTACCCGAAAGCCGGGCTGGCTCCTGCGCGGCAGAGCGCGGCCCCGGACCACCCTGGCAGCGCCGCGCGCTGAACGTACCGTGCAGCCCCGCTGCCGGCGCTGCGGTCGTACGGGATGCACGTCAGCTTGGAATTTGGCACCGGCTGCGCACAGCTATGTTATAGTTGGCGGCTGTAACCGTTTAGGCTGCGGTCGTGGGGGTGTATCAATTCTCTGTTGACAGTTGGGACTTTGTCAACAAGTGCACACATATGCGATGCCTGGGTTGAGCGTTTAGTGCATAAGGAAGCAATTAACTGAGAGGGAAGGCAAAATCATTATCTTTTTGCCTCAGTTGTAATTGCCATATAATTTTTACATGCACATTTATATGACTGTATGTCTGTGTGTGTGTATGTAGAAATAAAATTTATTAACATAAATTAGCTGTACAAATGTGGACAGCATGCATTTAAGCCAACATTCCCTTCTTCCCACCAACTCTCTCTTCCGTCTTGCTCTCATTCTCAACTCCCTCTCTTCCCCGGTTCAGTCCCTGGCCTCCCTGGTCTTTCTTTCCTGTGCATAGCCCCTGCGAATGATGAAATAAAAAAGAAAAGCAAGTAAATAGGAGGAGGGAGAAATACAGTCACTGACTCTGTAATTCTGAATGCCCTTTGTGTGATGGTTTGCAGAACATTTTGAACTCATATTCAACTCTGAAAGTGATATGAGAAGTGCTTAATAAATGTAAGCCTTGACAGTAGAAAGTCAAGGTTGAAAATGGCTGGGTATTCAATGAGAGCTAAACTCAGCCTCCGGGTGAACAACTGGGACTATGGTAGATGTATTGCATTCTTCATCTGACTTGCACATCATCCTCTCCCTGTCCCACTCTAGAAGGTCATCAAAGCCTGCCCATCATAAAAAGAAAAAAAAAAAAGAAGAAGAAAAAAGCCAACTTTCGTGTTTGATTCTAGAAAGCTAGAGATCCAGAAATCAAAGTGTAGTCCGGATGCAGGGCTTGACCTTGTGTTGCTATTAACAGTCAAGGTTTGGGCAGCAATGAAGTTTTCATCCTTCAGACTGGAGAATGGCACAGTTAACAATCTTGGGGCTTTTGTCTTCTTTTAGTGTAACGCAACTCTCTGGAAGGACACTATCTGAGGGAGACATAATAGTTCCCTTCCCAGACCATTCTCAGCTTTTCTTTTAATTTTTACTGATTCTTTTATATGTTTTTGCCTGCTGCATTTTTGCTATGGTACGGAAGCTGCTAGCTCAATTAGCACAGCCCATTAAATACACAATAATTCACGACAATAATTCCTGCTTTTACTAAGTCTTACTTAAAACTGGCAACTCAGAGGTAGAAAACTCTGCATGCTGTTTCTAGTTTCTCCTTTAGCTAGTTCTTAGAACAATTATGTTTTTGTTTCATTCTTTTTCCTAAACCCAGAGGAAGATTCAAGAAAGATTGCCCAATGCTTTGGGGACTTTGCAGCTCCCTAGAGCTCATTGCCCAACGTAATCATTTGCTTCTAAGGAAAAAGATAATTGTGCAGAACTATTTGGAGATATATTTTTAAAAAGCTGTATTGTGCAAAGTGAGTAAAGACCTCTCTGAACCCGTGCTGACTGCAATTCATAGAGGTATGACAAAACCTGCGTCTTTATTATTTTTGGCTCAGAAATACATGAAAAGAGCAGGACCAGATAGAACCAGATAAAACTTTTTCACTTTCTTAACAGCATGGGAACAGTATCTGGCCTGTTAATTTTATGTTTAATGGAATTTAGAAATCGTTTTCATCGACAGCATTTGGTACAGAATTTTCCGTGAGTTAATCAACATATTGATGCCAAGTTTGTGGGTTTTCTGGTTTTTATTGAAAGGCATGGGCTGGTGCTCCAAGCAGCCCACAGTGACGTGGAATTTAAGGGGTGCTGAATTCAGTGTGACATTTCCTTCTGGTAGAGTGTTTTGGCAGGAGCTTACTTGCTTTACAACGTGTGCATTTTAAAGGCCTCTGATAAATGATTAGGCAGATAGTTTAGCCTATTGTTGCCAGTGGGAGCAAGGCAGCGACTCCAAGAGAAGTGTCCAGCTAATGTATTAATGCCTTAATGCAGAGCAGTAATATAATGTAGTTTGACGTATCTGGCATATGGTTTCTCTCATCTCAATATTCTCCTCTATTCTTCTATGACATTATAGACAACTAACCAAAATAAAGAGAAGCAGGAATTTCTTCACCCGTAAAATATATTTTAAAATGTCCTGTATTTTGTTCCAGCTCTTTGGTTGATTGTACAGTGAAGTGATCCTGAAATTCAATGGTTACTTCACTGTCTGTCTGTAGTATTTTCTTTCAAAATTGCCTGTTATTTTATCTGGGAAAGAAATACTGATCTCTGTCAACAGAAATACTTGCACAAAATTTGTGATGTGCATATGCCTTAGTATCATTAAGTACGTGTGGGTGCAAGTTCTGGTTGTCTGGACCCTTAGCAGTCTGCAGGTATGAGGTGCTGACTTTTTAGAAATGCTGTTTTAAGCTAAGTTCCATTTTGCAAGCTAGAAGTTTTGCAGCAGCAAGTAAAGGGAGTGGATTATATCCAGGAGACATTACAAAAATAAGTACAGAAGTAGGATTTTTGTACTGTGGTTACATGCTCATACACACGTACCCCTTCCCTAGTAGTTTATATGGAGCAGCTAAGATGTATGTTGTTGGATACCATTGGAAGAGTTGTACGAGCTGGGTTTTGCTTTCAGGAATAGCTCTGTGCCAACTGTGCACTTACCCATCGGCCTAAAGGAGTCTTTCGCTTCTCCCCTAGGTGATGTGGTATAACATTGGCTCTGGGCATAGCAGATCGCTTGCCTCTTGCTCCCACCCTGGCTGCTCTCTGCTGTGAGCCCGGTAGTGTAGGCAGAGCCCACGCACTGCCGTATGGAAGATACCAAGGATGTAGTCATTCCATAGTGGGATGTTGTAGGTAGGTCGGGCCGTGTGCACTGAAAACACAATCTCGTGTGTGTCATTAATTACATTTCCCGATGTTTTCTTGTTAATTGGATAATAAATTATTAGGAAACATCACAGAAACATCCATGGAAAGCCTGCACACAATTGGGTTGCGAGCTTACATAAAATATAAGGCAAGGCAGGACGTTACGCGGAGTACACCAGTGAAAGGCATGACCTAAGCTGAAGGGCTTACTGCTCTGCTGAGAAGGCTATTTGTGACTAACATTTTAAGTGCTTTAACAGAGCTGTATAAGGAGGGCTGCCATCTGGCTCTTGTTTTCACTTCATACTTTATTTTTGCGATCACTGATAAATTAACTTACTATGCAGTCTTGTACATTGTGTGGCTATTACAGTTGTATGTTATGTCTGTTGTTAGTGAAGAGATGCGGATAGGCACGTATTAGGCAAATCAAGGGATTTATCCTAAGTTTATGTATGATGATCTGTCTCTTTCAGGATAAAGAGGCCCAGAAAGACTTAGAGGCTTTACTTCTCACACTGAAGCTGTGACACTGTGCACTTTTAACTCTTCACGCTGTGATAAAATTGCAGAATCAAAATGAGAATCTGTAGTCACAGGAAACTGCAGGTCAATTCCAGCTAAGCCGATGGGAAACCTGTCCTTGATTTCAGTGAGTTTGGATCATGGCCTAGGATATGAAAATGATGCATTAATTTCTTTGAATATTTATAATTCTTGTATTTAATTTTAGATTTTTGGCACTGTGAGTTCGATTCTGTGAACATGAAGTCCACTGCTGGCAATGGACATACTGGGGGTTAGAGTGCAAATTGCATAAATCTTACGATTTGAAAGGTTAACCAACTAAACTGCGATGCCAGCATAGAACTGCATGTAGCAAAAACAAAAAAAATAATTTTTATTTCTATAGTAAATTATATTTGTATCAACTGATCTGCACAGATGTATGCAAAGGGAAATCATGAATGTTTTGTTTACACATTTACTCTTAAAAAATCAGAATCTTGTTGAAATTAAAGAAGAAGCTGTTGCCTTCACAAAGCTCTTTTTACTTTAAATCTACTGTTGGTTTTACATGGAAATATGAAAACTTTATAAATTAAATACTGAAGTTATATTTTATGTTATTTGTAACCTCAACAAGTAAAATATTAAAAATAAGACCAATAATACAAAGTGTTTTGGACAAGTCTGTTATAGTTGTGATTTTTAATGGATTTTTTATGAGACCTCCATGAAGTTTGTGAATCCTGGCTATTTCCCTTTGAACAATTGCCTCTGTAGTGGTATTATTGCCTCTTCTGAGGATTTTTATCCAGCAAGTGATTATCTTTAACCTTTTACATCTTCTCTTTAACATGACCTGACATAAAAATAGAATAATTAAAGATCTACCACTCCTGTCTGTGGGTATAGGGCAGCAATGTTTTCAATAAAACGTAACAGGCAGAGAGAGAATTTTGTTCACTAATGGACTGATCCAGAATTTAACAAAGTCTGTAGAAAAACAAAGGCCAGTTTTCATTGGCTTTTAAAGCAGGGTCTTTATCTCAACGTACAGAGTGTGTCCAGAAGTAAGCATTCCTGCTAAAGGAAATGGAGCAAATAAAGTTGGATAAGTACAGCAGCACACTCCTTCTGCTAGCTGGATGCGTAAGATAAAGTGGACCGATTTATGGCTAAGACACGGAGGACTCCTACGGCACCAGTGTGTTGAACTGATGACCGGACCTTTAACTTAGGACGAAGGCGGGACCGTGACATAAGCTTACAGGCAAGTAGGAACTGCAGTGACCTGAATGAAGATTGAAAAGTTGGGCAGATATGAGGGAATATGTAGGCATATGACTCAAACATCTCCTGGTCCGTAGGAGTGAGCTTTGACAACTGACAACAGAAGGCAATAGGTGCGGAAGACTAAAAGAAGACAAATGTAGTACTTGAATTCAACCTAAATCCATGACTGCTTACGAAGTCATTTCTCAAGCTTTTCATAAAAAAGGGCTCTGTTTTCCAAACATTTTTTTATAACATGTTTTTAGAAATACCGCATTACTATGGAATATTTCTGACCAAACTCTGAAAGTTCAGAACATTGGTTGTGAATTTTCACTGTCATCTTCATGTCTTTCATTCTACTGAAGGTCTCCACAAATTGCAATAAGCATTTTAATTGCTTTCACTGGTCTTTCTGATGTAAAATATTTTGTATACTTATTTTTCAATCCCAGAGTTCTTTTCCACATGACATCTCATGGAAAAGAAGAAATATAATATCAAATAAATCGTACCAAATAATTCCTTCTGTGAAAGAATAACTGGCTGGTGAACAGAAGAGAAGCTGCAAAGGTGACATGTCTCGATTTTGGTAAGGGGCTTTTGATAAAGGCAGCTTTTGGACATGGTTGTAGCGAAAGTAGGCCAGCACAGTCTGATTGAATCTGCCACAGTGACTTGTGCTGTAGGTAATTCAGTGTCATCTAGGAGGATGTAACAAGTAGGGCTCTACCTAGATCCCTTTGACTCTATTCGGTATACTTTATAAATTATCTTGAATTATGCAATATGCTTCATTCCCCCCCCCAAAAAAAAATTAACTGATAAAGATTGAAAGTGCATTGGAGGAATAGATTAGAACTAGAAAGTAATTAAATTAATTGGAGAAATTGTGAGGTAAGTAGAATTCATTTCATTGAGGGCAAATTAGTAAATATTTCGTACAAGTACTAACAGATAGAGGATGGAGGACAACATGGTAGTTTTGATAATTCTGTGGAAAAGGACCTGGAGATTCCAGTGAATGACAAGGTAACCATGGGTCAATAATGTCATGTTTTTATGAAAAAAAAAAAATACTAGAGTGAATAAATAAGAGTTCCCATGAAACACATGTGGAATAACATTTTTCTCTAATTTGGCCCCATAAGCTCTAGTTAGGTCTGAGCTGGAATACTATATCCAGTTCTGGGCATCACACTTCAAGAAGGCTGGGGCCTAATTGGAAAAAGTCCAGTGGAGAGAGACAAGAAAGATGAGAGTAAAAAAATGAAAGAATTTACTTTGTTTAGTCTGCAGGAGTGAAGACCAAAAGAGTATTCACATCCATAAAAAAAAAGCTACTGCAGAGAGGATAGTACGACTCCCTCCCCCCGAAAACCCTGTTCTCCAAATTCCCTGTTCATAAGATGAGAAGTAGCTGACTACCTTTAGATTAGACATTAGGGGGAAAAATCTTGGTGGTAACTTTGCAACACCCTGCAATCCATTTCTTGAGAACTTTATAAAATTATTTACAAAAGTTTTTAAGGAAAAGTTAAACACGGATGACTTTAAACATTGGTGACATTTGAGGCACAGCTCGTCTTCTGGCAAGGGTGGGCCAGATGACTTAAGATCTTGGTTTAGCTCCGTTGGTTAGAGCGTGGTGCTAAGGTCATGGGTTCAGTCCCCGTATGGGCTCCACTGAGAGTTGGACTAGATGATCTCCAGAGTCCCTTCCAACCTTACCATTCTATGATCTCTTCTGGCCTTGCCGTCTCTGGGCAGTATAGGCTCCTGTGAGCCATGGGCACTCCTCCTCCTCCTCCGTTTCGGCAGTCAGTGGGATTGCATCTGCACTCGCTGGCTCTGAATTTGGGGCCCAGCCTACCTGGTGAGTTTTTACTGTGAAATATTTACCATCATGTCTCAAGACTTGAGTTTAAAGGTGCATATTATGACTGCCATCAAAGGTTTTTGCACCTGTGGTTTTAAACCACATGTGCTTATTATCTAAATTCTGATTTTACAAAATGAAATTACTGATCTTTTTTTATTGTTTTATGAACTAAAGCTGTTCTGCTGTTTTAATTTTTGCTCATTACTATTCTGTGTGTAGAATCTCAAAATAACATCTGGGAAATAAAAGGCTGGTGTTAATCATTTGTTCCAAGTTGTCTTTCATCATTTGCAAAAATATCTCTAACATGGGTAAGAAACTTGTTTTCTACAGGTAAAATATTTTGTGCCTGTTTTTATTTTTTTACTGGTAACCATACATGAGTGGTCTCAACTCTTTGTGTTTTCTAGTTCATTAATCTGATTGCTTTTAAAACTGAAGCGTTTTCCCCCAATTTGTTCTCTAATTGCTCCTGCAGAAAAGCTTTTACATTTCATTCCAGCCCTAGGCTCTCTGTTCCCTGTGACACATCAGCTGGAGAAGCAGCAAGCGTAGTTCCGGAGGGCCATATGTTTTCCTTTTTGTTTAAAATATCTACAAGCAGACATTCCCTTCCGTAGCTTTGTCTCCTTGGAGGAGCTGCAAGTTGACTGCATTAACCCCCCGAGGGCCTAGGAGTGGTGTGAAGAGCTTGGGCTCGAGGTAAATGAAGCCGTGGTGTCGTGGCAGTGTTGCCCTTGGTCTCTTAAACCTCTTCCACTCTTGCGTGTCTTGTTTGGTCTCTGCTTCCGTACTTCCATTGCACATTCCCTGGGAAAGTCTTTGACTCTTTACATGTCTGCAAAAGGTGCGTTCAAGGGGCCTCGATCCAATATTAGGATTCTTTTGCTTCATTGCAGTTAAAACTACTAGCTCTGCATACTGCTTAATGCCTTTCTAAATAACTGGTATTGCTTTTCATTCTTGAGGTGGAAATAATGATCTTAGTGGATCCTGATCCGTTTGGAATTGCCTCCGTGCAACAGTAGGTGCACCTCTAGCACTCACAAAGTTTTATTTTTATAGTAGTTAGTGCATCATGGAAAAAGTTACAATGATACAGTCTCATACCTACTTTGTTTAAATTACTGTCTTTCCTTTTGCAGAGTCTTGGAGTGATTTACTCATTTTTAGGTAGTAATATCAATACACCGACTGCTGGAATGAACTAGGAAGCTGTCCAACAGCAATGCGTAGCTGACAATTTAGGAAGGAAAGTGGCAATTCCTCTATCCAGTTAAAATAAAACTAAAATTCCTGCCCCTCCCCCAAGCTATTATTGTATTATTGTAGCCTGAATAAAATTAAAAAAAAAAGATAGAGAAGTGTCTACCAGAGATACACTATGTCCATGTCAACCTGAGCATATGTATTTCTCTGGATCTAGGTATCTTTCTTTTGGTTATTCTACCAACCATCAATAACTGAACATCTCCCATGTGAAGTACCTATAGCTGTAGACAGGTTCTATAGATTCCAGCAAAGTCTATGGACTGCTGGAGTATGGTTAAGTGGTGTTTTATTTCAGTGGGTGCAGTAGTCATGGTGAATGCATTACACTTGTTCCAAGGCAGAAAATCCTGCAGTAATGAGACAATTGAAATTGCATTGCAGCATTCATCCAATGCAAACTCCGAAGGAGTACCTCTGGCAGAAGGACCAACATTACTCCTTGCAGCTCCTGATTTTTCTTTTGTTCATAAGGTTATATTCATATTTACTAGTACTTTTCCTTCTTACAGATTCTCCCAAGTTCTTTGGAGAAGAAACAAATCAAACTGTCTTGACAGTACAAATGGAAGTAAGCTTTCCTGGCCCCATTATGTTTGTGTAACTCATGCATGAGTGACACTGGTAAATGAAGCACTAGAACTAAGAATGTGAAGCTTTTTTTTCTTTTGAGGAAATATTTTACTGCATCTCTTAAAATAAACAGTCATTTTAGAAGTGTATGTAGGGACCATGTCCAGTATGCACTTGAATATGTATGTTCTGGGCTCTATGCCTGGTTGTGCTACTGATCCATGATGTGACTTTGGGTAAGTCATTTGTCCAAGTTACTCATGCAAACGCCCATTTATCCATTCTTCATTTGTTATGTTTATTGAGATTCTCATCTGTTTTGGATTGCCTACTGTATGAGCCAAATAAATAGACATACAATACCAACTGGGAACTATTGTAATATAAATATATACTAAGGATATCAGGCATGAATATGGACGCACTTTTTAACCTACAAAGCATATATGAATTAAGTTCAAGTTTTTAGTTCTTGGATAAAAATATTCAACATGACTAATGCCCATGTGGTAGAAATACATATATCCTGTTCAGAAGTGGCAAATCAACAAAGTGGGTTCAGTAAGTTACTTGTGTTTTTCCAATATTGGAAGAGGAGGATCATTTATGAAGGAATGACAAGTCATTTATAAAGCTGCTGATTGTGGCTTTCATTAAGAATGTATAGTTTTCAGAATACTAGACCTTATATAGTGCAGTATAAAGTCATATATGAAGTTTTAAAGCAGTAATAAGGATAAAATTTTCAAAACAACAACAAAAAAGCTGTTATAGCAACATTGTTGAAGGACAGCAAGGAGTTCATATGAAAGCACTGTTATAGTGGGCATTGGTTTTGATACCACCAACTTTGGACTCAGCAGAACACGTGGGCTTTGGCATTTGCAAACAGCAGAGTATTGCTGGTGGATCCCTAGACTCAAAGTATCAGTTGACACTGGGACAAAAGATGAACTTTGAGGGTGTACATCTACAACTGCATGATATCTTCTTAGTTCTGTGTTTGTCTTACTAAAGAATAGTTTCACTTGATTTGTCCCTCAGCAATCTGCCTGTGAAGTTTTAGTGGCACTGGAGAATGTGGCAGAACTGCTCCTGGATGTCAGTGGGACCCAGGCTTTGTGCTAAGGCTTCATGACATTTTTTAAAAGTACCCACTTGACCTTGTCTGATACTTACTTTTTTACAGTCTGACACTATTCTGCTTGCTACAACGGCACCCCTACAGGCTCTTCTATGGCCATTCCTGAGTGACCAAAGGTGCCGATTCATGCAATGAAAAGGTGGATCTTTTCAGCTGCCCTGGCAGAAGTTCAGAGCAATAGTTTAGGAAAATACCCAAACAACAAGACCTACACGGTCACTTGAGAAATGCTTTTAATTAGCTGTCCAGCAGACATGATGTCTTTAGAGGGCATTAGTTTGTTCTTTAGGGGGAACCTTTATGAACATACAGTCTAACCTGTCACTTGCCACCGGGTTTTTCTCCAATCACACCAACCATCTACATTATAATACTTAATCCTTCACCATGACCCAACCATCTGAAAAACGGGGATGATGGTGCTCTTTCCACTCGCTTGGGATGGTTTGAAGCGATACACGTCAGGCAGTGAGGCACAATTCTCCCGAGCAGGTACCATTGCACTGCTTGAACAGCCCATCTGCCGGCTGCCAAAGCTCATAGGAATAGCCACGTTCCCCGCCTGGAGTTGCAGGAAGGAGAAGGCCAACTTAGGATTTTTCAGGAGCTGGCAGTGCACTCAGCCAAGCATCAGTCAATTGGGGAACATGCACAGCAGTAAGTAATAAAATCTGTTGCAATGTTTCGGCCTCTTTTATTCTTTACGTGAGCGCTTGAGCTACGAAGGGGTACGAAGCCTTGGGAAACATTTACACCCTACCTGCAGTTTCGAGCTGCAGAGCCGCCCCCGAGGTTGTGCCTGCAGCCGTGGCAGGGTGTCTGCAAGCGCCATGAGAAGCGCCGCCGGCTGGGGAGGCTCCCGCAGGGCCCGCGGCTGCCTGAGGGGTCTGCGGTCAGGCCTGCCACGGGGGTGTCTTAAGCGTGGGGAGCGCTGCAGAGCCACCGCACCGCCCTTCGTGGCTGCAGCGTCCGTCCCAGTTAGCAAGGACCCGCTGCGTCCCCTGCTTCTGCGCGGGGCTCGCGCGTGTGCCTGTTGGCAGTGAAACGAAAGGCGGGTTTTTTTCTTCTGTCCTTGCTTCAAAAAGTTCATTTCAAGTTGTTCACGTTCTCAAAATTACAAAGAGAAAGATGAGGTGGAAGAGACTTGACGTTTCAAAAGCGAAGGCGACCGACTGTGTTCTTGTGGGAAGAGCTCGTTACCGCTAATCGAGTGATCGCAGGTGCTAAAATCACACTACAGTGCTAGCGTGAAAACTTAGCTTTTTTTGGGGGGGGGTCCAAAGTGGTGGGGCTGGCCGGGCTGCTGGCAGCCGGGCTCTGCCGGAGGAGCCAGGCTCCTTCCCCGCTGCTGAGGCTCTGGCTCACTGATTTGCAGCCTTAAACACAAGCGAGGGGCTGCCGCGTTTTTCGTAAGTTGTTAAAGGTCTGTTGAAGAGTAATCCTAAATTTAGACCAGAGAAGGAACTTGAGGGAAGGAGCTTTTCTTACCTCAGGGAGCAGCAGAAGAGGAGCAAACATTTAATGTCTCTCTAAGGGTATCAGGTAAAAGCAAACGGTGTGTCCGGGTTCACCTGCCCTGCAGCATCCTGTGTCGTGCTGGATTTGTTTTGGTACAACTGACACAAATTTGGGACTCGGGTATCTCTTATTTCGAATGCCAAAATGTATTTGCACGTGAAAGTGAATGGTGATTGCAGTTCTTGTATTTGCATGTGTATATACATATGAAAATATATGTGTGTGTGCGTGTGTCTGTGTAAATACACACATGCAGCAGAGGAATTGAAACAGATACAAGTTGCTGTGTTTTGCAGCTACAGTAAGCAGCTTGTTTGCTTTGTGAACCTTTTGAAATTCCTGTCCACAACACAGGTAGTGAAAATGTAAGAAAGTAAGAGCAGAGGAGAAAGGGTATAAAACTACGTGAAGGCAGAACATAATGTCTGGTGAGAGCAGAGCTTAAACTGCTCCATGCAAGGGAGCTGACAACACAGCTCAGCCCTGGCCGGGGCCCGTGTCATGGGCTGGCTGGTGCTCCCTCTGAGAGAGGGGAAAAGGAAAATAGCTGTAGAATACGAGGTGTTGGGGATATCCTAGAAGCTGGAGAGGAAATGCTAGGTAATAACGCTACTCCATACTGCAGGCACTCATCTTGGTACCGAGCAGCCAGTTTCCACGGGATCCCTGTATGTGTTTGACTTAGGGTCGGGAGACACTGAAGGAAAAAAAGAAAAGATTTAAAAAGTGTAGATTAATGTATTAAATCCTTGCCTTGGCTTCTTGACCTGTGAGCGTGAGAACCCTGAAGAGTTTGCTGAGTCAGCAAGCTGACAGGCTGTGAGCTGCTTCCCTGACCGTAGGAGACAGAGTTGTGATCAGCATCCCTGAGGCATCGTATCTGCGTCTAGTGAGTGTCTTTTCTTAATTGCTGTCCTATTTGTTCCATTACCTCTGCTACTTTCAGTGCCAAAAATGAGAAAGGATCTCTTCAGTGACAAAAGTAAAACAGAGCTAAGTTATCCCAGGCTTGTGCCCTTCAGGAATGAAAGCTTCCTTGGGGCAGGGACTGGCTTCCTTCCCCTTCTCCCATTAGTGAGCATCTCTGCAGAGATTGAAGCTAGCAAGTGAGCCATCACTCTGCCTCCCCCCTCTTTATCCTCCTCCCCAAGCATGCAGACAAGTGGAGCTCAGTGAAGAGACTGCAGGGAGCCATGAGGCTGGAGCAGACGTGGGGTTCCTCTGTGCTTGGTGGCAATTCCTTTGGGACTTTGCCACAAAGGTTTCCTTAATCCAAAACCAGTCTGCAGCCCCTGCGCAGGAGGAGATGAGCAGACGTGTCCGTGTGTTGCCTGAGGGCTGTCCTGCTGAGACTCCAACAGCTGATCCGCTCACCAGTATTACGTTGAATCTCTTCCAGCTTTCTTGCCAAACCAAATGGTATTTTTGCTTGTGCTCCAAGTAAGGAGAAGTCAAAATGTAACCTTAAACCAGTGAGCTTTAAAGCCAGCAGCTGAAGGACTGTTAAGTGTTTTTTTCTGTCAAGCAGACAGGCAGGGCTATTCAGCAGTAACCACAGGGCTGTCAGTAAGCTTGACCTGAGGCAGATGGAGCCCCACGGCCAGAAGGGAAGATACTCGTAAAAGTTAAGTCTTCAGCAGAGCTGTGCACATCTCCAGGACTTAAGTTCCCCCAAATTTTGGCAAACTGATTTTCACTGTTGATCTTGATATGACTCCTTTTCTCTGGAGTTGACTTTGATTTTTATTCTCATTGTCACAACACATGGCAGTCAAACAGGCAAATTTGGATCCTCCACAGTTGCTTTCTGCATCGCTGTCTTGATTACAAGGTACAGCATCCCACATATTCAATCCTTAACTCATACAATATGTACCATTGAGGGGAGGTAAGCTGTATTTACTGATTTGATTTATTGTCTAATTCTAATTAATTTTGTGTTTCATCAGACAGGGCCCCATCTGAGCTCTAGCACAAGCTTTTTCAGCAAAGTATGCTGCAGCGTTCTGGATAGTCTTACAGCACTAACAGCCTTTTCCACCAGCAAAACAACCCTCCTGGTAAAGATGGTGAGCTGGAAACTCCCTGAATGTGAAGCACGTTGGAGAGAAACCTTAAGTGAAGTTCAGGGTAGTGAGTGCCTATGTGAACTCTGCAGAGGGTTGTTATAGTTGGAGGGTGTCCAGCCTCTCTTGGTTCAGTGTTTCTGGAGATCTTAAAACAATCTTTTATTCTTTCCCTCTTTTCCTTCCTGAAGTTGTCTTGATTTACTGGAATGTGTCAGCTTTTAAGTTAGGGTGCTCCTGCACTGGCAGTCTCAGCAGTCTCACAGTCTCATGTACAGTCTCTGCAGGAAAACAGGTGTGAAACTGTAGAATAGGAAAAGATCTTAAACGTTGCCTTTTAGAAAAGTTTCATCCTTTGGGATATGGAAGCTAACGAGGATGTTTGAGTATAGCTCTGAACAGGACACTCAATATTGTGCTTTTATAATTGCTATGTCTTCCAGCCTGGCACCTAATTTGAATGATGAGATATTCCAAGTTCAGCATCCTTTGTCTGCTGATAGTAAGAACTAAGAAATAGCAAAAGCCACCCACTGTGACCCACAGTCTTTCTTTTTTATTCTTCAATCTGTTTTATTGCCTGTTCAAGCAGTGGTGGTGTGCCTCTTTAAAGATTTGATCCAAAGCCCTCTGAGGCTGCCCTTCACTGATTTACACAGGGTTTGTTTAAGGCTCCACTGAGCAGCTCTTCTTCCAGGATCTCCTAAGGGCTATAAAAGGATTTCTTTCATTGGAGACCTGTGAAATTTTTCATTCAGGTAGTGCTTCACTGAGTATAATTTTCATTAAAATATAGCTGAGGTGGAAACTGGGATGCGAAGCAGCCCAAATTGCCCAAGTTCACGTTTTCTTTGTTTTTTTCAGTAACATAATAGATTTTCCAGCTGTCATTAAAAGATTTCAAAAAGGTATATCTTGTATTTGGAGAAAGTCTGGGTAATTCTTATTGTTGCAGGCACTATAGCAGCCTTAAAAGAACGTATGACCCTTCAACACAGATAGAATTCTCTATTAAATTTTGCAGAATGGTTTAGAAAGCTCTTGGTGAGAAAGCACAATCTTCTGAGGACTGCCTCATGTAAAAATGCTTCCTGGCAAGGCTTATTTGCCTTGACCCTTTGAAGCAATCTCCTTAGACACTGCATTTACCTGATCTCTTTTATTTTGAGAAATATTGCATAAGCCTTCTAGACCTTTCTCCTATAATTGACACACATCACTTGCAAACTGCTCCCTTCCCTCTCTAGGTTTAGAAACAAAACTATCAAGGTCCACAACCCAATTTCTTAGTTAAAATGCCGACCTTGGAGAAGGATCCAGGCACTCTTAGTACCAATAGGCAGTCCCCTGCCAGTATTACGTGCAATGTTCTCAAATGTGATAGTGAGTCGAGTGCTATAAACCTATAAAGTAGATTACAGATCAAATCTATTGAGACAGAGGTCACCTTAAGCTGTTTTGTGTTCTTTGTAATTATCTTCTGGGTTTCTGTTGCTGTCCTGAAAGGATGCAAACTGGTGATGCAGTTATGGCCCTGAAATAAAGCTAGCTGGCAAAAGCAATCAGAGAATGCGGTTTGCACTTCTCCAAAGCCACAATTTCTAAACTAACTGCAAGCTTAAAGAGTGTGGGGGGGAGCCAATAGGTTGCCCAGTACAGGAGTGAAAACAATACTTTCTACTGTTTGCATTACTTTCTACTGCAGTGCTATCAGAGCAACAATTTGGTAAAGAACTTATGAGAACCATATTTAAAACAATATGATAACATGATAAAAAAAGTCACACTGAAATGTAACTTTGAACTATATTTTTCATACTCATTAATCCAAATGTTCTTTCCCATGAAAATGTCTTTAGTATTTCACTAGTATCGATATGCAATCATGCATGTCCATATATTTAAAATTATTTAAAATTATTTTAATGTTAATATTTTTAATATTATTATTTAATAGAAATTATTAAAAAAATAACACAGGATCACTACTTTTCCTAGAAACAGAGACTGCATGACAGCCTGTAGGTGTATGCTAATAAACAGATAACCTTTGTGGGCATGTGGGGGAACCAGTGATGCTGGGCTGCTGCTGAGTCACCAGCCACATGGTTCCCTCTCTAACAGCAAGATGCTTTGTGGAAGCCCTGCGTGGTGTTTCAGTTGTTAGAGTGCTCCTTGGTCCTATTAGAGACAGCAAGGCAAGCGTGAAAAAAGGAAGAAACAAGAGACCCTGATGTGTGCCAGGATTTCTTCTCTGACGCTGCTCCATTCCCAGCTGTCGTTCAGGAGTGGTGCTGGTAAGACTCCCATGGGTGTCAGGCAGCAGTTGCTCAGGTGCCTGGGGCATGTATTTCATTCCAGGCACACTGCGTTTTGGTATTTCCACAATTAAGTGCTACAGGATTTTAATTTGCCATCTGTTTCTTTTTCTCCCCCCTCCCTTTTGGCATTTTGGCCCGGAGTTGATGAAGAGATAGCCCAGGGACATGAACATTTTCTTGGAGCTGAAATTTGGATTACCAAAGAACTTCCGTAGAATCTCCTCCTTAACACGAGGCGGTTTCCCCGGGGAAAGGGCGTTCTCGCTATGAGGACACCAGCTTGAAATGTGCGTGTAGGCTGCTCGGTTACAGGCATCCTCAGCAAGAGCTCTGGCGAAAGGCTCGACTGCGTTGGTATGCTGGTGTTACACTCAGCTCTTCTGTATCTGGATTGGGGAGTGAAATTCATGAACCTGTTAGGGATCCCAGTCCCCACACTGGAAATGGGAGAAATGCTACACGGTGTAGCAGCAATATGTGTTTTTTCTAGGCGGCTGCAGCCTTCCCTGTTAAAACCCCTAATGTAGCATGTATAAGTCTTGTGGTGCTGTGATTTCTCCAACTGTACCGGCCATCTCTGACCCTGGCAATGAGCCCTGGAACTGAGAAACTGCTGTATCAGCCATTAGGGAATAAAGAGACACGTCTGCCCCAAATCCCCCTCTGGCCTTGGCCGAGGTGTGTGAGTGCCATCCTGATCTAAGGGTCTGAGAGACTGGGTGACTTTGAAGCCCCAAACTGCTTCCTAGACAAAAATGCTTAAATTGCCCTTTTAATATAAAGACAGGATGATAATTGGTGTCTTTTAAATCCTAGATGGGGGAAGTGCCCGCAATATATACAGAAGTCTAACGGGGAGAGGATTTGCCTAAGTGGGAGAGTTGGTGTTTAGAGCCTCAGCAGCCTGGGAAGATTCATAATGAACTATTACTACTTGAGCTGCTTTAATATCAGGTTCTGGGAGGACTAGAATGGGGCATTCCTTATCCTGCCTTGCAAGATAATGATAATCACAGAAAGGAAAACAAGATCCATTAGGATGCATAGAGAATAAACAAGTGGAAATCTAATGGTAGTCTAATGATTCAGAGAGTTTGAACCAGAGGATGCAAGAATCCTCTCCTTGCTCTCAGGGATGACTCTACATTTTTACTTGATGATTTTTTTGTAGTAGTAGTAGTGTATTAGCAGATCCACAAGCAGGAAGAGAACCTGTTCACCAGTGTACATTCTAAGAATTATCTTGTTATTAATAAAGATGAATTTCTCACCACAGTTTTCTGACACACATTCCTTTTGTTTTTTCATTTTAAGAATGTAGTTGAGACTAGTATGGTTTGGACTCCTATGACTTGATAACAGTGCTGAGAACAAGCCTGTTTTAACTTGCTCTGTTGGGAACATGGATGCCCAAGTCCCAGACTGATTTTGATGAGAAAGATGTGCCAGAATGCTGTGGCCAGTGCAGCTGGCAGAGCTGCTGCTCTGTGTGGGAAAACACTGGATTTCACTTCAGCACCTGCTTCAGGCCGAATGGTTTCCCTCCACATGCTCTAATGGTGTGAGGATGTAGGCATTGATAGTTGCTGATTACTCTGATGCAGCAGTAATGATGGTGTTTGTGTTTTACCTGGAAACAAGTTTACACAGACTGGAATAAGCAACAGAAATCTACGGGAATTCTTGTATGCAATTACAAATTCAAAGTGGGGCCCTTGTTTTATGCATTTGCATTTCATAGGGAAATATCAGTAGCATTTAATGAAAAGATTGTATTTAACTGTTGATGACTGTAAGTAGGTCCCAAAAAGGGTTTTCTACCAAAATCACCTTGTGTTTGTGTATTGGCCACAGCAGTGTCTGCTGTTTCCTGAAGCAGAAGCGAGGCCAATAGAAACTTGCATCTGCATGGAACATGTTTGGCAATATGATTTTTTTTTTTTTTTTTTTTTTTTTGCGATAACACCTCACAGCTTGAATGGTTATTGCTAGTGCCATGTCCACATTCTTTTCTCTTCCTCCTGCAAAAAATATGAGCTACACAGCTGATATCTGGTATAGCTGGTATAGCTGCCTTTCAAGCACACTAGTAATATCAGTTTACATGTAAGCTTTCATAGAAAGATTATCATTAGGATACAGGGTTTTTTTCTTCTTTTTTTTTATTAATAAGTACTGCAGACATCCAAAGTTACATAAGTCCAGCTCTTTCAGTAGATGCCTAAATGACTTCTTGGGGATGTGGCCTTGAAAAACTTGAACTCCACCATCTGTTGTAACAGAAATATATTGGAAGCATCTGACACTCATTGTGCTCAGTCACAGTTCTGAAGAGTCTTGTGCTGCTAATGTAATCCATCTTCTGTTCACGTGAGGACTGGTTGTGGAACTCCTTGTTTAGAAATTTTCTCCATCTACTCCTAGAAAGCTTGGGCTTATTTGCAAATATGCAGTGCTAAAAAACCTTCAGGTGATGCAGCTCTATATGGCTTTGTTCCGTAAGAATTAATGTTTGATTCCACTGCAACAGTAGGCTGCTTTCTTCTATTTGTGCCTCTTTCTGTCTCTTTTTACAAACAAGAGTGTACTATGAAATAAAACATAATTCTATTTGCCTATGAAAAAGTTGACCAAAAAAGAATAGCAGTGATGTTACACTTCCTATTGCTTATTATTGAAGAATAAGAAAATACTTTATGTCACCAAAACAAACTCTGTCAGAAAAGGTGGGTTCCTAGCTATAAAGTATAACTTGCAAGAACATTCTGTAAGGTTCTTCTCCTAGCCAAACTATGTGGACAAACTCTTCCATTCCCTGGGAAATTCCTAACCTAAAACTAAGCACATATTGGTGCTTTAATTGACAGATTAATCTTTCAGTTTTCATATTTCTGCCCAGACTGAACAATGAGCGGATGTCTGCCTGCAGGTAAGGAATGCCCTTTGCTAGGAGATGGGACTGAAGGAGACCAAGAGGCTTTAATTCTCAGAATTTCCATAACTGCCTTTGATTGCTTCGTATGTCTTGCAGAGTAAGAAGTCAGATTGCCCCTTCCGAAAGTCTGTGGGACTCCAGCCCTGCCTGGTTTTGGTTTTTAAATAGCAGAATTACTAGCAAAATTACTCCTGCTGTTTACAACTTGATTTTTTTCTCCCTTGCTGTGCCTATCGGAGATCTGGCTATATGCAGAAACTTCTATGCTGAGCTCTTTAGATCTGCAGGCCCAAGCATGACTAGCTTTTCATCTGGCTGTGTATTTCTGCTCTGTAATAAGGAATTTGTGGGTTCTCATGTGTGTAGCTAGTCTAATATGAGAGAACCACATTTCAGCTGTGCCTTGTTCCCTAATTACCAAGGCTATGAGATATCAGTGTCTAAAGATGGACTGGGATTGGAGCCAAAGATAGAGTTCAAGGCCACTCTTGCACCTGATATATCACTTTCAAAGAAGTGGATGGTGCATGTAGAGGAAACAGTAGTGCCTGTGTCCTTTTCTTACTGTACATGATCTTACCTGGTGGATTTTGGTAGACAGGATCAAAGATAACGGTGAAGTCTGAAGATGGTTCCCTGAGATGAATGAAGCAGTTTAGTTTGGGGCATATAACTTACTTTTCTCAACAGTCTTAGATGTAGCTAATACAGCTATAGATACAGATGTAGATACCATGTTCATGTTCCAAGCTTTTCTAGGAACTTACTTACTTTTTAGATACAAATATTGAAAGAGCTTAAAATCTGGTGTAACTCTGGCCAGATGCCCTGTCCTCTCTCACTTGGTTTCTCTGTCAATACAGAATAGCTCTGTAGAGAGTACACGAAAATAATCACAAGTATTGGTTGCAACATAGGGATTTGGTGATGGAATTCCAGGAACCGCACTATCTGCAAGACTATATTTTCTATTCTGTCATGATGAGGGCTATAAATGGAGAGTGAAATGGAGACGAATTTGCTAACTGGGATTCAGATTGAAGCTTTCTAGGGTTTTATGCAGTTTACATGATACAGCTTTATAACTGATGTAAACCCTTCCAGCAAGGAGGCAGAAGGGGATTTACCAAGCTTGGAAATAATTAAGGTCATGCTGAAACTTTCCTGACAGGTGCTAAATGTGACATAGTGTGTGGTCTGCCTGAACAGGGTTGGTTTTTCCTACAAATTGGTTAAGTGCAACATCAGATGTTTCAAATGTATGTACATGGATAAACAATGATTTTATAGCATATTAAGGACACTTTGTTTTATGAGTCCTTATACACATCTTATAATCTTGTTTTATGATGACTTTAGCAGAGCTGTCTAATTCCAAAATGTGCTTCTAAAGCAGGATGAGGTTATACCTGTTTTTTATTAACTACATTACAAGCTAAAAATAAACCAAGTTGCAAACAGCTGAAAGCAATGTGGACCTTCAATGTGTTTCATTTAAAAAATAATACTAATAATAATTCTTTTGGGGGAGGGGGGAGGAGGAGAGGGAACCAAGCTCCTTAAGTTCACTGCGAGTTCTTCTACTTGTCTGGGGGAGGAGAGTCACCTGAGGGTCCTTGACATTTACAGACATTCATCATGATCATCGGGCTTTTGCAAATCATGAACATTACCCCTATGCTTTGGTTTAACTCAGATAAAATAAGTGGCTTTATCATGCCTTGCAGGCTACTGGAAGAGAAGCTTCGTGATAGCGTGTGTAAAAGGATCCAGTGGTTGTGTGTCTAAACTTGACAACTCCACGTGCAGAATTACAGTGAGGGTGGTCTCATTTTTTAAACCACCTTAGGGATGTGGTGGTTCTTTTTGATTTGACATTTAATCATATCTGAGTGTCTTTGTGAAGACTGGACTCAGGGTGACTTGGGAGTTAAAGTTTCAATGCAGAAATTCTCAGATAAAAACCCAGGACCTCTGCAGGAGTGCAAACTAATTACTGAGGGCAGGCTGAGCAGCATTCCCTTGAAAAAAGGATTATAAAAGGTCTAGTCCGGCCAGAGCTAGGCAAATGAAAGGAAACATTCTAGAAGAACACTGGGGCCTTTTTTTTTTTTTTTTTTGTCATTACTATGTAAGCCTATGCTACTACTGAAATCTATTTCTCCAAGAGTTGTATTTCACTGAAGTTTGTCTCTTCTAATACTGCTGCTATTTAGCAGTGAAAACTAAAAAGCCAATAAACCAACTTCATTTAAGCTGAAAACAATTTGTACCACCTAAATTTGGAGACACTTTCTGTGAAACAGTTTAATAAAATTTGTTCTGGTACACATCTGTTAGTAAATATTTTGTGCATTGGAAAAGCCCCTACAAAATCCCAAATACAGTTTTTAATATCTCTGTGTGAGTGATACTCAATAAAGTCTTTCTGGATACTGGGAAAGAAAGCCTACTATAAATTATTGGATTAACATCTGAGCAAGGAGGACAGTAAAGAAAAGAAATCACAGAAAACAAAAAGGTAGAATTTTAATTTCTAGTTATTTTTGAAGTGTTGTTCTGTGCTCTGAATTTTCCCATACAGATTTGGGTTGATAAAAATAATTTGTTTCCTGTTTTTCAAATTTGATCTTTTTTTCAGGTATACATTAAAACGCAATGGACAACTTGGGGACATAAGTGTTTGCAAATTGGTTGCTCTATAGCTTTTCTCTCTGAAATTCTGATAATAAGGTTCGACTACTAAAGGAACACTGTGTATTTACCAGTGCTGTACTGATATTTGTGGACCTATGAAAACAGATGTTTGTGAAAGTACTTTGCAAGGATTTTGTTTTTAAAATACTGGGGAAAAGCTCCTTAATGTGTCACTGTTAAAATATTACAGTGTACAGCACTGATTTACGTGCTAAAAATCAGTGGGCAAACATGGCAGTGCTTATCACCCATGTCTTCAATTGCATGGCTATTTGGCTTCCTGCTACAGGTAAGATTTCTGCATATAGCGCAGATTTCCCCAGTGCAGATTCCTACTTGAAGTATCAAAGAGTGTGGTGTATTTAAAACTTCAAGAGGATTAAAACCTTTCAAAAGGTATGGGGATTTTCCCTCATAGGTCATACTTCTGTGCCTGGTGGCTTCTGAATGGCTCTTTGGTAGAGCCTCTGCTTGCAAAGTGCTTTGCGCCGACCCTGCTCCTGCGGGTGAGCAAGCGCCTCCTTCCTCAAGTCGGGTGGAGAGTCCCCCCCACACACTCTGTTTGCGCTGGCACGGGTCTTTGGGGAGAGCAGCAGTACATACGGTTCCTATTAGTTCAGAAAACAAAAACATCTGGGAAAGACATGAGCGACTTACTGGCTTACTTCAGCAGCAGGAAAGTCTGTGACAGATCATTCTGGGCTGATAGATCCTCTCCAGTATGTGCTGAAGGAGGGAGCAAACATGCATAAAATCACATAAAATCCAGCTCAGAAGAGCAGGGGGTGGGCAGTAATGGCTGTTTTATATGGTCTTCCCTTCGTCCTGCTTCTGTGGATGCTTTCTAAAGGAAAGAGAGGAGGGGAAAGGCTGTTTCCATCCAGTAGGAGTGGGATAGTGCCAAGGAAAAGTATTTCCTAGGAACAGCAATGGATTTCCCAGGGTGAAGCCTATGCAGATTTAAGAACAAGAAGAAAAGAAAGCAAAACAGTGGTACACATACTATTTACAATATGTCTACTATTTAAAAAACCTGCAGGAAAAAGACTGTAATGTGGTGAGTAGTTAGTACTGTTACTGTGGAGGTAAAATGACTTCAGCTGTCAGATTGGAATAAACTCTATAACTTTGTCTGGTTAAATCAGTATGGCTTATTTCCTTGATCCCTAGAGAAATGTGCTTCACTAGTGTTAAGGGTATTGGTTTCACTAATCTAACTGCACCATTTCAGAGATTTCATAGCTTAACATGTCTGTTTCTAAAAACCTACCTTTAATGTATCATGAGTAGTAAGGGAGAGACAGGGCATAGAAGTCACCCAGAAAGCAGGTATTTTGTATAAGCAGGCTGTCTATGCTCTTTGTAGTCAGTGGACATAAAATAGCAGATGGGATCAATTGACCTCTGCAGGGGCATGTGCTCGTTTCTTCATGAATTATGAGCTGTTGTCACTCAAGTACCTTGGGAAGCTTTAACTTTGCTATAAAATTATTCATGTCTATTTTAGCATGGTCACACTTGAATGCTTCTTCCTCTATACGATGTGTGTGAACTTGGACAGTGGTTTTATGACAGCCAGGGAAGGGCAGGTTCACAGTAGGCATCACTATGCACCAGAGATCAGCTCCTGCAATGTTCAAATATTCCAAGACTGACGTGACTTGATCCAACTGTGGTGCAGGGCAAGGCCTCCCGGGCAGCACAGAAATGCAGATCAGGTGTGCAGATAAGCATGTGAAGAGTTTCTGAGTGATGAATGGGAGGGAATACTCTGCACTTTAAATCTGATCAACATTGCTAATACTCAGAGAATTAAGTGAATTGTATCTGGGGATGGGATAGATCAGCATTAGCAGCCTCTCACATTTTTTTTTCCATTTTCTTCTTCATGATGAAACATTTCTATATTTGCTTTGATGCATTGTTTTAATATATTTCTCCTACTCTGTGTATTCTTCCCTCTCACTTCTGAACTGCCCATATTTTCCCTATGTTTACTCCTCCACACATACAGTCCTCTTTGTTCTCCAGCCTAAAGAACTTCTGCTTGCATTAGTGTCTGATCAAACCCTGAAGGACTTCCCCACAAGGCAGGCATGTGCCTGCTGTAAAATGATGGGTATGATGTGAGTACAGGGAAATAACTGTGTAGAATTCTATTGACAGTTAGGTTTGCATGTATTTCAGGGAAATATTTGAAGAAAAGAAGGGGCTAACACATCCTCAGGGAGAAACTCGTTCATAATTACATGAAGACCTTGAATATATGTGGAAGTAAGGATGCAGGAAGTTTTGCTAACTGGATCTTTATTAGGGAAAACAATGTCATCTAACAGGGATACAAATTGGAGGGTTATAAAGAGAGCTAAAGAGATCAAATAGCTGTCAAACAACTGACAAAGAGTCAAAACAACCATTATTTCATTAACTGACTTTTCATAAACTGCTAGAAGAAAGCACTTGTTAAGAGCAAAAGTTTGTCTTTATTATCCAATCTTTATGTAAATATCTATTCTACTTTCACAGCCATTCAGACAGTTGACAGAATATTTATTTTTTGCAAGAACTTCCCTAAGAGGGTTTCTGTTTTGCTATAGACAGTATTATGGTTGTACACCAAGCTAAAGCTGTTGTAAGCACTTACCGTGGGAACAGACTACTACTTCTTCTGCTTGAGTTATTTAGAATCATAGAATTGGTAAGATTGGAAGGGACCTCTGAGACCACCTAGTCCAACCCTCAAGCGAGTGGCCCATATGGGGATCGAACCTGCGACCTCAGCACCACATTCTAACCAACTGAGCTAAACCATATACTCAAGCAGAAAAATATTGTATTAGTGTAACAAGTAATGTACTCAAAGTATTGTGAAGATATGAAATCTTTCTGGCTCTGAGAAGACATGAAGGTACTTGAAACAGTGTTGTATAGTGAATACACCGTAAGCCAAATGCTCTGAATTCTGGCTCTACTGATAATTTCAGAGAAGTTATAGACTGTGCCTTATCTTTAAAATGGAGAGGATGATGTTGCTAGTGTACTGTAGATCTGTATGCATAGATGCTAAGTTTGTTAGTCTTAATACCAACAAGAGTATTTGTATGAGGTTTCAGTCTCAGCATAACTTCATTGGAGGATCTGCTTTGTAATTCTCTAGGGATCCTTCTTAATTCAAATATTTATATAAAACTGATTTTTTTTTCTTTTCCTCGTTTCTGTGATTTCATCCGTGTTTAACTTTATTAAATACTTTCTTCAGTGTTTTTGTCCAAAATTCATTGACTGATTTGCACTTGGCTCATTATGGCATAAGTGCTTGTCACACACTTGGAAGATGTTAGCTTGGCAGGATGTTGGGCACCTGAGAGAAAGAATGCATATGCAGATAAAGCCGATTGAAAACACTTCCCTTCTGTTTTTGTGCCACTTGGAAGGGTTATCCAGAAAGATTCCCTGCAGGGCATGTTGTTCTGGAGTGTAGGTATAGCTCTTCCTTACTTCTGCCAGAAACAGATGAACATAGTTATGGCTTTGGTGCAAGTTGTGGCATGACACTGTGTCCCAGCAGTTATATACTTGAATGAAGGGAAGGAAAAGGAGCTTTGTTACAGTGAGACAAAGATTCATTTAGGAATCTCATTTTTCATTAGAAAGAATAATTATTATGGAATCTGAGTTTAATCTCTAGTGGCACTTTTTTACTTGAATTGAGCTACTCAAATTTCCTGAATCACAAAGGATTAATAGTTTCACACTTTGGTTTTTCTCTGTAGAGTGAAAAAGGATAATTAAAAATGAATTAAAATATACACTAGGATTACACTTTTTGAACTGCAGCCTGGAAGTCTTGCACACAATACAAAGCACACAAGTGTGGAGTATTGTTTCATACTGCTCTGCAGATGATTGCAAATCATATTTGCTTTATAAAGGCAGAATTTATCCTAAATCTTGCTTTCTTACTGGACAACAAAGGCATCTTACATCTTCTCCACTTGAATTAAATTATCATGATTCAGAGTAGTCTAAATAAGGGGAAGATCTTCTCTTATTCTTACCACAGAAAATGTAGTTATTTCAAATCCCATTTATTACAATGAGAGGATTAGTAGTCTGTTTCTATATGATGACTGCTATGATTTTATCATGAAAGCTTAGGTTGGGAGAAGGGAGGATGTAGAAATAAGTTGTTATTCTTGTAGAACTATCCTTGCCAACAGAATGTCATTCATCACCGAAAATATATTGATAAATATCAGATAAAATTACTTCTGGTACATCCTGCAACATATGCACCATTCTCTGAGTGACATTGAGCAATACTAGAAACAACTGAAGACATGACTATGTAGTGTGGGAATATCCAACTTTGATACAAGTCTCTCCCTGTTCAGCTTGCCCAAATAAATGACACTGACTTGCTCTGCATGGGTCTTCTAGACCAGAAGTGCTTCTGTCTAGGGCAGTGCTCACTCCTTACACTGCTCTGTTTGCAGAGAGGAAAATTTCCCCAACTGCTGTTTCTGTTAGGGTGTCTTTTTGTCCCTGGTGCCCTCAGGTATAGGGGGAGCTGGGGTGAGGGGAGAATGACAGACTCTCCATCGTCCCTCTTGTGGACCCCTTCTGTTTGCAAACCCTGCAGCCTGCATGGCACAACCTGATCATCCTTCCTAGTCAGTTCCACAGCTTTTGTTCCCATGTTTGCTACCTCCCAAACCTGTTGCTCAAGTTAATGGCCAGTGAAGAGTCAGTATTTGGACTTCTCTAGTTTGTCTGAAGTTTTCAGGAAAGTAATTGCTCATTCAGTTTTCAGCCTGGTGTAGGTGGGATTTGGTCCACTTGCTCCCCGCAACTGATGTGAGTGAACCTTTCTAGTATCATGTGGGATGCTTTTAATCTTCATTCTGACATGCTGCATATCCAAGCCATGTGAAACCCCCACCTCTGTCTCTGTGGAACTCCAAGACCCCGTGTATGGTTCCTCCCTAGTTGGAGGGTCTTCCCACGCTTCAGACATATATTTTCTTCTGCTAGTTCTCAGCCACTCCAGCAAATGACTCTGTGGAGCTCTGCAGTTGATTTATGTACCTTTTGTAAGTCCCCATGCATTCCTTCCTCCTCTCCACACACATTCACAGTTGAAATTGGCTCAGCATCCTGTCTTTTAAATTAACTGTATTAATGGATCAGTATTCCCAGACACCCAACATGGATAAGGAATGAGGGGAACCGGGAGACTCTTGTTTGATTTGGACAGCTCTAGCTTTTTCCTTTCAGGCTGGAACAAGATCCGCTCTAAGTATTGAAGGACAGGGCAACACTAACAAATCAAGAAATAGTTTTTGGATAGTGGAACTGACTGAAAAGTTTGCAAAAATCCCCAAAGAAGGGCTATCAAAGCATCAACTAGAGCCATCTTAAATGCTCTGTGACTGTTGATGCTTTTTGCTACATTTGTTTTCACCCTGACAATTAATGAGTTGGCCTGGTTCGAGTACAAGTCACTGCAGCATGAAAAAAACAGCTGAAAAAATACAGAGCAGTAAACAGCAGAGAAGCTGTTGAAACTTGAATCATTGCATCGGTATTGTACTACATTCAAAGTCCAACTCCTTCTTCCTCCACCAAACAGCCAGGTCCAGGTGTTGTGCTAACTTGAATTCTTTGTGTGGGTGAATGAGAGGTCTGAATAAAACTTGACCAAGCTAAAGATGCAGCAAAGACAAATCTTAACTGTTTACTTTCAGTGGCTAACTTCCCTCTGGTAAAATGTAAGCTCCCGATTGCCTAGTCTCTATAGTTGCACTGCCTGAATAATGTGAACCGATTTCCTAAAGACAGATGTACCCTGCACATCAGTCCCTCCTGCTCACAAACAGATAATGGATCTGATGCAAAGCTAGTTGCAATTTGTCGTGGTAAACTTCTATTTAGTAAAATGTTATGCTGGTACTGATACCTGATCCACAGACCCTGGACTGACCCTCTTGTCCTCTTTCTAGCAGTTTCTCAAGCTCTGATGAGTCTTGTTCCTAGCAATAGCTTCTGGGAAAAGCAATTACCTACAAGAAGAGTATTGTCATTTATTCCAGCCTCCCTGAGCTGTCTTCTGCTAAAGCTTAACTATTGGCTTCTCTAGGGAATATAATGGTACACTTGAATAGTATAAATGCCTTCCTTATCAGCTCTGCTAGGTCACCTTACTTGCTTCCCCTTCGTGTTATGTAGTGGATGGTCTGACAGCTACTTGTTTTCCAAGAAACTTATGATTGTGTTAAATGTCGTTGTACTTCCCAGTCTCTTTTTAAATACTGATCTTAGCCTGAATGAAAGATGTTACTAGAGTTCTGGAAGATGGGCTGCACACAGCAAAAAAGCAAAAGTGAGAATGGCGTTGGCCTTCCTGGTCCACTGAAGTCACTACAATCCAAACATGAAGATTTCAAAGGAAAATGTTTGATTTTTGAACAAAATGTTTCTGTAACTGCTCAACTTTGCTTGTATTTCATGAAGCAGTTCCCTAAGAGCAGCATGTATTTGTCAAGTATTGCTATGGTGACATCCAGTCACAGGTTGGTGAGGCAGTGACAGTGCAAACTTGAAATCTCATGAGATGTGCATGATTTGCACATCTCATGACTTTGCCCAATTTTGAAAATGGTGGGTTTTTTTCTAACAATTGTTCTAACAGAACAGATGAAAAATGGAAGTATAGAATTAAAAAAAAAAAAGTTTCAAGATGATTTGCTCTGTTAGCCTTTATTCTCTTTCCTTTACAATTGTACTGGCTTACAATGAGCATATCAGAAACTTTCAGTTGCCTACTGAGTTATTATAAATACTCTACCATTTTAGTGATCTTCACAGATCTCTCCAAAAATGCCTTCTGCTAACTGCATCAGCACAAGAATCTTTTTGCACGAATGCAGCTGTTTTTGCTATAAAAATGTGCCTGTCAATACTGAAGAGGGAGTCTAGACTTCAGCTGTAGACAATAAGTAAAGCAGATAAATACCTACAAAATCACCAGAAGCAACGACACTGTGTCTCGCAGCTCACTGCAGTATCACTTGACCACATTAAGTTGCTCTTGGGTTTTGCCCTAGGGAGGACAGCCGCTTCCTAGTCACACTGTGTGTCCCACTAGTCAGCCCCAACCATGCTTACACTGCATGGAGCATCCTCGAACACTACACTTACTCCACAAGTCTTTTGCTACTTCGGCCAACACTTAAAAGTCCTGAGGAGTTTTAAAGAGGATTTCTCCTCCTTCTGCTGAGGAGAAACTCCAGGAAAAACAGTATCCCAAATCAGTAGGGAACTACTGTTAGTCAGTAGTTTTTTACTACTTTATCATGGCTAGGTTTATGGGAAAACTGTCTTTCCTCAGACGTGTTTGAAGCAAGCAGGCTCGTGGAGTAACAGACTAGGGGGAGAGAATGCAGAAAGGGGGAGAGGGGTCACTGCATCACGAGGAAATGTTTTAGATGCTAATAAGGCCACCCTTCGCTGCAGGATTGCCCTGACTTTGTGAGAAGTTGTACTACAGGACATGTTAAGGCCCTGAAACTTCCTTCCTGGCCCTGAAGGCCTTGCTTCACTACTGACTATACACCAAGACCAAAAAAACATGAACAGTGAGGGAATTTGGTCTCAAGGGCAGTGGTGGGGATCTGGTAGCAGGAACGTATAGATGCCAGCACTGGATATAGGGTTAAAAAAAAAAAAAAAGAGAGAGAGAGAGAAAAGCAGCTTGTGGGAATGAAATCAGGTGAGATGGAAGTAAATTGAAATGCCAGAGGGAAAAATGTAATACAGTACACCATGCAGGCTGAGGAGAGATCAAGAGACATTAGAAGACAGCAAAAGACATGAGAGAATCCAGACAGATATTGAGAGCAGAAGCAGAGAGTGCCCTTAGCCAAGAGAATGAGAAACATGAATACAGATGGCAAAGTGTGAACAAGCAGGGAGACCTGAGAAGCCTGAAGGAAGAGACAGAGAAAAAATATAAAATCCAGAAATGGCGAATGGCGAGGGGAAGAAAAGGTATATAAACAAAGAACATCTAGAATAATACTTTCCAAAACAAAATAAAAATTGTTTTATCTGGATGTTAAGAAGTTACACACGTGAATGAAGCAAAGGCAGTACAAGAATAATTTTATTTAGTATTTTGATAACACAATGATTCATCTCAAAACAATCACAAAAGTTATCTCACTGAACAAATTTCAATAACTTTACAGATTATATGAGGCATTTCACAAGCAGCTGTGTAGTGTGTGAGACCCACTGATAGGCATCATACATCAACAAAACCACATCAGCAGTGTGAATGAAAATTGCACTAGTAACCAATGCATACTTAAAGCTTTAAGGAGAGTACAAAATTGCAAAAGCCTTTTTTTACTGAAATATAAAAAAAAATGTGGTCCTTGAGTTAGAATAACTATTCAGTTGTAGGTTATATTCTTTATATTCTTTTCAATAATGATACTTAAAAAGGTACAATGTTTTGCTAGTATTTGATCTAATGTAGATCTCTATATGAAAATGCTGTATATCTTATAAAGCTTTTCACAGGTATAGGCTAAGTTCTGGGATATCACAGATTTGTATGTAATTCAGAAGAACACCTGAGGTTACTCCTTGTGTAGGTAACAAAGTTTTTTTAGCTTTGAAAAAAGAGAACAGATGACATGTGAAGTCAGGGATGTTAAATAAGTACATTACTACTAGTGGGGTTACGCAGGGGTACTTTTAGATTTGATTCAGGTTCTTACTGAAATCAGCAACGAAGTTTCTATTTATTTCAAGAAGTTTGAGATTGTGTTGCTCATCTAGCTCCTATCAATGTCAGTATAAGTTTGGTCACTACTGTCAACATGATTATGCCTGGCTACATATCACAAGACCTGGTCCTGCAAATCTTACTTGCTTAGGTCTCAACAGAGCTACTTTAGGTTGTAGGATTGTATCCTTATTTTCTAGGTCTGTAAACCCTTATTTTGTACGAAGATGAGCACAGCAAGCCACATGTGAGGTACTCATATTTCTCACAGGTTTCACACATAACTGAGGATGATCTGTAGCTCCTCAGAAATGTCCAACAGTTTTCAAAATCAGATATGTACATATGAGGGTTCACACTTTAGAGAAATATATGCTGCTTTGTGTGCACAAACATTAGCTGGAGATTTAAGGCCATAAAGTTTCATGTGCTTATTTTACTTTAAAATAATAGTTTTATTTTTTAACTTGATGTCCTTTACCTCACAGAAGTTTTAAAAGTACATTTTCATTTAGTTAACCAGTACATTAATCAGGGTATGTAATGTTAGTTTTTGTTCTGTGACCTTGTTATAAACAAATCATACAAAAAGTACACAATCAATGTTTGGCTACACCTTTTAACTCAGTCTAACAGAATGATTAGTGAACAGAGTTGTTTTTGCTGTGTGCATTGTTTGAAGCATGTGGCACAGAAGTTTCAATATAACCCCCCTCCAGATTCTCACTTCTGCAAATTCTGGCCCATTTGAATTTTAACTGGACTTACTATGTGTCTAGGGGTGGGGAGGTATGTCTTTACTGGAGAAAAGTGGTGACACACCAATTCTGATCTTTCCTTTCAAAATGTATTGAAAATGACTGGATTAGGTTGCTGTGTTTATTCTCATATAAAATATGAATTTTATTTAAAAAAGTTGTGCTCATAAGCAAATCTCTCTTTTTTTAGTCATATGTGTAAACACTCTGGAATGTTAAAGGCAAGGCTTTACATTGGCATTTTATCAAAAATATTTTAAAGTTTTTTTTTTTTATGGAGGCATTAATGTACACCCGAGCGTCACAACACAGGACCTGCCATATGCCTATGGCAGTTTCCAAAAGAGTGAACTCAGAGGAAGGCTACAATGTTCTGACTGTGGGGTCTGGGGTTATTTTTTGGAGGAATATGAGATTTCGCTTTGGAATGTGGAATCACTGAAGGCGAGCTTAGAAATAAGGCACAGAGCATAGAGACACAGAAAGGATTGTACAAACAGTTCCTGGAGATGCTTTAACTAGTCAGTAGACAAAAAATTGCTTTACAATTACAAATTCTATCAACACACTAGAATAGAAAAAGCTTACTTTCAAATTGCATACTTTTGCATATGTTTTATCATTTAATATAGTAAATGCTTCTCTTGGCTCTGCCTCTAGAACTAAAAAAGACTGAATTATGACTTGCACAGTTTTCCTTCCTGCTCTTGTATCTTGTTATGTTGTCTACTTTCCCAAAAGATCACCAGAACAAACTATAACTTTTGTAAGTCTAAAAAGATAGAGGGAATATTTTTAGATGCAAGATTCTGTGCTTAGGTATTTGCTGACGGGTGATTTTCACTGGCTGTTTTCTCTGCTTGCAGTCTTTGGACAGCCTTATCAAGCAAATCCATTGTATCTCTAAGTGTGACATTCACAGTAAATGGCTTAGGTTTAATCGTCAACCCATAAGTAAAGTCCATTTTAGGGTCCTCATTTGGATTAGCAGTAAAATTGCACTGATGCACCAGGATGGAGGTAAAGAGGAACAACTGCATCTTTGATAACTCCTCTCCAATACATCGACGTTTTCCCAATGAGAATATCATCACGCTACTAGTAAGATCTTTGTTAATGAATCCATTCTCATCTAGGAATCTTGTTGGGTCAAAATCCCCTGGGTTAGACCACTTTGCTGGATCATGATTCACTGACCACTGATTAATAAATATCACTGTGTCTTTGGGAATGAGGTAGCCCATTACAAAGGTGTTGGTTGTGGTGGCATGTGGGATAGTAACAGGCACAAAGCTACTGAAACGCATGGATTCATACAAGAAAGCCATGATGTAGTGCAAATGAGGTTGATCTTCAGCACATGGCAGACGGTCTCTTCCAACAATCCTATCCACTTCTTCTTGCATTTTAGCCTGCACTTTTGGATACCTGCCATTTAAAATAACTGTGTGCACACACTTTTAAAAATAATACAGGCTCTAAACATTTCTCACAAAGCAATTCCTCACCCCCTTCCCTACACTATGCAGTTTGAGCAAGCCTAAGTATTTTGTTGAAACATGCAGATCTAAATTAAAACTTGATGACAAAAAATTCCAAACTTTCCATGCAATGGTGTCATTTTTAATTTGCTCAATTTTCATTTTTATATTTAATACCACATCTAATCAAATCTCAGTACAAAAACTGAAACTAATCTAGATGTTTTGAAACAAAATATTCTAAAATATGTCCAGTATACACATAGAACATTCTGAAATTAAAATGACTTTTTTCTTTCAAGTACTGGGCTTTCCAGGGGAGTGAAAATTCTTTTTCCAGGTCTATATGTGACTTTTAAATGTTGGCACTGGAGTTTAAGTTATCATTAGACATATTACACATATATTAAAGTCTATATATTTTTAAACTGAAAAAGATCCCCGTTAAAAATTGTTGGAATAGTTTTATGAACACGCTCATCTTAGTTTGTGCATACTTACTCAGATTATCATCAACATATGTTTTCTTTATAATGTATTTTAAGACCACTGTCATGAAGTGTGGACAATAACAAAGTAACAAAACAAGACCACGCTGTCAGTAAATTATTCTTATTATCCTTGCTTGCCTAAAAGTGTGCCTTCCTACAAGTAGCCTTTATTTGCTTTTTTAAATATTCAAGTTTGGTTTCGGTGTCTTTGCCTTCTCCTCCTGCAGTGGGTGCGTATGTGAAATGCAAGGCAAATACAAGAAACGAGGAGAAATCAAACAGGTTATGTAAACATTGGAAATCATACCCTTCCCTTGAAGCATTAAGCATTTGTCTTGTTTTTTCAAGAAATGGCTGAGTAGATAGAAGAACCTAACGACACGTTAGCCTGAGTCTACAAGTGATGCAAACGATCACGGACAAAGCTGGGACACACGCAAGACAGCCGGTGCCCTGCCCTCTCCTGTCAGAGGCCCCCGCAGCCGTGAGGCTCCCGCCCGCGAAGGGCAGGTGCCGGGGCAGCAGAGGCTGCGCTCGCAGGCTGCCCGGCAGCCCGGCTTTCAACGCCTCGAGGTGCTCCGCCACCAGTCACGCAATCACAAGCAAGGCCCACGTTACGGGGGCAACAACATAATAGCGGGTCTGTAAACCAGTGCACGAACTCTTTATCTCGCTTAAGCGGTTGTTATCCTGTTCCTATGATCTCCTTGATCTTGACCTGGTAAAGTCTGTTACTTTGGGGTTTTACTCCGCTGCCTTTTTGCCAGCCTCTCTTTATGCAACATTACCCGTCTGCCAGAGTAGGCTTTATTTATTTATTTATTTATTCACTCTCCTCTTTTTTCATGTCCTTTTCTGGCAGCTCTCCCAGAGCTTCCGTGCCCGTTAATCGGCCACCGCCGAGGTGCCCAGTGCCGCCCGGGCGGGCCGCCACGGCACCTCCCCCCCACCCCCCGCCCCCCGCCGCGCGCGCACAGCAGCGCCGCCCCAACGGTCGCCCGACGGCCGTTGGCGGCGCCGCTGCTCGCAGCCCCGCGCCGCCGGAGCCGGCGGGTGTCGCCCCGCCTCGGGCCGGCCGCTCCCGCGGGCGCCTCCCCCGCGGCCGCAGGGCTTTTCCGAAGCGGATGCCCGTGCCCCGAGCCCGGCGCTGGCACGGCGGCGGCCCCCCCACCTCGCCTCCGCCAGGGCGAGAGGCCGCGGCGGAGGGCGCCGCCGCCCCGCCGGCACCTACCTGATCAGGAAGATGAGGAGCCACTGCAGGGCGGTGGAGAGGGTGTCCTGGCTGGCGCCGAAGATGTCGGTGACGGTGGCGGGCACGTGCTCGAGCTGCAGCCGCGGCTGCTCCCGCTGGAGGCGGATGAAGGCGTCCATCATGTCGCGGGGAGCGGCCCCCGGGCGCAGGCTGCGCTGGTGCTGCAGGAACTTGCCGCGCACGAAGCCGTAGAAGTCGCGGTTGAGGTCGCGGAAGGCGCGGTAGGCGGCGCGCACGGGGCTGGGGAAGCGCTGGAGCCAGGGCAGCGCGTCCACCAGGCTGCCGGCGCCCACGGCGCGCCCGAACTGCTCGTTGCGCCCCACGAGCCGCAGGAACTCGCCGTCGCCGTGGCTGTAGCGGCGGCCGAAGCACAGCGCGCTCATCACGTTGGCCACGGCCACCACCAGGACGCGCGAGGGGTCGAGGAAGGCGCCGCCGGCGCTGCCGCGCACCAGCAGCGCCACCAGCGCCCGCGCCTCGCCCACCAGGTGCCGCTCGAGCAGGCGGCGCGTGGCTGGGCTGCCCGTGGAGAAGGCGCGCACCGTGGCGTGCGCCGCCCGCCGGTGCAGCTTCCACAGCTCCGAGTAGCCGCCGAAGGCCAGGCTGCGCCCGCCCGACACCAGCTGGAAGGAGGGGAAGGGCGGGCGGCCCGCGAAGGCGGCCCCCTGGCGGACGAGCGCCTGCCGGATGGCGCGCTCCCCGTTCAGCACCACCACGGGCCAGCGCCCCAGGCGCAGCTGGAAGACGGCGCCGTAGGTGCTGGCTAGGCGGGCGAAGGAGAGGTGCGGCGCGCTGCCCAGCTGGGCCGCGTTGCCGATCAGCGGCCAAGGGAAGGGGCCCGGCGGCGCCTGGCGCTGGTCCTGCCGCCGCCGCTGCAGGAGGAGCTTGCCCAGGTGGATGGCGGCGAGCAGGGAAAGGAGGAGCAGCAGGGAGCCTTGCAAGGGGGAGATGCTGCGTAGAGCTTCCCCCAGCCTCTCGAGGGCCATGCTGCAAGGGAAAGGGAAAGGTCAGCGGGCAGCTGCGCCCCTGCGGAAGGGCTGCGGAGCTGCCTGTTGCCCGCCGGAGGAGCAGAGCCCCGCGCGGGCGAGGGCACCGGGATGCGCTGCGGAGCGCCGGCAGCGCCGCGGGCGCCGGGAGTCGGAGTGCGCTCCTGCTGTGCGCTCGCGGGGTGCCTGCCATCCGCCTGCCTCCTGGGCGAGACACAAGGCGTAGTCGGTAGCCATGTGACAAGCTAAAGAGCCAAAACCGTCTCCAGCGCCGCGGCGGCTGCTCTCTGCCCCTGGAAGGGGGAGCTTCCCGAGGGGGATCCGGCAGGTCACGGCTGAGGAGGGCAGAAAGCACGGCGGGAGGATGCTCACTCCCGACGAGCTTCCCGCAGACGCAGGCAGCCAGCGTGTGCTGGAGACAGGTTCATCCCCGCGCTGCGCATCGCTGCTCCGCGCAAAAGAGCCCCTGCAAGAGACGGGCTCCTCGCGTGGCGACGGGAGCTTCCCCCTGCTTGGTGAGGCCACCTCGGCGCATGGTCGCGCTGCCGGCCGTCCCCCGCCCTGCTGCCTCCCGCACCCCCACGTCCCGCGCGGGAGGCGAGGATGCGGCGTGCGCGGCGCGGCAGGTCCCCGCTGCTCGGGGCCGCCGCACCCGCTCCTACCTTTTGCTGCAGCCTTTCTGAAGCAGCGAGGAGAGGAGGAGGTGAAATAAGCGGCCGTTGCAGGCGCCTGTAGCAGAACTGACCTGTTGTACACCGCTTCCATCAGAGACCTCGGGGAGGATGGAGAGGAGCCGGGCAGCCTGCGGCAGCTGTAACAGGCAGCCCCAGGGAGGAGAGAGCAGCAGCAGCAGCGACGTTCAGATCCCAGACTGTGGGAAACTCATTAGGAGCCCAGGTTCCTGTCACCCGGAGCTTGGCAGGTCATGTGCAGGCAAATGCCAGTTGCACCCGATCTCAGCATAGAGTTATTATCACCTTCCCAGCGCTTTAACCCTTCGGAGCTCGCCCCGCCGGCGGCCACCTGCGCGGCGCGGCGCCGCTGCGGGCGGGCGAGCGGGCTGCGGTGCCGCCCGGCTGCTCGGCCGACGGGGGTGAGCTGCTGCAGAGCGGGGGGCCGGGACGGGGCGACCTGCGCTGCTGCCGAGAGTGGATGTGAGCGGCTCGGAGAGCGCGGGCAGGGCGGCTCGCTCCCCCGACGCTCAGCAGAAGCCGGAGCAGCCGCGCCTGCCTTTGGTACTCGTGCCTTTAAGTCCGCCAGCATCCGCGGCGCGCAGCGCGGTGCGGTGCGGGCG
Organism: Rhea pennata; assembly: GCF_028389875.1. NCBI lineage: Eukaryota > Metazoa > Chordata > Aves > Rheiformes > Rheidae > Rhea > Rhea pennata. The sequence continues at coordinate 37,910,806 of NC_084665.1, forward strand.
TGCCGCACTTAGCCGCACTGACAAATCGCCGCTGCCTGGCCCTTCCCCTGGCTTGAGGGGTCCCAGCTATTTGCCAGCTGCCCTTGGTCCCAAGCCAAGTGGAGCGGCTCAGCCGCGGATGCTTTTATGGCTCGGGCCAAAAGTTTTAGCAGAGGAGCTGCTGGGAGGGAAGCGGGGCGGCGGGCGGGCTCGCAGCCCTCCGTGTCAGGAGGCAAAGTCTCGCCTTCATCTTCGCGGCTGAGGAAGCCGGAGAGCTTCCCCTCCTCCGCCTGTCGCCTCCCCGTTGCGTGCGGAGATTGCATTGCGTGAGCCGGGGCTGGAAAGCCTCCAGCCATCTCCTCCGCGGGCCCCTACCCCTCCTCGCGATACCTGCCGGCGGCGCGGGGGAAGGCGGCAGGGGGAGCGCGGCGGGCCCCGCTGCTCCCCGCCTCGCCCCCGCGCTCACCCCTCTCCCGGCCGCGGCGCCTCTTGCTGCCGGCGCGGGCGCCTCGGCCCGCCGGGAGTGCTGGCAAGGGCCGGGCGGGCGCTGCGCTCCAGCACTCCCCCCTGCCCCCCCCGGCCGGGGCGCTCCGCTGCCCCGGGAGGAAAAGGGGGCTGCAAAAACCCTGGGCTAAAAGGAGCCATTCCCCTGGTATTTAGAAACTTATTGGTTTTGTTGTTGTTGTACCAAGCAGGAAAAAAAAAAAAAAAAAAAAGAAGAAAAAGAAAAAAAAAATAAAAAAGATCCTAGTTATGGTGGCGCCATGAGATAAAAAGGTATTTTGGTAGCATTTAGGAATTAGATAAAATTGAATGGTGGGATTCAGCCAAACTCAGGGGGTGATAACAGGCCTGGCCTGGCTGCTGCTTGTGACTTTGCTAGGAAGTGCAATCCCATCTGTTGTCACTGTCCCAGGCTCTTCCAGACTGCAGTACTGTCTTTTGCTTTAACTAGAATCACACATATTTTCCATGTCTCTTTAAAATCCCATCTCCATGCCCCAGAGCATGCTGTGCTTCTTCCAGATGTGGCCAAGTGAAAGAGGCATCAAAAACAGTTTTTCCTAGTAGTGCGGTGCAAGTGAGCTTCCCTCCTCCCAGCTGCATCTGTGGGGTGAACTGCAGGGAGCCTGCCAGGGAGCCTGTCCCTGCACTGTGGCCCAGCTTCATGGGAATGGCCCCATCCCCATGGCATGAGGATTAGGACAAGCTTAGAAGGGGTCCTGGGGATTTGATCTCACCACTACCATCGTAAAATAGAAACCAAATTTTGCACACTGTAACCACTAGGATGTTATAAAATGAGGGCTGTCCCACCTTAGCAGCCACCCTTCCTTCATGCATCTGTCACACGTCAAAGAGACATGGGCCTCTCCCTGCAAAGAGTGTCCCAGGCTCTGGGTCCAGGCAGCGAGGACTAGCCTGAGCACTGGATTATATTGCTACTATTTGCCATTGCCAGAAGGCAGATGTGCCTTTTTTTCTGGTGACCCTGAGAATCAGCTGCCTAAAACCTGAACCTTGCAGCACTAGTTAGTAAGTCCCTAAATCCTTTCTTGGATGCAGTGCTTAATCTAGCTTCTGTTGCAGTCAGGGTGAGGATGTCATTTGCTTTGAAGCAAGCATTTACTTTACTGCAAGTAGCTCTGCACTCAACTCACTATCTCTCATGTATTCAGTGAGTGAGCTGGGGTCCACTGCACACTTCATATCCTACTAGAAAATTTTCTCTGTAATTTCAACATTATACTGCAAGTGGGATGGGTCATAGATCGCTAGCAGTCAGTACAGAAGGAAGGAGAATATTTCCACTGTTATTAGCTGCACAGACACAGTTTAAGGAGGAGTTATTCACAAGTCCTTGTACGTTTTCTCATGCTGTAAGAAAACATTTGTCTCTTTTTCACGTCTCCTTGTTTTTTAGGAGTTCTATCATTATTAAATGTAAAAGAAAAATCTCTTTTAGAAGTTTTATTCTCCTGTTGTGGTAGTACCAGCCTGTCCCACTGTAATAGGTGCTGTATGAACAAGGTACATACAGCCTCAGCCTACTATTACATTTATTTTAGCCTGAGTATTACTTTGATTGCATACCATAAATATTCATCTAATTTTCAAGAGTTTGCTGCTAGGGCCTGATTCTGACCTTTATTAGACCCTTACAATCAACTAGAGCTTCAGTAAAACACTTAACAAACTGATGAGTTAGTATGTTACCAGGTGCAGGCAATGGATGATCAAGCCCCTGGTCTCCGTTACATTTGATAAATTACCCTTCTGCCTACTTTTTTTTTTTTTTTTTTTTTTTTTTTTTTTTACTCTTCTTGCTTCCCTTCTTTTGTTTATAGAAGCACAGAAGTTCAGAATTGCTCTTAGATATTTCATGATTTGTTTTTTCAGGTCAGACTTAATTCAGACTCAGGTGCTATGGAAGTCAGCCCCAGATTTCTGTAAGTCAAAGTTGGTTTTGTTAAGAATTGAATACTGGGATCAATGAAAATGTATGCTGCCTAAAATTAATTATTTCTGAGGCCTAGAAAAATGTACTTGATGTGCGATATGGGAGAGAAAGAAGTTGAAAGGGGATAAGTGGGTGGGTTTGGGATTAAGGGAAAGGAATTTTTGCCTAATCTGGTAAAAATCCTGATTGATTTGACAGGAATGCCAGACACAGGGGGGCAGGCAGGGTCGGTGGGGACATCAGTGCCTCTGCAACTCTGAATGAAGGTGCTTTGTGTATTTGTGCACATAGATGAGAAACCTTGTTGTGAAGGTGAAAGTTTGATGGGGGGGGGGGAGAATTACAAACCTGGAGAGGCTTCATTTACCTTTTAGGAGGAATTTCTGAGCTCTCGACCACAATCTTCTCTTTTTCAAGAAAACCCCTCTTCCCCAGAGTGATTTTTCTACATGTGTCAGGAAGTACTTACCTTAACAAAGGTTTGCAGACTCAGCTCCCAGCTTTTCTTCCAACTCTGGCAGCAGTTGGCTTCTCTTTTGGGACTCTGGCAAGGTTTGGTTATCAGTTAGGATCTACTGCACATAAATCCTCCCTCGCAGCAATTGGAATTTCTCAAGTACTTGACCTTGTCCCATATTCTTTCCTTACCTCTTCCTCTTGAAGCTTTTCTGTGGCGAACACTTTGACATTGGGCTCCTTTGCCTCTTTCCCATACCTGGGACTATGGAACTTCCCCCCCCCCTTCATTTTACAATGGATAGATTCTCTGAGTAGATTATATGACAGTTAAGAAACATTTCATCCTGGGATTGCTTCAGTACAGAACTTGTACAAATTGTTTACAGTTTGTAGAAGGATTCAACCCATGTTTCATTAAATAATCCCTTGGAAATATTTTTCCGATTGTCTGTTTCTGCATGTTGCACAATCCTTTATAAGATGAAGAAATAAGTAGCATAATGATAAAATCCAGAAATCACTGGGAAACTTAAACAAGTGGAACATCCTATTGTTTAAGACTCCTTAAATTTTTTCACGCATTTTTATATATCTTTGCGGTTTGATTCTCATCTCAACAATGCTGTTTTGTAAATCAGGCAAATCACTATTAAAACAAGCAAAGGACTGTTTCTGATTCTGGTTCACAATCAGAACTAGCACCTGGTAAACCTCCAAGTTTACAAGAATTCCCTCAGATTGCCTGTACTGCAGAATCTAGTACAATGTGGGCTCACCTGAGCCAGCGTTGCCTGGGGTGTGTTTAGCTCCAGGGGCAGAAGATTTGCACCAGCTGCTCAGCTGAGACACAGGACCACTGCAGGGCAGCCAGGTCCAGAGCTAGCATCTGTGCTTGCTGCATGGCATCACGTAGATAAGTCCTACTTGCTCGGGGTTATCTACACAATACTGAATTGCAAAATTCCCCTCTGAGACTGCTTACTTCAGGATTGTTCCAGGAAACCTGGAGGGATCAGAATTAGACGTTTCTGTTTGGCTTGTGGATTTTCTCTCCACTTTCCACTTCTTGGACTTAGTATTTCCTGCTTTTGCAAATTTTTTGGAAAAGAAATCCTAAGTCAAAAGAGTTTACCACAAGAGTGTGGATGATAATATGATATTTTCTGATCCAGGCTCCTGGTTTTGCTCATTTTGGCAGCTTTCTCCTGACACCAAGCATGAGATGTCAGGAAATACAAGGAGCCACGTCCTCAGTATTACTCAGTGTGCCAGGCATACATAAGAGGCAGTGGCTCTGCGATTCACAGCTAGTTCTGTGTTCACTCTGGCCTACATTAAAGCATTTGTGGCATGCTTTTTAAAGCATATATATTTGTGGCTGCATATCACATTCTTAACCTTCATTAATTTCAGATTTCCTTGGACTTTCGCTCTTCCCTGCATTCCGACTGATTTCCCAACTCATGATTTCAATTCTCACTTGCTACTGAAAAGCTGAAGTGGGGCTCCAAATTCTAAGCAAAATTCCCACAGCTGCTGAGGAAAGGGAAGAAATTTCCCAATGCCTCCTGGGGCTCAGCTCAGTGCTAGCGTGAATTGTTGTCCCTGTATCTGTTCACGTTTTTGTGTTATTTGTAAAATAAAGGTATAGACTACAGTCTCCTTCCATACAGATAACATACAGCTGTGATTACAGAAAATGTGACCGTAACATTGTATTTAATTCAAGCATAAAACTTGATTATGTATTTTTTTTACCAAATTCCCATAGCATTTCTTTCCAAAGTTTGCTGTCTTTTCTTGACAGTACTAGATGAAACCACATAGCTAAGTCTTTCTTGAGAGGAAAACACAGAGTTGATCACTGTTCAAAGCTGGTCATGCTTTGAATAACTTTTCTAAACTGCTCTTCTAAGAGGAACAATAGCAAAATGTGATTTACATCAGTGGTATTTTGTGTGTGCACTTTTATTTATACCATAGAAATACCCTCAGTGAATGACAGTTAAACTAATGTGAAGGTCTTGAAATAAAGATGGACAAACAGCAACATTTAGAAAAGTTTAGATCCTGCTCAAGAATTACATGACAGTGTCTATCCTCAAAATGTGGGCAAACTGTGGTGCCTCCTCAGTGACCCTCTTTAGCAAAGATTCCCTGTGGCATTTAGCAGTTTTGCATCATCACCTTGTTACTGAATTTTGCAAGACTAGGAGCTGTGTTGCTAAGGGCCACCTTTACTTTGAAGTATAGAAACCTTATAGCCTGTTTGATATGCCAGGTCACTCCAAAGCTAAAAACTATTAACATTGCTTAGATTCTTATGCAGTCATGTTATATTTCTCATTTGTTTTTTAAAATTTTGAGGGTGTTTTATTAGTAGTTATGATACGAAGTTTGAGGTGTAATTACTCTATGGCTCTCAGAGTTTAGTATTTGCCATTTCAGTGAATGCCAGTACAGCCAGTACTGGCTCAGCACAGTGATGGATGCGAGCTCAAAACAGCCCAGGGCTACTGTTGAAAGCAAGGTCCGCTTCGGTCACAGGCTGGAGCATATTCTGTATGAAAGGAAATTTTGAAGATTCATCTGTACAGTTCAATGAAGTCTCTACTACAGATGTACAAATTATGATTTTTAAAAGTTTTTCAATTTATTCAAATTTGAGTGAATTTATCAAGGCAAAAACAAAAGACACAGATGTGGGAAACAGGGCATTCCCTGAATAAATGTCAAATTCTAGCTTTAAAGATTGAGGCTACAAGGTGTTCCAAAGGAAAGGTCACCACCATTTTTTAGCACGAACATTTTCTTTCATTGTTCTCCTACATGACATCGACTGTTTCTGGACTAACAATTTCTAAAAATTACAGCTGGAGAGATGGATTTTCCCAGAGTAGAAACTTTCATCTCAGATGATTGCACTTTGACAAAGTTACAGGTAATGGAGGATGTAGAGTCTCCAACTAAGGGAACTGTGGCAAAACTACACAGAGAGAAGACAGTGAAGGACAGACAGAACCAAGAGACTTACAGCTGTTCGTTGAGAATGTGGGTTTTCCTTTCGTGTCTCAGGTTTCCTAGCCATTGGTTAGATGAGCCTATGCTCACTTTGCAGTTCCCAAGTAATAATTTGCTGTGATACAAATCTTGGTCATTTGGGTTCTTTAGTTTCTGTTGTGTTCTTTGGGTTCTGTTGTGTTCAGGTGTTCTTTGGCCACTTCACAGCAATGTATGTCTTCAAAATGATAACAGAGGCAATACAATTTGAATCTGGGAGCTTCTAGAGCAATGCAGTCTGAATTTCAGAAGTCTCCTTCCTTCAGAGAGTAAATCTGATTATACAGTAGGGGATGCAGGTCTGATCTAGATTAGGGCGCTGCAGACAGCTTTGGCCAATACTGCGTCCCCTGGTGGGAGGGCGTGTTTATGGGGTTGTGCTTAAAAGTAGGTTCTGTGGTTTCTTCAGCCTCTCCAATGAACCAGTGCTTGTTACAATACCTCTAATCTTGCTGCTTAAGGGGATTCTTGCACTGAGCTACAAACCGCCTAAATAGCACTTCAGAAAGTGATGCCAGAGGTCTAGTGTGTGTGTGTGTGTGTGTGTGTGTGTGTGTGTGTGTATACACACACACACATAAACAATACACATATGCATACGCACACACACATTATTTTCCTTCTGGAGTCAGACTAGGGCCATTAGGACCGTTACTGAAGCACAGCATCAAATGGATATAAAAGCAGATCTTGGCTACCTGTGCTCATGAGGTGTTTTTAGTGGGCTGGCAGTGTCTGTCCCTTGTTTGGGCTTCTCTTCCCATCAGGTACAGACTCCATAGGGTCTGGTCCAAATGATTGAAATTTTATAATGGGAAACTTTCAGTGCTTTAAAAAATATTTTCCTTTGCTTAATTCCGCTCCCCTCAGGTTCTCAGGTGCTCTGAAAGAGGAGGTTGTGCTCAGCACAGGTATTCAGCATGACAAACCGATTGTTGAGCTGGCAGTTAAACTAGACAGGGACACACAGCACGTGCATCATAAGGGCTCTCCCTAACCTTTAGTTGTTAAGAGGAAGGTCCTTAGCTGGGATTTCACTATGAAAATTCATGTCAATCAAGGATTTACTTGTAAATGTCATCCTTTAAATAGGCCTACTGAAATGAGCCAGGGAACAGGCTTACCCCAGTCCCTTACTCCCCTTTTCCCTCTGTTGCTGAAGGTCAATAAAATGGTGACTAGTAAGTGTGAGGACCTGAGAGAGAAGGACAGACATGCGGAGCTGCAGAGTGACACATTTTCCACCAGAAACAGTGCATCTGGCTAAGCAAAGTAGGTGTATATGTACTATCAGATGTAAATACGTGAATCCAAAATGGGCCTTAATGATTTGACTGCTAAAGCTCAGCTAAGGAAACCTTTGCACATCCTCCTGCAGTGGGATGTTCTTGGCTTCATTTGCTCTGTTGTGTAAGATTTTGTTGTATTTGCCTCCAGCAGTAACTGCATTGCAGTGGTAAGTGAAATGACTCCAGTTTTAAGGACTGGGATTTGTGGTGGTAATACTTTGGCCTATAAAATTATTCATGCCCTTCCCTGGGGTAAGGGAAATGGGAGTTTGTTATTTGCACATGTTTTATTTGAAGAAACATTTAGAGAAAATGTAATCAAACCAAGGGAATAAGGAACACCCTTTGTGGTACCTGTGGTCAGTCATGGAAAACTGAGTTTGGGTGGCTTTACAATGTTCCATATTGGCCCATGACCTTGATCAGGACAGCTGACTTCTCCTATAACACAAGTAATAATAATAATAAAGTTTTCCTCTAACCCTCTCAGTAAATTCAGCAGGAAGGGAAAATGCTGTCTTGACACATGGAGATTGCTCCCAGCATTTGGAAGCGAACCTAGGGGAAGTGTCTGTTTCTGAGCCATTCAGGTCTCCTAACCTTCAGCAATGGCAGATCAAAGACCATGAGGGAAACAGACTGCAGGTGCCAGTTGGGACAGGTTTTGTCTTGTCACAGCACTCCGGGAAGAGGCATTTGCTAATGTCTGTTAATCTCATGGCACGCCAAGGGAGAAAGGAAAAAAAACTGCAAGAAACTCTTCCCTTTCCCAAGCAGCCTATACCCAGGCTCCCATCAGCTGCAAGGATGCCTGCTGGCTGCCTCCAGAGGGGAGAGCGAGGCAGGAGCCCTTGCCTGCCTGGAGGCAGAAGCAGAGCTGCTGGGATCAGCCCGCAGGTGCTACCTCCATTGAGGACACAGCACATCACTGCGAGGTGCGTCCTCGTGGCAAAAATGGAAGCTGCAGTATCATAGAATCATAGAATCAGTAAGGTTGGAAGGGACCTGTGGAGATCATCTAGCCCAAGCCCCCTGGTCAAGCGGGGTCACCTAGAGCACGTTAAACAGGGTTGCATCCAGGTGGGCCTTGAAGATCTCCAGAGAAGGAGACTCCACAACCTCTCTGGGCAACCTGTGCCAGGGCTCCGGCACTCTCACGGTGAAGAAATTCCCCCTCACGTTCAGACGGAACTTCCTGTGCTTCAATTTCTGCCCATTGCCTCTTGTCCTGTCACATGGGACAACTGAAAAGAGTTTGTCCCCGTCCCCTTGACACCCTGCCTTCAGGTACTTGTACACATTGATAAGATCCCCCCTCAGTCTTCTCTTGCCTAGGCTGAAGAGGCCCAGCTCTCGCAGCCGTTCCTCATAGGGCAGGTGCTCCAGCCCTCTGATCATCCTCGTAGCCCTACGCTGGACTCTCTCCAGTAGCTCCATGTCTCTCTCGGACTGGGGAGCCCAGAACTGGATGCAGTACTTGAGATGAGGCCTCCCCAGAGCTAAGTAGAGGGGCAGGATCACCTCCCTTGACCTACTGGCAACGCTCTTCCTAATGCACCCCAGGAGACCATTGGCCTTCTTGGCCTCAAGGGCACATTGCTGGCTCATGGTAAGACCAGGAGAGGAAAGGTCTCCCAGGGAAGAAAACCAAAGGTCCGGCTTGGCAGTTGTCCTCTCCTATAGAAACGCTCTTGCCATGCAGTTGAGGAGGAGGTGTGAAACACTGTGTGCTACCGTGGAGAAGAGGTAGCAGCAGCAGAGACAATAGGGTGCTTTAGCAGATGCAGGGACAAGGCAGGATTAGGTGCAGCTTGGGGTGCTCTAGGGGATGGCTTTGGCTGAAAGCCAGGTTTGCCCCTCTCTTCCTTTTGAGGTCTAAATGGCATGCAAGCAGACTCTTCTCAGTGGCTTTGCTGTGAAGATAAATAACCTGAATCGCTGGTTATTATCCCCCTGCTCTCCTCCCCTTCCCCCTGACTGACTTTGATTATTGTAACTTTACATGCATTTTTAATTTGCGTGCAGGCAAGTACAAAGGCACAACCGGATATACCTGTTATTTGCCAATGACCTGAAAGAGTATAGTTTATGTTAAGCCTTGGGTTATGGTAACGTTTGCACGCAATTCCTCAATATACATGCTGCAGGCAACTGATGGATGGAGGTGATGGAGGGTGGAGGAAAGTTTTAAAGTGACAGAACCTGATTTAGTTTCTACTTAATTTACCAGTTACATAAAGGCCTATATTTCAATCCTTTGTGAAGCAAAATTTTGCCCTCTTTTCAGACAAGGAATGTATGATTTGGATCACGTTATCCAGGCTGCAGTTTGTTCATGGCTACTCCTGCAACTGATTACATGAAAACTTTGTGAAGGTTAGGTAAAAAAGGCAGGTAGGGTATTTACACCACCCCATTTGTGCATACACTGGCATGGCAGGGAGAGGCTTGCAGCAGGAGGAGGCTATGCCTGAGACACTTAGCATCAGAGGAGCCTGGGCTGAGTGAGCAGGATATCAAGGCTCCAGCTCGGAGCTGCAGCTGCAGTGATTCTACCTCAGGAAAGCTAGGTCTTCAAGCAGGAAGAAAGTGTTTTTGTCTGCCAGGCAAGTAAGCTTAGCTTGAAGTCTGAAGCTCAAGTGGTTTTATTTCTGGCATGTGTCTTAATGCAGTGGTAAAGCCTGCACCAAAGGAATTCATGAAGCATTTCTTTTGAAGGATCAGGAAGGGAAAGGATTCCCGTTCACTGTCAGCACCACCTCTCATCTCAAGAGAAGCGAGCACCTTAGTGAAATACCATTTTGGCATTATGGGCTGCACTTTGCTACTTTTTACTTGCACTTTCCTCAGAGACAGTGGGGCAAGGTAGAGAGTCCAGCGTACTCTTATAAATGAGAGTGTTATAAAATGGTTGTCAGAATAACACGAGACAAGATGGGCCTGTTGTTCCGCTGTGTAACTTTATGTTTCTGGACATAAGTGTGGACACTTTCACTCTTCTATGCCCCAGCTTCCCTTGGAAATTTGGGACTGATAATAGTCCATGGAGCTGCCTAGTATCTGCTCTACTGTTCTCTGGCATGTTAAGCTAGACCTTGTGCAGCCAGCGTCCAGGAAAATGTTTAAATCCAAGGAGCAGGGATTGAAGGACTGAGTTCTAACTCCCACTTTTTAAGTGAGGTGAAAGCAGGGTACCCTCTGCTTCACAGGCCCACAGTATGGCAGGCAACTTTGGTCCTTGTGTGAGGTGTTTATCTGAAACAGCCTTGAAAATAAATCCTTTTGCATTTCTGCCCTTTCCTCTGCTGTTTCTTGCTTTTTCTTTGCATCTCTCCAGTTTATCCACTCTTTGGAGATGCAGGTTTTATTAACAAACTCTTGTTTGTATTTTTCCTAATTGGTTTTCTGTTTCTCATCAAGTTTTTAAGTTTTAAGTTAAGTTTTAAGCATCCAAACCTTGAGACACAGTTGCACATCTCCATTGTTATCTCTTCCCTGTTTGTCTTGATACTTTGGCTGAGTGTAGAAAACTTCTGTCAAAGAGCTTTGCATAGGCTGTGAATTCTTAGCAAGAGCACATGGCCGGTCTTTGTATGGTCAGAAAATTTCTCTAAGCTAATCTGTAGGAACAAACATATCCTGATTTAAGAAAGGACGTACACCTTGCATACACCTCTTCACAGCCTGATTTTTAAACAAGTTTAGCAAAATTACCTAATGCTGCTTTAAGTATCGATGCACAAAATGAGCCTTTAAAGCACTGTGTGCACAAAACCCTAAGGACCATAAAATTGTCTTTTCCAGTCTTTTCTTCCCTCTTAGACCTTTACAACAGCAAATCGTATTGTGACAGGGTTAAACAGTCAGGAAAGGGTTACGGCTGCCTGCTTGTCACTTGCTTCAGCAGGGTTTGTGTGAAGATGTGTGCCCTTTTTCTGGAGTGGAAAGCCTAGGAGCCCCTGCAGCTGGCTTTGGATGAGGGAATAGCTTTGCTTTGTGTTACTTTATGAAGCTGATGTTTAGATAATAAACTGTATCCTGGAGCAAAAGCTAAAGAGGACTTGGGTATGTCTGTGGCTTGACCCTTCCCTCTTCCCTTGGGCGAGAAAGACTGTGAAAGAGCATATGACAAGGGTATAATATTTTCTTTTTCCTTTATTAAAGCAATCCTGGCTTATGTTATCAAAAGAGAATTGTGAAGAGGCAGGTATAAAGAAGCTGTAAAAAAGCAGCTGGCCCAAGTTTCATTTGTACATGCAAGAGAAAATTTAACATTAGATAACAGGGACAATCAAGCTACTGTAACCTTCAGCTGGACAAGGATTACAGAAACATTGGCTGATCCTGAAGCAGTGCACGTTTAAAATACAGTAATAATAGTAATCCACTTTAATGTTATTTACTGTTGCCATTGCTGTAGTGGACACAGCCTGCCCTGTGCTTAGGGTTGGTGAGACAGAAGGGAGCAAGTCACCTTCCCAAAGAGTGTGCAGCTGAGGTGTAAGAGAGGAGCCAGATGTAGTTAGTCTCGTTAGGTCTGAGCGCACAATGGTCTCAGCAAATGAACAGCTTCAGTGTTTTTAGCATCTGTGGAAAAAGTGATAGTATCAGTCTTACATTAGTATTTTTACCTGTGAAATTTATAAAAAAATGGTGAGAAAAGAAAGGTTTTGAATATTGTTGATAAACTCGACATTTGCTAAATTATCCCCTTGACTTAAGCAACACACTGTTCTCTAAATTGTTTCAGTTAGGAGAAACAACGGCTCATTTGGTGTAAGTTGGTATTTCCATACTCAGTCAAAACCGAGAGAAAAGCACCAGCAGGTTGAGAGTATAGAAACAAGCTTAGTATTACAGGTGGTTTGGGCGCACTGCAGGGAAGATTTGCTACCAATGAGATGAAGTAATAATAAAAAAGAAGTAGTGCAGAGAACTAAAAACAAATGCACATGGATGGGAAGGCAACCTTTGTGCATTTACGGGGTGTAGGTGTTACAGTGGATCACAAATTAAATAGAAGATGAGGTATGATGCTGTTGCAAAGGGCAGGTATCAGTCTGCAATACATAAGAAGCAGTAAAATAGGTAAAACAAAGGTTGTGACTAAGTCTCTTCTTGCCCTGATGGCATCTCAGCAGGAACACTTTGTTCAGTTTTGAGCACTATATTTAACAGATGTGGACAAACTGGAGGGAGATCAGAGCAGAGATCAAGAAGTGTAAGAAAGTTTAAGAGATGGAATCTCTTTGGCTTGCTTAGCCTGCTAAGGACCTCAGTATTGAGAGGACTGTTATAAAGAGTAATGAGGATGGGAATGGGGGTTGGGGGGTGTGTCCTAGCTCTGATGGAGGTATGATCAAAAGTTACTTGCTCATTACAGAAGATTAAAATATTAGGAAAAACTTTCTTCCAAAAGAACAGAGCACTGGAACAGGCTACCCATTGGAGGTTTTGGCAAATAAAAAACAAATGTTTCTCTGCTGTCATGCCAGGGACTGTGGCTCAAGGAAGAGAGATCCTTTTACTAAACCTCAGTGCAACAAACCTCAGTGCTCCAAGTCCCTTCCCAGGCCTGGTGACAGTCAGTTGTGGATGCCTGTAATATCACATTAATAACGCAATTCAGAGAGCAGGGGTCTGAGCTATCTCCCTGCAGGTGAACAGTCTGATTGGCTCTCAGGCTAGGTAATAGATCTCCAATTTTCCAGATGCAGAATATAGATTAGAAATCTTTCTCTTTAGAAATCAGAGCAGTCCATACTGGCCAAAGGACAGGATCTATTTCAGTCACTGGGAGTTTTGTCCGAATACTGACTGCGGTTTGTACTCTTCACAAGGATCGCTAAATCTTAAGAATGAATTCTTGCAAACTGCTTATATGAGACATCTTGGCAGGCAAAATCCCCGTGTGCTTCAGGGGGACTGGGATTTCCCCCTAGCCAAGCTGCCTTTGAGGAACTGTGTATATGGGTACTGTCTTTACACCTCTTCTCTCACGTGGGACTAAACTTGGCTCTTCTGCTGGTAACGTCACTCATATCTGAGTGCTTTTCCAATCCTGTCAGTTGTTGGTCTTTGTTAGATAATTTTACTCTCATTTTTAGTGTTCGCATTAATGGAAATGTCTCCTTTTTGGTACAATAGCAATAACTAGAACCCCTCCTCTTAACTCAACTCCTTTAAGCACTTATTTCTTGGAAGCCAGAGAAATGATGCAGCATACACATCCCTCTCTTCTCATCTGTCGTCTCCCAGCACAGTGAGCGATGGGACAAGTGGGTGCGCACTAATGCCCCCTCTGCACACTGTCAGGTCATTTGGCAGGGCAAATTTGATCTGAGCAGATAAAAATTGTTGCGGGTTTTATGCTTTATGCCAGCTGTGGAAGGATAGATCCTATGTAATCTGGCATAGGGTCTGCAGAGGTGACTGTACCTCTTTAGAGTATCCTGGACTAATTTGAATTATCAAAGCAGGCTTACATGAGCTTTATATAGCCATGGTATTTTTGATCTATACTCCAAGTATACTTGCCTTGTGGAGTTGTACTGTAGAGCTGTGGTCTGAATTGGTCTTTCTGTGATGTGTAAATCTTATTCGTCCATCAGGGCTTAAATTATTATTTCAGCCAAGAAATAATGTGGATTCTGCTTACTAAGACCACATCGAGCATTCTATTTTTTTTTTTTTTACTGTAGTTTTAATGTGCCCATCCTTAACATATTTTGCTCTACAGGATCCTTGTTGCAGATTACAGGATGGATTTTGAGTGGGCTCTTCATCATTTACCCTTGATTTAAAATGTCAGCAGCTCTCCAGATTACACAGCAAAACTGTTTGTCATCTAGAATAGGTGTCTCAGTTATGCTAAGCTATGAAAGAACAACCTAAGAGTAAGCAGTTACCTCTAAATTCCAGCCAACATCTGAAATAGATCACCTGGGGATGCCGATGTGTTTGCATGAGTGTGCGCAGATCACAGTGATAAAAATGCGAATAACACTTTTGTGAGGTAGTCGCAGAAGCTTTTGCAGTCACTCGTAAGCGTAGCAATGCAGTGTGCTTGGGATGTGGCTAATTACTAAAATTCCATTTTAGAGAGGAAAGCACTAAAACAGTGTGATTAGGGACTTTCCAAAGGCCACCCATGACATTTTTATTTGCTTGGCAATAAAATCCAAATTTAATCACCTCTGTTCCTGTGCCTTATCTACAGACTTGTTTTCCTTTTATATGTTTTTGCTTGGCATTATCTGTTGCACCTAATATGTTTACATGTTCAAGCAGACCCTTAATAAGTGTTCCCACTGATAGATGACTTTTGACGGATGTTTTCCATTTTGCTACATAAGGATGAGGATGAGAAAAAAAACAAACATGTCCTATACCATGAGAAATTAAACACATGCATCCACTTCTGCAGTTTCCCAAAGTTTGTTTTGACAGTCAACCCTGCACTAAAATCAGCCATTCACAGCACCATCTTCCTCCTCAGTGCCGAACAACGAAGCTCATTCTGCTCCAAGCGTCTGCCTGACACCTTGTAGAAACTGCCATTGGGAGATCTGGCAGTAAAACACAGGCTTAAAGCACCAAACAAGGTAGAAAATAAATTATGATGTGGTAAAAAATAGTCAGCTCCATATGTAGTCAGGAAGTCCTCCTTTCCTTGCATCTGCTAGGTATCATCTAGGACAAATGACTCCAGCCCTGTTATGGCTGTGGTCACGTGCTGACACCTTGGAGAAGAAACCTGTGCACGGCTCACGTGCAGGGACCTGGAGCCACAGCCTCAGTGGTGGGAGCTACTGCCAGCATGAGCAAGGCTGGTGGGAGTGTTCAGAGAGGACCTGGAGCTCGCTGTCGCGGCTCCTCCTTCCCAGGCAGCATGTCCCCGCACGCGACGGGGAGCATCCGAGGAGGTCCAGAAGCCAAAAGCTGCAGCTGCAGTTTGCAGGGGATGCGCAGCATCGGTGCTGGAGCGGGCTGGGGAGGGTCTCTGGAGATACTACAGCCCATCCTGCTGTGGCCAAGTCCAGAACAGATATGCCTGTAATGTTTCCAACAGATGTTTGTCTGAACCGCTGCGAAAAACCTCCCAGATGGTGATTTCACGAGATGTCAAACTTCAATTTTCCTTATTCTGACACATCATCTTTTTTATCCATCAGGGTCCCAGAGGACAGGTTCTTCTGTCTGCAGCCGTATACATTTGAAGTCTGACACTGTCTCTCCCCTCAGTCTTCTCTAGATGGAGCCTCCCAACCTCTTTCTATCCATCCTTGTAGGTTACAGTTTGGAGATGTGGGATTATTCTTGTTAGCTTTCTTTTTAAGGTACTCTGTAATTGCTCTATGTTATTCTTAAAGTTAGAGCATAAAACTGAACAGAACACCTAAATGAGCACAAGTAGAACAAAAATACACTTCTTTCAAAGCTATAGCCCATGTCACACAAGCCCAGGACTG
Source organism: Rhea pennata (assembly GCF_028389875.1). NCBI lineage: Eukaryota > Metazoa > Chordata > Aves > Rheiformes > Rheidae > Rhea > Rhea pennata. The sequence continues at coordinate 37,926,525 of NC_084665.1, forward strand.
CTGTCTGTATTATCTTGTCTCCCTGTGCTCAGAGCAGGAAGCAATTTTTTTTTCAGTATTGTGCCCAGCGACAATAGCTTGTGGGGTACAAGGTTGAACAAGTACGCCGCGAAAAAGTTAGAATAGGTAAATATATGGGTGTGTAGTTAGCATTGAGTTTATTTTTTTTTTAGTTTATTAGCATGACAATGTTGTGATGATTAAGAGTGCTTCCTGTGGGAAAGCACACGTGGGAATGCCATAGGAGTTTATTTGTCCTCAGGAGCAGCTGTTTCTACTTTAGCAGGAGCTATTTTTATGACCTGCTCGAAAAACACTTTCATTGCTCTTTCATTCTCCTTCTTATCTCCCAGCTGTCTCTTCTGGTGTTCAGAAAAATGTTGCAGTGGGTAAATATTTGGGTAGAATACACAGGTTGGACCATCTTTTTCTCATCCAAGTTAGCTGTTCATTTCTTTCCTTCGATAATTGTTCATGCCATCTCTTAAGAAACATATTCCAGTGGCTGTGGAACTAAGATTTCAATGACATATGTTTTATCATTTAAAGTATTTTCTCTCTTTTGCACAGAAAATGGAAAGAGGGCAATTATGAAAACTGAGCAGACCGGCAAGACCCTAATGTCTAGGTTTAGTGCAGAGACTAGTTCCTACCAGGATTGATTTTTCTCTCTAAAGTCAATATAAGTGCAGTTAGCTTGTGACTGTGCTACATTTTGCTGCTCATAGCTGCTGCAGATGATTTATTTAATTACTGCACCCAATTACCAGGCCCTTTCCCTTTTAGCCACATGAAATAGTTGCTGCAGGATCTGGAGGAAGCTAAAAAGCATTTCTGTATCCCAAAGAGGTTCTTCCTGCATTTGGTCCCCATACATCTTCCCTGATTTAGCACACCTCATAGGAATTATTTTGACTTTAACATCTACAAAGAGGATGGGAAGATTCAGGCTAAAGCTGCTTGTTGATAGTAGACCAGTTTTTGCAGGGCATATGTAGGCAATTCCTTTATTTTCACTAAAATTGTTTTTACAACCAAGCCCATGCATTCTAGCGTGAGAGACACCCACTGGGACAAGAACTCCAGCTTGAAAAGATTGCTGATGAGAACGAAGACAGGAATCATTGTTGAAGAACATTACACTAAAAAAATAACACAATAAAAAACTTGGCTTCGCTGTGGAAAGTTGAAATGATTAAAAACGGAGATGTGTCATTTTTTTTCTTCTAGCTACATGCGGCATGTGTTTCCCGTGTCTCGTATTACAAGCAAATGTGAACTGAGGGTTTATGCTAATACCACCAAGGAAGCATGATATCATCTCCCCCACAGGTAGTTAGCCAGTTTTTTTTAAGGTGTGTTTACACGGTGCATTTCAGAACACCAGCGCACACATGAGGTACTTGAGCAATATCTGTAATTACTGGAAAGTCTGAGGAACAAACACTGTCTAGCCAGGTATGAGTTGTTAAACACCTTATGGCAAAATACGTGATGTCATTCATCTTATCTTGATAAATACCTGTTAGGGCATGAGTCTGAATTTAAGTGAAGCTGGTAATGTGGTTTATGAATGCATGGCACGTAGATCTTATGTAATCAGACTAGTAGTTAATAAGATAAATAGTCTGATAGTGCAGAAGCAAATTTGCTCGTATTTTGACTTATAAAACTATGATTCAGGACATTGGTCTGTTTTTATCTAAATTGTAAACCACAAACACAGTAAATAGTACAAGATTACTTGAGGAAAAGTGACAAAAATAAGCATCAGTAACACGCTTGGCCTGATGGATTTATTTATGCTGCTTTTGGATCACCAGAGGACTGAATAACTAGAGTGCGTTAAGATTTTCTAAGCATTATCTGCCCTTTACCTCCTTTGTGTTTGTGTTTATTGAAACTATTTCATGCAATTAAACCAGATGGAAATGGCACTCGCCTGCTAAGTCTACTTGCTATTCATTATCTTCCATGTTGGAAGCACATACGTTTTATATGTGCTCAGAAGCTGCAAAATGGAGTAAAACAGTAGCCTGATCTCTTTATGTTGCTTTAGTTGGCTGGCTCCAGGACAGATTCACAGCTGTTTTTCTTTAGGATCTGGATATTTTGGTAAGAAAATGGCATATCTGTAAAGTTCAGCTTTTGTGAAACACCTTACATGTTTTTGGCCTCAGACTTTGCTATATTACCATTGCGATACCAGTGCAATTCCTTACAATTATTAAGCTCAAGGCAGCCCCAGCCTTGATGCGCTCCCTGGGAACGGTGTGTTCTTGTGTGGAGAGCAAGGTCCTTGAGGACCACCAGCTGGGCAACTGCTGGTGACGATTGCCAGCATGTCTGCTGGGCCACCCCCTGGCTCCAGGGTGGCTTCGCAGGGCCTCCACAGTCAACCACGCAAACTGGCATTTGTTACACAGTTCCTTCAGACCGTGTTGCCCCTCAGCATTTCCCCACCAGCGCCCGAGAGGTGGAGGGTGGAGGGGGCAGTGCTGTGTCCCAATACCTCTGCAGTTATGGTGTCTCACTTTGGTTCTGGTTGTTGTTTTTCGCAGTCTGATCCTGTTCAAGTGTCTTAGCAGATGTGCTTGACCACCTACTGTCTTTTTGGACGCTTTCCCTTCCTGACTTTCCATGCTCGTGTAATGTGAACTGTGTGTTGATCTCTGAGGCTCTTCCAACATCCCTAAATGCAGCAATTCTTAAAAAAAAAAGAAGTGGGCAGCAGTTCTGCAAAATACTTGTCCACATGTCTCTTGGATGCTGTCCTTTAATAAGCAGATGAGGGAAGGTCCGGTCCTAGCTAGTTTCCCAAGGAGGCAAGGAATGCGTGGTACTTGCTGACTACATTTACGTGCGTGTCTCTCAGTCTCCCCCAAAAGCATTTTGAATTTGCTGGCCACTCTGAATCAGAGGAACAGGCATCCCTATGGTCCTGTATGGCCCTATACATTTCAGTCAATTAGGATAGGAAAGAGATATATCAAGGGTTTGCTGAAGGGCAGGACTCAGCACAAGGTCATCTTTCAATAGGCACAATTCAGCCATGAGACACAAATCCACAGGAAACCAGGTTCATTAGTTTCCCTGCTCACGCCACTCCTTGTCTTACTGCTCAAAGTGTGCAGGATGTCTGGGTTACTCTTGTCCAGGAGTTAGGTGGTATTTTTTGGGGTGCTAAAACTATTAATCTTATGTAAGTCCTTAGCAGAGCATATTTCTTCCGTCTTCCACATCATTCTCTGTGTAAGTCTGTTTTCTGGTCAGTTTATACATTTTTGAACCCCACAGGGCTTAAAATTGCACCTATTTTTTATGTATGAGTGTTGTGTCTCACTTTCCACTAAAGAGATATGGGGCATTGCTACATCTATCATTTTTCAGCACTTCTTTCCTGATGTATATTGTTCTTCTGTTTCATTCTGTGCTGAAAAATTAGCATTAATAACATACAAGTTTTTGACCAAAAAAAAAAAAATACAAAGCAGAACAGGAGTGAGTGATATTTTGCCTGTTTTATTGTCAATGCTGTAGCTTTTTCAGCTTCTATTTATAATCTTTCTAATTGATGGAATTGTAGCATTACTGTTATTTTTTTCCTTCTTTGCATCTGAGAGACTGCAGAAAAGGAAGAAGCTGAAAAAGACATTGCTTTTATCAGGAGCAGCGTTTGGTCTCTCGAGATTCCCACTGGCCAAAGGACAGCATGTCTCCTCTGAGCTCACCCCTCGTCCCAATGGGGATGGCACCAGAGCTGCTGAAGCCTTCAGTTCCTGGCAGGCACTGGTCTGGGGATGGCCAGGAAGCAAAATGGGTATGCAGCCACCTCGGGTCCAGGAGAAGCTACTTCCCCCAACCCTTGGCATACTGGAATTGCTATGTTGCAGAAACATTTGAGCCTTTCCTAAGCTATTTAATCTGCATATTTTGGATACCGTGGATATGCCTACTCAGTACTTGGGCTGTTGGCTTGGGTTTTCAAAGCAGGAGGTTTACCTAAGTTTGTCACAGTCAGCCTAGACTTTTTCCTCATGGCTTTAGGCTAGTCAATCCTAATTTATCTATTTCGCAGTTGATACTACTTTCTTCCTGCTAGGGCAGTAACAAACTTATCTACAGCTATTAGAGAGATATTTGCTGTCTGAACTCCTGCTCCCTGTCTTTTTGACCACTGACTGTGTAAAGTCTGTAGGGATCCAGATCTAGATGTGTTCAGCCCATCTGCATTTCTCTGTGAGAAAAGCCTCCATTTCTGCCTATACTCCCTTATTATAATACCAGAAGTAGATGTTTCCGAATATAGCTGAACATTGGGTGCAGAACTGTAACCACTTGAACGAAGTGCCAGCATGAACGAAGGTGAGATCTGGCACTAGAGCGCATGGGCATTTCCCAGCACATTTGCCTTCTGCCTCTGTGTGAAATTGCTGTAAGAGAAGTTCTTATGGACAGAAAACTCTGTATTTGGTGTATATCCAAAAGTGAATTTTTCTGAACACCTTGAACTTTTTTGTTTGAGAAGATGACAATTATGTTTGAGAAGGCAATGTATGAGACCTCCCAGGGACACTCATACTGTTCAAAGGGAGGAAGAGACTCTGGGTGGAAGAGGAAGAGACTCTGGGTGGAAAGTTAAGACGTAAAACAGCCCAAACTGTGGAGAATCCAAGTATTTCAGTGTTTGTAATTTGTGAGTCTTTAAAAATTGTGCACCTTGAACAAGATATTTGAACTGGTTTCCTGCTAAGATTTTTGAGATAAGAACTCTCTCTTGCAGTAAGTTTTATCCGATGTAATACAACCCATTTATGGTAGTTTTTAGTTCTTCAATAATTTCATACACGTAATATGGAAAATCTCTTTCTGTTATGAAAAGTTTTAAGGCGATAATGACATTTGAAACCTGATTTTCTGCTTTCACTAGAACAAAGCATGTGTTCCCTCTAGCCCAGCATCACACTATAATCACTATTCCTTTCAGGAAACCCCTGCATTTCTAAAAGTGAGTTTGAAATAGTAATATTGAAACCTAGTAGTGACTAAAGAAATCTGTTTGAAAGGTAATGATTTGTGCTCTGCAACACTTGCCGTCAGCAATGCTTTAGAAGAGGAGTGAAGTTTCTAACTTGAAAGAAAAAGCAGTGTTGGATTTAAAAGTGTCTTAAGGTGACCAAATGAATTACTCGTGTTTCATCCACTGGTATCTGAGGTAGGAGCTGATTTTATTAGTGACTGACAGCATGTAGATGGATTCACCCAGGAAAACACCTGATAGCCTAATTTGCTCATTGTCCTCTTCACCTAGAGAATGAAGAAATCTGCACGCGAATTATTTTCTGATGATGCCTCAGGCTGCTGCATGAAGAAACCTTGCTCTCTCTGGAACACGCGCAGTCCAGTAGTCTGATCTTGGTGTCTGTAGATGCTCCCCACCAGGCGTGATATATCTGTCCCGTTCTGACTCCACCGAGGTCCCAGGCTCCCCTGGAAGAACAAGAAGGGCGAAGGGAAGCTGCTCTGGCCCCCCCTCTGGTGAATGTGCTCTTCTGTAGAGCGTGAAAAGATTGGAGCTTCTTTTGTTTGGGAGGATATAAGCAAAAGGGAAAGTGTAAAATTAGACAAAATTGTAAATCATTCTGAGCAGTTAGATTTGTTGCTTTTATTACCTTTCTCATAACATAAGAACAAGAGGTGGTCAGAGATGAAATATGAGCAAATTCCAAAAAGATTAAAGGAAGTGCACTTTATGTAAGGTACAGCTGGAGCTGGGGACTCGTTGCCAAAAGATAGCAACAAGGCTCAGGAGTTGGTAAGACTAGGAAAACAGACTGAATACTTCTAAGAGCAAGAGAAATGTGCAGAGGTACTTTGAAAAGGCTTGAAACAGGTTTAGAAGGCATGTAAAATCTGAGGTACTTGTGAAATTTGCCCAAATCAACCCTCTCAGTGTTAAACTTATAACTTTGATATTCAACATTGTTTGATCTTTTGAGCCTGTAGGTAAACATACCTGTCAAGCTTCTTTGATCTTAAGCAACATATTAATTTGTCTTTGCATCAAGGTAGTGCCTATCTGCTATGAGGTGCTGCAGTTTCGTTGATGGTGCTCTCTCAGTGCCCACTTCAGGGTTTTTTAATTACTTCTAAAAGTCTTGTCATCTCCTGGGGAAAAGAATTTCACCTCTCCTTTTCCGTCAAGATTTTAGACAGATGGGAGAGCCTGTTCCCTGTTGGAAATGTCTGTTTGGGGGATTTCTTTGGACAAGATCTGAATACTTACAACAGCAGGGAAGTTTTGAACTGAGTAGGGTTTTTGTGGCCAGTTGTTAGCAGTATGTTTGCTAGTTGGTCGTCTCTAGATCTAAGTGCTCACCCTCCACAAAGGAGGATTTTTGTACTTGTCAGATCATTGTGGAAGAGGAGATTTCTTTATGTGTTATTCTGTTCCAGTAAAAACATCAGCTTTCAGGATTTTCCCTCCAGATTTTTGGGAACCATTGCTGGCATGTGTTCTTGGCTCAGGTTCTGGGCGATTGCATGGGCATTGCATGCACTCCTCCCTGGAATTATTGTCTGCTCAGGGCACGTATGTTTTGAATGCAGGTTCTGTGTCAGGAGTTAGGAAGGAATCTACAGGTAAGAAAAGACAAAAATCTTGTTTTAGGAGAGAAGGGTCCTTGCTATGGCCCTTATGTGCCTGTGGTATGACCAGAGAGAAGAAGGAAAGGACAGGAAACGGAGGCCTGCAGTTGTGTCACTTGTGTCAACTGCATGATGAAATTTAGACCCACAAGCTAGAAAATAAGATGAAAGCTTGCTTTGTCACATGGGAAAAATGCTTAGCAAACTATAGTGAGGTATTTCAGACCAGTCCTATTCATCCCTGAACTGTTTTATTTCTTTCATTAGCCATCAAAAAAAAATATTTTTTAGAAGCACAGTTACTTTTGGCTTTGTAAATCAGAAACTAACTTATTCAACTATAGCTGTCTTTGAGATTCATTTTTTTGATTCAATGGAAAGGTGATGACAGGTGCTGTCACACAGAAATTAATTCTTTCAGCGTAACTGTCTGGGATTTCGAATGATTTATTCTGTGTAAAATATTTAGCAAAAATAAAATCTACTTACCCTGTTTAAACAACAAGGGAAAATGATTAAACTAAGCATGCCATTGCAGCCACCTGGTTAGGAGATCCTGGTTAGCAACGAGCACCCTTGCAACTGTAATGTGTAGTTCAGAGGCTATTAAACTGATACTCAGCAAGTTTTCGTAACGGGGGATTTTCTCAGTGAGCAGAAAGCCAACGCTTGTTTTAGGCCAGCACCAAAATTGGCGGTGAAGGTGATGGTGCTGGGTTTCCCTGCATAAAAGCAGAATACAGGCTCACGAACAAGGGTCTCCATTTCCCATATCCATTACTTTGTTCTCATGCGAAGCAGCCTGCGTCTGCCTGTTACAATAACCGACGGACCGGACTGTGGTGAAGTTAATCAAAGCTGACAGGATGGTAAGAGTGGATTGCAGCTTACGTTGCAATCAGTGTGTTTGTTTACAGATGGAATTTTGGAGTAAACAAAGTGTTTTTATAAATCAAAGATATCTCTCACTGAACCTACCTTCCTGCTGAGTAAAACAATACCTGATAATATGGAAACATGACTGCTTTGGAAATGCCATTTAGCTTAATCTCTTTTGAAATAGTTGAACCAACTATTTGTTCATTTCAGGTGATAAAAACAAATAATACAATAGCATTACCATCTTTTAATTTTGCCCCACAGTCCCCAAATATTTATGCTAGGTCCTGACAACAAGAGACAGTTTCTTCCCTTCTCGTTTATTTTAAATAAGTTTGCAGTTCTCCAGTATCAGGAAGAAGCTGGGCTATCTAACCAGGAGACAAATGTATTTTCTAAATTCTATTATGTATACAAAAATATCATAATATTCAAATCCAGCCATGGCTCAGGTGCAGCTCATGATGTTTTCACTCTTGCATTGGCAGTGCTGTTATTATTTATCAGCAGCACTAAGCTAGGTCTCGTTAGGACCGTGGCACTGTCTTGATCTTGTCTTGATCTGTGACTTGCAACTTGATCTTAGGAAAGATGCAGCTGTTATAGGCTCTGGGTCACTGTTGCTGTGCTAATCATCTTTGCAGTCTCTTTACCGAGGCATTTGGGATCTGAGCAGATTCATAGATGTATTTAGAAAACACTGCCAAGAATTTTAGTTTCTCTCTCTGTTTGCTGCTTCCAGGAAATACATCTTTTGTCTTTTTGAAGGCCAGACCATGAATACAGACTTCACATACAATCTCATTTAACCCTTCTCCAAGTCCATTGATGTTGATGACTTAATGCTTTAAATTATTTTAACAATTGAAATCTTAAACATGAAAATCTAAATCTTTTCTCGCTGATTAGATAAGAAATACAGAACTAGATTAATATTACATGTTGCAGCATTCTCCTTTCAGTATAATAGACTAGTGCTCAGGAATTTGCAGCCTGACCGCAGGAAAGCTATGGTAGTTATCATCTCTTGCTTGCCACCATTGCACCAGTCACCCTTGCTAACAACCTTACCAGAAGCAACAGGATTTTCTACTCTGATAACATGTAATAGCAGAAGGCAGTATGGCAGAGCTGGGAAACGCAGCCAACATAGCGGCATGGTGCGGTAATTTGTAAAACGGAAGAACCAAGAACTGGAGGGACCTCCTTCATCTTTGTATGACAACTATTTCATTTAAAGCCTGCTAAAAACTGAAAGTGAGCTTCACTCTTAGATTTGGTTGTTTGCCTTCACTGCGTCTATCGGCAGCAGAGCATTATTTTTCTGATAGTCAGGAATCTTGTTCGCAGCAGACGAATGCTGCGTTCATTGGCTCTTTTGCCAACATTTTCATTCAGCTTGATTAGATCTCCCACCGGGGTGCTTGCCCTCTGGACTGAAATCGCAGTAACATCATATCTCAGCTTTGCTTTTGCCAGGATGAATTCCCGCAGTTTTTTCTTGCATCACACATTCCCGTTCCCTGACCGTCTTGGCAGCCCCTCTGCCCAAATTTCAGTCCAAATTCTTCTTCTCTGAAGACGGATAATCAGAACAACATACGCCACCCTAACTGAGATTTTCCTAGTTTCTGCACATTGGCAGTAACGTCGATGGGCTGGAAACACCCTTGTTTTTTCTCGGCAGGTAACGGCAAGGCCTGTGCCATCACGCTCAGCGCAACACGCGCACTTGGCGGTACCCAGCGCGCTGTGCGCCCATTGCAAACGGTACATTTTCATCGCCTCTAAGCAGCACAACCAGTAACTCACCTAGACTTTTTTCTAACGAGTTTTAATTTGATACTTGAGATTTGGAGATGAGACCTGGATAAGCACTGTGCCAGCAGGCCAGGCGGCTGCCTGCTGGGCCAGGCGGGTGAGGGTGAGGAAGAGCCCACGGCTCGCTGAAAACCTGAGGCAGGGCTCCCCAGTGAGGCTCCTTCCCCAGCGCCTCGTTGCTTCTCTGCCGCTGCGGTGCTCCGCGCTCGGCTGGCGACGGCAGGCTCCAACCCACCAGCAGCTCCTTCCCTTTGCCAAATTCAAAGCCTGGGACCCCTCAGCCCGCTGCGGTGTGACGCTGCTGCTGGCGCAGCTCCACCGGGGAAGCAGCACTTGCAAAAATGCTTTCAAATAATTTTTTTAAATTCCAAACACCTGTGCTGAAAGTAGAGCTTTAGGTAAAGAGCCTCGCAGCGGGAAGGGTTCGGTGGTCTCCGGGAGCAGGACGCGGCTCGCGGCTGCCGAATGTCCCCCTCTTGCCTCAGGGGAGCTGCCCGCCCCGTGCTCAGCCGAGCTCCTCGCCTGCAGCGGGCGCAGGCGCTCGCTTTGGCTTACGCTGCCGCGGCTGGCGCGGGCTGAGCGAGGGGCGGCCGGGCAGGCGAGGGAGGGCAGCGCCTCGGCGCCGCGCTGCAGGGCCGTCGTGCCCGTCCGCAGGCGGGTGCCGTTTCCCACGGTGTGCCAGCAGGCTCCCGCACGTGCGAGCGCCGTCGTGGCCTCTCCTCCTTGAAACCGGAAAGGAAGCGTCGGGCGCTCGTCGCAAGTACTCCCAGGTGGCAGCAAGCTCGCCCAGGGCCGTCACGTGCACGCAAATTAAAAGCCGTCGCGGGGAGCCCGAGACGTTCCTGAAATCGAGTCTCTGCTGCCGAGTGACTTTCGCTTTGTGCCGCTTTACATAAATCAGTTTAAAAACTGGTTTGGCAGAGTGCTGCCTTTCTTTGGAGCAGCCCACTCTCAGGCAAGGGGTAGCGGTAGCTGGTTTTTGTAGCCTTCTGAGGCCTGCGGTATTTGAATAGTCAGAAGGAAAACGACGAGAGCACCGCAGTTCGATTTGTTTTACTGACTTTTTACTTGTTTGAGCAAAACTTTATTCAGTTTTGTTTAATCTACCAGATGTTCATTTATCATTTGAACCCATAGAAATGCGGGATAATGCTAGAAGCTTTCAAGTTTCACTCAAAGGGACTTTAAATTAGTCTGGAAAGATGGGATATTTACACAAAGCAAGTTTGTAAACACTTTTTACCTATGAGGCGCTCATGCTGACCCCATGTTAGTCCAGCAGGAAGACAACCCGACAAGAGGCGCAAGTCATCAGCTGGGGGAAATAGGAGGAAGCCGCTGATAATCCGTAGGCCAACTAGAGATGCGGAATTTCGAGGTATGTAGGATTGAGAAGTCGTGGTACATCACCCCTCCGCCCTGCCGGCAACACGCCGGAGGAATCCCGGTTTAACGCATCCGTCCGTCTGAGAGGTGCGCATCTTTACAGGCACTTTCCTCCCGTGGCTTGTACTAAGTTGGCAGAACATGTCTTATTATGCCTAATTCAAAGTGCATTGAGCCCAGTGGGAGTCTTTTCAGTGATTTCACTTGTTTTTAAATTATGCTCTTAGAATACACTTGTTTTCCTGTGCCGAGCACTTTTTGTTAAAATAATCCAGACTAAAGATATTACCGAAGCCTGTAGAGCCAGCTTTTCGAACAGGCCTTTGCAAGTGCAATATGAGTGAGGTGAGCTGAAGGGAAAGCTAGGGCTCATGGTGGTTTCGAGGCAAACTTTCCGTGTCGATCTCGTTCAGGGCGAGCAGTGAGCAGCTGGCCCTGTGCCAGGCGCCCGCGAGAGCCGCCAGCCTGCGCTCTCCTCCGGAGCAGCCCGGCTCGCTGCGTGCGGCCACGTGAGCAAACGCTCTGGTTTGCCGCTTTGGCTCCAGGAACCGCAGGCGATATTTCACTCTCATTGCTCTTCTAAATATGCAGGAGTTTGAGGTGCCCATCATCCCACTGTTCCTCTCTCATCATCTCTCTTCCCACCAGGGATCTGGTTTGTCCAAAGTTTCTTTATATACGCTATAAAGTGGTTCAGTTAAGGCAGGGTGAAAGCATGCATAGAAGCATTGGTTCCATTATTTCAGTTTATTTTAAAAATCTGTTCCTGGTTGACAGAAGATAAATAGATGTGCTAGATATAGATTTGGGAACTTATCTCTATTTACTTTTTCTTACTGTCTTGCTTTATTGAAATTTTCTTTACAAATAAAGAGAAGGGGAAAAAAAGAGTACCTATTGCATAAGCATTAAGCACCCTTCCAGTCTAGGCAGAATGGAATTACTTTAATACAAACTTAGTCAGATACGAACCAAGAAGTAACTATTTGGAAGAAAAGGGGATTTAATTTTTAAAACTTCTCTATATCACTTGATTTCCAAAACAAAACCTTAAAAAGATCCAACCAAAAACAGCAGGAAGAGAAGTGCAAGAAATATTATTAATGAGAATGTATCTACTGAAATTGGCCAAGTACTTATACAAGCTGCTGAAAGAAATTTGATGCTTAATTCTTTCAGACAATTTGGATGTTGCCAGAGGTGCTGTTCCACCTGCCTACAGGAAACTATCTGCAACTTTACATCTTAAAGAAAAAGTTTTAAAATTTATATTAATCATCTCATTTACAAGCTGCTGGTACTATACATGTTGCTGCAGATTAAATGACTCATTGGCTGGGTTTCAAATAGTAGAAAACAAGGCTCTGCTCTGACATCTTCCCTTTCTATCATGCTGATTAGACTGCTATTTGCATTCTTTTTGTCCTGTCTGGAACCCTCAGCAGAAGGGACTGCTTGGCCCTGAAAGATTAAGATTAAAATTGATCTGATGACAATCTGATGGAAAGTGGTTTTGCTTCCATGCTGGCACTTTAGCAGGCACTAGGTTTGCATTAGGTCTGTGCAGGCAAACAAGTTGCTGTGACAGTAAGTCAGCTTACCAGAAGTGATCGGTCATGATCATGCTATCGGCCGGTGCTGTATTATACAGGTTACCTGCGAGGGACAAGGCCTCTTGCACTTCCCGTGGGTGCCACGAGGTAAGAGTATGTGACCGCGGGCAGCTCCTGAGGAGCAGCTGACAGGCTGCCAGTGTGGGTCCTGGCTTCAGCCTCCCTAACTCCTTCCTCTGCCCATCTCGTCAGGGAGGAAAGGTGGTTTTGGAGTCAGGAACCTGAAGAGACTTGCTTCGGTACGAGGGCCATTCACCATCACTTTGTGCATGGCGTGTAGTTCTCCATGTGCAGATGGGGACATTCTCCAGGATGAAGGGGGTGGCGTGCAGGCAGGGTCTGTGCTCATCTTGTGACAGGGGTCGTGGTGACTTGTTTTGAGTGCTCTCTCCTCTGTCTTGTAGTTTGCTGGCAATGTTGGGCTGACACTTGCTGAGGAGGTATTTCTTCATGTCATTGACGACTTACATTACCTGACTGTTATCAGGCTTTTGGGCCAGCATGAGACTGTTGCCCTGCAGACTCATTCGCTGTGAGATACTCTAGGAATTTGCTAGTCTATCCTTGAAAAAAGAATTTCTCATGCCCCAAAGGTCCTTAGCATGTGTCACATTACCCAGATCATTTAAGGAGAAGAGAAGAGGTTTCCTGCAAAACATGGATTTGCAATAATGCGACAAAGTTACAAAGAGCTGAAAGCACATAATGCTATACTGGTGTTGCTCCTTAGCTGCTCCAGTATCTGAGCTAGCACAGGAGGCTGGCAATTTACCCAAAGATGGTAAATTCTGGCAAGTTTTTTGAGCTACATCTTTCTTGCTCCTGCTTTAAGAAAAGACAATATATCTGTGTGCTCCTTTGTAGTTCTAGTGGGTAGGCAGCACCTGGCATAGCTTTCCAACAGCAGCAAATGTGGCTCGCAAGAGCATTCAGCATCTCATCCTTTACAAAGGAAGACTTGTTCAAAGGTGCTGATTGCTTGTTCTGATACCTTATGACAAGTATGGCCATAAATTTGTCCATTTTGGGATAATTTTCCTAAGTAGCCTGAACTTCTAGATTAGAGAGTACGCTGCAACAAGTGGTCAGGAAGCATGAACCCCATTCTTTCAGAGCTTGTAAGACTGATTTAAAATCATGCATTTAAAATTAATAAGCAAGAATATTCCTTTGACTTGTGAGCTTTCACAATAATATAATATATATATCATATAGTAGAAACTTATGTTGCCCAAATTAAATACCAAGCACACACACACAAAAAAAATTAAAGCATATTCTAATGAATACGGTGACTGCAGGAACATGGGCTTTGAGAAAAAATAGTGTATGTTTGTAATGAAAGCCAGTAGAAAATCGTGGGAGGGCAGCTCTGAAATCTTTTTATATCTGGGCCTTGATTGCCTAAACAGAGGCATTGAGTGCCATCTGAGTCTTCCCTAAGGACTTGAGACATCTGTGCAGGACTGATAGACATGACATAGGATCCACTGGAGATGCATACCCTTCTGGAGACCAGAAGATTGAGGACATCTCAAATGCCTCTAAACATCCATGTTTAAGCAGCTACATTGAGCTATAAGCTGTAATTTCCAAAAAAATTCCCTGTAATAGAGTAATTAGTCTATGAGGGGCATAGGAGGACTAATAATTACGTTTCAATATTGCTATTTCTGTCTGACAGAGCACAAAGTCAGGCTTCTGACAGCTGTGATGGTCCTTTCTGGGAATCTTGTTTGCTCACATTTCTTACAGTTATGTAAGTCTTTGTGTGAACCGAGTATATAACTACATCTTGGGGTCAATGCACTGTGGAGCTAAAACCCCGCTACGTTTGTCTGTGCTCACAACAGACAGCTGGCAGGGTGCTAGACTACACCAGGCTCCCAGGAGTAAAGCTGCTTTATTGCAACTGCTGGGAGCTTCTAGGAAAGGGCAGGAAAGGACCTCTTACAGATCAGTTGCTCTCCAAATGTTTGGGATGAGTGGACTGCTTATTGACAACCTATCATTAAACAGCAGCCGAAAATACTTGTTTGTATTGTTTAATATGGTTCTACAGAAGAGTTACTATGATCCTGTGAATCATCAGAATGAGACCTATTAGTTTAAATAAACTGAAACCATACTGTGGTCTCAGCTGCCTCAGATATTGTGCCCTGCTTTTGCTGTGAGTCCTATGAAGAGGACTTCCTTCCTTTTCCCTTTGAAGAGAGGAAATCAAGGACTCATGAGAAAGTTGGGGCTTAATTTACTCTCCTTCTGGATATCTGCACTTCTGTCAGATCCAAAAGTTAATACCCCTTCCATGGGATATTTCCTCCAGTGTTTTGACAAGTAGCAGAGATATTCCATCTATCTCAAAGGATGGGAAAGGTGACATCTTTGGAGAACATCCAAAGCAGCAGCTTTGTTTTATGAATGATATGTGTACAGTACTTTAGCATCATAAAATACATACTATCTTCAATCTTATTTTCAAATAAAGGCTTTTTTGGATGCAAATACTGTTTTGGTACATTTTTGGGGAAGCCTTTTGGGAAATATTGGCTATAATTTTCATCTGGTTTGCATTGTCTAAGATTGTATATTTAACCTTCCTTCTTTATCTCATTCTTTTTAGGTGGTACATTTTTTTTAGCTAGTCAAAATTGCATTAGTAAAATAGTATTTGACTTATGGTAACATTTTTCTCTGAGATTGGAAAGGGATTTCACTGTTGTTGAAATTCCCTTTTCAAATGTTCTTAAGCTACTTCTATTTTATGGAATACAGAAGAAAAACATACAGATTCCACCCTAGCTCAGAAGTTCTAATGATGGAAAACTTATTTTAACTTGGAAAACAGGACAATGCAGGTAAATGTCATGAAGCATGTGATGTTTTTGTGTTTGAAGGTAACATTTTCTAAGATCTTTAGGAAGCAGGGGAAAGGTAAAGGGAAAAATCTAGAATCTAATCTGCCTGGAAGAACAGATCATTCACACAATGATCTGAAAAAATCTGAAAAACCTCTATGTAGAAGGGTGTTTATGGAAAATATATAGGGAAAAGATTTTGCTAGTGTCTGCTAGAAACTGTAAATATGCAATACAGAATAAAATTTGGTGTTAGGTAGACATCAAGAAGGAAATGAGAGCAAAGGTTATCAAATCCACAGAACTAGTTACATCCAAATTTGAGGCTGCTTAAATTTCAGTCTGAAACTTCTGTTAGCATCTGCATCAGTACAGCTGCACTGAAATAAATGTAGCTGCACCTGTGTGTCTGAGAGCCCAGGTCTCCCCTGCAGAGAGCAGCTGATGGGCAGGATTTTCTTGGTTAATCTTGTTTCATCTTTTGGCCCTAGATACCGTTACGCTGGAGGCTATTTGAGATTTAGACCCATAACCTCCAGCTGAAAGTCTCTTTACCCCATGAATTTCCTTCTTGACTTCAGTGGAGTGCGTGCACTAAGGTGATACTCTTCATGGGTAAATGTATCAGGATCTGGCCATAGACAGAGCCTCTCCAGCTCCTGACTTCTCACACACCTTCTCATACCATTTATGCCACTGGCTCATACTTTAAACTGGCAAATCAGTTCCCCCATCCTGCCCTGTCTCCTCTAATCATCTGCGTTGCCCTGCTCAGGATCAGGCTTTTCAGCTCCCTGTAGTCTTTGATGGTTTACCTCCCATTTGCTCTGCTCCCATCCAGGCCTTTTCTTTTAATGTCTTCTCCATTTTACTGCTACTCCATCCTTCTGCCCAAAACTTTAGTCTAGCTATCTATAATGAGACTGTCTCATTCCTGAGATACTGTGGTGCCTTCTGCTTCATATCCATTTTTTTACCTTCTTTGCAAAATCATACTTGTCCTGATTTGGAAAGACACCCCCAACCCTCAAGCACACATGCAACGCACACACACTTTTGGCTCACTCCTGGGGGTGCCCTTGCTTTTTGCTTGCTTTCAAGTCTTGTTTTTATCTTTGAAGGCCTTGCACACAGATATTTCTTGGTATTTCTTCCTATTTCTTCATGTCACACTCATTTGCTACCAGTGCTTCACCAGTTCTCCTTTTCTCTGTCTATCTCTCTGTCTATCTCTGGCAAAACTGAGAAAACAGCATCAGCCTAAGGATGTTCTGAATAAGAAAGATTTGTAGATATTACCCTCTTGCAACTTAAGAAGTTGCATAGTATTCAGTCCACAGATCCTGAATACACAGATGGGAGTCCTTAAAAAAGAGAAAAACATGACAACATTGTCTTTAAATGGGTACTCATTAGTGCATTAAAGACCTAGCATGTGAGTAAGTGCTGATGAACCTGCTTTATCTCTTTCAAGGGCATAAAACTGTAAGAAATTGTAATAAATATCCATTTACTCATTCAGGCCTAGAAGACCTGAAAAATCATAAAAGACTTGAAAAATCTGTTATATTGTACATCGTGTATTTTGTATGAAGTGATAGACTATGCTGTATCTTCTGGGTTAACTGAAGGTACAAAAATAGAGAGTTGATAAGGGTTCCCATTAGCTTGCAACTCCATTATTTGCTATTACTTTTAGGGCACAGTTTCTGTTATGCATTTCATCATTAATATAAAAGAAAAAGCACTTACTATTGCAAAGTGCCCTTCACTGTTTCAAATGACTGTGATCAACAGCTTGGAGATCCTAATTGCAGCCTATTAGGAATAATGAGATTTGCATCGCAGAGGCCAGAGAATTACACGGATAAAGGAAAAAATTCACAACATGAAAGGTTAATACAAACTTATACTGCCTGAGAGTGCAAAGGACACATAAATTGGTGGCTCATTACTGCAGACTGACCCATGGGTAAGAATGTCACCCAGCTCAGAGGCTTTCCCAGGAAGTTTGGCTGCAAAAGTTACAAAAGATAAGGACATGCTTGTGGAAACTGCTAAACTAATGAGAGTTGAAAGTTGTTTGAAATATCCCAATGACCTCACAGATGGGATGCTTATTAAGGTATCTGCATCAGGCTCGTTTTTGTCTAACAGACTGTTGTAAAGCTTTGCTGAGGCGTAGCCAACAGTCCGTGAAGGTGTCTCCATGCTTTCTGACATACCAAGAGCTTTTCTTTTTCTTTTTCTTTTCTTTTTTTTTGAATGAATTCAAAATGAAAACCAACACGCATCTCCGATTTTTGTTTGCAAGCGTGTTTGTGGAATAGCACAGGCGAGGCAGTCAACTATGATTACTTCATCAACACGGGATCTGCCCGCTACCTACGTGCCTATCTGCTCGAATGCGCTGGTCAGGAGCCAACTGCAAATTTAGGTCCTGAAAGTCTGAAGAAAAGCGCTTTATGTGTGGGGGTCCCACGAAGGCTCCGTAACGCAATTAAGCCACATTTTAACAAAAGGCTTGCCATTTTGCTGAGGCATGACATGAGTAATTAAAATATCATTTTAAAAAACAAATGAGTGCTTTTTTTCACTCTCAGATATTTTTTGAAGAAGATGAGGGAACAGGAATATGATTTTTGTTTTGTTTTTGTTTGGGAATCCTGGGCAGTGCAATAAGCCAGCAACATAACCTACCCACCTAAGCTCCTAAGTAGACCTTCTCCCTATAGCAGCTAGTATTGCTCATAACTGAAATAAAGGCAATAGTTATTTCTATCCCTGCTGGGAAGAAATAGGTTTTCCAAGTGCTTTTCTTTGTTTTAGATGACTGTGTAAGTATAAAGGTGCTGTAGGAAAATCTAGGCAAGTTGGAGAGTGGGATGTACAGTTCAAGTTGATTCTTGGATTTTGCTTATAATGAAACAATGGTGAAATGTCATGAAATCATGGCTGGTCAACTAAAAGAGTAAGAAATGGCAGTAGGTTAAAAGAGGGGAGCTATAATTATAGCTGTAGCCAAAAATAGGGGAAAAAATGATGAGGGAAAAGACTGTTTAAGGCATGTCAAAAGAAGCAGATTTCAGTAATTTTATTTCAGGAACTCTTTCATTTGACTACACGCTCTTGTTAAATAGCCATGAAATGCAATTGTTGTAGTGCTTTTGACCAGATTCTACTGAATATATCCTGCAAGACAGAGGTCCAGGGGATATCAGATATTCAACTCCTTCCACAGGGTTGTGATAGATGGAGTTTATGGTTGCTATGGAATCCATTACATTAGAAATACATGGACAGACAGTGAGATGTGGCCTGTAATGAGGAATGTGCTAATAGCCTGCGCACTGCCAAATCCCACTAAAATGTTTGGCAACCTTTATTTAAAGGCTTACATTTGTATTTAAAAGTCTAATTTAAGGTCTTTCAGATGAGAAATTGTAGCCTCTCTCTTTAGGAAGAAATCAAATGAGAACAAATTAGTGCTTTGCTGCTTATAGCACCAACTAGGTCTTTCTGCAGCAACACAAGCCAATAAATCCCTTCAATACATGTCCTCAGTCCATCTGGCAGTCTTTCTAGATTGCCCTCGTCAGTGAGCCCGGTAACCCACAGCAACAAAACCACTGTTTTGCTAAACTCTTTCCCTGCCTCCCGTTGCCTTTCCCTTCAGATGTATTGTGTTGCTGAAGGCCCATGATGATCTCCTTGGTTTCAACTGCAGTGGGAAGGAGCCTTCCTGGCTGATGCATACAGTGCCATTGCCCCACACTTTCGTCCTGCTGTACACCCTGCTCTGAATTAAAACAACAAAGAAACTGAAGAATGGTGATTAAATGTAAAATCAAGGAAGTCTCTCATCACAGCTCCCCTTGGTCTGTACTACTCCAAGGTGGAGAAAGGAGAACATGGGAGAACATCGTGCCCCTGTGAGCCCCGGTTTTAGAGAATACACTTAGCAGTATGAAAGCTGTTATGAAAACTTAGCCAGGCTGAGGTGATGTTTTTGAGATGGTCTGCTTATTGCTCAGTGACTGTACATAAGTTTGCAGAAGGTACTTGACTCTATGCCTTCGTTGCAGTTCTTTTATTTTTCCTCTCCCAGCCAGCCCTACCAGTTGCTTTTAGTTATAAGTGATGCTTTCATCCACCTTGGCTTCCATGTTGATTTTTCATCTCCAACAACATTAGAAACCAATAGACTTTTCCCCTACCTAAACTGAAAAGTATAGTCACTTGGTGCAGGTTTTCTTTTTCCTCTGAACAAAGGTGTTTTATAAACAATGATTATGTGTGAACACTTCTCAATATTGCTGTGACAGTTTGCAACTTATGTTAAAAATAGGACTGAAAATTATTGAAAATTTGGTGTGCTGTGCTTTTTAGGGCCCTCAAAGTTAGGAGGGAAAGAGCAAGTGCATGACTCTTCTTGGAAGTTACTGAAAATCAGTGAGCGAAGTGCATAAATATTAACACTTGTTGAAATTTGTCATTTCCAAGCAGCCACCAGTTATTATGCTGTAGGATAAAATATATGAGGAGTGGGAGAGAAGGGTTGCTCTAAGCATTCAAGTTCAGCAAGGGTTGTAATTCAGCCTTCAGAGCCCTGTGGTGGATCTGAACTTCTGAACTCAGTATTGTCTTGGGTTTGTCCTCCTGTCTTTATGCCCATGTGCAGCTGCGATACCATAGTATTTCCATTTTCCCCAGAGTGCTGTCATGTGGTTGTATATTGAAATGAAATGGAAAATGATTTATTGTGCTGGATCATTTTTTTTCTCTTCTACATATGGATGTGAATCTAGGGCAATTTCCCATGCTCCTGGAAGTAGATCTGGCTTGAAAAAATTTCTAGAATCAACACAAGAGAAAAGCATTCCAAAGCACTAGAAAAATAGGAGCATTTCTCTCTGCCTTCCTGTGTTGATCCAGTGGGTTTTTGCTTAGTTTCCTGATGACTGAGAAAAGTCTTACACCTAAGTTCTCTAAACCCTTTCCCATAATTACATTTTATAATTCTGTACAACTGAATACACAAATGATGTTAAAATAACAGTCATGTAATACCCCTGAATTCTCAATGTGAAATTATTGTAATTTCAAGATAACTTCTACAGAGAGCTGTTTTACAGAAGAAGAGTGCCTATGAGACAAGAATTCAGAAGGAAGTAAAGATAAAACTCATTGTGAATCTTTCTATACTGATAGCACAGCAGAAATCCAGTCATTAGATAAGATATTCAAACACTGAAATAGCTGTATAGAAACAAATGCACTGTTCTGATGTAAAATGAGACACAGATTAAGTATCCTTCATTTAAATTATTAAATTTACAGTAATTTGTGTTGTTTTAAACTCTCATTTTATACTGCTAGTCTCAGGGGATGAATTTCTGCCAATCTTAGTGCAGACCCAGGGGACCCTTACAATGACTGGGTTGTTTAGTTTTTGGCAGATCACTGTTGAGGGGATCTGCATTTTATTACTGTTTCTGTTATAAGTGTGAGCGTAGTCAAAGTGTTGAATTTCATGATGTTTAATTTCGTGCTTGTTAGTTGTTTGTCTTGATATTTTAGCCTAGCAACCTTCTAGAATGAGTTGCTGTAGCTCACCAACAGCCCATGTCACCTCATGCCCCTCGTCTCCCGTGGGGCTTTCAGGGACTATTGTAGTACAAATCATAAATAAATACTGCTCAGAAGAAAAGAAGCATCAGCAGCTGTATTTTGGCTTTGCGTCGTTCATCTAATGAGAACCTAGTCTTTTCCTGACGCAGGAAACGTACTGCGATGGGAACGATGAGGGCAGCTTATCCGCGGTAGAGGAAAACAAAAGGTGTGGCCGACGTGCTAAGGCTGGGAGAGATTTCCTCCATAGCATTGCCAGGCACAACTCCATGAAAGCCAGAAAAATATCCAAGGGCTCGTTTGGGTGGGACCGTTGAGAAAAAAGTTCAAATGTATGGCACTTCTGGAGAGTTTCAAAGGCTTGGGAAGTTTGCTCCGTTGGTTCCTACCAATTATTTAATCCTGGCCTCTGATTTCTTTTTCAATATTTTTTATTTCCACTAAAAGCAGAAAAGAAGGATGAGAGCTTTCCAAATTGTTAACATTAACATTCTTTTCTACCACTCAAGGAAATAATAAGAAACAAGACAAATAAAGCAGGATAATTTATTTGTGGTTTTTCTGGCTAGTGTCTAAAGTGTACATCTGCACCAGTCAGTGTATTACCCCAGGGGCTGATTAGGGGGCCTGGGAAGGGGACAAAGACAGATTTTGCTGAAACAACTTGTATTTTCCCTCTTGGAACAAAGTGTAATTTGATAGGAGCGGCAGGATCATGCGAGCTGGATGAGATGGCAGAAGTGGCAGTAATCGGTCTCCAATTTGGCAGGCAGCAGTGGGTTTTGCATCTCGGCCGGGCATATCAAGCCTGTTGTGGTAGCTCAGATGATTAAATTTGAGGATAACAACAATCTTTACAAAGCCGCGACCTGCGGCGGTGAGGGTGATGGGCTCCCCTTCAGATCAAATCACAGCACGACGGCTGAGTTGTTTTTTTAACCCTAACAAGACCCGTCATTAAAAGTTACTGAAGCCTGACTTTTCTCCATTCTTTATCAGTCAGCCTTGGCCGGGGCCGCGGGCCCCGTTTTCTTTGAAGACAGCTGAGCCGCGGCTCTGCTCGCTTTGTTGCTTTTCGCTGCGTGACGATGCCAGGCAGCTCGGGGCCAAGAGCCGGGCCGGCTCCCGCAGCCCAGCGAGACCCCGGGAACCGCGGCTGCTGGGAAGGCTGGTGCCGACGTACGCGGAGGAGCAATCCTCCACAGTACCTCCTAACTCCTGGCCGTTGGGATTAAAGGTGGCTGTGAAAACACTTTTGCTCATCCCCTACTTGTTCCCCGCTCGGCGTCCTGTGGGGCATCTGATGAAGGCAGGTTTCTCGCTCTTGGCGAGCGCGCTGCCGGCGTTACATAACTCCATTAACGACAGAAGGATTTTGGCTGGGTAGGACTGCCTCATTAGTTACGATGTTTGCCTGTTAGTTAGGAGTACTTTAAGATTTTGCTTCAAAATTGTCGAACGTATCATTTCGGAAAAGGCTGCTTGCTGTTAGGAGCGCTGCTTCCTTAGGTCTGTACTTTCCCATTTTGCCCTGCCACAAGTGTCAATAGTGATTTCTACGCATGTGTTTCTTCCTCAGCAAGAAGTTGACAACAAGCTAAGGATGCCGAGGACAACCCAAGAGCAACGAAGCCAGCTGAAGGACATTCAGATGTGCCTGTAATTCGTTTCTACTCTAAAAAACTGCAAAGAGAATAGTGTCTGCATAGAAAATCCCAGCACCTGACTGGGAACACCTGAGGGTTTTTTTTTTTTTTTTTTTTTTTTTTTTACTGGGAGTGAAAAAATATATTTTTTAAAAATAAAGACCCCTAGGGTCTGGAGTTACTTAGCACGAGCCCTTTGCCTGCAGCTTCCACACTCCCCTTCTTGCACCTCCTTCTGAGAAGGTCTCACATCTCCAGTTGCTTTTACGGTGGGATTGCCAGTTACAGCTGTGCTAAATAGGTTGCAATTTGTTACTGTTTTATTCTCCTTTCACACGAACAGAGCTGATTATGCTGGTTTTTGAAGAGGAGCAGATGAACGAATTTTCTCCTGATGACTAATTCAAAGAAATTCCCTCACAAGAATCTTTAAACTCATTTTGTAAAAACTGAGAACAGCAAAGTGACCACATCACACACCTTCTTCATGTAACCGGGAGCCGCACAACTATTGCCTGTGTCTCCAGAGACTGGCAGTTTTGTTTGCCTATTAGGACCCATTTGCTGCTGTTGGGGAATCCCTATTTTCTGTGCTTCTGATGCGCATCCCACACTAGATGCAAGAGAAGGTGAATAGATGTTTTTTATCCAACGCACTCTGTTGTCGATGATGCTCTGTGTTTTAATCGTTTGCAGTGCACTTCATGCTACGCTCCTTCCAACTTCCACTCTTCCTTCCTCCAGATGCCTCTCAATTAAGTCAAGCTCTGGAAGCAATGATGACTCAAAGGTGCTCCTGCTGACATGTTTTAAATTGAATTAAGCCAATGATTTGCAAATCTGAAACATCTTTTTTCTTTTTAATGGATAAAAACATTAGCTATAAATTCCTGAATCCTTCTGGTCTGTGCCCAACTAAATGTGGTAATTAAGCTTTTGCTCTTTTCCCAAATTTACAGTTGTGCATGACAATCTGCAGAGTACATCTGTCTGCAGCTTTATAATTCAGTAAATTTCATTTGCATGGTTCATTGGTAATTAAAGTAATAAACACCATAGAGTTGCTAGTTCACACAAATAATTGCAATGAGAGGAAAAAAAAGAAAAACAATTCACAGAAGACCCAAGGAACACAAATATAGCCACTGAAGTCCCCTCTGCCTTTTCTTCTACTCATCTCTTTTCTTTGCTTACTTATTTTCATACCCAGCTAAGGCCCAGCCTTCCTCCTACCGTCGCCGGTGCCGTTCGTTCGGCGTGGAGAGCTTTGCAGACTTGCTCCCGCCCGCCCAGCTCGCCCCAGGGAATTGCGGCTCGGTGGCAAAAGGGACCCCAGGCAGAAGATCCCAACAGGCCAAACAGGACGGCAAACGAGCAAGCGCTGCAGGAGCAGAGTGTGGCTGCCTCCTCCATGAGTTCAGCAAGACGTGGGAGCGTTCACCATTTGCTCTGCTGCAAGGTCAGCCCTGTGGCAGCGTGAATGCAATTTCATATTCTAATTTGGGCCTCTACACTGGTCATAATCTTCCACATCTTTTCCAACATCATTTATGCCCAGATTTCTCCACTCCATGAGCCATGTGCATTTTGAATGATATTCCCTCTGACAAAGAAACCAACATTTTTACAAGTTGCATCATTTAGGTATTAATCCTTCAAATGTAAATTGTTGCATAAATATTTTGTAAATACTTGAAAAATTCGGTACAAGATTTGGATTCTTCCTTCCTACGCTTCTGATCTCTGCTCCCTTGGTACTCTTTCTTATTCTCACTGGAGTCTGTAGTTCTCAGAGGTTATTTAGTGTGAGTGTTAGACAAAACTGTTTTCTAGTCTCTTTCCTGAAGAATAAATATTTTTATAGAAATAATCACATAATTGGATACTTTAACTTACCTACTGTGAAAATCACAATCAAATTATCATGTGGATACATTTCTGCCAGTGTTGGCTGTCCAGAAAGACAACACTCATTTACTTTAATCATCTGATAAAATATGAATGTCACTTTGTAATATAGTTATATGTAGTAGACCAAAATGCTCACTTTCAAAGTGATATTATCCAGAGACGGAAGAAGGTACAGGTTTGCAATTTGACTGGGGGATGGACATTTGTGAAAGGGACCTAATAGTTTTAGAAACAAAGAAGGAAAACATTGTAGGTGAGGAATTAAGGAAGATGCCAAGGAGCTGTCACCTAATGTGCTCTTCAGAAACCTGGCCATGAGAAGAGCAGCCACAGAAGTGGAGCTATTTTTGGAAAGTGGTAAAATCATGTGGTGGTGCTCCAGTTCAGAGATGATGCTCTTTGCAACAGGCAGTGCCTGCAAGGATTTACTGTGACTGCTGATGCAACATGGCATCCAGAGGGTAAAAAGGTAGGTTAAAGACATCCCTGCTCATCTTCTCCCCTTTCTGAGCGCTTTCTCTGGGTCTATAGGAGGCATAGCAGATTCCCACATAGTGCATTTATTAAAACATGTTCTTTATAGAGACAGAATGTCCTAACACATTATTTCAGACATTTTCAAGTGAAAAAAAATGGCTCAAAACTAAGCCATTAAGATACTTATCAATTTATCCCTCTGTTGATTTAGTGCTTGGCATAAGTGTCACATCTCGGTAGACTTTTAATGGGCAGAAGACCATTAGCACAACTGCTGAACTGGCCAGTGGATGAGAAAAATGTAATTCAAGTATAATTCTCTTCTTTTAGAACTGACTGCAGACAAGGGGGCATAAGACGAGCAGAGTTTTAGCCACTAGTCTAATTCTTTAAGCCAAAAATGGTTGAAGTAAAGCAGAGCTGTTGAAAATGTCCTAGTCTGGGTTTTCAGGAAGACCATTTTCTACTCAGATGGTTCTTCCAGGTTCACACCCACTAATGTTGCTCTGGATTTCAGGCTAGGATTAATACATAATCTCCAAAAGGCAAGCTTAGTCAAAATTAGATAGAAGGTTTTATACCACACAAAACCATTGAATTTCAGATGTGTTCTAGCTAAACACACAAATCTTACATCTGAACACAACTGGATGAAAATCAGTGAAGTTGCCTTAGCACTCAGCTGGAAGTTCAGGGCAATCCAGCTGTCTCATGTCTCCTCTAGTACATTAAATCAGGCAAAGAGGTATTGGCTGACTGACATTATTAATACTTCCCTCTGGTGACAGATTCCTTCTATAGGACAATCAGAAGAGAAATGAAAAAAAATGAACTAAATAAGATTAGTGATCATTTTTTTTCCTTTTATTAACCTAGTTTTACACCTTCACTTTGTTTAAGCATCCCCTTATCCTGCTGTCCTGTCAGTTTGTGTCTGATACGCATTTTAAGATATTTTCCTTTAATCTTTTGAGGATTTTTTCTTGTTCCCATTAGCTTATGTCCCATGTCAGGGCAGCACGGTGTCTTTTGGATGCCACCTCCTTACAGCGGCCAAAGTTTAGAGGCCCCGTCTGTGAATGAGCTGGTTGTCATAAGACCACAAGGTAGGCAAAGATACAACAAATACTGTGTCTGTGGGTGTTTTCTGAAGCCTGGCCTGTGAACAGAAATAGAAGGTCGGTGTTGGGTATCATAATTATTGATAGTAGCTGACATTCTTTTTCTCTTACTTTCCTGGGCAATTACTGATGTATTTTCTTGATTGTATATGCTTCTGTTCCATTTTGCATAGTCATTTCTGACATGCATCTTATACAGCCTGTGTAAAAGTGGTCCTTAGGGCAAGTAAATGTGCTGTCTTCGGAGGGTTTATAGTGTGAGGTTATATTTTCACTGAACAAGAACTTCACAGTTACTTTGTTAAAAAATCTGAATTGAAATCTGACAGAAGATATTCTGTAGCCATTAATAAAAAAGGTAGAGTTTAAAAAAGAAAATGAAAACCTAAGGAGCATATTTCTGTGGGGAAGAGAAAAATTCAGCATGTAATAAATGACTCAGATTAGAATTTATCCTAATGCTTAGAAGACAGCTGCTTCCTGTCTGTAAGCAGCATATTCTGTTCTGTGCCGATACCACACACTATATCAATAGGTTTCTTAGCAGTTGTCATGAAATAGTGAGAAGAATTTTACATATCTGAATCACTTTTTGTCAGACTGTGTTGTTTCCCCTCAATGCTTAAAAAACATCCTTAAAGCCTAGAGATGTTTTCTTGGCAACCAAGATGTGATTTTATAGGGGTTCTTGAAATGGCAAAAGTACTGAGCACCTCGTGATGGTGATTCACACAAGCCGTTCTCATCTGATGAATTTTCAGTTACAGCCTGTAGGAGATATCATAGCACAGACAGCAGACACTGTGGGATCATAACTTTACATACTCATTTCCTCATTTACTGGTGGATCATAGAAAAATTATCAGTAAAGTGTATACAGCCTGTATGTTATTTGGCTGAGCTGAAAACTGTAAATATAATAATGGTCATATGCAAGTCTGTGAAGCATGTAACATATGGGCCAGCCTGTTGCTGCGTATGAAGCTGATTCAGTGTGAATAAAAAGGGGTGAACACACCTATATACCTTCAGGAACAACGATCCACTGCATCCAAAAGAAATCACAGGCTCGTAAGACGGCATTTGGAAGATAGCTTTAGAGGAGATCTGTGTCAGGTCCCCTTCGCGGAGGGACAATGAACTGTGTTTAGACAATCCTTATAAGAGTTTGTCCCATGGGTTTCTTCAAGCTTCCAACATCTAACTGATTTTTTTTTTTTGCTGCAAATGAAGATAATTTCTTCTTATCTTTCCCTGAGTGCCTGTGGAGAGAGCTCCATCACAATCCATTGCAAGGTTATTAATTCCCCTTCCCAGACCTGCCTATTTCTAGACTAAGCAAGCCCAGTCTCCTCTCATACGTAATACTTCAACATATCGTCATCTGACTTTGTCTCTCCAATTTTTCTACATCTTGCACAGCTGAACACAGTGTGACAGTTGAGGTCTTTTTCAGCATCATTATCTCCTATGAGATACATATGATGCACCTGTTAGTACAAGTGAAATGAATTAACACCATTAAATTATTACCTCATTTTCAGCTTAGAATCAGCAGTAATTCTTGTCTCCCTTTTGATTTAGCCCTTACTCGCACAGTTTATTTTTCTTTCCCAAGCATTCAGCCATGCACTGTGGTTATTGAATGTGATCCTGTATGGAGGTTGGACCCTCTTTCCAATTGCCCACATTCAACTTGATTTCTGGTTCCATTTTCCAAAGAACTTGCAAAATCTTCCCCCTTTTTTTTTTTCGTATTGTCTCCTCTAAGTTGTTCATTGGAATATTGATTAGAACTGGGCTCAGGAAAGACCCTTGCAGGAGCACACATAAAGACAGACACAAAACACATGTGAGTGCTCCTTCAAACAGTTTTTTCAACCATCTGGGCACATTATTTTTATATTAATGTCCTTTAACTTGCATATGTGAATATCACGTGGAACACTACTAAAAACTTCGCTGAAGTCAAGAGGTATCCATATCTAATGCTTCCCACTTACCTGGTAAGCCGGAGACTACATCAAAAAGGAAAATGAATTTGATTTGACATAATGTCGTCTTCAGATGCCCGTGATGACTGTTTTTAATCTTGATGGTGTCTTCTAGGTGTTTGCAAAGTGATTGTGCAGTCATTGGTTTGATGACTGTGCCTAGTGGTGAGGTGAGGATCACTGCTTTACTGTTTGCCAAGGCCTTTCCGAAGGGAGGTACGACATCTGATCTTCTCCCGACAGAGCAGGCACTCTCACTGCCTTCTGTTTTCAACGGCCCTAGTGTTTTCCTTTGGAATGTCAATGAAAAGGGAAAATACGTTACTGAAGTACTAACGACATGCTAACTTCACAAGACGCAAACAACATTTTGTTTTTCAAAGGGAAATATAGAAGAAAAACTTGTGACTGGTTCTGATCCTAATTTTCAAGCAAGGGCAGAAAGGTTTTGTTAGATTGTGAGGATGGGAGAAGAGACTGTGAGAAAACCCTAGCTTTACAAAAAACACACTATCATCTCCACTGTTTGTTTCTTAACTTTTAATGGCCTGTATACATCTGAGTACATCTCTATTGTTCTATATCATTTTATTTTCTTTAAGAGCCTTCTGTAATGGACATTCTTCAAATGCCTTTTAGAAACCCTGACAGACAATATCGATCAGATCTGTCATGTTCACATTTTGTTGAATTCAATAACCCTTGATAGATTTGTGAGGTATGACTTCTATGTACAAAAAACATGTTAGCTTTTCCTCAATATGCTGTATTTATCCATATGTCTACTAGTCGTACCCTTTGAAAGAGATTTTCTATTCTGAAGGTTCAGGAACTTCCTTGCAGTTCTTCTTTTTTGCATCTCTAGTGAAATAACAATTGAAATGTTGAAATAAGTTTTGATATCTACCAGTAATCACCAGAAACATTTTTTTTTTTTGCCTTGTACACTGTTAATGCACTGAAAGAGGTAAAATTCATTGCACTGTAAGAGTTTCATAGAGGGTTCTTTATAAAGTATTTTCTCAAAATCCCAAAAGCTGATTTGGTGTTTTGACAGCCATCATTCTGCAGAATAAGGCCAAATCCTGAGGTGGCAAAGATTAACATAGCTCTTTTGCCTTCAGCATCATGTTAGAATTAATAAAGCAAACCGCAGAGGTGACCATGCTAATTCCCTTTTTATGCAATTATTACAATGGCCTTTTAAATTAGATATCATGAGTCATCCAGAAGAAATAGTATTTGGAACTGCTTCCTGTTTGGAAATCGCCCAAGTCCCTCCTAAAGCCCTGAAGTTTTCCCCATTTTGTCTCTTTTGCTCTTCTCCAACTAGAAACATAGGAACATAGAATCCCACTAGAAACATGCTAGTGGAGCATCTTCTCCCTCAAGGTGGAGACCTCCGTCAGAGCCCTCCAGGATCCCCTGCTGAATCTGACAGCTTGATTTGTTGGTCAATGTGTAAAAAAGAGATTTGCAACTGTTACGTTCATGCTACATTTATTGGGGCCTTAGAAAAACTTACCACAGATACTAGGCAGATAAGAGAAAGGGAGTTACTCTATTATTTCCAGTTAATGTCTTTCATTCACTGGAAGTGGATTACAGGAAAGAGCATGAATCCTTAGCTCGGGGAAGCTTCTGAAGGCCAGCAGAGGCAACGTGTGGACGACCCAAGCTCCAGAATTTCCCATTGTGTTATAACATTATGGTTAAACCACAGAGCCAGCATAGCGTGACTGACTTGTTAAGCCCAAGGTGTAGCGTGCCAGGAAGGTTGCCAAGTTTTCAGAATATGTCTTTGTTGTCTTCTGGGATGCAGACTGCCAAGATATGTGGTTTGGCTGAGTGGAGGCGCTTCTTGTTTCAGTATGTCAACATAGCAGGCTGGCTGATCAAAACATATTATTCCTAAGTTCCTACATGCATGGATACTGACACAGAAAATGATTTCTTTATCATTTCAACAACTGGGCACTGCAGAAAGTATTCCTGCCTGTGATATTTGCTTTTGGTTCATCGTACATTTAGGAACACTGAAACAATTGTGATTTTATATCTCAAGCTAAGGTCAGGAGGAGAGGAGAAAGCTGTCGTTGTCATCAGTGATTGGATGGAGAGAAAATGAGGATATTTACTGCAGGTCTTTCAGGGTTGAAACTTGCAGAAATGTGGGTACTAAATAACCAAACGATTACTCATTCACTATCCACTTGCTCCAAGGACTGAGGGGCATCTAGCTGGGCTTTGCAGAAAGCTCAGGACTTCTCATTTACTTATGGCTTCTCATTGCCTTCTTTTGTCTTCCAGTTATGGCCTAATCACCAAATACTCTCGTGTTTGCTATTTATTCATTCTCTATACATCGTATCCTCCGTACCTCATCTGCCTACTACACTCCACTTGTATGAACAAATCCAGCCCTTTTGGTTATCTAGGCCTCATTGCAGAAACACTGGGCAGAAGCTAAGGCAGCCTTCATCGTGGGAAAACTCTGAAACCATGGGGTATGGTGAACGATGGCCAGCTCTGCCTCCGAGGGGAGCTGCAGGTACCCGCGGCCAGAGAGAACAGAAGGTGCAGTTTGCTGGCGAACAGCTAACCTCAGAGGCAAGGTCTTCCTTCACTGGACCTTGTAAGGGCTGGCAGGGAGAAATGACTACACTGACTACACTCAGTGCTCGTGTTGGCTTGTGAGTGAAATTGGAAGCTAACCCGTCCCTGGGTGCAAATCAAGACAACAAAGTTTCGGTGTTCACCATTCGCAGTGTATAGGATAAGGAGAATTCTCTATTCCTTTAGGCAGGAAAGAGCAATGTCATCAATAAAACACACTGATTTTCTTCTTGATTCCTCTTTTTGACAGTTCCGATTGTTTTGATTCAATCAGAATTTCTTTCCAAATTTCTCAGGTCTGTGTGCCATTTTGCTAGCATTGATGCTTATGCATACTTGAGGGAAAAACTTCTTCCTTTCATGCATGTTTTACTAACATAATAGTGAAAACAGCACCGTAGGACCAATCTTTTACAGCTCAGATGATTAGTTTCTGGCTGTAATTGTAGGAGTTATAGAAAATACATGAAAAGAATACACTCAAAGGGTGGAGGGAAGACCTCATGTAGCCGCTCTCTGAAATGCCTGGGCCTGCCTGTGCTGCCTCGCGGGGACTGGCTGCCCTCAGCCAGCCCAAACATCTTGTTGGGTAGTGAGTACATCTGTGAGAATGGTTTACAAGCACAGTGAGAACCTGCCAACCCCACATCACTCAGGCATACCCAGGCATTAAATTAAATCAAATTAAAATTTCAATTAAATGAAAAAAAAATGTTTGGGGATAAGGGAAGGCTGCTCTAAAGAAATCAGAGGTGGATTTAGGCACTGGCAGACTGATTCTGTTCCTGTTGCAGTCTGTGCTAAAATACAATAGTCAAGACGTCGCCTGCTGAATTAGTTGAACTGGAAGGGTCTCAAAACATTAGTAGGGAATTACCAGCCTACTGGGGATTTCAGTAAAAGGTGTTTTAATGGGAAAGAGCGGTGTGAAAATACTCGGTAGAATTCACTGCTTCGTCAGTGATACGGAAGACACAAACTGCTTGCTGACTGCAAGCAGAACTGCAGCCAGCACAAAAATTGGAGGAATAGGAATAAACTACTAAGAAAGTCCAAAGGAAAAAAAAAAAAAGCAAATTCTGGCTCTCTTGGCAAGAGAGGAATCAAATTATGGAAAGACATGGAAGAGGGAGCCTGCGTTGCTTCTGTGTGTGTCCTGGGGGGAGGCTTGTGCTAACCAGCGTCCAAGTCAGTGCTCAAGATGTATGGGAGCAGAGGCCGGCCCCGGGCAGCGTGGTGCTGAGCACCCATTGGGGAAGGGGCCGGGCCGCCGGGGCACAGCCTGGGCTGCCAGGAAAGAGCTTGGGAAGGTGCAGTGGCTTGGAAAACAGGAGGCAGAAAGGACACGGTTCCTTTAGCTAATTGAAGGGAAAGCTGAAAGGTAATTTGATCGAGGCTGCGAGTAAGCACGCGAAGTGGGGGAGATACCTGATGCTTCGGGGCTCTTTAACGTAGCAGATAAAGGCAGAACACGATTTGGTTTCTCAAAGTTGAAGGCAGCCAAGCTCAGCCTGGGAATGAGACGCCTGAGTCGAACAACGGATGCAATTAGCCACCGAAACAAAAGGAGGTGAGAAAATCTCCAGCACTCAGAGTCCCTAAATGAGGGCTGACGTTTCTGCCAGCGATAGACTACTGCTCAGGCACAGATGGAAAACTAAGCCCTCTCAGGCACTGTTTGACAGCCCTTGGCTCATGTTATAGCAGAGGTCTGCAGCACAGACTCTCACAGACCTTGTGGCCTCCGTGGGTCCTGTGTTTGGATATAGGATGGAGATTTGAAAGTGGGAGCAAGTCCTCTGCTCTGTACTGCTTGGGAAGTTGTTTGCAGTCACAACTGAATGTTATCACCATCATCATCGCTATTGCTATTTTCTGTGTTACCACTAATCAGATTGTACCAGAGGCTGCAGAAACGCTCCACCGTGGCCCTACATCAGCCGTGTTCCCTGCGCCACAGAAAGTTTCCATGCTTGTTAGCTAATCAAATAAATAAAATAAATTGCTCCTCTGTCTTCCCTCCACTCTTCCCTTTTTTCATTAAACCCTGACCTTAAGGATCACAATAGTTTACTACTGAGGAAAAAAATCCTCTGTCAGAACAGTAACTGAATCTTTATTTCCCTTCATTACTGAATAGTAGGAAACCTAAGCTATACTGCCCTACTGGGTGTGTTTGGCTGGTCTTCAAACTACAACAAGCCTTGGAAGGTTAAAGTGGTGCTTGGCTCACGGTCAGGTGAATCAGCGTAGTTAGTTTGCCACCGAGGGGCCTGCAGGATGGCCTCCGTTCTGTAATTACATGGGCTATTTATGCCATACAGGCGCAGGAAGTGATTTAATTTATCTTTTCTGAATAGGTGAGATGAGGAAACAGTGCTGTGTCTGTGTAAAACGTGCTTTAGGTTCTTACGCTGCAAAAGTGAACAGGATGACAGTAGCTACTGTACTCTAACCTAATTATAACTTTACAATTAGTAGTGACACTCTTAAATGTCATTTAAGTAGCAAACTCTAATAGCAGTTTTTAGTTGACCCATGGTGTGAAACTTTATGTGGGAGCTTTCCTCTGTTTTATACTTTGCAAATTTATTTTATGGCCTAAAGGAAGTTACTTGGGACAGATCTGGAACCCACTGAAATGACACTCAATTATTACACAATGAGGACCACTGAAGATATTGGGGAAAATTAATTCCTATAGACTACAGTGGAAGTCAGGTTGGACCGCATATTGCTGTGTTCTGGTTTAGCTGGGAAAAAATACTGTTTCATTAAAAGGAGTATGAGTGAAGGACCCTTCAAACTGGCAAGTAATGGTCAAACATGGAATAAGAAAATGAAATAGATTCTCCCATTGTGCCTGTCCTATCTAGAGGTAATGAAGGCCATAGATAAGCTGATGGAACCTTTTGGGGGAACTCATGTGAAAGATAATATCATCCCTTAACACCATTGAAAAAGTACCAATTTACCATAACGCTGTATGTTTTGGAGGTGCTTTCTCGTGTTTTCATTAGTGCTTTTTAAAGAAGATCAGGGTTCTTAAAACCTGCCCCATCAGTGGGCAGAAGACAAGCGCTCTTGAGGAAAAATGATTTTCCATTAGTTTGTTCACAGTTAGTTGGCACTGTGGTTTCACTACGTATTTTTGGTTTATGACTAGTAAATTTGCAGAAGGTCTTGATGTTCCCACTGTTCTGAGGTGAGAAAATATGCTATAAATTGGGCTACAGCTTTTTGACGCGCTTTAAAGCTAGGATTTGGGGGAGGAAAGAGTCTGTGAAAGCTCTGGCCTTGCTGGCAGTGGAATCACGCCCCAGGAGCAGTCGTCTGCTCACCGCTCGGCCTGGGAACTTCAAACGAAGATAAAAGAGGAAGGGTGTTACCTCTACCATACACGAGGGTTTTGGCAACGTTACTCTGGAAAGTTACCAAAGGAAATTGATGTTTCTGGGAGCCAATAGTGGCTTACTCAGTGCCTAAAGGTGGTGGTGCTAATAACTTGGGGAATAAGATGCTTGGTTTATATAACTTGAACGGTGTTTGAGTACTTTTTGCTGACTATAAATGTTTGGTTCCCAAGGGCAGCGCCCCTCCTGAGGCTTGTTAACAAGCCACAAAAGGCATTAGATGAAAGCGGGTATCTTGACATTCAGGAAATCGGCGTGTGAGTTAAAAGACAAAAAACAGCAGGTCGGGTCCCTGATGGCGGTGGAGTGGTGCTGCCAGCAGAGCCTGTAGAGAAGCGCTCGCTAGAGCCATGGCAGAGGGTGCGAGTCCCCCTGAGCGCCTCTGACTGCCCTTGGCACAACGTGCTTCGGGTCCCGCGGGGTAGGAGCCGGCAGAGGTGAACAGTGCCCATCTCCGACTGCGCCCCGTGCCGTGCCATCACGACCCAGGATGGGCTTCGGGGCTCAGGGGATCTTTCCTATTTGTTTTGTCTTTGGGAGCGGTGAGGATGCAGCTGCAGTTACTCTGCAGGCTGCTAGCCATACCAGAGGTGTTGAGGAGTGAGGGTGGAAAAGCAGACTGGGAAGAGCGGGAGATCACGCGAAGAAAGGGAGGGTGGTTAAGAGCGAAAGGCAGGTCGGTCATAAGGGGATGGAAGAACGGACACCGGGTAGGAGGATGGCAAGAGAGCAGGGTGCAGGGGAGGCGCCAGGAGAGAGCCAGGAGAGTCTGAAATGCTGAAGGAGAGCGGAGCAGCAGGAGAGGACGGGAGCGGGAGGCACGGCTGCTTCCAGGCAGCCCGGCACCCTGCCCGGGCGCAGACCAGGCAGCTCCTCTGCAGGAGCTCGCCGCCACGCAGCGCCTTCGCCACGGTGCCGCACTTTGCTGTCAAAACGCATGGGCTACGTCGTGCACCATACGCGTGCACAGGCACGTTTGGTAGGGAGACTTGTAGCACTGCAGTTAGTTAGTAATACATAGTTGCACATTTTGAAATCTTAAATAAACTTCAGTAAATCCAAAACACCCATTGAAACATTTATTTTTGTCTCCAATAATAATACCTCTGATACAAGGACGTGGTCTGTCTTCTGTAGGATGCAAGCTAACCATGCCTACAGTTTTATTTTTTACCTTTCTGCAGCATGCACTGTTTTCACCTCAGGCATGGGCAGCAGAAGAGGCCGTAAATCGTGCGCGTTGCAGAGCGGAGTTTGCCATCCATGGGAGCTCAGGTCCGCTCAGCACTGCTGCATTCCTGGGAAATGAGAAAACAAGTGCTTGAGCATGGGTGGGACAGGCTGATCCTCAAAACCCACCATCCTCATTGCCCCACCAGGCCCACGGGGAAGGGTAAAGTGAGCTGAAAATTACAGGTATATGGTTTACCCAGAAATTAGTTTGAACAACGAGACCGTTACTGCAGAGCCCTATCTCCAAGGTCATAAAACAGCATGGAAGTAGCTCAGCTGTCATTACTGTTACCTACCGGGCACTGTAAGGGAAGGGCCGCGGCGGTGTACTCCGTGGAGAAGCGCTCGTACGCTTTTAAGTTTCGCCCGGCAGCACGATCCCTCTGAGGGAAGAAGCACTTGGCAGCAGCGAAGACCGGCGTGAGAACCCAGCGGCCACACGGACGGGAAGTGGTTTAATAAAGAGCAGCTTGCATACGCCTAGGTGTAAAAACAGGTTATAGTTAATTGTTGAACCTCTCTGCATATGTACCTTGCACACTTTACTAGCTCACTTTTAATACTTAGTTCATGTTTCAGCTACGGTGCCGTTTCAGAAATTTCCCATCTCCTGCTGGTCCTTCCTTCTCCGTTACCTGTAATAGGCATTTGTTGTTGGCTGGTGGTGTCTAGATCAAATACCTCTTTGGTGAGATTGAATGCGGCAGACCAGGACCAGGAGCCACGGGGTGTTCCATAAAACAGCCTAGACCTCTCATGAACCGAAACGGAGGTTTGTCAGCAACGCAGCCCTGCAATTAAATGAAATAAGCCTTGGCAATAGCTCTGCCATATCTGCCTGTACAAGGCTCCCTCGGCAGCAGCGCTCCCATGGGAAACGAAGTGCTCGGCCGGCGCATGAGCCAGCCTCGGAGCCTCGTGTCTGCAGCGGGGCAGCCTCAGCCTTGCCTCCAGCCAGCCCTGGTGGAGGAAGCAGCTCAAGCTTCCCCGAAGTTCGGGACGGAGCTAGGGGGAACGCGTGCGGCCGTGCAAAGTGCCTGGCCCAGAGAGCAGGTGAAGCCCCCTGCTGCAGGCTCTTCCCCAGCAGGACCAGCCGGTGGACCTAGGCATGGATATGGATGAAACAATAAAACAAAGCAAATAAAAACCGGTGGGAGAGAGCACAGCCTTCCTGGGATGAATGGCCCAAGCACAAGTTGTCCCTTTCACAGGAGACCACTCAATGTAACTTCTCCAGAGGTGGTCTCTTCCCCTTGGGAAGTCGCCCAGGCTTGAGGGGAGCAGCAAGCACCAGGCAGAGGGGAACAGAAAAAACTTCTTTCTTTGGCAAAAGAATGTGTTGTTTGGTTCAGTGGTTCCCAAGGTTTTTTTGGATTCATGGCCACCATCACGCCACACAAACATCGTGGGAGGGAAAGAGAGAAACCACTTTGCCTGCACACTTTTGAAAAACACGGCATAGAATACAATCCTGAGGACTGCTTTCCACGTCTTTCTGGATCATCAGCAGTGTAGAGTCTAGGAACTGCTCATGTATTTGTGTTTTGTTTTTATAATGTAGTTTTTCTTAAAGCAAGCTTTTACTAGATGAGAAAAAAAGAGACTAGAAATGTATGAATGACTGAGTTCTTAATTCTTTGGCTGGGGTGAAAAGACAAAATTACTTACAGAGTGAATAAAATAGATTGGTTTGACATTTCCTATATTTTAAAGGTAGTTTAGTCACATTTGCCTTCAGAATTTTCTGAAATAAAAGATTTTAAGACTTCTTTAACTTTTACAAAATATTTCCCAAATGTAACCAGACTTTTCAAATCTTCCCTAAACTGTTAGATTTGAGATTGCACTTTTTATAAGTAAGACATTCAAAGAAAATTCACTTAGATCTGAGTGATGCAACACTTCAAGAATTTCTAAAGACTGAAACCATTATAGAGCTTTGTGTTATTAAATATGACTGTAAGGGTGGCAACACAGTCTTGTGCTCCAGTGTAATTAACTTATTTCATTTTTCCCATGAAACTTAGCTGCTTCAAAGTGCACTCTCAGAAAATGCTAACTTCTCCAAGTTAGGGAGATCACACCAGAGCTTAACAGTCTCTGCATTACTCTCCTCATGTAATTAGGTATGTCTGGGCTTTTTAAAATAGGACTAGAAAAACTCAAGAAACTGGATGGGGAATAAGGAATTCAATGATGAAATCCATCGTTAGAGAATAAGACAGATGGAGAAGAAAATTCATGAAAATAATAAGAGAAATTAAAAGCTTTTCATCTGAAGTGAAAGTAAAGATGATAGAGTTTGGGAAGATGACATATGCAAAGTGAAATATTGCAGATATTCAGATATAAT
Organism: Rhea pennata; assembly: GCF_028389875.1. Taxonomy (NCBI): domain Eukaryota; kingdom Metazoa; phylum Chordata; class Aves; order Rheiformes; family Rheidae; genus Rhea; species Rhea pennata. The sequence continues at coordinate 37,964,125 of NC_084665.1, forward strand.
CAGCTATGGCTTAGAGATCAGTTCAGCATCTTTTCCTACTAA